>NC_140581.1:500016741-501256741 GCF_964204655.1 Triturus cristatus
TTATGTTCATTATCTCAGTCGATGGAATCATTTGAGAATCCCTATTATAGGTTAATATGAATATTCTGATGATCTAGACAGGGACTATGTTTAATAATCATGTATTCATACTACGAAACATTCATGTTATTGCACTGTGTCTAGGATATTTTAAGGTTCGCATTCCGTGCTTGCTATTACAGCTTATGAAGTACAATACAAAGTAAATTCAAAACAGCGGGACGATAATATTATATTTGCCCAACAAGAGAATAATTGCGTGCATTTGCACATGGAGATAAGTATTTGTACTGTAATATGACTACTGCACTGTTTTTGTCTGCAAATATGAAAACTGCACTGTGCACTTTAAGACGTATATTTGATCAAACATGAACTTTTTAACGTTTTGATCATTTACCTTTAAGTTTTTTAACCATACAAACGACAACAATGCCTATTTCATTAAGAGTTTAAGTGGAGTCTGTTTTTTATTTCTCACTGTGTCACGTGATACATACATGGTGTATGGTGTATAAAAACAAGGACAAACTCCATGTTCGTTATGTGATCAAGCCCAGTCAGGGGGCGAAACGCGTCATCAGCCATGTACTGCACCAGCAAAATAAAATAAGAAATTAAGTACCTAACTGGAGTCCGTGTCCCGTCGTTCAGCTAGCAGCTGTGGGGGCCTTGGAGAAACATATATATATATATATATATATATATATATATATATATATATATATATATATATATATATATATTATCTACTGGCGGTCGCCAGTAGATAGTTATAGTTAGGACCGTGTTTCCATAGGAAATCTGAAAATTCTATTTTGAATAACTTTGGCGCCGGTTGACGAATCTTCGCGAACTTTTCAAAACTAATGGGGCGCTCCACTCAGCTCCTACCCTGAAAGTCTCGGGGGGATTCGTCAAGCGGGGGCTGAGAAAAAAGGGGGGTCCCAAAACGCGTTTTCCCCATGCATTTTCCCATAGGACCTTTAGTCGAAGGTACAGCCCGAACGGCTGAACAGAATTACTTGAAATTTGGCAAAGAGGTAGTCCTCAGGTCAGGGAAGTGCCTTTTGCATATATGGAGTCAATCTGTTCAGAAGGTCCTGAGAAAATTGAGTTAAAAGCACATAAATATCTATAGCCGCGCACCGTGCGCGCACCGAGCGCGCACGGTGCGCGCACCCTAACGTGCGCAAGCGTAATTCTGATTGGTGGTTACATGTCAATCAACGTTCGAATCGGTCGAAATCAGGAAGTGTCGGCCGCCATTTTGTTTGTTTTGAGTGCGAGAGTGAAAAAGGAAGGTGGCGAACATGAAAAGGGGGCAGGGTAGAGAGTTCCTGACCCCCTATACTTTGTCAGGGGGTCCCTGAAGGACCCCGAAGGCAGAAAAAAACATTTTAATTTCTTTTAAAAAAAATCGCGGGGTGCGCGCACGGTGCGCGCACGGTGAAAAACCATAAAAAAAATAAAACATTTTAAGAAGTAGTTTATTGTAAAATAAATAAATAAAAAATATAATAATAAATACATAACTTAGCATTTAAAAAAACGTACAAATTCACTGAAAAAACCATAGGTTTCACACACGATATAGTTAGGAATTAGCATTTAAAAAACCTTGCAAATTCACTTAAAAAAACCATAGGTTTCGCACATGTTATAGTTAGGTGGACATTTCACTATAACTCGCACAACCGCCACTCTATCACAAGGATGATGTCATCAGTGATGTCATGAGTGATGCCACTGACCATGTCATGAGTGATGTAATATGTGACGTCATGAGCAGAGGATTGCGGGCGCGCGAGTTATAGTTATCTCAACTAACTATAACGGGGGAATTTCATTGGTTTTTTACGAGTGAAATGTTCACCTAACTATAAATGCTAAGTTATGTATTTATTAATATATATATTTTTTTAAGGTATTTCACCGTGCGCGCACACCCCGCAATCTTTATAAAAAAATATAAAATGTTTATTTCACCCTTGGGGGTCCTTCTGTGACCCCCTGACAAAGGCTATTGGGTCAGGAACTCTCTTCCCTGCCCCCTTTTCACGTTTTCCACCTTTTTTCCCCCTTTCCTTTTCAGTGCGAGAGATAAAATGGCGGCCGACACTTCCTGATTTTGACCGATTCGAATGTTGACTGACATCTAACAACCATAGGAAAAGCATTTTTTTACTTGCCTATATCTTTAGCGCCGTTTGGCAAATTTTTACAAACTTTTCCCTAAAAAGGTGCCGATTCCGATCAGGTAAAAAAAATTCCCATACGACTCGTATCCGTATATTTTTACGTACGAATCGTACAAGTCCCGTCCCACCGGTGAAGTACGATTCGTACGTGAAAAATACATACGAATCGTATCGGGAAAAGGTCTACAAGACGTACCCGGACAGTTTTACGTACAAATCGTAAAACTGAAGTCCGAGCGCACAAGTACGATCCGTACCGCCCTTCCGAATACACAAGCGTATGTAAAACGTCCCGTACGTTGCGAACTCCGCACCACTCGTATCCCGGGTAAATTTGTGCCCGGGATACGAGTCGTACAGCCCCACCCTCCGCCGCGCGTATGTCCGCACGTACCCCCGTATGTCAGCACCGTACCCCCCCTTATGTCAGCACCGTACCCCCCCATGTCCGCACCGTACCCCAGCTCCGTACTTGTACGCACCGTACCCCAGCCCCGTACTGGGACGCACCATACCCCAGCCCCGCCATTGTACGCACCATACCCCAGCACGGTACCCCAGCCCCATACTTGGACGCACCGTACCCCAGCCCCGTCCGTGTACGCACCGTACCCCAGCACCGTACCCCCAGCCCCGTACTTGTACGCACCGTACCCCAGCACCGTACCCCAGCCCCGTACTTGGACGCACCGTACCCCAGGCCCGTCCGTGTATGCACTGTACCCCAGCACCGTACTTGTACGCACCGTACCCCAGCACCGTACCCCAGCCCCGTACTTGTAAGCACCGTACCCCAGGCCCGTCCGTGTACGTACTGTACCCCAGCACCGTACTTGTACGCACCGTACCCCAGCACCGTACCCCAGCCCCGTACTTGGACGCACCGTACCCCAGCCCGTACTTGGACGCACCATACCCCAGCCCCATCTCCCAGCATCGCGTATGTACAGACCTTACAACAACATTGCGTATGCAAGCACGGTACAACAACATTGCGTATGTACGCACCTTACATACGCGAAAACGACTCGTACTGAACCAGGACACTGTAAATCAGCACAAGGAGGGTCAATTCGACTCGCACAACACCACAAAACACGTCTACAGTAGAAAAAACATCAAAATGACTTACCTGGCACATCCAAACAGGCAAACAGAGGCCCAAACTCAAACCACCTCTTATAACACACCCACCAAAATTTCAAACTCAGTCACACCCACAAATGGACCAATAAAAAGGGCCCACACACACAAGCCATGAGCCTTTGCAACAGACTCACTGCAGCTACAGAGCACACCCCAACAACTGCACCCATACACCTTAACACATACACCTTCACACAAACTCCTTCACACATACCCCCTTTTCACATTCCCACACACACCTTCACATTCACACCCACACACCCACAACCATCCACACCCTCACCCCACACCATGCCCACAGACAAGAATCCAAAGTTCACATGGGAGGAGCTGGAAATTCTTGTCAACAAAGTCATCAGAGTCGAGCCACAGCTCTTTGGAACATTGGTCAGACAGACCAGCATAGCCGAAAAAACACGCCTGTGGCAGAGGATCGTCGATACGGTGAATGCTGTTGCACCCATCAGAAGGACCAGGAATGAATGCCAAGCCAGGTGGAACGATCTGCGGAGGGCAGTCAAGCGCAAAATGAATGAGGACCACGCCCAGAGCAACATCACTGGAGGTGGGCTGCCCCGCAGACCGGTACATTACCATCCCTGGGAGGAGAAGGTGATGGCCCTGCTTCGCCGGTGGGAGTACACAGACTTCAAGGACTTCCAGAGCCTGGTGAGTACACAAACAACTCATGGAACATGGGGGGAATGGCATCCACACCCCAACTACACAAACTGCACGCAACTACCCCCAAGCCCTACCGGACACAACCACACTCAAAAACAACGCTCATGCCACTAACATATGTATGCCCCATTCACAAAGCAAGGCCATGCCATGTCCCAGGCTACACGAAGCACTAACCCAAGACTTGATGTCCGGGATGCTGGGAGGGTGGGGCTCACAAAACACATTGTACAACTCTGAATCAGGCACCATTGCCCTCAGCCCATATGGCCCAGGTACATACCCATGCACCATGCTCAATGCACAGGGACTGGCTAAGTACTGACAAGGTAGCTGACACTTGGCCCTGCTGTAGGCAACACAAGGCCCTCCTGTGACCACTGCAAACTCAAACACCAACACAACAAGCTCAGATATCTAGGACAGGAACTCACACTCACTGTCATGGCAGCATGCTCCATGGGGGGACAGATACATCACCTGGGAGACCCACTGCCAAATCACACTACACCCACCAGCAGGCCCTGTCACACACACCCCTTACACAAGCACACACCCCCGGGGCAGGCAATGGATTTGCCCACTCTCACAATGGACATGTGACACAACAAGATCAATCCATAGCCAAAGAAGCATCCAAGCCAAAAATCTACATGTCAAACACTCAGGAGAACATATCAATCTGTCCCCCGCAACACACCCATCCACAAGTGAACATTGAGGAGAATGTTAGGCACATACAACTACCTGGAGGAACTGTGCTAACTTGAATATGTATGAAACATGGATGTCGCATGAAACAGCATTAACATTGTCTCTCTCTCACACACAGGGCAACCTCATGGATCTCCCCCCAACAATGGGGGGGAAGAATCACAGTCCCAGGCTCGGGAGGAACCTGAGCCCACCGGCAGCGACGCCTCGCAACACTCCGCGGATGACCCCAGCCCACCTGGACCCTCTGGTGTCCAAGCCCCTGCAGTACCTGCTTCAGGAACATCTGTGCCAACCACCACCCCCATTCCTGCCACATCCCAGGAGACACCCAGGAGCCCCGCCCGCACTGAACAACTGAGCCAGTCTGACCTGGAGGTACAAGGTTCGCCGGGCACCCAGGAGGAGGCAGACAACCCCGCAACTGCCATCCCTCAGGGGTCCCGTAGACCCGATGTGCCCACAATGGCAGGCCAGGCTTGTGTGGGCAGGGGTGGTGGGAGTGGAGGCAGGCGGAGGCGAGAACCTGACCAGCCAGCTGAAGGGACAGGTATGTTACACATACGCAACATCATGGACGCATACCGGCGTGACACCAGGGCCATCAGCCAGGTAGTGGAGACCCTCACAGAACCAGCAGGCCGAGCAACACGCCAGTCAACAAGAACACCAAGGACGGATGGAGGCAAGACTGGCTGAGCTCCTGGCGGTGCAAACGGACATAAGCCGTTCACTCCGTCGGATCGCCGACAACATGGGCAACCCTCCCTGTGCCATCAGGCGAAGACCACCACCAGCCATAGGGAGGGAGGAGGAGGAGGATTCGTCCGACGGAGCGTCCCAAACATCGTCAAGGCCTGCATATGAGGGTCCCGCGAGGAAGGTGGGTCGTCCACGGAAAAGACCGTGAGAGGCAGCGGACCATCCACATCTCCCAGGTCACCTGGCCTGGCACCTGGCGTTCATGCGCAACAGCATCACCTCATTCACTGACATTCTCTGCCACATGGACTTGCTGGTCACAGTCTGACCAATGATGACAAACACTGTGTTCTGGACTATGATGACTTCAAATGCCAAGGATCCCATCTCCCCCTGTGAACTTTGGATTCTAGGCACACTGTATAGCACCTATTTGTTCCCACAAAACACGCCCCCCACCGAGAATAAAACAAAATTTCTTTAAATTGATGTTGCAGTCATTTTGCATGAGTCCACAACATACGTGTGGGGAAATGTCTAACTATGCCTGAGTGTTGAACTAACTCCAGCCATCCATACCCTGGGATCTGAGTCCGGTACAGGACACACATGGGTCACAATTAAGGCTTCCTGTATTCCGTTATTACGGATTTTTACAGATAAATACAGACAGAAAGCAATGTGTTTTCTGTCTGCATTTATTTTTTAAAGTGGATAAATACATAAAATGGTGCTTCTTTTAAGTGATTCTCCGTGCAGTGTTTCATGAACTATAGGCCAGCAGCTGAGTAGATTGACAGCAAGGGAAATAAAAAAACAGGATAAAATTTCTTTAAATAACAGCATATGTCAACTTACATTTATGGTATAATGCTAGTAAATACCAGTGGATGTACTGTTATGTAATATTTGGCAGCTTAAATAGCTAAAAACCGACAGACATCATAGTATGAGTGCGCGTCTATCAGTTAAATAGATATGGAAATGTACAGTTTTACAACTTCATTTATACGTAAAGTACAAAATAAATATGAATAAATACAGATAAAAAGGCCAAAAAAGAAATATGGATAAATACAGACGGAAATGGCCAAAAAATAAATACCATAAAACCGGGAGCCTTAGTCACAATGTATCATCCAATACAGACATGGAGCATAATACTCACCCGTGATGGCCTCAAGCTGCTTAGGGGGGCTTGCAATACTGTGCGGACAGACCAATTTGGAAGAGTATCATTAAGGCGTAGAGGTCATGGTTCATGTGGAGGTTCCCGGGGAGGGAGTCCCAGGTATGTTTGGCCAGGTGGGAGAACTATCTCCTGCATGCTGGAGTTCAGTGGATGTGAAGAATGGTGGCCAGGGCAAGGTTGGATGCACGGAGTTGGCCCAACGGGGTCTTGGATGACAGACGTCCAAGGTTGGTTTGGGGTCTGGGGATGTGGACTGCCTCCTGAGTGTGGGTGAGGAGTCTGAAGGTCATCCTGCAGCACACAGTGATCCATTGCAGCTATCTCAGGTGGACGGTGATGTGGCTGGGGCACGGGATGTTGAAGCTGAGGTGTGAAGATGCACCCTGGATGTGGACAAGTTTTCCGGGAGTTTGGCTGTACTTGCTCCGTAGAGGGCGGGGCTGTAGTTGACACGGCTGGTGTCGTGGACCTGGGGGACAGTCTGTCTTGCCTTGGAGTGGATCTATCTGTGGATCATGTGCATCATGCGGAGGGTGTTGCAGCATGAGGTACAGATGCTGGTGAGTTGCATGGCAATTGTGAGCGACGAGTCCATGATGCACATCATCTTGCGTGCGTGGCCACTGGGTGCTGGTGCAGTGCCCTGGTGGGTGGGACACAAGGTGTTGACCCAGCTGTAAGGGGACAATCCTCAGATGATTACCTCAGTCCTGGCCAAGTCCAGCCTCAGCTGGCTGATGTTCAGCCATTCATCAACGGTCCTCATGCCTTCTTGAAGGTTGGAACTGGCAATGGCTGTGTCTTTGGTGATGGTGAGGAGCAGCTGGCTGTCAATGGCATACGAGATGATGATGAGATTGTGTGCGCATGTGATGGTGGAGAGGGGGGTCATGTACACATTGAAGATTGACACTCTGAGAGATGAGTTCTGGGCCGTGTGCCAGATGACGCCACTGTACTACATGCTTAAGGCTTGAGTCCCACTCCCATGACCTTGCTGGGGAGCTACTTGGTGATTTCATCCTGGTCCATCCCCTGGATACCAGTGTTGGAGATGTGTGAGCTGACAGTGTGTGAGCACATTGTGTATAATGCTGTGGAGAGGTCAAGTGGGTGGCCTCACCATTGTTGAGCAGGGCAAAGTTGTCGGTGTTGGTGGCAATGATGACAGTTGCAGTGGGGTGATTACTGTGGAAGATGGTCTTGTGGAGATTGCCTGGAGCTCTTTGCGTGGAGGAAGTTTGTCAGTTGCTCGTTGCTTGTCTTCCTGATGACATTTGCTGGCTAGGGAAGCACGGTGATGTTCCTTGAGAGCCTGCGTTCCTGCCGTCCGTTGTCTAAGAAGGGCCTGGGTCACTGCATGCCTCTATCTACCATGGAATGTGGCTAACTCCAATGATACATACATGACGTGCTGGACGGGGGCTACAAGGATGGGGAATGATGTGGTTGAGATGTTGTGTGGGAAGGGGCCTGATGGAGATCCCCAGTGGATGTTGCACATGAGCCGGGTGTTGTATCTCCTGATGATGGAAGTGCTAAACCTGAGGGGGGTTGGTCCCGCATATAATAGTGTGTTCTGCCTCTGTGTGCCAAGGCTTGCGTGTATGTTCATGAGCTTGCAGTGGTAGAAAGTTGCAAGGGATTGGCTCAGCCTTGCAAGGGTGGGGTGTCTTTTGGATGGAGAGCTGATGTCAGTGCACTCACAATGCTGATGAGCTCCTTGATGTCGTGCGCTTTTTTGGCCTCGGCACCATCTGAAGGATCTCCAATTGTCCTTGCTGATGACATGGTGATGGCTGTGTGTGCTGTTTTCCTGGGTTGTAAGGCCACTGATGGTTATTTGTGTTCCAAGCTGTGCACAAGAGTCCTGCTAGACGTGTATGAGTCCAGTAGGTCTGCCTCATCCCAGGTGGCTTAACTGTTGATGTGCGTCACAGGAAAGTCCGTCAACGTGGCTAGATTGTTGGATCAGTTGCTGATCTAGTGTGTGAGGTTGCAGGGTGTGGCGGTGGTGTTGGTTCCAGTGTCCCACACAGCATGTCTGTGTTGACTTACATCAAGCATCTTTGGGGGATTGGGAGCAGGGTGTGTGGCAGTGTGTTGCTTGTTGGAGACGTGGATACTAATGTGGATGGACCAATGATGGATGCTGGTGTGGTTCTCATCCAGCCAGAAGTTCCTGGCCCACAGCCACATGTATCCTGTGGATGTGAGGGCGTGCGTGAAGATGGACGTGTTGATGGCTTTGCGGAATTGTGGATGTAGGCCTGGAGATCTGTAGATGAGTGTTACTCTGAGGGTTTGCAGGGGGTTTGTGCCAAACCGGATTTGTGACCCTGAGTGCCTACTTGGGAATAGATATCAATTCATCCCCCGGGATTGTTAGTGCTGTCCCTGCGGGTGCTCTTGTATCCGTCTGAGATGACAATGAAGAAGTTGTGTGCTGAGGATGCTTTTATCCAGGTCACTGTCATGAAGGTGATGTGTGGGCCTGTTGTGTTGAGGATGTAACAGAGTCCAATGGCGTGCTGTTGGACGGAGCCGGTGTGGAGTAGGAGGGACATGACCTGGTTGGTGTGACAGGGCCTGGAAGGCGGGGCAGCGCTGTGTAGGCAGTTGGAGTTGCACACTCAGCATGCGAAGGTGTCGTGTGTGTGCTTAGGGTATGCCCGAGAGCAGGCGGTTGCTTTTCGGTTGGACATTGCTTGGAGGGTGGCTGCAACATGAGACTGTTGTGTGATGTGGGTCATGCAAGGACATGAGGGTCGTGCAATGTGCACATTGCATGCGCTGACGGTCCTGCCTTTGGCAACGCGTGGCCGCAACAGTGGCACAGACAAGCTGATGACAGCCTAATGAATGGGTGGAGGGAGGAAGGGAGGAGCATCTTGGAGGCGTGTGGGTTGCAGAATCCGGGAACTTGGTGGGCCCTTGCCGCAGGGGCCGCAGCAGCAGGCGGAATGCACTGGAAACTAGGCCGAAAGTAGCACACAAAGACAAAGATGTCAGAAAGGACAACTGCAACAGGCGTACATAAAGGAAGGAGTGTCAGGTTACTCATGGCTCACCCAGAGAAAATGGATGAACAATCACCAAAGATGACTAACACAGGATCAGGAAACTGAAGGCCGAGCTGCGCACAGGAGACACACCCTCAGCAGGCTTTGACGGCCCGTTGGGGGGAGCAACCTGCCCAAATACATACACAACCATGGACTTCATGCACAATAGAGATCATTAGCCATGAAGAACTGCATGCATGTTGCCGAACTACATATACACTCATATGCACAATCTTTGACAACTATGCCAGAGATGACGCATGCAAAGTGGCAAGAGACCTGCATTGACAGAGATGAGGCACTTTGGAGGGTGAGGAACACCTTTATTACTCAAACTCACACTAAGGGAAATGCATCAATATGAAGAGACTCACAGGTCATTTGACTGAACATGTGGGACCTACGCTGGGCACCCCCTTCACAACACGGATGTTGTAAATCCAAATGAACTGGCACACAAGTTAAGGGGATGAGCCAAACACCTCCTGCTGCACACGGAGAGGCTGCAATTCCCCATTGCGCCTGTTATGGGGATGTCCCACACTATGTCCACCCGTAGCATCCCGTATGTTTCAGAGGGAAGTTTCACACATTGATGCCTTCAGCAGAATCCAAAATCCATTACAGATGACTGTCACGAAGGGTGACTATCAATTCATGGGAGTCATGCTACATGTTATGTGCCCCATGGTGAGTCGAAATGTATGCATGGTAACACAACATGCACAGAAGCAGTCCCCACACATTCCAAACACGTACCACCCCCAAAATGCCTTGCTGCAATCCTTACCCAAAATGACATTTCCCCATGTCCGTGCATGGAACGCTGATTCAGCACACGTTGCAATACTCATGAGGAATAGCAGGAGGACAACGATGACACAAGCAGACAACATGCGCAAGAACCTGGGAATGACAGACACACAAGAAGTCAGCTTAAAGATTTTTCTCCGCATACATGGTCATTTACTAAACAGGAACAATGTTGTCCCCATGCTTATTTAAAAGTAAGTGTCTCTGCAAAAATGTGTGGAATGACATCATCACTCGAGTGACACATCAGAACACACATCTAAGGGCCCGATTCACAGAACTAACTTAAGACAAAATCCTAAACTTACTACTTTTGGTATTCACAGACGTTAGGATTTTGTCTTAAGTTTGTCTTAAGACAAACTTAAGACAGACTTAAGACAGTCTTAAGACAGACTTAAGACAGTCTTAAGACAGACTTAAGACAAACTTAAGACAGACTTAAGACAGACTTAAGACAGACTTAAGTTAGGATTTTGTCTTAAGTTTGTCTTAAGTCTGTCTTAAGTCTGTCTTAAGTCTGTCTTAAGTTTGTCTTAAGTCTGTCTTAAGACTGTCTTAAGTCTGTCTTAAGTTTGTCTTAAGTTTGTCTTAAGACAAACTTAAGACAAAATCCTAACTTCTGTGAATACCAAAAGTAGTAAGTTTAGGATTTTGTCTTAAGTTAGTTCTGTGAATCGGGCCCTCCGTCACTGAGCATACAGTCAGCTGGACACACACATTGCAACACATGCCACCCAAGGCTACAAGCGTGCACATAACCAAAAAGGAGTATTCTTGCTGTTCCTCAAAACAACAAAGGAAGAGTCAAAAAGAAGGCTGGATACAACTAAATACAGAATGCGTATACAGTTGGTAATCCATTTGTTGGATAATATTGCCCTCACACACCCTTTCAGGTGTCATGCTTCATCATATGGGCTGCTCCTCGTCGGGCCGGCGGTGCAATGCCTAACGGGCTCCCTTAAAAAGGGGCACTTTGTCGGAGATCTTCAATCCAACTGCCGTATGGTGAAGTGCGGGTATGGGGGCATAAACTATCTACAAAAGGAGAGAACTAGTAATATTAATACTCTCAGTGGAAAAAGGTTTAAAACGAGTCAGTATCTCCTGACTAAAATACCTGTCATAGTCTGGTACTACCTGTAAAGAAAGGAAGGTATGTTATACTAGTCATATACAGGTATTGAATAGACAAGACAAATAGAAAAAAGCCTTAGAAGTGACTCTTAAATCCTAGTTAACATGAATCGGTGGTGGCTACTGATGCGTCGGGGCGCAACAGGACACATTAATAAGTGGTGTATCCCCACAGTGAACTATAGTGACTAATCGCCTATGTGGAGTTCGTTAAAAACAGCAACAAAAAATTGACTCAAGTGACTCACCCTATTCAGCAGAGGTTCAGACCACAACAGTACTGGATGGGTTGGGCATGAGCGATAGATCCTCAAAAACTAGGACTAAACCGGGGACCGGTAGTAAAATGGGTAAGACAATAATGAGACAATGATGTAAAAACAAATACAAATGAAAATCTTCTGGCATGAGGCAAGTTAAGAACATAGAGACAGTGTTGGACCCAGCCTCGTGGCGTGGTCCTTAACCCCCTGGATTGTGCCCGTTCCCCGCCCCGGCCTTCACGGGCCA
Source organism: Triturus cristatus (assembly GCF_964204655.1). Classification (NCBI taxonomy): domain Eukaryota; kingdom Metazoa; phylum Chordata; class Amphibia; order Caudata; family Salamandridae; genus Triturus; species Triturus cristatus. Next base: position 500,028,909 of record NC_140581.1, read on the forward strand.
CCCGTCTGAACTGCACCAAGGCCCTTCACCCGGAGCTGCACGTGGTCGCATACTCCTCGTGGCTCCGCCATCTTGTTGGCATCCACGTCACACCGTGCACCAGCCAGAAGAATTCTTGTCGGAACCATCACGAGCCCTGCTGACTGCGTCGCGGCTCCTTCTTGTGAACCCTTTCTGAACCACCTGGAACATCGGAGCACTGCTGACGCTGTCGCGGCCCAACCTCGCTGAAACCTTCCTCGGAGCCCTGCTGACGACGTTGCGGCTCGAGCTGAGCAGAAACCATCTTGAGAGCCCTGCTGATTGAATCGCGGCTCTCCACGAACTGTACGCCAGAGCCCTGCTGACGCCGTCGCGGCTCGACCCATCCGAGATCCGGAGGTCCTCCAGCTTGAGGATAAGAACTGGGCCCCAGGTACCCTCGTACCGCATTCCTGACAAAGACTGTCCCGCTACCCCGACCCTTCCAAAGAGACACTGAGACTTTTGGTGGATCCCTCGATCTCTTCGTGTAAATATTGACCTCGTAACCCTTTTATTGCTGATAAAGAATTGCTTGTCACAAGACAACCTCCTTGAGTCCTGTGTGGTGGTGTTACTGTGCTAGTACGTGATAGGAGAAGGATCTCTCAGGAGACTTCTCGGCAGCGCTCGGCTACTTCGTGCAGTGTGGGGGCTCCCCCCTTGGTGGTCTCACTGACTCCTCGGGGTCCGCCTTCCAACATTTGGTGGCCTGCGACGGGATCCGAGCCGAACGCAGTACGTACCAGCCAGTACCCACTAGCTACCCATCCAAACGAACAGCATCATGAGCAGCCAGGAAAACAACGCGACAATGGAGTTCCAGCCCGAACGGCTGGAAGAATATACGCACAAAGAATTAAAACAGTTCTGCAAAGACAAAGGCATTGCAACCACCAGCCTAGGTACCAAAGAGGAGATGCAGAAAGCTCTGAGGGCATGGTTGGAGGCCGGGGCAGGCCCCTCCCGGGAAGAAGGGCCCTTGCCCCTGACTGAGACCACAGCAACCGCACTGACTCCGGCAACCGGAGGAAGAAAGAGCCTAGAAACCGGCCTCTCCGAAGAAGAAATACGAGAGCGGGAAAAGGTCTGGAGCCACGAGCTAGAGCTCGCCCGACTGCGGCTGGACGGCGAACTCCAGCTGGCAGAAAAGAAACTGGCCCTAGAGCAGCTACGCCTTCAAGAAGAGATAGAGGAGAAGAGACGACACCGGGAGTTGGAGGAAAAGAAACTAACTCTTGAGCACGAGCGCAGTCTCAAGGAGCTCGAGATCAAGGCCAAGAACGGAGGGACCGACACCCCCAGTACTAGAGACACTCTACCGCCTTCCGAGGCCAAGGTACATATCCCGAAAGAGGTCGTCAAGGAGTATTACAAGAATGACGACATCCAACAATGGTTCAAGGCCTACGAGGTGGCCAAGACCTCTCATCGGGTGCCCCGAAAAGACTGGGGCGCGGGCCTGTGGGGGCGGTTCCTGAGTGAGGGGCGGGACACGCTGCTCCAGCTACCGGAAGAGGTGATGACCTCCTACGATCACATGAAGGAGGCCCTGCTCACCCGCTACGGGCTGACAGCGGAAATGTACCGCCAGCGGTTCAGAGACTGCAAGAAACACCCTGGTACCACATGGGTGGAATATGTGGACTTTTTCAGTCGGGCCCTAGAAGGGTGGATCAAAGGGAGCAAAGTAACCACCTACGGGCAGCTGGTCGACCTCATCGTGTGGGAACACCTTTCCAACAATTGCTTAGTGGAACTGAGACAGCACCTCCTCGACAGCAAAATGACCGACCCGCGAAAACTTGCCGTCGAGGCCGATCGATGGGTCAACTCCCGGGTCCCCCGGAACTCAATGGGGGAGTACCAGAGGAACCCCAACGGACCCCCCCGCCAGCGCGGTGGGGGGGGAGGGCCGAACAGGAACCGAGACCCTCCCGCCGGGGCCCCCAGGAGCCCCCCTCGAGGGCCACCGCAGCCACATCTCTCCCCGAGCCTAGCCCGAAGGGTGGGCCCGGCCCGACCCGGACCACGGCCACCAGTGACCTGCTACGGCTGCCAACAAACCGGACACTTTGCCAGCGATCCGGCCTGCCCTCTGAACCGAAGAAACGGGGCCGGCGGGCCCCCGCCCCGGCAGCTGACAGCCGCCGCCTTGGGGGGAGGAGAAGAGGAAGAGGAGGCCCTCGACCGAGAGAACACTGAGTGGGAGCCGGCAGCCATGTCCCTGGTCTGCCTGGGTAGCCGAGAGATGGTACCCTGCACCCCCATCCCAACCAACACCCAGAAGTACCGGCAGCAGGTCACGGTCAATGGACAACGGGCCGAAGCCCTTCGTGACACAGGCGCCAGTATCACCGCTGTCCGCTGCCACCTGGTGACCCCTGAACAGATTCTACCGAATGTGCTGTGCCCCGTACGGACGGCCGACAACAGTGAAAGCCTATGCCAGATGGCCCTGGTCCCCTTCGAGTGGGGAGGGGTGACGGGCCTGCTGAAGGTGACAGTGCGCGACGACGCCCCAGTCGACTGCCTCCTGGGGAACGACTTGGAAAGTTCCCCCTGGGCTCAAGTAGAGCGACGAGAGCACCTCCGAATGTTGGGACTGGCTGATTGGGCCTGCGCCATCACCCGGTCCATGACCGCCCAGGCCCCCCGCTCATCCTCGACCTCCGGGACCGCCCAACCCGAGGGGCTCACACCCCCTCCCACCAGCAGCGAGGAGGAGGCGGACACCGACCCTGGACCCAGCGAATCCTCCCCCGAAGAGATGGCTTCTCCGAGCGCCCTACCAGAGCTGACACAATGGCGACACGAAGGGGGCCCCACCCGAGAGCAGTTCCAGCAAGAACAACAGTCCTGTCCCTCTCTCGAAGGGGTCCGACAACAGGCGACCGCGCAAGCCAACGGTGACCAGACCGGCACCCACTGGATCTACTGGGCCGAGGGCCTGCTGTACAGTGAACAGAAAGTAGCAGAACTCGGGGCCAGCCGCGTGTTGGTGGTCCCCCTCCGCTTCCGGGAGTTCCTTCTCAACCTGGCCCATGATGTGCCCCTCGCCGGACACTTGGGGCAAGACAAAACGTACAGTCGTCTGGTGACCCACTTCTACTGGCCCCGGATGCGGAGAGATGTGGACAACCACTGCCGGTCCTGCCAGACCTGCCAAGCCAGCGGAAAGACGGGGGGTCGGGTCAAGGCCCCCCTCCAGCCCTTTTCAGCCGTCAGCACCCCGTTCGAACGGGTCGGAATCGATATTGTGGGACCCCTGGACCCCCAAACCGCCCTGGGCCACCGCTTCATCCTGGTCCTCGTGGACCACGCCACCAGGTACCCGGAGGCGGTCCCGCTAAGAACTATAACGGCCCCTGTGGTAGGCCGGGCCTTGATGGGGATCTTCTCCCGAGTGGGATTCCCCAGCGAAGTGGTGAGCGACCGCGGCACGAACTTTATCTCCAGGTACATGCGGTCCCTGTGGCAACAGTGCGGGGTCACATACAAGTTCACGACCCCCTATCACCCTCAGGGGAACGGACTGGTTGAGCGGTTCAACCGAACATTAAAAGGGATGATCCAGGGCCTGGAAGAACCCCTCAGGCGGAAATGGGATGTCCTGCTGCCCTGCCTCCTGTTTGCCTATCGGGAGGTCCCGCAGAAGTCCCTGGGGTTCAGCCCGTTTGAACTATTGTATGGACACCCGGTCCGCGGACCGCTCAGCCTGGTCAAGGAGGGCTGGGAGATGAAGCCCCGAGGCGCCCCTCCTGACGTCTACCGATACCTCCTGACCCTCCGAAACCAGACCCGCAAGTTCCGAGCCATGGCCGAAGCCAACCTCGAGGCCAGCCAGGAGGACATGAAGCGGTGGTACGATCGCAACACCTCTACTATAGAATTCGAGCCAGGTCAGAAAGTATGGGTCATGGCCCCGGTCGAACCCGGCGCCCTCCAGGACAAGTGGACCGGGCCCTTCAAGGTGGTGGAGAAGAAAAGTCCCGTCACCTACCTGGTCGATCTGGAGTCCCCCCGGAACCCCCTCCGGGTCCTACATGCTAACAGGCTAAAACCCCACTTCGCCCGGACCGAACTGAGCCTGCTGCTGGCGACCGACGAGGGGGGCGAGGACGACTCCGAGCCCTTGCCCGACCTCTTGCAATCCGACATTCACGATGGATCGATCGAAGGGGTCCAACTCGCCTCGTCCCTGACCCCGGAACAGCGCAACGACTGCCAGCAATTACTGCGGGACTACGCAGCCCTCTTCTCTCTCACCCCGGGGGTGACCCACTGGTGCGTCCACGACGTCGACACCGGGCAGAGCCCCCCATACGACACAGAGCCTACCGGGTGCCTGACCGAGTGCGGGCCTGCATCCAGGCCGAAGTAGCGAAGATGCTGGCCCTGGGGGTCATCGAGCCTTCCGACAGCCCGTGGGCCAGCCCTGTCGTCCTGGTGCCCAAGGCCGCAGCTCCCGGTCACCCCCCGGAGTTGCGATTCTGCGTGGACTACCGAGCCCTGAATGCAGTAACCAAGACAGACGCACACCCGATACCCCGGGCCGACGAACTCATCGACCGCCTAGGGGCCGCTCGCTACTTGAGCACGCTGGACCTCACCGCCGGGTACTGGCAAATCCAGCTCACCCCCGGCGCCCAAGAAAGATCCGCCTTTTCGACCCCGGATGGGCATTACCACTTTCGGGTGATGCCCTTCGGAATGAAGAACGCCCCGGCCACCTTCCAAAGACTGGTGAACAAGGTTTTGGCCGGGCTTGAGGCCTTCAGCGCGGCCTACTTAGATGACATTGCCGTGTACAGCAACCACTGGGCCGAGCACCTCCTCCACCTGAAGGCCGTCCTGGCCGCCCTCCAGCGGGCCGGGCTCACAATCAAGGCCAGCAAATGTCAAATCGGCCACGGATCCGTGACCTACCTGGGCCATCAAGTGGGGAGCGGGCAGGTGGCCCCCCTCCAAGCGAAGATAGATGCCATCCAGACCTGGGAACCCCCCACTACCCAGACCGCTGTCCGGGCCTTCCTGGGCCTCACCGGATACTACCGGCGGTTTATCCGGGACTATGGGAGCATTGTTGGCCCCCTCACAGAGTTAACGTCCAAAAAGCAGCCCAAGAAGGTACACTGGACACCCCGCTGCCAAACAGCCTTCGACACCCTAAAGACAGCCATGTGTACTGCTCCGGTGCTGCAGGCCCCGGACTACCAGAAGGAGTTCGTGGTACAGACGGACGCCTCCGAGTATGGGATCGGGGCCGTCCTATCCCAAGCCGACGAAAAAGGGCTCGACCGACCAGTGGCCTTCATCAGCCGACGACTACTGCCCCGAGAGCAACGCTGGAGCACTATTGAGCGTGAGGCCTTCGCTGTGGTGTGGGCCCTCAAGAAGCTCCGGCCCTACCTCTTTGGCACCCACTTCCGGGTCCAGACCGACCACCGGCCCTTGCAATGGTTAATGCAAATGCGGGGCGAGAACCCCAAGCTGCTGCGGTGGTCCATCTCGCTACAAGGAATGGACTTTGACGTCGAACACCGGCCCGGCAATGACCACGCCAACGCCGACGGCCTGTCCCGCTTCTTCCGCCTTGACGAGGAGAATCCCCAAGGAGATGGGTGACTCTCCATGCCTTCGGCTGGGGGGGACGCCTGTTGGACCCGGCCTCGTGGCGTGGTCCTTAACCCCCTGGATTGTGCCCGTTCCCCGCCCCGGCCTTCACGGGCCACCCGTCTGAACTGCACCAAGGCCCTTCACCCGGAGCTGCACGTGGTCGCATACTCCTCGTGGCTCCGCCATCTTGTTGGCATCCACGTCACACCGTGCACCAGCCGGCGCGACCCCGCTCAACCCGGCCTCGACCCCAGCGAAGCCCCGACATCGAGGCACCACGAACTAGCCAGGGGGTGCCGCAGGAACCATTCATCGCCCCCGGCGGAGGACAGTATCGATGGGACCCCCAACTGTCCTCCCCTCTCGAGGTGTGATCGCCCTGCAACTCCCATGGGCCTGGCGCCTCTCCTGCTGGGCGTCTGGCCACCTCCACCCGGCCACTCCGCCCCCTCGGGCGCATAGGTCCGGACATCAAAGGGCTCCAGACCTATATCTGGGGCGACCCCACCACAGCTCGGCAGTTGTATCCCGGAGTCGAGAGCCCTGCTGATTGAATCGCGGCTGACCCTACGGAGAAGAATTCTTGTCGGAACCATCACGAGCCCTGCTGACTGCGTCGCGGCTCCTTCTGGTGAACCCTTTCTGAACCACCTGGAACATCGGAGCCCTGTTGACGCTGTCGCGGCCCAACCTCGCTGAAACCTTCCTCGGAGCCCTGCTGACGACGTCGCGGCTCGAGCTGAGCAGAAACCATCTTGAGAGCCCTGCTGATTGAATCGCGGCTCTCCACGAACTGTACGCCAGAGCCCTGCTGACGCCGTCGCGGCTCGACCCATCCGAGATCCGGAGGTCCTCCAGCTTGAGGATAAGAACTGGGCCCCAGGTACCCTCGTACCGCATTCCTGCCAAAGACTGTCCCGCTACCCCGACCCTTCCAAAGAGACACTGAGACTTTTGGTGGATCCCTCGATCCCTTCATGTAAATATTGACCTCGTAACCCTTTTATTGCTGATAAAGAATTGCTTGTCACAAGACAACCTCCTTGAGTCCTGTGTGGTGGTGTTACTGTGCTAGTACGTGATAGGAGAAGGATCTCTCAGGAGACTTCTCGGCAGCGCTCGGCTACTTCGTGCAGTGTGGGGGCTCCCCCCTTGGTGGTCTCACCGACTCCTCGGGGTCCGCCTTCCAACAGACAGTAGTTAATAAGCTGTAAAATGAGTCTCCTATATAACTGCAGCTCTAAGTTGGTCTATGTAGCCGAAGTAGAAATTATTCAAAGTAAAATGGTATGGAATAACATATAACTAGGCTCATGAAGCGTATGTTGACATTGGGCATTCATGAACTAAATGAACTTAACCATAGCGTATTGGTATGTAAAAACCCCAGTTATGGGCGGGGAACCGATAACCACAGTGTAAAATGCGGGCCAATGAGGGACAATAACCTCCAAGTACGAGTAAATTCTCGAACGGTGAGTCAGGGCAAGAAGTGTAGCTAACACCCTAACAAAGCATAAACATCGGTATGGTGCCGAGTCTGTGTATTAGGAAGGGAACCAGAGTGCACTTCGAGATGATACGCTCGTGAAAACAAATATCAATGCTAAACAGTGCTAAGTAGTGTTGAGCCGGTTAGCGGCTTGATAGGGACGCTGGGGGTACTATCCCTGTATATATTAATGGAGTTGGAAATTATAATGATATTGCGAACATATTCAGAAGGGAGCGCTGTAGTACTCACATTTAGCCTCGCTCATGCCGTACGTAATGACCTACCCTCACCACCAAGTCCAGAAGGTAACGTCAACGGCAGAGAGGAAGGACTTATACAAAAGAACGTGTCACGTGACGTAGGATAGAGTTAGTATCAACAACGGAGTCCGTTGCGACTAAGGTGGCATACATCATAGAATGGGTTGAAAGATAGCAGTGCACAGAATAAAAAAGGATAAAAAAGGGGGGGGTTGGTTCCCATATTGTTCTGATGCAACGTTAACGTCCGCTTGAATAGTGGTATCGACAAATGTGTCGGCCATTTTGGAATGGGATAAGTGGAAGACTTTAGTGATATATGAAACATAAAAATCCAGAGTGGACGATGGACCGAATATGTGGTTCCTTACTATGTCATCAATTGTGTGGATTTATGTCCAAAAAAGGGGCAAGTGATTAACAAAAAAGGGGGGGGGGATTAGATGTGGGGTGGAATGAAGGTCAACACTGAACAGTATACTAGTCCAGAAGGTAGTATAGTTATAGAACTGTTACCCTATATGGTAGGACATGGACTAGTTAAGTCTTGATTGACCCCCATGGAATGTCATCATTGAGACCATGAATGTCAGAGGACAAGCGGTGTATCCATCTCTGTTCTTTCGCAAAAAGACTCTGCTTGGTCAAATGGGGGTTAGCTTCTAAAATCAGCCATTTCACCGAGTCTGGTGAGTGTCTCATCTCGAGAAAATGTACACATATTTTGGTTTTGTTCTTGTGGCAGCGAAAATTACTGCGGTGTTCCGAAATACGCAATTTGATAGGGCGAGTCGTCATCCCCACATAGTACAGGTCACAGGGGCATGTTATGAGATAAATACAATTGGCTGTATTGCAATTTGTGTGTGACCTCAATTCCCAAACAAAGGTGGTGTTGAGTGTGACTGTCTTGTGTATGGATGTGAAGGTACATGCGCTACACGTACCACACGGATAGTGTCCTTTTACCGTGGGTAATTGCCAGAGCGTGCTCTGTGAAGACTTGGTTTTGAGTTTAGGTCTGGTTTGTACAATCATGTCCTTAATGTTTTTGGAACGCTTAAATGCAAACCGAGGCAATTCGACACTCATGGTACAGTGTTTTTTCAACACCTTGGTCACTTGGTTGGAGACTGACTCGTTTTAAACCTTTTTCCACTGAGAGTAATAATATTACTAGTTCTCTCCTTTTGTAGATAGTTTTTTTTAGGTCCTGAAGAATCGCGAGTGCAATAGCTCTATGCGAGAAACATGTTGACCATCAGATACTAATATAGGCCACTCCTACACGAGATATTATACTCTGTTGAGTGCTATACACACGTTTTTAATCAGGGAAGGAGGCCCTCAGAATAAAATGTAATTCCTAGCCGGCACTTTCAACCCTGTTTTACATCACTTATTCACATCTACATTATTTAGGCCCCCATACCCGCACTTCACCATACGGCAGTTGGATTGAAGATCTCCGACAAAGTGCCCCTTTTTAAGGGAGCCCGTTAGGCATTGCACCGCCGGCCCGACGAGGAGCAGCCCACATGATGAAGCATGACACCTGAAAGGGTGTGTGAGGGCATTATCATCCAACAAATGGATTACCAACTGTATACGCATTCTGTATTTAGTTGTAGCCAGCCTTCTTTTTGACTCTTCCTTTGTTGTTTTGAGGAACAGCAAGAATACTCCTTTTTGGTTATCTACACCCTTGGGGCAACTTTTCTTGCTGGACCTCCCACTCCCGTGTGAGCGGAAATAGCCCCTCTTGTCCCTCTCTTTGTAGTTCATACAAGCGTGCACACTCAGACCCAGTGACTCACCATTATGAGAAGAAGTTGCGTATAAGCTGACTCCGGATATCCTCCTCCTCCTCCTCCTCCTCACTTGCCTCGTGACCAAGCCCTTCATCCTCCATGGGTGGATGTTCCTGCTCATCCTGCTCCAGGATGAGTGGCACTGCCTTCTCCACTGCCATGTTGTGCAGCATGCAGCACACGAGGAAGATTTTGCAGACCTTTGCCGGTGCATATTGGAGGGACCCGCCTGTCTTGTGAAGGCACCGGAATCGGCTCTTCAGGAGGCCAAACGTCCTCTCAATCACTCGCCTGGTCTGCCCCTGTGCATTGTTGTACCGGTGATCTGCAGCTGATCTTGGGTTGCGGAGAGGTGTCATCAGCCATGGCATGTTGTGATAGCCAGAGTCCCCTACATGGAAACATCATGTAAATAAGTGGGTCAGGAGATGCCGTGAGAGCCAAATATACCGCAACACACAGGACAAACAGAGTATACCCACCAACAAGACATGCTCGTTCGTTGTGCAGCCGCAGCATCATTTGTGGCACCCTGCTACGCCTCATGGTGTGCTGACCCTGGAAAACGTGCACAGACATGGGAAATCAGCATGTTAGCAAGACACACCACAAGGGCATTTATAGAGTGGTAATGTTTACGGTTGCGATAGGCTACCTCCTGTGCCTGTGGTGGTACCAAAGCCACATGTGTCCCATCAATGGACCCAATGACATGGGGCATCCCTCCCAGGGCATAGAAATCACCCTTGACACCTGCCAACTCCTCAGGAGTAGGAAAATGGATGAATTCATCAAGGTGCTCCAACATGGCTGCCAAAACATCACGCAGGACATGGCTGAACATTGTCTGTGACATGCCACCAACATCAGCTATGGTGAATTGAAACGTACCTGTGGCTAAAAAATGTAGGGCTGCCATCACCTTCATCTTGGGGGTCAGCGCAGTAAGATACCTGTGTCGCGGTTGGAGGTGTGGTGCCAGCTTGTCGGTCAAGTCCTCAATCAACTGTTGAGTGAATCTGTAACGTCGGATGCAGGCATGTTCCCTCATGGCACCCAAGTCTGGCATTGGTCGGGGGACAGGCGGTGCCCTGCAGAAAATTGTATTGAATAACGAAGATTTAGAGCATAACAACATCAATGTCAATGAACAGAGCACATGCTAAACTGCTACTACACATCAGATAAATACAGAGTCTGGTCTGTGCAATACATCCAGGACACGTATGCCAGCTTGGTGATACGCCTACAAAAAGCCAGATACACCCGTTGATTGGCAAGTCTACATGACATGCCCTGAAACGACCTGGGGGCCAGTCTGAGTGAACAGCCAGAGACATCACAGGAGTGACATACATCCACATAGCTGCTTTTAAAGGATGTCATCTCATACAGACAGCTGATGTCAAGCTAGACTCACAGGTCACATGGAATGTCAAATGTACAGATCAAACACATTGCAATGAAGGGGTAAACATGAAAACAGAAAACACAGACATTGAGACGACGCAGATATGTCCTCATGTGAAAATATCATGTCCGATGCATACAGACCCTGCTTACGTGGGAATCCACATGTGGCATGGTGTGCGTAGATGTGTGCCATGCCCATCTCTACACAGACACATGTTGGATGCAGCAACAGCAGATGTAGTTGACGGAACATTAACAGCAAGCTCATGGGAACACATGACACACACATGACATAGTCACATCGGGGCACGCTGATCGTGAAATGTCAGTTGTTAGTGTCCCTGTCCCTGGCATCAGGGGACAGTTGCGGGTGGTGGTGACTGTGCCATACCAGTGATGGTGTGCTTGACACGTTTGTACTACAGGCACACAGGTGCAAAGTGTGAAGGGGAAGTGTGCCACATAGTGCCCCATCACACATGACATGTGTACACAGGTCATCACACATCAATTGTGCAACTACATGAGAAGACATGTGCAATATCACTGCCTGACACACCTAGGCCCTGCACATGAAAGTCTGCAATGACAATGACTTGATGTACAGCCTTGTGCGAGTCGGAGACCTCCATTCCTTTCGTGTGTGCCTCTTATCACCAGTGTAAGCGTGTGAAACACCCCGTACACACGCTCTGAGAGCGTGTGTACGGCCCGTACCACGCGTACTCCTACGGCACCACTACAATAGGGATACGCACCGTACTCACACATCCATTGTGTGGGTACGGTCCGTATCACTAGAGTAGTGGTGCCGTAGGAGTACGTGTGGTACGGGCCGTACACACGCTCTCAAAGCGTGTGTACGGCCCGTATCACTGTAGTAGTGGTGCCGTAGGAGTACGCGTGGTACGGACCGCACACATGCTCTCAGAGCGTGTGTACGGCCCGTACCAAGCGTACTCCTATGGCACCACTACAATAGTGATACGCACCGTACTCACACATCCATTGCGTGGGTACGGTCCGTATCACTGTAGTAGTGGTGCCGTAGGAGTACGCGTGGTACGGACCGTACACACACTCTGAGAGCGTGTGTACGGCCTGTACCACGTGTACTCCTACGGCACCACTACAATAGTGATACGCACCGTACTCACACATCCATTGCGTGGGTACGGTCCGTAACACTAGAGTAGTGGTGCCATAGGAGTACGCGTGGTACGGGCCGTACACACGCTCTCAGAGCGTGTGTACGGCCCGTATCACTATAGTAGTGGTGCCGTAGGAGTACGTGTGGTATGGACCGTACACACGCTCTGAGAGCGTGTGTACGGCCCGTAACACGCGTACTCCTACGGCACCACTATAATAGTGATACGCACCATACTCACACATCCATTGCGTGGGTACGGTCCGTATCACTAGAGTAGTGGTGCCATAGGAGTATGCGTGGTACGGGCCGTACACACGCTCTCAGAGCGTGTGTACGGCCCGTATCACTATAGTAGTGGTGCCGTAGGAGTACGCGTGGTACGGGCCGTACACACGCTCTCAGAGCGTGTGTACGGCCCGTATCACTAGAGTAGTGGTGCCGTAGGAGTACGCGTAGTACGGTGTGTACGGTCCGTACCAGGCGTACCCCTATGGCCCCACTACAATAGTGATACGGACCGTACCCACGCTATGGATGTGTGAGTACGGTGCGTATCACTATTGTAGTGGTGTCGTACGTGTACCGGTACGTGTGAAACGCACCGTACATGTTTTTTGGATTCTAAAATTACATAGGGGACAAGTATTAGGCCCAAAATGCATGCTGGTTGTCATGGATACAGAGATTTCAGTTGCAATGTGGCCATCATGTGGGCTTGAAAAGTCAGTTGGGCAAAAAATTACAATGTTGCAAAGTGGTGTTTGCCTTGCTCTGATGCTCAAAATTTGAACCATGCAAATTTGTGTCATTGATGTATGTTTAAAGGGATTGGAGGAAACGTAGGATGCAAATGAGTCTGACCAATCACTCTGTACTCCTGTAAATGAAAGCCCCCAGCAAGACAGATATAAGTCAGTCAGAACCCATGAGAGGGTACTTGCCTGCACAACTTTCCTGTCGACCACACTGCTGCTGTCTGTGCTTCCTCTGGCACCATGTCGCGGACTGTGAAGAGGGCCCAGCCATTCACACTTGAGGAGAATGAGGCATTGCTGGATGTCCTCCTCCCACAGTACCCCAGCCTGTATGGGAGACCAGGGGAGCAGGTGAGTGCCCCTGCTGACTCCACTAACTTTGACTGTGCACCTTTTTTGTGACTGTCACTTCTGGCATTGTGTCCAGGTGTGACAGACATGCAATGTTGTTTAGAGTGGGTCCCAGGGGGGGAAAGGCTTATGTCTCTCATGCAGAGCATGATGTATTTCCTGTGTGCACTCCTCACTTGCATTGTGCTTACTGTGACATTCACTGCATGGTGCATGACACATTCAGCCTGGCAAATCCTTGGTGGCATTTTTTGGCTATTGTCCTGAGGTGATTCAGTGGTCCCCCTGGTGTGACAGGTGACTGTACCCACAGATGTGTATGAGTTGAGTGGACCTGTGGTGAGAGTGTCAAAGTGATGTGTACACCCTCCTGGACATTGATGTGTGTGAATGTTCCTTGTCATGTGGGTGAGTGTCTATGTGAAGTGTTGCACCACAGCTGCATGGAGGAGGCAACAGCTCTACCCATCTGATGTGATAAGTAAGCCGTGCTGTGTGTCTGACTTGCTGAGCTAGCCCGACACATGTGACACCCCACAGGCAAGTGGCACATGTGCAGAGTGAGGTTTGTATCCGCTGTTGCCAATGGCAGGTGATTGATCTGTGCCTGTGTGTGTCTGTGTACTCTGCTGAGGTTGCATCAGTGGCCTGGGGCATGTAACTGCTTTGAGGTGCTGTCCATCAGCCTGGTGTTGCATGTGATGCACAGTGTGTGCCATGATCAGGGAGTGTGTCGCACCCCTCCTGCCACCTGTGTACTTTCAATGCCATGTAGTGCATTGGGGCTTCCACAGAGTCCTATGTCCATATGAGAAAGAAGCAATTCCTTGGCAGCATCCTATGCCCTGTTCAACATATCAAAGATGTTCAAATGTGTGTCTCTGTGACATGGAGCAGGTGTAGTGATGTTGTCTCACTTTGTCATCCTCACAGGTAACTGCCTATGAGAAGGGGGGATCTGGAAGTGGATCGTCAGGGCCGTGAGATCGGCGGGGGATCGCAGTCGGCGCCTAGCCCAAGTCAGAAAACGGTGGCAGGACATCCGGTGCTGGACCCGGCGGATCGCCCGGGTCCAGCTGGGGCTCTCACCTTCACTCCCCCACGGCGGGCGCCGACGTCTGACCCCCCACATGACGTGTGTCCTGGCGGTGGTCTTCCCTGACCTGGATAGGCACTTACAGGAGAGACAGCAGCAAGGAGGGGGTAGGTACATGTCTGTTTGTTGTGTTGTGTGTCACCAGATTTTGGAAGTGCTCTGTAGCCTGGATACACTGCCAGGGTTTATATGTGCAGTGCATATTCTGTTCCCCAAAGTCAAACGGTGCTCTTATTCATCCCTTCCCCTCCTTGACATGTGTCCCCTGGTCTGTTTGTAATCACAATTGCACATGGTCATCTAGGCTGACAGTTAATCCAAGTGCACATTGCTTTCTGCATCATGTGTGAGGGTGGTCTGTGACATGTGTTGGTACCTTGCCTGTGCCCTGTCCTGTTCACTCTGTTGGGGGGCCATATTTGTTGGCACTGATGATGAGTCTCAACATAAGAGTGTGAAGTTTCAAATGGATACACTTGCAGCATGCATGACCAATGTTGTGGCCTCAGACATGATGTGCATGAGTGGGAGATATTGCTCATGTTACAGTCAGATCATTCCAGGAACAAGGAGCAGTGTGCCCACTACAGTCCCCTGAGACACCCTTGCCTCGTAATCATGTGTGTCATCCAACACTGTGCCCATTCTCTGTGTGTTCAGCATAGGTTGGCCTCTGTGGCATTGTTCCCTGGCCTCATTTGGCTTGTGCATACTCACACTGGGCAGTGCCTGTGTGTCTATTCACAACTATCTGTTGATGGTTATTTGTCACAAATATGTGTTGCCAGCCTCACGAGGTGATGTGGAGTACATTTGGGAATTCTTGCTGCACATTTTTGTAAACCCTGATTAAGAGGTGTCACTTCTTGATCTGTCTCAATCACATTGTCTCAGGTATGGTGGGTTTGTGCGGGTGAGGCCTACATGGCCAAACCTTATGTCTCCTTGCCCGGTCTGTCCTGTGTGTGATAATTGGCTGGACAGAGACTCAACGTGCAGTGGCCCAGTCATGTTGTGCAGGGTTTAATGTTTGTGCTTTGCAGCATGTGTCAATTGTTTAAATACATGATTCCTGCTCATACATTTTTGGCACCAGTGTGTGGTCCAGATGCTACGTAGTTTGGTCTTTGTATGCTGACATCTGTGTGGACATTCTGGCTTGCCATGAGGGTGTCTCCTCAGTGCAGGTATGCCTTTTTACAACACAATTGCAGGCCCATTAGCTTATGCATTGTCCTGGGTTTGGACATGTGTGCCACTCCACATGACAGGCAGTGGGTCAGATGTTTTGCCAACTGTGTCATCAGGTAACGGATGGCCATGTGACAACTGACATAATTCAAGTTGTTAGTCAAAAAGTATTGTACCTTGGCACTCACAACACTTGTCAACAGGTCTTCATGTTTTCTATGCTTTAGTTTGATGTTTTGTTGTTAAGTACAATAATGTGCCTGCATGACAGATGTCTCCCAAGGAAGTGCACAACAAACCACCTTTACACTTTCAGGGAACACGCTGGCACATTTTGAAAGAAGGCACTGTTCTAATGAGACTGTTTTGCAGATTATACATATACATGTTCCCACAGTGTTGTGGAAATTGGGTAGGTCCTTGGTTGTTGGTGATATCAACTTACGAGTGTCAAGTCATCATGACCTCCGTGTGCCCATGTATATGTACTTTCGGCAACACCATTTCTTTCGGACAGTGGCTTCTTTAAATAAGGCTGCCAGCTTCTTCAATGACTGGGTAAATGTAGTTTTGTGTGCACCTTCTTGGGAGACACCTTTTATACAGGCACATGTGTGTTCTGTTCACAAAATGGCACATTCCCACATTCTAAACATGTCGATTGTGTAAAGTATTGTTATTCCCAAGGGACAACATTTTTTTTGTTTTGTGTTCCAAAGTACTTACAGGTCTCTGAGTGTGGGGACACCTTTAGTATTGAGGTCTGTTAGTTTGCCTTGGGTCCACCACTCCTGTTTCTTTCAGGGTAAACAAGAGGTGGCATGACTTCATTGTATTGCTGTGCTCACCTGTTCCCAGACACTAGCTTCTCAGTATATTTCTCATTCAAGTTTGGGGCTGGTGTGTCCTATTTTTCCTTGTGTCCAAGTGGCATGGTGGGTCTACCAACTGGGGAGTACAGGGCTTACATATGTGCGGAGTAATCTAGGTGTTACTCATGATGCATTGCCTGATATGCACTGTGACCTATTGGTTTTGTACTCACGTGTCAGATGTATACAGGTGACTGATGTTTTTCTGCATCTTCACCTTGCCCACAGCATCATCATTGGAAACCGAGGGAGACACCTGCACGGACCTGGAGGAGGGACCCAGCACCAGTGCCACCAGTGGTGGCGAGTCTGCGGGAGCCAGTGGCACGGAGGACGAGGGAAGTCAGTCGGAGGACCAGTCTGGGGGCGAGCCCAACTACGACGCAGACGGGTCCGAGGCTGACCTCATCGAGGGGGTGGTGGCTGCTACAACACCTGGCAGCAGCCCAACATCTGTCCCCGCCTCCTCCATTCCCATCACCGCCCTCCCAGTTGTTCCGGTCCCTTCTGTGCGTGCAGAGCACCACCATGTCTCCTTCGTGCCAGGCACCGCACCCCCTGCCCCTGTCACCCCTAGTGCCCTCAGTGCTGAGTCTGTGGACATACAGCGGCAGTTGCAGGTTGGGCAGTCATCGGTGCTGCATGTCCCCCATAAACTGGGGTGGCGTAGTGGGCAAAAGAACGATGGATTTAACCCAGATCTCTTGACTGGGGGAGAATGTCTGCATTGTCAGCATTCCATCCATCATTTGTTTGTTGTAACGCTTTTCGCCCTAAGTGGGATGGGTATTCCCAGACGTGGGACCCGTGCTCACTACGCCACTGGAGTCAAGCTATCCTGGCTGATGACGGCTGATAGCCAGAAACCGGTCCTAGGATGCTTGATTCCGGTCCAGGGAAGACATGGCTTGGCAGTTCGGGCTGGACTGTTCCCATGAGGCACAGGGTCAAGACTGATTTGCATATGGCCATGTCTAAACTGGGGTGGCGTAGTGGGCAAAAGAACGATGGATTTAACCCAGATCTCTTGACTGGGGGAGAATGCCTGCATTGTCAGCATTCCATCCATCATTTGTTTGTTGTAACGCTTTTCGCCCTAAGTGGGATGGGTATTCCCAGACGTGGGACCCGTGCTCACTACGCCACTGGAGTCAAGCTATCCTGGCTGATGACAGCTGATAGCCAGAAACCGGTCCTAGGATGCTTGATTCCGGTCCAGGGAAGACATGGCTTGGCAGTTCGGGCTGGACTGTTCCCATGAGGCACAGGGTCAAGACTGATTTGCATATGGCCATTTCTAAACTGGGGTGGCGTAGTGGGCAAAAGAACGATGGATTTAACCCAGATCTCTAGACTGGGGGAGAATTTCTGCATTGTCAGCATTCCATCCATCATTTGTTTGTTGTAACGCTTTTCGTCCTAAGTGGGATGGGTATTCCCAGACGTGGGACCCGTGCTCACTACGCCACTGAAGTCAAGCTATCCTGGCTGATGACGGCTGATAGCCAGAAACCGGTCCTAGGATGCTTGATTCCGGTCCAGGGAAGACATGGCTTGGCAGTTCGGGCTGGACTGTTCCCATGAGGCACAGGGTCAAGACTGATTTGCATATGGCCATGTCTAAACTGGGGTGGCGTAGTGGGCAAAAGAACGATGGATTTAACCCAGATCTCTTGACTGGGGGAGAATGTCTGCATTGTCAGCATTCCATCCATCATTTGTTTGTTGTAACGCTTTTCGCCCTAAGTGGGATGGGTATTCCCAGACGTGGGACCCGTGCTCACTACGCCACTGGAGTCAAGCTATCCTGGCTGATGACGGCTGATAGCCAGAAACCGGTCCTAGGATGCTTGATTCCGGTCCAGGGAAGACATGGCTTGGCAGTTTGGGCTGGACTGTTCCCATGAGGCACAGGGTCAAGACTGATTTGCATATGGCCATGTCTAAACTGGGGTGGCGTAGTGGGCAAAAGAACGATGGATTTAACCCAGATCTCTTGACTGGGGGAGAATGTCTGCATTGTCAGCATTCCATCCATCATTTGTTTGTTGTAACGCATGTCCTCCATGGCCACACCACACTGCTGACACAGATGGTGTCGTTCATGGAGGGCATGCCAGCAACGATGTCTGACCAACGCCTGTTTCTGCAGTCCATGGACTCTTCCCTGACGGCAGCAGTGACTCTCCTGCAGCACTTCGTCCCCCCCTACCCCAGCCCCATCCACACTTCCCTCTCCCATACCTGTCCCATGCACACCCAGACATTCCCAAGCACGCACCCCACCAGACACAGGCAGCACACCACCAAGTAAGGGCAAGCGCACACCTCCTGGCACGCACACTCAGGGGGATGTAGGCACACCCACTGGGTCTGGGGCAAAAAGACATGCACGCAGCCACAGTCTGAGTCCGCAGGCCTCACAACCCAGTCCCTCCAAAAGCACTCCCCTTGGCTCCCCTGCCAAACTGTCACCCAAAGAGGTCTACATGGCTGAGCGGGACCTCACCCCCACTGTGACACCACCCCGCAAGCAGGCGAGGAAGTCCCCGGACAGGGGAGTTGAGTCCACCCCCATGTCCACCCCCTCCCCCAAGAGCGCTGCACCCCATCCCTTGGCCAACCCCCCCTCCGTTGGCCCTGGGGTTTCCTCCGGTGCAGGGGTTACTCTGGACGCCCTGGCAGAAGTGTGCAGCGCCGTGCTCACCTCCACCTTTGGCGCTGCCCCACCCCCTGTGGTGGAGACGTCCACCCCTGCACCCACCACACCTACCCTTCCCCCTCCTGTCCCTGCGGTGCCTGGTCCTTCCCCACATGATGCCCCCCCCCCCCGGTCGACGAACCTGAGGGTTCCACTGTGCAGGCAAGCTAGGGGAGACACGTGTCCATGTGTCCCCCCAAGGACTTCTATTATGGACTGGCCATTGGCCTTTGTATATAGTGTTATTTCTTAATTTCTTTTTTATGCTGAATAAAGCATTTTATTTTTACTTTGAACACTATTGCATTTCAGGTATTGATGTTGGTGCTGAGGCTCCAGGAGTTGGTGTTGTGGTAATGTGTTATGGCTCTGAAAAATTTTCTAGTCTGATGGTCATGAGGTGGACCATGGTATCTGCGTGCCATCACAAGGTCTCTGGAAAAAATCATTGGTAGTGTGTGTTCATTTTTTTTTTGTTCCTTCCTCTGTGGCACCTGACATCTTCCCTGCAAAGAGTTGCACAATTGTTGGGCTGACCTGTGTCTACATTTCCTTTGTTGGTGACGGATCCCCTCAACTCTGGCCATGCCTGCTCAGCAATGTCTCCGGCTGCATCATCTGTGCCATCCTTGCTAGTCACTGTACTTGTGTATTGAGTATGTTGAAATGCCTTCATGGAGAAATTCTCCCTTTTCAGCGCTATGCATGTGTGTAATCCCGGCCTAGCACACATATGGTACTTGTTCTGCAGGGTATTTGGGCACCTGACTCACAATTGTGGGCATTGTATCTGTGGGAACTCCACCCTATTCCTTCCATGAGAGACAAAATCTTGGTGGCTGGCCCAGCACCTGTACATTCCTATCAGTCCTGGGATGTGCATGGCAGTGTGTGTTCCCTTTGGCTCTCTTAGTTTAGTAGGCAGTGACTTGACTATACAGTCTTGTGGCATGATCTCAGTGCGTGTATTGTGCTGCATCCGCCAGGGGTGGGTATGCATGTGTTATTTGTCCTCACACCCACATGTGGTGTGTCATGCAGTGGGGGAAAGACAGCCATCCTCCTGGGAGTGGGACACTGCTGTTAGTGATGTGTTGTTATGGCACTATCATCATAGTCCAAAGTTAGGGATGCGTACATACACCCATGGAGTTGTGGTCATCTGATAATGATGTACACCCCCCCATGTCTCTGTCCACTGCTGGGAGTCCTCTGCACCCACCCCTCATATTGCAGGCCACTGCTGGGAGTCATATACACCCACCCATATATGTATGTCCACTGCTGGTAGTGATATGCACCCACCCCCATGTCTCTGTCCACTGCTGGTAGTGATATGCACCCACCCACATATGTCTGTCCACTGCTGGGAGTCCTCTGCACCCACTCCTCATATTGCAGGCCACTGCTGGGAGTCATATACACCCACCCATATATGTCTGTCCACTGCTGGTAGTGATATGCACCCACCCCCATGTCTCAGTCCACTGCTGGTAGTGATATGCACTCACCCACATATGTCTGTCCACTGCTGGGAGTCCTCTGCACCCACCCCTCATATTGCAGCCCACTGCTTGGAGTCATATACATCCACCCCTCACATGTCTGTCCACTGCTGGGAGTCCTCTGCACCCAACCTCATAATGCAGGCCACTGCTGGGAGTCATATACACTCACCCATGTATGTCTGTCCACTGCTGGTAGTGATATGCACCACCCCCATGTCTCTGTCCACTGCTGGTAGTGATATGCACCCACCCACATATGTCTGTCCACTGCTGGGAGTCCTCTGCACCCACCCCTCATATTGCAGCCCACTGCTGGGAGTCATACACACCCAGCCCTCACATGTCTGTCCACTGCTGGGAGTCCTCTGCACCCACATCTCATATTGCAGGCCACTGCTGGGAGTCATATACACCCACCCCTCACATGTCTGTCCACTGCTGGTAGTGATATGCACCCACCCCCATGTCTCTGTCCACTGCTGGTAGTGATATGCACCCACCCACATATGTCTGTCCACTGCTGGGAGATCTCTGCACCCACCCCTCATATTGCAGCCCACTGCTGGGAGTCATATACACCCACCCCTCACATGTCTGTCCACTGCTGGGAGTCCTCTGCACCCACCCCTCATATTGCAGGCCACTGCTGGGAGTCATATACACCCACCCCTCACATGTCTGTCCAATGCTGGTAGTGATATGCACCCACCCCCATGTCTCTGTCCACTGCTGGTAGTGATATGCACCCACCCACATATGTCTGTCCACTGCTGGGAGATCTCTGCACCCACCCCTCATATTGCAGCCCACTGCTGGGAGTCATATACACCCACCCCTCACATGTCTGTCCACTGCTGGGAGTCATATGCAGCCACCCCTCATATGTCTGGACACTGCTAGGAGTCATATGCACCCACCGCTCATATGTCTGGGCACTGCTAGGAGTCATATGCACCCAGCCCTCATATGTCTGGACAATGCTAGGAGTCATATGCAGCCACCCCTCATATGTCTGGACACTGCTGGGAGTCCTCTGCACCCACCCCTCATATTGCAGGCCACTGCTGGTAGTCATTTACACCCACCCCTCACAAGTCTGGCCACTGCTGATAGTCATATGCAGCCACCCCTCATATGTCTGAACACTGTTGGTAGTCATATGCACCCACCCCTCATATCTCTGTCCACTGCTGGTAGTCATATGCAGCCACCCCTCATATGTCTGGACACTGCTAGGAGTCATATGCACCCACCCCTCATATGTCTGGACACTGCTAGGAGTCATATGCACCCACCCCTCATATGTCTGGACACTGCTAGGAGTCATATGCAGCCACCCCTCATATGTCTGGACACTGCTGGGAGTCCTCTGCACCCACCCCTCATATTGCAGGCCACTGCTGGTAATCATTTACACCCACCCCTCACATGTCTGTCCACTGCTGGTAGTCATATGCAGACACCCCTCATATGTCTGAACACTGCTGGTAGTCATATGCACCCACCCCTCATATCTCTGTTCACTGCTGGTTGTCATATGCAGCCACCCCTCATATGTCGGGACACTGCTAGGAGTCATATGCACCCACCCCTCATATGTCTGGACACTGCTAGGAGTCATATGCACCTACCCCTCATATGTCTGGACACTGCTAGGAGTCATATGCACCCACCCCTCATATCTCTGTTCACTGCTGGTAGTCATATGCAGCCACCCATATATGTCTGTCCACTGCTGGTAGTGATATGCACCCACCCCCATGTCTCTGTCCACTGCTGGTAGTGATATGCACCCACCCACATATGTCTGTCCACTGCTGGGAGTCCTATGCAGCCACACACCCACCCACCCACCCCCTTGGTGCAGTACACTGCTGTCCTGGGCCTCCACACACACCAATATAATGGTGATATGCTGCACCAGGCCGTAAGCCAACATTTGTGGCGTGTGTACGCCTAGTATCCCAAATGTACTGGTGCCGTAGGGGTACGTGTGATACGGACCGTACCCCCGCATTCAGAGGGTGTGTACGGTCCGTAACACGCGTACCCCTACGGCCCCAATCCAATAGTGATACGACCCGTACCCACGCTATGAATGTGTGGGTACGGTCCGTATCACTATGATGGTGGTGCCGTAGGAGTACGCGTGGTACGGGCTGTACACATGCTCTGAGAGCGTGTGTATGGTCCGTACCACGCGTACCCCTACGGCACCACGAAAATAGTGATACGGACCGTACACACGCTCTGAGAGCGTGTGTACGGGCTGTACCACGCGTACCCCTACGGCACCACTACTATAGTGATACGGGCCGTACACACGCTCTGAGAGCGTGTGTATGGTCCGTAACACGCGTACCCCTACGGCACCACTACAATATTGATACGAACCGTACCCACGCTATGGATGTGTGAGTACAGTGCGTATTACTATTGTAGTGTTGCCGTAGGGGTACGCGTACACGTCCACTTCTGTTGTTGCGGGACGCAGGGATTGGTGGACAGGCCCCCCGATGTGACCAGACCCTGGAGGTAATGTATGTCCTCAATATTGTAGGTTTTAATTTGGGTAGGGGGTATGTTTTCTGCCCCTCACCCTCCCTTGGCCCCTGGGTGTTGTTCTCACCTTCTGCGGCGTGTGCGTCGGGTTCGGTGCACCAGGTCGTAGGCTAAGAGGGCCGTGATGACACGTAGGATGGGGTCCATGGCTGTCCGTCGCGTGCCGGGGCTCCGTTTCCACGTCGGACTCAGTTTTCCGGGAATTTTTGGCTACCGTAAAAAAATAGCTGTGCGGAGTGACGTAGAGACGATTCGTACTTGCTGGTCCGTAAAACGCTGCCTGACTCCATACAGACATCGCGTACGCGCTGTCCTGGATCAGACTCGTTGGTATTTTTTAGCCGTACGGTGTTTTGTACGTTTCGTCGGAAATGGTATTTCTGTACGAATCGTACTTGCTGGATTGTACGGTGGATTTCCCGGGTACGAGTCGTACGGAGAATACGCTCCGTATGACGAATCGTACCCGGGTTTTACAGGATTGGAATCCGCACCAAAGTGTGCCTGTAATTCTTGTTGTTCATGGAAAGTTTCAGGGTGATCCGTAAAGCAGGGGCCAAGAAAAAAGGGGGGGGCAAAAAAAGTGTATTTTCTATGTGAATTCCCATAGGAGCTTTAGACATGACTATATACATGATGGAATTACACCAAATTTGGCAGAAAGGTAGATTTTGGTTCACAGATCATGCTTTCAGGTATTTGGTTTAAATCTGTTTAGTAGTTGTTGAGAAATAAAAGGAAATACAAATGAGGGTATCGGGATCACTGCTATTTCGTTACAATTTCACAAGTAAAAGTTAAATGTAAAAAATGTTCAAGAAATGTAATTTGTTTATACATCTACTCTTAGTCTCACTTAGACAGCCCCATACCCACTTACAGACTCACTCTGAGACTGATGCTCTCCCTCACAGATGCACTCAGACTCTCATGAACCTACTCAGACACTTATATACTCAGTTACAGATCCACTCAGACACTAACTTACACACTCCGTCACAGAGGCACTCTGACATTCATGCACCCACTCACAGACCCACTCAGATACTCATGCACCCACTCAAAGCCTCACTCAGAGGCTCACACATCCACCCACAGACCCACTCTGACTCTTATACACCCACTCAAATCCACTGAAACAAATGAGAAATGAGAAAGAGTGATACAGAGTAATACATACATGAGTGGTCCATTATACAGGTGTGCTGTATAAAATGTAGTACAAATTTCACAATAACAAAATATTAAGACAGTGCCTTACGACCCTCATGGGTGAAGCAGCCACACTGTATAAATCCTGATTGATTAAGAAATTTTCCAGTAGAAAGTAACACAGATGACTGCACCACAATTTTTGTTTAGAAATATAAGATTCCATTCAAATCCTGATGTTTATTTGTTGAAAAATTAAACTTCTACATGAAGTCAAACTACAGCTTGCACTTTCAATCAGAGACAAACACAGGCTCTAACACAACCAGTGACACACCCAAAGAGGTATTCACACAGTTACTCACAGCCCTACTCACACACTCATAGACCACCTTAGACACCAACTGACACATTCACACTCCCTCTCCGAAATCCACTCACATATTCATGCACCCACGAATTGACCCACACAGATGGTTATACATCCACTGTGAAACATTCCAGGTTACAGTTATGGTAAAATGTTTAGAAAAACCTAAGAAATTCACTGAAAAAAACAAAGGTTACAAGGAAGTTAAAGGTAGTAAATAGATTTTAAAAACCCTTCGAAATTCACTGAAAAAACAAAAGGTTTGAGGGACGTTATAGTTAGGCTTACATTTCACTCGTACAAAACCATGGAAATTCAGCAGTTATAAGTTACCTGAGCTAACTATAACTTACACAACCACAGTGCACTGCTTATGACCTCACATATTACATCACTCATGACATGCTCAGTGACATCACTGATGACATCTCAAATGACTCATTGACTATTGGAATTTGTAGATAGTGCTATCTGACACAGATACTTTAGGGCAGGGCTTAATTGCCAGGTCTCAACATCATTGTAAATGCCAGGGCTCTTATAAGGAAGCAACTGCAACTTGCACCACACATTGCCCCACCAGCGCTGCAGTACAAACACAGCTACTACCATCACACTCCTACAAGTGTGACAATTTAGCCTATTCCAGGCTCCCAAAAATATAAGAATGGCTTTTTAATGTATAATGTATATTGAATAAACCACTCGCGAAGAAACATACAAGATTTCTCTTCAATGGATAGTCAGGCTTATTTGAGCTCTACAAAAATCCAGGATCGATAATTAGTATCGGTCTTTATTAACCATAAACGTAGTAGTTGCAGCACTTAATACATTTTATCAATCTCAAAAGTCGCAAACCTTTAACAATTGCTACAAGTTGTAGTACCACCGTTTCTCAATGCTTCCATACTACGAGGATATAGACAGTAAGGCTCATGCACGTGTCATCACATCCCCATGGAGGTCAAACAAAAGACAAATAGCTTCTATATAGAAAAAAGAGAAAGAGGGGGGCAGGTCAATAGCCAGTCGCCCCCTGATTAATCCTTCATTGTATCTACTCATACTGGGAGTAAAAAATTATTCATTGAACAGGATATAACAAGAGTTATCTGTTACTACCAACGTGAGCCACAGAAGAGACTGAATAACCAAATAGGTATCCGGTAATGTAATATCACAAACGTAAAACTCAACATTGTCCAGATATATATTTCTATAAAAATTTAAATACTCTGCATGTTTAAGTGCCTCCCAGGAATACCGAAAAAAGTATGGCACTGGCGCTCAATAAATTCGGAAATTTGATATCACAAACAATCGTAGAACTCAACATAGTTCCAGTATGTGCTTCCATAAAAGCTTAAATATGCTGCATGTTGCGGTGTCTACCAGGAATGTCTTAACAGATATGGCGCTGTCGATCAGTAAATTAACCAATATAACAAAAAGGTATTACGAATTATGTGAGGTTTTCCCACATGGTATTGCGACCCATATGCAGGCAATATGGTGTATACATCGTAAGTATAATGAGTGTAAAGCGGAAAAACTAGAATTTCTAGTCCCCTGAATTCGGAGATCAAACTGATCATTAGTAATATGTCCCGAAAGATTTGAAATTCAAGGCACAACCCAATAGTTTTACTTACTCGTGTTCGAAAGCCTAATGGTCTGAATATACTTCCACTCATCACTGGTTACAAATGATCGCGTCAGGTCTGATGTTTAAATATACTCCCGGAAAAGAACGCCTCCCATGATCACAGGGTTGGCGCTACATGGAAGTTTTAACTTTCACGTATAATGATGTCCGTATATTATGTACGCCACAAAAAATTAAACCGCTACCGTTCAAAGCCCAATAATAATAGAGACGTAATGATGCATTTCAGTTTTTCGTATGGCAGTAAAGAACATTAGACCGCTAACTGACCCAAAACGTATAGGAATGTCCATGTATTGGGTATGTCATTAAGAAACAATAGGTCGGTACTCAACGTCATCATCCCAGACCCCCAAGGGGCAGAGGGTACATTGGTGTATATGGGAGTGATATCAGAATAAATACATGTACAGACCAGATATGAGAGACCAAGATCACAACAAGGTGGCCAAACCCCAGCCTCTCCCACTCGCACTTCTCAAATGTCATCAAAAACAACACCAAAACACACAAGATGATGGACGGAATGTTGCACATTGGCAAAACATTCGCCCCCAGTCACAGATCTGGGTTTAATCCATCGTTATTTTGCTTACCACGCCACCCCAGTTCACACATGGCCATATGAAAATCAGTTTTGACCCTGTGCCTCATGGGAACAGTCCAGCCCGAACTGCCACGCCATGTCTTCCCTGGACCAGAATCAAGCATCCTAGAACCGGTTTCGGGTTTTCACCCCTCTTCAGCCAAGATAGCTTGACTCCAGTGGCGTAGTGAGCACGGGACACACATCTAGGCATAGCCTTCCCACATAGGGCGAACAGCAAAACACACAAGATGATGGACGGAATGTTGCACATTGGCAAAACATTCACCCCCAGTCACAGATCTGGGTTTAATCCATTGTTATTTTGCTCACCACTCCACCCCAGTTCAGACATGGCCATATGCAAATCAGTCTTGACCCTGTGCCTCATGGGAACAGTCCAGCCCGAACTGCCATGACATGTTTTCCCTGGACCAGAATCAAGCATCCTAGGACCGGTTTCGGGGTTTCACCCCTCTTCAGCCAGGATAGCTTGACTTCAGTGGCATAGTGAGCACGCGACCCTGGATGCGTGATCTCAGTTGGGGTGTTGTGCTCCCCACATATATTTTTTAGCAGCCACAGATTATCACGTACACCACAAATGTGGATTGGCAATTAATAAATTGGCCAATGGTAAATTGTTGGCTTGAGTTATATGTGAAGTTTTTCTGTTTGTTTAGGGCCAGATGACAGATGTTACACTCCCCACATTTATAAAAACCCAATGGGCATTTCAGCAACATGCCCATGTAGCCCCCATTATATACAAATACAACACGCATCAAACATTCAAGTCAACACCATTGTATAGACATACATTTACAAACATACACCTACACTACCACCAATACAACAATGCACTAATTTATATACATCCATACAGCCACCATTTTACAATGCTCAACAATGCCAACTTCACAAACGTTAACACACAGTCATAGAACATTTTACACACTTATAACAAGATTTGCCAAGCAATTTTCAGGGGTGGGAGTTAATTGACTTCATACTGTGGGGTTGTGACACAAGATGAAAGCATCACCTTAACGTCTGAGGAATTTCTCACCCTTTTATTATGAAGTCACTATAAATAATCTTACCTCCCTTTCAACTTCAGTTATTTAGCGTCATATATATTTATAGTTATGCAAGGCAGTGAAAATAAATGTGGCACAAGAAAACATGGTATTTAGAGCAATTGTACTAACAAAAGCATATTTCCACAATATTTTCACACTCTAACAAAATTAAAATGAGAAAGCATGGTTCAAGTCCTCAAAGATTGCATATTACACAACTTTACACAAAGTACCAACTCTCCTAATTGTCACTAGACTGCTTCAATGTCATTTTACCTTAATGCAAAAATGTAACTACAAAAATATGGCCCACTTCATCATGTTTTGTGTTACATGACATTTGATAAATACACACGAAAGAATGCCATGGCATAAACCATGTACGTAGATGTGCAGAGTGCAAGATGCTATCTATTACCATTGATAAGGGAGCGGCGTAGCATCGAAACCCATTCTAAATTAACATCTTGCGAATCATGCCTCCTATCCAGACTCAACGGGCCCGATTCACAGAATTAACTTAAGACAAAATCCTAAACTTACTACTTTTGGTATTCACAGAATGCACTTACTACTTTTGGTATTCACAGAATGCACTTACTACTTTTGGTATTCACAGAATGGATTTACGACTACTAACTTTACGTCCGCACTCGGGCCGGAAATTCCGGCCTGGAGGCGGAGCTTCCGGCCCGGAGGTGGAGTTTACGGACCGGAAGCGGGGCTTCCGGGCCGGAGGTGGAGCTTCCGTCCCGGAGGTGGGGATTCCGGCCAGTGGCGGAGATTTAGCCATGGTCAAAATCTCCACCTCCGGGCAGGAAGCTCCACCTCCGGCCCGGAAGCCCCGCCTCCGGGCCGCAAGCTCCGCCTCCGGGCCGGAATTTCCGGCACGAGTGCGGACGTAAAGTTAGTAGTCGTAAATCCATTCTGTGAATACCAAAAGTAGTAAGTGCATTCTGTGAATACCAAAAGTAGTAAGTGCATTCTGTGAATACCAAAAGTAGTAAGTTTAGGATTTTGTCTTAAGTTAATTCTGTGAATCGGGCCCAACAACAGTAACAAAGAGCATACATCTGCATATATACTATATGTGACAAAGCCACATGGAGAATCAAGTAGAAAGTCCAGTATGTTGGTAAGAATAGTCTAGCTTTTATTAAAACGTTAGTTCAGAAAGCAAAAACAAGTGGTGAAGATGTTGGTGACAAGCAATTAGCACCAACATACATCCATAGGGTATGTGGACATAATATCAGGTCACTATTATCGATCCACATAAATATTGAGGTTTGATTATCATGACAAAATTAATATCACGATGCAGAAATATCGTGGACATAAATATAGTATTTTAGGTAAGTA
Organism: Triturus cristatus; assembly: GCF_964204655.1. Classification (NCBI taxonomy): domain Eukaryota; kingdom Metazoa; phylum Chordata; class Amphibia; order Caudata; family Salamandridae; genus Triturus; species Triturus cristatus. The sequence continues at coordinate 500,057,938 of NC_140581.1, forward strand.
AGAATGTTTACAAGAATATCAGTGTTTTTAATATCGGTTGCAATAATATTGTAAAAAATATTGTTTTTTAATTCTCTGTATTGTTTTAGATCATATTTGAATTGTATATGTTATATATTGTGGGGCCGATTCCGATCCTGTATTTTTTTTTCCCGTATGACTCGTATCCGTATTTTTTTCCGTACGAATCGTACAAGTCACGTCCGACCCTTGAAGTATGATCAGTACGGGAAAAAGTACATACGGATCTGCTCGATCTGTACGAATCGTAGCTGGAAAAGTTGTACGAGACAGACCCGGACACTTCTCCGTACAAATCGTAAAAATGAAGTCCGGCCGTACTAGTACGATCCGGACCGGCTTTACAATTTACGATTCGTACGGAAAACGTCCCGTACACGGGGAATGACTTTGCCCGCTATGAAGCGAAGTTTGTACGCATCGTACCCCCAGCGCGAATGTATGGTGCGTACCCCCAGCACGTAGGTATGCACTGTTCCCCCAGCGCGTATGTACGCACCGTACCCCCAGCGCGAATGTACGGTGCGTACCCCTAGCGCGTATGTACGCACCGTACCCCCAGCGCATATGTGCGGTGCGTACCCCCAGCACGTATGTATGCACTGTACCCCCAATACGAATGTACGGTGCGTACCCCCAACATCGCGTATGTACGGCGGATGTAGCGGGTACGCACCGTACAGATGCGATGTTGCGGGTACGCACCGTACAGACGCGATGTTGCGGGTACGCACCCGCACCGTACATAAGCAATGGAGTGTACGCACCGTTCATAGCAATGTCCGTGTATGCACCGTACATCCACTATGCATGGGGGTGTGTGGCTGTACGACTCGTACCCCTGTACCATACTGAACCACGGACACTGTAAAACAGCACAAGGAGGGCCTATTCGACTCACACAACACCACACCACACGTCTACACTGCACACAAAATGGAAAGGACTGACCTGGACACATCCAAACAGGCAAACAGAGGGCCAAACTCACAACCACCCCATATAACACACCCACCAAAAATTCAAACTGAGCCCCACCCACAAATGGACCAATAAAAAGGGCCCACACACACAAACCATGAACCTTTGCAACAGACTCACTGCAGCTACAGAGCACACACAAACAACTGCACCCATCCACCTTAAAATATACACCTTCACACACCCTCCTTCACACATACCCCCTCTCCACATTCAGACACACACCGTCGCATTCAGACCCAAACACCCGCAACCATCCACACCCTCACCCCACACCATGCCCACCGACAAGAATCCAAAGTTCACAAGGGAGGAGCTGGTGATCCTTGTCAATGAAGTCATCAGAGTCGAGCCACAGTACCGGTGATCTGCAGCTGTTCTTGGGTTGCGGAGAGGTGTCATCAGCCATGGCATGTTGGGATAGCCAGAGTCCCCTACATGGAAACATCATGTAAATAAGTGGGTCAGGAGATGCCGTAAGAGACAAAGATACCGCAACACATAGGACAATAAGACTATACCCACCAACAAGACATGCTCGTTCGTTGTGCAGCCGCAGCATCATTTGTGGCACCCTGCTACGCCTCATGATGTAGGCATCGTGTGCTGATTCTGGAAAACGTGCACAGACATGGGAAATCAGCATGTTAGCAAGACACACCACAAGGGCATTTATCGAGTGGTAATGTTTGTGGTTGCGATAGGCTTGTTCCTGTGCCTGTGGTGGTACAAAAGCCACAAGTGTACCATCAATGGACCCAATTACATGGGGCATCCCACCCAGGGCATAGAAATCTCCCTTGACATCCCTCAACCCCTCTGGAGTCGGAAATTTGATGAATTCATCAAGGTGCTCCAACATGGCTGCTAAAACATCACGCAGGACACGGCTAAACATAGTCTGGGACATCCCACCCACATCAGTTATGGTCAATTGAAATGTACCTATGGCAAAAAAATGTAAGGATGCCATCACCTTCATCTTGGGGGTCAGCGGAGTAGGATACCTGTGTTGCGGTTGGAGGTGTGGTGCCAGCTTGTTTGTCAGGTCCTCAATCAACTGTTTAGTGAATCTGTAACGGCGGATGCAGGCACGTTCCCTCATGGCAGCCAAGTCTGGCATTAGTCTTGGGACAGGTGGTGCCCTGCAAAACATAGTTTGGAAGAATGAAGATTGAGAGTCTGCCAACATCAATGTCAATGAACATAGCACATGCTACACTGCTAATACACATCAGGTAACTATGGAGTCGGGTGTGTGCAATACATTCAGGACACAGATGCCAGCTTGCTGGCACTCCTACAAAAAGCCTGATACACCTGTTGATTGTCAAGTCTACATGACATGCCCTGAAATGATTTGGGGGCCAGTCTGAGTGAAGAGCCACAGATATCACCGGAGTGACACACAATCACATAGCTGCATTTGAAGGATGTCATCTCATCCAGACAGCTGACTGCAAGGCACACGCACAGGTCACATGGAATGTCAAATGTACATATCAAACACAGTGCGATGAAGGGGTACACGTGACAACACAAAGACACAGCCATTGAGACAACAAACACATGTATGACTGAAAATATATGATGTCCCATGCACACAGACCCTACAGCCTTGGGAATCCACATGTGGCATGGTGTGCGTAGATGTGTTACATGCCCATCTCCACACAGATCCCTGTTGGATGCACCAGCAGCAGATGCCGTTGACGGGACACTGACATGAAGCTCATGGGAACACATGACACACACCTGACATAGTCCCAAAGGGGCAAGCTGATCGTGACAGGTCAAATGATAAAGTGTCCCTGTCCCTGGCATCAGGAGATAGGTGCGGGTGTTGATGACTGTGCCACCCACTGCTGCTATGCATGACACAGTTGGACTACAGACACACATGTGGCAAGTGTCAAGGTGATGTGTGCCACATTGTGCCCCATCACACATGACATGTGTCCACAGGTCAGAACACATCAATTGTGCAACTAGATGAGAGGATCTGTGCAATATCACTGGCTAACACACCTAGGGCCTGCACATGAAAGTATGCAATGACAAGTACTTGATGGACATCCATGTGCGACTCGTAGCCCTCCATTCCTGGCATGTGTATGCCTGTATTACCATTGTAGGCGTGTGAAATGCGTACCCGTACGTGTACCCCTCATATGTCTGTCCACTGCTGGTAGTCCTCTGCACCCACCCCTCATATGTCTGTCCACTGCTGGTAGTGATATGCACCCACCCCTCATATGTCTGTCCACTGCTGGGAGTCCTCTGCACCCACCCCTCATATGTGTGTCCACTGCTGGGAGTCCTCTGCACCCACCCCCATATCTCTGTCCACTGCTGGGAGTCCTCTGCACCCACCCCTCATATGTCTGTCCACTGCTGGTAGTGATATGCACCCAACCTTCATATGTCTGTCCACTGCTGGGAGTCCTCTGCACCCACCCCTCATATGTCTGTTCACTGCTGGTAGTGATATGCACCCACCCCTCATATGTCTGTCCACTGCTGGTAGTCCTCTGCACCCACCCCTCATATGTCTGTCCACTGCTGGTAGTGATATGCACCCACCCCTCATATGTCTGTCCACTGCTGGGAGCCCTCTGCACCCACCCCTCATATGTGTGTCCACTGCTGGGAGTCCTCTGCACCCACCCCCATATCTCTGTCCACTGCTGGGAGTCCTCTGCACCCACCCCTCATACGTCTGTTCACTGCTGGTAGTGATATGCACCCATCCCTCATGTCTGTCCACTGCTGGGAGTCCTCTGCACCCACCCCTCATATGTCTGTCCACTGCTGGTAGTGATATGCACCCACCCCTCATATGTCTGTCCACTGCTGGGAGTCCTCTGCACCCACCCCTCAAATGTTTATCCACTGCTAGGAGTCCTCTGCACCCACCCCTCATATATCTGTCCACTGCTGGTAGTGATATGCACCCACCCCTCATATGTCTGTCCACTGCTGGGAGTCCTCTGCACCCACCCCTCATATGTCTGTCCACTGCTGGTAGTGATATGCACCCACCCCTCATATGTCTGTCCACTGCTGGTAGTCCTCTGCACCCACCCCTCATATGTCTGTCCACTGCTGGTAGTGATATGCACCCACCCCTCATATGTCTGTCCACTGCTGGTAGTCCTCTGCACCCACCCCTCATATGTCTGTCCACTGCTGGTAGTGATATGCACCCACCCCTCATATGTCTGTCCACTGCTGGGAGTCCTCTGCACCCACCCCTCATATGTGTGTCCACTGCTGGGAGTCCTCTGCACCCACCCCCATATCTCTGTCCACTGATGGGAGTCCTCTGCACCAACCCCTCATATATCTGTCCACTGCTGGTAGTGATATGCACCCACCCCTCATATGTCTGTCCACTGCTGGTAGTGATATGCACCCACCCCTCATATGTCTGTCCACTGCTGGTAGTCCTCTGCACCCACCCCTCATATGTCTGTCCACTGCTGGTAGTGATATGCACCCACCCCTCATATGTCTGTCCACTGCTGGGAGTCCTCTGCACCCACCCCTCATATGTGTGTCCACTGCTGGGAGTCCTCTGCACCCACCCCCATATCTCTGTCCACTGATGGGAGTCCTCTGCACCCACCCCTCATATGTCTGTCCACTGCTGGTAGTGATATGCACCCACCCCTCATATGTCTGTCCACTGCTGGGAGTCCTCTGCACCCACCCCTCATATGTGTGTCCACTGCTGGGAGTCCTCTGCACCCACCCCCATATCTCTGTCCACTGATGGGAGTCCTCTGCACCAACCCCTCATATATCTGTCCACTGCTGGTAGAAATATGCACCCACCCCTCATATGTCTGTCCACTGCTGGTAGTGATATGCACCCACCCCTCATATGTCTGTCCACTGCTGGTAGTCCTCTGCACCCACCCCTCATATGTCTGTCCACTGCTGGTAGTGATATGCACCCACCCCTCATATGTCTGTCCACTGCTGGGAGTCCTCTGCACCCACCCCTCATATGTGTGTCCACTGCTGGGAGTCCTCTGCACCCACCCCCATATCTCTGTCCACTGATGGGAGTCCTCTGCACCCACCCCTCATATGTCTGTCCACTGCTGGTAGTGATATGCACCCACCCCTCATATGTCTGTCCACTGCTGGGAGTCCTCTACACCCACCCCTCATATGTCTGTCTACTGCTGGTAGTGATATGCACCCACCCCTCATATGTCTGTCCACTGCTGGTAGTCCTCTGCACCCACCCCTCATATGTCTGTCCACTGCTGGGAGTCCTCTGTACCCACCCATCATATGTCCGTCCACTGCTGGTAGTGATATGCACCCACCCCTCATATGTATGTCCACTGCTGGTAGTGATATGCACCCACCCCTCATATGTCTGTCCACTGCTGGGAGTCCTCTGCACCCACCCACGCACCCCCTTGGAGCTGTACACTGCTGGCCAGGACCTACACACACAACAATATGAAGGTAACATGCTGGGCCAGTCCTCTATGCCCACATTCCTGGCGTGTGTACGCCTCGTATCCAAAATTTCCTGCTGCCGTAACAGGGTACGTGTGGTACGGACCATACCCACGCATGTAAGCGCGGGTACGGTCCGTACCTGAGTACTCATGGGGCCGTAGGGGTACGCACCGTACCCACGTATTCATGCGTGGGTATGGTCCGTACCACTGTTGTAATGGTGCCGTAGGGGTATGTGTGGTACGCACCGTACCCACGCATTCATGCGTGGGTACGGTCCGTACCACTGTTGTAATGGTGCCGTAGGGGTACGTGTGGTACGCACCGTACACGTCCACTTCCATTGTTGCGGTATGCAGGGGTTGCTGGACACGCCCCCCAAGTGACCAGTCCCAGCTGGTAATGTATGGCCTCCATATTATAGGTTTGGGTTTGCGTATGGGGTATGTGTTCTGGCCCTCACCCCCACCCTGGCCCCTGGGTGTTGTTCTCACCTTCTGCGGCGTGTGCGTCGGGTGCGGTGCACCAAGTCGTAGGCCAAGAGGACCGGGATGACTCGTACGATGGGGTTCATGGCTGTACATCGCGTACCGGGGCTCCGTGGCGTAGGGTTCGGCTTTCCCGGCAGTTTTTCGGTCCCGTAATCACAGCAAGGTACGTAGTGATTTCGGTACGAATCGTACTTGCTGGGCCGGAAAACGCTGCTGAAATACGTGCGGACGTCGCGTACAAGCAGTCCCGGATCGGAATCGTGGGTATTTTTTGGCTGTATGGTCTTTTGTACGATTCGTACAGAAAAAGGCTTTCTGTACGAATCGTACTTCCTAGGTTGTAGAATTAGTTTACCTGGTACGAGTCGTACGGAGAAAACGCTCCGTACGACTATTCGTACAGCCTTTTTCCATGATTGGAATCGGCCCCTAAATGTCACCTAATTCTATGTAATATACATTATATTATAGTTATGTTTACAAATATTTACGTTTTACTATTTTAAACTCTGTATTTATGCAAAACGATTTTTGTCATATTTTTAACACTATAGTGTAAACAATATTTTGAATTCAATATTTTTGTAATTACCTTTATGAGAAGAGAAAATTATTATATTTATGTGAATTATATTTTTGACACAAAATGTTTGTGTCTCGATCTTTGTGTGCTTAATATCCTGTCACGAAACCCATACAAAGCAGGTCCAAGTGGATTAGTAAGTGAAAAGAATGTGTCGAAGAAGAGACATGAGGATTCTTGTGCAAGGAACAAGAAATGTAAATAACTTATGGCACGATTTATATGTTGGTGGAAAAGATACTGTCTTTGTACATTCCCCCAGCCAAATATAAAAGCTGGCGGACCAGAGTATAGTGATAGCGTAGAATACTCCTTCTCCACCAGGGTCAAAATTCTCTGATGGCCCGACAGATATGGGGCAATTGGAGGATTGGCTATGTGTCCGCCCGTCCAATTTGGATAGGCAGACACGCACCCGTTTTTTTAAACACAAGGTGAGAGGAAGCACGCTGCCTCTCATACCAGCCCAGTTCCCCCCCTTTGCTTTCTGGTAAATACAGCACGCTTACTTCAAAGTTGCTGTTGTTCTTCACCAAAGTAGGTGCAGGTAGCACTGTTTCCTCTGGAAACATATTTCTCGCTTTAGCCCTTTATTAGTAGAGAGCAGAAGGAGTAGAGTGCAGTCATCTCGGGGTGTTGAAATGCTGCCCAAGTCTTCACAGGTCACAGTACCACTCCACAGGCACACAGGTGCATCCCAGTTGAGCTTGTAAGCTCTTTGGCTCAAGGGAGCCTTTTTAAAACACTTGGGGGGAGGGATAACACTGCCTCTCATCCCAGCACAGTTCACCCCATTGCATTTGGGTAAATGCAGTATGCTTATTTTAAAATTGTTGTTGTTTTTCACCAATGTTGGTGCAGGTAGTGCTGTTATCTCTAGACATGTGTTTCTGGGTTTATTTAGCCCTTCATCAGTAGAGAGCAGACATAGTAGAGAGCAGAGAAAAGTCATCTGGGGTTACTAAAATGCTGCCCAAGTCTTCACAGGTTTTTTTCTGTCCATTACTGCCAGGGACCGTAAAAATATTAAAAGGCCCGCCTCGCCATGGGAGAAGACTCCCATGGTGAGACGGCATAGTTTTTTTTTCCAAAAACTAAATCTGTCATGTTTGACTGAGCCATATGTCAAACTTACAATGCATTCACAGGAACCACCTTTACGGCAGTTCCTGTGAATGCTAGAAATGTCTTTCAGCCCCATGGATATTTCTAAATGTGGCTGTCAGGACCTCTGCAAGGGCGACAAAGTCAAATACTCCGTCGCCCTAATGGAAAATGGGTTGACCGCCTATATTTGAATCAGACACTAAGTCAAAGCTTCTTTTACAATAGGGTAGTAAGCAAAATTATGAGGTCTATAATCCAAGTGAAGAGAAAACTAGCAAGACATAGGCAGAAAGAGTTTGTAGAGAGTCTTGCAGACAAGGAATTTTTTCTAAAGAGGATTTTGTTCATTCTTGTCCTTAATAGAATGAGAACGTTAGAAAGGTTCGTGTCCTATTAGGAAAAGAAGTGCTGCTAAACAAATCCAACTTTCGTGCAATGTTTGAGACAGACTTGAAACACATTTGGTACAGAAAATGCTTTAGAAAAGGAGAGCTATTTTCAACGGGGTACAATGAGTTCTGGCTCCATCAACATAATGAGCTAAAGTGCACGCTGCGTAACATTGGTGCACCTACCTGGTTTGTAACTCTGAGTTGTGCCAAGTTTGCTTGGGATGCTCTCCACAATTTCCACAGACAAATTAACTCAGTCAGTCAGTCAGTCAGTCTGAATTACTTTATTTGGTTATTTAAAACCATAAAAGCATTCTACACAATAATAAAAGTTAAAAACATTAATATGAGTTAACAATGATATTGCACTGGTTAGATACACAAGATGGACAAACAGTTTAAAATACAGCTTTAAAACCTGATTATTAAAAACTAATTGTTATGAACTAGATCATGGGAATCACGCTCACTTTTTTCCTCCTTATTCTGACTGCTGCTGTGAGGAAACCCGCTATGTTAAAAATGTCCCAGACATTAGACAACATCTGTAAATATATTAGCGCTGGTTTCGATTGTAAAAATAGTTTGCCCTTTAAAAATGGGAGAATAAAACTTTTCTGGCTATGCAAAAAGTGCTTGCAGAATAAAACGAAGTGCAATGTGTCCTAGGAGGAGAAATTATCATGTGAACAGACGCCCAGGTCCTCCACCCTTCTCCATCCCGGTGGTTCGGCAAGTAGAAAGTGTAACTGGTTCAGCCTAAATCTTACTAGAAGAAAGTGATGGTTAGAATTGGTTACCACATTTAAATAGGGTTCAATTGCACAAGATGTTTTTAACAATTGATGGGCACGTACCGTTGGTTTTGCCATCTCCCTCATCTCTCTTTCCATAAGTGCCATATATAAATAAGATTTCTTAACCCACTGCATGTCTCCCTTTACTAATTTTTCTGGAGAGTTAAATAATTCAGGTTGTCCCAATTGCTCTGCCAGCCTTTTCACATGACTCAACCAAGGAATGCTGCTAACTCGGTCTAAAGCTAAACAATTTCTCAAGATTTCGCGATTCATTTCAAGGTTGGGGTTTAACCAAGTTATGATGGCGTTGACTGTGGCATCGGTAGCAAATTTCTGAAGAATTTATTTTCAATTATTTGAATTTCCTTTGCTTCTCTAAAACCCCATATATCCGAGCCATAGCGATTGGAATGCGATTGGAATGCATTTTTGCTCTATATACATGTAACAGTGCTCGTATTGGTTTAGCCCCCAACCTGCGTGCAAAGCCTAGAACCGCGATTGTAGATTTGTCCAATACATTTCTTTTTGCGTTCATTTGTGGGACCCATGTACCTCTATCATCAAATATAACGCCTAGTTAAGGGAATATAGCGACCCTTGTAATCATGTTACCCTCACAGTGGAGAGTTTTAACCCTTTTAGGCCTAGAGCCGATTATCATTGAGTATGATTTTGAAAAGTTTACACTTAGATCCAGAGATCTCATGAATACGGCAAAGGAAGTTAAAAGACACTGTAAACCAACCGCAGTTCTTGCTAATAGGGCGGCATCATCTGCGTAAAGGAGGGCTGGGTTCAGCCGTTCCCCCACGCGTGAGATGCCTTTACTGGCTTCTCCTAAAGCTAAATCCAAGTTGTTGATATAAAGGGTAAAAAGTAGGGGGGCCAAGATACATCCCTGCCTGACACCGTTTACGATGCGTATTCCCTGGGTGCAATTCCCCCTTTGGTCGTACTTCACTGTTGAGGTTCCGTATGACACGGGACCGCACTTTTGAGTGGTAACGAATATGGATGAGTTTGGTATCTACGAACCGCAAATGACGAGTATAATGGGTGTACGCAGTTTCGCTATGCAGCCACGTATGGTTCGTCTCATTTTTGGGTTCGTTCATCTGAACCCTCGGGTTCCATTTTAGATACAGCATCCATTTTGTTTCTTGCCCTCAGGTAGCCAGCGAATGGGCTTCTTGTCCGCTCCGTGACCCTGGGACTCTCAAGCTTACACGAAGGACACGTGTTTCTTTGAGGTGACTTTTACGATGAGGGAAACGACACGACTAAGGCAGATGGCCCCGCTCGAGGCTCATCTTGCCGCGCTGGTCTATTGTTTCAGCCATGCATACATTAGACACGAGGTCTTTGACCCCTCTATCAAGTTTCCTTTATTGCCCCCTACACTCTTTTCTAACCTGTTGTGCATCCTTGTCCTTTCCTTGCATCTGTTTTTCGTCCTTCCTCTTAATGTGTTTATGGTTAGGATGGGATGTGTTTATTGCGGAGGAAATATGTTTTTACAGTTGGGAACCGGCAAGACTGTTGTAATTATGTTCCGGCCTCCTGAAACATGAACGCGACCCTTTTGAAGTTTATTGTGGGAACTGAGTTGTAACCTTTGTTCGCCATACTGCGCTATGGCAAAAACCTGTATAAAAGGACCGACCCACTTCTACGAATTTGAAGCAGTCTCCGAGAACCTACACGTTGTGTACTTCTTGTGACCTCTGTATCCCTGCAGTAAATAAACGCTGATCTCTGACGTCGCTGGAAGAGTCCCGTGTCTCTGTGTTTAGTACGCCAGAACAGGTAACCCACGAAGGTTTCAGGTGTTGTTCCCTGGCACCGCTGGGTCTTAAGAATAACCCAGTCCTTCAGTTGGCGCCCAACGTGGGGCGACATCAACGGTACCGGTCCAAAGCCCGACGATCGTGAGGAACTTCGTGTGAAATCTCCGAGGGAAGGTGCACCCCGCTTCATCGATCCAGTTGTCGAAATAAGTGGCCCGACGTCTTTTCCCGCGAAGATCCCCGCCTCCTGACGGCTGCGACGGACCGATGCCCTGACTGTCGACCTGTTTTGGCGCCTGGCGTAGTCCTTTGTACGGCGAGACGATCGACGGGCCTTCCTGGTGACGCCATTGTTCTCTCAGTTAAGTATTTGTGGGTCGCTCCCAGTGTTCCTTTGTTGTTTGCATGGTGCCATAGCATTCGTGGTTCTTAGTAGTTGGGTTTTATTTGACGATTGCAATTGCCAAAACCGAGGGTCTTGCATTTTTGTGAGGACATCGTAATTCGATAACCCTTGAAGTTTGTAAACTCGGTTAGTGTGCACGATGCCTGGCCGTAGTACTTTGTTTGGGTTTCTCAAATGTTGCAGCATGGATTCCCGGCTGGAGGATTCATGTCCGATACCTCCGGTTGGAACTCCGATTTACGAGCTCTATAGTCGTCATGGCGTGGGTCCTATCGTATATAATGAATATTGGGTCCGCTACACTAAAAAGGATGGCGTCCTCAGTTGGCCATCTCATGGTAGTTTCGAGACTGCCGTTTTAGATAATTTGGAAGCTAAATTGTTTAAAAAGAAAGCTAGGCCGGCCATGTTTGATTCCTTCCGGTTATGGCGGAAAGAGGCCAAGCAGAAAGAAATCAAACAGAATAAGAAAAATAAAAGAGAAGGTGTTATTGCAGTGATGCGAAATGCAGAACAATATCAATTAGACAAAGATGAGAAAGAGCAGGAAGTTAGTGCTCGGCTACATCATATGGCAGTGGATAAGTGTTATCCGGTGCTACCCTCTAATATCGATAAGACAGGAGAAGAAGCGATGGAAGATCCGCTCTTGTCTTATCTGATGAAATCGCCACCTCCCTATGCTCCCGATGTTATGGGTCCCGTGCGTCCACCTCTTCCTCAACCCGCTGTTTTGGCGGCTGCTGGTCAGCCCGCCGTTCCTCTCGTACTTCCGAATCCCCTTGGGCCCCAGATCGTACATCCTCTTGTTCCGGCTTCTCTCCCTACTGCGCCTTTCCAAGTCCCTCCTCAGCCTGTTGTTCCCGCTGCTCCTGCTGTTGCGTCTACTTCTACTGTTTCCACCCCTATTGTTGCTGCGCCCGCATCTTCTTCCTCTTCTCCTTCTGTTCGTAGTCGTCTTTTGACTGCTGTTGCTTCTCTTTATTCTCCGCTTTTTGGGCCGATACTTGGCTCGACTCTTTCAGATGTCGCTCAAAGGCGCAGTCAACTTCCTGATGGTAGGGAACGTGAATCGTTGGTGAAAACGGCACGTAGATGGATTCGTAACCCTGTTAAATACACCTCACGTGTAGTGTTTGAAACGTTCTCCCAGTTTAATGTGCCTACGCAACGATTCGTGTTTGAAGAACTGTGTAACTCGTTGAAGGAGGAGTGGGACGATGATGTGACAGATAATGTACCGTCAGAGGTTTCTGAGCTACAGCATCGGTTTGCCTCGGGTGTAATCGTAGGCGACAAAGTTCGAGAGGCTTTAGAGCGCTTGTTATCCTTTCGATGTGCAGTGCAACCTCGTGCGTTGTTTAAGGACGAGACTGCAGAATGGATGGCACAACCTGGTCAATATCCTATGCGAGAAGTTCCTCCGGTATGGATGCCAGGTGATCCTGCTGCTAACCCTCCTGTCCCAGGCCGTTTCCAGAGAGTGTGGATACACCTCCCTTGGAAACGATCGGAAGTTTTACAAGTGAAGCAATCTTTGCCCGATCCCCGTAAGAATCCTGCAGGTTATTATAAGGAGCTGTCCCAATTGGTGGATGCTACTGTTATGAACCTAGCCGATATTGATATGTTGTTTGGCAATGTGGTGCCTCAGCCGATTTGGGCAAAAATTCGTCACGAGAATCACGCAGCCGAGTTAGGCGGTGACTGGGCTGCCCTTACGGCGGCAGATGCCCAGCAGGTCGGTGGGGCTAAACCTGAACAGCTTATTGTGGCTTTGCCTCAGAGGATAATTACCCTCATGAAAACGCTTATGCCAGCGATGCGCGTCAATTGGGACAAATTATCGGCATGCAAGCAAAAGAGGGATGAAAGCGTTTCTGATTTCTTTACGAGATTCGAGGAAGCGTTTGTTGATCATAGTGGTCAGGACATGGGATCTGAGGGTGGTCAGCGGCTGTTCGTTGATAAGTTTGTATCGAACTTGCTGCCCGACCTTAGCAATAAGTTGAAGAATTCTGAGAGTTCGTGGGCTGTTTCTACCACTGCCCAAATATTGGCTACGGCCCAATATTACGAAAACAGAGAAAAAGAGGAAAGTGAGCGTGCAGATAAGAAAACGAAGGATCTTAAAACTAAGGTCTTATTGCAGCAAGCCTATCCTCCGCGTTCGCATTTCAGTGATACACAACAGCAAAACAGATCACAATCACAGTTCTCCAGATCGCAGACGCGAAATGCTTCCCCCGCACCTCGTTTTGTGCTGGGATATAATCAATGCGCATATTGTCGTGGGGAGGGCACAACCTGGTCAATATCCTATGCGAGAAGTTCCTCCGGTATGGATGCCAGGTGATCCTGCTGCTAACCCTCCTGTCCCAGGCCGTTTCCAGAGAGTGTGGATACACCTCCCTTGGAAACGATCGGAAGTTTTACAAGTGAAGCAATCTTTGCCCGATCCCCGTAAGAATCCTGCAGGTTATTATAAGGAGCTGTCCCAATTGGTGGATGCTACTGTTATGAACCTAGCCGATATTGATATGTTGTTTGGCAATGTGGTGCCTCAGCCGATTTGGGCAAAAATTCGTCACGAGAATCACGCAGCCGAGTTAGGCGGTGACTGGGCTGCCCTTACGGCGGCAGATGCCCAGCAGGTCGGTGGGGCTAAACCTGAACAGCTTATTGTGGCTTTGCCTCAGAGGATAATTACCCTCATGAAAACGCTTATGCCAGCGATGCGCGTCAATTGGGACAAATTATCGGCATGCAAGCAAAAGAGGGATGAAAGCGTTTCTGATTTCTTTACGAGATTCGAGGAAGCGTTTGTTGATCATAGTGGTCAGGACATGGGATCTGAGGGTGGTCAGCGGCTGTTCGTTGATAAGTTTGTATCGAACTTGCTGCCCGACCTTAGCAATAAGTTGAAGAATTCTGAGAGTTCGTGGGCTGTTTCTACCACTGCCCAAATATTGGCTACGGCCCAATATTACGAAAACAGAGAAAAAGAGGAAAGTGAGCGTGCAGATAAGAAAACGAAGGATCTTAAAACTAAGGTCTTATTGCAGCAAGCCTATCCTCCGCGTTCGCATTTCAGTGATACACAACAGCAAAACAGATCACAATCACAGTTCTCCAGATCGCAGACGCGAAATGCTTCCCCCGCACCTCGTTTTGTGCTGGGATATAATCAATGCGCATATTGTCGTGGGGAGGGCCATCTGAAGTTTGATTGTCCGGTTCTCCGTGATAGGAACAATGGTGTGTCGGCTCGAGGAGGACGTAGTGGCCCTCAACAGGCTTCCCGTGGTAGAGGTCGTGGAGTTACCCAGAATCAGGCCGAACGCTTTGCCACGTCTTCGGACTCGCAAAATTGTTTCGATAGGCGCGAACCATCGTCCGGTCGGTCTGCACAGTATCATGTGGATGACTGTTATGTTGAGTGTGATGTTGATACGGATGGTATCTACTAGGACAGCCATAGACAAAGGAAGGGAGAGGTACCAGTTCCGGTAGATCAGAGAGGGCCTTTAATTTGCGGTAGCCACTTTGGGCGTCGTTGAGCCTTTTCTGTTGGACACTGGTGCAGCAAAAAGTTCCATCATGCATTTGAAACTCCCTGGCGCGCCTTTGTCTGGCTTAACGAATGTTTCCGTTGGATTTTCTGGCGCCCCCGTTAGCAATCCAGTTTCTAGCCCTTTGCCCCTTACAATTGGGTCTCAGGAGCTAGAAGCTCCTTTGATTTTGACTACTGGTTGTGGTGAGAATCTTTTGGGTCTGGATTTGTTGAAAAGGTTACATGCAACTTTGTACTGTTCTCCTACGGGTGTGGAGCTTACGTTGGGTAAGAGCGTGATTTCCCCTATGTATTTATCGATCGACAAGCTCCCACCAGAATTGAGATCTCTTCCGGACTCCTTGTGGGCGACAGGTCCCAATGACGTGGGCCTGTTGGATATACCACCTTATGTTGTTCAGCTGAAAGTTGGTGCGCGCTTGCCACGCATACCCCAGTATCGTATTTCCCTTGATGGTGAAAGGGCACTATTAGCGATCATTTACGACTTGATCGGTAAAGATGTTATTGAGGAGACACGGGGTAATGTGTGCAATAGTCCCGTGTTGCCTATTCTGAAACGAACGGATCCCTCCAAGCCTCCTGTGTACCGTCTAGTTATCGACTTACGGGAGGTGAATAAAGTTGTTGTTCCGCAGTTTCCTGTGGTGCCAGACATTACAGCTTTACTGACTCTGATTCCAGCCACTGCGTCATGGTTCTCGGTGATCGATCTGAAGAATGCGTTCTTTAGCATTCCGATTGCTGAGGAAAGCAGAGACTTGTTCGGTTTCTCATTAGGTGGTCGCAGTTTCAGGTTCAAACGCGCACCACAGGGCTACTGTGAGAGTCCATCAATCTACAGCCAAGCTCTTAAGAGCCAACTTGATGCGTTTGTGTTACCGGCTGGTGCAGCCTTGATTCAGTACGTTGACGATCTGTTGATCGCTGCTGACACCGAACAGCTTTGTAGGACTGCTACAGTGTCACTGTTACAGCATCTTTGTGACTTACATCATAAAGTGTCACCTTCCAAACTGCAATATTGTTGTCAAGAAGTAACTTATCTAGGTCACTTATTGTCAAAGGCGGGAAGAAGGTTGACCCCTGAAAGAATTGCAGCAATTGCTCGAATGTCTGTGCCAACAACTCAGAGAGATGTGCGTGCCTTTCTAGGTATTACGTCATACTGCAGACAGTGGATCCCGAACTTTTCACTGTTAGCGAAGCCATTGGTAGCTCTCACGTGCAAGGACGTTTCGACTCCTTTGCCTTGGACGGAGGAATGTCAGAAAAGTTTTTCTGAATTACGTGATTCATTGTGTTCGGCTCCTGTGTTAGGTACTCCTGATTACAGTAAGCCTTTCACATTATACGTCCATGAGAGGGACGGTTGTGCGTTGAGTGTTTTAACGCAACAATTTGGTGATAAACAGCGTCCGTGTGCATATTTTTCCTCGACCTTAGACCCGGTAGCTAGAGCGTTGCCGAGTTGCTTGAGGGCGACAGCGGCAGCGGCGGCGTCTATTCGACAGTCCGCAGGCCTGGTCATGGATAATATGCTCATAGTAATGGTTCCGCATGCAGTTGATACACTCTTGAATCGGACAAAGACTCAACATCTGACGAGTGCAAGGTTGTCTGGGTACGAGCTGACCCTTTTGGCAAGTCATATACAGATCAAACGTTGTAATGTACTGAATCCGGCGACATTGTTGCCGATTAATATGGAATCAGATGATGTGCTGCCACATGATTGTTATTTACGGACTGAGGAAGAAACAAAAGGTCGTGTGGACCGGAAAAACACTCCCTTGGTAGATCCCGATGGTACTTTGTATGTGGATGGTTCTTGCTTCAAATTGCCGAATGGCGATGTGACGACTGCGTATGCTGTAGTGACGTTGAGCACGGTTGTGGAAACTGCGAGATTGAATCAGAATTCCGCACAAGCGGCAGAGTTAATCGCATTGACAAGAGCGTGTGTTTTGTCGAAGGGAAAGCGAGTGAATGTGTTTACCGACAGTCAGTACGCGTTTGGTGTTGCGCATAATTTTGGAAGATTATGGAGAGAAAGAGGGTTTATGACATCGCATGGTACGAAGATCCAACACGGGCAGCTTGTGAATGATCTTTTGGATGCACTTACATTGCCTAAACAAGTGGCGATCGTTAAATGTAGTGCACATCGGAAAGTGACGGATGATGTTGGTCGTGGTAATGCGTTTGCGGATGAGATTGCTAAGGAAACGGCTAAGAATCTTGCGACTCGAATGTATGCCACGAGTTCAGTGAGGTGGCCGACGGAGACTGGTATGTGTGAGAATACTATTGAGAGTGTGAAAGCAATTCAGAACGAAGCTACTGAAGCTGAAAAGACCAAGTGGAAAGAAAGTACAGGAAAATTGGATATGCATGGATGTTGGGTTGACCTGACGGAATGTCAGAGGTGGATGTTACCAGATGCGTATGTATTAGCTGTTGTGACGATGGCTCATGGGTTGTCACATATTAGTGCGAAAGGAATATGTAAGTTCTTGTCCCCTGTATGGAGGAATGAGGGGATTGCTAAGTGTGCCGAAAGAGTGGTTAAGAATTGTATGGTGTGTTTGATGCACAATCCCGGAAAAGGTACCCCCACTCCGCCTGGTCATTTCGCTCCTCCTGCTTGTCCCTTTGAGGTTATCCAGTTGGATTTTATCCATATGGAGAGATGCAATAACCTGAAGTATGTTTTGGTTGTGGTTTGCGCGTTCTCCAGATGGATTGAGGCCTATCCTCTTAAGGATAATACTGCCCTGTCCACAGCAAAAATCCTGCTGAAGGAGTACTTTCCTAGGTACGGAATGCCACGATTGTGTGGTCGGATAATGGAAGCGAGTTTGTGGGAAGTGTGATGCAGAGTGTGTGTAAGGGCCTTGGAATTCGGCAGAAATTCCACAGTGCTAATCATCCTCAGGCAGCGGGTTTGGTTGAAGGGTACAATGGTACCCTGAAGCTGAAACTCGCTAAGATTCAAGCTACGACTGGTCTGTCATGGCCTGATGCCTTGCCTCTGGCTCTCCTATCGACCAGAGCAACCGTACACTCTCGAGTAGGGCTTAGCCCATATGAGATTGTGTTCGGTCGCCCTGCGAATATTTGGGGAGTCCCGAGGCCTAGGGCTTTTGATAGTCTTGAGTATCCAATGTTGATTGATTATCTGCATGATTTGACCACTAAACTACGGTTAATCCATCAACAGGTCTTTGAAGCTCTACCGGCGCAGACAGAGGGTTCTGGACACCAGCTCCGGCCAGGGGACTGGGTGGTTACCCGAAATTTTGGTCGGAAACGTAACTTGGAGCCAAGATTCGTTGGACCCTTTCAAGTTTTGTTGACGACGAGGACAGCGGTTCGACTGGAGGGCCGGAAAAACTGGGTCCATGCCAGCCACACAAAGAAGGTACCGATCCCCTTACCAACTGACGGTTGGGTGAGGACTGGGATTTCGGCCACAGAAACTGAGACTCCTTTGCACTTTGTGCCGTTTAGTGACGCTCAACTTGTGGATGAGGATTCGTCACTGCCAAACCCATATGTGGAGTCATCTGTAGCAGAAAGCCCAAGGTCTGACTCGTTGTCCACTTCATCGAATCCTGTTGCGCCAGCTGAACAATTGTTTGTAGAGCAAACTCGACCTGGAAGAAATCGATACTTTCTTCGTTCAAGGACTAATAAAAATTAATAGTACGGTGGTTTTTGACGTTACGAATATTATGGACAATTACATCCTTTCTTTTTGAGTTTTTATGTGCCTTTCCACTGCTAAGAGATTTGTAATAAATTTGAACGTTTCGAGGAAACCTCTCCATCCGGGTTACCGTAGGGCCGTGCGGGTACTTCTTTCTGTTTAGCAGGTTTCTGACGCTAGGTCAGTTACTTTTGTCGATCTCTGGGAACTCCTGGGGATTGATAATCGCTATTCAGAACGAGGTGCGTCAAGTACGTCACGGACGGTTTGTAGAGGATGGCATTCTCTAAGCTGTTGGAAGAAGAAAGGGTGTCGGCACAGAGATTAGAGTTATGGAGGGTTGTACGAACAAAATGTTTTTTGTTTCAGGTGTTTCTACTGTTTCTGACTTTATCTATGCTATTGGTGGGTGGAGTGTATTTTGGAGTATCGTTGTTCTTGCCTTCTGTTTCGCCTACCTTTTCTCCTAACCTAAGTTCCCTCACCACTGTCTCCCCACATTCCTTTCATCCTTTGCCTCAGCATGAGCAGGTTAGACGTGCGGAATTCATGAATAATTCCTTTGTTCAACTTCTACATCAGCATCAGTTGGTGGTGAATACTACCAATTGTTGGGTATGTGGTTTAATGCCACACACTATGGATAGGGGTATTCCGTATTTGGTCCTTCCTTACAGCTCCCAGGGTTCAGCTCGAGCATTCCAAACTATGTTCCGTAGTGCACTAGATTCCTACCCCAGTCGAGAGCCACGGTCTGTCAATTTTGGTCCTGGCCCGTACCACAAGCCTTTGGCGATAGCCATAGCAGATCTGGATAGAGATGTTTTTGATGCATCCCTCATTCCAGATGAAGAAGTGCAGGCCTATAAGGATCTGAGTGAGACTGAGTATAGTACGTCAGTGGGTGATAGACAGCTTAAGAGCTCATCCCCGATATGGATTGTACCGCACCTTGGTAATTTCTGCTTGAAAGGTTTGGGTCGAAATCCGAGAGCGCAACTTGGGAACAGTGCTTGCACTGATACGTATGTTCTACCCATGCTCTCCTCCCCTGTTTTTCTGACTGCTAAGGGCACCTATTTTGTATGTTATGAACGCGCATATACATGGTTACCCCGCGACTTTTCGGGTACCTGTTATATTGCGAATCTTTTACCTCCGACCTTCACAGTTGCTTCAGACTACCACAGAACTAGAGTCGTGAGAGGCGTTATTAGCAAAGAGGACACTGCTGGTCAAGAAGCAGGAGACTTCTTTAAAGGTTTCTTGCCGTTTTGGGGACCTATGGTTAATAGTAGGAACCTAAGACAGTTGACCCGTGTAGTTGAGTCGACTGCTAATATTACTGCAAATGCCCTTGGTAATCTAACAGCTGAACTACAGGCGGATAGACTCATGACGTTGCAGAACCGCATGGTTCTAGACGTTGTTCTTGCGGATAGAGGGGGTGTGTGTAAAATTATCCATTCGAGTTGTTGCATTTTTATTCCTGACAATGCTCCAACTGTATACCAAGCCATCTCGAAGTTGCACAAGATTTCCGAGTCCATACACGTGGACGAAGGTAATTGGACGCTCCTAGGATGGTTGTGGGGCCTAATGTCAACCTGGGGTTGGAAGATTCTAATGATCGTAGGGGCTGTTGTAACGTTTCTGTTCACGTGTTGTCTTTGTGTACAGTGTGGTCCTGCCTTATGTGGCCTATGTGCTGCGACGTGTATAAGGCGGCCATCTGTTACCAAGGAGACATTGATGAATAGGATGATGTTCCAGCAGCAGCTGAACGATCTGATGAATATTGACATAGATTCAGATCTTGACTAGTACTTGCCTACATGAGGGCAAAAGGAGGGTCTGAGGTTCCGTATGACACGGGACCGCACTTTTGAGTGGTAACGAATATGGATGAGTTTGGTATCTACGAACCGCAAATGACGAGTATAATGGGTGTACGCAGTTTCGCTATGCAGCCACGTATGGTTCGTCTCATTTTTGGGTTCGTTCATCTGAACCCTCGGGTTCCATTTTAGATACAGCATCCATTTTGTTTCTTGCCCTCAGGTAGCCAGCGAACGGGCTTCTTGTCCGCTCCGTGACCCTGGGACTCTCAAGCTTACACGAAGGACACGTGTTTCTTTGAGGTGACTTTTACGATGAGGGAAACGACACGACTAAGGCAGATGGCCCCGCTCGAGGCTCATCTTGCCGCGCCGGTCTATTGTTTCAGCCATGCATACATTAGACACGAGGTCTTTGACCCCTCTATCAAGTTTCCTTTATTGCCCCCTACACTCTTTTCTAACCTGTTGTGCATCCTTGTCCTTTCCTTGCATCTGTTTTTCGTCCTTCCTCTTAATGTGTTTATGGTTAGGATGGGATGTGTTTATTGCGGAGGAAATATGTTTTTACAGTTGGGAACCGGCAAGACTGTTGTAATTATGTTCCGGCCTCCTGAAACATGAACGCGACCCTTTTGAAGTTTATTGTGGGAACTGAGTTGTAACCTTTGTTCGCCATACTGCGCTATGGCAAAAACCTGTATAAAAGGACCGACCCACTTCTACGAATTTGAAGCAGTCTCCGAGAACCTACACGTTGTGTACTTCTTGTGACCTCTGTATCCCTGCAGTAAATAAACGCTGATCTCTGACGTCGCTGGAAGAGTCCCGTGTCTCTGTGTTTAGTACGCCAGAACAGGTAACCCACGAAGGTTTCAGGTGTTGTTCCCTGGCACCGCTGGGTCTTAAGAATAACCCAGTCCTTCACTGTGGCGGTCAAATCCCTATGCAAATCGGCAAGGAAATAACAATGCTTCTGTCCACACCTAGTTTGATTAGTATAGCCCATAACTTGGATCTATTCACTCGGTCAAAGGCCGTGGAAAGACAAGTTAACTCAAACATTGCTGGCATCAATTTTAAAATCCCAAGAGAACAGTGCAACATGGATCCCGCAAATCTGTGTAGGTACGTTACCAGAGGTTTCAAGCCATACTGCACTTTATCTGCAACAAAACAAACTCCTCTATGTAAAGTTGTTGACCTACTTTGGAGGAAATATTACTAAGCTAGAGATGCTCCACATATAGTGCATCCAAATGCAGGCAGGTTATTGATGAGTCAGTATTGACATTCATTGAGCAGTATGCTACATGTAAGATTCCACATGAGTCTCAGAACAGAACCAATAGGCAGCAAGTGTTGTGATTCCAGTCCCAGGGAGTTGGAAAGTACTTGTTATTACAGATACAGATCCAAAGAGAAATATTACTCAAGGTTTCACTTTTGATTTCCTAAGAATACATAGAACATTAAGAGAAGTGAGGCTACCAAGCTTACTAATGACTACAACCTTTTCATTTTGTCTGAGTGAAATGCAAACATTGACATTCAAGTTTGCCGCAGACAATTCCATTGCTGTTGCTCAATATGTCACTTCATACATAAGAAAGTCTGAAAGACTGAAAGGAAAGACATTATGGGAAGAGATCTCAGCAGAGAAATCTTTAACTAAAAAAGCTGTTTAGCTTCCGTTTAAGGAAGCTTTCATACATAGAAATCAGTTCTTAACAAACATGTGACATATTGAGCTCTTACAGCAAAAGTAAATCCATCATCCTCTGGGTTGTTTAGGCCCTGCTTCAACATGGAAAAGTGTAATGCCGTTGTTTATAGAGAATCAGTATCTTACTCACTCTATTACTGATAGCATTGACATTGTGAAAACTACCATTATGGATACTTATTCTACAAAATGGAGTGTTCATTTAGAGAACCTGTGTCAGTATGAAGTAGGCCAGTTCTACTCATACTGAAAAAGTGTTGAAGAAAACATTGAAGCTGGCAGGTTTTCTGTCTCTGGCTGGTTGTTTATTGAGGCATATCAAAGCGAGTCTCATCCATCTTCGCAAGTTCAGCTATCAAATTGCAGATTAAAAAAAGAATGCTTCTACCTGGCTTTTTTTTGCATCTCTTTAAACCTTGTCATACTGAGGTCAATACAACTGCTATGAAAATACTTTCAATGCAGGGAAAGACCAAATTCAATGTCCAGTGGTTCCTACCTATCTGGAAACGTTGAATGATGAAATTCAACAAGAGGAAACAGTAGCAGCTGAGGTTGCAAACGACAGCTCTCACGTCAGCCAAATTTCAAGTAGAGATAGTCAAGATCCACTTGGCCAGCCTATTGTAGAAAATGAGGTAGCCATAGCAATGAACTAAGTGGGAAATGCTATAGATCAAGTGAGGAGTGGCTCTATTGATTTATATAATTTAGTAGCTCAACTTAATGAAGACCAGCTACAGATTTTCCAACAATTAACAGTATGGAATTCTGAATGTGTATGCACCACATTCAAGCCTTCACTTCTCTACATTTAGTGGTAAGGCAGGCACTGGGAGAACGTTTCTCATAAAAGTGCTTACTGTATATGTCCAAAAAAGACATATTTCAACCTTTCCTGCATTGTGAGTTCCCACTGGACAAGCTGCACACAACAATAAAAGGTATTACTTAGCATTGCCTTCTCATGGTGGATGTGGAGCACAACAACAAACTGGAGTACCTCAAGTTATCCGGAGAAGTTTTTCATGACAAATTGAGGGTTTTTATAAAATTGAAGGCCCTCTTTAACATAAAGGAATCTGAAAGCCCTCTTTAGCACAATTTCAAACTTTGTTTTTGTTTGTTTATCTTTATTTTTCCCATTCAGTGCTGTCAGGCTGCAAAGTCCAAAAGCATAAACAAAATTAGCACACAACACCTTGGAATTACACATGACCTCTGTATCAAACAGAAAAATAAAGGCACTTACAGCACAGGGGATCGGCAACTGAATTTCCAGTATCCACACCTAGGTAAATATAAGTCCCTTTACACAGTACATACACAGAGGCAGAGGAACACTTGTAGCATCCAGTGACTCTCTCCTACCCGCCGCGGTTTGTGCCGCTTCAATCTAAACCAGCGAATCCCAATCCATAGCATGTGTTTCGAACTTAATGACAGCCTTAATTCATTTGAGAATCCTGGAGGTTCTCAGAACCAACTATGATGAACATTTCGGTGGAAAACATCTCAGGGTCAGCTGACAGGCAATTTTTAAGAAACTGCTCCACGAGCAGATGAGGAACTCAGCTAAATTGAAAATATCAACATATGGATCTGTTTCAAATATACAAATTTAACTAGGAACATGAGACAGGCTGCAGGTGTACTGATAGGAAAATAATATAGGCTGAAAATGTGAAGTATGGCTGTTAAAAAACATCAGAATTGATGAAGTCACTAAAGAAGCTAAGTCACTTATGAGAGTCGTACATTAACTGTTCTCTTCCCACACAAAAAATCAGCTGCAAGTGTAACAGAGGAGCTCTTCTAAACTTGCAAACAGATTTTGTGCCTCATGCCCATGTTTGATGAGTGTGGGCAGTTTAATGTATAAATGAGTCAGGATACTCAGGAGTGGCACAATGCGCAGAAAGAGGACCAACTCCAAGCTCAACCAAGTTCCTTAGTAAACACCTGAGGTACTAGGTAAGGGGGTGAGGGAACTGCTGAAAAGGAGGCCTGAAACGAGATATCATATATTAAAGGATTAACTTAATGCGATCATGAGGGATAAGAGAATCATTAAACAATTACAAGAGTTAACTTTGTTGTATGCTTCCTCGTATCTTTTAAATGAATGTGAGCAAAGGCTCATACTCCCAACTTTAACAAAATAATAAATCTCTTCTTAGTTCCTTTAGAGTCTTAAGACAGTAGCATAGCAGAATGTGCCATCCCAGGTAAGGTAGACTGTGTGTATTTCACATGCACACCAGACTTTCCCATCAGTAGATACCAAAAGTAACTAAAACAATGAAATGCCAAATGCTCCTTTTTCTATTTTAGAAAATAATGGTTAGCTAGGATCTAAATCTCCGTAATAAACAAAGAAGGACTTGCTTCTCGTAGTAGAACAACAAGAGTATATCTACTTATACAATACCAAGACATACAAAGAAAGTAGGCTTTTTTGCAATTAATTTATTCATTGCATATTGCAGTATCAATTTACGTTTAGTTTTGTAAAAGAAATCCAGTGCTCATGCATGTGGTGGAGTAAGGTGCGTTGAGGAGTGAAAATAAAAAAAACCAAAGTGCATCACAATTAAAAGACATATGACTCCTTTTTGGTTATTTTAACAATATATTAGGAGTCTATATAGGTGTGTTGTCTATGGCATTTCGACCTTGTTTATTGTAAGCTCTTCATCAGGATGGGAGCAAGAGTGCCCAGTATCTAAAGATATAAGAGAAGCAAGAGTAAGTAAAAGCAAGGAAATAGCGGGTATCGATTAAGTGACTTGCGCTATTTCCTTTGCTATACTTACCTTAATTTCTATTATATCTAGGACACTTAGGTGCCGATTCCGATCCGGGTTGGAAAGCACTCTGACCGAGCCAGATCCGGAGTGTTTTCCGACCGAGCCGGAGTCCTGCAGTCCGACCGAGCGTGTCCGATGCAGCCGTATGCTGCTAGACTCGGTTCGGTCGGACTGTGTTGGGGGGACCCTTGGGTCTCCCCCTGTGTCCGAGTCGTACGGCTGTGGGTGACAGGGGGTCCGACACAGACCCCCAAAGGCAACCACCGGGACGTTTTGCGAGCCAGACATTCCGGCTCGCACAGGCTGTCTGACGCGTGCATCGTACTGGCTCGGTCATAAATCGCATCCATTGCATGCCACGGTTAGCTTCCAACCGAGACGTACGGAGCGGTTTGCACCCGGAAACGACTCGGTCGGTGAATTTCACGTAGCTCGCATCGTACTTGCTCACTCGTACAGGTGTACGAGTCGGGCGGTAAACACGCGTACGGCTCGTAGTTTTTCCGGCCGGATCGCGTTCGGTGGCCTTCTGACCTGGATCGGAATCGGCCCCTTAGTGCCGCCAATTGCACGTTCCTGCTAATAAAAGATCGCCTCCCCAGATACCAGGCAAGTGATGTACCATACCTAATTCATACCCTATAAGCAGCCTCTTCTATACTTTATTCTTACTCTTGCTTCTCTTTAATCTTTAGATACCGGCGGTCTTGCTGTCGTCCTGATGAGTAAGTGCTTTTATGCTGGTATGTTTTAGTTTATAGCAGCTCATACGTTCCTTGCCTGGCAAGGGTTTGTTCTGAAAGGCCAAACTCCAGTCTCAACTGGGCAGTCATGTATGCCATGGCAAATGGAATACAAACATGTAGATCTTAGCTACAATCTTATCCAAATGGAGGCCGTGTCTGTCCCTCAAGGCATCACTACCATAGGCTTGGGTCGGTACGAACTTGGCCTGAGTTATCAGAAGAAGTAGTGTAAAAGTCGGTCCGGCAGTTATTGCTTTAATACAGTGAAAGGCCATTAGAAGGGAGTTGCCTTTCAGTAGCAAGCGCTCTTTGTGCTGCTAAAAAGATACCAGTTTGTCAAACAGCAGTCCTAGATATTTAAACTCAGTTGCTGCGTCAAGTTTTGTTGTTTCCAGATGCCATTGTCATTGAGCAAGTGGTTAACTTTCCTGTAACCGTGGTTTTTGCTTTTTTTATATTTATTTCCATTACATTTGTCCTAGAATAGGCTGCAATGGCATTTAGGGGTCTTTGCGGTCTGATCTTTGTGTGACTTAGCAAACCTAGATCACCAGCGAAGATCAAGCTTGGCAGATGTAAATGTCCTACTTTTAGAGCATGTGAGTAAACCTTGTCTAAGGTTGGTGGTAGGTCTGCCAAAAACATTCCAAAAAGTGTGGGAGCAAGCACACATCCTTGCCTTAGTCCTGGATTAGTTAGAATCTTCCTGGACAGATGGGTGCCATTCCCCAATTTTATTTTGAAAGACATCTTTGTGTGGTGGAAAATCAGGGCTGGCAACGGGGGTGGGGATGTTCCAGCTGGTTAACGTCTGCTATAGCTTATCCCGGTCAACCCGGTAAAACGCAAATTTGTAGTAAATGAAGCAGAGGAAGAGAGGATAGTGGCTGTTCTTGCACTTATCAATTAGTAATGACAGGACTAGCATGTTTGTCGTTGTCACTGTGCCCTTTGAAAATCCTGTTTGGTTAAGTGGGATTCTTTGCTGATTTGAGGCCCAAGACGTTAGCTTTTCCAGTAGGCAACCTGCAAAATACTTTGACTCAATGTCAAGAAGGGCTAATAGCCAATAGTTATTGGGGTCAGAGCTGTTGCCTATTTTAAAAATGGGAGAAATTAGCAAACCCTTCCAGGAGGCAGGTATGATGTTGATTGTTATGATGCTGTGAAAAACTGTCTCAGCTCTTTGCTCAGAAAGCCTTTGTTGGGGGATTCTACACATACACAGAACTATGCGCAGGAAAACAGGACCTCGGTGTATAGGGGCTGAACCTTCCTACCACCTTAGGACCCAAAATCCCAAAACTGACTTGCTATAGTGTCTCATTCGTTCTCCTACATAGTCATGAAGCTACAAATGATTAGACCAGAACACATTGTCATATATATTTATTCAATTTAATTGCTAATATTAAATATATTTGTATTTTTTTTACATATTTATTATTTTATTTATTTACTATATTTTGCTAATATTTTAATGTGTTGAAGAGGATTTGTTTGTTTCTAATGTTGCACTGATTGGAGTGGGAATAGTAATTTTACCCCACTGCAATCCAACACTTTCCCTACTGTTGCACTGATTGGAGTGGGAATAGTACATTTTACCCCTCTGCAATCCAACACTTTCCCTACTGTTTCACAGAGTGGAGTGGGAATAGTAAATTTTACCCCTTCGCAATCCAACACTTTCCCTCCTACTGTTGAAGCTATTGGAGTTGAAATAGTAAATTTTACATCTCCGCAATCTAACACTTTCTCTACTGGTGCACTGGCTGGAGTGGGAATAATTAATTATACCCTTCCCACAATTTAACACTTTCCCTAATGTTGTACTCATTGGAGTGGCCATAGTCAATTTTCCCCCTCCGCAATCCAGCACTTTCCCTACCGTTGCACTGACTTAGTTGGGAATAGTACATTTTACACCTCCGCAATCCAACATTTTCCCTTGTGTTGTACTGACTGGAGTGGGAATAAATGTGAACTCCATGCAATCCAACATTTTCCCTACTGCTATATTGACTGGAGTGGGAATAGTAAATTTTACCCATGTGTGATGTTTCTGTTTTCCTACTGTTGCGTTGCATGAAGTGGAAGTAGTACAGTTTATAGATCTTTAGTACAAGAATTTGCTTAGTTTTGTATAAATTGTAGTTGGAATAGTATACGTATTAAATGTAAAAATTTTCTAACTTATTTTATATTGATACACTTTATAGTCTTATGTTTCTGCTTGTTTAAAATTATCATATTTATAATTAATCATGTTTTTAATGTGTAAAATATTTTTATAAAATTTTAAGAAATATATGTTTACTTCTTTATTTTATCTAATATGTTTTTTTTTTTAAATACTTTATGTTCTTGGTATATGTATGTGTGTTTATATATATTTATTTGTTATATTCTTACATATTATTACATTATTTAAAAAATTCAGAAATTATAACATATTTTAAAAATATTACTTTATTAATCAATTTGTATGTATATATATATATATATATATATATATATATATATATATATATATATATATATATATATATATATATATATATATATATATATATATATATATATATATATATATATTATCTACTGGCGGTTGCCAGTAGATAGTTATAGTTAGGACCGTGTTTCCATAGGAAATCTGAAAATTCTATTTTGAATAACTTTGGCGCCGGTTGACGAATCTTCGCGAAATTTTCAAAATTAATGGGGCGCTCCGCTCAGCTCCTACCCTGAAAGTCTCGGGGTGATTCGTCAAGCGGGGGCCGAGAAAAAAGGGGGGCCCCAAAACGCGTTTTCCCCATGCATTTTTCCATAGGACCTTTAGTCGAAGGTACAGCCCGAACAGCTGAACAGAATTACTTGAAATTTGGCAGAGAGGTAGTCCTCAGGTCAGGGAAGTGCCTTTTGCAGGTCTGGCGTCAATATGTTCAGTATTTCCTGAGAAAATAGCATTTAAAAGCATATAAATATCTATACGCGCGCACCGTGCGCGAGCGAAATTCTGATTGGTTGTTAGGTGTCAGTCAACATTCGAATCGGTCGAAATCAGGAAGTGTCGGCAGCCATTTTATCTCTCGCACTGAAAAGGAAAGGGGGAAGAAAGGTGGAAAACGTGAAAAGGGGGCAGGGAAGAGAGTTCCTGACCCCCTAGCCTTTGTCAGGGGGTCACAGAAGGACCCCCAAGGGTGAAATAAACATTTTATATTCTTTTATAAAAATCGCGGGGTGCGCGCACGGTGCACGGTGCGCGCGCACGGTGAAATACCTTAAAAAAAAATATATATATTAATAAATACATAACTTAGCATTTAAAAAAACGTACACATAAACTGAAAAAACCATAGGTTTCACACACGTTCTAGTTAGGAATTAGCATTTAAAAAACCTTGCAAATTCACTTAAAAAACCATAGGTTTCACACAGGTTATAGTTAGGTGGACATTTCACTCGTAAAAAACCAATGAAATTCCCCCGTTATAGTTAGTTCAGATAACTATAACTCGCGCGACCGCCACTCTATCACAAGGATGATGTCATCAGTGATGTCATGAGTGATGCCACTGACCATGTCATGAGTGATGTAATATGTGACGTCATGAGCAGTGGATTGCGGGCGCGCGAGTTATAGTTATCTGAACTAACTATAACGGGGGAATTTCATTGGTTTTTTACGAGTGAAATGTCCACCTAACTATAACCTGTGTGAAACCTATGGTTTTTTAAGTGAATATATATATATATATACACACATATTATCTACTGGCGGTCGCCAGTAGATAGTTATTGTTAGGACCTATTTTCCATAGGAAATCCGCAACATTCTATTCCCAATAAGTCCGGCGCCGGTTGACGAATCCTCGCGAAATTCTCCAAACTTTTGGCCAGCTCCGCTCTGCTCCTACCCTGAAAGTTTCGTGGCAATTCGTCAAGCGGGGGCCGAGAAAAAGGGGGTCCCAAAACGCGTTTTCCCCATGCAATTTCCCATAGGATCTGTTGTCGCAGCTACAGCCCGAACCGCTGAACGGAATGACACCAAGTTTGGCAAAGAGGTAGTCCTCAGTTCAGACTCGTGCCTTTTGCATAAATGGTGTGAATCCGTTCAGTAGTTCTTGAGAAAATTAGAGTTAAAAGTACATAAATATCTATGGCCGGGGAGGATCCGCGGACCCTACACGCACCGTAAGCGCACCCTCCCCGAACAGAGCGCGCACCCTCCCGATCGCGCACTGAATGCTAATTAGCTGTCGAGTGTCTGTCTACATTCGAAACCAGGAACTGTTGGCGGCCATTTTCTGCCTCGGTAGAAGCGAGGCTGAAGAAGCAAGGGGAATAAGTGTGTAAAACATATAAAGGGGGCAGAGTGGAAATACTCTGACCCTCTAGAGGTGCTTAGGGGGTCCCAGAAGGACCCCCTGGGGCCCCCTTTTTTTTTATTATTTAAAACGGCGAAATGCGCGTATGGTGCGTGCATCCTATCGCGTTGGGTGCGCGGATCCACGGAAATTGTTTTTTTAAAAAGACAAGAAATCATTGGTTGTATGACTACTTTGTACACTGAAAGGTAGGGTGTATATTTCTGTTTTTTAAAGGTATGATTCTTATTGGTTAACAAAAACAGATTGTAAGGAACATTATATATGATAAGCTGATATGTTGAAAAGTGAAGCACACTTCCTCTCTTGTTTAGCAACATTGTGTGCTGAACTTGTGACCTGTGTGCTCAGTGCAGTGTTCCATGACCTGTTTCTGTGGTAACAGGCAGAAGGCAGATTGGGGGAAGGGTTGAAATGTATTTCAGTTGGAAAGGGTTGAAATGTTTAACCAATATAAATGTGTGTTTGCTTTTGAGTTTATGTGTGAAGGATTGTGATTTGATGTTTACATGTATATGTGTGGAAAATGAAAGGGGAACTTTTCCATTCTTTGTTTTTGCTGAGAGGTGCACAGTGCCGAGATTCTGTAAAAGAAAATATGGTGAATGACTGATATATTTCTTAATCTACAAAACAACTTGAAAGATGAGTTATTTAATTGTGAGGGGATGTATGTAGACTATTTTGATTTTAATCAGACTAATGTATTTCTCCTGCTAAAATGTAGGGAGTACTGTTTTTTCTCTACATTCTTATTGACAGTGTATGTGCATGTAGAAATCATTCTGTGATAAGCATTTGTGTTTTTCATGTGTTTGCAGACAGATAACTGTGCTGTTTTTATATTTTGGTAGAATTAGAAACCAGTCATTGTTTATGAATTTGTGAAATGAGTTATGTTATGTTTCTATACTAAAATGTAGTACTTCTTCTAGATGAAGAAATGTCTTTTGGTATAGTGCAAGGGATAGTGTTGTTTGTCTAAAATCACACAGTGAGTATGTGTGCATTTGGGAACCACTGTGAGAGAAGCATTTGGTAACATTGTGTATTTGCTGACAGATAAATGTTTTAAAACCTGTCTTGTTGTCAAGTTTTAGTAGCATTAGAAGGCAGTTTTTGCTTATGCTTTGATTAAATGAGTCAGGCTTTGACACAAAAGTGCAGTCCTGAAATATGTAGATTGTGTGCAGTTCCCTTACCACTTGCACTGTAGTGAATGAGATTTGGTAAACTCCTAGGGATAGTGGTGCCTGTCTAGAATCACACTGTGAGTTAGTGTGTATTTGGGATCACTGTGAGAGAAGCATTTGGTAACATCGTGTATTTTCTGACAGATAACTGTTTTAAAACCTGTCATGTTGTCACGTTTTAGTAGGATTAGAAGCCAGTCTTTGCTTATGCGTTGATTAAATGTGTCATGCTTTGACACTAATGTGCTGTACTTAAATATGTAGATTGTGTGCAGTACCATTATCTCTTCTAGACTAGTGAATGAGTTTTGGTAAACTGCTAGGGATAGTGTTGCTTGTCTAAAATCACACTGTGAGTCTGTGTACATTTGGGTAAGGATTGTGAGAGAAGCATTTGGTAACATAGTGTATTTGATGACAGATAACTGTTTTAAAATCGGTCATGTTGTCAAGTTTTAGTAGCTTTAGAAGCTATTCTTTGCTTATGCATTGATAAAATGAGTCAGGGTTTGACACTAAAGTGCAGTACCATGTACTATTCTATTCACTGTGCCAGAACTGAAAATTTAAAAGTTTTACCCAGGCACTAACCTAGTAGTAGTCTGATGATTTAGTCAGTTTCCAAGTCCTCATGTTGTGAACCATACATTACCACATAGATTGTTTCAAATGTCTATGCAGTATGCATGCAGTCTTCTAACATACTATACACTTGTCTTTCACATTTTCAATTCGCTAGTCAGTATCCATACACTTCCAGGAAACACCCTGTAACTCCATTTGCAGTCCTCTAGTGACCCATTCAGCATCATGTATTAATCCATTCACTGTGTGAAAACTCAAACACTTGTAAATTCACCAAGATACTATCTTTGCAGTACTCTAATCATTCAGTCAGTGCCTAAGTATTCATGCACTGAGCCAGGCCTTAGCACATGGACTGCTTCAAACCGCTATCCACTATGTATGCAGTCTTCTAACCACCTAGACACTTGTCTTTCATACTTTCAATTCCCTAGTCAGTATCCATACAGTCCAGAAAACATCCTGTCACTGCCTTTGCACTCCTCTAGTGACCCATTCAGTACCAAGTACTAATCCATTCCCTGTGCGAAAAGCCTACCACTTATAAATTCACCTAGGCACTCTCCTTGCTGTACTCTAATCATTCAGTCAGTACCCAAGTAGTCATGCAGTGAGCCAGGCCTTAGCACATGGTCTGCTTTAAATGCCTATGCAGTATGGATGCAGTCCTCTAATCACCTACACAGTTGTGTTTCACACCTTCAATTCCCTAGTTAGTATTCATACACTTCTAGCAAACACCCTGTCACTCACCCAGTGTGACTCCTTATAGTACTGTTATCATTTAGTCAGTTAGCATGTAGTGTTTTAGTGAGGTAGGCTTTAGGGCATGAACTGCTTCAAAGTAGTATGCACTATGCATGTAGTGTTTAACCATCGTCACACTTGTGGTTCAGGGCTATAGTTTCTTAGTCAGTATTTATATAAAATGTGTTTGTACAGTAATAAAATAGTATAAATGTGAAAGTTATTAATATACATTTATTTGTGATTCTTTTTTACAGATACAGAACAGGAGTGTTTTTCATCTGTTTGCACTCTTCTCGTGCAAGATTGTTTGGATGAAGGGTCCTTAGGTGTTTCATCATACTTGCTGTGCCGCACGAGTATTTTTTGTTAGGATCCCCTCGTAACAGAACTGTTTTGAAAATCTTGTGTGTGACAAAGGTGGCATTGGTCTTTGTTTGCCCCTCGAGAAAAGTAGAACATTTCCACATCACTAAAGGAAAACGTTGTGGGCGTGGTGCATCCGCCAAAAATTCATCTTTAGATTCGGTGAATATTTTAAAGCAACATCATTTACAGTTTTTGTAAGTTAAAGTTAAAAACATTTGTTAGCTGTGTGCATTTTATATATCTGTGATTTGTATCTTGTTTTTTTTTTTTGAGAATAGCATGTTGGGTTTTTTTTACCAATCTTTGAGATTGTGTTTTTTTTGCCCGATGTTAAGTGATGAGTATGATTGAAATCACTATTTTTTGTGAAATTTAATATATTCTGAGAACAGCAAAAAGGCAAAAAAAATTACTTTGTGGAAATTATGCTGTGTTGTAAAAAATGTATTATTACATGTTATAATTTTTTCTTCCTTTTCTTTCACAGATCCAAATTTTAAAATAAGCAATTTTTATGAATTTAGATTGGAATGAAAATGTGAAAAAAATGTGTACCATTTTTTATTCCTATTACTGTGAAGGTAAGTTTAACTAAGTCTCAATATGCAGAATGAGGAGGTCTGCAAGAAGCTACAAAGTTGAAACATGTTTCTAAAAACACTCTGTTTATACCTTTGTAGTTTTGAAATCTGACCATAATCAGATATCATGTGACCTGCAAAAAAAGAGATTAGAGGGGTTCATAATATTTCCTATTTTAGCTATTGAAGGACCACAATTATTTCAATCATTCTTCTTTGAACATCTTTGCAGACAAAACTCTGTGCTTACCTTTTATCATTCACAAGGAATTTTAAAAATGGAAATATGTCAATTTTTTATAACATAGTTATTGTGTAAGATACTCTTTCATATTTGCAAAGAGAGGAAAAGGCACTCTGTGCACTTTTTATACTCCATGTAAATACAACCTCATCATGCAGACCACTTTGGTGCCGATTTCGATCCTGTAAAACCCGGGTACGAACCGTCGTACGTAGCGTTTTCTCGCAAGTACGATTCGTACAGAAATACCATTTCCGTACGAGTCGAACAAAACACCGACCGGCTAAAATATACCCACAATTCCGATCCGGGACACCGCGTACGTGACGTCCGGACGGAGTCAGGCAGCGTTTTACGAACCAGCAAGTACGATTCGTGCCTACGTCACTCCTCATGTAGCATTTTTTACGGGAGCCAAAAACTGCCGGGAAATTGAGAACGACGCGAGGAAGGAGCACCTGTACACGACGGACAGCCATGGACCCCATCCTACGTGTCATCCCGGCCCTCATAGCCTACGACCTGGTGCACAGGAACCGACGCAGATGCCGCAGAAGGTCAGAACAACACCCAGGGGCAAAGGTGGGGGGCAGGGGCAGGAAACATAACCCCCACCCAAGACATAATGTATACATGCCCTGTTCATACCGTACCTCCAGGGACTGGAGTCCCTGGAGGTACTCCAGGGGGGGTGTCCACCAAGGCCTGCGTCCCGCCACAACGGAAGTGGACGTGGATGCGTCCCGTCACCACAACAATTGTGGTACGCACCGTACCCACGCCTTAAGAGCGTGGGTACGGGTCGTACCACGCCTACCCCTACATCACCCCAACATTGGGAGTACGGCCCGCACCCAGGCCTGAACAGCGTGGGTACGGGTCATACCACACCTACCCCTACGTCACCCCAACAATGGTGGTACGGCCCGTACCCACGTTCTGTAGGCCTGTGTACGGGCCGTACCCCTATGGCACCCCAATAATGGTGGTACGGCCCGTACCCAGGCCTGAAGAGCGTGGGTACGGGTCGCACCACGCGTACCCCTACGTCACCCCAACAATGGTGGTACGGCCCGTACCCAGGCCTGAAGAGTGTGGATACGGGTCGCACCACGCGTACCCCTACGTCACCCCAAAAATGGTGGTACGGCCCGTACCCAGACCTGAAGAGCGTGGGTACGGGTCGCACCACGCGTACCCCTACGTCACTCCAACAATGGTGGTACGGCCCGTACCCAGGCCTGAAGAGCGTGGGTACGGGTCGCACCCCGCATACCCCTACGTCACCCCAACAATGGTGGTACGGCCCGTACCCAGGCCTGAAGAGCGTGGGTACGGGCCGTACCACCATTGCTGGGGTGCCGTAGGGGTATGGCCCATACCCAGGCCTACAGAACGTGGGTACGAGCCGTACCACCATTGTTGGGGTGATGTAGGGGTAGGCGTGGTATGACCCGTACCCACGCTCTGTAGGCCTGAGTATGGGCCGTACCCCTACGTCACCCTAACAATGGTGGTACGGCCCGTACCCAGGCCTTCAGAGCGTGTGAGCGGGTGGGTGGATGTCGTGCTACGATCCACATCAGTGGACAGAGACATACGGGTGGGTGCTTATCACTCCCAGCAGTGCCCAGACATATGAAGGGTGGGTGCAGAGGACTCCCAGCAGTGCCCAGACATCTGAGGGGTGGGTGCAGAGGACTCCCAGCAGTGCCCAGACATATGAGGGGTGGGTGCCTATCACTCCCAGCAGTGCCCAGACATATGAGGGGTGTGTGCCTATCACTCCCAGCAGTGCCCAGACATATGAGGGGTGGGTGCAGAGGACTCTCAGCAGTGCCCAGACATATGAGGGGTGGGTGCATATCACTCCCAGCAGTGCCCAGACATATGAGGGGTGGGTGCAGAGGACCCCCAGCAGTGCCCAGACATATGAGGGGTGTGTGCCTATCACTCCCAGCAGTGCCCAGACATATGAGGGGTGTGTGCCTATCACTCCCAGCAGTGCCCAGACATATGAGGGGTGGGTGCAGAGGACCCCCAGCAGTGGACAGACATATGAGGGGTGGGTGCCTATCACTCCCAGCAGTGCCCAGACATATGAGGGGTGGGTGCAGAGGACTCCCAGCAGTGCCCAGACATATGAGGGGTGGGTGCAGAGGACCCCCAGCAGTGCCCAGACATATGAGGGGTGTGTGCCTATCACTCCCAGCAGTGCCCAGACATATGAGGGGTGGGTGCAGAGGACTCCCAGCAGTGACCAGACATATGAGGGGTGGGTGCCTATAACTCCCAGCAGTGCCCAGACATATGAGGGGTGGGTGCAGAGGACTCCCAGCAGTGCCCAGACATATGCAGTGCCCAGACATATGAGGGGTGGGTGCAGAGGATTCCCAGCAGTGCCCAGACATATGAGGGGTGGGTGCAGAGGACCCCCAGCAGTGCCCAGACATATGAGGGGTGTGTGCCTATAACTCCCAGCAGTGCCCAGACATATGAGGGGCGGGTGCAGAGGACTCCCAGCAGTGCCCAGACATATGAGGGGTGGGTGACTATCACTCCCAGCAGTGCCCAGACATATGAGGGGTGGGTGCCTATCACTCCCAGCTGTGCCCAGACATATGAGGGGTGGGTGCAGAGGACTCCCAGCAGTGCCCAGACATATGAGGGGTGGGTGCCTATCACTCCCAGCAGTGCCCAGACATATGAGGGGTGGGTGCAGAGGACTCCCAGCAGTGCCCAGACATATGAGGGGTGGGTGCAGAGGACCCCCAGCAGTGCCAAGACATATGAGGGGTGGGTGCAGAGGACTCCCAGCAGTGCCCAGACATATGAGGGGTGGGTGCAGAGGACCCCCAGCAGTGCCCAGACATATGAGGGCTGGGTGCCTATCACTCCCAGCAGTGCCCAGACATATGAGGGGTGGGTGCCTATCACTCCCAGCAGTGCCCAGACATATGAGGGGTGGGTGCAGAGGACTCCCAGCAGTGCCCAGACATATGAGGGGTGGGTGCCTAGGACTCCCAGCAGTGCCAAGACATATGAGGGGTGGGTGCAGAGGACTCCCAGCAGTGCCCAGACATATGAGGGGTGGGTGCAGAGGACCCCCAGCAGTGCCCAGACATATGAGGGCTGGGTGCCTATCACTCCCAGCAGTGCCCAGACATATGAGGGGTGGGTGCCTATCACTCCCAGCAGTGCCCAGACATATGAGGGGTGGGTGCAGAGGACTCCCAGCAGTGCCCAGACATATGAGGGGTGGGTGCCTATCAGTCCCAGCAGTGCCCAGACATATGAGGGGTGTGTGCCTATCACTCCCAGCAGTGCTCAGACATATGAGGGGTGGGTGCCTATCACTCCCAGCAGTGCCCAGACATATGAGGGGTGGGTGCAGAGGACTCCCAGCAGTGCCCAGACATATGAGGGGTGCGTGCCTATCACTCCCAGCAGTGCCCAGACATATGAGGGGTGTGTGCCTATCACTCCCAGCAGTGCCCAGACATATGAGGGGTGGGTGCCGATCACTCCCAGCAGTGCCCAGACATATGAGGGGTGGGTGCAGAGGACTCCCAGCAGTGCCCAGACATATGAGGGGTGTGTGCCTATCACTCCCAGCAGTGCCCAGACATATGAGGGGTGGGTGCAGAGGACTCCCAGCAGTGCCCAGACATATGAGGGGTGCGTGCCTATCACTCCCAGCAGTGCCCAGACATATGAGGGGTGGGTGCAGAGGACCCCCAGCAGTGCCCATACATATGAGGGGTGCGTGCCTATCGCTCCCAGCAGTGCCCAGACATATGAGGGGTGGGTGCAGAGGACCCCCAGCAGTGCCCATACATATGAGGGGTGTGTGCCCATCACTCCCAGCAGTGCCCAGACATATGAGGGGTGGGTGCAGAGGCCTCCCAGCAGTCGACAGAGACATGGGGGTGTGTACATCATCCTCCCATTAGCAAAACTCCATGGGTGCATGAAGGCATCCACAATGTGCGACTATGTTGATAGTGCCATGACAACACATCACTGACAGCAGTGTCCCACTCCCATGAGGATGGATGTCCTTCCCCCACTGCATGACACACCACATGTGGGTGTGATGACAAATTACACATGCATACCCACCCCTGGCGGTGGCAGCACAATACACACACCGAGATCATGCAACAAGACTGTATCCTCATGTGAAACCCCACTAAACTAAGAGAGCCTAAGGGAACACACACTGCCACCCACATTCCAGGACTGATAGGAATGTACAGGTGCTGGGGCAGCCAACAAGTTGTTGCCTCCCATGCAAGGAAAAGGGTGGTGTACCCACAGATACAATGCCCACAATTATCAGTCAGGTGCCCAAATACCCTGCAGAACAAGTAACACATGTGTGCTAGGCTGGGAGTACACACATGCATAGTGCGGAAAAGGGACCATGTCCACATGAAGCCATGGCAACATACTCCATGCACAAGTACAGTGACTACCAAGGATGGCACAGACGATGCAGGCGGAGACATTGCCGAGCAGGCATGGGCAAAGTTGAAGGAACCCTCACACAGCAAGGAAATGTAGACACAGGTCATCACAACAATTGGGAAACACCCATTCATCCGTTTGCTCTCCCCTGAGGCGGAAGCCGGGGGCTCTTGCTCTCCCTTTAATCTGCTATAAATATATTCAAGCTGTGTGTTTTTAACGCTGTATATATTTTAATCAGCACTTTTTAAACTGTGTTACCTACCTGGTCTGATGCTTGCTGTGTGACCAGCGGTCATTTCGGGGTTGCTGGTGGAACGTCCCGGGCTCTCCGCTGCTGTTGTTGGGCGGGGGCGCTGTCGTTCGTTACACAGACGCCATCTTGGGTAGGGGAAGGCTGACGGGCTACTTGCTCCTCCCTCCTGCCCTCCCTTGCTATTTCAGTGCACGATCTTACCAGATCGCTGCATTCATCCGTTTGCTCTCCCCTGAGGCGGAAGCCGGGGGCTCTTGCTCTCCCTTTAATCTGCTATAAATATATTCAAGCTGTGTGTTTTTAACGCTGTATATATTTTAATCGGCACTTTTTAAACTGTGTTACCTACCTGGTCTGATGCTTGCTGTGTGACCAGCAGTCATTTCGGGGTTGCTGGTGGAACGTCCCGGGCTCTCCGCTGCTGTTGTTGGGCGGGGGCGCTGTCGTTCGTTACACAGACGCCATCTTGGGTAGGGGAAGGCTGACGGGCTACTTGCTCCTCCCTCCTACCCCTAGACTCATGGATAAAAACACGATATCCTCCCGTCCGCGCAGCGGGCGGGCGCAGCGGGCGCGCCGGCGGCGCGCCGAAGGCGCGCCAAAGGCAAGCCCGTCTGCGCCCGTCCGCGGCCGACCAGGGCCTGGGGCCACAGATCTTGGTTCATCCACACCAACCATTATCAGGTATGACAGACATGCTTTGCTTAATCTCCAACCTGACATGCCTGCTGCTTGTAGGCACGCCATGACTGCCCAGTCGTTAGGTAAATGTACAGGATGTAGCTTTGAACCCTTGATCCACATTTCGACTACTAATGTGGGCCACTCTCTGAAAGCAGCTCTACTCAATTGTAGATCTCTCCGCAAGCACGCCCTCGAAATATTTCATCTACTCGAGGAGCAAAATATTAACATTCTATTCTTGACGGAGACCTGGCTAGATGAACATTCAGACCCCGACATTATCCAGGCCATGCCCCATGGCTACTCCCTCTCTAGATTGGACAGGAAAGACGGAAGGGGGGGAGGCATAGCCATAGCCACAAAAGCCCCTCTAGTATGTTCCTTAGCTCCTATACAGATTGACCACAGTGAAGCTGGTTCCTTCACAATTAATACCAGCCCCAACTACTCCGTATCGGGTATCTTGATTTATCGCCCACCTGGCAGAATGTATGACTTCACTTCCACTTTAATGGAAGCCATTACTCACTTAGCACTTAGAAAGTCTAGACTTCTGGTGCTAGGTGACCTTAATGCTCATTTTGAAGATCCCCTAGACAATGAGGCCGTTGAGATTCAAACGCAGCTTCTCTCAGTTCAACTTGAAATGAAAAACAAGGAACCGTCTCATCGATTAGGTCACCTACTGGATCCTATCTTTGGGAACTGGCAGGGAGTTCACACCTCACAGTCTATACCCATACCCTGGTCGGATCACCACATTATTCCGATCACGTTGCAACTGGACAGAACTGAGCATTTTCAACATCAATCTCTGCGGTATAAACGCAGAAAATGGAGGAGCTTCTCTATAGAATCTTGTATTAAAATCACTCAGGAGGAGGGCCCTCCCAAAGGGGAAGATTGTGAAGCAGCTAATAATAATTTAAATACTATCGTAACCAAGGCCCTCGATATCACTGCTCCCAGTCGCATCATGACTAATGCTAGGAGACTAAAAAAAGCTGCTCCCTGGTTTAGCCAAGAACTGCAGACCATGAGAACCACCTGCAAAAAACTAGAGAGAGCTTGGCGCCTGAACTTCTGCGCAGAAACTAAAATAAAGTATAAAGACTCTCAAAGAGTGTACTATAAATCTGTACGGTTGGCCAAGGCAGAACACTATCATTCCAGAATCATGGAAGCAGGGAATTCCTCGAAGGAATTATTTCAGATCTACAAAGAAATATCTGTAGTAAACACTAACTCCTCCATTCACAATGATTCTGTGGAGTCATGTAATGAAGTTGCACAGTACTTCTCAGGTAAAATAAATAAAATATATACTAGCTTTGCCAATCATGTAGAGTCGGCCTTCGACTTCACAGAGAATGACAGTCTTATTAAGACTCTAAAGTGCCTCAAATCTTTTGAAGTTCCCTCATACGAAGCCCTGTCGAAACTATGTAACAAAATCAAATCGGGCTCTCCCCGAGACCCGGCGCCTCCGAAAATTTTAGCTGAAGCCTTCCCTGCTCTAGAACCTCACTATAGACATCTACTTCAGATCTCATTCTCCACAGCTTGCCTGCCGGCGGACTGGAAACAGGCAGTTGTACTACCTATCAAGAAAAAGCCGAATGTCAGCCTAGACAGTATGGACAACCTTCGGCCAATTTCCCTGCTACCTTACTTAGCCAAGCTAGCTGAGAAAATTGCCAACATCCAACTCATGGAACATCTGGAAGAACATGATGTTTTCCATTACTCCCAGTCGGGTTTCAGATCCAACTTCTCCACGGAGACGGCTCTCCTCAGGGCCACTGAAACCCTACGCAAGGGTGCAGACGAGGGCAAGACCATGGCCCTCATCATGCTCGACCTTAGTGCCGCGTTTGACACTGTAGCACACTCCATCTTGCTACAGTGTCTAAACAAAGCTGGAGTAACCGACAGAGCTCTGGGATGGCTGAAAGCCTTCTTGATCAATAGAAGCTTCCAAGTCCAAAGAGGGACTTTCCTCTCAGACAGTGTGAGGCTTGAACAGGGGGTACCTCAGGGATCGGCCTTGAGTCCCACCCTGTTTAATCTATACATGGCCCCCCTGGCTGAAGTGGTGCAATCGTTCGGCGTGGAGCTTGTCTCTTACGCCAACGATACGCAACTTCTAATATCTTTGACGCAGGCCCCTTCCACGGAAGCCGCTAACTTTAACAACTGTATGAGCAAGCTGGCATCTTGGATGACAGAGCACTGTCTAAAACTGAACGGAACCAAAACAGAGGTCATCATCATTGGAGGTGATGAGACCAATTGGACTAAAGAATGGTGGCCTACCTGTTTAGGTCCCTTGCCCCCTCCCAGTCGGGAGGCGAAGAACTTAGGAGTATGGATTGATAATAAGCTATCTTTTGATAGCCACATAAAGAGAACTGTAGGCAAGTGCTTCGGAGTGATGAAGACTCTCAACCGCACCCTTGACTTGCTGCCTCTCAATTCCAGACGGACAATGACACAGGCACTAATTACCTCCCGGATTGACTACGGGAATGTTTTACTCCTAGGCACATCGGAGAAAAACATAAAGAAATTACAGGTCATACAAAATTCGGCAGCACGCCTAGTATTAAGACTGCCCCGCAGAGCCCCTTCTCGACCCTCATTGGTAACTCTCCATTGGCTGCCTATCAAGCAGAGGATAACTTTTAAAGCTCTGCTATGGTGTCACAAGATCCTCCATAACAAGGCACCTGCCTATATGTCGGATCTGGCCTCGCCATATGAACCTAACAGAACCCTTAGATCCAAAGGTACAGGGCTGCTCAGAAGTGCCCGTCCTAAAAAGGCCAGAATGGGAGGTAGATCTTTCCGCACAGTGGCAGCGAAGTCCTGGAACCTCCTGCCCATGGACATCAGGTTAGAGGTGAATGAGACCTCTTTTAGGAAAAAACTGAAAACTTTCCTCTTCGATCTGCGATAGGC
The DNA here is from genome assembly GCF_964204655.1 of Triturus cristatus. Lineage (NCBI taxonomy): Eukaryota > Metazoa > Chordata > Amphibia > Caudata > Salamandridae > Triturus > Triturus cristatus. Next base: position 500,099,878 of record NC_140581.1, read on the forward strand.
TCTTTTCTTCTACTCATTTCACTCTCTCCTCAGCGCGGGGACACGCCGGGAGGCGTCACCAGGCGCTTTACAAGCTCCTTTAAACTAAACTAAACTAAACCCTGCAGGGAAGAAGTCAGGTGCCACAGAGGAAGGAACACTCCTTGGGACAATGTCGCCTTACAGTAAGAGCTTACATGACCAAAGATTATTTGCAGAGACCTTGTGATGGCACGCAGATACCAGGGTCCTCCCCATGAGCAGCACACTACAACATTTCCCAGACACCTAACACATTATCACCACCCCAACTCAGGGAGCAGCAGCACCAACAGCAATACCAGAAAAGCATTCGTGTGCAAATGAAAAACAAAATGCTTTATTCAGCAAAAAAAAGAGTGGATTTGAAATGTACACTATATACAAGGCCCATAGGCCAGTCCATATGCGAATTCTGGGGGGGGGGGACACATTGGGACGCGTCTCCCCTAGCTTGCCTGCACAGTTCAGAGTTCCTTTCCATCCACAGGGGGGGGGGGCATCATGTGGGGGGGAAGGACCAGGCACCGCAGGGACAGGAGGGGCAAGGGTAGGTGTTGTGGGTGCAGGGACGGACGACTCCACCACAGGGGGTGGGGCAGCGCCAAAGGTGGTGGTTAGGATGGCACTGCATACGGTTGCAAGGTCTGCCAGCGTCTCACCTGCACCCGAAGGAACCACAGGCCCCAAGGAGGGGGGGGGGTCGGAGGGATGGGTTGCAGCGCTACAGGGGGAGGGTGTGGACAGGGGGGGGGACTCAACTCCCCTGCCTGGGGACTTCCTCGACCGCTTGCGGGGTGGTGTCACACTGGGGCTGAGGGACAGACTGGCCATGAAGGACTCTTTGTCCGACTGTTGGGCAGGGGAGCCAAGGGGAGTGGTTTTGGAGGAAGTGGGTCGTGAGGACTGCGGACTCCCACTGTGGCTGCGTGGCTGCCGTTTGCCCCCCAACCCAGTGGGTGTGCCTACTTCCCCCTGTGTGTGCGTGACTGGAGGTGTGCGCTTGGCCTTCCCTGTTGGTGTGCTGCCTGTGTCTGGTGGGGTGCGTGCATGTGGATGTCTGGATGTGCTTGGGACAGGCATGGGAGTGGGAAGTGTGGATGGGGCAGGGGTAGGGGGGGACGGAGCGCTGCAGGAGACCCACTGCTGCTGTCAGTGACGAGTCCATGGACCTCAGCAACATCCGTTGGTCAGACATCGCTGATGACATGCCCTCCATGTACGACACCATCTGTGTCAGCAGTCTGGTGTGGCCATGGAGGACATTAAGCAGCGATGTCTGACCAACCTGCAACTGCCGCAGGATGTCCACAGACTCGGCATTGACGGCAGCAGGGGAGACAGGGGCAGGGGGTGCGGTGCCTGGCACGAAGGAGACATGTGGTCGCCTAGCACGGACAGAAGGGACCCGAGCAAGTGGGAGGGCGGTGATGGGAATGGAGGGGGCGGCGAGAGATGTACTGCTGCTTTCAGCTGTGGGAGCAGCCTCCGCCCCCTCTGGGAGCTCAGCCTTGGACCCGTCAGCATCATAGTCGGTGTTGGGACTGGACAGGTCCTCCGCCTGACTCCCCTCGCCCTCCGTGCCACTTGCTGCGCCAGACTCCCCAGCACTGGTGGCACCGGTGCTGGATCCCTCCTCCACGTCCGTGCCGGTGTCTCCCTCGGTGTCCCCCGACGATGCTGTGGGCAAGGTGAAGAGACAGGAAATAATCAGACACCTGTATACATATGACACATGAGTCCAAACCACATAGGTCACAGTGCATAGCATGAAAAGCATCATGAGTAACATCTACAATACTACGCACATATGTAGGCCCTGCACTACACAGTTGGTTGACCCACCATGTCACTTTGATACAATGGAGAGCATGACACAACAGCAAAGAACTTGATATCGAATTATACAGAGAAGCTAGTGTCTGTGGACAGTCGAGCACAGCATCTGGACCACACACCGTTGCCAAAAATGGATGAGCAGGAACCATGTCTTTTAACTTTTGACACATGCTGCAAAGCACAAACATTAAACCCTGCACAACATGACTGGGTCAATACTTGTTGAGTGTCTGTTCCGACTATCATCACACACAGGCCAGACCCGGCAAGGAGACATAAGCTTTGGACATGTAGGCCTTGCCCGCACAAACCCCCTCCTACCTGAGACAATGTGATTGAGACAGAGGAAGGACTTACACCTCTTAATCAGGGATCACAAAAATGGGCTCCAGTAAATCCTAATTGCACTCTAACTACCCCTCGTGGGGCGGACCACACATAATATTGACAAACAACCATCATCAGATAGTTGTACACAGACACACAGGCACTGACCAGTGTGAGGATGCACAAGCCACATTGGGTCACCCTGTACAGTGTACACATGTAGCACACTTTACGTAAATACAAATGTGGCCAGGGTACAATGCCACAGAGGCCAACCTATGCTGAAGACACTGAGAATGTCCACAGTGTTGGATGACACACATGATTCCTAGGAAAAGGTGTCTCAGGGGACTGTAGTGGCCACACTGCTCCATGGTCCTAGATAGATCTGACTGCAACAGGAGCAACCATCCCCGCACTATGCATATCTCCCCCTCATGCACATCATGTCTGAGGCCACAACATCGGTCATGCATGCTGCAAGGCAGTTCATTTTAAGCCTCACACTCCTAGGTTGAGACTCTGCATCAGTGCCAACAATCATGGACCCCCAAATGACTGAACTGGACAGGGCACAGGCAAGGTCCCAACACATGGCACAGACCACCCCCACACATGATGCTGCAAGCATTGGGCACTTGGATTAACTGCCAGCCTAGATTACCTTGTGCAAGAGTGACTACACACAGACCACGGAACACATGTCAAGGTGGGGAAGGGAGGAAGAACAGGACCGGTTGACTTTGGGGAACAGGATATGAACTGCACATATTAACCCTGGCATTGTATCCAGGCGACTGAGCACTTCAAAAAGCTGGTGACACACAACAAACACACATGTACCTACCCCCTTGCTGCTGCTGCTTCTCCTGTAACCGCCTATCCATGTCAGGGAAGACCACCGCCAGGACACGCTTCATTTGGTGGGTCAGGCGCCGGCGCCCGCCGTGTTTGCGTGGAGGTGAGTCCTCCAGCAAGACCCGGGCGATCCTCCTGGTCCAGCACCGGATATCCTGCCAGCGTTTCCTCACCTGGGCCAGGCACCGACTTCGACCCTCCACCGACCTCACGGCCCTGACGGCCCGCTTCCAAATCTCCCCCTTGGCGTAGGCGGCTACCTGTGAGGATGACAAAGTGAGACAACATCAATACACCTGCTCCATGTCACAGAGACACACATTAGAACAATTGGGCTTGTTTGAACAGGGCATAGTATGCAGCAAACTCATTGCACCTTTTTCATAGGGACATTATCCTCTGGGGAAGGCCAAATGCACTACGCGGCATTTAAAGTACACAGGTGGCATGAGGGGTGCGACAGAATCAATGATCATGGCTCACACTGTGCATCACAAGCAACACCAGGATAATGGACAGCACCTCAAAGCAGTCACATGCCCAAGGCAACTGACGCAACCTCAGCGGAGTACACAGACACACACAGGCACAGGACAATCACCTGCCATTGGCAACTGCGGGTACAAACATCACTCTGCACATGTGCCACTTGACTGGGGTGAGTCACAGGTGTGGGCCTAGCTCAGCACGTCAGACACACAGCACGGCTCCCTGCTCACATCAGATGGGTAGGGCATAAGCATCCTCCATGCAGCTGGGGTGCAACACTCCACATAGACACTCACCCACATGACAGGGGACTTACACACACACCAATGTCCAGGGGCCATACACATCATTTGGACACTATCACCACAGGTACACTCAACTCACACACATCTGTGGGTACAGTCACCTGTCACACTGGGGGGACCACAGAATCACATCAGGACTATGGAAACAACATTCCCAAGGGGATTAGCCAGGCTGAATGTGGCATGCACCATGCAGTGATTGTCACAGTAAGCACAATGCAAGTGAGGAGTGCAGCTATGAACCACATCAGGCTCTGCATGGCAGACATAAGGCATTCCCCCCGTGGGACCCACCATGAACAACATTGCATGTCTGTCACACCTGGACACAATGCCAGAAGTGACAGACACAAAAAAGGGGCACAGTCACAGCTAGTGGAGTCACTCACCTGCTCCCCTGGTCTCCCATACAGGCAGGGATACTGTGGGAGGATGACGTCCAGCAACGCCTCATTCTCCTCTTGGGTGAAAGGCTGGGCCCTCTCCACAGACCTGGACATGGTGCCAGAGGAATCACGAGCAGCAGCAGTGGTGTGGAATGAAAGGTTGTGCAGGCAAGTGCTCTCTCATGGGTCCAGGCTGCCTTATATCTCCCTTGCTGGGCTGTTTCATTTACAGGAGTACAGAGTGATTGGTCAATCTCATTTGCATCCTACGTTTCCTCCAATCCCTTTAAACCTACCCCAGTGAGAGCCTTTGCATGGTTCAAAATTTGAGCATGATGTCAAGTCAACAACCACTTTGCAACATAGTATATTGTCTCCAACCGACTTTTGCTGGCCACCTGATGCAAAATTTTGAACTGGAAACTCGGTCTCCATGACAACCAGCAAGCATTTAGGCCCTTATACTTGTCCCTCATGTGTCCCTGTTAGACGGACCGGGAGGGTCGGCCGAGGACAAGGGGAGAGGTCTCCGGGGAGAGCCGTCTCCAGCGATCGTACAGACAAATAACTTCCCCCCCACAGACAGATACCACACAAGGAGATGAGTTAGCGTTCTTTATAAGCACTTCTTAAGGTACGATGAAAAGGTACAAGGAGGTCTGGACTCAGGGGTCCCCTCGATTCAAGTCTCTCAAGATGGGAAAAGGGGGTAGCGGGACAGTCTGGTTACCAGTCTGGTAGTTGAGATGGTATGGTGGGTAGCTCACAATCCTCGAGCTTGGTGGTCTAGTTGGTACGGGCCGCGGCAGCGCCAGCAGGTCCCGGTGAAGATGGTCGATACACGGTCCGCGGCAGCGCCAGCAGGTCCCGGTGAAGATGGTCGTTACAACGGGCCGCGGCAGCGCCAGCAGGTCCCGACGAGGATGGATGTTGCAGAAGGCCGCGGCAGCGCCAGCAGGCAGGACGATAGTTCACAAGATAGGGCTACGGCAGCGCCAGTAGTCCGTCAAGGCTGAGTTCTCTCGGTGTCTCTCGACTCCAGGATACAACTGCCTTCCTGCTCCGGAGCTGCTCCAGTTATAGGGCAGGCGCCCTTTGATGTCCGGACCCTCGCACTTGGAGGTCGGAGGGTCCGGGATGAAGGTGTCCAGACACCCAGCGGGGGGTGGAGCCGGTGCCTGGGGGAACTGGAGGCGATCGGCACCTGGCGGGGGAGAGTCCTTGGCGCTTCGTTCTCCCATTGACCTGCCAAGTGGTCCGCTCACCTCCTGGGTGGATGGTGGTGCCGGGATGTCGGGGCCGGCCAGGCCCAGGGTTAGGGTCGGGTGGAGGCCACGCGGCCTCGTGGCGCAGGGCCCAAGATGGCGGCTTGACCCGGCCGAGGGGGCCGGTGGTGGCTTGGGCCCGTGATACATGGAGGTCCGAGGGCAGGAGTTCCGTCGGGAGACGGGGTGCGGGTGATTCTCGTGGGTCACGCCTGGCGGGCCGGGGCTTGGGCCCTGTCATGCGGGGAGGGAGCAAGCCCTTCGTGTGGCCTGTCCAACAGTCCCCTATGTAATTTCACTATCCACACACAGGTACGATGCGTTCCACGGAGGAGGTGGTCGGACCAGTGGCGGCTGTATACAGCGATATCGTCCAGGTAGGCAGCGCTGAACTCTTCGAGCCCCGCCAAGACCTGGTTCACAAGACGTTGAAATGTAGCGGGGGCGTTCTTCATGCCGAAGGGCATGACCTTGAAGTGGTAGTGGCCATCGGGGGTAGAGAAGGCGGACCGTTCTTGAGCCCGGGGTGTGAGACCGATCTGCCAGTAGCCCGCTGTTAGGTCGAAGATACTGAGGTAGCGGGCGGCCCCCAGCCGGTCGATCAATTCATCCGCTCGGGGGATAGGATGAGCGTCGGTTCGGGTGACAGCGTTCAAGCCCCGGTAGTCGACGCAGAATCTCAGTTCAGGTGTGGTGCCGGGGGCAGCGGCTTTGGGGACCAATACAACCGGGCTGGCCCAGGGACTGTCCGAGGGCTCGATGACCCCGATCGTGAGCATTTTGGCCACTTCCTCTTGTATGCAGGCCCGTACCCGATCTGGTACGCGGTAGGCCCGGTGTCGGATAGGGGGACTGTCCCCGGTGTCCACGTCGTGCAGGCACCAAGGGGTGACCCCGGGAGTGAGGGAGAACAGTGAAGCCAACCGCAGCAGGAGGTCCCGGCAGCCCTGGCGTTGCTCTGGGGTGAGGGCATCGGAGAGCCGGACCCCGTCCACGGAACCGTCGTTCTCCTGAGTCTTCAGGAGATCCGGGAGGGGTTCGGAGTCCTCCTCTGCCCCACTGTCCGTAGCCATCAGGAGGCTGAGTTCTGAGCGCACAAAGTGTGGTTTGAGTCTGTTGGTGTGGAGGACCCGAAGGGGGTTCCGGGGGGTCCCCATGTCGATGAGGTAAGTGACGGGGCTTTTGCGCTCGACCACCTTGAAGGGCCCCGTCCACTTATCTTGCAAGGCACATGGTTCGGTGGGGGACATCACCCACACTCGTTGACCAGGTTCGAACTCGACGGAGGAGGCATTGTGATCATACCATCTCTTCATGTCTTCCTGGCTGGCCTCGAGGTTCGCCTTGGCCATCTCCCTGAAGCGCCGGGTCTGATTGCGTAGGGCCAGGAGGTACTTGAAGACGTCTGGAGGGGTCTTTAGGGGGGCCATCTCCCAACCTTCTTTGACTAGGCTGAGGGGCCCTCGCACAGGGTGCCCGTACAGGAGTTCGAAAGGGCTAAAACCGAGGGACTTCTGGGGAACTTCTCGGTAGGCGAAGAGGAGGCACGGGAGTAGTACATCCCACTGGCGACGGAGGGGCTCTTCCAATCCCCCAATCATCCCCTTGAGAGTGCGGTTGAATCGCTCCACTAGTCCGTTCCCTTGGGGGTGATAGGGGGTCGTGAATCGGTAGGTGACCCCGCACTGTTGCCAGAGGGACTTCATGTATTTGGAGATGAAGTTCGTGCCTCGGTCGCTGACGACTTCTCGGGGGAAGCCCACCCGGGAGAAGATCCCCATTAGGGCCCGGCCAACCACCGGAGCTGTTACAGTTCGTAGAGGCACCGCCTCGGGGTAGCGGGTGGCGTGATCCACCAGTACCAGGATGAACCTATGTCCTTGTGCCGTGCGGGGGTCCAGGGGCCCCACAATGTCTATTCCTACCCTCTCGAACGGGGTGGTGACCACTGGGAAGGGTTGTAGAGGGGCTTTCAGCTTACGGCCACTCTTCCCGCTGGCCTGGCACGTGGGGCAGGACCGGCAGTGGTTCAGGACGTCGTTCCGCATCTTCGGCCAGAAAAAGTGGGTCACTAGGCGACTGTAAGTTTTGTCTTGGCCCAGGTGTCCAGCCAGGGGGACATCGTGGGCCAGGTTGAGCAGGAAGTCTCTGAAGCGGAGAGGTACCACCAGTACTCGACCGGCCCCTAGCTCTGCGATTCTCTGTTCGCTGTATAGCAGGTCGTTCTCCCAGTAGACCCAGTGAGTTCCGGTGGAGTCCCCTGCGCTCTGGGCGCTGGCTTGTTGGCGGAGTCCCTCGAGGGAGGGGCAGGTCTTTTGCTCCTGGCGGAACTGTTCTTGGGTGGGCCCCCCTTCTTGACGCCACTGAGCCAGGCCGGGGAGGTCCTGGGGTTGCGCGTCCCTTTCGGTCGTTGGTTCCGGGGGGTTGGCCTCGTCGTTGTCTTCTACTGGGGCGACCGGGGGCGGAGGTGCTGGCCATTCCGGTTCTTCTGGTCGGGGGACGGCACGGGCGGCCATGGACCGGGTGGTTACGCAGGCCCAGTCCGGGAGGCCCAGCATCCCCAGGTGCTCTCTTCTCTCAACGGTGGCCCACGGGGAACTCTCAAGGTCATTCCCCAGGAGGCAGTCCACGGGGGCATCATCCCGGACCGTCACTTTCAACAGGCCGGAGACCCCTCCCTATTCGAAGGGGACGCAGGCCATTTGACACAGACTTTCGGAATTGTCGGCTGAGCGGACGGGGCAGAGAATGTTCGGCAGGATCTGCTCGGGTTTCACCAGGTGACAGCGGACGGCCGTCACACTGGCGCCTGTGTCACGTAAGGCCTCGGCCCGATGCCCATTAATGGTCACCCACTGACCGTATTTCCTGGTGTTGGCGGGTAGGGGAGCCCGCGGGACTATTTCTTTTCCCCCTAGGCACGCTAGAACCATGGCGGCCGGTTCCCACTCTTGCTGGGCCGGCTCATACTCTTCTTGTTCCTCTGATAGTCGTTCTTCCCCCAGGGCGGCGGCAGCTACCTGGCGGGGCTTGGGCGTTTGGTTCTGCGGGCAGCTCGGGTCATTGGCGTAATGGCCGACTCGCTGGCATCGGTGGCACGTGACATTGGCTCGGAACCCTGGACGCATCGGGGGGTTTCCCCGGCCGGCCGGGGGCGGGGTGCTGGCCACGGGTGTTGCCGGGAGGGTGTCTCTCCCTCGCCCCTGGCCTCCTCCTCCTCCCCGAGGACGGTGCTGGCCTTGGTTGCTTCGGTTCTGCTCGTGTGGTCCTCTCCGGCCCACTCGGGTGCTTTCCCATCGGTCAGCTTCAGCGGCGAGCTGCCGGGGGTCAGTCAATTTACTGTCGAGGAGGTGCTGCCTGAGCTCGACGAAACAGTTGTTCGACAGGTGTTCCCATACCATAAGGTTAAAGAGTTGTTCGTAGGTCGTTACATGGCTCCCCTTGATCCAACCCTCGAAGGCTCGGCTGAAATAGTTTACGTACTCCACCCAAGTTGTACCCGGGATCCGGGTGCAATCTCTGAACCTCTGGCGGTACATCTCGGGTGTGAGGCCGTAGCGGGTGAGGAGGGCAGCCTTCATGTGGTCGTAGGACGACATTTGGTGATCTGGGAGCTGCAACAGGGCATCGCGACCTTCGTTGACGAACCTCCCCCATAGTCCGGCTCCCCAATCACTCCGGTCGATCCGGTGGGAGGTCATGGCGATCTCGTAGGCTTTGAACCACTGCTGTATGTCGTCTTCTCGGACATACTCTCGGACAACATCCTTGGGGATGTGGACTTTTTTCTCGGTTGCCCCTGGGGTGTGCGGTCGCTCAGGCACCCCCGGTTCTTTATTCTGTTTCCGAAGTTCTATTTCCGCCAGTTTGCGCTCGTGTTCGAGTGTTATTCTTTTTTCCTCAAGCTCTCTCTGTCTCTGTTTTTCTTCTCGTTCCTCTCGGAGCCGCAGATGCTCTAGATTTAGTTTCTGCTCGGCTAACTTTAGTTCACCGTCCATCTTGAGTCGTGCCATTTCCAACTCGTGTAATCTTGTCCTTTCTCTTTCCTGGATCTCCTCCTGCGAGAGGCCCGTTCCATGCTCCTCGGGAGTCGTGGCGTTCCCCTCTGGTGCGACACTGTTTTGGTCGGAGGATCCGGTGATCCCAGTTTCTGCCCACGACTCAAGGGCGCGCTTCAAATCATCTTTGGTACTCAGGCCGGTGGTAGCAATGCCTAGTTCCATGCAGAATTGTTTAAGTTCGCGGTGGCTATATACTTCCAACTTATCCATTTGGAACTTTTCAGTGGAACCGCTATCTTTGGCTGACATCGTGGTTTTGTCGTGGGGTGAGCTACTCTCTGTACGATTACGCGTTGATTCGGATCGCGCCGCTGGCCACCAATGTTAGACGGACCGGGAGGGTCGGCCGAGGACAAGGGGAGAGGTCTCCGGGGAGAGCCGTCTCCAGCGATCGTACAGACAAATAACTTCCCCCCCACAGACAGATACCACACAAGGAGATGAGTTAGCGTTCTTTATAAGCACTTCTTAAGGTACGATGAAAAGGTACAAGGAGGTCTGGACTCAGGGGTCCCCTCGATTCAAGTCTCTCAAGATGGGAAAAGGGGGTAGCGGGACAGTCTGGTTACCAGTCTGGTAGTTGAGATGGTATGGTGGGTAGCTCACAATCCTCGAGCTTGGTGGTCTAGTTGGTACGGGCCGCGGCAGCGCCAGCAGGTCCCGGTGAAGATGGTCGATACACGGTCCGCGGCAGCGCCAGCAGGTCCCGGTGAAGATGGTCGTTACAACGGGCCGCGGCAGCGCCAGCAGGTCCCGACGAGGATGGATGTTGCAGAAGGCCGCGGCAGCGCCAGCAGGCAGGACGATAGTTCACAAGATAGGGCTACGACAGCGCCAGTAGTCCGTCAAGGCTGAGTTCTCTCGGTGTCTCTCGACTCCAGGATACAACTGCCTTCCTGCTCCGGAGCTGCTCCAGTTATAGGGCAGGCGCCCTTTGATGTCCGGACCCTCGCACTTGGAGGTCGGAGGGTCCGGGATGAAGGTGTCCAGACACCCAGCGGGGGGTGGAGCCGGTGCCTGGGGGAACTGGAGACGATCGGCACCTGGCGGGGGAGAGTCCTTGGCGCTTCGTTCTCCCATTGACCTGCCAAGTGGTCCGCTCACCTCCTGGGTGGATGGTGGTGCCGGGATGTCGGGGCCGGCCAGGCCCAGGGTTAGGGTCGGGTGGAGGCCACGCGGCCTCGTGGCGCAGGGCCCAAGATGGCAGCTTGACCCGGCCGAGGGGGCCGGTGGTGGCTTGGGCCCGTGATACATGGAGGTCCGAGGGCAGGAGTTCCGTCGGGAGACGGGGTGCGGGTGATTCTCGTGGGTCACGCCTGGCGGGTCGTGGCTTGGGCCCTGTCATGCGGGGAGGGAGCAAGCCCTTCGTGTGGCCTGTCCAACAGTCCCCTATGTAATTTCACTATCCACACACAGGTACGATGCGTTCCACACGTACCCCTAGGGCACCACTACTCCAGTGATACGGTCCGTACACGCGTGTGTAGGGCCCGTATCACTTTGGTAGTGTTGCCGTAGGCGTACGCCATTGTGATACGGGCCATACACGCATGTGTAGGGCCCGTATCTCTATGGCGTATGCCTACGGCAACACTACCCTAGTGCTACAGGCCGTACTTGCGTGTGTAGGGCCCGTAGCACTATGGTAGTGTTGGCGTAGGCGTACGCCATAGAGATACGGGCCGTACATACGCGGGTACGAGCCCTATCTCTATGGCGTACGCCTACGCCAACACTACCATGGGGATAGGACCAGTGTGTACACGTACGTGTGTACGGTCCTTGCACACACGCGTACTCCTACCCAAACCCCATATTGTGATACGACCGTACACACGCCCTCAGAGCGTGTGTACGGTGCGTTTCACAGCTTACACTGGTGATAGGAGGTGCACAGGAAAGGAATGGAGGTGTATGACTCGCACAAGGATGGACATCAAGTCATTGTCAGTGCAGTGCATCATGTGTAGGGCCTAGGTGTGTCAGGCAGTGAGCTGGCACATGTCTCCTCATGTTTTAACCCAATAGTTGTGTGATGACCTGTGTACACATGTCATGTGTGATGGGGCACCATGTGGCGCACTTCCCCTTCACACCTTTTACATGTGTGCATGTATTTCAAACTTGTCAAGCACTGCATCACTGGCATGGCACAGTCCCCAACACCCGCAAATGTCCCCTGATGCCAGGTACACGGATGATGACACCTGACATCTCACTACCAGCGTGCCACGATGTGACTATGTCATTTGTGTGTAATGTGTTCCAATGATCTTGCTGTTGGTGTTCCGTCAACGGCATCTGCTGTAGCTGCATCCAACATGTGTCTGTGTGTAGATTCCCATGTCACACTATTACGCACACCAGGACACAAGTGGAATAACACGTGACGTGTGTCTGTATGCATCTAACAGGGACTTGCATGATCTTGTCACCCCACTCGGCATGATCTTGTTAGACACCGAGAAGGCTTTTGACCGAGTGGGGTGGGACTATCTCTGGTGCGTCCTGTCTAAAATGGGGTTTGGGGGGCAATTGTTGCGGAGTATACAGGCTTTGTATGATAATCCAACGGCCTGTACCAGCTACGGGGGCCTGACCTCTTCAGATTTTTTAATTTTTACGTGGCACCCGTCAGGGATGCCCCCTATCACCCCTCTTATTTGCCCTTTCATTGGAACCTTTTTTGTTTGCTCTTCAGTCCCAAACCCAGATTGCACCTTTTAGGTCCGGTTCACAGGTGCTAAAAATAACAGCATATGCTGACGACATTGCGGTCTACTCACAAGATATTGTGGAGGCACTACAAGGTATCGTCTTAGAGGCAGGTAAATTCGGGAATGTGTCTGGGTATAAACTTAATCTACAAAAGACGCAAATTATAGCTAATTATACCCCAGCCGTGGCGGTTCCTGAGATTTGTAAAGTTGCTACATATTTAGGGTCAAATTAACAGCCAAACTACAGGAAATTAATAACATAAATTACAATGAATTAACTAAATCTACTATTTTATTATTAAAAAAGTGGCATAAACTGCCTTTGAACCTAATTGGCAGAATTAATCTAATTAAGATGAAGGTACTGCCTAAATTTGTGTACCTATTTCGTTCTATCCCACTGGCTCTAAATAATATTTTTTTTAAGCAACTAGATGGAGCACTCAGCAGATTTATCTGGGGCTACAAAAAAGCGAGAAGGTCGCTGAATCTTTTGAAAAACAACACGAATGTGGGAGGGCTCAATTTTCCTGATTTTAAGCTGTATTTTGTTATGCGCTTCCACTCTTTACTTAACAGAGGGGGGGGCACTTTTCTTTCACTCTTTCATGTCAAGACATGATTCAAATATGTTCTTGCTACGAGCAAATGATCCTAATTACTTCAAAAGAGTCAAATTTAAGACCGCAAGAGACCTAATAAAGATCTGGGGCAATTTATTAACTTTCTGCAAAACTACCTTCTTCCACTCAAAGCTGCAGCTGTGGGGCAATCCGGGCCTTCCGGGAATTTTCAACGATAACAACGCTCATAGTTGGTCTAGGTTAGGCATCAGTGTTTTAGGGGATTTATATGGTACACAAGGGTTTTTAGATTTTAACACTCTTAAATTGTTATACGATCTACCTGAAACTATGAGGTACAAACATCTACAGATGCACGACTATCTGATTAACAAAAAACAGGTTCTGGAGGTCTCAGATAGTGACATATGAACCTGTCTATACTCTTTAAAAAACAAATCAGTAATAAGTAATACTTACAGTCTCTTAAATGGTCTTAAATCAAACGATTGCCTTAAACTTGCTGATAAGTGGGGTAGGTTACTAGGCTTAAATATAACATCAAGAGAGATAGAGTGCTCCCTGTCAAATATCAGCAAGCGTGTACGATCATCCAGTTTAAGGCTACAACAATTTAGAACAAGCTGCATGCTATACTTTACGCCCGAAAGAATCTCTAAATGGTCCTCTAACAACTCCTACAGCGATCGCACGAAATGCCATAAATGCTCCGCCGAGGCAGCCGACCTGGTACATATGTTGTTTTCTTGCCCTAGCCTTAAGGCCTTTTGGGGGGACATTCAGAAGGTTCTGAAAATTAAGCTGATCCAGCTACCCACATTTACTGCTGCTTCGGTTTTGTTAGATATCTATCCTATCTCTTTCCCACAGGCTGCCCTGGTTACTATACTTATGTCTTGTGCCAAATTAACTCTGGCCAGAGCCTGGACCTGCTCCGAACCACCTACGGTCTGGGATTGGTGGGCACTGGTAATGGAGATTCACTCGATGGAGCTAGCATTAGCGAACCTTAGGGGAATACGCTCCTTGAGCAAATATGAAAAGAATTGGGGAACCTTTGTGGAATAATGTGGCTCTCTCCATCTGTTTAGTACAATCAAATATCGAGCTTCAAATGCGCTTAACAACGAGCTTTTTCTTTTTTCCTTTTTTTTTTTTTATAAACTCGTTTCCAGGGCTATTTATTTTGGTCTTGTGTTGAAAGAATGTTATAATTTATTAGAGAATTTATACTTTGTCTTTCTATTTTTATCTGTGTTTGATTATATACATATGTCCGTCAATACATGTATCAATGTATGTTTTACTTGTCAGCCTGTCAACAAATAAAAATTAAAAAAAAAAAAAAAAAAAAAAAGAAAAAGGAATAACATGTGACGTGTGTCTGTATGCATCTAACAGGGACTTGCCAGCTTAGGACATATCTGCGTAGTCTCAATGTCTGTGTGATCATATTTGACATGTACCCCTTCATGGCAAGGTGTGTGGTCTGTCCTTTTTCCATGACATGTGACCTGTGCGTCTAGCTTGCCGGCAGCTGTCTGTATGAGATGACATCCTTCAAATGCACATATGTGGATGTATGTCACTCCTGTAATGTGTCTGGCTGTTCACTCACACTGGCCCACAGCTACTTTCATGGCATGTCATGTAGACCTTGATAATCCATGTTTGTAGCTGGCTCTTGGTAGGAGTATCACCTGGCTGGCATACGTGTGCAGGATGTATTGCACAGACCAGACTCTGTATGTGGCATATGTGTATTAGCTGTTGAACATGTGCTCAGTTTTTTCAACCGCGACACAGTTATCCGACTGCGCTGACCCCCAAGATGAAGGTGATGGCAGCCCTACATTTCTTTGCCACCGGTACGTTTCAATTGACCATAGCTGATGTGGGTGGCATGTCTCAGACCATGTTCAGCCGTGTCCTGCATGATGTTTTAGAAGCCATGTTGGAGCACCTGGATGAATTCATCCATTTTCCAACTCGTGAGCAGTTGACAGGTATCAAGGGTGAGTTCTATGCCCTGGGAGGGATGCCCCATGTAATTGGGTCCATTGATGGGACACATGTGGCTTTGGTACCACCACAGGCACAGGAGGTAGCCTTCCATAACCGTAAACATTACCACTCCATTAATGCCCTTGTGGTGTGTCTTGCTAACATGGTGATTTCCTATGTCTGTGCACGTTTTCCAGGGTCAGCAACCGATGCCTACATCATGAGGCATAGCAGGGTGCCAGAAATGATGCTGCAGCTGCACAACGAACGAGCATGTCTTGTTGGTGAGTAGACTCTGTTTGTCCAGCATTCTGCAGTATCTTAGTATGTGACGGCATCTCCTGACCCACTTCTTTACATGATGTTTCCATGTAGGGGACTCTGGCTATCCCAACATGCCATGGCTGGTGACGCCTCTCCGCAACCCGAGAACAGCTGCAGGTCACCGTTACAACAACGCCCATGGGCAGACCAGGCAAGTGATTGAGAGGACGTTTGGCCTCCTGAAGAGCCGATTCCCGTGCCTCCACAAGACCGGCGGGTCCCTCCCATATGCACCGGTGAAGGTCTGCAAAATCTTCCTTGTGTGCTGCATGCTGCACAACATGGCAGTGGAGAAAGCTGTGCCACTCATCCTGGATCCCGATGAGAAGGAACATCCACCCATGGAGGATGACGGCCTTGGTCACGAGGCAAGTGAGGAGGAGGAGGAGGAGGAGGAGGACATCCGGAGTCAGCTCATACGCAACTTCTTCTCATAATGGTGAGTCCCTGGGTCTGAGTGTGCACGCTTTGAGCCTTGTGTGGCATGTGTTGCAATGTGTGTGTCCAGCTGACTGTATGCTAAATGACTTTGAGGTGTGTGCTGATGTGTCACTCGAGTGCTGATGTCATTCCACACACTTTAGCTGACACACTCAATTTACAACTGGCATGGTGTCAACCTTATTCATGTAGAGTACATGACCATGCATGCGGATGACTTTGTTTTTCCTGACTTCTAGTGTGTCTCTCATCCCCAGGTACTTGCGCATGCTGTCTGCTCGTGGCATCGTTGTGCTCCTGCTATTCCTCATGATTAATGCAACGTGTGCTGAATCAGCGTTACATGCACGGACATGGTGAAAATTCTCCTTTGGGTAAGGATTGCAGCAAGGCTTTTTGGGTGTGGTAGTTGTTTGTAATGTGTGGGCACTGCTCCTGTACAGGTTATGTTACTATGCATACATGTCGACTCACCATGGGGCACATGACATGTGGCATGACTCACATGAATTGATAGTCACACTTCGTGACAGTTATCTGTTATGGGATTGTGGTTTGTGATGAAGGCATCAATGTGTGTACAACTTCCCTCTGAAACATACGGGAGGCTACGGGTGGACATATTGCGGGACATCCCCATATGATGCTCAATGGGGAATTGCAGCCTCTCCGTGTGCAGCAGGGGATGTTTGGCTCAACCCCTTCACTTGTGTGCCAGTACAATGGATTTACAGCATCTGTGGTGCAAAGGGGGTGTCCGGTGTAGGTCCCACATGTTAATCCAATAGACCTGTGAGTCAGTTAATATTGATGCTTTTGCATAGGTGTGAGCCTGAGTAATTAAGGTGTTCCTCAGCCTCCAAGGTGCCTCATCTCTGTCAATGCAGGTCTCTTGCCACTGTGCATGCGGCATCTCTGGCATGGTTGTCAAGGATTGTGCATATGAGTCTATGTGTAGATTAGCAACCTGCATGCTGTTCTTCATGTATTTGATTCTCTATTGTGCATGATGTCCATGGCTGTGTATGTGTTTTGGCATGTTAGTCCCCCCCACGGGCCGTCAACACCTTCTGGGGTGTGTTTCCTGTGCGCAGCTCGGCCTTCAGTTTCATGATCCGGTGTCATTCATCTTTGGTGATTGTGCATCCTTTGTCTCTGGGTGTGCCATTGCAAACCGGTAACTCCTTCCTTGACATACACCTGTTGCAGTAGTCCTTTTTGACATCCTAGTCTTTGTGTGGATATTGTGGCATAATTCCCAGGACATGCCGCCTGCTGTTGCAGCCACTGCAGCAAGGGCACACGTAGTTTCCAGATTTGGCAACACACACACATCAAAGGTGCTCCTCCCTTCCTCCCTCAACACATTCATTTGGCTGTCTTCGGCTTGTCTGTGCCACAGTTGCGGCCACGCGGTACCAAAGTCTGGACCGTCTGCACATGCAACGTGCACATTGCACGACCCTCAGGTCCTTGCATGACCCACATCACACTACAGTGTGATGTTGCAGCCACCCTCCAAGCAAGGTCCATCCACACATCTCCCGCCTGCTCTCAGGCATGCACTGAGCGCACACACAACACCTTTGCATGATGAGTGTGCAACTCCGACTGCCTACACAGCGCAACCACGCCTTCCAGGACCTCTCACACCCACCAGGTCATGTCCCTCCTATTCCCCACCGGATCTGTACCCCTGCAAGGCCATGGGAGTAGGACTCACGGCTTCTGCATGTAGTATGCTTTCGTCGTGAGGCACATGGCACAGGTATCATCTTTCAGTGTGTCAATCTACAATGTGTCCAGGACCCCCCTATCCACCATCACATGCGCACACGGCCTCATCATCAACTCGTATGCCATTGACAGCCAGGCGCTCCTCACCCTCACCAAGGACGCAGACATTTCCATTTCCGATATTCAAGATTGCATGGGATCCATAGATGAATGGCAGAACAGCAGCCACCTGAGGCTGGACTTGTACAGGACTGAGGTCAATATCTGAGGATTGTCCCCTTACAGCTGGCTCAACTGCTTGTGTCCCACCCACAGAAGCCCCGCACAGGCACCCAGTGTCCACGCACACAAGATGTTGTGCATCATGGATTGCTTGCTCTAATTTGCCATGGTAATCACCAGCATCTGTACCTCACACTGCAACACCCTCAGCATTATGCACATGATCCCCAGATAGATCCACTCCAAGGTAAGACGGACCATCCCCCAGGTCCACGACAACATCCGTGTCAAATACTGCCCTGCCCTCTACGGAGCAGCCACATCCATAATCCAGGGACACTTGTCCACATCCAGGCTGCATCTGCACACCTCAGCGTCAACATCCCGCGCACCAGCCACATCACCGTCCAGCAGAGATAGCTGCAATGGATCACTGTGTGCTGCAGGATGACCTTCAGACTCCTCACCCACACTCAGGAGGCAGGCCACAACCCTGACCCAAAACCAACCTTGTACCACTGTGCCATCTCCGTGCATCCAACCTTGACCTGGCCACCATTCTTCTGATCCACCGTACTCCTGCATGCAGGACATAGTTCTCCCACCTGGGAACACATACCTGGGACTCCCTCCCCGGGAACCTCCACATGAGGCATGACCTCTACGCCTTAATGTTACTCTTCCAAATAGGTGTGTCCTCATAGTTTCCCTAGCACCCCCTCAGCAGCTTGAGGCCATCACAGGTGAGTATTGTGCTCCATGTCTGCATTGAATGATACATTGTGACCTATGTGTGTCCTGTACCAGACTCCGATCCCAGGGTATGGATGTATGGAGTTAGTTCAACACTCAGGCATAGTTTGACATTTACACACACATATGTTGGGGAATAATGCCAAATGACAGCAACATCTCATGACAAAATTAAGTATTTATTTTTGGTGGGGTGAGTCTTTTGGTGGATGAAGTAAGGTGCTCTACCGGGTGCATTGAATCCAAAGTTTTCAGGGGGAGATGGCATCCTTGTCAGTTGGAGTCATCAGAGTCCAGACCACAGTGTTGGTCATCATTGGTCAGACTGTGACCAGCAAGTCCATGTGGCAGAGAATGTCATTGGGTGAGGTGGTGCTGTTGCACCAGAGGGCCAGGTGCCAGGCCAGGTGACCTGGGAGATGTGGATGGTCCGCTGACTCTCACGGTCTTTTCCGTGGACGACCCTCCTGGGACCCTCAGATGCAGGCCTTGACGATGTCTGTGATGCTCCGTCGGACGAATCTTCCTCCTCCTCCTCCCTCCCTGTGGCTGGTGCTGGTCTTCGCCTGGTGTCACAGGGAGGGTTGCCCATGTTGTCGGCAACCCGACGGAGTGAACGGCTCATGTCCGTTTGCACCGCCAGGAGCTCAGCCAGTCTTGCCTCCATCCGTCCTTGGTGTTGTTGTTGACTGGCATGTTGCTTGGCCTGCAGGTTCTTCATCTCGTCGAGGTTCCCCTTGATGTCTGTGAGGCTTGACACAACCTGGCTGATGCCCCTGGTGTCACGCCGGTATGTGTCCAGGATGTGGCGCATGTGTGCCATACCGGTTCCCTCAGCTGGCTGGTCAGGTTCTCACCTCCGCCTGCCTCCACTCCCACCACCCCTGCCCACACGAGCCTGGCCTGCTGTTGTGGGCACATCGGGTCTACGGGACCCCTGAGGGATGGCATTAGGGTGGTCGTCTGCCTCCTCCTGGGTGCCCGGAGAACCTTGTCCCGCCTGGTCAGACTGGCTGTGTTGTTCGGTGCGAGCAGGGCTCCTGGGTGTCTCCTGGGATGTAGCAGGAATGGGGGTGGGGGTTGGCACAGATGTACCTGACGCAGGTGCTGCAGGGGCTTGGGCACCAGAGGGGCCAGGTTGGTCGGGGTCATCCACGGAGTGGTGAGAGTCGTCGCTGCCGGTGGGATCATCTTCACGCTGAGCCTGGGACTGTGATTGTTCCCCCCCATTGTTGTGGGGAGGTCGATGACGTTGCCCTGTGTGTGAGAGAGAGACAATGTTAATGCTGTTTCATGCCACATCCATGTTTCATACATATTCAAGTAGTCACAGTTCCTCCAGGTGGTTGGATGGGCCTAGCATTCCTCTCAATGTACACTTGGGGATGGGTATGTTGCGGGGGACAGATTGGTATGTGCTCCTGAGTGTTTGCCAGTAGATTTTTGGCTGGGATGCTTATTTGGCTATGGATTGGTCTTGTTGTGTCACATGTCCATTGTGAGAGTGGGTAAATCCGTTGCCTGCCCCGGGGGTGTGTGCTTGTGTGAGGGGGGTGTGTGACCAGGCCTGCTGTTGTGTGTAGTGTGATTTGTCATTGGGTCTCCCAGGTGATGTGTCTGTCCCCTCATGGTGCATGCTGGCATGACAGTGTGTGTGAGTTCCTGTGCTGGGTATGTGAGCTAGTGGCGTTGTTGTTTGAGTGTACAGTGGTCACAGGAGGGCCTTGTGCTGCCTACAGCAGGGCCAAGTGTCAACTACCTTGTCATTACTTTGCCAGTCCCTGTGCATTGGGCATGGTGCATGGGTATGTACCTAGGCCATATGGGCTGTGGGCATTGGTGTCTGGTTCTGAGTTGCACAATGTGTTGTGTGAGCCCCACCCTCCCAGCATCCCGGACATCCAGTCTTGGGTTTGTGGTTGGTGTGGCCTGGGACATGGCATTGCCTTTATTTGTGAATGGGGCATGGAGACGTTAGTGGCATGAGCGTGGTTTTTAGGGTGTGGTTGTGTGCGGTGAGGGCTTGGGGGTAGGTGAGTGCATTTGTTGTAGTTGGGGTGTGGATGCCATTCCCCCCATGTTACGTGAGTTGTTTGTGTACTCACCAGGCTCTACGACTCCGTGTAATCCCACCGGCGAGACGTGGCCATCACCTTCTCCTCCCAGGGATGGTAATGTACGGGTCTGCGGGGCAGCCCGCCTCCAGTGATGTTACTCTGGGCGTATTCCTCGTTCATTTTCCTCTTGACTGCCCTGCGCAGATCGTACCACCTGGCTTGGCATTCATGCCTGGTCCTTCGGATGGGCGCAACAGCATTCACCTTATCGACGATCCTCTGCCACAGGCTGGTTTTTTGGGCTATGCTGGTCTGTCTGACCAATGTTCCAAACAGCTGTGGCTCGACTCTGATGTCTTCGTTGACAAGGAGCTCCAGCTCCGCCGTTGTGAACTTTGGATTCTTGTCAGTGGGCATTGTGTGGGGTGTGGGTGTGGATGATTGTGGGCGTGTGGGTGTGAATGTGACGGTGTGTGTGTGAAGGTGAAGAGGGGGTGTTTGTGAAGGAGGTTGTGTGAAGGTGTGTAAGTGAAGGTGTAGTTAAGGTGTGAGTAAGGTGCAGTTGTTTGTCTGTGGTGTCTGTGAGCAGTGGGTCTGTTGCAATGGCTCATGGGTTGTGTGTGGGCGCTTTTTATTGGTCCATTTGTGGGTGTGGCTGTGTTTGAATTTGTGGTCGGTGTGTTATAAGAGGTGGTTGTGATTTGGTCCTCTGTTTGCCTGTTTGGATGTGGCAGGTCAGTCATAGAGATGTATTTTGTCATGTTGACGTGTTTTGTGGTGTTGTGCGAGTCGAATTGACCCTCCTTGTGCTGTTTTACAGTGTCCTGGTTCTGTACGAGTCTTTTTCGCGTAGGTACGGTCCGTACATACGCGATGCTGGGTGAGGGTGCTGGGGTACGATGTTGGGGTACGGTGTGTACAGGTGCGGGGCTGTGCTATGGTGTTGGGGTGCGGGGCGTACAGGTGCGGGCTGTGCTACAGTGTTGGGGTGCGGCGCGTACAGGTGCGGGCTGTGCTACGGTGTTGGGGTACGGTGCGTACAGGTGCGGGCTGTGCTACGGTGTTGGGGTGCGGCACGTACAGGTGCGGGCTGGGCTACGGTGTTGGTGTGTGGCGCGTACAGGTGCGGGGCTGTGCTACGGTGTTGGGGTGCGGCGCGTACAGGTGCGGGCTGTGCTACGGTGTTGGGGTACGGTGCGTACAGGTACGGGGCTGGGCTACGGTGTTGGGGTACGGTGCGTACAGGTGCAGGGCTGTGCTACGGTGTTGGGGTACGGTGCGTACAGGTACGGGGCTGGGCTACGGTTTTGGGGTACGGTGCGTACAGGTACGAGCTGTGCTACGGTGTTGAGGTACGGTACGTACAGGTACGGTGCTGGGCTACAGTGTTGGGGTACGGTGCGGAAGGGGGGGTACGGTGCTGACATACGGGGGTACGGTGCTGTCATGTGCAGGGTGAGGGGGGCTGTACGACTCGTATTCGGGCACAAGTTTACCCGTGTACATGTAGGCTACAGCGTTCGCTCCGTACGGGGCCTTTTACATTCGGTTGTGTATTCGGACGGGCGGTACGGATCGTACTTGCGCTCTCGGACTTCTGTTTTACGATTTGCACATAAAAATGTCCGGCTCCCTATCGGACACTTTTCCCGACGCTATTCGGACGTAAAAATGTATGGCTCCCTCTCGGACCATTTTCCCGACGCAATTCGTATGTATTTTTCACGGACGAATCGTACTTCGCAGTTTGTACGGTACTTGTACGATTCGTACGTAAAAAAATACGGATACGAGTCGGACGGTAAATTTTTTTAACGGATCGGAATCGGCACCTTTGTGTTGAAAGGGTGTCCTATAAGTGTTGTTGTGCATGATTGCACTTAATACTCATAGAACAAGACACATGTCTAGATTTATCAGAAATCATAAATCTCGATATGTGTGTGAATGGTGCACCATTCTAAAATTGGTGTAGGAAAGCACAACAAGGAGAATTGTTTTAATTTCTCCACATTTTTATATCTTCAATGCATGCTGAAATGTTCAGCATACATTGAAGGAGAAAAATGCATTTTCTCATTGTTTTTGTGTGTCTTCCTGTAGAAAAACAAACAGCACATGACACAGATATCCTTGCACTATGGTGCAAGGGTGCCTTTGTCACCACATGGCTGCAGTTTAAGCAGCCGTGCAGACAGAAGCATAGATTTGCAACATATGTATGTACATATGTTGCATCCCTGTGCTTCAGAAGTACTACAGCACACTGCAGTTAAGGAGGTTACTGTGTGATGCTGCAGCATTTCCTCATAGTTCTGCACTTATACATTCACCATACGCTACTAATGCATTCATTCAGTCAATTACGTACTACACATACATTCATCTAAACTAACACTAACAAAGAAATTTAGCTCTTTTTTTAAACCAGGAAAGTTAGTTCTTACAAGAACTTTTTTTTTCTTCTTTCTTCTTTTATAATTTTTTGGGGTTTTCTGAATAATTTTTAATTTTGGGGGTTTTTCTGCCAAAAAAAAAAACAAAATACAAAACAGGAGAAACCAAACAATGAACTTCAGGGAACAATAAAAAAAACTAAAAAAACTAGCAAATGTGACTTTCTTGCCGGCGGCAGATCAGATCGATCGACTGCTCACCATAGCAAAAGTCTTATTGCACTTAGTGGACGGATGTCCAAGGTTTGGGGACGGATGTCCAAGGTTTGGGCTGATGGATGCACTCTTGATGTGCTCGGCTGCGATGAGGTGGATGGCGCAGGAGCAGGAGTGTTTCTAATACGTTTGCACTCTTGTCGTGCAAGATTGTTTGGATGAAGGGTCCGAGTATTTCTTGTTAGGATCCCCTCGTGACAGCACTCTTTTGCAAATCTTGCATGTGACCAAGGTGGCATTGGTCTTATTCTGCCCCTCGGGGAAAGTAAAAAATTTCCACACCACTGAAGAAAAACGTTCTTTGGGTGGTGCCTCCTCCAAAAATTCATCCTCAGAAGTATGAGGAGATGCAGGTGATGCCTGCTGCCCTGAAGCCATTTTTGGTTGAAAAAAGTTAGAGCTAAGTGTAAACTTAGTCTAAAAAATCTTCTTCTCTCCAAAGAGATGGTGCTCTAAAGAAGGTCAAAGAAGAATGATTGAAATGGGTGTGGTCTTTCAATAGTTAGAAGAGGAAGTGTAATGAACCAATCAAATCTCTTTTTTTGCAGGTCACATGGGATCCGCGCACCCTGCGCTTACGCAGCACGCACCCAGTGCGCATCCACGAAATTGAATAAAAAAAAATGATAGGATTAGATGTAAAAATATATTACTTTTAACACTAGTTTAGAGTTTGTCTTCAATTAATATTCACATGAAATACATATATATGTTTATTTAAATGGTAAATATTTCGCGGGATCCGCGCACCTACCGCGTCATAGACGCAGATGACGCATCGCGGAAGAACGTAAACGTCGCGTTCCGTACATCGAACGTGTCGCGTATAGGCTGAGAGTCGCGTACCGTCGCATTGCGATCGCGCACTAAACACGTACCCAACGCGTACCATGCGCGGATGCTATCGCGTAGGGATCGGGAATGGTGCGCTTAGGGTGCGTGGATCCAAAAACATTGAAAAAATATATAAAATAAAGTTTTGCACATATAGTTAAAAAAAGATTTTGAAAAATATAAAAAAATAAGTTCAAATAAATTTTTTTAATTTTTAAAAGAATTAATTGAAAAAATAAGTTTAAAAAATGGTGATAAAAAAGTATTTTAAAAAAAATGTAATTAATTAAATTGACACACTGAATTTGAAAAATATACAAATCCAATCAAAATCCTTAAACATGATGGGCCCGATTCACAGAACAAACTTAAGACTAAATCCTAAACTTAGTACCAATCTGGTATTCACAGAATGCACCTAGTACTTCTGGTATTCACAGAATGACCTTACTACTTTTGCTATTCACAAAATGAACTTAGGACTTTTGCTATTCACAGAATCCATTTACGACCACTAAACTTACGTCCGCACTCGGGCCGGAATTTCCGCACCCGGAGCGGAATTTCCGGGCCCGGAGCGGAATTTCCGGGCCCGGAGCGGAAAGTCCACTCCGGGGGCGGAATATCCGCTCCCGGGCCGGAAACTCCGGCCTCGGGCCGGAAATCCCGCTCCCGGGCCGGAACATCAGAATTGGGACCAGACTACATTAACTGTTGCCATTGATCATTTGAGCCAAGGGGAAACACCTGTTCAAGTCCCTACCATCCCCCACCATGCATCAGCTGACGCACTCCAGCCAATCCCAGCCAACAGCTCCAGTTAGCCTTCATGTTGCTAGTGCCTACCATCCCCCACCATGATCCAGCTGAAGCCAATTAACACTCATTGACCAGCAGCAAAAAACATTTAAAAGCAGCACACAGTGAAGGAACAGGTTTGGCCACACACAGTTTGCATTTGCAAGCAGAGACCGGCTAAGGAAAATGGAGCTCCTGAAGAGAAAGAGGAACTATACTGCAGAGGAGACCACCATGCTTGTGGAGTTCATAGTCAGGCACCACAAACGCCTCTATGGACTCCCACCCTACTGCACCAGTGGGACCCAGAAGGCAGGCCTGTAGCAGCAATTAGCCACTGCTGTCACAGCATTGGGGGAGGAGAGGCGCACTGTCCAGGACCTTAAAAAAAATGGCAGGATGAGCGGCTGAGGGTAAAGGAGAAATACTCCAGGATGGAATTACAACGGATCCTCCCAGCCGCACACTCTGGACCACGCATCCGCCTCACCACACAGGAGGAGGACATCCTGACAACCATCCACCCCCACTTGGTCCATGGGCTGCCTGTCAGTGATGTCCGCTACGTGGTACCTGGTAAGTGGGATGAAAAGATAAAGTGCATGAATAGAATGTCTGTGTTGCACTGTCAGTGTGATTAAGGATGTAGTCCAAAGTGTATAAATTAATCCGTCAGTCAGAGACTCCTGTGTCACCCTCTGTATGTAGCACTACAAGTCCCACAATCCTTAGCGATGGAAATGGCAAATCCCTCCCCCACTTCTGAAAACATGGCCACTGTCCAGTTGCATTAATACACCAGCCCGCTAAGTAGCAATTGACAAATAACAGCAGAGATGCGCCAGTAACAATGCCACACCCAATCCAACTCTTGTGCAACCGCGGATGCGTCACATTTACAATGCGGTGCACTGTGGCGCTGGGATAGACAGATGGGTGTCGCAACTGATGGCATTAGGGGGATGCTCTGCTGGAGTAGTGTTGCAAGTGTGACGCAACTCCAACTATGTCCATGGACCGCCTACACCTAACGTTCAGGGCAACTCATTACAGGTGCCTCAAGCTGGTTTAAGTTTGCATGGCAACACCCTATGAAAAGTGACTACGTGAAATGCCGTCAATTACAATGCATCACTTGTACGAGGCATAACCAAATAAACACACACCCTGCCTACATCACAGCTGATGCATGTTTAATGTTGCGCAGGACCGCACACCGTGAGGCATCCCCATAGATGCATAACATTGTGAATGAGTCTAAATGTATCACCTGTATTACCCCACCGCTGTGTCACAGAAGTGACGCAACTGCGGTGTAAATGTATTACAAGGGGCGTGGAAACATGTCACTAAATCTCTAAGAAGTAAATCACCCCGTGCAAGCTTAAAGCACAAAGCAGAAGGTGAGAGAACCATCTGGTCCAAAAGTCAGACACCTATTCTGTTGTACATTTCCCACCCTGCCACGCCACTACGACCCCAATGCTCCACTGCTCCTACCTGCCCAGTCAGCAGCAGTACTGCATAACACTGTTAGCATGCAGAAGAAATGGGGAAATCACAGAAATGTTCCACAAGCATATATTCCAGATGTTTAGTTTTCTCTCTTCTCACCCATTGACACATTCAGCCAGAGCACAGACAACTGCCGCAGCAGAGGTCCCTGCATCGACTGGGAGGCATCGCCACCGTACACCCTCACCGACTGGTAAGTCAAAGTGGCCAGGAGATGGTCAAAATGCATACATTGGCAGGAGTGACCGAGGGACATGTAGTGCCCACATATGAAAGTCAACCAGAGATGTACAAATAGCTGCATTACTATTGGAGTAGTCAATGGACATCCACCTTTAGCTAATTATAATTGTGAACAGCTGAAGACAATATATTACATGTCTTGGCTCATCAAACCTTCATAATTGCGGAACATGACATGTTTTACAGCAACAGGCCCAGACCTGGGAATCCAATCCTGTCATCGAGTGCCACAACTACTCAAAAGGGTGCCCCCACTATGTTGTAATGGTGTCTGTAGACGTAATCAATCAAAGTAATTGACTGAAATATGGCAATGATGAACAAGTGAGATCCCAGGGTCATTAGTATTGACAATGCATACACTGTCCAACTTTGAATGTTTCCAATATAGATCAAATTCCCAGTCCACACAGCTGGTCATGTACCACTTACATTGTCTGGCTTTTGTGTTGCCCATCAACAAAACACGATAGTGGACCTCACATCAGGATCCGTAGACATGTCATTGTGATATAGGTTGCATCCAGGTAGTGGGCCCATTCGAAGTTATGTGGGAGCAATCATGATATTACGTATAACACACTAATGCAACGCTGGTGCCCACAACTGCTTGTGCTCATCCTTTGTGCCAGAAATCTAGTGCATCACATGTGGCTGCCGGAATGTTAAGTAGCAAAACACACTTATCATTGTAGGTACAACGAGGTCCTCCCAGAATCAAAGACACACACTGACTTCTGCTACATGGTTGGCTGTGACATCTGTTCAGGGCCCACACACTGTTCCCGTGCTGGGCCAAGGGAGGGGAACCCAAGAATATATCAGGCTGACTGCTCATGAAATGTGCCTTTCACGTCCGCCCCGTATGTTGCATGTGTATTACAACACTGTTGTTCTGCATCACAATATACTCACATATGGCATTTGAACCCATGCAAGATCAGACCCTGGTGGCTAATGAAAGGATGACACAAAATGTATGCCAAGTGAGTGCAGAATGGACATTCAATAGTACCATGAGTCATATGAAGTGACCAAAACACAACCGGCTTGCAATTCAATGATAGGAAACACCATGATGAAAATAGCATGGCTGAGGCCAACACTGATGCCAGTAGTGTACCTTTGAGATGAATGTAGGGGCTGCTAAGGTGAATCTTCATGCAGTTACACCTGCTAAATGACTAGGCAGAAGTGCAACACGCTAATCCAGTGCAGGCAGAAGGCATCAAAGCCTCTCAGCCTATCCGCAATGTGTGAGTATAAACGAAATGTTACATTCCGCTTGCCTCCTTTCCTACTGTATTCACATGTATAGGTGAGTGTTTGACATATGAGGTTTGGATGTCTGCTGTAAAAGACACCAATCGTCGTCAGCTAAGTAGTACCATGATCTGGGAATTAGAGTACGCAAAGAGAGGACACTCAAAGGATGGACATAAGACATCTGTGTTCTCTCATACAAATATGTGTGACTTCATGCGTGGGGAAGCACAAATGAGCAACATCATGTCCCTGACTATTGTAAATCTCACACATGAAACCCTTTCTGACTTGACAACAAACAACATGAGACTCTGGAAATATGTAAGTCTGAATGGCAAAGGTGATAGCAGTGTAACGGGGAGGAATCCGGGTCATTTATCCCTTCCTATCAGTAATCTTCTCATACATGTGTGTCTGTTGATGTCATCTGATTGATGTCACTGCTGTGTGGAGGGAACGGCTGGCAACTGCTGCATGTGAGCAGGTGCCCAAATGTAAAGTTCAGGAGCTGAACATGCTGCACATAGTTCTGGATTACCCACAAATGGTCATTGAGAATGACATGTTGGCTCTGAGCCACCATCTGTTGATGCAATATATGGACCTGTATGTCTTATCACAGCTGCTGACCGGATTACACCCCAGCAGCGTGCACCATCCCGGGCACTGAATGACATCCTGGCTGCAGCTGTTCACCCCTTGCGCAGCCGTCCTTCAGGTAATTCTAGCAAGAGGTGTCTGTTGATGTGTCATCTTATTGATGTCACTGCTGTGTGGAGGGAACGGCTGGCAACTGCTGCATGTGAGCAGGTGCCCAAATGTAAAGTTCAGGAGCTGAACATGCTGCACATAGTTCTGGATTACCCACAAATGGTCATTGAGAATGACATGTTGGCTCAGAGCTACCATCTGTTGTTGCAAAATATAGACCTGTATGTCTTATCACAGCTGCTGACCGGATTACACCCCAGCAGCATGCACCATCCCGGGGACTGGATAACATCCAACCCTCGCGCAGCCGTCCTTCAGGTAATTCTAGCAAGAGGTGTCTGTTGATGTGTCATCCTATTGATGTCACTGCTGTGTGGAGGGAACGGCTGGCAACTGCTGCATGTGAGCAGGTGCCCAAATGTAAAGTTCAGGGGCTAAACATGCTGCACATAGTTCTGGATTACCCACAAATGGTCATTGAGAATGACATGTTGGCTCAGAGCTACCATCTGTTGTTGCAAAATATAGACCTGTATGTCTTATCACAGCTGCTGACCGGATTACACCCCAGCAGCATGCACCATCCCGGGGACTGGAAGACATCCAACCCTCGCGCAGCCGTCCTTCAGGTAATTCTAGCAAGAGGTGTCTGTTGATGTGTCATCCTATTGATGTCACTGCTGTGTGGAGGGAACGGCTGGCAACTGCTGCATGTGAGCAGGTGCCCAAATGTAAAGTTCAGGGGCTAAACATGCTGCACATAGTTCTGGATTACCCACAAATGGTCATTGAGAATGACATGTTGGCTCAGAGCTACCATCTGTTGTTGCAAAATATAGACCTGTATGTCTTATCACAGCTGCTGACCGGATTACACCCCAGCAGCATGCACCATCCCGGGGACTGGATGACATCCAACCCTCGCGCAGCCGTCCTTCAGGTAATTCTAGCATGAGGTGTGTCACTGGCTTCGACTCCAAAGCCATGACAGAGATCCTGATTCCCCTCTGCATGTAATCAGCAGTTGTTGTGTACAAAGTGAAATACTAATCAGGAGTGGCATGTGCCTGTCTGACAATTGGTGATGCAGATAATTGAGAATGTTGTCACTTCCCTCTACAGCTGCTGGTTCAGGGACAGCTAGGCCCGTGAGGAGACAGGTCCAGCAGGTGACACTAGGGGGGGACACCAAGGGACAGAGAGTTGTGGCTTGAGCTGGTGAGTTTGCCTGTATCTGTGTAACACCTCAGTGCTATGGTGTGAGCTGCCATTTGTGGTGGTACCCTACACAGGTCACATGATCCTCATCTGTTGATGCAAAGTACAGTTGATACAAACCCTTGTGTTGCACCACATGTCATACCAGGTCGATCCCTAATATGGTTGCAACCTCTGTTCCAGGGGATGCTGATGACGAGGATGACAGGCCTATGACCAGTGCGGGCCGACGTGGAATCAGAGGGGAGAATCCCCTGATCCTCCAAGCTGTCATGTCGGCTGCAAGCACTGCTCAGGAGAAGGAGGAAGAATTTCCTGAGGACCTCTACTTGGTGGATGATGAGGACTACATGTCTGACGATGAAGATGCCAATGCGCAATATCGTGCCAGATTGGCTAAATCGGTCAGGGCATCAACTCCTCTGCCAAGCAACGTCCCTCCGCCTCCTCCCAGGCATACCATGGCCTGTCCCCAGACTCGAGCAAACCAGCCACAGCACACACACATCACAACACAGACATCACTCCCTCACAGTCCTCACGTCCAGGAGCAACATGGTGGTTCCCCTACCCACTCTTCCATAGACAGTGTATCCCTGCCATCCTCTCCACCATCTGGGGGTAGCACCAGCCCTGTTGTGCTGCTGGAATCCCCTGGGCACCATTCACCTGCCCACAGGCTCCCACCTCCCACCCCACCCCCTGCCGTAGGACCTGCACATCCCATCCATGGCAGATAGCTGCAGAGAGGGCCTACACCTGGCTGTGATGACCAGTGGGACCAGGACTTCTTCCAACAGCAGAGCGATGTGAGGCAGGACATTAGTGCCATAGGGGCTACCCTGTCCTCCATGTCGGACTCCCTGCAGGACATGGTCCACTTCCCTCAGGCGGTGGAGAGGCTGAGCCAAGTGTTGGATAGGATGGATAGGACTTGGCAGGACATGTCCAGAAATATGCGAGACATGCTATCCATCCAGAGGGAAGAGAGTGCAAGACACCATGCCTTGGCCATGAAGATGATGGAGGGCATATTGAGAGTGAGCCAACCTTTCCCTTCACGGTCAACGCAGGGAGGGGAGCCATCACATCTGCACACAGGACAGCACATCCCCACACCTGTACCAACTGCACACCAACACAGCAAAGGGAGACATCCACACCAGCGGCCTGGACTGGCACTCCCAACACCACCCCCTGTACAGGCACCCCCACCACCTGCACAACCACCACCACCACCTGCACAGTCACTCCCGCCACCTGCACAACCACCACCACCTGTACAGTCACTCCCGCCACCTGCACAACCACCACCACCACCTGTACAGTCACTCCCGCCACCTGCACAACCACCACCACCTGTACAGTCACTCCCGCCACCTGCACAACCACCACCACCTGTACAGTCACTCCCGCCACCTGCACAACCACCACCACCAGTACAGTCACTCCCGCCACCTGCACAACCACCACCACCTGTACAGTCACTCCCGCCACCTGCACAACCACCACCACCACCTGTACAGGCACTCCCACCACGTGCACAACCTGCCCTTGTCCAGGCACAACCATCAAGTGTGCATACACCATCTGCCCCAGCACATGTGGATGACCCTGGACAATCCCTTGGACAGTACCCACCTCCACGTAGGCGGCGAGCCAGACCTGAGCACTCGGAGCGGTCATCCCCCCCCAAATTGCGGCGTCGCACTCACCAGTGACAGGAACCCAGGACAATGTGATCACGTGATTGTGTGTGCACCAAATAAACACCTACCAAAAATAAAAAACTGTTGTGTATCATGTCCTGTGTAACGTTGCAGGTGGCCTCGAGATGTGAGAAGGTATGTGTGTGTGTGACACAGTTACAAGTGTAACCCATCATTGCAACCAGCCATTATGTGCATAGCAGATGACTCACCAAATATGTGTCCATATTCAGAACCAGACATTCAGAATGAAGTCACACAAGTGGAAGTTATTAGTATTCCGAATTGTATTTTAAGAAGGTACAAAAGAACAACCGTCCGTTTGGAAGGGAGAAAGGAAAACAAATGATTATCTTAATGCAGAGGGAGATGGGAACCTGGATTGGGGTGGGGCAAAACAAATATAACACGTCGGGGAGCGTCAGGGAAAACAGTCTATTTACAAGGGGGAAATGAAATAATTGTTCAAGTCAAAAGTCAAGTGTCCTTCTGGTCATCCTCTAGGACCACAATGTCCAGATCCTCAGAGTCCGATGCAGGCACACGTCTGGCGGGTGCAGGAACAGGCACCACTTGGGTTCGTGCCACACGAGGAGTACGGGGGGAAACAGTGTGGGCCAACGGACAGGGGGAGACATTGACAGTGGTATGGGAAGGGATTGGGGAGACAACAGACGAGATGGCTGCGGTCAGTGAATTGATGCTGGTGGTGAGGGTGGCCATTGTTCGGAGCATGTCCTCTCGCATCATGCGTACCTCCATACACACTTGTAGCTGGATGAGAGCGGACATGTCTGGCTGACCCTCACACATCCACATCAAGTCCACTGGCACAGCCACAGGAGGAACAACACCGGGAGGGGCCTGGGCGGAAAAGGAGGGATGTGGTGCCTGAGGTCCGGAGCCAATGATGTTGGGGAGCTGGCGGCTACGATGAGGGGGACTGGTTGCAGGGGATGCAGCTGGGTCCCCCGATGGAATGGGGAACTCTAGAGGTAGGGAGGGGATGATGGCAGGCCCAGATTGTTTGTTGGCCTGCCCCGAGGACACCTTTTCAGGGACCACAGGTGAAGAGTCCTGAGGAGAGTAGCTCTCCAACACCTCATGGTCCGAGGTGTCGTGTTCACCCCCCCCGATTCAATGTCTGCAGCCTCCACCCGGGATGTGGCACCAGCATCAGGGTGTCCCTTGTCAGTCCGGGTGGGCGCAATCCCCTTGCCTCTTGATGTTGAGGGTCCCTCCTCATCCTCCTCTTCCTCGCTGGTGGAAAGAGGGTGTAGCCGCCGCCGCACTGGTGGCCTCTTGCTCCGGACCTGGTCCTGCTGCCCTTCTGTTTCGCCAGCTGTGCCTGCTGAAATGTAAGCAAAATCCAAATGTTATGTTAGTGTCATGCAGGACGAGACACATTCATAGGAGCCAAGGTCAGACTTATTTTCCTCTGATCACACTCAATAGTTGTCAGTGTCTATGAGCTGACATTACGTGTATGTTCACCGTCATTTCCTGGATTGAGTCTGACATGGCCATCTCACGTGGATGTGTGTGGCTGACACAACTGTATTGGCCAACCCTCAACCTGGCATTCTGGTGATCTGTGTGTCCTGCCACAGCTACATGTGCAGGTTCCAAAAGCAGTCCACCAATGGAGAACATGAAGTCCCGAATCTCAGATTATGGCCATTCATAGGGAGTGGCAGCTATTGAAGGTCTGGACAAGTGTCATCTGCTTTGTAGCATTGTATGGGACACGACAAGTGGCGAATGTGGGTCACACATGCACTGAGGCTCTGGCCTATTTCTGTAGCTAAATTGTGAGTCTAGCCTTTGGCTGTCCCCACACATGTACTGACAATCCAGTGGCACATATTGGCTTTGGTGACTGATATGGTAATGCAGTACACCGCTGAACACTGGGGGAATTTAGTGACAGCTACCTGTACATGTGAAATGTGAAACAGGCCACTGAGGCTGAGACGTCTGTCAGTGGACACCCCTTGCAAATTTAGAAGCGCTTAAGAGTGATGCAAGGATGTCAAAGTCTGTCTTGACTCCATGGCACATGATGTTTTGTCACAATTGGAACCCAAACTCAAACAATGCAATGCAAGTCATAGCATCCAATACCCTTTGGCCTGCCATGCGCACACTGGACAGTGTCTGTACCATTGCTCATCCAATGCACACATGATTTCCTAGTGCCAATTGTAGTGGTGCGGGAAGAGCTGATTTCAGTACAAATGCACAATTATGGCCCATTTAGCCAGTTGTCATGACGAGACTCCAACTCCCAAAATGCACTCTGCCCTGTACAGTCCATATGCCACAGTGTGCCTTTTTAAGCTTGGTGACTGCTGCATGGACACGGAATCTGTGAATGGAGGCATCGGACACACAATGGTACAGCACTGTTTCACTCACATCATACTCCCAGACACATTTAGCATATGATGCACTTACCATGTCCCTGCTGCTCATGCTCCTCCAGCTGAGCATGGAGGGTCGGCCAAGCTGATCGCAGGACCCTCCTGTACAGTGGGGATAGGCGAGGACGATGCACATGGTGCTGGGAAGACTGGCCCACCAGCTCCTCAGCCTTGTGCCGGGCCCACCGTTTTAGGTCCTCCCAGCGCTTGCGGCATGCCCTCGCACTCCTGGTGTGGACTCCCACTGCACTGCAGCGCTCGGCGATGTTGGCCCACAGCCTGGCCCGGGCTGCATTGCTCAGCTGGTGTTCAGGGTCCCCATATAGCTGAGAAAATTTGGCCAGCACCCCCTCAGCCAAGATGTCCAACTCACTTTCAGTGAAAGGGGGTGCCTTCTCTTCGTAACCCTCAGCCATTATGGGGATAATAAGAAGGATGAGAGCAGCAGGATGTCAGAGGATCTGTCTGTGATAGAGGATGACTCAGAATGAACACAAAATGGCTGCCAACTATTTCCTGTGATGTATTTCCTGCCTCCCACTTCCTGTAAAACATTTCCTGAATGAAATTATGTGTTCCGGGTCATTTTCGGAGTTTACGGCCCGCGAGCGCAGTTTCCGGTTCCGGAGCGGGGTGTCCGCACACGGGCCGTACGCTCCGTAATCGGAGCTTCCGCACACGGGCCGTACGCTCCGTAATCGGAGCATCCGCTTTTTGGCCGCAAACTCCGAAAATGACCCGGAACATATAATTCCATACAGGAAATGTTTGACAGGGAGTGGGAGGCAGGAAATACATCACAGGAAATAGTTGCCTGCCATTTTGTATTCATCCAGATCCATCCACAATCTGGAATCACATCTACTGCCATCCTGCTGTTCTGTTGTGGATAAAAAAGAAAAGCCAGTGCATGTGAGAATTATTTAAATGTGACAAGAGGGTGAAGAGACCATTTCAAGACATTTCTGCAGTTTCTGTTTCAGTTTCTCATGCTTTGCATTATGGTACATGTAGTCCATATTAGGTGCTCATTTGCAGAGTTGTGTTCCGGAAGATTGTGTTTGAGAAGTGTGGATATATCACAGACACATGGGGGCAGATTAACGGCTTCTGGCACATCTCTGCTAATCAGCAGAGATGCGTCAGAAGAGTTGCGATGCATCTGCCCACCCATGCGCCAACACAGATGCGCCGCTTTGACAATTCGGTGCACCGTGCTGCTCAGATGTGCAGATGCGTGACGCATCCCCCGTTGGAAAGGCGGCGCATTGCTGGAGTTGCGTCGCATGCACAACGCAGCTCCAGCAAGACTCGGGGGTGCCCTATCCCTATGATGCTGCGTCAATCCTTACGCCTGCTTCAAGCAGGCGCAGGGTTTAGACGCAGCATGGCCTTAAAAGTGACTGAGTGAAATATTGTAGATTTCAGCCAGCCACTTTTATGAGGCGTTCCTGCGCCGGAAGCCCCCCCCCTGCGCCAGAACGCCTACATGTGGCGCAGGCCTTTACAACCTGACGCATCTCCCAGATGAGTCATATAGTACATACCCCGCAGCATGGCGCTGGCTTTGCACCGCCGCTGCGTCACAAAAGTGACGCAACGGCAGCGTGAAAGGGCCGCAAGTCCCACATTGATCTGCCCCATGGTGTCTGATTGACCCATTGCATCACTCACGTCGTGGGCGCATCATTTGTGGGGGAGTCACATCTGTTGATGGCACAGGGCCGACAATGCTATGTTTATGGCCTTTTCTGATTAAGAGACCCATCCTCATGAGGTCCGGCTGTGTCTCTCAGTACATGTATCATCTTGCGTCTGCGGCTATAGGTTCTTTCGGGACATCCACTACACTGATCGCTGACATGGCACATGTGCTGATGCAGGCTCAACCTTTTGACTACTGTCAAGAGCTGTGATTAACATGCAGTTAGTGTGGCTTGCAAAGTTGCCTCAGGAAGGAATTTATTGACACAGTCGTGTATATCCAAGTTTCATCATTGGCAACAGACAGCAATCCACATTTAGTCCATTCCACTACAGGTTGCTCATGTGAAAAACGTGGCAACAAGCTGCTCACGGACTTGCATGCCCTGGCCTCGGTTATGTGCCATGGCCTGGTTTCCCAGATTCATAGGTAGCGGAGGTTCCAGCGGTATCTGTAAGCCATGCGTTAAGGCAATGTTGTGCAAGACACAACAGGCTAAAATGATCTTGCACACTACTTCTGGGGAGTACTGCAGCACCCCCGCTGTACGGTCGAGACATCTGAATCGCGACTTCAACAGACCAAAAGTGCGCTCTATGATGCCTCGAGTCCGTATGTGTGCCCTATTGTACCTACGCTGTGGTACAGTGTCTGCACGCCTGTAAGGGGTGAGGAGATGTGGGGTGAGTGCATACCCAGCGTCACCTGAGGAGAGGGGAAAGGGCAGTTGGTTACATTTCCCTCTTTGACTTGCACAGGACATGATCTATACTGTATTACATGCATTGTCAGGTGGGCCCTGTATCTAGCTTTATGATTCTTATAGTACAATGGTAAATTTTGGGGGGCATTCAGACATTTCAAAAACACATATTCCTCCTTTCTAACGCTTGGTACTTACCCAGTAGCCACATGTTGCCAAATTCTTCCGCAGCCATCCGCCGGGCAAGAGGTGACATGCGGAATATGAAGCTGTCATGGGTACTGCCGGGGAACACCGCATGCACATCAATGAACCTCCCTCTGGCATCACAGACAGCTTGCACGTTGATGGAATGCCATCGGTGTCTGTTGCAGAAGATGTGTGCAATGTGGCGGGGTGGGTGAAGGGCCACATGGGTACAGTCAATTGCACCCAACACACGTGGAAATTGTGCAATGCGAAAGAAATCTCGAGCTGCCCTTTGTCTCAGGGCCAGTGTCGGTGGCATATGTATGTGGTGGTGGGATCTTGCAGTGATGCATCGCAGTACCTGATGCAGGCACCGCGACTGGCTCGCCTGGGATATGCCCACATGGTCACTGGAGACCCTTTGGCATGAGCCAGTGGCGTAGAAATGGAGCGCTGATAGGATCTTTAGGTATGCTGGTATTGCATGTGAGCAGCAGGTCACGGAGTCAAGTTCCTGCTCCCACTCACATACCATATCCAAGATGATTTCTGGAGGGAAACGGTACCTGGCCCTTATATCTTGACTGGACATTCCAAATAAGTTGATCCTCTGTCTGAAGATCCTCTCTGCTCTGGCTCTCCTCCTCCTCCTCCTCCTCAAGTGGTTTTGCTGCATGGCAAGGGGCAGTGCAACAAACACATTCAGTGACATGTTGAAAGGGTTTGTGTGTGTCTGCTCTGCAGTTATACGTGCTGCCGAGCTAGGATTGGCTGGAGTGTGTCAGCTGATGCATGGTGGGGGATGGTAGGGACTTGGACAGGTTCACCCTTGGCTCACATGATCAATGGCCACCACCCCTGAAGTTCCGGCCCGGAGCCGGACTTTCCGGCCCGTAATCGGACTTTCCGGCCCGTAAGCGGACTTTCCGGCCCGTAAGCTGAATTTCCGGCCCGTAAGCGGACTTTTCGCTCCGGATGCGGAAATCCCGCTCCGGGTGCGGAAATTCCGGCCCGAGTGCGGACGTAAGTTTAGTGGTCGTAAATGGATTCTGTGAATAGCAAAAGTCCTAAGTTCATTTTGTGAATAGCAAAAGTAGTAAGTTCATTCTGTGAATACCAGAAGTACTAGGTGCATTCTGTGAATACCAGATTGGTACTAAGTTTAGGATTTAGTCTTAAGTTTGTTCTGTGAATCGGGCCCTTGATCTTCAGAGATAAGTTATAGATAGGAATTAGCATTTGAAAAACTTTGAAATTCACTGAAAAAACCAAAGGTTTCAGGGGCGTTATAGTTAGGAATTGGCATTTAAAAAACCTTAGAAATTCACTGAAAAAGCCATAGGTTTCAGGGGTGTTATAGTTAGCTGGACATTTCCCTCGTACAAAACCCTAGAAATTCCCCTGTTATAGTTAGATCAGCTAACTATAACTCGCGCCCCCGCAATGCACTGCTGATGACGTCACATATTACATCACTCATGACATGGTCAGTGACATCACTGATGACATCACTGATGACATCTCAAATGACATCACTGATGACATCACTGATGACATCATCCATGTGATACATTACTGCATCTTCTCACACCCTAATTTAACCGTTGATACACCAACTCAAAAATTTCAGATGTCCATTCTCAAAACCATAGATACTCCAATACCAATAACTACATACCCACTTATTAACTCTTAGGTCTATATACACCTCCACTCATTCACCTGTACAGTCACTCATACTTACAGTCACTCCGTACAAGACTATCATATGTATTTATACACCTACATAGACACTCACACACCACCAATCATCCATAGAGGTACTCTCACACCTAGTCAGTCATGCAAATAATTAATTACACTCCCATGTACTCACCTATGCAGTTATACACACTCAAGTTCACTTACTCATAAAAATAGTACCACATTCTTACGCTCTTATACAATCATTGATACAAGCACACACTCCTCCATACAGCCACTCTCACAATCACACACTCTCACATATACCCACTTATATACTCTTACACGCATATATACTGCCTTTCACATATGTAGTTAGTCACAAATGTACCACTGAGATATACATTCAATCCCTAACACACCCATACATACACTCACTCAACCATACAGTTCATCACAGATGCACTCTTAAAACCATGCACCCATAGAATCACCCACTCACACATCTATGCACAGAGTCACACACAGCCTACGCACACAAACAGATACTCAGACAACCAATCAATAACCCATATGGACACTCATATAGCTATTCACAAAACCATGCAGCCACTTATACACCAACAAACAGAAACATACAGACATTCACACAGTTTAGTCACTAGTCTGCAGTAAGATACATTTAATGACTCACTTATAGAGTCAGTTACGCACCTAGAAAATCATCCATTCACACACTTGTACACCCACTCATTCTTCCACAGGCCTTTCACTATAAATATATAAAACATATTTAAACTTTACAGAAACACACAGTCACTGGATGACGTCATCAGTGATGTCATCAGTGATGTCATTTGAGATGTCATCAGTGATGTCATCAGTGATGTCACTGACCATGTCATGAGTGATGTAATATGTGACGTCATCAGCAGTACATTGCGGGGGCGCGAGTTATAGTTAGCTGAACTAACTATAACAGGGGAATTTCTAGGGTTTTGTACGAGGGAAATGTCCAGCTAACTATAACACCCCTGAAACCTATGTTTTTTTCAGTGAATTTCTAAGGTTTTTTAAATGCCAATTCCTAACTATAACGCCCCTGAAACCTTTGGTTTTTTTCAGTGAATATATATATATATATATATATATATATTCCAATAATCGGTTGGCTGTTCCCAAGCCACTTGTACGGCGGGCACATGGCAGGGGTAGCCACCCCCGAAAATTCCACTGGGTACCACTGCGTCTCACTTTCCCCTCACGGGACGAAAGAACACTGGAGCCGAGGCCACAATCAAAATGCGTGTTTATTAACACCAGGTCCGACGCGTTTCGGAGTTGAAAGGCACTCCTTTCTCACGGGCAACAGACTGTTATTTTTTCTGATTTAAAGCGCAAGTGCCGGTCACGTGCCATAGACACAAACAACATACTTAAATTCATCATATTTTAAATCCAAAATCATATGGCAATTAATGCATTGACATGCGATGTTCGTGACAAGAAATAATAATGTTTAAAAATGCATGGAACCGAAGCAACATTTTACATTTGCATGAAGTGATTCAAATATTCGATACGTTTTATCATTTTTTGTAATGGCTCTCCGATGTTCAAGTATTCTGACCTTGCACTTGTGAACAAGACTTGAATCAAAAACAATTATAAAATATAATACCATGGCCCCAGAAGGAGGACGTACTTCCGTTACCAGTCGATTTGACCGTCCTCTGGTCAGACCTTTATTTTTGCCCACTTGGGCTTCACTTTGATTGTGTGTATCTCCGCCACGATAACCCCCAATGAAGGCACGGGTATCCCAGCATGTCTCTGTGCACACTTGCGCTTTTGATAAAGTTTTCGAATATTTGAATCACTTCATGCAAATGTATAATGTTGCTTCGGTTCCATGCATTTTTAAACATTATTATTTCTTGTCACGAACATCGCATGTCAATGCATTAATTGCCATATGATTTTGGATTTAAAATATGATGAATTTAAGTATGTTGTTTGTGTCTATGGCACGTGACCGGCACTTGCGCTTTAAATCAGAAAAAATAACACAGTCTGTTGCCCGTGAGAAAGGAGTGCCTTTCAACTCCGAAACGCGTCGGACCTGGTGTTAATAAACACGCATTTTGATTGTGGCCTCGGCTCCAGTGTTCTTTCGTCCCGTGAGGGGAAATTGAGACGCAGTGGTACCCAGTGGAATATATATATATATATATATATATATATATATATATTATCTACTGGCGGTCGCCTGTAGATAGTTATAGTTAGGACCGTGTTTCCATAGGAAATCTCAAAATTCTATTTTGAATAACTTTGGCGCCGGTTGACGAATCCTCGCGAAATTTTCAAAACTTATGTGGCGCTCCGTTCAGCTCCTACCCTGAAAGTCTCGGGGTGATTCATCAAGCGGGGGCCGAGAAAAAAGGGGGGTCCCAAAACGCGTTTTCCCCATGCATTTTTCCATAGGACCTTTAGACACAGCTACAGCCCGAACGGCTGAACAGAATTACTTGAAATTTGGCAGAGAGGTAGCCATAAGGTCAAGGAAGTGCCTTTTGCAGGTCTGGTGTAAATCTGTTCAGTATTTTCTGAGAAAATAGCATTTAAAAGCATTTCAATATCTATACGCGCGCAGGGTGCGCGCACCGTGCGAGCACCCTAACGTGCGTGAGCGTAATTCTGATTGGTGGTTACATGTTAGTCAACGTTCGAATCGGTCGAAATCAGGAAGTGTCGGCCGCCATTTTGTTTGTTTTCAGTGCGAGAGTGAAAAAGGAAGGTGGCGAACGTGAAAAGGGGGCAGGGTAGAGAGTTCCTGACCCCCTAGCCTTTGTCAGGGGGGCCCTGAAGGACCCCGAAGGCAGAAAAAATGTATTTATTTTTTAAATCGCGGGGGTGCGCGCACCGTGCGCGCACGGTGAAAAACCCCCAAAAAATAAATATTTTTTTTTAAAAAATCGCGTGGGTGCGTGCACCGTGTGCGCACGGTGTAAAACAAATAAAAATTTAATACGTAGTTTATGGTAAAATAAATATATAAAAAAAAAAATAATACATAAATAAATTAGCATTTCAAAAACCGTACAAATTCACTGAAAAAACCATAGGTTTCACACACGTTATAGTTAGGAATTAGCATTTAAAAAACCTTGGAAATTCACTTAAAAAACCATAGGTTTCACACATGTTATAGTTAGGTGGATATTTCACTCGTAAAAAACCAATGAAATTCCCCCGTTATAGTTAGTTCAGATAACTATAACTCGCGCGACCGCCACTCTATCACAAGGATGATGTCATCAGTGATGTCATGAGTGATGCCACTGACCATGTCATGAGTGATGTAATATGTAACGTCATGAGCAGTGGATTGCGGGCGTGCGAGTTATGGTTATCTGAACTAACTATAACGGGGGAATTTCATTGGTTTTTTACGAGTGAAATATCCACCTAACTATAACATGTGTGAAACCTATGGTTTTTTAAGTGAATATATATATAGATATATATATCCATCCAACATGGAAAGCTGTTGGAAAGCAACTTGGGGGGGGCCTTTCCCCCTGCCCTCTGTATATGCCCCTGGGGGGCACATTGTCACCCCACCGAAAATCCCTCAGTTGGTCTTCCTGTTTGATAATGTAATCTGAATTACGATGTGTTTCTCTTTTTGTCTTTGGTCGATCTTCTGTCTTTTGTTCTGATTGCCTGTCCATCTCCGAGTTTTTTGATGAACCCCGAAAGGAACGAAAGGAATGGGTATCAGTGTCCTAATGTGGAATAGGTTTATTAAATAATTTTGTTTTTTGTGCGCAATCTGTTCTCTGTCTAATGGGTCCAATTTATGTTCAACACAAGCTATCGTGGCCCTAAGATCTTTCAGTACCTCCGCATGCTTAGAAATGCAGACGCCACGCAGGTAGGCTTTAAAGGACTCCCAAAGTGTAGTCCAAGTGCTAACAGATCCAGTGTTGAGTTCAAAATAATCTTCTATTGCCACCCGAAGCTCCGAGTTAAAGAGGTCATTAAGCAAGGCACTTCCAGGGAATCTCCACTGCCTCTCACTGCCCTCTGACCTTTAAAACCACCGGGGAGTGGTCTGAATATGTTCTGGGGAGGAGAATGAGAGATTTATACCAGGTAGTCAAATTAGGGGAAATCAACCAATAACCTAGTCTGGTCCAAGTGTCGTATTTGGCTGAATAATGAGAATATGCGTGATCTATCTGGCTTCGCTGTCTACAGACATCAATTAACCTAATTGAGTCACACAAATATAACAATGCCCGACGTGCACGTGGTTTAGTGTCTGAGGGTGTGGAGGAGCTATCCATTAAAAGATTAAAATCACCACCCATGCACCCACCTCTAGCTGCAAAACGTGTGCATGTACATCATGGAAATACTCTGGGCAATCGACATTAGGAGCATATATATTCACCAAAGCAATGCGGTGACCCATTAACTTCCGTGTTACCATTGTGTAGCGCCTTTCTTTGTCGTTGTGTGCTCTATGTAGCTGAGATGGAAGACGTTTATGTATTAAAATTGCGGTACCTCTTGCGTATGTGCTGTACCCAGCGAAATACCTGTGGGTACCCCAACTGATTGCAAAAGCAGTGACGTCAGCTATAGTGAGGTAGATCTTTTGTAGAAATGCAACATCAATCCCATGTCGTTGTAGATAATGTAATATATGTTTCCCTTTTCTAGCATTATTCAGCCACCTAACATTCCAAGTGATGAGCGAAAGGTCGGAAAAAGTGGACAGATTATCCAAGACTGACATTTGTACTATAAAACAGAGGTTTCTGTTGTGTAGCGTCGCTAGTACTGCTCAATGTACAGTGAGTGAACTGTATCGTTAATGAATGGAACCATAAATCGTAAACTACCCCACCACCCACCCCCTTGCCTTCTCTGCTCTGCCCTGTGCAGGAAACAACCCCATTGAATATACAATCACATACCTTGTGCAAACATTTCAAAAATGAATATATGTGAAAAGCTAAATATTCCATGAACATATTACACACTTTATGTGCTAAACACACAGGGGGTGGCAACGCCACTTTAGAGACCCAACTTTGTGATTATCTAACTTGACCAATGTACACCCGCATCTGCCCACAGAAGGGAAATGCTGGAAGGAGTTAACTTATTCCAAAACCTTACACATGTCATTCAGAAGAAAAAAGCTCCACACTGGCAACCGCTGTGAGGGGGAAAAGATCTGGCTGCATCTTCGCTTTTCTGGCTGCCACTGCCTTTCTAAACTCTAAAGGGTTCCTGAACCACTGTGGGGGAATCAAAGATCCGGTGTCTGCCCTCGATGTCCACTCAAAGTCGCACTGGGTACCACATCCCATATGATGAGCCCCAGATTCCGGAGCGTGGCCTTAACACCATTATATTTGTGCCTCGCCTCTTGCACCATAGCTGTAACATCAGGGTACAAGGACAACGTCAATCCTTGCCAGTTAATAGTGCCCTGTTCTCTTGCTAGACGCAGCACTGTGTCTCTGTCCCGAACGTTTAGGAGGCACACAATTATGGGGTAGGGTGGGCAGCCTGGATAAGGGCGAGGGCCCAAGGAACGATGGGCGCGCCCAATGATAAACCCCGGAGTGAAGGCATCTCTTCCAAATATATCGGCCAGCAGAGTTTCCACAAACTGGTCCATACCACCAGTATTTGTTGATTCGGGTACCCCTAGTATGCTGCACGCTTCTAAATCTTCATTTTTGAATGCCACCTCCTTAAGGATCTTTCCAATTCGGTCTATATGTCTGGCTGACTGGGCAGATCCATCTTCCAGGTCCGACACCCTCCCTTCTACAGTATCAAGACGTTTGTCATGCACCTCCAATCTGGCGCCCAGATTATCTAATCTTTTGTCTAATGTGTCAAAGAGGCCATCCAGGACCCTGAATCCAGCCCTCAACTCCTGCAAAATAAAATTCGAGCCTGTGGGTGGGTCCCCAATAGGAACTGCGTCGGGGCTCCCCTCAGCCATGCCTGTGTCTGTAACT
This sequence comes from Triturus cristatus, assembly GCF_964204655.1. Taxonomy (NCBI): domain Eukaryota; kingdom Metazoa; phylum Chordata; class Amphibia; order Caudata; family Salamandridae; genus Triturus; species Triturus cristatus. The sequence continues at coordinate 500,143,990 of NC_140581.1, forward strand.
GGGGCTTTCTCTGTAGCCTTACGGAACTGCATGAGTCGCTGCTTGGGGTCCTGATGACCCATGCCTCACCAACTGGAATGCCACATCTATCGCAATTGGAATACTGCCAAAGCGGGGGCTGGGGGGACCAGCAATATGGGCCATACAGTATGCCCACCGAAGTCGGCGCTGTGCGACAAGAGGCCCACTCAGTAAAACCACCATGCAGCCCACGATAAAGTCCGTTGCGCACGCTGGGCCCCGTTGCTCGCTGTAATCACCTGTACCAGCAGAGGCACACTACAACGTCCTTCTGGATGACAAAGTTATACTAAAAAAGCCAAATTAGTCGGTGTATACCATGCCTCATGTGCTGCGCTGGACATAGCTGTATTTTCGGGGCCGAAGACCCGTCCCTCATGTATGCGCCGCACCTTAGCCCAGTCCAACTGTTACTGGTGGCACACTGGCGAGGGATCCCAGTCTCTGGTATGCCGCACACGGCCCACCTGAACGGTCGGGTGGCCGTGTCCCAAGCCCACCTATGGCCCCTGGGGCCACGGGGTCTCCGGAAAAAAAACAGGCAGGCCGCGCTGACACTGGCAGTACCTCCCGATGCAGCGTATGGGATGGTTGTGGCGGGGGGGAGGACCAAGATACGCTCACAGTAGTAGGAAGCCGAAATCCGCTGCCTGAGGATCACGGCTCACCCGGTCATCTTCCAGGCCTCGTCCAGAGGCCCTGCGTCGTCTCAGCGGTTGGTTCTGCCCATTTACTTTCATCGACCCCGAATGGGTCAATTCCCTCATATTTGGCCGCACCGACCGGACCCACCAGACCACTGCTTCCTTAGCTGTGCAGTGCTCATCTCCTCGGTTGCTTTTAGGGTGCCATTTGCCCGGATCGAAGGAGTTTATCAGGGTACTTCGGCGGAGCTTCAGTGTTGCACGGCCATCTTGGTTGGCAGCCTGGCCATGCCCCCACTTCTTCGATAATTTTTGGTATTTCTCGCTTATAGGAGCTAATTTTCTTAAGTGGTGGTGTGTAGCCACTGCTGCTGCCTCCCCCTTTATGTTGGTCAGCATTATTGTAGAGACTTGGGCAAAATTACCCATCAGTTTCATCTCCAAGTCCAGGGCAGGTCCTGCCCATACTCATTCTTTATCTGTTGGCAAGCAAATTGTTAGCATTCTATGTTTTTCCTGTGGACCCGTATGGGGAAATACTGCTTCCAGTTGTGCAATTTTTTGTGCTATCCAGAACGGAATTTGTTCCCATTTGGAGGGGATTATCCCCATCACTGATTTTAGTATTTGTGGGTTATTTGTAGGTGTGGTCTATTGTGGACAGACTGGAGCATATCTTGCAGGTTAGACTGTTTATGGTAATGGTATTGTATCTATCTCTGGATGTGGAGTATATGTTGCTAAGACCGGCCAGGTCACTCCTTCTATGCTGAGTGGTCTGAGTTTCACGACAGATGTTGTGGGTGGGAGGGCGCCTTTAAAACAGTTTCTGTGTTGCTGGTAAGTTAATGTCTTTGCATGGAATGTATTTTTCCAGTGGTTCAACTACAACGTATGTGTGAAACAATTTAGTCACTGGATCTGCATGTGGGAACTGAACCCAAGAATAGAATACCTCTGATCCAAACACCTTATGTGCCTCAATCATAAAGGTAACACAGCCACCAGGTGAGAGTACGCCGTGTTCTAACAATTTTATAGTACTGCATGTCTGCAGTTTTCTGTAATTATGAGAGCATTTGCAAATTCGTCTTCCCCTAAACCCGAACAACTCGCATTGTCAGGCATTCTTAAAAGGAGAATAATAAAACTTTAAGAGCTAGGTTTCGTACAATGTGGGAGCTTTTTATCCTTACAAGCTTGTTTAAACATTCAGCCACTACACAGGTTATATCTGCTCAGCTGAGGCAGATCTCCCTACCCACTTCGGACGTCTCTGAAAAGGTTGAGTAGGGCTTTCTGAGAAAGCACGACTGAACTACTCAGATTTTAAGTGTTAATATAGGAACCAAACCAACGTTGGCGGCACCATGTCGTCTAATTCTTAGGAATCCCCAGGACCTGCATGTTTTGGATGACCTTAACTGAGGGCTTGGTGTCCAAACCGACTCCGGACAACCCCGCAGGATATGTCAGCCATTAGACCAGCTAGCTCTACAGTGCCACTGTATTCTACAGTAATGTATGTAGTTTCTGGCAACCACTGAACATGACAACCCCGATCGCTCAGGGATTGTGGAAAACAGTACAGTACTTTTTGCTCAGTCACTCGTGCTTGCTTATTCTAAGGAAGTACACAGGATGGTGATTAGGACGTTTTCAATAACTATTTTTTAGTCCAACATATTTGCTACGACAATTAGGAGACAGAAGCATACAAAAGAAATCGCAAGGGCTAATATGGTAAACAGCAGATACATTTCTACCATAGTGCTAAGAAGATGACCATATACAGTTCAGAAAAAAACAGTAGCATTTGCATATTCCTATACTGTGCGCCCTACGTAATTTGTCTAAATGTACCTGGCCTAGATATCTAGGTGAAGCATGTATATGTGCCTCTGTGTATATAGCCAAGAATCCCCTAGGGAAGCTCCAACCCTCTCAACTAATGGTAGAGAATGAAGGACCCTGTCTCTGCTCCGTAGATGACACCCCGCAAGGAATGTCAGACCGCTGCGTGTTGATGATGCAGCATGCAGCACCCCGTGTCAGCTTGGAAGGAATTCTCCTCTAATTTGCAGGGGGTAATAATAATAAGGGCCTTATATACTAGATTGGTCACTCCAGGGTTTCTTCTAGAATCAATATGTTTTTAAAACAATCATAAATGTTTTGAAAAAAATCATATGTTTTTCCAAGCAAATGCGATGGCCAAGGATGAAAAAAAGTGGTGACCCTTATACAGAATAATTATGCCGTGCCTGGGGACATGTTTATGTACGTCATACGTCAGGTACAGTATTATTTTCATAATATACCAAGAGCCTGTTTACGAAGAGACCGGGCTAACTACTAGGTAAAAGGTCACCCCTCAGAACCGTTACAGTCGTGTGGATGAGACAATGTATGTAAAAAGGGGCCTACATGACAGGACTAGCCTAACAAACATGACATCACTGTGTATTGGAATGTTCCCATGGCAAATAAAATGTAGTGCTGCTATCACCTTCACCTTAGGGGGTTAGTGCTGCTGAATAGGTGCGCAGAGGCCGCAAATAAGGTGACAACAACTGTTACAAATCATCGATTGATGCCCTTGTGAGACGGTATTTTTTGATTATGTCTCGTTCTTCCAATGTTTGGGGGTCTGGAAAGGGCCTGTACACAGGAGGTTGTCTTCCGGCTCCTCTGTGATACCTATATGTAGATTGTATACACAGTTGGTTTCAATTCAAAATGTACCAAGCAACATGCAGTTAGACCAACAGCAAAGAGCAATTACACACACATAACACTCCATGTCAATAATCAATGTTACCCTTAGATACATCTCACAGCATACATGTCTTTGCTAAACAGCTATGAAAGGTTTGGTGACACAGCAGTGGTGTAATTGTCACTTGTGTCAGTTCTTGTTCATGCCAAATCAAGAAGGACATACTCCAAAACTCACAAGCCAAGAAGCTTAGACTTGTAGTTCATCTGTACACACAATAGGATCATGTAATGCATGACATCTGGGACACCACATACATCTAGCGTATCACAATGCAATATATGCACACTAATGTCACTTGGTGGACACAGTCATGTTGTCATATCTGCATTCCACAAACAATTACATACACAAACAATTTACAATGTAGAAGTTTCATTTAATGCAGTTGTACACTTAAGTTTAGTGCACAAAGATGTCTAATAAACGTACATATCAGAGCAAAGCTTATTAAGGTTCTTTAAATTAGAGTGCAGTCATTCCTCTGGGAACGTAGTATCCAGGACTTCAAACATACACCTCCTTTTCACCTGCACATCACACAGATCGCACACCGGGTCACAATGTATTGTAATGCAGTAACTACTTGTAATTTGTACTTGAAATGCAACAGAGACGCATATTGACTGATATAAACCCTAAGTACTAAAATGGCGTAGTCTTTTTCATGTTGCTATTAGCCTCCCAATCAGTGTGTCATGTGCCTCTCAAGGTTAGGTCATCATGGGAGTGTGAGCATTTCAGTTAGATGTCCCTTTCACCAGAAATATGCTGCAACCAGGCATGGAATATCACAAACTTACATTTACAAAAGTGTTTGCATCGCAGACCGATTTTTTAAAGGTTGTGGTAGCCGGTTCATAACCAATTCGGACCCAGCCATAGGCTGTTAGTTGTTATGGTGACTGTTACGGATCTCGGATTGTGTCCACCTTGCATGTAAACCGACGCGGTAAACTCCCATTAGTCATGTATAAAAGTTACTCGCGGATCTCAGATATTTGTTAAACTGCGCAGTAGGCTTGGTGTCAGCAAGCAATGGAATGCATTGGACAGGTTCAAAAAATGTGACCGCCGCAGACTTATCGCTTCGTTCGCCTGGACTGAGGACCACCTATGTGGTCTAGATATAAGACTGGCGGTTTCCGAGACAGTTCACTTACCTGCACTAACTGCATTATTTTAGGATCTTCCCATCTCTCTGCTGCTGTCCACATCCTCTGGGAGCTACAATGTCTTGCTGTCCAGGGAGCAGGGTCTCAACCTTTACAGCTGAGGAACTCAAGGTGCTAGTGGACAGGGTCCTGCACCTGTACAGGCAGCTCTATGGCACACCAGAGGAGCAGGTGAGTGATAATCAGACAGCATTGTTCGTTTACATGTTCAATAATCCATGCGCTTCTTGCATTAGTAATCATAAAGACAACTATTTAAATCTTATTTTCAAACTTGGAAATTGTGTATGTAACTATTCTGGGCAAGTACACTGTGGTAGATGTGTATGTACTGGTGTTAACATTATATCACTGTTCTCATGGGAAAGAGTCCTCATTGAACACAGGTGAAGTGCAGAGAATACCACAATGCAAAATTTTAGATTGTTTAGGCAAGCTGTTCATGACATATGTGTACAAGTATTTGTATATGTACATGTTCATGTGAACTAAGGGCCTGTCACCATGTCATGCTTACAGGTCAACTCCCGTCAGAAGGTCAACCTGTGGAGGACCATCACCCGGAAGGTGCACTCCATGGGGGTCACACGTCTGCGCAAGTGTCCACTGCAGGAAATGGTGGCAGGACTTGAGAGGCTGGACCAAGAAGATCACAAGAGTCCAGCTGGGCCTGTCACCTCCAGTCAGGAGGGGTGCGCGCTGCACCCTAAACCTCCTAATGCTATGCGTCCTGGCGGTGGTCTACCCAGACCTAGATGGGTGGTTGAGAGCCAGACACCAGCAAGGATGCAGTGAGTATGTGCCTTGTTGCAAAACATATTAATCTATGCATGTGCAAGTATTTGAGCCTGGCTGCCCCTTTTTTAGGAAGTGAGATATACAAAACCACTGTTCAGTGTTAAAAGATGCATTTGCAAAAAATTTCGAAGATGCATGGTTATGTCCCTTTTATCTGGGACATGGGAGGCTAAGATAGTCAGAGCATTGCCAGTAGTGCCATTCTATTGTAATATAAACGCATGGGAACACCATGTGCATGGAGATGACCATCAGTATTTTTTGTTATTGCTCAACATGGCTCAGCACATTAGCAAATGTTTGGCCTATTCTCTGTGTGGCCACAGCAATGATGTAAAGTCAATTGATGTTGGCTCACTCAACTGTGAAATGCCATGCTAAACATCAAGGTAGCTCTTGGCGATTAGTAATTGTTTATCGTGGCAATGTTAGTTCCCAGCACTGGTGCTAAGTGTACTCAAATGTATCCGATGGCCAAATGATAATCTTGCCTACTCATGTCACATTTCACACTGGCCATTCCCATGATTGAGTGTCTGATATCATCATATCTATTCTAATGCTGAGTCCATGTTTCTAACTCTGTAAAAGTGACAACACGTCATTGAGTGGCTACCAAAGTAGGTCTTTGTTGGAAACAGGGTTTTAAGTAGAGGGATGATGAAAAAAATATTCCCAATGGTTAGTGTGTGTGTAAATGGTCTTCATTGGTCATTCATTATGCTTTGAAAAGCATGGTTTAGTTGCCTTACTGGTAGATTTAGAAAAGTCACATAACTATCATTTGAGGTACATGATATTTTTAGATGAAAAGCTATAGCATCTAACCTATACATTGTGTGCATGATGCAAGAAGAAAAGGGGGATATGCTGACTTGGCCTTCTTAAATGTGGACATCTACAGAGTTTACACAATTGTAAGAAGTGTTAAATACACGTTTTCAAATATGATTTTTAGGACTACTATCTTGTACAGTCAATGCATCAAGCTGGCCTGGCGGTATAGTGATCCAGATAAAGCACAAGGAAGATGCAGTCATTGAATTTGGCAGTGTGCTATGCTATGTTTACAGCCCAATCTGGTATAATGTTTATAAACTGGAAAACATTCTGATTCACCTATGTGACACTGTGCCTAAATGCCACAGGCCTTGAGGTCAATTACCTTTCATTCTAGCTATGCCTATTTCCTATGTGTGTCCACGATAAGAGAAACCCATGTGACACTGCAAACAACTACATCGGCTACTGGGAATATGAGCAACTTCAATGTGATCTGTGTGATATGACCCATTCAATGACTACACCGCCTAGATGTATGATAATCAAGATATGTGAACTGTGACACTAGACCTGCTGTTTCCGAAGGTAATGAATCTGGTTAGAGAATTGGATACCATATCAACAATATAGTGCATGGCTTCTGTTCTCACTTTGAGGTCTAAACTGCCTTGGATTAGATTAAACAAGTATGTTGTAAAACAAGGCCATCAGTAGTGAGAGACCAGAAATCCACTGGTGCATACCCATGCTCAAGTTATGGTGAATGAGGAAGTAGAGATTGCAGCACACAATGTTGCTGACATAATCATGTGTGAGGGTGCACAGGTTTACTTGCATTCAAACATGTGGTATTTGCGGAACAGTAGCAAGTATTTTACCCACACGTTCTATTAATTTAGTTCTGTTACCTTGGAAGAGTTGTGATGAAACCTATGTGGCAAGTCCATATGGACATCTTATGTCATTCATTTAACTTCTTGTTTACAGCATCAGACCCGGGCAGCGAAGGAGACAGCACCATGGATGCTTGGGAAGCAGCTAACCAGAGTGGTTCCTGTGCTGTGAGAGAGCAAGAGGGAACCAGTGGCACGGAGGGTGACGGGAGCATCACCAAGGGCACAAGTGACATTACATCTGTCACCTCGAAAAAAATTTGTTGGAAAAGTTTGATTGGGTGCTATAAGAAAGAAATAAATCTGGCCAAAGCAGACTATTATTCTAGTATTATATTGAAGGCTCATAATAGTCCGAGGTGTATTTTTAAAATATTGAACACCTTAACTAGTCCCGACTGTAGTAAGAATCAGACACCCCCCTCACAAGAGTTATGCGATAGCTTGGCAAGTTTCTTTTATGACAAAATTAAAACGATTATTGCGGATTTGGGTGAGGATTCCCGGCATTCGGAGGTAGTAAGTCCAGAGTGTAACTGTTCTGGCTGATGCTCTTTGGGGGGTTGTGAAATCATACCTACTGGCCCTGAGAGCCAGCTCTTTGTTATGCAAACTGAGTTTGCGACCCTCTCAGTAGAAGAATTCGGCAAGGTGGCGCTAGGGATTGTGTCGGGCTCACCTTTGGACCCTCTGCCACAGAGATTTTGGAAGGAATTTGAAGTTGAGCTGTTTCCCACACTGCGGCTGATTTGTAATCAGTCTCTTCTTAGGGGTGTGGTTCCGCCTCAGTGGAAACAGGCACTGGTGACTCCTCTGTTGAAGAAGTCCACTCTGGACCCTGCTAGTCCCAATAATTATAGACCTATCTCTCTCTTGCCTTTTCCGGACAAAATTGTAGAAAGAGTGGTTGAGAACTATCTCTCAAAACATTTTGAGAATAATAAAATCTTAGAGGAGGTACAATTTGGTTTTCGGCCAGCGCATGGCACTGAGATGGCTTTGGTGACTGTGATGGACGAGCTCCGGATGCAGGCAGACAAAGGTCAGGCAGCAGCTCTTATTCTGCTTGACCTGTCTGCCGCATTCGATACGGTCAACCATGCCATCTTGTTGAGGAGGCTGAGGGAGGTTGGGGTGACTGGCCTTGCTCTGAGTTGGTTTCAATCCTTTCTTTCAGGGAGGAGCCAAGCAGTAGCCCTGCCTCCGTATCAATCTCCCTTTACTAAGATCACGCATGGGGTACCCCAGGGCTCTGCAATTAGCCCGACCCTTTTTAATATTTATATGCTCCCTTTGATTGCGGTCATTAAGGCGCATAATATTAAAACTGTAAATTATGCCGACGACACGCAATTGATTCTCTCCTTAGAGGGAGATGAGTCGACCTCTCTGGAAGCGTTTCATAGCTGCTTGCGAGCTATGGGTCACTGGTTGAGAGGAAACTCCTTGCAATTTAATGCTGGAAAAACCGAGGTCCTTTATTTTTCAGTCGGGAAGGTTCCTTCGGTGTTGCCTGTAAACTTTTGGCCTTTAGATCTGCCCAATGTTCTACGACCAGTGGAGAAGGTTCGGAACCTGGGCGTTATGTTTAATAACAAGTTAACGCTGGAAGCTCAGGTTAATAAATTAGTAGGAAGCTGTTTCCCTATGATACGAACTTTGCGAAAGATCCTTCCGTTAATGCCTTCCCAGGCACGAGCGCTAGTGGTACAAGGCACTATACTGAGCAGATTGGATTATTGTAATGCGCTGTTACTTGGGTCGCCGAATTATCTTTTAGATAGACTGCAGCGGATTCAGTCTACAGCGGCCAAGCTAGTATTAGGCTGGCCTAGAGATGCTTCATCTTCACTGGCCATGTCGGAGTTGAATTGGCTCCCTAACTTAGACTTAGAATCCAGTTCAAATCTCTCTGCTTGGTGTTCAAGGCCCTGCACGAGATCGGGCCTGTCTCCATGCAGAGAAAGTTTGTATGGTACATTCCAGGGAGATGCTTGCGATCTGCATCTGCCAGACTGGTGAAAGTACCTAGAATTAAGAAAGTCAGATCAGGCGGTAGAGCCTTCAGTGTGCTAGCTGCCAGATTATGGAATGCGCTCCCGCTGGAACTAAGACAAGTAAGGGATCTTTTCCTTTTTCGGAAGAGACTAAAAACCTGGCTATTTCCCAGCACCTAATATGTTGTCTGCTCCTAGGTGGTTTATCCACATAATGTGCTTTCGGGTTGTTTAGCGCCAGGATGCCTGAAAGGTGATAGTTCGCTCTATAAGTGTAATAAATAAAAATTACAATAAATAAATAATAAGAATTCAAGCTCCAGATCCAGTGATGACTCCCATGTGGTGGTGGATGACCCTGGACCTGTATCCACTCCATCAGAGTCCACCGCCACCCGTACTATCTCCACCCTCCCAGCTGCTCCCCAGCTCCCTGTCCGTGGCCACTCCCTAGAAAGGGAGGAGTCTCCTTTGCGCCAAACACCTCATCCCCTGCCTCTGTCTCCTCTGTTGCCCTGAGTGTGAAGGCCATTGACCTCCTGAGGCAGATCTATGTGGGGTAGACAGCAGTGCTGAATGTCCTCCAGGTGCATACCAATCACCTTATACAGATGGTATTTTTCCTGGTTGTCATTCACTCTGACATGTCTTCCCTACAAAGATCTAATCAGGCTCTAGCCTCCACACTGACGGCAGCATTAACTCAAATTCAGCTTGCTCAGCCCCCTCCTGCCTCTTCCCAATCCACAGTCCCGAGTACCCTCCCTGACCAAAGCACAAGCAAACATAAACATGCATCCACCTCAACATCCACAAGCAGCACACAAACACATAGACATAAGGCAAACACGCACACAAACACTCACAAGATAGACGTCACTCTCACTACCACAGGCATGCCAACAGACACAACACCCACTGCACCATGTGTCACACTAACAGCAAAACAGGCAGACAGCACACCATCACACCCAGACACAACAGTCACCACACCAGCATCCAAAGACATGCCGCATACCTCACAACCCTCTGCCTCCACAGCCCCTACCCTTGCCTCTCCTCGTACCCGCTCTGCCCAAAACCTCCACCTCATTGCCTTTGACCTCTTCCTTATCTAAACAGACCAACCACCTTCCAAAAAGAAGAAATAGCCCCTGCCGCCCATGCCATACCTTTCTACACCCCCCAAACACCAACCCAACCCCCGACAAAAAAAGAAAACAACAAGTTCCCCAGAAATGGAAAGTTACCCAGGCCAAAAGTCCCACACACCCCTCCTGATTTCAGCGCTCCCAAAGACTAACCCAGTCCTCCTTAGTCTTGTCCTTTTGGTGCCTGGCCCGCCCCCTAGATGCCACTCCCGGGGGAGGAGTCCCTTTGTAGTACAAGTGCAGGCAATTGAAGATTGTCAAAAACTTTGTGGCCCATATGAGGAACTCTTTGGGACTGGCCATTGGCCTTTTGCTCTTGAAAAAACCCAGGTTTGCTGAATAAAGCATGTCCTAATTTCGTTTTCAGATTTCTGTGTCCCCAAAATAGATTTGTTGTCAACGGTCATTCATGTGTATTTAGTGATGTAAGTATAAAATGATGTTTGTATGGAATGGATTGCATATCGTCTATGGAGTATGAGCACTTGGTTAGGATGTAGTACATTTTTGTGCCGGCATTGGCAGGGTGTCAATGTCGACATTAGTTTTGTCTAGGAGTGTGACATGAAGTCACAAACCTTTGCTTTTGAAATTAGACTTCCTAATAGTTTCTGCTTACAAAAGGTCAACATAGTGCAAGTGTAGCAAAGTACAACAGTTTTAGAGAGGCATGCTGCATATGTATGCTAATGGCTGACAGTCAACTGTCTTATCAATACAACTGGATACATATGGACTATGCCTACATGGTAGAGACTTTGAACACTCATATGTACAGACTAATGGTACAATTTATGTATGTGACTTGACAGTGGTAATCCAATTTCTGTGCCTTCAATAGATCTGGTTAACTAGTTGCAATGACAACATTGCCACAGGTGGTTTCCACTGTAGCAAATACCCTTTCAAGGCAGTTGACCCATATTATACATGTCTTGTGCCTATGGTGAGTGTGAGGTAGGTATCATTCTGACAATGACCTGGCCCTGTTGCCTTCCCAGACTCCCATTTATTTAGATATTCCTGTTAGGCAAGGAGTCTATGGTATGTATCCTCCAGTGCATTCTAACTTTGATGTTAATCATAACATCCTAATTTTTTGGGTACATCATGTGGGTGGTGTGGGTGTCCATGACATGGCTCGGTAAGTTACGTGATTCTGTTGTTAGAAAGACACTATTGTTGTAGGTGTTAGTTGCATGTGCACCCAGTGTATGACACATGAATGGTTGGCACACATTGTGAATGCTAGTGATGACATGGTGAGATTGAGGAGTTGTACAGTACATAGCGGTGTAATGTACATATCATTCTGGGCCGATGTCACAGTTAGAGTATGAGAGTCTGGGCATTTCCCTAATCTGTGAACTGAACATAGGTCATATCATGCTTATGTGATGTTCCTTTAAAATAAGTGTTGGTGCACACATGACCCTGCATTTGCTCCTCACCCTGAAATATGATGTACTATACTTGTGAATGTTAAGCAGCAGGATAGGGGATGTATGGCCTATCCAAGTGTAATGTTAGTTGTATTATGTTGTTCAAGCATTTCAATGAGTGTTTGTGAGATACGTCAAGTTGAGTGTGTCAATATGCCCAGAGAGTGACCAAGATACAAGGCTTTTGATTTCTGGGTTGCGATTTAGTGGATTAGGGTAGTGTCTATCTGCATTGTGGCATGGTTTAGGTTTTTCTCACAAAGTCGTATTGGGTATTTTAGTTTGACAAGTGTTTCGTTGTGGAGAGTTTTAGGGATGTGTATCATGAGTATGTGGCTACCTTTTTGACCCACATGAGCAATTTGATTGTGCAATTCACATATAGGCACAAGTTCTAAATGTTGTACAGTCAGGCATATTATGAATCTGGAATTGGATATTACACACCTAACATTGTACTTAAGATGGCTTACAGTTTGTGCTTGGCAAAGGCTGTGATAGTCATATCAGTTATGTGACACACATGTGACTTTGCTCCATATGGATTTGGAGTCGTCACGACACTGACAGGAGTGGATTGTGCTTGTTGTATCCAAGATATTTCATCAACTTGTTCTGGGACACTGGTGGGTGCTGCATGGGCTAAGTTTGTTAGTTATGTTTCAAACATTTAGCTGAACTCTATTCATTGCAAAGGGTATTTTTTATGTACATTAAATTGACATGCTGTAAATGCCAGGCTTGGTCAAGTCCTATTAGTATATCAGGAGTAAACTACATTTGTCCGTGCTTGGTCATCCACTGTCCCTTGTAGTCCTCTCATGTGATACAGCAGAAGGTATACCTTTTCTGCATAACACTGCACAGCAACACTCTCCTTTTTGGCTCAGTTTAGGAAAGCAGATGTAACCTCAGTCATTGGTCACAGGAGTGGTGTAGAGGATATTTAGTTCGGGTGGATGCTGTGTGCCAGTCTAGGCTGGCGCTGCCTGTGGACAGCTGCCCAGGGAGGGCCTAAAAATTGCTAATGACTACAGGGCCCAGCAACAGAGCGCTGCCTTTAGGAGGCCATCAGTGTTATGAGCTACAGTTGGTCAGCCCCCTGCCTTGGGTTTTGCAGCCATGGTGCAGCAATGTGAGGCACAATTAACGCACAACACCCCTCACCTGGGTCCCTTTGGACGGGGATGAAATGGCAAAATGTTTGTCGCATACAGCCTTTCAGTATACAAACTGTAATGAGTGTTTAATTTGAGTTTCTTTTTCTGACAGACTTGCCTTACTGTCAACCCTCGCTCTGCCTAACAATGCATCTGCATTATGACAGCAAATAGCCACAGCACTTGAGGGTGCAATGGATGAGACCGGCACCTGCCCCTGCCTGAATGAAAATCAGTTTTATGACAATCGGTTTACCTCTGACACCATTGATCACACGTTGTTTTATCTGCTAGTCTATTTAATGACTGCGATTAGAAACAATTTTTTCACTTACTTCATCAATTTGTACTGGACGAACACTACTTCATCTCAAGTTGCACATTATAAATACAAAATACAGTGATAGATATTTACATTTGTACAGTGACTTTTTGGCATATCAAACATAACATTGCAATGAATTTGAAAATAATCGAAAAGTCAATTTTTAGTGTCAAACAATCAGAAAATCAATTAAATCACTTGTCCGATATTGGGTTATCTTTAAGAACTTTAGCTGGTTGGCTCCTATAGTTCTTGCTGTAATTACGGTCCTAGGCAGAGTCAAGTTCAAAGCTTTGTGATTTTAAACGAGCAAACTTAGTTGTTTTAATGTATGTGCTCGGGTGGGCGTTATTTTGCATTCTTCTCCCCCACCAATATTAATGATCTCTGCTTGTTTGCCAACGCGTTTCGACCTTTGACATTGGACCTATATCATATTTGTAAGGTCGTCTTCAGGGCTGGTGTGTGGTTGGGATCGGACGTCTATCTCTGCAAGGACAAAAAATGTCTGTTTTAATTTTAACGCAGAATTAGGGTGTTGTGAAAGCAGTGGTTTTGTGCTAACTTACGCTCATTAACGGGTATGGAGACTTTTCTTCTTTTTCTGCATAACACTGCACAGCAACACTCTCCTTTTTGGCTCAGTTTAGGAAAGCAGATGTAACCTCAGTCATTGGTCACAGGAGTGGTGTAGAGGATATTTAGTTCGGGTGGATGCTGTGTGCCAGTCTAGGCTGGCGCTGCCTGTGGACAGCTGCCCAGGGAGGGCCTAAAAATTGCTAATGACTACAGGGCCCAGCAACAGAGCGCTGCCTTTAGGAGGCCATCAGTGTTATTAGCTACAGTTGGTCAGCCCCCTGCCTTGGGTTATGCAGCCATGGTGCAGCAATGTGAGGCACAATTAAAGCACAACACCCCTCACCTGGGTCCCTTTGGACGGGGATGAAATGGCAAAATGTTTGTCGCATACAGCCTTTCAGTATACAAACTGTAATGAGTGTTTAATTTGAGTTTCTTTTTCTGACAGACTTGCCTTGCTGTCAACCCTCACTCTGCCTAACAATGCATCTGCATTATGACAGCAAATAGCCACAGCACTTGAGGGTGCAATGGATGAGACCGGCACCTGCCCCTGCCTGAATGAAAATCAGGGAATCCTATGGGACTCCCAAAAACTAAAGTCTAACATCCATTATGCCATCATATCACATTGGGAGATTACCACAAACAGGCGATAATCCTATTGCCCAAACCTAGGGTAAATACACAATATTAAAGCTACAACGGTTTGAGAAAAAAAAATATATTACAAAGGAAGTAAATTTGCAATCAATAATACAAGTACATTAGTCAAATAAGGAAAAATATTTTAGGCAAATAAGACATTAAAAGAAGGAGGTGTACCCAACACAGAAGATTGATACAAAAAAATATAGTTCATAGCATTAGCAAAATATAAGCAAGCAATTACAAAAACATGGTGCTCACATAATAACACAAAAAAGCATGGTTCATAACATAATATACTGAGTAAAACAAAAAACAAATGGCAAAAAGGAAACACAATTAAAACAAACAAACTGGTCAACAAATAACAGGAACAGAAGAAGGCAGTTAATGCTTCCTTATGACTTCTAGGTTTTTGAAGGGGGAAGCACTGAAAGCAGTACTGAGTGGCGGGTGCTTGGGGCTTTGGTGGGGGCTAGGGCCAATATCCACAGGGCTTTGATTTAAACAGAGGCACCACTTGGTCAGCAGGAGACTGTGTGCCAGTTGCAGCCTGGGATGTTACCCACGCTGACAGATACTCAAACACACCACACCCATCTCATTGAGCAACTTCATTGCTTTTACTTTAAAACATGACAAGCTGAGATGTACGCTTAGGGAGATAAGTCAGGGCAACTCCTGGCCTGCCTCCTCCGCGGCATTACATAAACCCAGCACATAACGATGATTAGGGATCACCTGAACCAGATGCACACTAGTGAGGTAGCCATCCATGAAGCCTTCACAGTGTATTGTCATGGCCTATCAATCCCGCATAGTCTGAGCACCAGGTAGATATATCCAAATTTCTCACTGGATTGAATCTGCCTGTACTTGATCCTGCAGCACATGCAGTGATTAACTGGCTGGCTGGAACTGGAGATACGCAGAGTGATTAGGAGCGCTGCCACGTTAACAACTCAGGTGTTGGACGGCCACCCATCCACGCTCTACAAGGCCTATGAGCTTTTACTTGCCCCCAGGTTACTGTAACTGTATCAGGCCACCTTGAGTGATTGGAGACAACCGCAATCCATGTAAAAGTCTTTGTTGGGATCACTGGTAAAAGCCAACATTAACCCGACAAAACTGACGTCCTACCATCCATTGTCCATGCTAGGTATGGATTATATATTCCTTGGTAAGGTAGTTACGCCCCGCCTGCTGTTCCACATGCTGTATCTAGTGCATAGGATCGAAAAGGTTTTTATCCCTGATAGATCCACAATGCTTAATATTCAGAGGCTAAATAGGCTGCTGGAGCTGGTCCGTGGGAGGTGGCCCCACCTCCCACGGACCAGCCGGACCGTGGGAGCCTGCTTAGTTCTGGACCCAGTGAAGGCATTCCATACCGTTGATTGGGAATATGTATTTACCACTCTGTCAAAACACTGGGCATTGCAGGACAGCTGCAACAACACATATGTCTTTTTCCTACCCAGCCAACTGCCCAAGTCAGGTTTTTAAAAGACATATCACCCTCTTTTACATTGGGCAGGTAGACTCATCAGGGCCCCCTTTCCCCACTGCTCTTTTCCCTCGCAATGAAGCCACTGGCCCAGCAGCTTTGTCAGTGGTGGTAAGCATGGGGAGTTCCACTAGGCGATGAGGTACATATAGTATCCATTGATGCAGACGACATGCTGCTCTCTATTCAGTAGATACGCGGGGAAATTCCAGATATTTCTGAGAGACTAGCAGGTTTCCAAAGTATGTCAAGTTTGGGTGTTAACTGGGCCAAGTCTTGTGTTTTTCCCCTTTGTGTGGACTTAACTCCAAAAGTGGTTATGGCAGGGGAGCAGAGGTTGATGTGGGAGCTTCGGTGTTTTGATACTTTGGGATCTGTAACTGTCATGAACCAAATTATCTCATTGTGAAAATCTGACCAGGGCCATAACCTCCTTACCTCCACAGATGGCTTTTTGGAGTACTCTCCCAATTACAGTCCAAGGACGTATATCAATTTCCAAGTTATTAATGTTCCCCTGCATCTTGTATTTTTTACATCACCTAGTGGTGACTGTACCTTGTGCCACCTCCAGGGAGTTGGACACCATGCTGTGACGGTTAATCTGGAATAGAGGCAGGAGACGTGTGGCTCTGCAGAGGCTGCAGCTGCCAGTGGGAAAGGGCGTCCTGGGTGTGCTGCTTTTAGAAAATGTTACTTGGCAACACTGCTGCAATGGCCGGCGTGATGTTTGGCTGGGAGGCAGGTGTACAAAGTGGGCAGGTTATAAACATGTTGAAGGAAGTGGCCCTCAAAGGCCACTCGGGTTTCTTACAACCACCTGCTATGCCTTCCCAAGAATGAAGAGTCGGTCACACAGTAGAGAATACAAACTTACATTTTATTAGCAATACTCTGCAGAGGAGTCCATTCTGACCTGCACCCTAAGATGTCTGCCGAGGGACTGGCCCCCCAACAATCTGTAACACGTAATGAACCTTCCCAAGAGCCTCCAACCCCGCCCCCTATGGAAAGTTACCAGCCTGGGCCGAACATGAACAAAGGAGGCACAGGGGGCTGAGCTACCACCTGCCAGATGGGTACATGTTATCTACAATTCAAGGCTATAGCGCCGAGTCTCAGAGTCTCCTAACGTGGGAGCAGAACTACACACTCGGATAGGTATGTGAGGGCAGAATAGCCTATTCATTAGTGAGTCGGGAAGCAGCCTTGGACAGAAGAGAAAATAATAACGAAGTACAGTGTTCTGCTGAGGCAAGCAATACTAAATAATGAAGCCTAGTACGGGCACAGCCTAAGCAGTCTATTAAGGATTACGAAATACAAAATGGAGTCACACTTGCTAACTGAAGCCTGCACATTATGGGGATAACTCAGTGGGTTGCGTAACGTGAATACAAATGGCATCTGTTTAGCCACACATTGCTAACCTAATATAGCATGAAACAAGTGCATTGCGGGAATGGGATTTTCAAACCTAACAATGTAGGGCATAGGAAATGGTGGGATCGATGTTGCTCACTGGAGAGCTGCTCCCCAGTAGAGCTGACATCCTGGTGAAAGTGGCTTATTATAGCCATGATAAGAGCCTGGGGGTACTTCCGTACATGAGCCCTTACTCTCAGTCTGTTGGTCTGCACTTCCTACCACTGTTCCATACAAGCATTGTTAGGGAAGGACTGACGGCATGGAGAGATACAGGATTGAACTCAGTGTGGGACATTCCAGTGGGCCATTTCTTGGCACATGGCACACTAATAGCTGAGATGGGATGCCTGTGGAGGGTCACAGAAACCGAACTGGAGCATCACCCACTAACCTACGCCCTGCACATAATGGGTGCAGGTCAGAAACTGGTGACCTTGTTTGTTAATGGCTTGGTGCACATGACGACTGACCCTCTGTCACCTGTTCACTGGCTATGGGGCACCGACATAGGATGAGCCCTCACGGCCAAGGACTGGAAATGCACTAGGCAATACTGATATAAAGTATCTCGTAATGCCCAACTCAAGTACATTCAAGTCAACGTCCAGCTCAGGGCATGTCTCACCCCAGCTGTCCTTCACCAAATGTTTGCGTCCTCCCCTCTGTGCCCACGATGTCATGCATCTATTTTGGATTTGATACATATGTTCTGGGCATGGCTGGATGAGGCGAACCTGTGGTCCAGAGTCACAGATGTACTTGACACAGTGATGGGTTGGGTCAACCTCCTTCCATTGGAGGGGACGCTGCTAGGGATATTCAGGCAGATGGGGGATTAAAAGGTATCCAATAGAAGGACAGATTTGGAAATGCTCATAGCACACCAGGCTATTTGAATGCATTGTAAGGCCACTGCACTCCCAACACTGCAACACTTTGGCACAGCAAATCTCTAATGGGCTAGGGATGAGGCAATTGCGCTGGGCAGGGAGGAAGTTGTGTGCCTCCACAAGATTGCAATAGCTAACCTGTAGGTCAATTTGGTACATGACTTACAGGATGCACAGGAAGAGCCACGGGATGGGTGACTGTGAAGGGCCAGGCTCACGGACACGTGGTCATGGACCTATCAGAGGTGGTTCTGACATGGCTAGATGAAGCTGCTTCTCTGTCATGTGAGGCAGACTGGGTACCTGACATCTCCCCTTCAATCACGGGGAGGGGGGCTCTAAGAATCCACATATGCTAAAATGGCAACTGTTAACAATGGCTTTTGTACTAGAGGCAATGGTCTCACCCCCCATGTCTAGACTGTGAGGTATCTGGGATGCTGACCTTCTAAATTCCCAGGATTCCTCTGTGCTCGTCTATCTAGTTATGTTTATCGTGTTTTTGACGTTGTTCAATATTGAACCGAATGCTCCTGTTGTGGTATACTTGACTGAGTGATGAATACTTGTTATGCACAGCTGATTAGATCTACATTTATTGCTTAGTGAAAGATGATTTACATCCATATCAATTTGCTCCCGAGATATGATGATGAGAGGAAAGTAAGAGATTTGCTTGGATGTTGAAATGTCTTGTAACTCCTATGCAGCTATACACATTGACCCATATGCCACCAAATGCACTTCCCCCCTGTCTCTTTATTTTGTATGTGAGAAATTGTCTTATTTTTGAGATGTGGGTCTTCCTTTCCAAAGGTTTTGGATCATGAACCATCCTTTATGTGCCCGCAGAATTCAAGCCTGCTCGGTGTGGACTCCTATTACTCTAGACCTTTTTGAGAAATATTACTCCAAGTGGGACATTTTGAGACAATGCCCTGACTGTACAGGTAGAAATCCTAGCTCATGGCCTGCTCACTGACCTCAGTAAACAGTGGTGGTGGAATACCACAGATCCACCGGGGACATGTAAACCTGGCCTGACAAGGCATAGTGGGTCACAAGATAGAGTTTTGGAGTGAGGTGTGCATGCAAGCAGACCTGGGTGCATGATAGGGATTGTATGGAAGGCATTCAGAAGTCTGAGGTCTGCTTTGGATCATTCATTTTTTTTTATTACTGACACATACATCATTCCCTGCTGGTTGTGACTCCCTATACTAGCCTGGCTACATGCCCTGTGGTAAGGCTGAGATCATGAAGAGCGGAGGCTCTGGTGGATGCCTGCTGCGACACTGCAAAACTCATCAGGACACAGGATCTGAGGTTCTGTCATTGGGCTGATGGGGAAGTTTCAGGCCAGGCTGGACTATATTAGTTAGTTATTGTTTTCAGTTTAAGAAATAACATTTGGTTAATATGCACGTACAATGTAATAATATAAGAGATTATCAATAATCATATAATGATAATGATTAAAGAATAAAAGATTTCAAAAAGGGAAAGCAAGCGAAAGATAGAAAAAAGAGGGCAGGGAAAGAAAGATAGCAATTGTATACAATTAAGCAAACTGAACAACTATCTAACAATATTACAAAAGGAATAAATATACAAACTTGCAGATATAATACAATTATAAATACCAAGCATGAAAAAGGTTCACGGAGGTTTACATACTTCAATTCGAGGATTATGTGTACATGTTTTGCTTGCAGTAAAATTTAAAAAAAATTGTTATGGGTAACCAACGATAATCTCTTTTAATAGCGAGATCAACTGGGTGTACAATTGCTCTATCTAATCTGCGATGATAACAGACTCCATACCACCATGCCTGAAAATATATAGAAGAAGCATCCTTCCATGACATGGTAATATGTTGAAAAGCAACAGCAAGACAAATCCTCTGAAACAATGCCTAGGAAAATATTAGTTAAGGAAAATTGGACTTATGTGTGAAAAATAGTATTTATCTGTTGCCAAACTCTTATCCAAAAATTATGAACAGGAGGACATTCAAATAACATATGTTTAAGATCTGCGAAGGTAATGGTGCACGACCAACAAGTAGAAGGAATATCTGGATCAAATTTATGTAATTTAGTAGGTCTAACCAAAAGTCTATTGTAAATAAAAAATAAAGTTCAATTTGTATTTGCTGCTCTGGAAGACTTCCTTATTTTAGTGCATATTTAATTCCATATTAAAGTTGACAAAGAGATTTGTAAATCTGCCTCCCAGGAACATTCCTCCTCTGTTTTATCTCAACTATCTATAAATTAAGTTAAGTGTTTAAAGATATGAGATGCAGAAGGAGAGGGACATAAAGAACAAGTTACTTACCTTCGGTAACGATGTATCTGTAAGAAACATTAGTTAGTTAGATTCCTCACCTTAGAATATCCCCAGGCGTCAGACTGGATCCGGAAGATTTTTCGTCAGCATTACCCCTTGCGCGTCGCTAGGCCTCGTCTGCGGCTCCGCGTCCGTCGTCGGCGTCGTGCGCCAGAATGACGTCGTCGGAGTACTTAGACGCCGCCCTCGCGCGCTGACGTCAGTTCTTGTACATAGCTTTCCGCGCCAGGAACGCAGAGCCATGCAAGAGACCGACACTGGTGCCAAAAAAGTCTAGGGCCCTAAAAGGGATAGCCTTAACCCTAGATGTCAGTTCACAGAACGGGGAGGATGGGTGGGTCGGTGAGGAATCTAACTAACTAATGTTTCTTACAGATACATCGTTACCGAAGGTAAGTAACTTGTTCATCTGAAAGAAACACGTTAGTTAGATTCCTCACCTTAGAATAGATACCCAAGCAATACCAACCCCGGTGGTGGGTATGCGAACCAAGATCACACTAGAAAGTCCTGGAGGACAGAACGGCCAAAGAAGCCATCCCTCCGGACTTGGCTGTCTAGGCAATAATGCTTGGCAAACGTGTGCAGCGAAGCCCACACTGCCGCCTGACAGATGTCCTGCAAAGGGACTCCCCGTCCCAAAGCAGTAGTAGCCGCTGTGGCCCGAATAGAATGGGCGCGCAGCCAAACAGGCGGGTCCTTTTTTGCCAAGGAATAACAGATTTTTATACACAAAACGACCCACCGGGAGATGGTCCGTTTGTGCACAGCTTTGCCCTTCTTTGCACCCACGTAGCCAACGAAAAGCTGGTCGTCCACTCGGAACTGTTTTGTGCGGTCCAAATAAAAGGAGAGCACACGTTTTGGGTCCAGACGGTGGAGCCGCTCTTCCTCTTTGGAAGGATGCGGAGGCGGGAAGAAGGTGGGCAAGGTGACAGATTGTCCAAGATGAAAGGGGGTCACCACTTTCGGTAGAAAGGAAGGACGAGGCCGAAGGACAACCTTGTCCGGATGAACAGATAGAAAAGGAGGCTTGGACGATAGAGCCTGGAGCTCACTCACCCGTCTAGCCGAGGTGATGGCTACCAGGAAAGCAGTCTTAAGAGTTAGAAGACGAAGAGGACAATTGTGAAGAGGCTCAAAGGGAGCGCACATCAGGAATGTTAAGACAAGATTCCAGTCCCACTGAGGCATTACGAAAGGGACAGGAGGAAACGTGTGAGTAATGCCTTTAAGAAAGCGTGACACTACAGGGGACTTGAAAAGAGAGGGCTGATCAGGAAGCCGTAAGAAGGCAGAGAGGGCAGCAAGAGAACCTTTCAAGGTGCCCAGGGCAGAGCCCTGCCGGGCCAAAGAAAGAAGAAAGAGGAGAACCTCAGAAAGAGGGGCGGAAAGGGGATCCACAGCCTTTGCTGTGCACCATGCCACAAATTTGTTCCACCGGCAGGCGTATACCGTCTTTGTGAAGGGACGCCTGGCTGCCAGAATGATATCACAGACTTCAGAAGGCAAGTCAAATGGCATCCACTGCCGCCGCTCAATCTCCACGCATGGAGGTGGAGGCTGGACAGGTTCGGGTGGAGCACCGTCCCCTTCTGCTGCGACAGAAGATCCTCCCGAAGGGGCAGACGTATCGGAGGATCGGTCAACATACTGAGTAGCTCGGGATACCAGTACCTTCGTGCCCAATCCGGAGCCACCAAGATGACTTGGGCCTGGTCGCGCCTGATCTTCTTCAGCACTCTGGGCAGAAGTGGTATAGGCGGAAAGGCGTACAACAGACCGCAACTCCACTCGCGACGAAAAGCGTCGCCGAGCGAGTGCCGCCTTGGAAATTCCAACACGCAGAACTGCTGACATTGCGCGTTCTCGTCGGTGGCGAATAGATCTAACCAAGGCTCTCCCCACTGCTGAAAGAGACCTTGCGCCACCTCGGAGTTCAGACGCCATTCGTGATCCATCATGCACCGGCGGCTGAGTTCGTCTGCTCTGGCGTTCAGAGAGCCCGCCAGATGTTGAACCACCAGGGTGATGCCCTGGTGTTTCAGCCATGTCCAGAGGCGCAGAGCCTCCTGACAAAGGGTCCACGACCCCACCCCGCCCTGTTTGTTGCAATACCACATGGCGGTGGTATTGTCCGTGAACACCTGCATGACACTTCCCCGGACAGAGGGAAGGAAGGCTTTCAGTGCAAGTCGGATCGCTCTCAGCTCCAACAAGTTGATGTGGAGGCGAGACTCCGCCGGAGACCAGAGGCCTCTGATCTCCGCCTCTCCCATATGGCCACCCCATCCCAGGAAGGACGCATCCGTCACTACGACATGCTCCGGAAGGGGTAGGGAGAGGCTCCTGCCCGTGACCCAATCGCGGTCCGTGAGCCACCACTGCAACTGCTGTGCAGTGCCCTCCGAGATCAAGACATGGTCGGACAGGTTGCCGTGATGCTGGGCCCATTGAAACTTCAGGTCCCACTGCAGAGCCCGCATTTCGTCATATGTCACCGATGAATTCACTGTGTATACGATACAACATGTCGAACCCTCGGATTCCATTTTAAAAGGGTAACCATTTTGTGGTTGCCCTCACATAGGCTGCGCTTTGAGGCCATGCCTAGGCCTAAAGGACACGCAATCTTTCTTTGACTTCTTTGTGACCTATGCAAACTGACTCCGCTGCCCGAGGTCAATCCTGCCTGGCCGGTTCCTTTTACTGCGGCCTTATGGGATTAGCATCAGGGCCCAACACATCATAAAGTCGTGCATACCACGCGACTTCTGACTAATCCCTTTCACACCTGACCCTGTTTCCTACTTTATGACTTGTTTTACGAGGAAGAGGTGTCCGTTTTATTGGGGTCTGCTGATATCTGATGAGGGTTCTGAGCCTCGCTGGGTAAATTATTATGTGCTGACTGAGCTGAAATGTGGGATTATCATCATGACTGTGCTCTTTCTTTGAAGCGAAAATATGTGAACGACCACTTGTAAAAGAGGGGCGGTGTTGCCCAGAGCGTAATATTCTGTATATAAGAAAAGACTGGTTTTTGGTTGGGAGCAGTCTCCTGAGAACATACATCGTGTTGTACTTCTCGGATACCTGTGATTGGTCTGCAGCCAATAAATACGATCTTTGACTTCACCTAGAAGACTTTGTGTTTCTGTGGTCCGAAACAGGAAGAACTCGAAGTCATCGGGTGTGTCCCCTGGCACCGCTGGGTTGGTTCTGAAAAACCCAGTACTTCAGTTGGCGCCCAACTCGGGACGATTTCAACGGTATCGGTCCAAGCCAGAGGTTCGTGAGGAGCTTCGTGTGAAAATTCTGGAGGAAGGCCGCCACTTCATCGACCCCTGCATGTCGACGTGGTCCGAAAGTCTTTACTGCGAGGTTCTCCGCGTCCCGACGGCTACAAAGGACTGCTGCCCTGACTATCGCCCTGTCTTATACCCTTGATGATTTGGTAGAGCGAAACGATTTAACGAGTCTTCTGGTGACGTCATCGATACCTCAGCGATACCTCAGTTAAGTATAAGTAGAGCGTCTCCCAGTCCTTAATTTGGTATCCCTTCGGGATCGCTTTGATTTGGAACTTGCAAGTGCCAAAGCCGAAGGACTCGTGTATTCACAAGACTATCGTATTCGATAATCCTTTGAAGTTTGAAACTAGACTAGTGAGCAACGATGCCTGGTTCTAGTATATTTGGAAATTTGCTTTGTTTGGGTTGTAATAGGGACTCCCGATTAGAGGATTCGTGTCCGGTTCCTCCAATTGGAACTCCAACGTATGAGCTTTATGTGAAACATGGCGTGGGCCCCATTGCGTATAATGAAGTATGGATCCGATACACCAGGAAGTATGGTGTTTTAAAATGGCCCCAAAATGGTAGTTTCGACACAGAAATCCTAGATAACTTAGAGGTTAAATTATTTAAAAAGAAAGCCCGGCCGGCGATGTTTGATTCTTTCCGCCTATGGCGAAAGGAAGCCAAGCAAAAAGAAATCAAATTAGCCAAGAAAAATAAAAGAGAGAAAGGTATGTCGATAATGCAAGCAGCCTTGCAGTTTAAAGACAATGAAGAAGAACAGATGAATGAGCAGCTGCACAGGCAACGTAAATTAGTGATTGATAAATGCTACACAGTTTTGCCGCCCCTTCAGCAAGGTGCGTCAGAAGAAAAGGAGAAAGATCCCCTAATGTCACATTTGCTGAGTTCGCCACCCCCGTATGCGCAGAGTGCTACAGCGCCTCCGCAGCCTTTAAATGTACAGCCTCTAGTTAACTTGCCGCAAGCTTTCCCGCAGCCGCCAGCTCCTTCTCACCCGGCTCCTATGCCTACGGCGCAGCCCTCTCAAGGGCCGCCGGTTTCGCTGCCTATCTCTTCTGCGCTTCCTGCGACTTTACCTAGTACATCAGCTGCCTCCCTCGATGCTCTCCCTGATATGACCCTGTACCTGTATCTGCACCCATTTTTCTTCCCTCTGTCTTTCCCCCTGTTCTTGCCTCAACCTCTCCTTCTACACGACAACGAATAGCTAGTGCGGTCACTAGTTTTATATCGCCTCTCTTTGGGTCATCTAGTACGACCCCTGGTTCACAACGTACGCAGTTGCGTAGTCAGCTGCCAGGTTCTGAAGAGAAAGAAGTATTAGACCGCATGGCATATAAATGGATTGTTTTTTTTCCTTCAAGATATGATGTAGAGTCTGTTATAAATGTTTTTCATCAATGGGAAGCACCAAAACAGAGATACGTTTTTGAGAAAATGTGTGAATTCCTCTGTGAGGAATTGGAAGATAATGGTTTGGACTTAAGCCCGCAGGAATTGTGTCATGTACGGTTTGAATTTGGAAAAGGTACGATTGTGGGTCCCGATGTTGGGAAAGCAGTGGCGACATTATTGTCTTTCAGGATCGAGGATCCTTCTCAGTCACTGTTTAAACGTGACTCCTCTGATAGGAAGGTTAGACAATACCCTATGAGAGAAGTCCCTCCGGTATGGAAGGACGCGGTTGCGGCTGACGCCGCCAACGGTATTGCTGCTATGCCAGCTCATTTCCAGCGTGTTTGGGTACATGTTCCTTGGAAGCGATCAGAAGTTTTAGCCCTTAAGCAGACATTATCTGACCCCCGTAAAAACCCCGCAGGATATTATAAGGAGTTATCACAGACTGCAGAATCGTGTGTCATGAACCTAACTGACATAGATATGTTGTTCGGGAATGTCGTTCCGCAGCCTTTGTGGGGGTTGATTTGTAATGCAGATCATGCTGCAGAATTAGGTGACACATGGGCTAATATCACTGCTACAGACATTAGACAAGTTGGTGGTGCGAAACCTGAGCCCCTAGTAGCAGAACTCCCTGGTAGAATTATTACCTACATGAAGACCTTAATGCCAGCGATGCGTGTGAATGGGGATAAATTATCCGCATGCAAACAAAAGAAAGACGAAACAGTGTCTGATTTCTTCACCAGGTTTGAAGAAACATTTATCAACCACAGTGGTCAAGACATGAGCACGGAAGGTGGTCAACGGTTATTTGTTGATAAATTTGTGCATAATTTGCTTCCCGAGTTGTGTAAGAAATTAAAAGATTCAGAGAGTTCTTGGGCTGTTTCCGCATCAGCGCAAATACTGGCTACTGCACAGTATTACGAAAATAGGGATAAGGATGAGAAAGATAGAGCAGACAAGAAAACAAAAGAATTAAAGACGAAGGTTCTTTTACAGCAGGCTTACCCGCCACGTGGAGATCAGAATAACTATAAGCAAGGTCAGAGTAACTATCAACAACCCCGACAGTTTCAGAGTAACTCGCAAAGGTTCGGGTATTCCCAACCGCGTGTTCCTGTGGGTCCCAATCAGTGTTCGTATTGCAAACAAGAAGGTCATTTTAAGTATAGTTGTCCTATATTGTTGCAGCGCACGAATAATGCTTATGGCGCGAGAGGTAAAGGTGGCCAGCAAGCTCCTAGAGGTAGAGGGCGTGGGAATGTTCCCCAGAACGCGCGTCCTCTTCCGCCTCAAAATACGATGAATAGTTTAGATCAGCAGTCCAATGTAACTAGTGGGACAGCTCAGTACTATAATAACGACTATTATGCAGAAGATGGAAATGCGGAAGGTAATGATTACTAGGACAGCCGTAGACAAAGAGAGGGAGTTGTTACAGTGCCAGTGGATCAGAGTGGACCGTATGTTAAGGTGACTACAGCGGGTGTGACAGAGCCTTTTCTGTTGGATACTGGTGCTGCAAAGAGTTCAATTATGCACTCAAAACTCCCTGGCGCGCCTTTGTCTGGCGAAATGAATGTTTCAGTAGGTTTTTCTGGCGCCCCGGTTAGGAACCCGATCTCTAGTCCTATGCCCCTTTCTGTTGGACCTTGTGAGCTGAAAGCACCCCTTATCCTAACGACAGGTTGTGGTGAAAACCTGTTAGGATTAGATTTGTTAAAGAGATTACATGCAACATTATATTGTTCCCCCTCGGGAGTACAACTTACACTGGGTAGGGAAGTGATTTCTCCAATGTATTTGTCGAAGAATAAACTGCCAGCTGAATTGTCGTCTCTTCCGGATGTCCTTTGGGCTACTGGTCCTAATGATGTGGGTCTCTTGGAAATATCGCCATATGTGGTCACTTTGAAAGCCAATGTTAAATTGCCACGCATTCCCCAGTACAAGATCTCTAATGAAGGTGAGAAAGCGTTGTTAGCGATCATCTATGACCTGATCGGAAAGGATGTAATCGAAGAGACAAGAGGCAACGTTTGCAATAGTCCGGTTCTGCCTGTTTTAAAACGTACTGACCCTTCTCAGCCACCTGTTTACAGATTTGTGATCTATCTTAGAGAGGTCAATAAGATAGTTGTGCCACAGTTTCCGGTTGTCCCTGATATAACTGCCTTGTTAACTATGATCCCAGTTTCCGCTGCTTGGTTCTCAGTGATTGATTTAAAGAATGCTTTCTTTAGCATTCCAATTGCAGAGGAGAGCAGGGATATTTTTGGTTTCAGTCTAAGAGGTCGTAGCTTCCGCTTTAAACGCGCTCCGCAGGGCTACTGTGAAAGTCCATCAATATACAGTCAGGCTTTAAAGGCGCAGCTCGATACAATTGTCTTACCTAGTGGTGCTACCCTTATTCAGTATGTTGACGATTTACTAATCGCCGCGGATACTGAGGAGATTTGTAAAGAAGCTACATCGTCATTGTTGCGTCATTTGTCTGCCTTTCATCACAAAGTATGTCTCTCTAAACTGCAATATTGTCGACAAGAAGTGACCTACTTAGGTCATCTCTTGTCGAAGGAGGGAAGGAAACTGACCCCAGAAAGAATTCAGGCCATTGCACAATTGAGCGTGCCAAGAACACAGAGAGAAGTGCGTGCTTTCTTGGGTATTACTTCATACTGTAGGCAGTGGATCCCGAGTTTTTCTTTGCTGGCAAAACCTTTGATAGCATTAACATGCAAAGATACACCGAATCCCGTCCCATGGTCTGAAGAGTGTCAGAAAAGTTTTCGGAATTACGTAAGGCATTATGTTCGGCTTCTGTATTGGGTACCCCCGACTACAGTAAACCTTTTACATTGTATGTTCACGAGAAAGAAGGTTGTGCGTTGTCAGTGCTGACACAGTCTTTTGGAGACAGACAGCGTCCATGCGTGTATTTTTCGTCGACTTTGGATCCGGTAGCCAAGTTGTTTGAGAGCCACAGCGGCAGCAGCTGTTTCTATTCGACAGTCTGCTGGGTTAGTAATGAACAACACGTTGATTGTGATGGTGCCACACGCAGTGGACACGTTATTAAATAGGACCAAGACACAGCACTTAACCAGTGCTCGATTGTCAGGGTACGAGTTGACACTGCTAGCGAGTCATGTGCACATAAAGAGGTGCAATACGTTGAATCCAGCTACTTTATTACCGATTTCAACAGACACAGATGAGGTTGAACAGCATGATTGTCTGTTCAGAACAGAAGAAGAAACAAAAGGGAGAGTGGATCTTAAAGATACTCCCCTGGTTGAGTGTGATGGTACCTTATGGGTGGATGGTTCGTGCTTCAAGCTTCCGAATGGTGATACGACTGCAGCATATGCTGTCACGACTTTGCACACGATTGTTGAAACTGCACGTATACCACATAATTCGGCTCAATCAGCAGAATTAATTGCACTTGAGCATGCGTGTTGTCGAAAGGAATGAAAGTGAACATATATACTGACAGTCAGTATGCCTTTGGCGTGGCCCATAGTTTTGGGCGCTTGTGGAAAGAACGTGGGTTCCTGACTTCGCATGGAACTAAGATTCAGAATGGTCAGTTGGTGAATGATCTCCTTGAGTCGTTGACCTTGCCATTTCAAGTTGCGATTGTGAAATGCAGTGCACACAAGAAGGTTATTGATGATGTTGGTCGTGGTAATGCGTTTGCTGACGAAATCGCGAAAGAAACAGCAAAAGATGTGACGAATCGAATGTATGTTGCAGGCCCTGCAAGATGGGTTGGTGTTGTTGGAATGTGTGAAGACACGATAGAGAGTGTGACGTCCCTTCAAGCTGAAGCCACAGAGAAATAATTAAGCATGTGGAAAGAAAGTAAGGGTAAATTGGATGAAAATGGTTGTTGGATTGATTTGTCAGAACACCGGCGATGGTTGTTACCTGATGCATATGTGCTTCCAGTGGTCACGATGGCACATGGAATGGCGCATATCAGTGTGAAAGGGATTTGTAAGTTGTTGGCTCCAGTATGGCAGAATGCTGGAATTCCCAAGTGTGCAGAGAATGTGGTCAAAACTTGCATGGTATGTTTGAAATACAATCCTGGTAGGGGAACCCCAACTCCAGCTGGTCATTTTGCACCTCCAACATATCCGTTTGAGGTTTTGCAGCTAGATTTCATCCACATGGAAAGGTACAACAATTTGAAATATGTACTTGTTGTTGTCTGTGCTTTTTCAAGGTGGATAGAAGCATATCCCCTAAAAGACAATACTGCCTTATCCACAGCTAAAGCCCTTGTCAAAGAATTCTTCCCTAGGTTTGGAATGCCAAGAATGGTATGGAGTGATAATGGGAGTGAATTTGTGGGACGAGTGATGAAGAATGTATGTGAGGGACTAGGCATAAAGCAGAAGTTCCACGCTGCAAATCACCCCCAATCAGCTGGACTAGTAGAGTGTTACAATGGCACATTGAAGCTCAAATTAGCCAAAATCCAAGCAAGTTCTGGTCTTAAATGGCCTGACGCTCTGCCCTTAGCACTCCTATCAACAAGAATAACTGTGCATTCACAAGTGGGACTTAGTCCCTACGAAATCGTGTTTGGCCGCCCGGCCAATATATGGGGAGTGCCAAGACCTACGAAATTCAGTGAGATCGAACACCCCGTACTGCTTGATTATTTGTATGAATTGACGGCTAAATTGCGTGTTTTACACCAACAGGTGCATGATACTCTGCCTCAGGTCTCTGAAGCCCCAGGACATCCTATCAATCCTGATTCATGGGTGCTGGTCAAAAACTTCAAAAGGACAAAGAATGACGAGCCCCGTTGGACCGGCCCCCATCTCGTCCTTCTTTCCATGAGATCAGCTGTTAGAGTAAAAGGGAAAAAGAACTGGATACACGGCGTTCACTGCAAGAGGGTCCCTTTGCCTTTGCCTTACGACCAGTGGGTCCAGAAAGGGATCGCTGATTCAGAGACTGAGACTGTGCCTTGTTTTCTGCCGTTTAGCGATGCACGAGTAAAAGGAACGCTTTCTCAGAAGGAAAGCGATGACATCTTGCAAGAAACTGTGCCACCGTCAATTCGATTGGACACTACAGAGCCTGAACTCTTGTTTCAAGACCAAACAGTACCTACAAGAAGTCGCTACAATCTGAGGCCGAGAACTATGGACAAATACAAATTCTTTTTCTTTGATATTTTTTGAGAAGTGCAGCTCTCTCTTCCATCTGAAAAACTTTCTTTTTTTTGCTTTTTCGAACCGCCATCCGGGTTCAGCTGCAGGGTCGCGGTGCCAAGACTTTGGGGTACAAGCCGGAGACGTTAGGTCAACGGTCTGGTTGGTCTAGGGCGTTCCCTGGACTGACAGGTGTACTCCTTAGCAGAAGACACTCATCCGCCGCGAACAGCACGGTTAGAGGATGGAGTTTTTCGAGATGAAGAGACCCGCTGAGGAAATGAATTTTAAGAGCAGAATGTGTAAAGCAATGAATAGCAAACGTTTTGTAATATTATGTCTGTTTGTCCTATTTAGCATGATGATGTTTTCAGTAGGTTATGTACTATTGTCTTTTCAAGTGCCGTTTGCACCCACTATACAGCCCATACCTCCTCCTACTGTTTCCTCACACTCTTTCCACCCTCTGCCTGAACACGAACAAGCTAGACGTTCTGAGTTCGTAAACAATTTGTTTATTCAACTCCTGCACCAACACCAACTAGTTATGAACACAACAAATTGCTGGGTGTGTGGTTTGATGCCGCATACCATTGATAAGGGTATCCCGTATCTAGTGCTGCCGTTTAGCTATAATGGGTCATCATGGGCATTCCAGACTATGTTTCTTTTTGCACTTGGAACCTATTCCCCACGACCACCGCATTCCATTAGACCTAGCACGAACAATAAAGCCTTGATGAGAGGAGTTGCTGATATGAGTAGAGATATCGATGCATATTCATCTATTCCCAAGGATGAGTTGCGAGCTTATGTGGGTTGGAACGCGACGGGGTATAGCATTAGTCTGGGCGAGAAACAGCGTAAAAGTTCATCCCCGATTTGGGTCGTACCCCACATGGGTCGGTTCTGTTTACAAGGTAATGGTCAGAATCAAAGAGCTCAATTAGGGAAGAGTGACTGTGCTGAAATGTACATTTTCCCATCACAGTTTTCCCCTGCGTTTTTGGCTGCCAAGGGTACATACTTTGTTTGTAATGATCGAGCACATACATGGTAGCCCCCTGATTTCTCGGGCACATGTTATGTTGCAAATTTGCTACCGCCGACATTTACTGCTGCCTCTGATTATCACAAGACCAGAGTTGTGAGAGGCGTTGTTAGTAAGGAGGATACTGCCGGTCAGGAAGCGGGAGACTTTTTCCTGGGTTTCCTGCCGTTTTGGGGACCAATGGTCAATAGTAGGAACCTGAGACAACTGACTCGTGTAGTTGAAACCACTGTTAATGTAACGGCTGGTGCCCTTGGTAACTTGACAGCTGAGCTCCAAGCGGATCGCCTCATGACGTTGCAGAACCGTATGGTTCTAGATGTCATACTTGCAGACCGTGGTGGGGTATGTAAGGTTATCCAATCAAGCTGTTGTATTTTCATACCAGATACCGCTCCGACAGTCTATCAAGCCATCTCCAAACTGCATAAGATTTCCAAATCCATCCATGTGGATAAAGGAGATTGGTCGATGACGGGGTGGTTCTGGGGACTGATATCAGCTTGGGGATGGAAGATTCTAATAGTCACTGGGACGATCTTAGCCATTCTTTTCCTGTTCTGTCTATGTGTACAGTGTGCTCCTGTAATGTGTAGCCTCTGTGTTACATCATGTGTAAGGAGACCTGTATCAAGGGATGAACTAAGCAATAGGATGATGCTACAGCAACATCTTCATGACTTTATGAATATAGACCTGGACTCAGATCAGTATGAGTATAGTTATTGCCTATGTAAGGGCAAAAGGAGGGTCTGTGGTACTGTAAATTTCGGAAATCATGTGGGTAGCATGGTCCTACCCTGCCGATTTTGGTATCAGCGAACCGCAAATGACTAATGCGGTATGTATGAGTGTTTTCGTCATATGTCACCAATGAATTCACCGTGTATACGATACAACATGTCGAACCCTCGGGTTCCATTTTAAAAGGGTAACCATTTTGTGGTTGCCCTCACATAGGCTGCGCTTTTAGGCCATGCCTAGGCCTAAAGGACACGCAATCTTTCTTTGACTTCTTTGTGACCTATGCAAACTGACTCCGCTGCCCGAGGTCAATCCTGCCCGGCCGGTTCCTTTTACTGCGGCCTTATGGGATTAGCATCAGGGCCCAACACATCATAAAGTTGTGTATCCCACGTGACTTCTGACTAATCCCTTTCACACCTGACCCTGTTTCCTACTTTATGACTTGTTTTACGAGGAAGAGGTGTCCCTTTTATTGGGGTCTGCTGATATCTGATGAGGGTTCTGAGCCTCGCTGGGTAAATAATTATGTGCTGACCGAGCTGAAATGTGGGATGACTGTGCTCTTTCTTTGAAGCGAAAATATGTGAATGACCACTTGTAAAAGAGGGGCGGTGTTGCCCAGAGCGTAATTTTCTGTATATAAGAAAAGACTGGTTTTTGGTTGGTTGCAGTCTCCTGAGAACATACATCGTGTTGTACTTCTCGGATACCTGTGATTGGTCTGCAGCCAATAAATACGATCTTTGACTTCACCTAGAAGACTCTGTGTTTCTGTGGTCCGAAACAGGAAGAGCTCGAAGTCTTCGGGTGCGTCCCCTGGCACCGCTGGGTTGGTTCTGAAAAACCCAGTACTTCACGGGGGATGAACCCGGAACTGCGCCGAATCGAGAACCGCTCCGATGAAAATGAGCTTCTGAGAGGGGCTCAGGTGTGACTTCGGCACGTTGATGGAAAACCCCAGCAAATGCAGGAGATCCGCCGTAGTCTGGAGGTGGGAGACGACTGCCTGGGGCGAGCCCGCCTTCAACAACCAGTCGTCGAGATAGGGGAAGACTGGAACCCCTGATCTGCGCAGATGAGCTGCGACCACCGCCATCACTTTCGTGAACACCCGAGGGGCACTGGTAAGGCCGAAGGGGAGCACGGTGAACTGAAAGTGCTCCTGACCCACCGTGAACCGCAGGTAACGCCGGTGGGCCGGCAGGACGGGGATGTGGAAATATGCGTCCTGCAAGTCCAACACTACCATCCAGTCTCCAGGGTCGAGGGCAGCTAGAACCTGAGCCAAAGTTAACATTTTGAACCGTTCCTTCCGGAGGAAGGCATTGACGTTCCGGAGGTCCAAGATAGGGCGTAGGCCCCCTTTGCCCTTCTTGGGAACCAGAAAGTAGTGGGAATAACAACCACGACCTACTTCTGGGCTCGGAACTCGCTCGACGGCCTCTTTGGCCAAGAGGGCCGAAACTTCCTCTTGCAGAAGATTCAAATGATCCTCCGAGATACGGTGGTGCTGCGGTGGCATGGCTGGAGGGGGTAGCCCCTTTGGACGATTTGCAGCACCCACCTGTCCGAAGTAATGGTACGCCAGTGGAGCAGGTGATGGCGAACCCGGCCTCCCACTGGCGTGGAATGGGCCTGAAAGCTTGGACTAGGAAGGCTTGGAGGCGGATGCTGCCGGGGTGGATGTGGACTGACCGCGTCGTCCTCCAGTACCGCCTCGGCGGAAATCACGTCCGCGACCGCGTGCAGGCTGGTTCTGCGGCCGGTGGCTAGGCGGACGTGAGGAGGTGCCCCTTCCTTGGCCACGAAAGGAGCGAAAAGCGGAAGTTTTTGGCCGCGGGGCCGAGAGGCCCAAGGACGTGGCCGTAGTCCTTGAAGCGAGCCAGCGCACTGTCCGCTTTCTCACCAAAAAGGCGAGCGCCATCAAAAGGCATGTCCATGAGGGTGCTCTGGACATCCCCTGAAAAGGACGTGGACCGCAGCCAGGCGTGACGTCGAAGCGCCACCATGGTAGAAATCGCCCTACCCAGCGAGTCCGTAGTGTCGAGTCCACATCGGATTGCATGGTGCGCTGCATCTCTCCCATTGGCCAGGGCCGAGGAAAGCCGCGCCCGGGCCTCCTCCGGGCACAGTGGCAGCACGTCCTCCACCGCATCACACAGAGAGTGGGAATAACGGTCCAAGAGACAGGCGGTGTTCAAAGACCGTAGGCCCAAACTGAGCGAGGAGAACAGCTTCTTACCAAACTGTTCCAGTCTCTTGGAATCCCGGTCCGGAGGAGCGGACGGGAAGGAGGATTGGGAGGTAGAGGCCTGGATAACCAGACTCTCGGGGGTGGGGTGTTGGGACAGAAAACTGGGGTCGCCCGGAGCAGGGCGGTGGCACCTTGCAACGTTCCTATCCACAGGAGGGACTGTGGAGGGCTTGGACCAGGTGCCCTGCAGAACGTCAGTGAGGGCCTCATTGAATGGCAGCAGAGGCTCAGTGGAGCATGCGGCAGACTGAAGCACCTCAGTGAGGATGTTAGTCCTCACAGCCACGGCAGGCAGCTCAAGCCCAAGGGCTTCGGCCGCCTTGCGCAGCACCACAGAAAAAGCTGCACCCTCCTCCGAAGCCACAGTCGGAGGAGAGATGAATCCAGTGTCCGGTGAGTTATCCAACCCACTGGCCTCCCCCAGTTCATCTGCCCAGTCCTGTGCAAGTTGGCTCTGAAGGGCCATAGGGTCGTCAGACCCCTCCCAGTCGCCCCCGTCATCCGATTCCTGGTAAACAGGAGGAATGATCGGAGCCGGTCGATAGAAAATATGTGTCTCTAGTGGCGTCGGACGCGGCGTCGGGCGGCGCCGCATCGGCGTCGGGACCGGACAGGGGCTGAACCGGGGATCGACGTCGACCGGAGCCGGCATCGGGGGTGGTATCGGTGTCGGCGCCGGCGGAGGAGGCGTAACGAGGTCGACCGGCGTCGACGGCGGCCCAGGCTCGGGCCCCTTGGGGACCTGCGGCGTCGGGGCCGATGCCTCCAACGGCGCCGGGGCCGGAGCCGCCGGCACGCAAGGTCGCCCAGTCGAGTCCGCGGGGCCCGAAGGCACGCCAGCGGGTGTCGACGGCGGGGCCAGGCTCCTCATGGCCGAGAGGAAGGCACTGACCTCCGCCGGCATCGCGTCAGTCCCAGGGACCGTCGGTTATGGGGACTTGCGCGGCGCCTGCGGCTCCTGCGGAGCCACGGGGGTGGTACCACCCGGACCCTCGGCCGAGTCGCGTGACCGGCGAGGGGAGTCCGAAGAGCGGTGTCGCCTCTTGGACTTCTTGGAGTGCCTCGACTTACCCGAAGACTTCGAGCCAGACGAGTGACGATGGCGAGTGCGGCTCCACGACCGTCCTTGGACCTCATCCTGGACCGGGATCGAGAGCGGCGCGGAGCCGAGTGGCGAAGCTCGAGAAGCTTGCAGGACCGCTCCCGTCTAGCCTTCGAGGTCAGGGCCATACAATCGGAGCACGATGCCGCGTCGTGGTCGAGGCCCAAGCAGTACAGGCACCGGCGGTGATGATCGGTCACCGACATCAGTCGGTGACAGTCGTCGCAGGCCTTGAAACCAGGCATCCTACCGGCACAAGAGTCGAGAAATGACCAAAAAGAGTCAAAAAAGTTAGTCAAAAATTGACTAAAGGGGTAGCTCTCCTGGATCGGCGCTTACTGGCGTGGAAAAAAGAAGAACTGACGTCAGCGCGCGAGGGCGGCGTCTAAGTACTCCAACGACGTCATTCCGGCGCACGACGCCGACGACGGACGCGGAACCGCAGACGACGCCTAGCGACACGCAAGGGGTATTGCTGATGAAAAATCTTCCGGATCCAGTCTGACGCCTGGGGATATTCTAAGGTGAGGAATCTAACTAACGTGTTTCTTTCAGATATCAATTTTATACTAGATGCAGGAGAGTTAAGTATGTGATTTGGAGGAAACGGATTATATGAGGATTGAACCGCAGAGATTAGATAAATGCTAAGGCCCCCATTAGGATGGCGGGCGGACTTTAGTCCGCCTGCCACAATAGCGGTGCTGGGACCGGCCGCCATGGGTGCGGCGGTCCCGCACCGCAGATTAGGGTGCGACCCCCACCCTGGCAGTTGCATCCCGCACATTTATCATTGTGGGGGGCGTTGCTGTAAGCAGCACCTGCCACAAAGACAAATGTGCATGTTGTGCTTTGCCATGCACAACGCGACAGGCACCATGCGGTGCCTGCCACCTTGTGCTTGGCAATGTAGGGGGTACCATAGGTACCCCCCAAGTTTGCCCCCCAATCCCCACCGGGGCCTGCAACGGGCCCCAAAGCAATTCCCGCATGCCTTTCCATGGCGGCATCGCCGCCATGGAAAGGCATCCACCGCTAGACATCCTGATATGGATGGCGGTGTCTTCCAGACACCGCCACCATATGAGGCCCGAGTTCCGCCCGGCAGGGCAGACTGTCCGCCGCTGTAACCCCTTCCCAGCCCTTGTAATGTGGCGGGGGGTGAATGGAAGGCGGGCGGGGAAAGATGTCGGGCGGATCGCCACCGCCGGTCGGTCGGTGGCGATCCGCTCGACATCATAATGGACCCCTTAGTTTGATAAGATGAAGGAAAGAAAAATGTGATTGAGCTATCAAAAAAGGAATGCAGACACCATCTTGAAAAAGTTGAGAAGTCCATCTAAGTCATTTAGCAAACGAGTCTTTAAAACAAAAAAGGGTTTTAGTGTTTTAATGAGAAAAGAAAATAGGCTAGAGGGCCTTACAAGCATTTTAAAAAATAAGGAGAGATAATGATAAAGGTTTATAAGTAAAGGAGAGATACTCCTCAAAAGAGATGTTTGAGAAAGAAAGCTGCATAATAAGTAGGCCCGGGCGTAGTGCTCCGCTCTGCCCACAGAGTGCACGTAGTGCTGCCTGCTTCGCGGTTTACGAAGTAGGCGTAGCAGGCAGCGCTACGCACACGCCACGGCGGAGCAAAGCTGCCCGCCACCCGCCGCCCGCCCGCCCTCATTTTAAAATAATTTAAAGAATTCTGAAGTAAGTAAAATGCCTTACCTGCGGTGCGGCGTCCTGGGGCTCCCTCTTCCTGGTTCACGGCAACTTCTTCTCACAAATGCGCATGCGCGGACGCCCGCGCATGCGCATTTCACGCGAGAAATTAATTAATTGGGCCCTGGTTGGACCTGTGGGGTGCATGGGCAATTCTTTCTGGTGTCATCCTGCCTGGGGATATCTGACTGAGAGGAGGGTGCAGGAAGACAGTACTGTGCATGGACAGGAGCAAGGGCATCGGAGTGCACTGGGAGGCAAGCCACACCAGACACTGTTTCGGCCATTTCTGCACCTGACAGGTCTTAACCCTATGCCAAGGGGACTAGCTCTCCTTGAAAATGCCCTAGCAAAGCACCTGAAGCTAGTGCTTTACTGTCTCTCCCGCCTTGTTGATATTGATGTTCTTGCGGCTTAGCTGCTGGAGCAGCTGCACAAGTGATAGAGCTAGCTGGGAAGAAGGCTGGCGATTGCCAGGCAGATATCCGAACTGGCAAGTGGGTGGGGCTGAGATCAGCTTGGGGGGAGAGCTGGTCTGTGCCTAGATCATCCTGGCTGCCCGTGCTGTAAGTTCTCCCCTGACACCTCAGGAGGGCCTGCCCTTATAGCTCCAGTATTCGGCTCTGACCCCTGGACAGCAGGGCGCAGGTTCAGAGTTCAGAGGTGCTAGGGGTCTGATAGGGCGTCTGTTTGTCTGGTGACTGCAGGAAGGCTTTGCTGCTCTGGGCCCCACTGGCTCTCGTCAGGCTGCATCTGAGTCTGAATGTGAGTGCAGGATGTAAAGTTTCGTAGTTGTGAGTGCAGTCACGGCCCCTGCCCCAGTGCCCCAATAACTCGAAGCCCCAGTGCCTCAGTGTCTCAATGTCGGATCCTCCCCTTCCAACCTCACAACAAAGAGGCAAGAGGGGGACAGGAAGGAAAGTAGGCAACTAAGAACCAGAGATACAAGTAAATGCAGGAAGACTCGGGAGAGAGATAAAGAGACAGTGATAGCCTTGGCAAAATGAGGCAAGGCAGGCAAGCTCATGCTCGAGCAGGCGGGCGGGCAAGCGGATAGTCATGCAGTGCAGAGCATGAGCAGTGTGCAGCATGCAGACTCCTCTGTGGTGTACAAGCCGCATCTAGCTAATGCCGGATGCCTCCGCGCAGCACACGAAGGGCCTCACCTGCACATCACTCCCTGCTTCCATTTGCACTGCTCAATTTCACTGCTTCACTGCTCTTACACCGGTCCCGCTGAGGATCGTACAGAGGCTCTCGCTGAGGCAGCGTTTTCTCGTTCCTGTGTGGTTCTTTCTCACTTACTGCTTCCTGCTCCGGGCTTGCAGGCTAGATGGAGCTGCAGACGTTAGGAGAACGCCGCTAAACCCGGACTAGTCATCCTAGACTGGCCGTCATTCGTCCCTGTTGAACCGCCGAGCTCGTTGAACCTGCTAAGCGCGTTCCGCACCTCGCTGCAGTCCGGAAACCACGTCTACATGATTGCTTCCTCTAGTCTTAACAAATAGGATATAGTTGTTAAAACATGTATAGTAACATTAATTATCTTAATATACAAAATGAAAATGTTGGTCCTGGCCCTTTTTGTAGGTTTATCCCTATTCGTTTTGCTTTTTGCCTCCTATTTTTCTGACCCTGTTTTTGTTGGCTTTAGGAGTCGGACTCTGGGCTTTACCACTGCTCATCAGTGTTAAAGTGCATATGCTCTCTGTGTATATTGTGATTCTGGTTGGTTATAAATGTTGGAAATTTTATTTACTAGTAAGTCCCTAGTAAAGTGCTCTGTATGTGCCCAAGGTGTGTGAAGCTAATGCTACTAGTGGGCCTGCAGCACTAGTTGTGCCACCCACATGAGTAGCCCTGCAAACGTGTCTAAGGTCTGCCATTGCTGTGTCTTTGAGTACAGTTTTAAACTGCCATGTCAACCTGGCAAGGGCACACACTTTCCAGGCCCTAACCTTCACCTTTTCTACATGTAATACACCCGTAGTATAGGCCCAAGGTACCCCCATGGGCAGGGTGCACTGTATGTGAAAGGTGGGACATGTACTAGTGTGTTATACATGTCCTGATAATGAAATACTGACAATTCTTCTTTTTCACCATTGCAGGATTTGTCTCTCCCATAGGTTATTTGAGCTGCCTTGTAACATTTTACAAGTAAATGCAAGCAATGGCAGTGGTTTAGAGAAAATAGCCAGCCCCTCTGTTGAGTTTGCAAGTGTAAATTCACTAAGTCTTAAGGCGTGATCAATGTGAACACTGTGCCACCAACAGTGTCACCTAGTACATGAAGAAAACATTTCTCCAAGACCTTATTTGAAAATTAGAGCAACAGAGCACAGCACACAAACAGTTCCAACTGACTATGTTGTCAGTAAAAAATTTAATTTCAAAAGTTGCAATTGTAGAACAATCAGTATGACAAAATTCGAGTCATAAGTGAAGCAGATCTTGATGTGTTGACACGTAGATGTAGTGTACATACAGCCGACAGGTGTTTCGTCGTTAGACGACTTTCTCAAGGCTCAATATAGTATCAAACAAAGACAACAATCGATTTGAGCACCCTTTTCCTAGTAGTTTAAGGTGTTCACAGATATCACTCCTTTCCATGGATATCCAAAAAAGAGAAAATGCAGAGTCTCTCACCAAAGTATAAACTGATCACGCCTTACAGCAGGGGAGTTGAGAATCTCGTTATGGTAGACGAGAAGAGGCAATGTGTCCAGCCTCTAAGACGACAAGCGTCATCCGAACCAGTCAATGTGTGCGTAGCTCCCCGCTTTTATTCCATGTAGTTCGAGTATGGTGGCTCGAGAACTACATTGAGAAGAGATAGAGATTTTGAGTTTTTGCTCCCTGAACTCAGAATTTAAAGATACATCTTTTAGTGAAGTTATTTTTTCAATTGGATGTTTGAAAATGCCACTTTCAGAAAGTGGGCATTTTCTTGTTTAACCATCCTGTGCCTCTTCCTGCCTGTGGAATCAACATCTGGTTTAGACTGAGAGGGGCCTGTTGGTGATACACTCTAGATAGCAACACAAAGAGAGCTGAGATGTGTCCTACATACCATGATGACTCATCACCAGGCTGATGAGTCTTTCTGAGCTAAAGTGGGGGGAGGAATTGTTACAAACACCTAAATAGGGGTATGCCTGTCCTCTCACAATGGTGTCTCCACACCCCTGGAGTGTGTCTTTAGACAAGGCGGGGCAAGGCAGGAACTTGTAAACAACAAAGACTTTCTTTTGAAGTATGTCTACTTTCAAAGACCAAAAGGGGTGTACATATTGGACCTAAAACCCCAGACTTTTAGAACACTTCGGGCTCAAGAGGAATCTCTGCCAAGGAGAAGAGCTGAAGAGCTGTGAGGAGGAATACTGTCCATTTACTGTGTGTTGCTTTGCTGGGTTGGCCTTCAGTTACTGCTTCTACTTTAGAGAGGAAAAGGAGTGGACTTTGCTATGTATCCTGCTTGGGAAGTTTCTGCAAGGGCTTGTGCTTGCTTGCCTCCTGTTAAGAAATCTCAGGGCCATCAAAGACTTCATCTGCAGCATTCCTGAATTCCACTGCTGGGAATTCTGACCTGCCTTGTGGTGACAAATCCAGTTCTCGGGCATTGGAGGCTGTTATGCTGCTTGACACCATCAAAATCGACACCCTTCCATCATTTTCCCAATGCAACACCACCGTGCGGGAGAAAAGTCCACGCACCGACACCATGCAGCC
The DNA here is from genome assembly GCF_964204655.1 of Triturus cristatus. Lineage (NCBI taxonomy): Eukaryota > Metazoa > Chordata > Amphibia > Caudata > Salamandridae > Triturus > Triturus cristatus. Next base: position 500,185,074 of record NC_140581.1, read on the forward strand.
GACAAAATTGACGCAGTGCCTGCACGTGGTTGTAGAAACCGCCGCAGTCTGAGTTCAGAGCACCGTTTCTCTGAAGTCCAAGACCACCGCACTGACTCTTGTACAGGCCCTGCTGAGCGGCTAAAAGAATCGATGCATCGTGGGACCGCGGCTGAAGTAATCAACACATCACCTGTTGTCCGCCGCTGCATCAACTTCCAGCACGTCTGGATTTCCACGCATCGCAACTCTGCGCAAAGATTTTCGACACATCACCTGCAGACCAGAACAGTCTTGGATTTCAATGCCTCAGTTCTCCCTACAGTCGAGTTGAGAAGCAACACTTTTTCTGCCTGCAGCAGAACTGGTGCATCACCTCCCGAAGGACACTGGAACAGACCCATCGCTGTGTTTTATGATGTTTCCTCCTCTGTGGCTGTTTTCCTTGTAAACTTTTGATGCATTTGAAGGTGCTTTGTGTAAAATCACAGCATCCATAGTTTCCTATGGACAGAATTGCTAAAACCTTTTAAAAGTGATATTTGGAGTTGGGGACACCTTGACAAACCTGCCTTGCTGTTTGGATTGCCCGTGGATTCCTTGCATCTGCACCAACGCCTCGCGGAACCCGCTGCGCGGGTCCCGCTTCGCAGAGGGGCGCTCTCCTTCGTGGGCTGTTAGCTGCTGCTGGGGTAAGACAGGGGCTGAGGGCTGCGAGCAAGAGGGCTGGGAACTACATTTCCCAGGAGTCCCAGTAACCCCGCCCGTTCCACCTGGGCTGCTCTCCCTCCCCGCCCCGCCCTGCCCCGCCCCCAACGACCGGGTGATCAAATACCGGCTTGCCCTGCACTTCGTGGGACACCTTGACAAACCTGCCTTGCTGTTTGGATTGCCCGTGGATTCCTTGCATCTGCACCAACGCCTCGCGGAACCCGCTGCGCGGGTCCCGCTTCGCAGAGGGGCGCTCTCCTTCGTGGGCTGTTAGCTGCTGCTGGGGTAAGACAGGGGCTGAGGGCTGCGAGCAAGAGGGCTGGGAACTACATTTTCCAGGAGTCCCAGTAACCCCGCCCGTTCCACCTGGGCTGCTCTCCCTCCCCGCCCCGCCCCCAACGACCGGGTGATCAAATACCGGCCTGCCCTGCACTTCGTGGGACACCTTGACAAACCTGCCTTGCTGTTTGGATTGCCCGTGGATTCCTTGCATCTGCACCAACGCCTCGCGGAACCCGCTGCGCGGGTCCCGCTTCGCAGAGGGGCGCTCTCCTTCATGGGCTGTTAGCTGCTGCTGGGGTAAGACAGGGGCTGAGGGCTGCGAGCAAGAGGGCTGGGAACTACATTTCCCAGGAGTCCCAGTAACCCCGCCCGTTCCACCTGGGCTGCTCTCCCTCCCCGCCCCGCCCCCAACGACCGGGTGATCAAATACCGGCTTGCCCTGCACTTCGTGGGACACCTTGACAAACCTGCCTTGCTGTTTGGATTGCCCGTGGATTCCTTGCATCTGCACCAACGCCTCGCGGAACCCGCTGCGCGGGTCCCGCTTCGCAGAGGGGCGCTCTCCTTCGTGGGCTGTTAGCTGCTGCTGGGGTAAGACAGGGGCTGAGGGCTGCGAGCAAGAGGGCTGGGAACTACATTTTCCAGGAGTCCCAGTAACCCCGCCCGTTCCACCTGGGCTGCTCTCCCTCCCCGCCCCGCCCCCAACGACCGGGTGATCAAATACCGGCCTGCCCTGCACTTCGTGGGACACCTTGACAAACCTGCCTTGCTGTTTGGATTGCCCGTGGATTCCTTGCATCTGCACCAACGCCTCGCGGAACCCGCTGCGCGGGTCCCGCTTCGCAGAGGGGCGCTCTCCTTCGTGGGCTGTTAGCTGCTGCTGGGGTAAGACAGGGGCTGAGGGCTGCGAGCAAGAGAGCTGGGAACTACATTTCCCAGGAGTCCCAGTAACCCCGCCCGTTCCACCTGGGCTGCTCTCCCTCCCCGCCCCGCCCCCAACGACCGGGTGATCAAATACCGGCTTGCCCTGCACTTCGTGGGACACCTTGACAAACCTGCCTTGCTGTTTGGATTGCCCGTGGATTCCTTGCATCTGCACCAACGCCTCGCGGAACCCGCTGCGCGGGTCCCGCTTCGCAGAGGGGCGCTCTCCTTCGTGGGCTGTTAGCTGCTGCTGGGGTAAGACAGGGGCTGAGGGCTGCGAGCAAGAGGGCTGGGAACTACATTTCCCAGGAGTCCCAGTAACCCCGCCCGTTCCACCTGGGCTGCTCTCCCTCCCCGCCCCGCCCCCAACGACCGGGTGATCACCGTAAGAGCCATATATTAACGTGTGAATACCGCTGCGCGGGAGCTCGCGGGAGCTCGCCGGGAGAAGGCCGGGACAAGGGCGGGACCGTCTGCGGCCGTCAGAGGCCGTGTGAGGCCGGGCCGGGCCACCTTCCTAACATTTACCACTCAATATTTATAACATCTCATGGTATCACCTAACGGACGTTTTAAATGTTTATTTTGTAAACATTGCATCTGACCATAACCAGGCTTGTGTCCTCATTGTTAGTATAACCGCTTTGACCTAACTTTGCCCATTATTGTACATAATTTGAGGTCTGAGGTTGGTGTTAATTTGGTTATTTGTATATCTAAAGATGACCCTAAGATCTGGCAAAGAGAGGCAAGTCCAGGTCTCCACCTCTAATGGCACTTTTACGGGTACAATTGACCAGTTTTTTAAACGCTCTACTGCCATACTGGAGAAAGAAATCGCTCTAGTTGAAAAACGTCTTTCACTAGATATAATTACAGGCAAGCGATCCTCTCTTGGGAAAATTAATGAGGCAGTCTCCCCCATTCCGCTTTTCCTTTTAGACACTGATAGCAATGATGTTAATACAGATTTAGTGCTTGTAACTGTTCCTGAGACCCAAACTGTGGAGTTAGCGGGGATGGGTCAAGATAGCTCATATACCACTGCACATGATAATATGCTAAATGGAGGGACTACTATTTTTTTAGACCAGCCTGGAGAGAAATCAGGTCTCTCGGACTCACCTAATCTTAATATCAGTAAGGAGCAAGTGACTTCCCCTCCCCTTTCACAACTTCTACCCTCACAGAACCCTGGGAAACGTAAAAGGTTAGACTCTCCCGACTTAGTTGAACATATTGAGGGGGCGAGAAGTACTATTGATTCACCTATACAGTTGCCTAATACTAATGTGGTGGTTCAACTTGAAGACCATAATACCACAGTTAGTATTGCAGAAGGCATACTTCTGGCTAAGATAGAGTTACTAATGAAATCCCTGCTCTTACCACTATTCGAAAGGACAAGACTATTGAATACAAAAATGGATTCCTTGGATAGGTTGGTTAAAGATAATATAGCATCTACAAACAGAACTCTTGCCAGTTTAGCCCCCAAAGGCTTGCCCCCCACTGCCCTGTCATCATCGAAGTCTACTCTGGTGAATAACAAAGCAGGGGCCTCAAGTTCAAAAGTGGGACCCACTACTTTAAAAGCCCCGCAGCCAACAACTGTATCGGCCCCCAAGAAAACAGTTAGCTTTGAGGGCGCACCTAGACAGAAGGCCGCAAAGCAACCCCAGGCCAAGAAAACTCTTAGTAGTCACGACCAAAACATCCGGCCCTATATCAAACCTATCCCGAGGAAACAATGTGTTAATCTCCCCCCAGAGTCACAGCCTTACACCATCATCTTAACTGGCGTGGCTCCTTTAGTAGATGGTAAAAGAGAAACACACAAGGACCTCTACAATAAAGTAACATTCTGGCTTAATAAAAATCGCCCGCTCCCACCCAACATGAATCCTGAAATTCTTAATGTAAGAAGGGTGGATTGGATAGGTTATGGTAAGAAAGATCTTGAGGGGGACTGTGTGGTGATAAGTTTCAGAGAGCCATGGGTGGCTGAATTTATCAGCAGGGAACCTAGATTCGGAAGAGTTGGGGATGTGCAAACATTATTGTTGAATTATTTCTATCCTGCTTTATATACAAGTAGACCCCAAACCCCATTTCAACATTCTAGAAGAGACAGGCCAAGAGGGAGATTTCACTTTGATACCCCAGTCTACCCTTTGTTTCACCCGCACCTCACAAACCGGTTCGCTCCGCTATCCGGCTTGGAAGGTGTGGATTGACTTGACAATCTACTACCGATTCCCGGGCCGAGTGAAGTTGTACTGAGTTCCCCTAACCCTACTCCATCTCCCAGGGCTGAGATTGTAACAGGGCTGAGTGGTAATTCCCAAGGGGAGGTAGAAAGGGTAAAACTTCCAAATCCCACATATAGACCCCTGGTCCCTGAGGAGACTGTGAATCCATTTAACAACTTGCCGAAAGAAACAAGTAATACCCTCACAGTTTTGTCTTGGAATATAGCGGGATTAAAAGGGAAAATGTCTGAGGATGACTGGGGCTCTTATGTGGACTCTTTTGATGTTATCATATTACAGGAAAGCTGGTCAACTGATGCTATCTTTCGGGTTGGCTATCTTAACTACTATAAACCAGCCTGTAAAGGACCTAAAGGTCGTCCTTCAGGTGGTCTGGTTATTTGGATCAGACAATCCCTAGCCTTTAAAATTATAGACATTCCTACCTTAAGTAGTGATATTCTTGCCTTGAAATTGTCTGGTAAAAATAACGAGGACTTTTTTCTGATTAACATATATGCAAGAGGGCAACCTGGTGGGAAGCCTGCGAGAGCAGCTAGCGATTTAGATTCCCTATTAAACAATATTACTAGCGACAAATGTATAATGGTGGCAGGTGATTTTAATTGTTCTTTTGAACCTTTTCCTAGTCTTGACAAAGAAGGATATGGGGAAATCGATCAAATTTGGAATATTCCACCATTATCCATCCCTCCAATTAAAAAAGTTACCGAGGCCGCAATGCAGTGGTTAGGCCTCTGCCTTGAATGGGATCTGCGCGCAGCTAACGGTAGAACTAAATCAGATTCGATGGGAAAGGTCACTTTTGACAATTCCCAGCATTCGAGCCGTATTGACTACTTCTTAATAAAGATAGAGTTTTGGAAAATCCTAGAGGATATGGAAGTAGTCCAAAGACCTGAAAGCGACCATAATCCCCTGGCAATTAAATTACTACTGAATGAGGGTCTCAGATTGGATTCTGCATCCACTACCGTTACAGCCGAGGCTGTTCTCACGAATGACTGTAGAAGGGTACGCTGGACTAGGCTTATAGACAACCCTACCGTATTAGAAAGGGTTGCGGTGGAGGTCTCAGCAGCCACCAATTCGATGGTACCCATAGTTAATGAAGGCACTTCCCTGGAAGAAATAGGGTCGATCCATGAGTCTCTGTTTAATAAGATTAAAACTTTTTTTAATGAACCCACAAAAGGAAGGAATAATGGTCCAGTACCAACTAGGACCAAATGGTATGATAAATCTTGTCGTCTTGCCCATAGCACCCTAATAGCTGCTATTAAATCCAAGTCAGCCAATGATATTAGGCTAGCTAGGGTTAATTACAAGAAAGTACTTAAAGAGGCAAAAACCAAATGGGACGAACAGCGCTGGTTAGATTTATACCAAGCAAGCACCTCATCTAACCAACAAAAATTCTGGGAGGTTGTGAGGTGGGGTGGGACTGGGGACTCGAAAGTCCCTGTTAACCATGTGCCTGCAGAACAATGGGTCAAGCACTACGCGACGCAGTTTAGTAACACGGTACGGATCTCCCACACTTGGGAAGATGCCAGTGTACAGACTGCGGTGCCCATACTTGACCACATTGTCTTCACAGAAACAGAAACTGTAGTTGCTCTTAAACGAGTCCAGAACGGTAAGGCCCCCGGTATGGACTGTGTCCCAGCGGACCTTTTTAAGTATGACCAGGTGCATTGGGTTCCGTACATAACTACCCTAGCAAATGCGATAGCTAGAGGGACCAGGATCCCAAATTCATGGAAAGGGGCAGAGATCCTGCCCGTGTATAAAAAAGGGGACAAAACTGATGCAGGAAACTACCGACCCATCAGTCTTATTGATGCCCTACAAAAGGTAGTGGCTAGAATGCTTTTAGGAAAAATCGACACCTGGATGACCGAAGCTGACATTCTCTCTCCATTACAAGCTGGCTTTAGGGCTCACATTAGTACTGTAGATCAGATCTTAAGATTTGTTATGATCTACTGGAAAACTGTGTTTTTGAGAGGTGGCACGATATACGCTGCATTTGTGGACCTCAAATCAGCGTTTGATTTGGTCCCCAGAGGAAAGATGTGGGCTGCATTAAGAAAGATGGGAGTTCCTTCTGCGCTCCTAGAATTTACCATCAGGATGCACGAGGGAAATTTTGCTAGAGTTAGGTGGGGCCGCCAGGGCCAGGTCACAGAACCCTTCCCTGTGACTCGTGGAGTGAGACAGGGCTGCGTCCTGGCCCCTACCCTTTTCATACTTTTTATTAATCAAGTGGTTAAGTTTCTCTCAGAAACCCCTACCGATGCCCCATCACTGGGTGGGACTAAATTCCCCCTTTTAATTTTTGCTGATGACACGCTCATATTGGCTAAAACACAGAAGGGTCTGCAGGTAGCTATAGACAAATTTGTGGATTTCTGCAATGAGAACGATTTAGAAATTAACATCAACAAAACCAAATTTATGGTCTTCACAAAGAAAAAACCACAGAGGGGCAATGTTACGATGAACGGGTCTAGTCTGGAACAGGTTGAAGTTATGACCTATCTTGGTGTGACAATGGACTATAGATTACGCTGGAAAGAGCAAATAGCGGCGCTTAGCTTGAAATTTACGCGTCTGTCCGGTTGTCTGGTGAAGGAGCAGCGGAGTTCTCTGACCAAAAGGGTATTGCCCGCTCTTAAAATATATAGTGCAAAAATCAGCTCTGCCATATTATACTGGGCTGATATATGGGGTTGTGTGGACCTGGCTGTCCTTGATAGGATACAGAACAAATTTTTCCGAAACCTAGTCAGTCTTCCTCCATCAACACCCGCTCTACCACTATTGATGGATATGGGGTTCCATTCAATTAAACATCAAGCCCAGTACAGGATGGTGGCGTTATGGAGACGAATATGGTCCACACCGGAACTTGCCATGTTTGCCCAAGAGCTTCAGGATGTTAGATCACAACAGGGGGCAGGTGAAATTCCATGGTTTAAGTCAATTAGAAACACTCTTATCGGAATGGGCCTCCCCCAGTTGTGGTTTGAGCCGGGCTCTCACATCTTTCCCTCTAAGAAAGATTTTAAATCTCTCTTCTGGTCTATGGTTAAAGATGAACACGTTGCTCTTTCAGAGAAACCGAACCTGACCGGTCTGTTCCTGCTACATAAAATAGTCCCTCATACCGAGTGCTTTTGGGATGTAATTGTCAAAACCTTAGATAGGAAACTTTACTTTCAGTTCCGTCTAGGTACATTGCCATTACGGGCCTTCACCAGTGGTTGGCAGAAGCCGGCGACTTCACTTTGTCCATGTTGTACTGACCATAAAGAAACAATAGGTCATTTCTTGTTTGTTTGTAATGCTTACCGTGAACCACGCCACAAGTGGCTAAAGCCTATATGCTATAGATTAAAGACCCGGTCGAGCAGTGAAGCCTTGCTCATTCTAAGAACTAACACCTCTGAATGTCTTTCCATTGGATTGGCCAAATTCCTTGGATGGGCTTGGTTATTAAGGTCTAAGACAGTTTGTAACATACCGTCATGAAAAATCCATATAGTACGTTACTTTACTAGATTGTGTCTCCGACCAGTATTGATGTTGTGTCTTTTAATATGCATTTGTTCAATAATAATCTTCTCTTGTCGTCTTTATGCACATATTTAATTTAATTGAGGTTTTAATCAATTCTTAATTATTTTTGTTCTATTGTTCTTTACGCTTAATTTTCATATAATATCATTGATTATGTAATATTGTTATTATTTATATGTATGTAAATATTTTGTCTTTTATGAAGAATATTCGAAATAAAGACGTTAAAAACTGAAACTGATATTTGGAGTTGTGTGTGTTGGATGTTTGTCGTTTTGGTCTTGTTTAGTTTAGCTAAAGATACTTTATGTTTCTAAACAGGTGAGGTGTCCATTTGTAGTGTTTTCACGGTGTTACTGCGTGTGTTATGTTCAAATACTTTGCACATTGCCTCTGAGGTAAGTCTGACTGCTCGTGCCAAACCACCAAGGGATTAAACAGGGGTTATCTGGGTGTGTAACGCCCTTATTCTGACTGAAAGGAAGGGTCCCTACTTTGACAGGGTGCATAACACTGCCAACTAGAGACCCCATTTCTAACAGAAAGTATTTGAATTATGTTAGATTTAACTCTTTTAAATTAATTAGAAATTGTAAAGTCTACAGGAAGAAGAACAACATACTTCTGACCATAATGGATAAATATTTACCTACAGTGATATGCTTAGTTTACATTTCTAAAAGAGAAACTTCCCAGCTAAACTCTAAATCACCCTCTTTTTGGAAACTCCTACTGACACCTATGGCCTATAAATGCTCATATAAACAAAATTCTACCCTCACTCGGTCGCAGGGGCGGCTCCTCCACTAAGGTGGAGGTAAGTCGCCCCACTGCCATTCATTACTGCAAAAAAGGAAAAATAAAATGATAAGTGTGCATGAATGTTAGACCAGCGATCTCGGTCTGGCCAAACAGTCATGCACACTTTTCAGTACAGACTGAGTGGATAACAGGCCCAGGCACCCATTTCCTGGCTGAGCGCCGAACTATGGCGCTCAGACCAATCACAACGCTGCATTGTGATTGGCTTAGGGGAGAATAGGTGCTTTCTGCTTCCTGTTTGCACAGAAGCAAGGAAGAGGACAGGGTGGTCAGATGAGAGGCGGCGGGTAAGTGATCTTTTTTTAATTATTCTTTAACGTCTCTCCCCTCCCCGTCCACCTACTGCTTCCTGGGAGCAGCCGCCAATGCTCAGTGGAATGTTTTACTTCCATTATAGTCCATTTGCCACGTTCTATACTGGTTGTAAAAGCCTCTCTTCTTCATTATAGCTCTCATCTGTGGCACAGATCTATAACTTTGGTAGAAAGTTTTCAGAAACTGGTATAATCCAACACCGACTATAACATTATAGCATTACAGGAATGTTGGAAGAAAGAATACCAAAACTATACTGATGTTCCACTACGTGTATCTGTGTATAATTGATGAGATGTAGTTTTGCACAACTGAAGAACACATTAGTTATTTAATGCCCAAGAGGATATATTTAGGATCCATGGGGATCTGGGTTTCTAGTATGCTATTTAGTTCCTGTATTATATGTAACCAGTATCTGTGTATTAGTGGGCATCCCCAAAAAAGTATGTTGGAAGGAACCGCGGTCTGTTTTGCAGCGTAGACAGTCAGGTGTTTCTGCCCTTCCCATCGTGTGGAGTCTCACTCTATCATAGTAAACCCTATGCAGGACCATAAACTGTATCAGTTGCAGCCGGAGCTTAATCGCTACCTTCCTCGGGTGCATCAGTGCAGCTTCCCTGTCAATATCTTCTAGAGGGCCTGTAGCTTCTTCCCAACGACTTCTGAGTTTTAGCAATCTATCAGGTATATTATTTATCAATGTTTTGTATGTTCAAGAAACCGCCTTCAATGGTATCTCTTCCTGCAATAATTGCCCTTGCAGTGGTGCATACTCATGAATGTCTGTAATATTGGGCTTTTGTGTTCCCCAAGCGTGCTGGAGTTGCATGTACTTGTATCGTTGTGTGATTGACAGACTATACTCTGCTTGGAGGTCTGTGAAAGTAATGAAGTTCCCTTTCCTGATTATATCCCCTAATGTTGTGATCCCCACTGTGTCCCAGTTTCTAAAGCCCCGTAGTTTTGCTAAGTCTGGATGCCATTTACCTTCCCACAGCGGTGTAGACCTGGTCAGGCCTACTGCATTTGTCTTTCCGCCCCTTTCCAGGCTTCGATCGTCCTCTGTGTTGCCGAAAGCAAGCCTCTCATCCCCACTCCCCCATATATGTAAAGTAGATAGGAATATTTTTGGAATTGGAGCCTTTCCAAGGTATATGTTGGGTGGTCTGCCGGAGCATGACCCCATTTGTTAATTCATTAATACCTATTAAATGTGCTGCCCGATAATAAGCTTGAATATCCGGCAGAGCGATGCCTCCGTTATATTGACCGCGCTGTAGCGTTTGTAGTTCCACTCTGGGGTGCCCCCTATCCCATAAAAAAAGTGCGCAATTCGTCGTTTATTGCCCTGAAGATCGTTTCTGGGATCTTACAATATGTGTTATGGAGTATATATAATAATTTGGGGAGTGTGATCATCTTGTACATGGCGGCCTTCCCTAGCAGCGTTAGAGGAAGGCGCCTCCACCTGACCACATCCTCTCAGAATTCAGCCAGGACACGCTTGATGTTACGAGTGAGGCAGTCCGTCACTTTTGTAGAGATGTATAGACCTAGATACTTAAAGCCTTCTTCAGTGACCCATAGGCACTCATGAATTACATGTGAGTCTACGGGGCCTCCTGCCGGCTAGAGACTTGATTTTCCCCAATTAATGTTATACCCTGCATGTTTACCATAGTCCTTTACTAGTTGGAATGTCAACGGGAGTGTTGTATCTGGGCTGGTGACATAGAGCAAGATGTCGTCCACATATAAGGAGATTTTGCTCATCTCTTATCTGGCCTTTGTCATCGTGGAAACCTCTTAAGCCTGGATGGGTTCTGATCTGACATGCCAATGACTCTAGGACCAATGTGAATAATAGGGGCGACAGGGGACAGCACTGTCTAGTCCCCAGTTGAATTGGGAAGGCCGCTGATTTGATCGCATTGACTCTAACTTGTGCTCTGGCATTGGTGTACAAGAGTTCCACCCATGTCCTGAATTCCGGTCCAAATCCCAACTTCACCAGGAACTGTCTCATGAACGGCCAATGTTTCAAAGGCCTTTTCTGAATCTAGGGATAAAAGCATCTGTGGGTTAGGCCTCTCTTTCACAGTGTCTAGCCAATTGGCTAGTCTATGTAGGTTGCGATGCGTGGCCCGTCTGGGCATAAAGCCAGACTGGTCCCAGTGAACCAGTGAGGTAATTGCTGATAGAAGCCACGTCACTAGGATAGATGCTAAGATCTTAGTTTTGACATTTAGTAACGAAATAGGGCGGTAGAGCCGCATTTGTCTGAGGGTTTACAGGGTTTCGGTATAACTACCACCGTGGCCAGGCGGAGATCGTGCGGTAGCGTCCCTTCCTCCCGTGCCACCAAGAACATTTTTAGAAGATGGGGGGCGAATAAGCTCAGGTTTTGCTTAAAAAATTCAGCTGGCAGCCCATTTGGCCCTGGTGTTTTACCCGATGTTTGCTTGGCTATGGCTTCCTGTACATCGGTTAGGGTGAGTTCTGCCTCTAGGGCATCTCGGTCATCGTGCCTCAAAGTGGGCATATCTATATCGTCAAGGTAGGTTGCTATTTGTGCCTCCTCCACTAGTGGTCTAGCCCTGTAGAGGTCCACGTAAAAGGAAGAACACATCATTGTAGTGTCGGACACTGTCACAGGAATTCTGAGAGTTTCTGTACTAATAACTACCACATGTACACAGCAAAAGCTTGAAAAGCTTCTCAAATTTCACAGGCTCAAGAGTCTATAAATCTGCTGTTTAATCCTGGACATTGTTGAGTTCTCCGTTAGAAATTTCAGACTTATAGGGTTTATATGCTATCATAATAGCACCTACCAAAAGCAAAAACCTACTCTTTTCTTCCAAGCTCTTGTTTTTTTATTGGGCAAATTTATCAAGAGTGGGCTTTTTATGGATAATATATGCTACTATTACATTACAGAATTAGGTTATATAAATACATTCTCTTATCATATAGCAGAATGTTCTTATATATTTATATTTTGTGATAGCGTGCTATTGTAATTATTAAAGTAAAAATGGAATGTTTACAAAGAATTTACACAACTCAGGGCAGCAATGAAAGTTGCTGCATTGTGTTTCTATATAACTGTGCCATATGTACAAAGAATTGACACAGTTCTGTCCTATTCCTGTGCTGTCATACGTTTTGCTGCAATGCACCAACACATGCACCCTTATGCCACAGTACAAGAGTGTCTTCATTGTGGTCAGGATAGGTTGTCTGCAGGAAGTATTAACTTCCTGCCCAATAGCTAGGCTGTAAGGCAAATTCCTCTTTGTATGTTTGCCGCAGAATGCAGCACACATGCAAAGGGGGAAAAAAACACAAAGAGAAATACATATATTTCTCCTTGTTACAGCAGCCCCTGGGTGTCGTTCAAGTTTGGTGCAAAGCTGTGCCTGCAAATCTTTGTAGACATGGATTTCCATCAAAATCTATGGGTGGATGCACTTGTACAACCATACACCGCCTAATGGAACGGTCTTGACGCAATGTAATGCAAGGCACAGCAGTGCATTATGCCGCATTACTTTTGGTTCCAAACCAACACAAATCATGACTTTTGTTGGTTTATAAATACCAACCTGAATTTTGTGTACGGTCCATGTTGAAAAAGTAAGGCTAACCTAAAACAAAATCTTTGCGATTCTGGCAGAAGTCTATTATTTTAAGTGTTTGCTTTTCATTACATTTATAACATTAAACTAACCTTTTATTATTATTATGTAAAGATTGCTACAGCAGATTATTATGGTATACTAACATAGAAACTCACATTACAAACAACATGCATTTTTTTATTTTTAAACTACAAAAGGCCATTCTAAAAATAAACTTTTTCTGATTTTCTTTGTTTTATTCTAATTGTTTAGGGGATTCAACTTGAAAAAGGAAAAAGGGCATCTGCCTTGGGGATATAACATAAAAAAGCCACTTCTTCTTTGCACACTGGTGTTCCGAGACCAACTTATCTCTGGTTGAAGTACTCTGCTCTCCAAAAACCGCAACCTTGCTGCACTTGTCACAGTAAATAGTCATGTGCTGGTATGCACAGATGGTGTTTGTATGTCCCTGGAGAACCTGATATGAGAGAGTGTCCTAAAGTGCAATAGAGGGTCCAGAAGTGGATGTAGATGCCTCCTTAGCATCAAGTTTCCATTCTTGCGCGGTGTCTAGGGTGGTAGGACCGCATGTGCTTCCACATGCCTGAAGTTCTTTGGGAGTACTTCGTAGCACCCAGGGAAAAGTCCAAATAAATCAGAAGGTGATAATTTTGTCTGACAGCTTTTTATCCCCTGGAAGGATTGAAAAGAACTGTCAGACAAGTGACTCCCCGTTGGTTCTTGGAGTGTCTTCCTTCTCCGCTTCCATCTCTTCTCTCGCCTCTTCAGATGCCATTGTAGAAGTTGCATCTCACCCCAAATGTATTTTTTTTTAAAAACAGTAGGAAGGCTTAGCAGATAACGTGGTCACACTCAAGTGCTAATCCCAATTGCGGTTGAAAGGGTGGGAACTTCCTTTAAATGGAGCAAGATAGTGATTTCAATCAATCAGATGTCTTTATTGGCTGTTTCAAGTGTCACTGTACCATATTCAGGTACTGCAGGACTGTACCAACCAAATAACGAGGTAATTTCACAAAAAGACTCAAGGGATCCTCATTCATTCGTTAACCCACTGGGAAAAGCTCTAGGCTAGAAGATAAATCAAAATACCACTTTCTTACTAAACACAACTTTTTAAAAGTTTTTACGATCCACACACTACTCCCACGTGACCCTGAACAAGCAGTAAAACCCACACAGAACTCCTGTGGGGCTCTTCCATTGGTTCTATGGTCCCTCAGGAGTACCGTGGGAGGCTGGAACGTGAATATAAATAATAAGATTATTACCACACATTAACTTGTAACATTAAAACAAACGACTGAAAATGTACTAGAAAACCTAAAGACAAGATAGACATTATACTTCTCTTTCTTAATAAAATATTACTTTACAGTAAAAAAAATACCTAGAAATGTTTGAATGTTTAAAGGTATAAGGGGCTGTATAGTTAGGTAACAATGACAGTCATAATGTTACGTTTTAAATCTAAAAAAACACTGAAATTCGCAAATTAGACATTAGCGAGCTATTTATAACTTGGCAGCCCCGCCACACCTTACAATATTTATACTAGTAAGTAACAACGCCTAAAAGTACAACATAATTAAATAAAAATACATATTCAAACCAACTAATATAACTACAATCATAGTCATCTCTTTCATAGCATTAAGGGTCATATGATATGTTGTTTCATCTCAAAAATTATTTATGACTTTTCGAAATGCATGCCACTTCAAGGTTGAGGTAATGAGCATTGCTTGGTTGTTGTGTGAGTTAGGGATTGCGGTCCTAACAATGTTTATATATTTTAGTACACACACATGTTTTACCTGTCAAGAAGAAACCTGCCCTTGCAAGTGTAGCTGGATCAGTCTTGGCATAGAAAGGCCAGCTCTTGAAGGAAGCCATTCTCTGCTCTACAGCTGTGTAGATGCGCGCACTCTCCAGTGCATTTTCCTCTGGGATCTGAACCCGAACCTCATACTTAGGGATGTTCCCCACTTCTTTACCTTGAATGAAGTCACAGTCAGGGTGTATTTTCCGGTGGGTGCTGAGTGGAGTCAAGCTGATACGCGGCACGCAGAGAACTAGCCCACAGCAGAAGCACTGGATACTGTTATTCAAGCCGGTGCTAGCAAACCCAGCGCTAGCCATCTCCTGAGGCGACCAAACCGAGACATCCGTCCAAGAAATGAATGACTTTAATCTGGTGAATTCACTTCTCATCTGGTGGTTGTATGCAGGATGTCTTTGCAACTGTTTGCGTGTCTTCTTAAATTCTAGCTCTTGTGTATGACAAAATTTTGGATAATCTATATTTGCGAATGACCATATCACTGGCTTTTCACAAAGGTCCTCTTCAAAGCACTCAGAGACTTCTGAGAGATCTTTAGCCTCAGTTGAAATTGTGCTGCGAGCCATCACCTGAAAAACACGAAGAGATTTGTCACCACCACATATGGCCTGGTACTTGCCTAAGACCCCTTTTAATGAAGAAACCCCCAAATCCGCCCTTGGATGGATGGGTACCCCCTTCTCCCCCAGGGCAAGCATTCCAAACCACACTGTTCTTGGATTAGGGGGAGTGACCCCCCGGCCGTATTTATTACTTATTAAAAACATTGATTATTAATTTTTATTATGTACACTTTACGCAGAAAGTCCAGATACATTGGTAGATACATGTCACTTGTCTAACCTTAACATGCTCTAATACAAATTACACTCCTGATGTAATCTACAAATGTATATACTTTACTTTCTGCATGTCCCCTCTAGAGCCTACAGCAAGGTCAATGACTGGCAGCCCCAGATCAGATCCCGGTAAACTACAAATACTACTCCACCGGAGTAAGCTTACGTAGGGGGTACAGCTTATCGGGCGGATACTTTCCCCCGGACCCCCCTATGCCCTAAGCCTTAAACTCCATTACGGGGGCACTGGCAGCCCCAGATCCCGGTAGAACTACAAATACTACTCCACCAGAGTAAGCTTGCGTAGGGGGTACAGCTTATCGGACGGATACTTTCCCCCGGGCTTCCCCTACGCCCTAAGCCTTATGGGCCGCCGATGGCCTGGGTGCGTTCCTGGTGGGGGCGTGAGGAACAAGAGACTGTTCCTGCACCCACCGCCCCCTTTTAAGAGGGGGCAGTGGGACCACCAGGCAGGAGGCTGGTCTAAACCAGTCTACCCCAAACGTCCGGCGTTCGTGTAAACCGGAAGCACTTAAAGTGCATCCGGTTCACTGCCGGTGTCTGGCGCGACCGCCATAATGGCGGCGCGCGCTACATAGCGCGTTGCCTTGCCCAAATGTAATGCTACATATGACAAATTATTGAAGGATGAAGAGCCTTAAAAGTCTGCCATTCTGAACGATTATGATGAGCTAAACCACAAAAGTAAAATCGTCCTATAGAAAGTTGTCACAGAAAGCACTATGAATATTTTGCTGTGCACGTAATTTGACACAGTGGAACATAACTTCATTTTGGCAGTTAAGTGAAGCACACTACACATAGGCAAGCTCTCCTAGGCCCTAAAGCATTAGCACAGGGTATTGCTTGCACCGAGGCATTTAGAATCTCACCATGTTTTTCTAGGTAGTCCAGTAAATTCTAATTTTAAGGCTGCAGTCTTTCAATTTTCCTTTACATTTTAGGTTGTGTAATAGCTTACAAACATTGTAAAGCTCAATCATGCAAAGTTAGGAATATAGCAGAACATTCATAACAAACTGCCTTGCTTTTGCTTAGCTTAGCGCAAATCCACCCATAGAGGGTGCCCTTTTTACAGCATATGTTTGTTGGGTCGAGCAGTTTATTATTCATTATTTATTTATTTATTATTATTATTATTTGACACGGTCTATCTAACATGTCTTAACCTGCCTTATAACTAGACCTTAGTTACCCATGTCACCCAAATCTTGGCATTCTTGAGAAGTCCTGCGTTATTCTCTTTTGCTACATATTTCTTTTTAATATTGTTCAACGATTTTGTTTTGCACTTTCTTTGTGGTACCATGTTTAGCAAAACGGACTGTCTTTCGTACATTAGGTGTCCCTTACTCTTCCTCCATCCCTATGAAATAATTCCTCTATCTCTTTGGTCCGTGAAGCTCGTTCACAACGGAGCTTCTTTTCCTGTCCCACCCGGTAGTGTCTGAACTTGACTTCGATCTGTAACCCACCCACTGCCAGATGGAAAGTACACCCTGAATCCATTCTATCCTAGCTCCTCATGGTGACCTGTCACTTCATCCTATCTGAACTCCTATAGTGGCGCCTGCTGGTAAGGCAAAAGCTAGTTATTACCAGAACTTAACTTCTTGTCTCAAGCCTCACCCCAAAACTGCTCTCACACTTACTTATACATCCTCTGATCAAAAGCACAGAAAATTACTTTACTTTTTATTTCCACTCAAAATTAAAAAAAATATCAGGGTTTGGCTTAATGCTCTCCTAACTGTGCTCATATACTTCTCCAACACTACCTCCGCTGAGGCCTAGCCTAATGTCCATCACCTGCCTCTGTTTTATATTTCTTATGAGCTCCTTCCCACCTTCAATTTGGTAATCCCTCATGTTCTCCATTTGTAGCCTTTCGCTTTTAAATTGTTAAAACTAGTTTTTTTCCTCTAATCCCCCAACCTCGATATTTTAAGTTTTACTCCTTACTATTATATATCTGCATTGATTTAAATCTGTAATGATAGCAACTTTTCTGAACGGCTGACCCCTCTTCTTCCTCCTCGTCCCTCAGCTGTTATTCACCTTGAAAATTCTTGAAAACTGTATCTTCAATAGGCTCACAGACCGTATTTCCTTTGCAAACCTTATTGACCCTCTCCATTTAGGTTTCAGTGAAGTCCATTCCATGGAGACTACTCTGACTCATGTCTAAAGGTGTATTGCTCCATCCCCTCACAACGGATTGTCTTCATTTCTCAACCCCCTTGGTTTATCAGTTGCATTCAGAATTATCGACCACTCGATCCTTGCGTAACATACTTACTTCTGTTGGAATTACAGGAACAGCTCTATGGTGGCTAGTTAGATAGTATGCCTCTAATAGCTCATTTTCAATATATCGGTGCTCTAAACCACCCATTTCCATCTTTTGGGTGCTCCCCAATGTGTAGTCACTGGCCCCTTGTTATTCGTACACTACACCTCTATATGTATGATTACCTCTTCCTTTGGCTGCTTTCATCACCTACATGGAGATGGCACCCTGATTTTATTATCTTCTCTTTCGTTCCCTCCTCAACTACAAGCATATAACCTCTACTTTCTTGTACTTGATCTCTCTCAGGCCAGAAACTCACTTGTGATTAAGTTGATTTAAGATTAAATTCTCTACTTTGCTTCTTCCACCACCCAACCCTTCTCATTCTCTTATTGCCAGGTATCATTACTCTCTTTCCCACTGCCAGAAACTTTGGAGAACTTGGATTCCAGACAGAGGCTAGACAGTTTTTTCTCTACCACATTCACAGTTGCACCCTCATCAACAGTGGTGTCAATTTTTAAAACATCTATTCCTACTGTCGATACCCCATTTGTTAAAAATAAGCTGGAATAATAAAACATCTTGCTCTTGGGTCTCACAGGTATGGCTTCTAATCTTTGACAAAGTTATCAACTTGTTTACATGTGTACTCTTAGTCTTCACCCTCTCAGTCCATGAACGCATCTTCCCACGATCTAAATAGTACCTCAGTCTCAGTCGGCAGTACATCCCAGTTTATACTTTCCACTCTGCTCTTCTCAATGATTCGTGGCCTGGCACTCCTTCATATCCATGCAACACACTTCAGCCAAACCCCATCCAGATCTCTGTTATCTGCCCACCATTGTCTGCTCACAGTCTCCATATCACCGTTTGCCCAATCCTATTTTTGATCATTCTACCCGTTTGTTGACCCTTTTTACTCTCATTTGAGCATAGGGCAATTCCCATAGCTATTCTCCTTGTAGGTTGCTATAAAAAACACATCTGAAGTGAAGAATTCCTCAAGCATAGCTCGGAGGCCACATTTCTCTGGCCCATAAGCTCAGAAGTAGCTCAAGACAACTGAAGTAGAAATAAGCTCACATTTGTTCTCACTTCCATACAAAGGTGTCCAACGCCCACACTTCAACCTCTCACTTTCTCAATTATGTCAAAAACCTCAATACACTGAAGTAGCATGCACTAAAATTGGCCTTTAGTACTGCATTTTATTCTATATGCAGAAGATGGATAGTACTACACAAAATTGGCCATGTTCTATGTACAGATCTAGGAAATCAAGCCTAAAGAAGCAAGGAGAGTGTGGTGCCGCTCTGAAATATAGCCACAAGTCTTGAAGTGCCGCAGCATCGCCAACCATCCCCAATCATTCTGCAACACATTGGGGCAGCGGCAATACCTGCAATCTCAGTGCAGAGTGGAGTGCCTGAGGAACAGCGTGGGCTGCTGAAAGAGCTGATGCTGGGGCGCAGTGAGAAGCAGAGGAGCACAAGGCCTCTGGCAGCCAGGCTGGGCAGTGCAGCACCAGATGAAGGTTGCCACCTGTAGACACTGCAGGCTGACAAAAACGGCGATAACCCGGGGGTGAACCATATTCTGCGGAGACACGTGCAGCACCCCCTCAGAGTGCAGTGTGAGTAATAGTTTGTACTGATCCCTGCCATGTGCGCTCTAGAAGTGGCAGTGCTCTAATGGTTGATGCGTTGCACAATGTTTTCTCTGAAGGATGTAAATGACCAGCTAATGCGTGTGTCTTCAGTGTTTACTGTTGAAGAGAAAAATAATTTAAACAAGCATTGGCATAGCCAATAGGTCTCGCGTTTAGGTCCTCATAAGTGTTTAGCCAGAGCTATTGGCTTTGGCAATGTTTTTAAGATTTGTTGTAGAGCAGTGTGGCTGCTGTGCAATATGTTAAAAAGTTGAAATAAAAAAGTGTTATAAGTATTTTTGTAACAGTAGATATAACACATAAGACATTATGTACAACTAAATGACCCTATTAAAAAAAGAATGAACATTAAAAACGTCATTTTTTTTTCTCCTTCTTTTCAATGCTGGCAACATCTTCCTGCCTTTTCTAATGCTTGTTATAACAAATTTTTGTTATGTGGGGGGCGGGGGAAATATGAACATTGGGAGGGTGGAGGTTGGGAAAAAGTACCTAAATTACAACACGAGCAGCAGATGGACACTAGGGGAGAATCGACAGATGCCAGATTCCGAGGGCAGGCTGAGGTGGTGCAGAGTGATGCTAAAGTAGTGGTGTGCTGGTGCAGAGGTGATGCTGAATGATACTGAGGTAGTGTTGAGTGGTGGTGTGTTGGTACGGAGATGATGCCAAGTGATAATGTGATGGTGGTCGGGTGGTGCTGTGCTGGTGATCAGGTAGTGTTGAGTGTGGTGCCCAGTGATGCTGAGTTGGTGCTGCATTAGTGCAAAGTTGATGCACTGGTGCAGAGGTGATGTTGCAGACATGGCGTTGCGCTAATGCTGATTTGGTGGTGCACTGATGAGGAGGTGGTGCTGTGTTGATGTTGAGATGGTGCGGTGCTTATATTGGGAGGGACTAGACCAGCACAGACAATGTTGGCGGTAGGATAGCATCGTAGGATGAATATATTACTAACCTGTAGCCATGGGAAATCAGTTTTAGATTATGTGCGCCTTACATTAGAAATATATGAAATTCCACAATCTAAAATAAAAGATGACCAAATCCCACACTTTGATTCTCTATGCACTTTCAACACAGCAATTCAGATGCTTGTTACTTTCGCTTGGTTCTAATTAGATGTGAGACCTCTTTTAAGATGCTTCACAGAAAGAATCCTTCCTCACCTCCCCAGTGCCCTTTCTTGTGTCTTAAAATTAGAGACTGAAAACAAATTTTACTCAGCCTTCGAAATTCCTAAACAAAAACTCCAATGTATAGCATCCCGGGCTAAATTGGCTAGTACAAAGTTAGCACAGAGTATGTTATTACATCCGAAGGCATGTGTCCAACATTTTGATTCAGTCAAAAGGCAAACTGTTCATGGGGACATTCAGAGCCTATATAAACATCCCTGCTCTAAAACCACGGGAAGAAAATGACTAGCATTCTTTAAAAAAAAAATGAAGCAGTTTCTTGAGACAAAAACAAAAGAAAGGAAAGCACAAAAATAGGTTTTCCTGTAACCGTCTTAAAGTAGCAGCGAAAACCAACGTAAAGGAGACATAAGCAGCTAACCACACAGAGTAAAGCTGAGAGGTGCACGGGATGCAGATGCAGGTGTGACTCCGTGGAGAATCATTTTCACCTACACTAATATACATGTATGCAGTCGATGACACTGAGCGTTAGGACGCTGCCTGCTCACACCTTATGCCTTCTAGGGTGCCACACCTCTTAGAGACCCATGATGGGGCTCTGTGCGAGTGGCAGGGTACCTGGAGACGCTATATTGTTGTCCATTGGAAGTCACAGCCAAGAATGTGAGTCAACACTGCGTGAATGCTCCACCCCTAAGCGCATGTTATCTAACGATAGAATGACGTCGGAGAGGAGCAGTGAGAGCAATGGAAACAAGCGCTGTACAGGACTGCCTATCTCCTTCTGGAAAAGCAAACGCCAGGCAGGGGCGGCCTTAGGCATGTGCAAGCTGTGCACCTGCACAGGGCCACCAAACCTCAGGGGCCACCACGAGGAATCGGATACAATACATATTCGTGGCGGCCCCTGGCAGGGATTTGGCGCATGAACGACTGAGGCGTGCTAAATCCAATGTGATGCACGCTGAATGGTTGTTCTTATACTCTTTTCCTTTCTAACCCAGTCTCGTCTTTGTGTGGGGTCGGCCTTGTTTCGGGCTCTTCTGGTAGGTCTTGTGCTTGTTTAGAACTTTTTTTCCAGGAGAATCATGCTTGTTTTAATAGTCCAGATCTGGCACCTCCGGAGGCTCGCATGCGCGCGCATGCGCAGTGCCCGCGAGTCCTGCAGCGAAGGGGTTACAGAAGCACCACGCATCACTGGCGGCAGGAGGGGTGGCAGCACCCGTGCCCGGCGTGCAGCGAGCAGCACCGAGACCGGCCGAGGCCATGCACCGGGGCGCCTAGAGACCCTGGCCAAGAAAGGCCGCCTTGCAGAGGATAGCATGCCAGTGTGCAACCTTTGGTGCCAGCTGCGAGGTGAGCAGCCCGAGGGTCAGGGCATGGGGAGGGGGAGTGAGGAGGTCAGCGTGTGCCACTGCAGAGTGAACCCGAGGGAAGGTGAGCCATTGGACGAGGGTGTGGGGAGCCCTGGGGAGCCCTGGGGAGGAGGGCAGATCAGGCGTAGGAATGTATCCCAGCCCGTGGGGGTAAGGAGCCGGGGGCGTGGGGAAGGTTGGGTGAGGATGTTATTGTAGATGGTGTGTGCTTTGGGTTTGGGTGGAGGTAAGCCATGTGAGGTGGCGAGCTGGAGGTATTCTGGTGGTCATGGGGAGTGAGGGCATGATAAATCGTGAGAGAGAGCCTCTCTCTCACGATTCATCTCTGAGAGGGCGCGGGTCGGAGAGGTGGTCACCGTGCGCCAGGGGTAGGGAGTGGTACAGATCGGCGCTGTATGTTGAGGGAAGAGTGAGTCAGGAGTGCAGGGGCGGTGTTTACTTGTGGCTGAGGGGAGGCATGGTGACTTTTGGAGGTGTAACTTGGGAGGCACGGTCGTATTGGGGGGAAGAGGAGAGCAGGGTACGAGGTGTTAGACGTAATGTTAAGGATTCATTAAAATGATTACAATTACTTATCAACAATCATGAAAACAGAGTATGAAGCTGATACTTGTGATCTAATGAGTGGATCTGCCTGCACAAATCTTTTAAATCATCGAGTGTTCGAATGTACTTGGCATTTGGTTATGTCTGTTTATATGGTGTTGAGGCAGACATGAAATGCAAGCACCTATGGATGGACGCCTGGAATAGGATGGCAGTGCCTACCCATGTTAACTCAATCTAATGCCCTTTTGCAGAGACCTTGGTAGGAGACTGGCTCCTTGATCATTTCTTTAATTACCTTCCAGTGCTAGTCATGTGACTAGCAGAGAAAACTAGTTTAACTAGTCCTCAGTTTGCAATTGGTGAAGCAGCCTTCTCTGTCCATACTAGGGGCATAGTTACCATTGGTTCAGCAAGTACAGTGGTACTGAGACCCAAAACCCTCAGGGGCCCATTGAACCCTGATAATTGCTATATTTTACTTCCTGAGCAGCAGCCAAAGGGGCCATTTTCCTTGCTTATGCCACGGCCCATGGGGTTGTTGGTACGCTGTGCTAGTGATTCGTACGTCTGCTTGAAAGTTGTCTCCTGACTGGATGTTCGTTGCACATTAATTTTGCTTCAGTGAACCTCTAGTGCCTTTTCATAGCCTTAGGACTCACTGTAATTAATCCTTGTTTAATAGGTGCTTGAAAGCGAGCAGAACTGGTTGCTGGAATATGGCACTATACAAGAAACCTTAATTAAATATATTGTATTTTGTCTTTTGACAATGTGGTAAAGTGGACGAGTCTTTGGTTACCTGTAGGCTGTCTTCAGGATCAGTTAGTGACGTACTGAGACAGGTCTCTGTGTGCCATGATTTCAAGGTAGCTGACTCTCTTCCTGCTAAGGTCACTTCCCAAATAGATCATGAACTATTCTCCAGGCTCTACTGTTCTCAGTGGACTGAGAAAGCAGACCTTGTATGCCAAGTCACATGATCTACCCTATAGTTTTATAACACTCTTCAAATAAACCTTCCATATGTGGCTAGTCCTCATAATGTATCATACATGTAGTGGGAAGGGTAATTACTATCAATCAGTCAGGGTTTGTAAAGCTCAGCTGCTTCACACATAAGGGTCTCGAGGCGGTGTGGGATTCATGCTGCTGGATCATGCTGCTTGTTGGTTGAACAGCGAGGTCTTGTGGTCCTTCCTGAACTGCTGGAGCGATGGTGAGGCTCTGAGGTGCAGGGGGAGGGTTTTCAGGTCTTCACTGCCAGGTGGGAGAAGTAGCGGCCTCCACTGTTTTATCAGTGGCTGTATTGGGTGGCTGCTAGGGAGATGGTTCTGGAACATATTTTCCTGGTAGGTTGGTGGAAATTCACTCGTTCATTAAGGTATGCTGGTCCTTCATTGTGTAGTCCAGGGAAGACATGGCTTGGCAGTTCGGGCTGGACTGTTCCCATGAGGCACAGGGTCAAGGCTGATTTGCATATGGCCATGTCTGAACTGGGGTGGTGTGGTGAGCAAAGAAAATATGGATTTAGGCCCAGATCTCTGTACTGGGGTGAATGTATGACATTGTTCTGCATTCTGCTCATCAACTGTTGTTTTTGCAAGAAAATAAAAATGACACATCATAATCTTTCAGCAGCCGCCACTGCTGATTGTCTTCTTTTTTTCCCTACCCACTGCTAGCCTCGCCCGCTGCATTGCAAGCAAAATGAAGAGAATTCGAGTACACAAATCTGGTTATTCGAAACGAAAGAGAAAGGTGGCTCAGCAGGCTTTCATAGTGTCACAGGAAGGAGCAATCCTGAACTTTATCACCCAAGGGAAACCTAAAGATGGAGAATCCTCTGGCCAGAGTACTGCTGATGCACTAGGTAAAACAGGCGCTGACGACCATAAAGAAGAACAAAAAAATGATGATATCCATGAGCAGAATGATACTCATGAGCAGACCAATGAAAATGAACAAGGTGACTCTGAAATTGATACAAACATGCCGTAATTACCAACTCAGGATGAGGATTATTACAAAAGACCCTCAGACAGAGAAACTGAAACATCATTCATCGGTCCATCAACATCTGGCATTCTGAAGGAGGTTCAGAGTTTACAGACAGATGATGCTGGTATTGAAAAGGAAGCCAAAGAGCAAGACCATGTTACAGACCCGTGTTCTGAATATGATTTATGTGATTGGAGGGATCCTACTTTGTGGCCGAACTCTCTTACGGACGCGCAACGTGTTTTTCTTGTTGAAAGGGGTCCCTCCAGAGACCCAGGTTCTAAAACAAAGTATCCAAGTGATGAGCACTCAAAAAGTAAACGTTGTTTTTCTGTTACCATGTTACTGGTCATCTAACGCCTTTTCTGGACGTTTTATTAAAACACCTTCCTGAGCTCCGCCCCGCCCGGACCCCCTCTTCCGGGGCCCCCTACCTGCGCTCCCTGCACAGGGCCACCATGAGCCTAGAGCCGCCCCTGCTCCAGGGACAATAGTTAACACACATGCTAACTGAGCTTTTGCGAGAACCCGTGCTCGTTTTTACAAATAATTAGAATTTGTCTACAATTTAATTATAATGATTCTCTGATTGGCTTGAAACTAAAAGTTTACATGGGACCGGTATTTCCTTTTATTAATGACTAAACAGTGCCGGCGAGAATGTAGTATTTGGTTCCAGAAATATTTGTATACCATTTAGGCAGAAATATTGTACACTATTTAAGCATAATGACATTAAAAAGTGGTTCACACCGCCCATTTACAGGGCCGTTTTTAATAGGCAGATCCTATAACTTTTGTGTGCAACCGTCAGGGACAGCCCTTTTGGAGAGGAGGGTGGGGGCTGAATAGTGACGTGTGTTAATGGACACCACAAGCTACAACCCTGATAGGAACACACTATTTAAACATAAATATTTTAACACTATTTAAGCAACCCAAAACTAAAACTTAGACCACACCACCCATTCGTAAAGCCGTACTTAATAGATCGATCACATAACGTGTATGAGCAATTGTCGGGAAAAGCTGTTTTGGAGAGAGGGCGGGGCTGCACAGTGACCTGTGCTATCGTATTCATTGTTATGCTACTAATGTGCAAAGTTCATGGAAAAAAGTTTGAAATGCACGTCCCAAAGCTGTGAGAACGTGTAATAGATGAAGAAAAGAAAGTGTGGCAAGAACATCACATGCAGTTGTGTCAGAGTGCGCAAACCAAGTTTTGAACACCCTATTAAAGAAGATGTAAGGTTATAGAGGGAAAGAAACAAAAAAAAATTAAGCATACCAATGCAATTTGTCCACCACTTGTCAGAAAACAAATGAACAATATAAATCTTGATCCCAACATGCGCCAATAACCAGTTAGAGTTACTAGTTACTAGTTAGACTGTGTCATGGTGCACTTTTTGTACTTCAACTTATGTGTGTGGTTTTGGGTGTGTCTGCTGGTGATACAGCCCAGAGTCCTGATAGGTATTCAGCATTGGGTTGGCTATGCATTTACAGTATTTTCCCCAAAGTATCTCACTAATGTTGTATATTTGTGTTTTAGAACGAGTTTGCTTATGACACATGTTCTTTGCATATTATCATGTCCCTTTTAGCCTCTTGCATCTGGATTGAGATATCTTGGCTTTGTAGGCTTGTACAGATGTATGTATACACATTGTACTTTTTTCAGGTTTCAGTAGTGTAGGTTGCTTCTACTTCCATTGCTACTGAGGTATTTAGTTGATGCCCATTATCAGTGCGAACGTGCGAGTGCAATATTAAGTGCTGTTTTTGTGCTCTGTTTATTGTACACACGGACTTCGCGGTACAACTGTTTGCATTTTATCTCCTGGACTTCTACTCTGTCGAACACTGCTAACCATACTCACTAGATGAGCTCATTGGATTTGGAATGTTCGACTATGACAAATGTGCATAAAAATGTTTGAACTAAATTCCAGCTGGACAAAGATGACGAAATTAATAGTAGAACTCTAAAAACACTGTCTTGTTGCTGTGCAACCAGTGGATCAGTGTTGCACATCCTTAACACGCGCCCTGGAAGATGCATTTAGAAAAAAATAATACTTGTGAACGTGAGCATGGGTCAAGTTTCATTTACGTGAACTCTTTAGGTTTGGAACGTCAAACTGTATTTTGATTGACCCTTCGGCCAAGTTACTGACCTTCTGCCAGCCACCCTGCACTGCAGAAGGAATGCATAAAAGACAAGTGAAAGAGAACACAGCACTTGGGAGAGTCGGGTGTTTGAGAGAAGAAAGCAGCACACGAATGAGAGAGCTAGAAAACAAATGCATCCTCATAGTGTAGAATGAAAAAGAAACAAACATTGGCCGTGCGGGAAAAGGAAAGTGAAAGCAATCAAGCCCAGGAGTCGTGTGCGCACGCACACGCAAAAAAAAAAGCACGCGAGTGGTGCACACGAAAGGAGAGGCCTGTGCATGTTCACGCTCACATGCACGCAGGCTTTAGGCCACTCTGGAAGCACTTTGAAAACCCGCTAACTATAGGTGTCGCCTGAGCTAGCGCATTCGCTAGCGCTCAGGCGAGACCTAAAAATGGATTTAAAAAAGGGAATGCTACTCTCAGCCAAGTTCTCAAGACTTCACTAGCCCCCTCACCACGTTTACCCTTTCAGTAGCTCGCCTGGTCTCAAGCGCTTGGAAATATGACATTGCCCTGAACCTCACTGCCCTCCTGCCTTGCCTCCCTCACGGCCTCACTCCCCTCCCCCATCCCCCATCACCCCCGAGACCAGATTCCAGTTCATCCTAGCCTGTATAACTTTCAAAACCATTCACTCCACACCGCCAAACTACCTACCACTCATTAAAAACAAGTATTGGCATAGCCAATAGGTCTCGCCTTTGGGACCTTTTAAGTGTTTAGCCAGAGCTATTGGCTTTGGCAGTGTTTTTAAAGCTATGTTGTAGAGCATTATGGCCTCTGTGCAGCATGTTAAAAAATTATTATAAAAAAACCGTTATAAGAAATTTTATCACCCTATATATAACCAAGAAGACATTATGTGCTATGGAACGACCCTGTACATGAAAATACATTTCTACTTTTGTTTGTCCTTGCAATGCTTGTATCTTCTTGCCCCCTGTATGAAATAGATATATAAGACCCCCAAGGACAAGAAGAAACTCCCATCTCACATAACAATATGCAAATGTAAAAATGCCACCCCCGAACATATCTACCCAAACTCTGGGCTGCTGGCAAGGCCACATCGAGGGGAACAGTAAATCTTCTTTAGAAAGAACTTCGACTTCACTCAGCAGACGAGACCGCCGAATTATTGCCAGAATTTTCTGTGGGAATACGCACACGCCTTGAGGTTACTCTCCGGTTTGTTCGCGTTCGAGCACTTAAGTCACGACATCAATTTATTTGTTACAAGTTCTTTCTAAAGAAGATTTACTGCATCAAGATTGCCAACTCTGCACTGGTCTTTGAACATGGAGATTAGAGATTTCGAAAAACTTGGATAACCACTAAACTTCCAGGGGTCAACTTTTAAATTATCAGTCCTGAGGATGGTCTTATGAACTGAGATGTAAAGACCGAAACGTCGACTATCACACTGTTTTCTATATAACTTCTAAGCATCATCAAGAAAAAGTGTTTGATTTACTGTTGAATGGAGGAATCATTGAATATATTATTTCCTTCCAAATTTTGTATAATTGTCTAAATTTTAGGTACCCTGACTACCATTTATTGATATAAATTAACTTTTTTCACACACCTTTTGTCTTTTTTGATTATTCAATTGTTTTAATTTGGTTGAAATGATTTTTATATATATAGGATTAATGCAAAAAATACAACTTTAAGATATATGCATTTTGAGATTAATTTCACCTATAGGTATATTCTTATCCTATAGTCAAATGATACAACTCAGTCTTTCAAAAAAATCCCTTGAAGGCACACTTTACCAGTTCTCACCCCTCCTAAGCCCGCACCCTCTTGTGATGAGTGTTTAATTGTTGCCACCCACTCCCTCGTTCTTCCTATCAGCTTGACACTCCCCCTGCCATTGAAAAGAATGGAGTTCTGTGAACGCCTCCCAGGGCCATTGTGTAAACTCCCAAAAAGAACCCTTATTCACGGCACTCAAAGTCGGCACGCCCTCTGCCATGATGTCACTGCTGTAGATTTTGCCTGCTGGTCGAAGGATACCTCGCCCAGCAGGCATGCGCAGCAGGACCGTACCTCTGCAAAGTTGCTGCCTTATTAAAAATATGACTCATGAGAGCAGCAAGTAACCAAACAAATTTGTTTCAGCTGCCGTTTTGTAATTCTTTTCCTGCCTCTCCCCTAAGGGTGGCAGGTCAACGCCAATTTCGCCCATTAACACCAGCCGCCCCTGGTGGGGACCGGACTGCATGCACCCGGCAGCATACACTAGTCCAAACACCATCTCGCTCCATTTTAAAGGGGAAGCAGCATTAAGTCGCCAGAGAATAGCATGCTCTGCAGTACAAGGCAGAGTGGCGATGGAGTACAGGCAACTGCACAACTGGTGCACACAGTACTCTGGTGGAAATTTAACAAGAAGGTTCGGGATGTTACGCGGAAAGGATATTCATATCAGGGGCAGAAAGACATGCAGTCAGAGCATTGCCCTACATGTGTTACTTATAGTGTGACATCAACCGGATAGCAGAAAGAGACCAGCAGTTGTCTGAAACCTACATCTCAAACCATGATGCGTCCAGATTCTAACTTTGCATTCTGAAAGTTGTAGTCCTGTTTATCCTATCCCAATCAGCACTACATGTTACAGAATACATTAAAAAAAACATCGGCTGGATGAACTACTCACTCAGAAACCTGCTAAAATCAAGAGTGTTAGTATATTACACTTTGATCACCTTCGGCATTTGGCTATAAACATTGATGAAGCACTGGCGTCGAAAGAGAAACCTGGGGTCAATGACAGTAATCAAACCATCTACAGTTCTGAAATTTTATTTAGACCATTGCAAGACCATCACAACAACAATGCATTAGTTGATACCAGGTAACCTGGAACGGCAAACTGAAAGCTTAGAGGTCGCACAATATAGTTTCATATCGCTCTAACTGGAAGTCAAGCAACACAATTGGTGTTCACAGCAAGCACTCCAGTTCCCCTTAGGTTGGTGCACATTGTCCTAATACACCGCAAAACTAAAGTAGCCCCCTGTGTCGATAACCTATACTATAGTTTCGTTTTGTTACCGTCGGAGGCGGCGGACTATGTCATGAGCCAACCACCAACATGCTATTATACCGGACGCCTAATTGCTTCTATACCCCATGAAAAGAGACAACACCCCCTGTAACAGATTTAGTTGCCCATCAAGTCTCACCGGGGTTAAGCCTTTACAGCTTTTTTGTTGTTCTTCGAGCCTCTGTCTTGTAATCACCCAAACGACTCAGGCCGGGTTTCGGGCAATGGGCACATGGAGGGGACTCCTATTCAGTTTGGTACAGGGGCGCAACTGCTGAGTACCTACCTGGAGGACACCACTTTGAAGCTGCAGCCTCCAACGGGCGAATCTTGCAAAACAGGATCCCGTTCAGGAAGGGCACGGAGAACAGCTTGTCCCTCTCTCAAACATAAAGCACGGCGGCCTTGATGGAGTGGCGTGCTGCTTTCCAAGCAGACCAAGCCCTCTAGTAGTCAGCCCCCAAAGCAGAGTGCTGCTTAAACAACAGCGTCATCTTGGAACGGTGGTATATCATATGATATGGCATTTTTTAAGGACACAAGTCATTTTAGGCATGGCCGCTATTGTTTAAGTGGTAACGCAGAGTGCAGCGCTGCTGAAATGAAAACATTACGTGCGGCTGGAAGAAAAAAATTATGTGCGGCATGCCGTGTAGCTGAAATGAAAACATATCATGTGCGGCAGAAAAAAAAACAAACAAAAAAACGCTTCGTACAGTGCTGCTTAAAAACAAGCAGCACGTGCATACCTGCTTGCTTCCGCGGTAATACTCCACGGGAGTGAACTTGTGAGAAAAGGTGGGACATACACCCACCGTTAGCCATATGCAGGCTATGATTTATAACCAACACACACAAAAACCAATGCAAAGCGTGGGAGGAGTCAGGCCCCACAAAGTACAGACAACAGGCTGTTTATGCTCGACCTAAAAAATCCTTGCATTCTAAATGATGTGGTGGAACCAAGAGGAAGGTAGTTGTGATATCTATCAATATATGATGAATATCTCATTATCTCTATTTTTTCAATCAAGGAGGCCTCTTTATTTTTCCTTTTTAACACCCAGAGCAGGTTACAAGGTGATATCTCTTTCAGATTCATGGTGCACAGATAAAATCACTGAGCTTTGTAATAGGTGATAGTTCTAATCCTGAAATAGTTTAATATTACAACTTTAAAAAAACGAATTATCAAACCAAACTTTAGATATCTATGAACTGTGTGCATTGCTGAATACTTAACGTTGGCAAATACATACTTTAATGTTGAAAAAACAGTTGGCTGATTCTGTATTTAGTCCAAAGGCTTGAGCAGGCAAGATAATCATCCACTTGCAAGAGATGGTTCACACTCCCCAGACACAAACTAAACTAGCCTGTAAATAGCACAATTTTCCCATTAAAAGCGATAGTGTCTGTAGATGTTTCTTTAATGATTGGCATATGCAGAGTTATTTTCCAACAAAAATAGTTTATATTTCTGGGCAGCCATCAACTCTTCATTGTGCCTCAGCAGATTTGAACTGAAAGTATTTGCTGATGAAGGCTGCTTCTTTAAAAAAGCATTGGCAAAGCCAATACGTCTCGCCTTTTGGCTTTGCCGGTGCTAACTTACTGACTATGCCACTGGCAAAAATGAAAAAATGCAATTATGTAGTTGTATGCCTGTGTCATGAAGCTACAGGGGCCCAAGCATGATGACACATTCATTTCAATGGCTGGGGACAGGGCAGTCAGCCTAAACAATGTAGGAGTGGGGGGGGGGGGGTGTCAGTGGCCTCTGCTTCTTCCACGAGACCCAGCAATAGTTCATTTGTAGAATGATTGGTGGGCTGGGGTCTGGTGGGCTGGGGTCTGGTGGGGGGGGGGGGGTGTTTGAATCCAGTATTTTCCAGTTCCTTCCAAGCTAACGCCATGCGGTCTGCCGTCCAGTGAAGTCATGTGGAGGTGCCTGGTGCCACAACGTTCCATTGGGGAGTTATTTATTTAATTACATATTTTAAGCAACAAGGGAACCCAAAGGTTTATGGACATTTGCGTATTGAGCTTGTTTCCATTATGTAAGTCTGAGTGCATAAAACAATACATGGCATGAGATGGGCATATATTGCATTAATAGAGAATATGTGCTGTACATCTCGATAATCCTTAACATCTTGGGCCTTGACTTCTTTTTGCCAGGAGAAATGGCGGGCTCAGACCAGCACTGTGCGGTAAGGCAGAGGGGCCAGGGAGGAAGCAGGGGCCGCCAGGATCTCAGCACTGCAGGAGAGAGGGAAAGGGAGAGGTACGAGGTGGGGAGAGGAAGAGTATAGCAGACGGGATGCCAGGAGGAGAGACACACATGAATGTGTTAGTGAAAGAACACAAGAGGTGGGCAGAGAGCAGGCAAAACAGAGCGGCAGCGGAAGCGACGGAGAGAGAAGGAGAGTTGTAGGGCAGGGAGATTAAAACCAACAAGAGAGCATGAGTGAGAGGAAACAAGACGATAAAAGAGCACCTGACAGAAGGAGAAAAAAGAGAGAACAATTGAAGGAGTGCATGAGCGGGAGAGCGGGCAAGTAAAGAAGAAAACCAGAACACAATAAAGACAGGAAGGAATATATGGAGAGAGAAGAAGGAAGGCGGGTAAAGCAGGAAGTACCTGCCCATTGAAATGAATGAATATTGCAAATGACACAAATGCACAGTCACACACGCATTGACACAGAATACAACATCTGCTGCTTAGCGGTTAGAATACAAGCGCTTAAAGAGCCTGAAAAAAATAGTTTCAGACGTAAAAGTGCACCTAAGCTGTGACCCGAAAGAGAGAGTATCCCACAGTTCAGAGCGGTACTTGATAAAGACCGTGGCCGACCCCCGGAGGATGAAGTGTTAAACTCGAAGATAGATCACTTGTGAGCAGTCCGAGACCGGAGCTTCTAAGAGACTAGGTCCAGAGGTCGAGTGTGTTTGCTAAGGGTGGAAGAGACAGCGTCCTAATGCAGAGAGTGAAGGTCCTGAGATAAGCAGAGATGGAGTTCTTGTTCTCCAGAGTTATTGCAAGCGCCTTGAATGTATAGAAAGATGAGGAGCGGTGCTTTAAAAAACTTTGGAATACACAAAATAAATAGGAGAAAACGAGTGTTCTGGTTGGAATCAATAATATCTAGATTCTGAAAAGACCACGCCAAAGATGAGAGCGAGGCCTCGTGCCGAGTATAGAAGAGACAGGTAGTGCCAGGCACAAGAACAAGGTGTGGTGGCTGCAGTAGGCAGGATGGCGCCTATGCCAGGATTAAGGACACAGGTGTTGAGATGTCGAGAGACAGGGTAGCACGAGAATTGAGAGCACAGGTGCCGGGGCTGAGACAGGGTGGTGCCGGGGCTGACAATGTAAGTGCTGAGACAGGGAGTCTCAAGAGGTGAGACTGCAGGCGCTGATACTTCAGGAGTTGGGATGGTGCAGAGGAAGAGAGAGGGTGTCTTGAGAGGTGAGAATGCAGGCGCCGAGACTGGAAGAGAAAGGATGGTGCCAGGGCCGACAATGTATGTGCTGAGACAGGAACAGACAAGGTTTCACGAGAGCTGACTGAGACAGCGGGTTCCTGTCATCCATGAAGATAGGTAACCCCGCAGAAAGATTCAGTAACTATGTCACTTACTAAGCTAAAATGGCCGAATAAATTATACCTAGCAGCCATGATGGTCTGGGTGCTAAGGGGCATTTGAGGGACAGTGCTTAGAGTGAGGAAGTCATCGGGGCCTGCTTTCAGTCACTTAGTTGGATTACTTTAATTCCTTAGGACCGAAGACCTTGGCACATTTCTCAAGCCGCTGTCTCCTGGCCCCCTAGATCCTTAGAACAGCAGAACAGAAAAGCTGTGCTGTTACAGTTTGCGTGTGGCCAGGCGATGGCATATGAAAAATGTGTTTCCTGCTATTTACTTTAATTACTCCAATCCCGTGCCGCCTCGGGCATGTCAGTCGGAACCTCTGAGGCCCTTTGTCTGTCAAAGAGATGGACAATATCTTGGCTTTGTTCAGCCATCCAGCCGGCTGCAGATGAAACCGCCGACGCACTGACTGTTTGCATAGCCAAAGGGACGGTGCACTCAAGGAAAAGTCTTTTCAAATATCCCAAAGGTTGTTTCTTTATTCTTATTCAAATCCCAGAAAAGTCAAACTCAGCCAACGCATTTCGTTCTTTACGAACTTCGTCAGGGCTGTAAAACAATACAAATAAAAACATACATGTATATAAAAACACATCTTATACCACATGAAACACAACAACCTACATTACCAACAATACATATAAATCATGACAATACCGTATATTACATACAGATAATTAAAAAACACAAAACACAAACATAATAAATCTCACATATAAATACATTATATACAGTTTTTATAGAAAGGAGGGACATATTAGTCAAATGTACGCACAGAACAAGAGTTAAAGCTTTCACAAAAAACATATACATCCTGCCTCAACATGTATGTTGTCTAATGTTCTAAAAAAGGAAGAATTCCATTTAAAGTATATACATATGGAAACCCAAACCATAAGTGAGTTTGCAGGTATATAATAAGGAGATGGGTCTGTGTGCCTGATAGATAACGGTGGTTTGTATGACCACTACCCTATTAAACAAAAAAACTATAATTTATACACAAATTCTTACCATGGATATTTTAAGAAACGAACTTCACGAACTTCAAAAGGATCGGCTTCCAATAGATATAAACGTTCATGTAAAAAGGTGTATAACCTAATGAAAATGAATTTTTAAAAACAGTTATTACAGCCCCTTGTGGGCATGGAAGACCGAGATCAGATGAGAAAATGCACATTACAACGCTTTCCATTTGAAAGTGAAAACTGCCTTACCTTTCCAAGTAGCTGAAAGGTATACGTGTAAGTACGATCGTATGTGCGTCACCGGATAATACAAATAACAGTCAGATTCTTTTTTCGTCAATACGTATCAAAGGCACAGTTCGGTCAACATTGTTGTTGTATATTTATGCCCAATGTGTGGGCTGCATATTTCTAAAGGGAACAACACGAAATGGAAAATTATACGAATATCTATCCATGATTTTATTTTATATCACAGATTCCCATTCCTAAACATATCTCCTAGTATTAACCTTAAACGGAAGAAAGCGACAACCTATATCTCCCATTCTAACTTATGTCCATAGATTAGAAACATATAACTCCTATGTCTTTTGGGCACCGTAAAAATCGAGATCCGGTTTCAAAGGCATATCTTACAATGATAGTGGACAGCATGTTGTAAGCCACAATTCTCTATGATTCATTCAACATAATTACGCGTTCCCTACGTAATTATACTTGCGGTGAACGAGTCGTGACATAATTTCCGCCATAGAAAAAAACACACAAAAGACCAACAAAATGTCTTCATAAATCGTGAAGTAGCGATTCATGATTGCCTGAAAATGTTTGTGCTATCGGTGTTATATTAACGCAAAGCCCACAGAAATATAGTTACCAACAGCATCACATCCAACCATATCACGTATAAAAGTCAACTTTGATTAGTATCAAAAGACTCAAACATATCAGACTAATTCATTACTCTTAATCCACTGCATACACCTTGTCTCACCTTTAAAAGAGCGCGCTTCTTCTGATTACCGGCGAAACCAAGTCCCATAGGTCGGGTGTCTTAAATACGCTCCACCTTCATATCCCGTGATGATACCGGAAGTGTAAAGGGGCTATTCAGGATATTGGAACATCGCTTCCACCCTATGGGCGCCATATTGGAGTGGTGTATGAACATAATGATTGTTAAGGGATTTAAGAGAGCCAGACATATACAGTATTGTCCTAAATAAACGCAAGGTCCGTTCGTATATATATATATATTTTTTCGAGATATAAATCTACCGTCAGGATTATATGAAAAAATCGGTATATTCCATCAATATTAATCCACCCCATGGGCGCCATATTGGAGTAATAAACGAGAGAGGTGATCCTAAGTAAATATCAGCAAGCCAGATGTATCTAGATCTTAATTTGAACTGAACGCGCGCTTCAGTCGTATATATTATTAACAGGCGGAAGATTCTAACAGATGGAGTATAGAGTCGTATCAGTTTGGCGGAAAAAACACGTGAGAAAAAAAATCAAAACAAGGGAATCCCCGAACAGAAAAAACGACATATACGTATATGTAATGCGATAGTTGTCCACTATAAATTCAGATTCAGATGGGATAGGGGGAGTCGCCTGCCCAGATGGGCAAAAGATATCAGGAAACATTACTACCATGCCCAGCCGGGCTCGGTATGTTGAATTTTATGCTTCCATAAAACAGTGAATGAACACTAATCAAAACGGCAAGGGGGAAATCAAAACAGACATAAAGACCAGACAAAGTATCAGCATACAAAGTATATATAAATGCCCGAAGAAAGTATAAGAGCACAAGATCATTCATTCAGGGTCACCATTAGAAAGGCCTTATGAACAAAGAAAGCGAGTTGACATAACCAGCAGGACTTGTAACATGATGACTACCACTAAGTATTAAAAAAAATTATATAATAATTCAAATTTAAAAACGGGGGAATACGGAGAATACAAAATAAGACGGGGCAGATCGATCTGTTGGTACTAACGGATGCAAGGGAACTCATATTAACCTACCTATATTGTAATATAATATTCAAAACCCAAAGTCATAAGGATCGCTCAGACCTAACAATATGGGTAATTATCAGTAAAAATGTTAGACAATCCAAAAGTTAGTGGAACAGCTAACTAGCTTATAACAGAACCTGGTGTATTGAATGTTCTAACACCCCAACATCTTCACCTATAGGAAATAGTGCATTTCCCCATCCGTGTTATGCCCCAGGCTGATTGCTCTCAAACGACAAATCCATTTGGATTCTTTTTGTCTAAGCAACAAATCCCTGTTGCCGCCTCTCTTAGGTTTGGGAACATGTTCTATGGCATGAAACCAAAAATTCATATCCTCCGGATGTTCCATGGTATAGTGGTTGGTAATAGGGTATCTAATATCTTTGGTTTTTATAGCCCTTCTATGCTCTTGAATCCTGAGTTTTAAACTCCGGATAGTGCTCCCGACATAGATTATACCACATCTACATCCCAAGACATACACCACATAAGTTGTGTTACAGTTTATGAAACTTTCGATCACAAACTGTCTCGAGCTGTTATAGCAGAAAACCGAAGTTTTATTCTTACCCAACGGACAGATATTACATGTTCCACAGGTAAAGAAACCTTTGGGTTTATCTGGTAACCAAGTTTGCGTACTTTGGGGAGTGGTTATGTAGCTAGGACAAAGAGTTCTTTTTAAAGAAGTGCCCTTTCTGTACGTAATGGATGGTTTGTTATTAATCACATCTCTTAAACCAGGAACTCCCATCAAAAGGTGCCAGTGTTTCCTGAAAATATTGAAAATGGTGTTACTGTGGGAAGTATACTGAGTTATGAATCTGGCTTTGGTGTTAATAACAGGCCTTTTTGGTTTATCCTGTAGTGTCATGTTCCTACTCATCTTGTTGACTCTGAGTTCAGCTTTATCCAAAGTAGTCTGATCATATCCCCTCTTAAGGAATCTATTCTTAGTGTCATTGATATGTGTGTGAAACATATCTTCCTCGCTGCAATTACGTCTGACCCTCACCATTTCACCGAAGGGAATGTTTTTCTTTACAGAGTGGGGATGTGCACTGGTCGCGTGTAACACAGCGTTACACGCAGTCTCCTTCCTGTACAGATTACTATGTATTTGTCCTTGTCTAATATAGAATTTAATATCAAGGAAATTGATGTGTTCTTTATGATGCATCATAGTGAACTTGACATTGTACATGTTGGTATTCAAAAAAGATACATATTGATCAAGTTGGTCGACCGATCCAGACCAAAGGCAGATCACGTCATCGATATACCTCCCCCAGTACACGATGTAATTGGTCCAGGGGGAGGCATCTCTGTTCCAGGCATGCTCCCTCTCAAACCAACCCATGAAAAGGCAGGCGTAAGAGGTAGCAAACCTAGAACCCATTGCGGTACCGTGTATCTGCTGGAACCATTCACCATCAAACAGGAAAAAGTTATTATCCAGAATGATGTTAATCATAGTGATAATCATCTCATTGTAGTCATAAAATTTCGCATCCTCTCTATCCAGAAAGGATTGGACTGCCTTGATACCAAAGGTCTTGTTAATACAAGTATAAAGGCTCTCTACGTCTAGAGTTACAAACATCAGGTCTTCAGACCAGTCAAAATCTTTGAATTTCATTAGGATATCTTTGCTGTCCCTTACATATGAAGGTAGATTGGGGACATATTTCTGGAGCTTCAGGTCAACAAATTCTGACATTTTCTCCGTCGGTGAACCCACCCCGGAGATGATTGGTCTGCCTGGAGGAAAGTTCCCACCCTTATGTACCTTTGGCAATATATAGATGCAAGGAAAATTAGGACAATTCACCCACATAAATCGGCACTCATCTTCACTGAGAAGGCCAGATTCCCTCCATTCCAGAAATTTAGCATTGATCTTCATTGTACTACTAGGAATGGGGTTTTCATTGATCCTTCGATAGTGTGCCTCATTATTCAGTTGTCTAGATACCTCCTGCATGTAGTCTTCACGATTCATTACAACGATGTTCCCGCCTTTATCGGCCTCCCTTATAACGATATTTGTATCCTTATTCAACCTCATCAAAGCTGACCTCTCAGTTGCTGTGATATTGTTGACTGCTTTGGGAGTGAATCTTTGGGGAGTTTCGATGTTATAAAACTCCTCTGTGACCCTGTCATAAAAATCATCGATGTTGTGGTGATAGGAGTGTGTAGGTATATATTTTGACTTGGGGCGTAATCCACTATCAATACTCGCACTATGGTTGATGTCAAGATCTTCAAGGACCGTGGTCATATCTACCTCATCATCTGGGTTTAGGGAAAGTAAACAGTGTATGTCACGGACCTCTCGTATAGTGTGTGTACCACCACTTTGAAAACCCTTCTCACCCCCAGGTTCATGAGGTCTGGTTGCAAAGAAATCCTTTAGTTTTAATGTCCTAGTGAATTTGAAGAGGTCAATGTGTAGATTTGCAAAATCACCACCTTGTGTGGGGCAGAAATTAAGACCCTTACTCAATAGATTTATTTCGTCATTATCCAAAGTTTAATTTGAGAGATTTATAATTTTCAAATCGGTATTCGCATTCTGACTGGTCATTGGGTACCCTATCCTTCCAAGTCCACCCATCGTTACTTCCTCACTTTGGGCACTGTACCTGACTTGTTCGGCAGGGCTCCCTTTTTGATTATTCTTTGTTCGCCTCCCTCCCCGCCTCTTTTTGTTTGATCTCTTTTTTGTTGGAGGCGGTTGCTTATCCTGAGGTTGGCCAATTCTTTTTGAAAGGACGAGGCCCCCTCTTCTAAAGGGACATCAGGTAATACATTGCTTGATGTGGAACTACCCAAGGAGGAAAAAGATAGGTTGCTGTTGGAACCTGTTTCCTCACTAATGTCTCTATCATCTCTAGTTCTTTTCTTATTAACATCCTCAGTTCCCTGAAGCCCATCAAACTTCTTGGCAAAGGTGTATATTCTGCCATTTTGGTAGTCCCTATCATCCCTTCTTATTTTACTTAATTTTTTGTTCTTCAAATACAGTTGATGATCATCCATCACCTGTTTTAATATCAAATAGTTCTTCTCAATCAGATCTTTAAAGATCTGATTGAGAAGAACTATTTGATATTAAAACAGGTGATGGATGATCATCAACTGTATTTGAAGAACAAAAAATTAAGTAAAATAAGAAGGGATGATAGGGACTACCAAAATGGCAGAATATACACCTTTGCCAAGAAGTTTGATGGGCTACAGGGAACTGAGGATGTTAATAAGAAAAGAACTAGAGATGATAGAGACATTAGTGAGGAAACAGGTTCCAACAGCAACCTATCTTTTTCCTCCTTGGGTAGTTCCACATCAAGCAATGTATTACCTGATGTCCCTTTAGAAGAGGGGGCCTCGCCCTTTCAAAAAGAATTGGCCAACCTCAGGATAAGCAACCGCCTCCAACAAAAAAGAGATCAAACAAAAAGAGGCGGGGAGGGAGGCGAACAAAGAATAATCAAAAAGGGAGCCCTGCCGAACAAGTCAGGTACAGTGCCCAAAGTGAGGAAGTAACGATGGGTGGACTTGGAAGGATAGGGTACCCAATGACCAGTCAGAATGCGAATACCGATTTGAAAATTATAAATCTCTCAAATTAAACTTTGGATAATGACGAAATAAATCTATTGAGTAAGGGTCTTAATTTCTGCCCCACACAAGGTGGTGATTTTGCAAATCTACACATTGACCTCTTCAAATTCACTAGGCCATTAAAACTAAAGGATTTCTTTGCAACCAGACCTCATGAACCTGGGGGTGAGAAGGGTTTTCAAAGTGGTGGTACACACACTATACGAGAGGTCCGTGACATACACTGTTTACTTTCCCTAAACCCAGATGATGAGGTAGATATGACCACGGTCCTTGAAGATCTTGACATCAACCATAGTGCGAGTATTGATAGTGGATTACGCCCCAAGTCAAAATTTATACCTACACACTCCTATCACCACAACATCGATGATTTTTATGACAGGGTCACAGAGGAGTTTTATAACATCGAAACTCCCCAAAGATTCACTCCCAAAGCAGTCAACAATATCACAGCAACTGAGAGGTCAGCTTTGATGAGGTTGAATAAGGATACAAATATCGTTATAAGGGAGGCCGATAAAGGCGGGAACATCGTTGTAATGAATCGTGAAGACTACATGCAGGAGGTATCTAGACAACTGAATAATGAGGCACACTATCGAAGGATCAATGAAAACCCCATTCCTAGTAGTACAATGAAGATCAATGCTAAATTTCTGGAAAGGAGGGAATCTGGCCTTCTCAGTGAAGATGAGTGCCGATTTATGTGGGTGAATTGTCCTAATTTTCCTTGCATCTATATATTGCCAAAGGTACATAAGGGTGGGAACTTTCCTCCAGGCAGACCAATCATCTCCGGGGTGGGTTCACCGACGGAGAAAATGTCAGAATTTGTTGACCTGAAGCTCCAGAAATATGTCCCCAATCTACCTTCATATGTAAGGGACAGCAAAGATATCCTAATGAAATTCAAAGATTTTGACTGGTCTGAAGACCTGATGTTTGTAACTCTAGACGTAGAGAGCCTTTATACTTGTATTAACAAGACCTTTGGTATCAAGGCAGTCCAATCCTTTCTGGATAGAGAGGATGCGAAATTTTATGACTACAATGAGATGATTATCACTATGATTAACATCATTCTGGATAATAACTTTTTCCTGTTTGATGGTGAATGGTTCCAGCAGATACACGGTACCGCAATGGGTTCTAGGTTTGCTACCTCTTACGCCTGCCTTTTCATGGGTTGGTTTGAGAGGGAGCATGCCTGGAACAGAGATGCCTCCCCCTGGACCAATTACATCGTGTACTGGGGGAGGTATATCGATGACGTGATCTGCCTTTGGTCTGGATCGGTCGACCAACTTGATCAATATGTATCTTTTTTGAATACCAACATGTACAATGTCAAGTTCACTATGATGCATCATAAAGAACACATCAATTTCCTTGATATTAAATTCTATATTAGACAAGGACAAATACATAGTAATCTGTACAGGAAGGAGACTGCGTGTAACGCTGTGTTACACGCGACCAGTGCACATCCCCACTCTGTAAAGAAAAACATTCCCTTCGGTGAAATGGTGAGGGTCAGACGTAATTGCAGCGAGGAAGATATGTTTCACACACATATCAATGACACTAAGAATAGATTCCTTAGGAGGGGATATGATCAGACTACTTTGGATAAAGCTGAACTCAGAGTCAACAAGATGAGTAGGAACATGACACTACAGGATAAACCAAAAAGGCCTGTTATTAACACCAAAGCCAGATTCATAACTCAGTATACTTCCCACAGTAACACCATTTTCAATATTTTCAGGAAACACTGGCACCTTTTGATGGGAGTTCCTGGTTTAAGAGATGTGATTAATAACAAACCATCCATTACGTACAGAAAGGGCACTTCTTTAAAAAGAACACTTTGTCCTAGCTACATAACCACTCCCCAAAGTACGCAAACTTGGTTACCAGATAAACCCAAAGGTTTCTTTACCTGTGGAACATGTAATATCTGTCCGTTGGGTAAGAATAAAACTTCGGTTTTCTGCTATAACAGCTCGAGACAGTTTGTGATCGAAAGTTTCATAAACTGTAACACAACTTATGTGGTGTATGTCTTGGGATGTAGATGTGGTATAATCTATGTCGGGAGCACTATCCGGAGTTTAAAACTCAGGATTCAAGAGCATAGAAGGGCTATAAAAACCAAAGATATTAGATACCCTATTACCAACCACTATACCATGGAACATCCGGAGGATATGAATTTTTGGTTTCATGCCATAGAACATGTTCCCAAACCTAAGAGAGGCGGCAACAGGGATTTGTTGCTTAGACAAAAAGAATCCAAATGGATTTGTCGTTTGAGAGCAATCAGCCTGGGGCATAACACGGATGGGGAAATGCACTATTTCCTATAGGTGAAGATGTTGGGGTGTTAGAACATTCAATACACCAGGTTCTGTTATAAGCTAGTTAGCTGTTCCACTAACTTTTGGATTGTCTAACATTTTTACTGATAATTACCC
The DNA here is from genome assembly GCF_964204655.1 of Triturus cristatus. NCBI lineage: Eukaryota > Metazoa > Chordata > Amphibia > Caudata > Salamandridae > Triturus > Triturus cristatus. The sequence goes on from NC_140581.1 coordinate 500,227,376, forward strand.
ATATTGTTAGGTCTGAGCGATCCTTATGACTTTGGGTTTTGAATATTATATTACAATATAGGTAGGTTAATATGAGTTCCCTTGCATCCGTTAGTACCAACAGATCGATCTGCCCCGTCTTATTTTGTATTCTCCGTATTCCCCCGTTTTTAAATTTGAATTATTATGTAATTTTTTTTAATACTTAGTGGTAGTCATCATGTTACAAGTCCTGCTGGTTATATCAACTCGCTTTCTTTGTTCATAAGGCTTTTCTAATGGTGACCCTGAATGAATGATCTTGTGCTCTTATACTTTCTTCGGGCATTTATATATACTTTGTATGCTGATACTTTGTCTGGTCTTTATGTCTGTTTTGATTTCCCCCTTGCCGTTTTGATTAGTGTTCATTCACTGTTTTATGGAAGCATAAAATTCAACATACCGAGCCCGGCTGGGCATGGTAGTAATGTTTCCTGATATCTTTTGCCCATCTGGGCAGGCGACTCCCCCTATCCCATCTGAATCTGAATTTATAGTGGACAACTATCGCATTACATATACGTATATGTCGTTTTTTCTGTTCGGGGATTCCCTTGTTTTGATTTTTTTTCTCACGTGTTTTTTCCGCCAAACTGATACGACTCTATACTCCATCTGTTAGAATCTTCCGCCTGTTAATAATATATACGACTGAAGCGCGCGTTCAGTTCAAATTAAGATCTAGATACATCTGGCTTGCTGATATTTACTTAGGATCACCTCTCTCGTTTATTACTCCAATATGGCGCCCATGGGGTGGATTAATATTGATGGAATATACCGATTTTTTCATATAATCCTGACGGTAGATTTATATCTCGAAAAAAAATATATATATATACGAACGGACCTTGCGTTTATTTAGGACAATACTGTATATGTCTGGCTCTCTTAAATCCCTTAACAATCATTATGTTCATACACCACTCCAATATGGCGCCCATAGGGTGGAAGCGATGTTCCAATATCCTGAATAGCCCCTTTACACTTCCGGTATCATCACGGGATATGAAGGTGGAGCGTATTTAAGACACCCGACCTATGGGACTTGGTTTCGCCGGTAATCAGAAGAAGCGCGCTCTTTTAAAGGTGAGACAAGGTGTATGCAGTGGATTAAGAGTAATGAATTAGTCTGATATGTTTGAGTCTTTTGATACTAATCAAAGTTGACTTTTATACGTGATATGGTTGGATGTGATGCTGTTGGTAACTATATTTCTGTGGGCTTTGCGTTAATATAACACCGATAGCACAAACATTTTCAGGCAATCATGAATCGCTACTTTACGATTTATGAAGACATTTTGTTGGTCTTTTGTGTGTTTTTTTCTATGGCGGAAATTATGTCACGACTCGTTCACCGCAAGTATAATTACGTAGGGAACGCGTAAATATGTTGAATGAATCATAGAGAATTGTGGCTTACAACATGCTGTCCACTATCATTGTAAGATATGCCTTTGAAACCGGATCTCGATTTTTACGGTGCCCAACAGACATAGGAGTTATATGTTTCTAATCTATGGACATAAGTTAGAATGGGAGATATAGGTTGTCGCTTTCTTCCGTTTAAGGTTAATACTAGGAGATATGTTTAGGAATGGGAATCTGTGATATAAAATAAAATCATGGATGGATATTCGTATAATTTTCCATTTCGTGTTGTTCCCTTTAGAAATATGCAGCCCACACATTGGGCATAAATATACAACAACGTTGACTGAACTGTGCCTTTGATACGTATTGACGAAAAAAGAATCTGACTGTTATTTGTATTATCCGGTGACGCACATACGATCGTACTTACACGTATACCTTTCAGCTACTTGGAAAGGTAAGGCAGTTTTCACTTTCAAATGGAAAGCGTTGTAATGTGCATTTTCTCATCTGATCTCGGTCTTCCATGCCCACAAGGGGCTGTAATAACTGTTTTTAAAAATTCATTTTCATTAGGTTATACACCTTTTTACATGAACGTTTATATCTATTGGAAGCCGATCCTTTTGAAGTTCGTGAAGTTCGTTTCTTAAAATATCCATGGTAAGAATTTGTGTATAAATTATAGTTTTTTTGTTTAATAGGGTAGTGGTCATACAAACCACCGTTATCTATCAGGCACACAGACCCATCTCCTTATTATATACCTGCAAACTCACTTATGGTTTGGGTTTCCATATGTATATACTTTAAATGGAATTCTTCCTTTTTTAGAACATTAGACAACATACATGTTGAGGCAGGATGTATATGTTTTTTGTGAAAGCTTTAACTCTTGTTCTGTGCGTACATTTGACTAATATGTCCCTCCTTTCTATAAAAACTGTATATAATGTATTTATATGTGAGATTTATTATGTTTGTGTTTTGTGTTTTTTAATTATCTGTATGTAATATACGGTATTGTCATGATTTATATGTATTGTTGGTAATGTAGGTTGTTGTGTTTCATGTGGTATAAGATGTGTTTTTATATACATGTATGTTTTTATTTGTATTGTTTTACAGCCCTGACGAAGTTCGTAAAGAACGAAACGCGTTGGCTGAGTTTGACTTTTCTGGGATTTGAATAAGAATAAAGAAACAACCTTTGGGATATTTGAAAAGACTTTTCCTTGAGTGCACCGTCCCTTTGTTTAAAAAAAAGTTTGTATATCTGGTTTTCCAGTAGAGCACAAGTGCGGCTTGCTTTGGACGTGTCTCTGCACCAACTAAGAAACTGTATATTGAATTTGGATCTGGTGTGCTTAACATTGGTCAGCCGTACAGTCCCTTTGTTCACACTGTTTGCATAGCCAAAACTTTGTTTTTTTTACTATTTGAGTTTGATTCATATTTAAAAAAATAAAATGACATACAGGCCTCTGAGAGACGAAACGGAAATATTAGTTATTTGATGGGACGTAGTCAACTTCTGTTGTTTAACATTAAATGAAGTAGAGGACAGCCTTTTGGTCAGAAATGTATATTTTTAGCAGAAAATCAGTAGAAGATTTCGGCTAATGTTTATAATAGGTATTACATTCAGTGCATCAATGTACAATCCTAGGTGTGGCATGTGAGCTCTTTTTACTTCTTCAGTTTGGCTATAATAAATAATAATAGTTAATAACAATCCTATAATTTTTATTTAATGCTCGCAGTGACAATGTTCATGCTTTGTTACGTGTGAACTCACAGGTGCCAACATTATCCAATCAGTGTTGCTGATTTTATTGACCACTTATGGATGAAAGGTTGTGAGGCCTTGTGGTTTTAGAACTTATCATTTATATACACACATATTACCAGCAATCCACACAATGTATTTGTAATGCCAGTCTGGCATGTGAATGTGAACCAATTACATTCAGAATTTGAACTTGGATGTATATTTTTTAAATCATAGCAGTAGAATAGCTCCATGAGTTAAATTAAGTGATATGTTTGCCACAAGTTAGAATCTAGGAAGGCCGGCTCTGTCTGTCATCTTTCTGAGGTCAGTAAATTGAGATGAATAGCATACATTTATGTCAGAGCAGCTTAAGCCGTCTTGGGGTAGTGCTTTGGATTCTACACAGTGCAGTGGTTTTATGTTTCCATAATTCAAATTGCTGTTGTGATATTGTTTTAGATGTTAAAAAAGTGCAGTGCGTGAGGTGTTCTCATCCTCCCCTCCTGTCAGCATTAGGCTGGTACTTGACATCAAATGCTCCATTGGTTTAATGCACTGAATGTGTTGCTTTAATGTCCTCTTGGTGTGGCACGCTATAAGACCGGCTGGGCTGGATACTCCGTTTTAATCAAAGGTCACTGAAAATCCTTAGAGGCAATGTCGCGGTCTGGCCACTAAGTTAACGAATGATAACCGATGGGAGTATTTGAGGACTTTTGATGTAGTTCTGCTTCCGGAAACGTGATCGACAAATGAGGTTTTTTTGCAGGGGTTACTCGTCTTACTCAGCCGTGCTACTCTGTCGCTGGTTGGTAACGCACGGGCAGGGCTAGCTACATGGCTCAAAACATCTCTGGGATGTAGCACTGCTGCACTAAACACCAATTTAGATTTAACACAGGCTTTCCACTTGGTATGTGAGGATGGTTTTAATCTGTGTGTTATACATTTTTATAATAACAATTTCACATGTATTTCATTTTCCAACCCCAAATTTGCCCTGCTTCTTTATTTTTTTGCACAATTTGCCCACTCTTTTTTTCAAAATTTTCCTGGGGGAAAGAACCCCCCCGAATCCCCTGTAGGTGGTTCGGGCTCGCACGCTGCGCTTGCTCGCCGCAGTGCAGTACGACAATTGTTTTACGCCTCACCACTTTCAAATGTCACCATCCGCCACTGGTAACCTGGAAAGCACATGGGAGAGTTAAATGGGAAGCAGCATACGGTAGAGAGAAGGCAAGAAAACAGTTGCACTCTCATAGAGTGATGAAAGCAAAATAAAGTAGCATACACTTTCAGCGGTGCTTATAGAATGAAGCAGGTCAGAGGAACATCAGCAAATCGTAGCACCACTGGACAAATTACTCTTTCAGGAGAAATGAACGCCTGGTCAAATTTAAGATTGTTTGCCAGTAAATCCCTACATTATAACACGGATACCTACAGATTGTGTTCGGTTGTGCCCTCTCCCCTTCCGTATCTTTTGCAACACACATTCTTTGTAGAGGCATATGACTGGCCCGCAGATACCCACCCGGCACATACAGGACGCTAAGCCCTCTAGCCCTCTGCCTCTCACCCCACACACACCGTGCATTTTTTTCCGACATGGAGTTTGGCAATTTCACAGGAAAGCACTGTACACCAAGAAGGTGCAATTCAGCTAGTTATAGACAACTGCAATGCAACAACTTCCTAAACAGGGTAAAGCCAGAAACACCATTTCCCCAACTAGATGCCTCCTCAAAACCTACCCATTGCGGTGTCTCACCGACCACCGCTCCCCCTTCCCACCCCTGCCCTCCAGAAAACCTCGTCCCACACAAGAACTCAAACAAGCGTCTGCCAAGTTGTAGTTGTCAGAGGGGACACAGGACCCTTTATTAATGACACTGAAACGCAAAATAAAAGCGCGTCGTTAGGGTGGGACTAATTTAAAGAACATGCCGCTTTTAAGTGCAAGAGGAGGCTGTAAATGACAATGCGTTTTCTTTATGTTTTAAAAACCAAAACATAAATAAAAGGCATTGTCATTTACAATGCCAATATCTCAAACTCGAGTAAATGCGAGATCTATTGCATTGCAAATGGTAGGCATCACGGACAACGGGAGGTAAGGTGAGCGGGCAGGGGGAGGAGGCACAGGCAACGGGAGGGAGGGCGGGGGGTAAAGAGGGCACGGACAATGGAGGGAGGGCGGGGGTGTTAAAGAAGGTACGACAACTGGAGGGATGGCGAGGTTGTAAAGAAGGCACCAAAGCACGTTGTGCCTGCAATAAGAGAAACTGGATAAAGAGAATAGTACTTAAAGACTAAATAACAGGTACAATGTAACAACCAAATTAAAAGTACCAGTCGCCATGGAAGGTGACAAATGAAGAGGAGGCGGTACTAAGGAGGGACTAACAAGCCTGTTTACAAATCAGAAGCCAGCATTTAGGACAGACAATGACGCAAGCCAATGTCAAATATGGGCAGAGAGTCGGCGGGGCTTCTATTCCCTAATCCACTACATCAAGTCTCGCAGAGCAGTGCATGCGCGCTAGCTCTAGGCTCGATCCAAAAATCTCAAGAGGAAATAAATATTTCAGAAAACTTACAGGGTCTGGAATCCAAAATGCCTGAAAATTCATTCTACCTGATTGATCACAAGCCTTCTTCGGTGCTGCACCATCACTCTGGAATTCGGTTCCAGCAGAAATAAGATGCTCTTAAGAGCAATGAACTTTCTTCATGAAACTAAAACTATTATCTACCTGCAATCTGAATTGTCTGACACCCTGATATAATCTGCATTGCATCTTGATCTCTGCTTTATAGCACCTGTTGTGTCGAGGTGTCAGGTGATGACCCTCGGCACCACTAGGAAGGAATTAACCGGTGACCGCCACTCACCTGGGGATCAGGCGTTGAGCGCGCTTGCGGCAATAACTGAGACCACTCATGGTTCTTACTCTGTGCTGCTGCTCAGGGTCTCATAACTGAGAGACCGCCCGCGGCTGCCCATCTTTATTGTCCGCCAACCAACAGTGCGCACGCCACAGGGTGAGCCGAGGCACATCCCCCTGCTAAACAATTAACATCATGTACCCCGACCTTTACGTATCGCGAGAGGCAATATTACAGCACCCTCTCTTATTTCCTCTCCTATCTTTCTTTACATGACTCTCTAACTCTTCCTCTCTGCCCCCCTCAAGTCAAGTCAAAAATAACTTTATTCGATTCATTCGAATCATAAAAGTTTGCATACATACATAAAATGATTATAATTAGGTATTTATAAAAACATATGCAAGAATTTGACACAAAATTCATAAATAAACTTCAAGGTTTAAAGCTTTAAAACAATGTACACTTTAGCTTAAAAAGAAAGAAACATATCCTCCTAAATGGCTCCAGCTCCCCCTGCACAGAACCTGTAATAAAATTAATTAATCATATCAGTTTTCAAAGCATTAATACAAAGTACGTGGAACTATAAAATCATTTAAAACTTAATTTCCTGTTACATTTCATAGCGTTTCCTAATTGATAATGCAGTTCTAATGAAGTTAAGCACAGCAATACAGATAGGAGCAGTAGATAAAGATCGTAAATAGTTAAAGCCCTCCTGGTGAGAACAGGGTTGAATATTGCTCAAGACAGGCTTGGTGATCCGCACCCTTGGATCTTTATAAAGTGTGCAAAACAGTATAAAGTGTATAGTGCTTTGCTGGGCTAAATTATTGCACAGATAGGGAGTTAGTCTCTCACACAAACTTGCCTGTTTGGGAAAAGCCACAAGTGCAATGTGCAAAGACGGAATCTAGTCATAAAGAAACATGATTGTACATGAATAGTAAAAGACAAATAAAATTTCTGATGGTTTGGGCGCCCATCTGCACAGTTTTGTGTTCCACGATCCCAATTAGACATACTTGATTCAGCATAATATGCATTTTTTATGATCAGTTTCATGTTAGATTGAATACAATCGGGATTATCATAATAGTGCCCTAAACCAATCTTATTAAAATTATCTTTGACATAACGAAGCCAGGGGATAGCAAGAGCCTTTTCAAGGTTCATATAGTCTCTAAGAATACACCTTGAAAATGATAAGTCCTCCGAGGTCCAAACTTTCCCCAGAGAATCAGTGGGGCGATGTTTATTCTATCTTCTACAAAATCCAGCCCCACTTCTGAGTGATAAAAAGATGTAGGAGAACTAATAGGGATCATCAGCAATCTTTTTAGGAATTTATTTTCCAAAGTTTGAATTTGGGTACTTTTATGATATCCCCATACACCCGCTCCGTAGGTAGCTACTGACAGGCATTTTGATTTGTATAGGGTTATCATTTCCGCTACTGGCTTATGTCCCAGCTTGCAGGCAAAGCGGAACAGCCCCTCTACTATTCTGCTAGTGTGTTGGACCCTGGCCACAATCAATTGCTCTCAGTTCAATTTTTTATTAAAAACATTCCCAAGGTACGTAAAATTGAACACCTTATCAATAATCTTTTCCTTCACCACTAATTTCCTTGTTTTGGTTTGGTTGGGGCCACATACCATGATAAAAGATTTACTAAAATGTACTTTTTGGTCCAATGTCAACATAAAGTCAGTAAAAGCATTTAAGGCTTTTTGGAGGCTAATGGCCGGCAGTGCCATCAAAACTGTGTCATCAGCATATGACAGCAAGGGTACAGGTTTGTCTCCTATGCTATGAAAATCTAGTTGCTGCTCTAGCAGAAATGACTCCAAACCATTTGTGTATAAAAGGAATTAAAAAAAGGGGCCAGAATACAACCTTGGCGAACCCCCTCTGTAGAAACAATGCGCCTGGTCTTCTCTCCCCCTGGATCATAACGGATGGCAACAGTAGTAGATGCATACAACCTGCACAGCAGTGTAATAAGGGCTTCCTCAAAGCCCATTTTTTCCATTAGTTTCCAAAGCTTCCCCCGGTTTACTGTATCAAAAGCACTGGATAAGTCCATGAAGGCCAGGTGGATTGACCCCCTCCTGGCCTTCATGTACTTACCCATGATCGGGGCCAAGTTGAGGCACTGTTCGTTTGTTCCCATTCCCCTCCTGAAGCCATATTGTGTGCTAGATATAAGTCCGGAGGCATTAGCCCATGACTCCAGGTGTACAAGAACTACCCTCCCCAGGACTTTGCATGTGGCATTGATTAGAGAAATAGGCCTGTAGCATACAGGATCATTCCTATTACCTTTTTTATAGATTGGCACCACTACTGCCTCTTTCCATGATGAAGGAATACGGCCCACTATTACCGCTTTGAAGACATTAACCATCAAGGGTGCCCATAATTGAGGATTGCTTTTAAACAAGTCCAAGGGCACCCCATCAGTGCCTGGTGCTCTCGAGGAGATACCCTTTACTAAAGCATCCTCAACCTCACAGTCAGGGAAGAACTAAGTTGGTATGCCGTTTGAGAATTAGTTACTATTTCATCCCTTTGTTCTTGTGGTGAGACACAATTTCGATTGAATATGTTTGAGAAATGAGATTCCCAAATTTCTCCCGGTATTGTCAAATCCATACTCTTTGCATCGTTCATGAAGAGGGGGCAATTAATAACTTTCCAAAAACTCTTGGAATCCCTGAGACTACTAGCTCTTTCAAGATCTTCCCAGGCCAGTCTTCTCAGTTCATCCTTCCTCTGCCCAATTACACGTTTATAGGTTTGTCTCGCGCTCTTGATTAAGATTTGGTCACGGGGATTGCATGCAAGGCTTTCTTTAGATCTCTTTGTGCCTCGGTACACTCAGCATTGAACCATCTTGTTTCCTGGGGTTCCCTTCTTTTCATTGACTTTGTCAAGTTTTTAGCAACATTTTTACATTGATTCAAAATCCTGTATGACCACATCTGGGGGAGAATCATCGGATAGTCATGACATAATTTGGCTTAGATTGGTTTTAACAATATTCTCCTCAAATTGTGAGGGATTTATTTTACTCCATTTTAATCTCACCTCCTGATTGCGGTTATGCTTAAATGGGCAGTTGTCACCCTTGCCCACTAGCGCCGTTACGTGCAGGGAGGCAGGAAGGGGATTGTGGTCGCTAACAGGGTTTGGTTCAACCGCAAAACTATCTACAAGGCAGGCAAATTTTTTAGATATTAACATAAAATCAATTGTGCTGGCCTTGCATCCACCCAAATAAGTTGGATACTGTATGGTGGGGCACTAACCAAGGTGTCGACCAAACATAAATCATTAACGACAACAATGGTATTTAATGCTTCACTCTGCGGAGTATGTTTAAAATGTGACAAAGGTTGGTTCTTGGTATCGAGAACTCCACGTACTTCATACAAACTCCTCTGCTTCCAACTAACTACAGGCCTGTTAGCCTCATTGACGTTCCCCAAAAAATCTTCTCCCGCCTAATCCTGGACCTCTTACAGGAGTGGATCGAGGAGTATGATATCCTCAGTCCTTATCAGGACGGATTTAGGAGGAACACATCGACCATGGACCAGATTTTCCGTCTTATGATGTTATTCTGGAAGACGGTAACTCTAGAGGGTGGCAGCCTCTACATGGTCTTTGTGGACCTCCGGTCCGCCTTCGATTTAGTACCCAGGGCCAAACTGTGGGCGGTGCTTTTGGAAATGGGAGTTCCCAACGCAATACTGACGGTGCTGATTAGGCTACATGCACAAAACTATGCACAGGTCAGATGTGGGAGGGAGGGGGTGCTGTCGTCCCGGTTTCCAGTTTGCAGGGGGGTCAGGCAGGGGTGCGTTTTGGCACCAACCCTGTTCTGCCTCTATGTGAATGGTGTTATATCGCATCTGGACGCGGTTCCCAATAACGATGCACCCAGATTGGCAGGCAGGAGGGTGCCGGCGATAATGTTTGCCGACGACATCCTCCTGCTCTCCAAGTCCCCTATGGGGATCCAACGAGTGTTGGACGGCTTTACAGACTTTTGCCGATGCCGCGGACTGGAAATCAATGCTGATAAGACTAAATTTATGATTTTCAGCCCCCCGGCATCGACCCGCCCAACACCGATTCTGGGTTCGGTTAGACTGGAGAGGGTACAGACTTTTCAATATCTAGGGGTAACGATCAACGAAAATCTTTCCTGGGGCCCCCAACAGGCGAAATCACAACTTAAACTCTCCCAATTAGTGGGCGGTATCCTCAAAATGTCTAATACATCTACAATCAAGCCAGTGAGCCCCGCACTGGAGATTTACAAAGTGAAGGGGAGGGCATCGGCTCTTTATGGTGGGGAACTGTGGGGGTACACCTGTAGGCCCGAAATTCTTAATGTAGAGAACAAGTTTATGAGGCAGCTACTTGCACTCCCCCAAAGTACACCCCTCCTTTTGCTGAGATTGGACTTAGGACTGAGTTTCATCCAGGATGAGCTAGCTCTGAAACCTCTTAGGTTTTGGCGCAGGCTATGGATAACTCCGGAATTGTGCAATTATAGGCTTGAATTAAAAGATGTGTTGAACCATGGTAGTGCAGCGAAAATCCCCTGGCTTGCATTTGTGAAAAAGGAACTGGGGAAAATGGGACTATCGGACCTCTGGTATGAGCCAGAACAGGCATGCAGGGGGGTTTCATGCAAAACGCTTGCGAAGTCCTTCATGGACTGCAAACAAAACATATGGTTGCATGACTCCAAAGCTGGCCCTCTGACAACAACTTTTTTAACACTTAAACACTCATATGCTTTCGAGGAGTTTTTGAATTTCATTTACCCAGTTGGAGCTAGGAAGTTATACATTCAATGGAGATTCGCAACACTACCACTAAGGGCATTCACAAGTAAGTGGTCTGCACCAACGAGCAACTCTTGCCCTGGACGTGGTGCAATTAAGGAGGATGAACTACACATGCTCTTTTTTTGCCCTGCCTACAGAAAAGCCAGAAAGTACTGGTTGGTACCCTTGTGCAGGAACATGGGCTTTGATAAATGTTTTGTTGCAATGAGAGTTCTTAAAACTGACACTTCACCGCACATAGTTTTCGCACTCTCAAAGTTCCTGCTAGCTATGTGGTCCAAGAGATGTTCTCTCATCACAGCGGAACCCAGAGGTGATTGTATATCATGATTGCATACCCTGCTTGTTAATCTGATTTTAAGAAATGTTTATTTTATCTCTTGTGGTTTTATACATTTTTTAACCGTTTTAACTGTAATCTTTTATGACTGAAAAAATGTCGAAATAAAGATCAAAAGCACAAGCATACAAACTATACTGGCATGAGGTACAATTAAAATCGCCCACCCAAATTATGCACAAAGGATAACATTTCCCTGCAACCTTATCTATTTCCTCTTTAAGGGTATTAATGACCCCACAGTTATTTGGATCAAAAATATTGTAATACCAGTGAATCAATAATATTGGAGCATCAATCAAGCCAGAGATCAAAATGAGCTGGTACCAGGGGGAATCAATTATGTTCTCTATCTTTAATGACCCATTTTTAACAGAAATCAAAGTCACCAGTCCTCCCTTTGCCCTCCCTGCGAGTGAAGGGGTTGCCTGGACATTAAATGAAGAATAACCATCTATATCAATATCATCCCTGCTCCAGGTTTCCTGGGCACAAATAATGTCAAATGTCTTGACATATTGTAACCAGATCTCATCCATCAATTTTGAGCAGATGCCCGCAATGTTCCAGGAGATAAGTCGAAGGGGAAGGGTGTTATGGTCATGCGCCACTGTAACTTCCCCGGCAATATTATTACTAGCAGGCACTGCGGGTGTGATATTTATAATCAACCCTACACTTCCTTCACTCCCAGTACCCCAGAGTGAAGGAAGGTGTAAGCTAATCTCATGATCATGGTCGTGTACATGAAAGGAGGCAGCTATACTATCTGCTATATCAGGGACTTTCTCTAAATCGTTATTTGTGGTGTCCATTTTCCTTAGATTTCTTGGGTTGGGAGTTAGTCAGTCTATGTCTGCAAGACCACTCAATGCCTCAAAGTGATTTGGGGGAAACCAAGGAGGATGCTGGGAGTGCTGATTTACCCGCATAAACCTCTCCTCCTCTGCAATGTGCCATGGAGGTCTGGGTGGTTGATAAAAGAACCCCAGGGGTAAAAGGGCTATCCCTCTCGTACTTACAGTTCAATTAACCATTCTATCTAACATTGTCTGAACTAAGCCTGAGGATCTAAAAGATAATACTATACAATCTCCGGGGAAGGTCTTGGTAGATTTTCCCACCCACCCAATCCGACGCACCATCTTAAATTCTGAGAACAGCAAGTTATTATTAATCCCCGTTCTTGCACTCAAGAAGTGTACTGATTTATTCCTCAGTGTTGACCAGTGCTCTGACTCACCGGGCAACAGTGGGGGAACGTTGGCCAGTACCAAGGTGTATGGAGTTGCTTCTGGTGGTAGATGCAAATTAGTATGTGGGCCACGGAACCCTCTATGGTCAGGAATCTGTCCTTCTATGGTACTTGTAATCCGAGATCTCTCATCTTGAATGCGACTAACCTTGTCAGTGCTGCCGCTAGTTCAGGCGTATGTAGTCTGGGCATGCTTGGTAGTCCAAGCTTCTATCTGATGTGGGGTCTCAGTACTATTTGACAAAATACATGCTGCCCTTGGGCATAGTGGATCATCCTGAGGTCTTAAAAGAGGTTCAGGATGATGCACAACCCCACTCATGGCAGTCCTCTTGAATTGAACATTAGGGGAAATAACCTCTGCCCTCTTTTGGCAATGATCAAGCAATCTTGAGGAGGTACTACTAATCACTGGCTTTTTGAGGTTATTTAAACTAGCCTCGATTTCAGTTCGCTTTTGCAATATCGGGTCAAGAACGGCTGAGACCGTTAACTCTAACTTTTTCCAGAAATCCTCCCTCTCCTTGATTGGTAATACTCTCATTGATACCACATCTTTTAAAGCCACAATAGGCCCCTGATTATGCTCTTTATCAACAGGTTTACTCCTACGTCCTAATGGTTTAGGCAAGAGGTAATTTTGTTTATCGGGGCCTGCCCTTTCCTTTACTTTGATGGTGGTGCAAGGCTATTCCCATGATTAATTTTTGCTTTCTGGCCTCGTGTAACTACATTTGGTATAATAGATTTATCAGATTTTTCAACAATACCAGAAGCATTAATAACTTCCGGGTCCTGGTCCGAAACCGCAGTGTGTAACATGCTGGTATGAGATGAATTTACTTCCGGGTTAGATTGTAACAAGGGGACGATAGGGGTAGGTCAGTTGTGGGAGTTTTGTGGCTCCAGGGACAATCTGCACTCTGTGAGTTCGATTTTATGTATGAGTGCAGACTCAGCCCTCAATGAAAAAGCGTCCAGTGTCTCCACAACCCCCTGCCCATTTCCACATTTGGGCCTACTCATTTGTATGCCCCCTCAACCCACACGCAATGTCAGTAATGTCAATAACTCAGTACCTTGGATAGTCAGAGCAGGTTATCTCTGGATCTGTAGATTTCAAAAATGTGGCCCAGCCCGGCCTCCTTCGGTCTCTGACAGGCCCTTGGCCCGGAGATTCGCCTTGGCACATCCACGCGCGGTCCGCTCTGCGGGAGCCCCGTCCTCGCTTTATGTGTCTCCTGGCGCGTTTGCTGGTGTCAGCGGCATGCACGCCGCTTGGGCTGCTGGGAAAGGTAGTTTCCTGCCTCTCGTCCGACTCGTGGGACTGGAAATCACTTGGGCAGGTCTCACCGGACCGGGATCCACTTGGATAACGGTGCGATGCCAGGAAATACCAGTAACTGTGGAAATAGAGCTCCCGCGCTGCGGGAGCCCTGTCTCCTTGCTTTAAGTGCCTCCTGGCGCGCTTGCTGGTGTCAGCGGCGTGCGCATTGCTTGGGCTGCCGGGAAATGTAGTTTCCTGCCTCTCGTCCCCCTTGTGGGACTGGAAATCACTTGGGAAGGTCTCACGGGACCGGGATCCACTTGGATAACGGTGCGATGCTAGGAAATACCAGTATCTGTGCAATTAGAGCTCATTTAATTCTTCCTGTCAACCCCTCAATTCAACCCGGGACCACTTCCTCTTCTGTCACTGACTCTATTTCTTTAGACCCTCCTCAATTTATATGTTGCAAGATTTTAAACCCATTCACAGCTTCAGTTCTGTTTCTGTATGACCTTTTGAATGTAATTAGAGACAGTTGTTTTGCTTTAAAGTATATTGACACCCCGAGTTGAGTGGTGCTGTAGAAAATGTAAATAAATGCATACAAATAAATAGAATGCAATATGGGGGGTCAGGGTGCTTAAGATGCAGCCTATCCTAGGACGTCCCAGTATGCATTTGGTGCTAACATCCAAAGGGGCAGATTTACAAGCTCCTTGCGCCACTTTTGCGTCATTTTCCCCATGTTAAAATTGACGCAAAAGAGGCGCAAGGGGCTTGTAAATCTGCCCCGTAGTATGCAGTGTGATGGGTAATGTAGTGGGACAGTGAGTTTAGGGTGCACTGCAGTGTTTTAATGTTGCTAGGAGGTGGTAGGATTAGTGTCCATAGGGTTCAGTACAGTGATGGGGGCATATTATCAAGCCAGGCGTTAAAATTATCGGTTATGTTAGACGACCTTCACATTTAACATGGGCTTCAATTGGAATTCCATAGAGCATATTATCAAGCCCATTATCGCCGTTTTAGCGGCAGTTTTCTGCCGCTAAAGCGGCGATAATTTTATCGCCAGGCTTGATAATATGCCCGTTAGTGTCTTTAGGCTAGAAACATTCGAGATTCAAGTGACTGAACATGTGTTATACATGCATTTCACGGGCAGAAAGAGGCAAGCTTTCTATAGCCAGATCTAATGCGAGGCATGACAGGCGCGCAACACACATTGGACTCAAAGGGCTTCACTTCACGTCGAAAGTGAACATAAATGAGAACCCTGCGTAGATTGCCCGGCCGTGGATGACGTGCGTTCGGAGTATCCAATTTGTTTTCGCGGAGTTACTTGAAGATGTTTATAGATTTGGGCGACGAAGAGGCCAATGCTGGATGGGAAAAACCACGAAACAAGCTGAGGCTGAACGCGGGCAGCAGTGTCAGAAATAAAACCATATGCAGTGAAAATGAGAAAGAGAAACAAAACAACTCGCAGTTACTAGCAGGAAGTACATTTAAACGGACAAAGGATGCAGCCAGGCTCGCGCACACACCTATAGAATAACTTTCACGAAAATGATTAGAGACAGCAGATACTCACGGTTTACTGGTGCTGGAGGCTAGGAGAAAGATAGTGTGCGCTGAGACTTCTGAAACCTCAGTGGCAGTATTTAAAAACAAACAAAAAACATAAGGCGCAATACAGGACTTCCCCAGAAGGATTGTTTCCTGGAATCGAATTGCCAATAAAACGATCAGCACACACGCGTTAAACAAGGACCGAGCATTGAGCAAGAACCTGCTGCATCAGAATGAAAGCTCAGAGTGTGCGATAAATGACAAAACCGGGGGGATTTACAAGCCCCTTGCGCCACTTTTGCGTCACTTTTAACATTGGAAAAGTGACGAAAAAGTAGCGCAAGGGACTTGTAAATAAGCCCCGCCCCCCTCCCCGAGTGGATCTTTAATAGTATCTTGACCGGAATAGGTGCGAGAAACAGAAGGGAACGATACAATTACACTGTGAAACTGTAACGGCTATTTGCACCGCTATGTTGTACGCGCTTTTTTTATTTTTTAAAAATGGTTATTATCCAACATTAGTGTCGTTATGTCACACA
Organism: Triturus cristatus; assembly: GCF_964204655.1. Taxonomy (NCBI): domain Eukaryota; kingdom Metazoa; phylum Chordata; class Amphibia; order Caudata; family Salamandridae; genus Triturus; species Triturus cristatus. The sequence continues at coordinate 500,243,284 of NC_140581.1, forward strand.
ATGACAGAAAAAACAGCATGCACATTACCTTTCACAAACCTTTGTTAAAAGGGGCGTCAGTCATTACTGCCCATCACATCTAGAGCTCTTAGTCTGCGCTTGGCAGAGATTTCTATGACGACAGAGGAGTCGCTGAAAACACTGTAGGTTTGCTGATGAGCCTCCATGTTTCATGCAGCCTCTCAGGAAACTTTTGTGTGTTTCAAAAACAAATTCCCAAGACAGAAGTTTGTTGTGGAAAAACAAAGAAATAAGTGACTCTGACATGCTGACACTTGTCTCATTTTTTAAATTTTCCTTTTTGACTGTTCAGAAAACAAACTACATCAGAACATCCACACTGGGGCAGATTCACAGAACTAATCTGAGATAAAATCCTACATTTACTACTTTTGGTATTCACAAAAGGCACTTAGTAGTAGTAAAGTTAGGACTCCTAACTTTACTACTACTAAATGCCTTCTGTGAATACCAAAAGTAGTGAGTTTAGGATTTTATCTCAGATTATTTCTGTGAATCGGCCCCAGGATAAGGCAGACAGACCTATGTACTTACTCCAACGCCCCCAAGTCCATTGGCCCTTCGGTGTAAGACTCCCGGCGGCGAAACTTTGGAGGTATCCCCATCTGAAACATGACACTCTGCCCAACTCTAAGTAGAGCAGGCAGCCCATAAATGTGGCAGACAAGGTACTCTGCCATGTTTGTGGCAGAGTAACCTGCCAGACAAACTCTAAACAAGACCTTTAGTCTTTCATCTAGAACCTAGGATTTGGTACTGTGCTTAAACTTGTAGTCTGAAAATGTTTATTAATAAAAAGAACAACCATTGGCTCAGGCAATAGGTCTCATCTATACAAAAGCGATTGTTTTTGGCAATGTGTTTTTGTACACTAGTGTGGCTGCTGTTCAGCATGGCTAAAGGTTAATGGCGAGGAGTGTCGTAGAGTGGAGTGGGGAGTAGAGTGTCATGAAGTGGCTTTCTTGGAGTAGAGTGTCATAGAGTGGAGTATGGAGAGCAGAGTTGAGCAGAGAGGATTAGAGTTCACTGGTTCAGTGACAGAGAGTGGAGTAGAGTGGAGTGGGGTAGAATAGGGCAGAGGGCAATGGCCTGGACTGAGGTAGAGTGGGGTAGATTGAGTGCAGTGTGGTGGTTTAGAATGGGTGGACTGGATGGGCTGGATTATATTGTAGTGGACTGGAGTTCAGTGGATTGGATTATGAGGGATTGGATTATGATGTGGACTGGGGTGAATTGAATTGATGTGGGGTGGAATGGATTGGTGTGGGATGGGGTGGAATGGATTGGAGTGTGGTGGATTAAGGTGGTCAGGAGTGCTGTGGATTAAGGTGGTTTGAAGTGGGGTGGATTGTACTGGAGAGGGTTGGATTAAGGTGGACTGAAGTGGGCTGGATTAAGGTTGATTAGATTGGTTTTGGATGGATTGGAATGAGGTGCGTGGACTGGATTGGGTGGGGTGGATTGGGATGTGATGGACTGGGGTAGATAAGACTGGAGTGGGGTGGATTTGAGTGGGTGGATTGGGTTGGGTTTCAGTGGGGTGGGTTGGAATGGATTAGATTGGAGTGGGATGGGTTGGATTGGAGTGGGGAGGGGTTGGATTAGAGTTGGATTGGAGTGGGATGAATTGAACTGGATTGGGGTGGGTTGGATTGGTGTGGGGTGTGGTGGTGTGGATTGGACTGGAATGGGAAGGATTGTGGTGGATTGGAGTGGGGTGGATTTGGGTGGATTTGATTGGTGTGGAGTAGATTGCGGTGGATTAGAGTGGAGTGAATTGGGATGGAGTGGGGCAGGTTGGAGTGGGGCAGATTGTTTTGGATTGAAGTGGGGCAGATTATTTTGGATCGGAGTGGGTCAGATTGTTTTGGGTTGGAGTGGGGTGGATTAGGGTGGACTGGATTGGAGTGTGATGGACCAGATTGGAGTTGAGTGGATTGGGGTGCAGTGGGGTGGTGTGAGGTGGACTGGATTGCAGTGGATTGTATTGGTGGGTGGATCAGGTTGGAGTGTGGTGGACTAGATTGGAGTGGGGTAAATTGGGATGGGGTGGGTGGATTGGTTTGAGGTGAAGTGGATTGGATTAGAGTGGGGCAGATTGTTTTGGATTTGAGTAGGGCAGATTGTTTTGGATTAGAGTGGGGCACATTGGAGTGGGTCAAGTTCTTTTAAACTGGAATGGGGTTGATTATGGTGGATTGGAGTTGAGTGGATTGGAGTGGATTGGATTGGACTGGCCTGGGGTGGAGTGGGTGGATTGGACTGGGTTGTAGTGGATTGGATTGGAGTGGGGCAGATTGTATTGGAATGGGGTAGATTGCTTTGGCTTGTAGTGGAGCAGATTCGAGTGGGGTAGATTCGAGTGGGGCATTGCTTTCAATTGGAGTCAGGCACATTGTTGTGTATTGGAGTGGGGCAGATTGTTTTGGATTGGAGTGGGGCAGATTATTTGGAATTGGAGTGGGGCAGACTAGTGTGGGGCAGATTGGGGTGGGGCAGATTGTTTTGGATTGGAGTGTGGCAGGCTGTTTGAGATTTGTGTGGGGCTTATTGGCATTGGGGCAGATTGTAGTGGGCCAGACTATTTTGGATTTGAGTGGGGCACTAAAGTGGGCAGATCGGAGTGGGGACGGTTGTATTGGAGTGGGGTGGATTGGAGTGGGGGCAGATTGGAGTGCAACAGATTGTTTTGGGTTGGAGTGGGGTACATGTTTTTGAATTGGAGTAGGGCAGATTGTTTTGGATTGGAGTGGGGCAGATTGTTTCGAATTGGAGTGGGGCAGACTGGTGTGGGGCAGATTGGAGAGGGGCAGATTGTTTTGGATTGCAGTGGGGCAGACTTTGGGATTTATGTGGGGCAGATTAGCATGGGGCAGATTGTAGTGGGCCAGACTGTTTTGGATTTGAGTGAGGCACTAAAGTGGGAAGAACGGAGTGGGGACGGTTGTATTGGAGTGGGGCAGATTGTTTTAGATTGGAGTGGGGCAGATTGGAGTGCAGCAGATTGTTTTGGGTTGGAGTGGGGCAGGTTGGAGTGGGGTACATGTTTTCAAATTGGAGTGGGGCAGATTGTTTTGGATTGGAGTGGGACTGATTGCTTTGGATTGGAGCAGGCAGATTGTTTTGGAGTGGGGCAGATGGTTTTGAATTGGAGTGGGGTAGAATGGTTTGGATTGGAGTGTGGCATATTATTTTGGATTGGAATAGGATAGACTGTCTTGGGTTGGAGTGGGGCACTGGAGTGGGACGATGGAGTGGGGACAAGTTTTTTGGATTGGAGCAGGGCTGCTTGTTTTGGATTGGAGTGGGGCAGATTGAAGTGCGGTGGGTGGGAGGATTAGAGTGTGGTGAATTGGATTGGATTGTGGTGAGTGGTTTGGATTGGAATGGGGGATTGGAGTGGTCTGAGTGAGGTGAATTGGTGTGGGGTGAAATGGGGTGAATTGGTGTGGATTTGAGTGGGGCAAATTGGATTGCTATCGGATGGATTGGGGTGTACTGCACAAATATGTGTAAAATAATAATTTTAGAAATTACACAGAAGAAAGAAACGATGTGCTTTGCAATATTTAAAACAAGAAAATCCTCCTCTTTTGAGAATAGCGTTCCTGAGCAAAAAAAATAAATACATGAATGCAAAGTGAGAAAAGAAGACTTGGCAAAATAAAAGAAAGTTAACTATAGAAAATCAAACTTTGCAATTTTGTTTGTCTTGCTGGGCAAGTTTTTGCCACAGAAACATGCAACAGTGGGCACCAGATGCTTGACGGCTTCGGGTCACAGGTCCAAGATTTAGAGAGAGTTGTGCCTACATTATTTAATGAAGTTTATTAACCCCTTCTGCCCCATGACTAGACGTCCAAGTAACTCTATTTATGGTGTACAAGATCCCAGAATCTTAGCTGCATAAAACGATCTGCAATACAAGAAAGCGAAGCAGGTCTGGTACATTTTGCTATTTATAGATACTCGTGGCAACAGGTCTACGTTTTCCTAGTTCAATTCCAAAATGAAAGTTTTGGGAAAGTAACCCAGGCGTAGACAGCTCACATATGCTTGGCACAATATACTTCATGCGCACCCTAGGAGAGGAAGCGTGTGCCACCAATGCAATACTACAGGTGTTAAGTGCTAAAGTGAAACTCGTGTACTTTCCACTTCGAAAAGCATGCAACAACCGACTGAAGAACCAGTACAGATTGTTACAAACCACTATCACATGAGCTACTGGTGGCACCTGACATTTAGAGTCCATGAAAAAGCATGCAAATCCCAGGGTGGTGCCTGTTCTAGTACCTTCTAGACAGTTGTTGGTATAATCCTTTATAATGCAGCAATGTTCAGCTCACCTGGCTCCTAAAGCTAAGCAGCGACAAAGAGGCCATTAGTTGACTTCTATGTACCTGTATGAGTTTCTTATCAGATCTTGCAGTGGCACAAAGGCCAGTAGCTGATAAGCTGCCTCCGAAAAATTGGCGTGACCTGGCCGCGGCACTACATTCTCCTGCCGTGAAAAAGAAAACTAAACTGAAAATTCGCCGAGATGCCCACCCATGGTATGCAGCCAACAGTGGCATCAGTGGAGATGGCAGCACACTGGGGTATAATCTGATCCTGATAGTTGCCGCAGAGGTAGAGCAGCTTGTGGTAGCTGCTTTGCGAAAACATTAATAAAAAATGATAAATACTCTTGCAGAAATGGAGCTCGGAGCAAAAACACGAGCACTCGTGAAGTGCTCTTATCAAAATAAACAAGCAGTGATGAGGGAGGGGTTGGGGCACTGAATAATCACCCTCTGAAAACAGCGTCTGACATTTGATCTCAGTCTTTGAATGCTCAGCAAATGTGATGAGATAAGAACAAGATTTACAGGCTTGTTTACAGAAACGGAGCAGAGCTCGGAGCAAGTGAAAACAGGACCGATTGTGTGAATGGCTTTTCAACAAAGAAAAAAGTAGTTTCTAAAACACATGCTAAAATGTGGCCAGTGGATTGATATAGTAATTGGTCAGTGCTCTCGGGGAGGGCTAAACACAGGAAGAAGCATGACACATGCATGCCATTGACATATGGGGAAAAAGAATAGGAGAGCGACGAAGGAGCCAACAAATGGAAAGGCTTTGGGTGGGCTGAAGCCCACAAAGTATATACAAATCTCGAAGAGACAGCACAAATGCTCTCTAGCCAAGACCTGAAAATAGCCTAGGAATCATAGAGCTGGGCAACAAGGGGATCTTCTGACACCTGGTGAGCATAATACTGAGCACACACAAGAATAAAACACACATATATTTGTTTTTATACACAAGCAGCAACAGAACATGCCTACCCCTCCAGCCCCTGGATGAGCGCTGTGTCAGGGTGCTCAGACAAATCACAACACTGCATTACAGCATTATGATTGGCTTAGGGGAGGGAGCGTGGCTGGCTGCTTCCTTTTCCTGAAGTCAGAGGCAGGAGAGCAGGAGCAGAGACGTGGGACCCGGCGGCGGCAAGGTAAGTGATTTATTTTTTATTTTTCGCCCTCCCTCCTGCAATCGACCCCCCGCGACCACCCCAAATAACATAATTTTGCATCTATTTTTAACTGTAACAGTGGAACACAAACATGATTTTGTATCTCTTTTTAACTGTAACAGTGGAACAGGAACTTGAATTGTAAAAACATCGTTTTGCATTTCTGCTGATGTAACAAGACTTGTTTTCTTCCAGCTCGTGCACTCTGTTCTCGAGTGCAGATCACTGTTGCGCAGCCAATAGTAGCGGCACAAGTGTCACTCTCATCCTTCGCCTGTTGCACAATGTGCTTTGCCATTCTCTCACCTGGAGGGATGGTGTATTGTAATGCAGCAGCAGATATGGATGCTACCTCTCAAGAGTCCTGCTTCATTTTGCATTAAATTGCCTTTGATGTCAAGCATTAAGATGCTTCTGCATCAATGATGTTCCGAATTAATATTTGCCATGACCTCCAAGTCTGAATTTCTTTTCACATAATATGCACATGGCATATTTCGGTGATAGCTTTTTCTGTCCTGCAGGGTTGGTGTAGAATTGTCATATGATAGAACCACTTGGAGACTTGGGGCAGATTTATGAGGCCCTTGCGCCTCATTTACGCCGCCGTTGTGTCACTTTTGTGACGCAGCGGCGGCGCAAATCCTGCGCCATGGTGCGGGGTATTCATAACGTGACGCATCTGGGAGATGCGTCACGTTGTGAAGCTCTGCGCCACATATAGGCGTTCCGGCACGGGGGGGGACGTTCCGGCGCAGGAACGCCTCCTAAAAGTGGCTGAGTGAAATCTACAAGATTTCACTCAGTCACTGTTGAGCCCATGCTGCGTCAAAACCCTGCGCCTGCTTGAAGCAGGCGTAAGGATTGACGCAGCATTGTGCAGATAGGGCACCCCAGAGCCTTGCTGGAGCTGCGTCGCGCTCGCGACGCAACTCCAGCAATGCGCCACTTTTACGGCACAGATGCGTGACGCATCTGTGCCGTTTTTGCCCCATGGTGCGCCGCATTATAAATGCGGCGCATCCATGATGGCGGAGCTGGGGCGCAAAATAACTGGCGCATCCCTGCTGATATGCAGGGATGCGTCAGTTACCATAAATCTGCCCCCTGGTGTCTTCAGGAGGATCTTCACCACTATCCTGAGCAGTTTCCTGTGGATTTCCACTGTGCTGTCATCCTGCCCAGAAGCAAACCTGCAGTTGAGAAATGTTTTCTATCTCCACAAACGAAGAACAGCAAAAAACCTCCGTTAGCCTCCTCTGTTCTGGATCTCCAGTAGCAAGGATTGTGGGGCCATGTACATAAAGACAAGAAATATTTGCATGTGAAATAATGTCACCACAAGAACCAAGGAAACCCAAAACGCCTTGAACTTGCAGTACTAGTTCCGAGTACTGTGACTCTAAGAAGGCTAAGTAAAAACTTGGAAATTTTAAAGTGTACCTCTTTAGTCCTGAGTTTCAATTAATTAACTTTAAACCCCTGGCTTTAAACATAAAAAATTAGTTTGTTTTCTGCCTTTTCTGCACGGGCACCCAAGATTTTTTATCTTTACTGGGTCCTGTTTGTGTTTACCGGCTTTAGAACTCTGTGCACTTTACCCCCGCTAACTAGTAGCAAACGGCCTGTGCTTCCCCTTTAAACATGGTTGAACTGGCATTTTCCTAACTGGCCTATTTAACTTATGTGTAAGTTCCTAGCATATGGTACTAAGTGTACCAAGAACCAAGAAGTTATATCCCAACAGTGGATTGCAGTACCTATGATGGCATCCACTACAGTGGCAATTCAGACATGGTTTCAGGGCTTCCAATGTAGTTTTTGTTTACCGGCTTTAAAACTCTGTGCACTTTACCCCCGCTAACTAGTAGCAAACGGCCTGTGCTTCCCCTTTAAACATGGTTGAACTGGCATTTTCCTAACTGGCCTATTTAACTTATGTGTAAGTTCCTAGCATATGGTACTAAGTGTACCAAGAACCAAAAGTTATATCCCAACAGTGGATTGCAGTACCTATGATGGCATCCACTACAGTGGCAATTCAGACATGGTTTCAGGGCTTCCAATGTAGCCTGACTGCAGCAGTGTAAAAAATGCAATGTGACTTGTCAAATTGAACCCTGTGACAGGTATAAAAAATGTAATACCTAATACTTACAAGTATGACATAGAAATTTGACTCGCACGGAAAAGTTATTTTCATTGTAAGAAGGCTGGCTGACTCACATTGAAACACTGAGAAGCAAGATTAAATGCTGGTACTGCTAACTCGAGAAAAAAATTAAACAACTTAAATTCAATTCAATGGAGAATCAGATTTTTATCAGTCATTAAGGAAAAAAACCTTTAAAAATACCCCTTTCTAGCCTGAAGATCTTGGTGGCTTAATTGCATTCATTCTCCAGCTTCTCCCAGCCTGCAAGTGACCCGAACAAGATGTGAATGAGGTGTAAAATTCCTCCCAAGAGCTATACAATAGGTCACTATGACTAACAGGTTGACCTAAATGGGCAAAGGTGACTCATTCGAGCTCAGCAGAAGGGTGCGGCTGTGCCCATCCTGTTGACACTATACTGTTATATCCTGCTTGACAGGTCTGTTGAAATACATATAAAACTTGGAGTATGCTTCAAAGGGAGAGAGTGAAGATGCCGAGACAATTCTTGAGAATCCCGTGTTTGGTCACAGAAGGATCCTGCAGTTTTTTCTCCGGGTTTACATATAGCACTTGGGGCACACTTGAAAGGGAGAGAAAGGATGCCAAGACAATTGTTGTGGATCCACTGTCTGATGGCTGAAGGACCCTGTATTTATCCTACCAGACTTCTGTCTCCAGGTTTACTGTTGTTACAGTGCCTGCACCAATCTAGATTTTAATGTTGCTTGTGGGAGGACACTAGGATTACCATAATACTCTCAGCCCTCAGAACCAAAGTGTAGTGTTGTTGAAGACTCCACCATTTCTAGATTGCCCTGATGCATTGTGGGCCTATTTGTAGAAAGACGAACAGGAACTGCTGAAATAGTGGGTAGGTTTGGCACCTGGATTTATTTTTTGTTAGGGAGGGGCTAAAACTCACCTCCATGTTTATGGAACATGGAGGTGGATCTGGCTAACCTTAAGAGCATTTGCATGAGAGAACTTCACATCATGTGCAAGCAAAAGGACTGAATTGGAAGCAGCAGTGCACAAAGGAGAATTATCAAATTGCCCTCAGAACCTGTGAGGAAGCCACTCAGCTACAGTGCACATCAGAAGAGAATGAGGTTGAGGTTGAAGAGGGAAATGAGAAAGACATTGAGAAAGCCCCAATGCCAGAGGAGTGTTCTCCCCAAGAAGCAGCATCACCTGTATTGTCCAGAGCAGGGAGCAGTATGTCTGCCCACAGTCTGTCCCCATCTGAAATGTACGACAGGAAAGTTGAGAGGGCCTTGAAGCTGCAACTGGCCACTCTGACCCTTGAGAAGAAGAAGCTGGCCCTGCCTGGAGACAAAAAGAAAGCAGCTGCAGTCTATAATGCTGAAAAGGAAAAGGCAATTACAACCCTTGCCCTGGAAGAAAATAAATTTGCCTTAGAGGAGAAGAAGGCCATGTTGGCCTTTGAGAGGACCAGGTGCAAGATAGATCTGTGGGACTCTGAGTCCAGGAGTGTTGGCAGTGCCTAGAAGAGGTAAACCAGTCTAGAAACTAAGGCTACAAAGACCCAAAAGAAGAGGAGGATACCATCCACAGTGGGAGGACCCATGGGTCTGAGAAGAGGGCACCCCAGAAGTTACTCTGCTGAAGCCATTTCTGGCCTGGATGTGCTGCTTGCACTGTCAAACTTACAGAGGACAGAAGACCTGCACTAGGCAGACTCCTGCATGACACAGACAGAGTGTCACCCTTAAGGGGTTCTGTGTGTCCGTCCTAGAAGTCCTTCAACTCCTAGGGATCCATTCAGTCTTAGGGTACAGACCTTGAACTGAAAGGCCAGTGTCAGAGTGCCCCGCCCTGAGATGGCAAAAAAGAGTGCAAGATTAATATCTATCACCTAAAGGTGCAGACCTCAACTTTGAGAAACCTAGGAGGCCAAACAGACTTCAGAAGTCGGTGGGCAAATTCTTATCAGCCCCACAGTTGGATGTGAGGCCAACCCAAGGCCCCAGATGACAGCCTCGACCTGGCAGTCGGGTCACTAGTGGCAGAGATTGACAGAGAGCCACAGGTAGGGTTAAAAGGGGATAGATAAGACAAGTGTCACTGCAGAAATCCATGTTCTATCACCTGACCAGGGAAGTCCATCAAGGGATTCATTAGTCTACCCTAGTTCTCAGGTGGGAGTAGACTGTGAGAAATTTTCCTTTTCTGCATTGTCACCCCGGATATTTCGCCTTTGCTGGAACCCTATTTTTTATTTGTGGGCTTTACATCTCTGTGAACTTTGGCTTTGCTGACCAATAGAAAAGTGCCTGTGCTCTCCATGTAAAAATGGTTGAATTGGCATATTCCTAATTGGCAAATGTAACTTGCTTATACATCCCTAGTAAATGGTGCAAAGTGTACCCCAGACCTAAAAGTTAAAGGATACCAGTGAACTGCAGCACCTATTGTGCCATCCACTACTGTGGCAATGCAAGCACCTACCCCTATAGCCCGACTGTTGCAGTGTAAAAACTGCGATTTGACCTGCCAAAAGAAACCCTTTTCAAGGCTAAAACCTTCCCTTTCATTATTAATAACACACCACTATGTAGGCCTGGTAGCCCAGAAGGTAGGGTCCATGGTATTTAAAAGTAGGGCACATAGGAATTTAAAGTTAACATGTCTTATGAGGGGAGCATGCCCAAGACAGAGCTAGTTGCATAAACCTCAAGCTCCATGGTCCTCCAATCCCTACAGTCATCCGTGATAACAAATCAACCCAAAATGGCACTCTGGGTGCTGTGAGACTGGTAGGCATTCTGGAACAGTATGAGAGCTGACGAGGTGTTGCTGAGCCATCAAGGGGATCCCTGTTTTGTAGCTGTAGGCCTTGTGGTTGTGCAGCCTGGAAAGAGTACAATGAGCTGAGCTGCAGAAGCCCTTTGAGCCCTGACAAAACAAAGAACTCAAAGAAATGACTGTGATGGCCCTAATACCCGCCAACGGGCACAAACCCAGTTCTCAATGTGCCTAGGACCAACATGACTGCATGGATGCTCCAGACGGCGCCCATGAGGTGCAAAGATCTTTGTAATAGAATGCTTCTGTCCCTGTAATGTAATAGTTTGGCCACCACCGGCCTTGGGGGACGACCCGGTGCCGGTGGCCGCACCGGGACTCGATGGGCTCTTTGCAGGGTACAGAACTGTGTTAGCTCTTCCAGCGCAACCACTGTATGGAGCCAAGGTTCCAAATAGTACATCATATTGTCCTTTTCAATCCCCTCCGGCAGGCGCAAAATGCGGATATTATTCCTCCAATTGCGCCCCTCGCTATCCTCCGCTCTTCGTTCCTGTACTTTGACACTGTCGGGTTAATTCCGCCATTTGTTTAAAAGTCGCCTGATGGGCCGGGGACAACTCCTCGAGGGATGACTCCACCACTTTTACCCGGTCACTAAGTTGTTGATGTTCAGCATGTAAGAGTCCCAATCCCACCGACACTGTGCCTATATCTTGGTATAGTGTCTTTTTCGTGTCTGATATCGCCTCCAGGATCTTAGCTAGCTGCTGTTGTATGGGGCAGGGGCGTAACACAGGCCCCCGCAGCCCTCGCAGTGTAGGGGGGGGGGGCTGAGCTGCAGGGGGCCCCCTCAGCACTGTACTAACTCGGGCCTGAGAGCTCCGGATTAAATCCGGAGCGGGGGCCCCTCCGTGTACTTTGCAGGGGCCCCCTCAACTTTCCTTAAGCCAGTGGAAAAAGAGTTTTGAAAAAAACGTGTTTTTAGGGGATGCAACTCCACAATTATTTGCTGCACCTTCAACTACTAATTTCAGAATTAATTATTCACAAAGAGGATCTGAAGTAAGAACTCTCCAGTAACTCTTCAGTTAATATTAATCACAATTTCTATAGCAGACTGTGTTGTTTTTGAGATTAGTAAAGATAGTGCCAGTAATAACCGCTGTAGTTTTACCATCCTTGTGAAAATGAATGGCCAAGTTAACTTGCCAGAAATCTAAGCTGCATGTCTGCATTCATGCCCTCTTACCTATAGGAGCATTTTAATTTCACCATGGTCGTGATACAGGTCTGCCTGATGGGGACAACGAACAGCTGAAGTGTTGGAACAGCAAGGCCGTAACACTGAGGTATTTAGCTGTTATTCAATAGATTTTAGATTGTTCTTAGCGTAAAATAGTCTATGCTAGTATTCCATGTTGTTGTGTTCTAAGTAAAAATGCTACTGTAATCAGTAGAAGATAAGCCATATCAGCACATTGACCTATTTTGTGCGCAGGATCAGGGCGCACTCACAATATTTTTAGACACATCTAAGAAAGTAGTTAATAGGATGAGTACCAGCATGGGGAAAGCATGGACGGATCAGGCATTTTCTCCCACACAACCATTAATTGTTCGAAACTGAGGTGTGTACTCTTCGAGTTGTACCCTAGACTAGTAAAGAGGGAATCCAGGCGCACTCATTGGCACTTCATATCCCCTGGCTGCTGCTGCAAGGTGAGCACCAAAGAAGGAGTGCTGACTGACAGCATGCTGGGGGGGATGGCTGATCACTCAAATACTGGGCTTTTGTCTTTGCTTGAAACACTGCTGTAAAAGAGCCGATTCTAGGCCCCACCGTTTGTGAATGAAACACTGCGTTTGAAGAGCATCCATCGGCATTGGGTACTGTGCAATGGTCCTCTGTTGGAATGAACAATGGAAACCATGGCTTTGGTTACAGGCCTAAGAGTACCATTCATGCATGGACGCAGACGGTGAATGGGACCTGTGTCAGATTTTAAATTGAATTACAGTAATGGAATGTTATTGTCAGTAAGGTCCCCACATGTTTGCTGTATAAGGTCCGTTGAAACACAAGACATGTCCCTTGTGGCTGCAGGTAAGAAGTTTATATGTTATGGCCATCCACGTTAATGTCAAGAGGGAATTCTAAGATTGGTACAATCAATCAAAGTGCTTAAGAGAAAAACCCATTTAACTCACCTGGCAGCAAACCTCCTACACGAACTCCATAACCTGAGAACAAGCAAAGGCTTCACCACCAGAGTAATCAGCCATACTTCCACCAGAAATTACAGATTCTTACACCAGCAGTACCATCACACTCCAGCCCTCCAGCCAGTGTGTGTATGTTATCCAATATACACAGTGCTCAAAGTCACTTACCACAGAAGGCTTCCTTACACAAAACCTCCAACTTACTGAGTTTCTAAACAGTACAGCTCCATCTGAACTCCTATGAAGTACTCCTCATTCAGTGTGTAGGAGAGTAGGATCTGCTTTTTATGGTTACCCCCACTTTTTGCTGCTGTAACAGTTTTTCAACTTTAGTCTGGCTGGGGCCCTGCTATTCAGTACCCCAGCCTAGCTGCTTCCTCTAAATTGATTCCATGTACCCTAGGTACGTCACAGATTCGAATCTGAGGTGCTCTTATAAGTGCCTAGTATATGGCATACTATGTACCCAGGGCATAGGTACCCCAGAGGCCTACCAGGGGCTGAAGCATGTATTATGCCACCCCTGGAAAGCCCTCCAAAATGACACCATAGGTCTGCTACTGCAGCCTGGGTAAGGTGGTGCATGCACCCCTTACAGAGATATAGGTTCACTATATCTCACCTATCACTGCACATAGAAACCTATCAGTCACCCCTATGGCAGGCCTTATCAATCCTGAAGGCAGGGTGCTTAGTTTTGTGTGAGAGGGTGCCAGGCATGAGCTGAGCCCCTCTGTAGCCTTCAGAATCTCTTCTCCGGGGTTGTCTGTGATGCAGCCTGACCATGTACTCTTAAGTGCATTATAACCCAACGGTAAATGCTAACTTTGGACTGGCTGCACGGAAACATGTTGTGTTTGGTGTAAGTCAGACACCATGGAATCATACCCCCACACCAGTAACTGGTGTGGGAGTATGATAACATCCTTCTAGAGGGAGAGACATGACAGCACTGGTATACCAGGTACCGCCTTAAAAGAGCCCTGGCATCACAAAATGGATGCTGAAGCCACAGACACGAGTCTAGCCTCCTGCTGCTGACCGAAACTCCGGCAGGGGAGGCCTGGACAATACGTTTCCTGTCACAGGGAGGTGTCACCACCTCCCAGACAGGCTTTAGTGTATTGGGGCTGGGTGGGTGCACTCTGAGAGTGCTTTGAAGTCCTGCACTGGGGGCACATTTGGTGTCCCTATGCATAGTCCAGTTCAAACCGGTCACAGGGGCTACCAGCCCCTGCTCTGGCGCAAAACTGGACAAAGGAAATGGGTGTAGCCACCCCTCTTTCCAAACCCTCCCATAGGTGTGTCCCCTGAGTTAGTCCAACCCCTTCCTTGGGTATAGGATAGGAACCCCTGGCAACAGGACTTTAGATATTCCTGGACGAAACTCTACAACTGAATCCTGGACCTTCGATGATCTGTTCAATGCCAGATGACTGAAGAATCTCCCTTGGAGTAAAGGAGTTACTTCCCTGCTTGGCAGGCACCAAAGAAGCATCTGTCCGGTCTGCATCTCCGAAGCTCCCGCTGGATGCCGAAGACTTTGCAATACCAGAGGTAGATTTCCAGACTTCTCAAAGGCCGACCCGAGTCCCCAGAAAAGCTGAGACCCGCAGCCCTCGTGGGCAACGTGGAGCCGGAATCCCTGGACACCGTGCACATTTGCAAGTGCATCAGCTTCTCAACGTCCCCTGAGGCTGTGCATTGGGTTACTTGTAGCCCAGACCCCAAGCAGAGAATCCACCAAAGATTGTTGGCCTAGTCAACCCGAGTGACTCGTGGGCTGCCATTTTGTGATTCCTCTCGAGGCCCCTACGCGATCCCTGGTCCGTCAACTGGTGAGTCCCTGTGAAGGTAACTGACTTTCTTTGGGCTTCCCTGGTTGCTCCAGATGTGCCCTCACTCCTCCTTGCTGGGGGAGTCCCTCGGACCTTGCTGGTCCACACCGAAGCATCTTTCTCCTTTCTGCGTGGGTTGCTGTTGCCAAGGCTTGTTGTGTCCAATCCGGGCACCAACGCTGCAGCACTCGACGTCCTTTGTGGGACAGCTCGAATCCAGCTCCTGGTCATCCTCTACGCCTCCTGGTCCTCGTGGCTGAAGAGTCAAGCTTCACCTTCTTCACCTGAAACACCCGATATCGGTGAGCATTCGTCTACCGTGCCCCTGGTCACTAGCAAGTGACTCAGACTCTGTCCCATCTGCTTTCAGGTTCTTCACATCTTCGATCCAGGCTTGGATCTCTTTGGACACTTCGCATCTTCCCGGCAGCAGCACTTCTTCGCCAGCTTCCATTGAAAAGGACGCGACCCGACACCATTTGACACCTATGCACCCGGCTTCCCTGGGTGAGGTAGCTCGAGTACTCCGGTGCTCCTGTGGGTGTTGACCCTAGAACTGTCTAAGTCCAAAAGGGGTGTTCCTAGTTCATCTCTAAGTGTCCCTTAGCTTTAAAAATCTAACCGCGACTTTCCCCATAGAAGCTAACGGGAGCTCTCCGCTGTGTTCTCACACTGCACAGGGCCCCCGTGGGTCCCCTGTGTCACTACCTTGGGTGGTTCCTTGGGGTCCCAGCGATTCTACAGGCTCTAGGCCTTGTGTCTAGTTAAGTCGGGGTTCTTATACCACTATTTTAGTATATGGTTGGGCTCGCCCCTAGGGCCTAACGTGTATTTGTGCTAAATTACTGTAATATTTGAAGTGTAACTTTTGTGTTCTGACCTCTAGCCTCATAAAGAGACTAGTAGGGTGTGTTTAGTAATAAATACATATATTTTATATATATACCCGGTGTGGTTTCCTTTCGTTTAGCCACTCAAGAGATTAGAGAATGGCAAAACAAGCTGCTTTACATTCCTTCCAGACTTAGCCTGAAGGCTGCTCTCCATAGCTACCACTAGGATAGCTTTCAATAAAGGTTGTCTTTAACCTATCATCAATAAGGGGTTGTTTGGACTGGTGCAAGGTGCCCACTATAACTAGTCGACAGCATATACCAGGCCAACTTCTCACACAGTGTTCCTAGACACTACTGCAGCTAGCTTTTCTACATAACACTGCCTGCACTAGACAGGAGGTTGTGCTCAAAGTGCCCCGCTATCAGTGCTCCTGCAAAGGATCCCAACAGTACCTCTGTCTCCAAAGTACCCTGCTACATAGTATTAATCAGTCAGTTCTTCAACTGAATGGAGTACAGGACTGCAATCAGTGCTCCAACGCAGGAAACACTCCAACCCACTGCTCTGCAGCTGGCGCTTCTCCACAACAGTCTGTGTTTGCAGTTGGCACAGTTAAACCACACTGTCGATGTCAGAGCTTCTCAGCCAGCTCCCAAACAACTTTGGAAGTTTCTAGACGCATGATGCTATATGATCACCCACCTTTCTATATGGATATGTGTATGAATTTATTGCCACCAAACGGGCAGCTCAGTTTTAAGTAGCATGTGGCACTAAAAAATGTCCCAATTTATGCCTTCTACATGTGTCATATTCATGCTTGCATAAATGTATGGCACTATCTGAAGGAAATGCCTGCTCTTCCTGGGCATTTCAGCTATAATAATAAAGGTACCTGGTGTTTTGGGAGGATTATGTCCAAAGCATGGCTGCACTCCTGAGGGAAACACAAGGCAGCGTTCACATGATCATCATATCACAAAAGACATGACACATCCAAATGTAATGGGGAATAGGAGATATACAGTGACTAATAAATAGGACACCCAAACCCCAAGAGGCTACCAGTACATGGACAGAAAGCAGAGCCCTCGCTAAAATATCATACTAAAACATCAGTGTGACCAGAAAAACACCGACCTACCAGAAATCGCTCAGTGATCTAGGCAATAAGGGATTCTGGGTCCATAGGACCCTTTTCACAAAGGGGTCACTATTTGCATCATCAAATCTATGGTTAGTGGGGGACCTGGTGAAGTATTTGATTGGATGAAAATATTTGGATCCAGCCAATGATCTTTAAACATCGACAGAGTCAAGGTTTAAATGTGCTGGTTAAATATGAAGTGTGGCAGGTGCACCAGTTTTGCACTACTGATCAACGTGGTTCGTCTCAGAATTTATAAAAAAACAGCTGGGGGCGAGGCTTGGCGCCCGCGGATGATGGCGGCGTTCGCCTGAGGCTCCGAGGCAGCACCGAGAGACCAGCCGGTTCCCGCTCTCAAATCACGGAAGAACACAGTTGAAGATGCGTCGGAATCTGCCCTGACTTCACTGGTGTTGATGAAGACCTCTATTCCTGTCCGCGACGCTTCAAATTTCACCTGTAAGTTCTGACAGACCTTCCTCTACGATGACGGCCGCCATTTTAGACTTCCTGACTGACGCGCGTTACATTGTCGATGTCGCGCTGTTAAATTAATTGTTGGTGCAGCACTTTCACCTTTCAACTTCACCGATGCTGTGGCACTGGCGCTTACACTTTTGACACCCAGCATGTGCTACATATCATTTTTCGAATGAGTCGCCTCCTTGCAGACCCTTGACTGGACTAATATTTATAACATTTCTTATCCTGCCTGCTGTGACCGCGCCACGTTTACAACATAGCGGTGCTTCCTACATAAATGGTTACTCTGCACTGACTATAACAGGCGCTTATCTTCACCTCACATTTTCTCCCTCCAGTCTTTGTTGTAGATACTAGGAGCGCGTGGGGAGATACACTCTGGTGTCTTTTCACCAGCTCAAGGTGGCAGCCTCGTCGCACTCTGCAGCTAGGAACCGCTCATATATGGTTTTACTTGGATGTTCCAGAACCCATCAGGAGGCTTCACAGAAGTTTGACCGGGACTATTTCAGAAGGATGTTCTGTGGTACTGCGCACGGACCCTATGTACAAGTAACCATATAGTGTCTTGTGTCGTTAATGGTCAACTCCACTAGTTGTTTGGTCCTTGTATATCATCATTCCGAGACAGCGCTGACTAGAATTCTTTCCTTTTTACAGTGCCCTGGTGACAACATCATTTGAGTTATTTGGAGTAGGTTGTGCGCCCTCACATTGTGCTTAGTCACCCTTATCCGCCTGCTGTGCCAAGCCTGGTGTTCTCCACACTTTGTTCTTTTGCACTTGGCTGGGCTACTATTCTTACGGATTGATGCATGGGCAGACTCAAGTCAATGTCACATCTGCCCCGCTCGACCAAACTTCGCATTGTGAAGAATTCCAAGGTTTTTTCTGCCTTCTCGCAGTTGGAAGACTCCCTTACCTCATCGGTCTCGGATACACCAATGTATCCTTCCAGAACTGCGCAGGACACTTCTAAATCCAATACGAAACGGCTCAAGTCAAATTCTCTCTCACCTCCAAAGCATCCAGGGCCAGTATCCATGGAATTATTGCTAGAAGAAATCAGATCCCTGCGTCCTTTTATGGAAGAGGCTAACCTCAAGCTTCAGGTCCTTACAGATAACTGGTCACAAATGGAAACAAGGGTTACTTCAATCGAAAATTCTGTTCAGTCATTTCAAGAGACCTCCTCTGTTGTCTCAGCCTTGAAATCTCAAGTCTCGGACCTACAGCAACATGTGGAGCAGTTGGAAAACAGGAATAGGCGCAATAATCTTCGTATTTACGGCCTAGTTGAAGGAACAGAGGGGTCTGACCCAATCGCTTTCTTCAAGTCGTTCCTCCCCAAGATCCTGCACTTGCCACAAGACAAACCCCTCAACATCCAGCGTGCCCATCGACTGGGTCGGCCGCCCTCCTCTGCTTCTTCACAAAAACCTAGAGGGGTCATCCTTTATTTCTTGGAATACACAGATCTCCTGATGGTTTTGACACCGGCCAAGTCCCTTCCACATCTCACTTGGTCTGGTTCGTCCCTGTTCTTCGCCCAGGATTATGCCAAGGCTACTGCTAACCGCCGCAAGGCTTTCCTAGGATTCCGAAATGATCTACGGGCGATGGGAGCGCGATATGGCCTCTACCACCCTTGTCTCTTTAAAGTAACCTATAACAATCATACCACCACTTACGAGGATCCAGTGCGCTTGCAAAGCTTCATCAACGCGCACAGATCATCTGCTATGGACGCCTCCGGTCCATCCTCCTCTGCTCCTGGTTGACTACTGATCCTCTGATTTTGTTGATTTCCTTGCTGTGATTACATCTGAGTTTTCCTAATCTCCGGATGTTCACTATGCTAGTCCTCAATTTGTATGCTTAGTGGTTTGCCTGTTGCTTTCGATGTTTCTTATGGTCTCATTGCATTTTCCTAATTTGCCTTATTCCTTCCTTCTCCATTTGTTCTACAGGTAACTTTGTTTTCGTGTTCTGATGATGTCTCCCGGTCCTTGCCTCGTTGCTCCTGGATGTGTCGCCTCACCCAACTGGCTCCTTCCCTCCTCCACCCTATCTCGCACCCTTCCTTTGTAGGTATGTTCCTTCTCTATTTCCTCATTTGTCTCCCCTGTTCATCCGCTGCTCCTTCCTTCGACTCCTCCCCTCCTCCCTTCTCACCTCTAGTCGGATTTTTCAGCCTTTGTAAGAGTTACATTTCCTGTTTTTCTCGGTGCATTTGTTTCTCATCCTCTCCTTCTTTTTTAACTCTCTATCTCACTTTGGATACAACTGTCTTTTATTCTCATTTCCTTACTACTGCTCTTGTTTTTACTTACCTATTCCTTTTCTTTTCTTTTTAGTATTTCTCCACTGATCCTCTTCTTTTCTTATCTTCACTCCTTTTCAGGAATCTTTCCTTCTCTAATCTTGTTTTCCATACTGTTTTTGGCTAAGTTATCGATATGTCATTGAATTTATTGTCATGGAATGTGAAGGGTATCAACTCTCCGATTAAGCGTCAACGGATTTTGTCACACTTAGCTAAACTAAATGTTGATATTGCATTTCTTCAGGAAACGCATTTAACTGATATCGAATCTGTTAAGCTTAAGCGTGGTTGGGTGGGTGAACTTTTTTACTCTCAGGGTGATGGCAAACGAAATGGAGTAGCAATTTTGTGTCGCAAGTCTCTTCCCTTTCAGGTCCTTACCCATGAATCAGATGCTTCTGGTCGGTGGGTTTATGCTAAGTTATTGCTAAGAGGTGTTCCAATTTCTTTGCTCAACGTCTACGGCCCAACCACGGGTGAACCTTCTTTTTGGGCTGTTTTTTCTCCACTCTTAACCAAACTTATGGATCACAATTTTGTTCTGGCGGGGGATTTTAATCAGCCACTAGATCCCTTCGTTGACAGGTCGTCCAAGGCTCCATACATTCCCAACAGACCTCATAAGTTGTTCAGTCATGCCATATCGCAGCATAAGTTAATAGATTCTTGGCGCCTGTGTAATCCAAATTTACGGGAGTACACTTTTTACTCTCCCTGTCATCACTCCCAATCACGACTCGATTATATCTTTGTCTCCCACAATCTTGCCCAATCACTTCTACATTCTGAGATAGGCCCTATTTTACTTTATGATCATGCTCCCGTTCTCACAAGTGTTGATGTATTCCCTAAACCTACTGGCCCTAGAAGATGTCGGTTCAACAACTCTCTCCTTGCCGATCCCAAGTTTACGAGTACTTTCTCCTCATTTTTTGATGAATTTTTTCAGATTAATGATGATGCCACTCTCCCTGCTCATATTATTTGGGACGCTTTTAAAGCAGCTGCACGTGACTTTATTATTAGTTACGTTGCAGACAAACGCAAAACTGCACGAAGGTTCACCAAAAATCTCCTTTCTGACATTAAGAAATTGGAACATGCATATTTCACCTCTCACTCTGCTGATAGTTTGACTGCCCTTGTTGCTGCTAAAATGAAATTTAATGAGAAATCTACGGAGGACGCCTCCCTGTACTTGCTGAAATCTACTGCTAAGTTTTATGGGGGTAGGAATAAAGCAGGAAATCTTTTAGCTAAATATTTGAAAATTAAGCATAATAAGTTAAATATTGAATCTGTGTATGACTCTGAAGGTGCCTTGAAGCATACGGATGTTGATATTCTTGCCGAATTTTCAAGTTTTTATGAAACTCTGTACACATCTGAAACTCAATCCTCTCCCAACTCTCTTGCACATTACTTTTCCACTATTCACACACCATCTAATTTCCCCCCTGATCTTTCCTCTTTAGAGTCTGACGTTACACAAAAGGAATTACTCACTGCATTACAACACCTCAAACCCAACAAAGCTCCTGGCCCTGACGGTTTCACCGTCGAATTTTACATTCACTTTTCTAAATTATTGATTCCTCGACTGCACTCCCTTCTTCACACTTTTATTGCTCAAGGTGCCTCTTCGGGGACGTTTTCCGATGCCCATATTTGTCTGATACCTAAACCTGGGAAAGATGTCAAACACTGCAAAAACTACAGGCCCATATCTTTAGTCAATATTGACTATAAACTCTTCGCTAAAGCATTGGCGATCCGACTGGATCATCTTCTCCCCGACCTTCTTGGTGAAGAACAATCCGGGTTTGTCAAGGGTCGGTATATCACGGATAATACTAGACTTCTATTTAACGTCCTGTCGAAATCCTCCCGTTGTCAACACTCGCTCGCAGCAATCGCCCTTGACGCTGAAAAGGCGTTTGATCGGGTTGAATGGCGCTATCTCATCCATACTCTTACTTGGTTCGGTTTTGGCCCTAGATTTATCTCTTTAGTTTCCCTGCTATATTCACACCCTAGAGCTGCAATCTTTGCAAATGGTCAACTCTCCTCTTATTTCGATTTAGGCCGTGGTGTTCGCCAGGGTTGCCCTCTGTCTCCCTTTCTCTTCAATCTCGCTCTAGAGCCTTTTCTTTCCAGGCTGCGTCAGAATCCCGCCATTCACGGCTTCCAGATTGCAGATTCCCACATCAAACTTGCTGCCTATGCAGACGATATTTTACTTTTTCTTTCCAACCCTGCAGAATCTATTCCTGCCTTTCTGAATGAAGTCCGTAACTACTCCTCTATCTCTGGTTATAAACTTAATCACGACAAATGCGAGATCCTTCCCCTGACCAAGTTCACTTTCAAACAAGACTTTCATGACTCCCAGTTCACTTGGTGTCCCTCCCATATTAAATATTTGGGTTTATATATTACCTCCTCCATTCCAGCCACTGTCTCTTTATGCATGTCCAAATGTGCGCAAAAGATCGCTGATCTCACTATAAGATGGCATCCTCTATACCTTTCCTGGTGGGGTCGTCTCGACACCATTAAAATGATGATTTCCCCTATTGTTCTTTATACACTTTCCAATATTCCTGTACCTATTCCCGCGAAATTCTTTACAAAAATCAACTCAATGCTATCTTCATTTTTGTGGAACTCCAAAAAACCTAGAATGTCTCTTGCCAGGCTTATACGTCCTGTCTCTGAGGGTGGTGTTAATTTTCCTGATTTCCCTGCGTACCAGAGGGCCTTTTTATTACGTCAAGCCTCCCTTTGGCTTCAAGATTCCACTTCCCCTTGCCCTCTATGGGTTAAAGTTGAACGCGCTCTCCTTTCTCCGTTTTCTTTTGCAGAGTATCTGGCTTTTTCTCGTAAACCCTCTTTGCTTCCTACTTCTATCCACAAACGTACTCTCAAGCTTTTATTATCTGCTGCCCCTGGTCCACCTCTAACCGTCGCTGATTTCCTTTCTTCCACTATTTGGCATAATAAATATCTCTTAATTGGTCTTAAGCCCTTTTATTGGAAATCTTGGAGGACTCGAGGATTGATTTGGATCTCGCAACTCTTTTCCGGTTCCACTTTCCTTTCTTTTCCTGATCTCCGTTCTTCCTTCGGCTTACTTTTATCTTTTCTCCCCAAATATCTTCTACTTAAGGCTGCGGTTCTGGCGGTCCATGAACGACTCTCGGTTTCTTCTCCTTCCCCTGTCTCGTACACCCTTATCTCTCGCCTTCACTCTCTCCTGCGTACCACACCTACAGCGTCTCTTCTTTATAAATACCTTCACACTCATGACCTGCCCAGACCCAAATCCAAGGTTGAATCTCAATGGGAAACTGATCTTGAAATAGTTTGGCCGGTATCCTTATGGGACAAAATTTGGATAAAATTACGTAAAACCTCCAGAGCCGCTTCCTTGACACAATCCTTATTTTTTATTTATAACAGACTTCTTCACACTCCTGCTACGCTTCACAAACGATTCCCCAATACCTCACACAATTGTTGGTCATGTGACTCTCCTAATGCTACCCTGCTCCACATGCTCTTTCTTTGCAAACATGTGCATGCTTTCTGGCTACAGGTGTGGGCTCAAATTAATGTTATCTTCCATACCTGTATCCCTTTTTCTCTTACTCATCTTTTTTTGGGCAGTTTATCTCCTAGTTGTGATGATGTAGATATGTATGTTCGCATTATTGATTTATTACTAGCCACTGCTTTTCAACAGATTACTGTTAACTGGAAAAATACGTCTAATATTTCCTTCAAAGCGTGGTGGTTCAATGTTTGTTATAATCATAGACTTGACAATGCCTTTGTTTTTCCTATTCAAGTAGCAGCTAAGCGTGCGGAGCTCTGGCTCCCCATTACGTTATACTTAGATAACTGTGTTGCTCGTTCCTCTCGTCCATCACCTGACCAACAAGAAGTTCCCAAACCCCCATGATGCCCTTCCTAAGTCCATAATTCTCTAAACATATTGCTTGTTTTTCACTTCTTTTGTACTTAGCTGTCTAGGTTATGATTAATGTAATTTTTATTTCGCTTTCTTTCAATTGCCCATGATTACTGTTTGGCTGTACATTCCCTCTTGCATATTGTATTCAGCACTCCCACTCCCTCCCCTCCCTTCCCCTTTCCTCCTTTCCCCCCTTTTTCCAGCGGATACTTGTTGTACTGCATTCTCATTTTTCATTACCTAATAAAATTCTTTTAAACTTAAAAAAATAAAAAAACAGCTGGTGTAGCAACGCAAGTAAGATCTAAGTAAAGTCCACTATTTACCTTGAAAATTATTTTAGATTTGTGTCACTTTAAGCAGTGACATTTAAATAAGGGTGAAACTAGCTTTGACACCACACACACATTTTCCAGTTAGGAGGTAGTTGTGTTTTGCCTAATTTGCAGGAGAAGTGTTAAGCACAGAGCAAGATTGTGTATTCACCATGGTTATTCTCACACATTGATCCATTTCTACAATCTTTAGAATTTTTTGGCACAGATTAGGGTTCTGAAAAGAATTTGTACAGATGACTCAAACTGATATTTTATCTAAGAATTTGGTGGTCTCTGGTGTAATGAAACCGACTAAGTAAGAATCTGCCACTCTTAGCATGATAACATTATGTGAAACTGTAAAAATCTGACAAATGAATAGATGCCCCAGTAATATTGATGACGTGACCATGGTAAGGGGAATGGTGAAAAGAACAACGTCAGTCAGAAAAGATTCTTAGCTTAGTGCTTCAGATTGAGAGGTCTGGGAATGAAATTTACCACATTTTTAAATAATGCCTTTGAAGGCTGTATGTCACACTTACTGTCCCTTAAAACTCACCTGCAGGTAAACTGCCAGTACCGTAACCTGCAAACAAACACAAATGTGTTCAAATATAACTTCACCAGCGCTATTTGTGAAAAGAAAGTCCTGTAGTCATTCAAGGTTTGTCTGCCTCGCTCAGCTTTTTACAGAGTAGCTCTTTTTTATTGCAATTTTACAATATATTGTAAGTATTTTTTCTATAGTTGATTCAATCACTGGATTTGGACCATAGCTGAGGTCTTCGCTGTCATATCGGTTCCCCATTAGCAGCCTGCCCTTCCTCCTTATTTCTAGACGGTCTAGTAAGAAGTTCTTATATGAGCTAGACATGGAAAACATGCCCTAGAGGACTGGTCAGCCTTCTTAAAGCTCTTTGAATGCATCTATAGCATTGATATGTCACAAACATAGGTGGGAAGCAAGGAATGATGAACAATCAGCGAGAGCTTATGGTTCAAGATCGTCTACAAGGGTGGCTTGGTGAGCCAAGATGGCGGACGGCTCCCGCCCGCCCGTGTAAGATATCCTTCTAAATATCCTTATTCCCCGGGGCTGGGGTGCCCTGCGCGACAGAGACAGTGGCGGCGGACAGCGGGGGCAGCCCGATTGATTCTTGAGGGCTGGAGCCCCACGCAAGCAGCCAGATATCCGAGCGGCGCCCGCAGGCCTAGTGTGACGCGGTGAGCCGTGGCCTCCAGTACGAGGAGAGGCGGGGCTTAACTTCCGAGCGCGGAGCAGCAGCGGAGCCCGGAGGTGGACGGACGACAGCAGCAGAGAGGTGCCCTGGGTGGAGACGCCCCAGCCTGATCCGGGGGTGATCTGCAGAGGATTCTTGGGCTGCCCTGGCCTGGAGTGCTGCAAGTGGCGGAGAGGTGCGGTGAGTGGTCGGGCTCCGCATCCATGTCGCCCCAGGCCTTCCGTGTGCTGCGCTCTCGCTCTCCCCCTCCCCCCCTCATTACATCAGAGACTGGGGGGCTCGGCGGCCCAATCGGGCTGCGGGGGGCGGGGGGGGCGAGGAGACTGGGTGGAGGTGACGGGTGCGCATGGACAGTGATTCGGCCCGGTCAGGGCGGGCTGCGGCCTCCTGGACTCCCACGGTGGAGGGACCTGATACGGCTGACTGGCGGGGTGGGTGCGGACGTTGCACTCCCGGGGGCCCTACGTGTGCGGTGGTGATTGGATCCTTCCTGTGGGGATCGGGTCTAGGCCGGTGGCCCGCGGACCGGGCGACTGTGGCTGGGGGCCTGGAGCGGGGTGGTCAGAACCCTGATATATGTGGCTCTAGCCAGGCGTTTGGCGCCTGAGACTCTTGGAAGGGGCAGCCTCCCAGGGGCGGCACCGTTGGCGGCAGGGGCGGCCCACCCTTGGGTTCCCCGGGTCTTGAGCGGCTGTGTTCTAGGAGCGGGCCTGTGACAATGACCAAGGACAAGCATGGCAGAGGGGCGGCGAAGCAAGGGCCAATTGATAAATTTACCGGTCATGGCGTGGTCAGGGTGGCCGCCAGGGGGCCCTCGGCGGCGCCGCTGGACAACGCTGCCCTCCTAACAGCTATCACGCAGTCCCGGGACATGTTGGACACCAAGATAGGGGCCGTGGGCGCAGATGTGATATTACTGCGCCAGGATTTACGCAACGCGGTAGCCCGCATCACAGAGACTGAAACTAGGGTGTCGGGCGTGGAAGATGAGATGGCGACTCTGAAGAAACGGGTGGCAGTCCTGGAGTCGACCCAGCGGGGCCTGGCGGGAAGGGTCGAGGACGCAGAAGGACGGGCCCGCAGAAACAACCTGTGCTTTGTGGGTTTTCCAGAGGGCTGCGAGGGGAATAACATGGAGCGCTTCCTTTCCCAATGGCTGGTGGTCTGGCTCCCGCCGGATTCGTTGTCCCGTTGCTTTGTGGTGGAGCGGGCGCATCGTGCACTTATTCAGAAGCCGCCGGTGGGGGCCCGTCCGCGGCCCGTTATTGCCAAAATCCTTAACTATCACAACAGGGATGTTATTCTCCGTCAGGCCAGAGAGAAGGAGCCTCTTCAATTTGAAAATTCCCATATTCTTGTCTTCCAGGATTACACGCGTATGGTCCAACAGCAGCGCCAATCCTTTCTGGCGGCCAAGGCCCGGCTGCGAGAGCTCCAGCTATCCTATGCACTTCTTTATCCTGCACGCCTGAGGGTGGTTTACGAGGCTCGTACATTGTTCTTTCACTCGCCCGAGGAGGTCTTCAAATGGACGGATGAGACAGTAAAGTTGCGCCCCCATACACCCCCAGGTCGGGAATCGGATTCGTCCCAGAATGAGGCGATGGGAACTAATGCAAAGAGACAATGGCGAGCCAGATCCTGTCATCGCAATAGGCCCGGGGGGGCCCGGCGTGGGGCGGACTCTGAGGCTGGCCAACTGCCGACTAGTTCTTGAGGGTGGGGGAGCTCCATGTGGCCGGGGTTTGTTTGCTTCCGTTGTGTGGGAGGGCTGCTGGCTGATTCGTCCTCCCGTTGCGCGGGATGGCCTCGGCCCCGGAGAATATAGTGAAGGGCAGATGCCACCGTAGCAGGTTGCGGGTGGGGTCTTTGTGTCTTAGTTTTGGGGGGCAAGTTGGGGATCCATTGGTTGGGAACTCCTGAGGTTCATGGTTGGGACCCTGGGATGCTTCTCACCGCGACAGGTACTTCAGCGTTGGTGAGGTATGGGGAGGGGGAGGCGGGTTTGGGGGGGATAGTTGGGAATGGGGGTTCTGGGTTGGGGGTTGACCGCACTTTTGTACGGAGCTGGGCTGGGGCAGAGACTGACGCCGGGGTCTTTTTGTTGATGTTGTTCCTTTGTCATTCCTCTCATGGCGGCAGATTCCCGGGGGACTAGTGAGAGAATAGCCACGCTTAAGGTGTTGAGTCAGAATGTCCGGGGTGCCTTGGACAAAATCAAGAGGGGGGCGCTTCTGCAATATGGGAAGAGGGCCGGGGTGGACGTGCTGCTCCTACAGGAGACGCATCTGTTGGGGACGAAGGTCTTATGCCTTCAGCGCTATGGCTACTCGCAAGTGTTTCACTCGGGGTTTGTTCGGGGTTCCAGGGGCGTAGGCATATTGGTACATAGGCGGGTCCCCTTTATGCATCACCAGACCTGGGCAGACACATATGGGAGATATATCTTTGTTCTGGGGCAGATAGGAGTGGAACAAGTGGTGTTTGGTTGTGTGTATTCCCCCCCTCCCCTGTCCTGGACGTTTGCGGAGCAGCTTATGGCGCGCTGGGCGGACGTCCCAGAGGCTCTGGGGATTATCGGGGGAGACTGGAATGATGTGATGGATCTTGGCAGGGACCGACAGTTGGGGGGTCGGGGGCGAGGAGAGGGTGGGTCGACGAAACTTAGTGCGCTGGTTGGGGGCCTCACATGGGTGGATGCCTGGCGGCGTTGCCATAGCCTTGCCCGCGAGTATACATTCTTGTCAGCGGTCCACGGCTCCTTCTCCCGACTTGATTGCATTTTTCTCTCAGGGTCCCCAGAGTCCCGTCTGGCGGAGGCTGAGATTCTTCCGCGGGGGCTCTCGGATCACTCTCCAGTATTGGCGCTCCTACGTATGGGGGGCTCGGGGCGGCCGTTTCGCTGGCGACTCTCGGGGTGGCACTTGCAACAAAGCGCCTATATGACGCACATGACTACGGCGCTAGATCAATATCTGACACTGAATGTGGGCTCCGTGCCCGAGGCGGACATGTTGTGGGAGGTGTTGAAGCCAACACTGCGTGGGGCGGATATCTCATACTGTGCGGCGGCCCGCCGTGAGTGCCGGGCGGGGTTGGTCAGGGCGGAGGCCGAAGTCGCGGATCTGGAGCGTAGGGGCCGGGTGGATGGGGGGGGAGATGCTTCGCCGGCAGCTACTATATGCACAACAGACGTACGGCTCCCTGTTGCTGGACGAGGCACGTCAGGCTTGGCTGGCCACTAGGAGTCGGGTATACCAGTGGGGGGATAAATCAGGTGCAATGTTGCACAGGCTGTGTCAGGGGGTGCATCGTGCCCCGGATCTCCCGGGACTGGTGGACTCAGAGGGCTTGCCTCTTGCAGACCCAGGTGCACTCGCTAGTAGCTTCGCTACATACTATGCAGGCCTATATAGTCCATGTGAATGCCTCCCGGGACTGGAAGTGGAGCGATTCCTCCATGACCACCCTATTACGACTTTATCGGAGGCGGATAGGGCTAAACTGGATCTCCCGCTCACGTTGGAGGAGTTTGGGGAGGCGCTGGGGAGCCTCAGCCCGGGAAAGGCCCCGGGCCCCAACGGGTTCCCGAGTGAGTTTTTCAAGAAGTACTTCCTCCAATTGGGTCCGCATTACATGGGAGTGGTAGAGGAGGCTCGAGACAGTGGGTTGCTGCCTCTGGACTGGAGGCATGATGAAATTGTGGTGTTCCACAAGCCTGGTCGACCCCCGGAGGAACACGCCTTGTATCGCCCGATTTCTCTCCTCAACGTGGAGGCCAAAATCCTGGTGAAGGCCCTGGCCAACCGCCTCTTACCCTACATTACCTCGCTGGTCCACCCGGATCAGGCCGGGTTTATGCCATCCCGCGCTACACGACATAATATCCGGCGGGCCCATGTGGCGGTTGCCGCGGTACGGCATTTGGGGGTTCCAGCAGCCCTGCTGCTGGCGGACATGGACCGGGCATTTGACTCTCTCAGCTGGCGATATCTGTTCTTGTTACTGCAACGTTTGAACTTGGGTCCGCGGTTCATATCCTACGTGCGGCTTCTATATACGGAGCTCACAGCCTCGGTCAGGGTGGTGGGGGCGACGTCGGTGACCTTCCCGGTGCAACGTGGAACACGTCAGGGATGCCCCCTGTTCCCATACCTGTTTGCCCTGGCCATGGAGCCCTTGGCGGCCTGGGTGCGGATTGACTCGCAAATCTCTGGCTTTGAGTGGGGGAGTGGACTGGTTGATCGCATTGCCCTATATGCGGATGATGTCCTTTTCTTTCTGACGGATCTTGATCGCACAGGACCCCGGATACTCCGCATTATGCAGATCTTCGGGGAGAATTCGGGCCTCTTCATGAATACCCAGAAATCTACCCTGTGGGTATTGGGGGGTCCGGCTCAGATGGGGGAGTGGGCCTCCTCGGTGCGGATGGCGGCAGGGGGACTCAAGTATCTAGGGGTGTTTTTGTCTCCCACCCCGGCGGTTTCCTGGGAGCGTAATGTGGTGCCCGTCTGGGAGCGAGTGTGCCAAGATATCCAACTGTGGGCTCGGATGCCGCTCACTATATTCGGTCGGTCGGCGATTTTCAAGATGGTGGCCCTCCCTCGTCTTCTGTATCAGTTACAGAATCATCCGTATACGACCCCGCCGAGCTGGTTCCGTCGGGTGAATTCGATTTTAGGCCAGTTTCTATGGGAGGGTGGGGTGGCTCGGGTAGCATTGCGGACGTCTTTCCTCTCAACGTATGGAGGGGTCTGGCTACGTCGGATATACTCTCCTACTATCAGGCCACCCACCTGTTAATTCTGAATGAGTGGTGGTACGGAGATAGGGGAGATCCGGCCTACGCGGTGGAGCGGAGACTCATGGCTCCGCACACGATACACACCTTGCTAAACTCTGCCTCGCTCCGGTCACGCCTGCCCCCGGCGACGCAGGTAGTATTTCGAAACTGGCACCAGGCGCTGACACGAATTGGGTGGTGGAATGTGCTCACGCGGGAAACCCCCCTGTGGCATAACGGCCAGCTACCTCAGATGGCGGCCTTGTCCGGGTTTGAGGGGTGGGATAGGATAGGCATCTCCACAATAGGGGATGTGGTACGAGACTGTGGCTTGATGTCCTTTCAGGATCTACAACAGGAATACGGAATGCCCCGGGCGCAATTCTACAGGTACCTCCAGTTCCGCCATGCACTGTCCCCTAGCTTGGTGGGCCTGGATTCCATAGCCGATTTTAGTCCAGTGGAGGCGAAGCTTTTCATGGGGGATCTCCTCGAGCGGAAAATTTCTAAGATATATAGAACACTCGTTATTCACAGTTCCCCCTCACTCCAGGGCCTAAAGGGGTCTTGGGAGGGTGATGTTGGGCCCCTCGATGAGTTGGACTGGACGGAGGCGCTGGCCTCGCCCCGGGGGGCAGCAATAGCCATGCGACTACGCCTCATTCAATTCAAATACCTACACAGGGCTTACTATACCCGTAGGAGGCTGTGGCGGGCTGGGCTGATTGCGTCCCTGGAGTGCCTCCGCTGTGGGCGGGAGGAGGGCTCCTTCTATCATACGGTGTGGTCATGTGTGTTGTTGTCTCGGTTCTGGGGGGGGGTGTTGTCCTGCCTGTCAGAGGTGTTGGGGTGGGATCTACCCACGGACCCTAAACTGGCTCTCCTACACATTATGGATGATATAGGTGGAAACATTTACAAGAGACACCTGCTTTTGTTGGGCCTTACCTTGGCCAAGAGGGATATCGCCCAGGCTTGGAAGGCACCGGTGGCCCCTTCTCTGAACGTGTGGAAGAGGGGTCTGGATTTTAGCATGGGCTTGAAGCTCCCTATCTTCGCTGCCAGGGGGTGTCCCCGCAAACATTATAAGATATGGAAGCGATGGGCAGACTACAGGGGTATCCTGCTGGAGCCACCCCCGGAGGTGCGGGAAGAGGGGTCCCTTTAGTGCCCATGAGACGGGATGGCTTATGTTGGACCTGGGGTCGGATCTGTCCAGTCTATGCTCCTATTGGTGGTCGGTCACTGGTCATGGTATAGTGCGGTCGGGGGGGGATCCGGGTGTTGGAGGGGTGCGGGGGGGGCCGGAGGGGGGGTTCTGTTTTTCAAATGTAGTGCACCTGAGGAAATATGAATTTTGTGATCAGTTATGTCCCCTATCGTAGACCCCAACGGCTCCATGTGCATGCTATAAGTACATGTATGTTCCCTCCAGTTCCAGTTATGAAGACGCAAATACATGTGCGTCCACCGTCAACATGTCCTCTTTCAGATCCGCCATGAATGGGTCAGATATTCCATTCCTAAGTATGAAAGGCCACCGACTTTATGTGGTTCACTTTCCACATTTTACAGATTCAGGCGAGTAGGCCCTGAATTCTGCCATCAAGCCTTTTCCTGCCTTCTGCCTCCGAGAGCTCCAGTCTGAGCCTGCATTTGTATCCATGAACTTTGTCCTACTCCCTGCGCGGCTAACGGTGCCTGATCCAGCCTGTTGCCTGCCAAAAACTGTATTTCACCTTCAAGATTATCTGCTCCGCTCCTCATCTGATGCATTCCTGTCTAGTAGTTTAGGTAAACATTCCTCCAGCTACCGTGCAAGGGGCCAGGCCTCACTGTCCTCATGCGAGTAATTCATAGCCCCTGTTACCATGGAAGATTCCTGCCCCCTCGCATCTCATGTAGACACTTAGACGCTTGTACACGCACTAACAGCCAGTATAGAATAGATTCTGTCCGAGAGACCTTTCCTTTTGGATAATACAGTTCTTTAAACATAAGATATTAGATATGATTTGGGATTAGGTTGACATGACCCCCCAGACTTCTGTCTCCACATGTAGAGCTAAATGTCAAGTCCCCTTCACCCTCTAGTTGCACGTAATCACACGTCATGCGGCTGCGCGCGCATCTCTGCCAAATATTTCTGCTGACATTGCAGGATTCTCTTATGGATCCACCCACTTGTGACATCATGTTTAATGACGTATTTAGTTACGCCTATGTTAACACCTTTTTTTATTACGTATGTGTACCATATCTGTATTATCAGCTGTTACGCCTCTTGCATCTGTCTTAATGTAATGCTTTCCATATAAATACCATTACTTGTCAATAATGTATCGCCTTCCTTCCTGAACCCTCATGGTGATGGAATGTGAAGCCTGCAGTTCGAACTGTATTTCCTTTGTAGAGGAATAAAGCCTTTTAGAACCTCTAATACCACGGATTCTGCCTCTTATATTTACTGAGTTATTCTTACTAGACTTTACCGCATAAAAAATAGTACCGGTAATGAAATATTTACCACATAAATTGGCGCCCGAACAGGGACACTTTCTCATCTCACGCGCCGGAGGTGCGTTGCAGGCCCGGTCTCCTGCCACAGCTGAACGGACAAAAACGCGTACCTGCAGGATTTCCTGTATCTCCCTCCGGCCAAGCGGGGGTGACTGAGGCTGCGATCAACACCCAGACGAGGCGGTGAGAAGTGCGAAGTATCCCGACCAGAGCTTAGCTGAGAGAGCAAGATCCGAGGTATACAGAGGCCCACCAGGTTCCGAAGTTCCGAGTCGAGTCGAGTCCAGTCCGGTCCAGTTTCAGTTCAGTTCCGAGGCCTTCCGTTCCGAGCTACCCGGTGAGTACCATTGCCGGGGAGGCATTTAACGTGCACATAGTCTGTGCCGGTCAAGACGGGTTTGGGTACACAAATCCGGTCTGCACTGTTTCAGCAGTGTATCTGTACTGTTTAGCAGTATATCTAGTATGTCTTGCATATAAATAAGTATTATCTAGTGTCAGTATTATGTCAGTAACTAGTTTTCTATTAGTTATCATCGTTCGTTAAACTGTTAAGTGTTAAATGTTTAAA
Organism: Triturus cristatus; assembly: GCF_964204655.1. Classification (NCBI taxonomy): domain Eukaryota; kingdom Metazoa; phylum Chordata; class Amphibia; order Caudata; family Salamandridae; genus Triturus; species Triturus cristatus. Next base: position 500,276,018 of record NC_140581.1, read on the forward strand.
TACGTTCTATATACTGTGGTGTGAATGATTGTTCATTACTGTGTTTATTGTATAAAGTGTGTTCTAGTAATAAGGTCTAAAAATGCCGCTCTTTTCGAAATTAAGACAGATCAAAACTAGAAAAGGGGTACTCGAAGAAGCTGTTCCCATTCCACCTAGGGACACTCCAGGATACTTTATGTATCATAAGCATGGCCTAGATGCCGTATTATTTCTTGATTTATGGGTGGACTACACCAAGGATTTACAAGAAAGTCAGAGATGGCCCGCAGCGGGGACCTGGGATGCAGATTGCATCATGAGAGTAGAAGAAGAATTATGGAAAAAGAAAGCCAGACAGTCACAGAAAGATGCCATTGAATTATGGCGTAAAGAATCATATAGACGTACAGAAAAAGCGCTCAGACAGGAAGAGAAAGGTAGGGAGAATTCGAATAAAACCCGAGAAAATCTATTAATTGAGGAAGGTACCCGAGTAAAATCAGAACAAGTAGATAGACAAAGAAACACTCTTATGAATGGTATGTATCCTCTTCTGGCCGAAGGGTTACCTAAGGCTACCCCGGAAATACCAAAAGACTTGACTCCTCCATTGCTCCCGATAAAAGCACATCCCAAAACACATCCTAAAACAGCAAAAGACGTTTTCCTTTCCTCCTATTTAGATGACGTAGCTCCCGAGTATGCTAATACCATACCACACACACCGCTTGCCGATGGTATTCAACATCAAGAGCATCCGTCTGTATCCCCGCAACAACAAACTCCTACGCCCATTCCCACAGGTCCGTCCGTTTCTACTGTTTTTCCCGCATCTACAATTTCTATCTTACGTCCAACGAATCCTTTTTTGCCCAGCACCTCAGATGGTGCTACAGGAGGTACGACAGACATGTTTGCCACACCGCCGCGAAATAAACAGACCCTTAGAGATTTAGCACTCCAACGTACACCCCAACTAGCGACGTCCGACATGTTTAAAGAACATCTTGTGGATTGTAGATACGATCCAGTGCCAGGTAAACAGGACAGATTGCTAATATCATCACTACGTATACGACGAGCTACATTGTATTTAATGACGATACCAGGAATGGTTGAACACCTAGACAATATATATCACTTTGTCCAAACAGGGCGAGGTCCAGAAAGTATTAACGAAGCTATGGAATACCAGAAAGTGGATGTCCAAAGACAACTACTACGTTTTTTCATAAATTGCGTGATTAGGAACCAAGACAGGCCTGGGGCAGATCATGATACCATACAAAAACTTGCCAAATGGGTCAGAACATATCAGACGAGAAACATGATAAACAGGCGTGTATAATCGCCATGTATCGAAAGATCCGCAAGGAAGTAGAACGAATACATAAAGAAAGACGAGAAGCAGACAGAATTGAATCAGAGGAAGAGGAGGAGCAAGAATCAGAACAATTAGAAACGATAGCTTACGTAGGTAGAGGAAGACCCCATAATAATGCTAGAGGTTTTAATGATCCGATACGTCCGATACGTCCAGAATGTAATAGACATTTTCAAACCCCTATGTTAAATACAAGATCTCCTGAACACCTATTCCAAGCCGCTGATAAATTACTCCGAGATCGAAGGGGGTACCATATGCTCGATTCCATGGATGAACAAGAATTAGCCAGGTCAGCAGTACAATGGGCTGACAGTCCCAGTAAATACAGTGATGATGCACTAGCACACACGTTTCTGAACCTTACCCCAGACGAACAGCGTTTAGCTAGTATATACATGATTCAACACCTCCTTATATTATATAAAAGCCAACACTCCGATCCTGGACCCTTACCTGACATATTGACGGAACTACTCACGAATAAATGGAGAGGGTCAGGTACTGATTTAATTAAAGAAATTCTAGAATTTCGAAACCAGTATATAACTTTCGTGTGCCCAGAACACGTTCCGGTTCCCATTAGGGGAAGAAAAATGTATCACATAGATAGACAAAATCCGTTACGCGAAGTACACCCAATCAGAGGTGAAGATAATAACTTTACACGCGTGTTTGTGTACACGCCTATAACTAAAATTGAATTATTAGAAATGAAGAAAGTAGTACCCAGCCATGACAAGGATCCAGCAGGTTTCCACCGTGAGATAAAAGACATGTTACTCATGGGAGAGTATACCTACCCCGACATTATGAAAATATTGAAAGTGTTAATGCCTGCCGGTGTTTACGAGAAACTCAAAGAAAAGGAATGGGAGGTGGGAGACCAAAAGATAGATTGGACAGCATTAGAAAACGAAGAAAAGGCCCGAGCTGCAGGAGCAGGGCTTGGGGAAAAGACTATAGCACTACCAGGATTACTAGTGCAGGTACTGCCACGTTTATTAACTACGAAAAAGGAGGACTGGGGTGCAATCTCAGCCTGTAAACAAAAGCAAGATGAAGACACTAGTGATTTCTATTCCCGATTTGAAAAATGTTTTGGTATTAATAGTGGCATAAAAGCAAGTAGCGAGTCGTATCCACATCTGTTTGTGACAAAATTAGTTGAAAATTCCCTGCCGCAAGTTAAGAATAGAGTATTGAAATTCGAGAGTACCTGGCAAGGTAACACCCCGTCACAGATGTTACAGATGTTACAATATCACCACAATAGAATTAGAGAAGAACAAGAACACGAACAAAGACGTATGAAAGATACAAAAATGAAAATGCTTGTTGCTCAGTCAGTTCCAGCTGATGGTCATCAAAAGGGTGATTCCGCAGGTCCAACGAAAGGGACATGCAACTATTGTAAACAACAAGGTCATTATATACACGATTGTCCAGTCCTGAAACATAATATTGCCACAGGTAGAACACAGGAAAGACCACGTCCACCTAGACAGGATCAGAATCAACAACAAATCCCTCAGCATGCACAACCTAGGTCAGCTCCGCAACAACTAGCTCCGCAACAGGCAGCTCCACAACAGACCGTAGCACCACCACAAGCGCAGCCTATTGCTGCCACACAAGCAACAACGCAACAGATGTATCAGTATGCACAAGCAGATTATCCCGATTATCAGCGATACACATGAAATAGCCTAGAGAGGGAAGTTGGCTTACCCCTTATTGAGGTTCCTGTAGATCAAGAGGGACCTTATGTACATAGTGAACTATTAGGGGAAGACAGAAAGTTTTTACTTGACACAGGGGCAAGCAGAACAACTATACGACGCAGTGAAGTTCCAGGGGCACCCCTCTCAGGCTCACAGAATATTTCCCTTGGATTCTCAGGAAAACCTATAATTAATGAAGTAACGCAACCTCTTCCACTTACGGTTGGTCCATTGACACGTACTACAGATTTATTGCTTACTAAATCATGTCCAGAAAACTTGTTAGGTATAAAAACATTGAAAGCTCTAGGAGCTATAATATGTTGTTCTCCGGAAGGAGTACGACTATTTTTACGTGACTTTAAAGGTCACTACGTGTCCAGAGACATGGACCACCGGCTGCAGAGTTTACCTACACATTTATGGGCACAAGGCCCAACTGATGTTGGTTGCATGAATATTACACCATATCGAGTCACACTAAAAACAGGAGTAGTACTACCACGAATGCGACAATACAAGTTACCACCAGATGCTGTTGTGGCTTTGCTGCAAATCATTGACGAGCTCATTGCACAAGGAGTGGTTGTCGAAACCGACTCCAATGTATGCAATTCCCCGATAATTCCGATTCTTAAAAGAACGGATCCAAAAGCACCACCAGTATATCGATTAGTTATTGATCTGCGCGAATTAAATAAATGTATTGTACCACAATACCCTGTGGTCCCAGATATCTCTTCATTACTAACAGCTATTGACTCAGAAGCAACGTTCTTCACTGTAATTGATCTCAAGAATGCTTTCTTTAGCGTCCCAATAGATCCGGAAAGTCAATATCTGTTCGGATTCAGTTTAAATGGACGAAGTTTTAAATTCACACGCGCACCTCAAGGATTTACAGAAAGCCCCAGCATCTATAGCCAAGCACTGAAACGAGAACTTGACAGTATCCACCTGCCAGTTAACACTGCCTTGCTTCAATATGTCGATGATCTGCTGATCACCGCCCGAAGCGAACCTGAATGTGAAAAAGCGTCACTGACGGTTTTAAAATTTTTGGCCGACAAGGGGCACAAGGTGTCCCCTTCTAAGCTGCAATTCTGTGTCCAGCGAGTTGTTTACCTTGGGCACTCGCTGTCCAAGGAGGGAAGACAGCTTACACCTGATCGCATCCAGTTAATCGCTAACATGCCACCACCCAAGACACAAAAGGAGGTGCGGGCTTTTATAGGTCTCACTTCATACTGTAGGCAGTGGATCCCTCAATATGCATTTCTAGCAAAACCACTCATCCAGTTGACAACACAGGAGGCAGCCACATCGACTGTCCTCCCTTGGACTCAAGAACATACAGATGCCTTTGAAAGCTTAAAGAAAGCTTTATGCCAAGCACCTGTTTTAGCAACACCATGTTACAGTAAACAGTTTACACTCTTTGTTACAGAACGCGACGGTACTGCCTTGTCAGTACTCACTCAGGAACAAGCAGGATCACACAAACCATGTGCTTATTTCTCTAGTACATTAGATCCAGTAGCTCAGGCTCTTCCTGCGTGCCTGAAATCAGTGGCAGCAACAGCTTTAGCAATCAGAAAAAGCAATGCCATAGTGTTAGGACATCAATTGACAGTACAAGTAGCACACGCAGTAGAGGTTCTCTTGAACCGCACACAAACACAACACTTGACTATAGCGAGACTCACCGGTTACGAATTGACATTGTTTCAGCCACACATAGAAATCAGATGTTGTAACACGTTAAATCCTGCCACACTTTTGCCAGTAAATGGAACAGATCCATTAGCACATGATTGTGTTGAAGTCATTACTATCACGACGAAACCCAGACAAGACTTGACAGACATCCCTTTACCAGATCCAGACTTGACATTGTATGTAGATGGGTCATGTATGAGAACAAGTACAGGAGAGTTAGTGGCCGCTTACGCAGTCACAACAGACACTGAAGTCATTGAAACAAATTGTATTAACACTTTGTCAGCTCAAGCAGCAGAGCTCATCGCTCTGACACAAGCCTGTATTCAAGCCAAAAATAAGAAAGTCAACATATACACAGATTCACGTTATGCATTCGGAGTCGTCCATGACTTCGGCGTACTGTGGCGAGAGAGAGGTTATTTAACTTCTCACGGTGCCCACATCCAACACGGACCCCTCATTCAAGCCCTATTAGACGCGATTCATCTACCTACTGCAATATCGATTATGAAATGCAAAGCTCATACAAAAGTTACCGATATCATTTCTCAGGGTAATGACCTAGCTGACAGAACAGCTAAACAGACTGCTCAGAACCAGACTCATACAACTGACGCGACAAAGACAATAGTTCCGACACCAACACATTGCATGACAGTTAAGGATCCCGCCCTTGATGTAATTGACATACAGACACATGCTACACCAGAAGAAATAAAGAAATGGACTGAATTAGGAGGGATCCAAACGGATCAAGGATGGATGACGAAGGAAAAATCTATATGGTTTCTTCCCGACTCCATGGTTCAAGTCATCATTAACACAATACATAGTCCAGCGCACCTAGGAGAAAAAGCTATGCTAGACAGTATTCAACACATTTGGTTCAACAAACACTTGCGAGCAGCAGCCAAACAGAAAGTACGTACCTGTATGATATGTTGTCAGTTCAATCCAGGTAAAAGCATCCCCGTAGAGCAGGGTGGATTTCAACCTCCCGATCATGCTTTTGAAGTCCTCCAGATGGATTATATCCAGATGGAACGATGTCGAGGATTCAAATATGTTCTCGTAGTTGTCTGTGCTCTTTCCCGTTGGACAGAAGCCTACCCGGTTTCAGATTACACTGCCCCGACTACTGCCAAACAGTTAGTTCGAGAATTCTTCCCACGGTATGGTTTGCCACGTGTTGTCTACTCAGATAACGGCCAGCCATTCTCATCCGAACTAATGAAACACGTTTCACTTTTGTTAGGTTACCAATGGAAATTCCACTGTGTCCGACATCCTGAGGCAGCAGGTCTCGTGGAACGCCATAATCAAACTCTGAAAATTAGATTGTCCAAAATATGTAGAGAAAAAGGTGTCGATTGGATAGTAGCCTTACCAGTTGCACTCTTTTACATGAGAATGGTAGCACATTCTCGAACAGGGCTATCCCCGTACGAGGTGATCTTCGGTAGACCACCAAATATGTGGGGGACGCCTATACCTCGCAAAATCACTGATGTTGACTGTAATATGCTGACAGATTACCTGGCTTCCTTGATGTCTGCACTACAATCTTGTCGTTCACAGGTAGCTGCAGCTTTTCCCGATAACACTGAGGTGAAGCCCCATGACGTGGTTCCAGGTGACCTGGTTCTGGTACGGAATTTCGACCGGAAGACCCAACTGGAGCCTAGGTGGAAATCGCCTAAACTCGTTCTACTAACAACAAGGACAGCCGTGAAGATCGAGGGACGTAAAGGGTGGTTGCACTCGAGTCATATCAAGAAATTTTATGGACTACCGTCCAGTGTGAACACCCAGCCCTGCATTCCCTCACAGACAGACTCAAAGCTCCCCTTGGTTGAACAGACAAAAACTGAACTTTATAAACTGAAATTAAGGTCTAGCAAGTCAGACAATTTGATTGTTTAAGTCCTCTCCAAGGTGAATCGGTTGAATTTGTCTCTGACATGTATCCTCTAGACCGGAATAGAGAAAGAAATCAACAGATGCAGCTTAAAAAGCATGCGTATTGTAAATCACTTCGTAGTCATTGCACAGTAACATTATTAATTTTGTTTTTTCTAAGTTTTCTGATCATCATAACTAGTGTACTGCTTCATATGTATTACCCTATTTCTAAGCGTGCTTACAATGTTACTACTGAACATTCTTTTAGTGAATTACCTCCGCATGAGTTGTCCTATAGATTTGCGCTGCGCAACAACACATTCATTAGTATGTTACATCATTCCCATCAGACCAGCAATGCTACAAATTGTTGGATATGTGGCCGACTCCCTCCCTATCAGAACTATAAGGGAGTTTTGCCCCTCTTTCCATATCCGTTCACACACAATGGCTCCTGTGGAGCATGGTTTAGTTTGATTAATTCCCTAGATTCAAATTCAGTAGTTTATCAAGACAACTGGGTATGGGGAAACCTGAACCTAGTTTTGCTTAAAGTCTGCTACCCTAACAAGGAGGGACTTCCCAAAAGAACAGGAACTGATCTAGAAAATGAAGTATATGGATTAGGTAATTTTACACTTAACCTCATGATCCTGAACGTTGAATCTGAAGCTACACCAATCTTGCCCGCCATGTCAGTATTCCCAGTTAAAGGGGAATTATGTGTAAGAAAGAATGGTTCCATACACCTGGGCCATAGTAAATGCACCACTGTAATAAAATTCAGTGATCAAGGCAAGTCTACATTTAGAGCTTCCCGTCATTCCTACTTCATATGTGGCCAGACCGCATATATACGTCTACCTCTAGATTGGGATGGTACCTGTTACATAGCATTCCTTCTGCCACCTGTTTTCCTAGCTCCTCCTGATTATCACAGAAATACCCATTTAGTACACAATAGACAGCAGAGAGATCTCCCGATTGTCGATTACACTGAAACGGCATGGGAGCAATACACAGATTTCAATAAAGGTTTCTTTCCCTATATAGGTACAGTCACTAATAGTAAGCTGATACGTAGATTAACTAGAACCCTTGAAGCAGTAGTGAACGAGACTACTTCCGCCTTAGGCAATTTAACAGAAGAGCAGTCTGCTATGCGGATTGTTGTGCTTCAAAATCGTCTTGTCCTTGACGTCATCCTGGCCGATAGGGGCGGAGCTTGTAGGGTCATCGGATCAAGTTGCTGCATTTTCATACCAGAAAATTCGCCGTCAGTATATAAAGCCATAACCCGCCTTCATAAGATTATAAGCCAGATACACCAGAGTCCAGGCACCTGGACTTGGTCCGGTTGGTTCTGGGGCGTGTTGTCAGCCTGGGGATGGAGGATCCTATCCTTCCTAGGTATTGGCTTTCTCATACTATTCAGTTGCTGCTTATGTCTACAATGTGGGCCAGCGATTTGTGGTCTGTGTGCCACATCGTGTATCCCGCATCCAAGTTTTCGTTCAAGATCCCGGAAGAAGAAAGAAGAACAAATGATGCTATATGAACAGATCGATGGATTGATGAAGATCGATATCTCCTGAGGGTCCGTAGGGGACAAGGAGGGAATGAGGAAATATGAATTTTGTGATCAGTTATGTCCCCTATCGTAGACCCCAACGGCTCCATGTGCATGCTATAAGTACATGTATGTTCCCTCCAGTTCCAGTTATGAAGACGCAAATACATGTGCGTCCACCGTCAACATGTCCTCTTTCAGATCCGCCATGAATGGGTCAGATATTCCATTCCTAAGTATGAAAGGCCACCGACTTTATGTGGTTCACTTTCCACATTTTACAGATTCAGGCGAGTAGGCCCTGAATTCTGCCATCAAGCCTTTTCCTGCCTTCTGCCTCCGAGAGCTCCAGTCTGAGCCTGCATCTGTATCCATGAACTTTGTCCTACTCCCTGCGCGGCTAACGGTGCCTGATCCAGCCTGTTGCCTGCCAAAAACTGTATTTCACCTTCAAGATTATCTGCTCCGCTCCTCATCTGATGCATTCCTGTCTAGTAGTTTAGGTAAACATTCCTCCAGCTACCGTGCAAGGGGCCAGGCCTCACTGTCCTCATGCGAGTAATTCATAGCCCCTGTTACCATGGAAGATTCCTGCCCCCTCGCATCTCATGTAGACACTTAGACGCTTGTACACGCACTAACAGCCAGTATAGAATAGATTCTGTCCGAGAGACCTTTCCTTTTGGATAATACAGTTCTTTAAACATAAGATATTAGATATGATTTGGGATTAGGTTGACATGACCCCCCAGACTTCTGTCTCCACATGTAGAGCTAAATGTCAAGTCCCCTTCACCCTCTAGTTGCACGTCAATCACACGTCATGCGGCTGCGCGCGCATCTCTGCCAAATATTTCTGCTGACATTGCAGGATTCTCTTATGGATCCACCCACTTGTGACATCATGTTTAATGACGTATTTAGTTACGCCTATGTTAACACCTTTTTTTATTACGTATGTGTACCATATCTGTATTATCAGCTGTTACGCCTCTTGCATCTGTCTTAATGTAATGCTTTCCATATAAATACCATTACTTGTCAATAATGTATCGCCTTCCTTCCTGAACCCTCATGGTGATGGAATGTGAAGCCTGCAGTTCGAACTGTATTTCCTTTGTAAAGGAATAAAGCCTTTTAGAACCTCTAATACCACGGATTCTGCCTCTTATATTTACTGAGTTATTCTTACTAGACTTTACCGCATAAAAAATAGTACCGGTAATGAAATATTTACCACACACCCTGCAGTATTTTATTAATGTAAAAGGTCAATGTTGCTCTGTTTGCAATGACTTGGCAGATGCCTCTGGATTAGCGGGGGCCTGCATCATATGTGCTTGTTGACGAATAAAATCTTTTCTTAAAAAAAAGATCGTCTACAAGAGGTACACATCAACGAGGGTCCTACTTTGTAGAGGGTGATGCTTCTTGAAGAGATGCCTGTCTAGTTTTTTCTCAATGGCAGGGGGGTTGAGTAGTTCTAATGTCAATGGGATGCTGTTTCAGATACAAGGAGAATAAATGAAGATGACCTGCCTTCTAGTCTTTGTTCTACTTTTACAAAGTCAATATTTTTAGGGATGATGGCTGCCATTGTTTATTGAACAGGAAAAAATACTATGTCAAATTAATTTATAAACATAAGCTGAAACCAGACAGAGGTTTAACAACCGCCCCTACGGCCTCTGGTGTGCGGAGGCCATGGGCCAAAGCTCCAGTGGGGGGCCCTCAAGCACTCTGCATAGATGGCAGGCCCCTGGCCTGAGAACGCCTGACTGGGTGCGGAGCGTGGGGGGGCCCCCTTCAGGTACTTTGCAAGGGGGCCCACTCAGGTTTCGTTACACCACTGGTATGGGGTCCTCAAGGTTTTGCGCCTCAGGGATATTCCGAGCCAGCCCCCGTTGGTCCTCCTCCTGCTCCGTGGCGGCCCCCGTTAATTTTGCTCTGACTTTACCCATTTCTGCCCTGCAGGCACGTTAACGCCCCAGCACGTTCTGAAGAGCTTCCCAACGCGGCCCCTTCCGAGCCAGTCGCAGCAAGGATAAGACACGGACCAAAGACCAGCAGCACAAAGTCTCCACTGCGTTCAACGTCTCCTCCCTCGCGTGGCCCCAACGACTCGATGGCCAGGCCTCACCTATGCGGTGGCCGGGTCTAGAAACCCTACCCCACAACAAGAGGGGGGGCAGGAGGGAGGAAAGAGGAGCCCCTCCCGATCAGCAGCTTCTGTGGGGTGCCCCCGGCTCCGGGAACCAGGCACTCACCGCTCCGCAAGGATCACCACGCCATCGTCTGAGGCCTCACCTCTGCCCCATTCCACTTCTCTGCTGCACAGGCACCACAAGCCCGGGGGAGCCCACACAGCGAACCCCAGATACCAGACTCGAGCCGTCTCGGGGCACTGCAGTAGACACCCCAAAGTGGAGACAGCTAGAGACCCACTCCTGTAGATGCGGCCACACACAGTAGGGTAGGTCTCCCAGGGATAGGGTCGAGGCCACTGTTAACACTGCACTCACATGCCCCAGTTCAAGGCCAGCTGAAGGGCCAATCGTGTGCTGCACCCTCAATTCTCTCAAGCCCCTTTCCCCCCACAGTCCGCCTCCGTGTTCTTGGCGCAGTCCAGCTCTGGCTCAGCGAGAGAAGCTCAATCCAGCTCAGCGCGCCTCACGCGTTTTACTGTTGTCCATCAAAGTCGGCCGTGGCCATGTTGATGGTGCAGTTGAGTGCGGGCAACGGGAGGAATAAGCAATAGTATTTACAGCGGGCCGCCCGCCGGCAAAGCACAGAGGAGGCTCCAAGCGTCATGTCAGGTGAACCACCTTGTAGTTCTGCCCGTCTGTTGGAAAAATGTTCCTCTGCAGAGAGGCCCAGTCTACTCCCGGTTTCATCCGCAACGCAGCCGGTCACCCGCAACACCAACGGCCGCACCTGCTCCGCACCAACACTCGAGGGTCTCCACCAGTGAGGGTGAAGGTTCAGTCGTCGCTGGCCTGCAGGGCAGGGCGGTACCTCCTCCAGCTGGCGCGGGTCCTGAGAACGCCGCGGCCCAGCCTCAGTCCGGCGCTCCGGTCGGTAGCACGTCTATTCCTTGGGCCTGACCTCGTAGCTACGCAGGTCCCAAAATCTGCAGTGGGGTTCAGGACCACAGCCGCAGTAAGATCTCTCCAGAAGCAGCGTGACCCCAGAAAGCCAGCGGTCGCACTTAGGCAAGTGCTCGATGACAGGAAGCAGCCTTTTTTAGCGGATAAATAATTGGCCGGTGCGGAGCCACTCGCTCATGCTTCCGCCATTGTTGGCTGCCAAGCCACGCCCCCTTTATCTCTTTACTTAATTCTCTTTTTCCTACTACACTGCTTATCATCATGGTTAACTCAAACCACCATTTGCAACCCCCTCACACTTCCCCCCTTGACACTACTAGTCTGGAACTGGGCCCAAGACCAGTCTCTGTGACTCAGTGTCCGGAGTGTGCAGCCTTAAATAAGTGGAACGAAAGAGTGGGCCACACTATCTGGTGCGTGGTGATGTGAAACATGTGGGGCATAGCTGCACATGTCAGGTGACATAAAATGTACACATATCTGAAACAAAGGTGTGCACATATAGCGTAAATTCAGGAGATGCACATAAATAGCACAGAGCTGCAAAAACGGAGGTCTATGCGACGCCTAGAGAAATGTTCCTCCACACAGTGGTAAATATTCTTTTCCCTCTGCAATACACCAGCTCCTCACTTGCCTGGCCCTGTCTTACACAATCAACCTGTAGGTGACAGGATGCTAGACACTGAATACCTCGCCACACATAGTCAAACCATCACACTCTTAAGCTGGTGTTGGGATGGGACAGACCCAAATCGCAAATACCTTTATCGAAACTGAATACTTACGCACTAGCAGGTCCACCATTTGAAGACATGTTGAGCAAGGTTATAACAGATTACTTGGCCAAAAATTAGGGAACCGCAATGGATACAACAAAAATATGGCATGCATTCAAGGTGGTATTGCGTGGGATCTTCATAAAGACTACTTATGAGGTCAAATTGGAGCTCTCCAAAGACATATTGGCCACAGAAGATGGAATACGCTCAGAGGAACTTAAACTTACACAAGGGCATGGGAATGCAGTCCTCAAGACATTGGAGACCTCAGACAAAACATCAAGGATCTGGCTGACAGGCTAGGAAGGGTTGACTATAGGGAATATGTGATACAACAAAATGCTGGGGGGACAGGTTTGGGTGGCTGTTGCCAGAGGCGCAACTAGTGCCAAATGTCGGGGGGGGCTAAGAAAAAATTTAGGGGGGGGGCTGAATCTTTAAGCAATAGGCAGAGTGGAGCTGCAGGGGCTCTTAGAAGGGGTGAAACAACAGCAAGGCCTCATTAACATGCAAATGGTCTTTTAAAGACCTGTGAAGTGCTCGGGTGCGGCTGTGTGTGTGCCCGGGAAGCTGTCTCATCCCGGGCTGCCACACACGACGGGGGGGGGGGGCTGAAGCCCTTTGAGTCCAATGGGTGTTGCGCGCCTGGCTGTTGCCCTGGCTGCTGAGATCATCAGAGAGCAAACCAATTAGAGCCATTAGATCCACTGGCGACATATCGGTTAATACTCAGGCAGTAATAAATTCTGTATTAGCAGATTACTAACGCACATTGTACACAACACCCCCATAACATGGTTAGGGCAGGCTCTGGACATATCGTGAGAGCATAAATATGCCACACTTAAACCCCCTTCTGAGGTCCTCATTAGAGGAGCCACTGAACAAAGACGAAGTAACGGAAACAATTTGATTTAATGGCATATAATAAAATACCTGGTAAGGGCTGATTCCTGTCCAAACTCTACCTCACATATAAAGTCGCACTCGCTCCTAGGCTTCTATAAATGTATGAAGCCTTCAAACAGCTAAGTGCCCCGCTGAGTTCCATCCAGGAGGCTCTTATGGTGGTCCTTTCAAAACCAGGCAGAGATGTTCAAGAAGTCCCTTGCAAATCTTCAACCTGGACTATAAAATCATGGGGAAGATACTTGCAAACAGATTTCATGGAGTAGTAAACTCAGTACTACATTCCGACCAAAACGGCTTTGTGCCAGGAAGAAACACGTTCCTTAATCTTCACCGTCTGTTCAATCTGATAGAAAATGGCAATGTAAACAACAGGAGGCATATTCTCTTGATATCGAGAATGCCTTCAACACCTTGGGTGGTCTTAACTAATGGCAATTCTAGAAATCCTGATGATAGGCCCTTACTTCCAGCAATGGCTGCAGTTACTCTATACACAAACAGTGGTATGGGTGCAAACAGGAGGGTGATATCTGAACAATTTCCAATAGGCAGAGACACTAAACAGGGAAGCCCTCTGTCACCCTTTATATGTGCCATTGCTATGTAACCGCTGAAAGAGAGGTAGATTGGGGAATACACCTTGGAGATCACTGGCAGATTATCTCTTTGTATGGGAACAATACCCTAATTTATCTTCAGGAGGGTCTGGAAGTGCTTCCGGAGGTGAAAGACATCTTGGATGAATTTGGAGACAACTCCTAATTGAGAATCAACTGGAGTAAGTCTTGTCTGTTTCCCCTCCAGCCATTGTCAGAGGAAGAAGGTACAACATTTTCTTGCATGGCATAGAGTTAAAATCTCAGTCCTTTAAATACCTAGCGGTGAATGTGTACCATTCCAATGCTGATCTCATAGAGAGAAACCTGGGCAGATTAGTCGCCACGACGCATCAGCCAGTGAAAAACTGGATGTCTCCACCATTGTCCCAGTTGGGGTGGATCGCAATATCTGAGAGGCTAGTCCTTCCCAGTTGACTTTACTTTTTCTCATTTGTACCATTCAACTTGCGTAGGATGTTCTTTGCAGAATTAGAAAAGATTTTTCAGAACTGATATGGGGAACTGACAGGAAAAGAGTAGCACATCGTAAACTGCAAATCCCAATTGAAGCTGGAAGGCTCAGAGCCCCTATCTACAAGTTATATTATGCAAAGGCTCAACTGCATTGTATGGCCAGATGACTAAATACAGAAACAGACCTGAAGAGGGAAAGTGTATTTGGGATATTAAAGATCCCAGAGATTCTACATTGGTTGATGTCATTGGGAATGAGGAGACAAGAGGTTCACAAATGGGGGACATAGATAGACACTGTTGGCGGTGTTACATACATCCAAAACACCACGTGCATCCATATACACAAGATCATCTGCTATGGCCCTCCCCTTTCTTTTGGACTTTAACAAGCATTCACAATAAATGTCCTTGGCTAGAGGCGGACATCTCCATGATGGGCAATTGCTTTGTATATGGAACTTTCTGCATATTTCAGGGCCACCATGAGGAGTTTGGTTTGGGACCAGGTCAGTTTATTACTAATAATGCCCAAGTACACCTGTTGGGACTAATTTGGGGCCTAGATAGGGTGGAACTCCCACACTTCAGTGACTGACCCTCTCGCTCATGCTTGGATGAGAACCTTTTAATAGGTCTATGTGAACCCAAAACTTGTCCTTGAAGGCTGAATATGAACAAGACACAGAGAAAGACATGATTGATAGGAACTGGACACACTCACTAGAATTTGTTCATAGAATCTCCCGTAATGCTCGCCTGAAGTATACCCAATTTAATTACCTGCATAAGACTTACCTCACTCCAAACGCATACCCAGTATGTATGAGGGAGCAGACACACGATGCTCCGATTGCCAAACTCCGCAGGCAGGATTTCACCACATGAACCCAAACTTTGGAGTGATGCACCACTCGATATTAGAAAAGGTGGTTGGTCAATAAGTCAATATGTCATATGGTCTTGATAGAGTTTATTTTCATAAGTGTCCAAATACAAAAGTGCCAGCCAACGTGTTTCGCTCATATACAATGAACTTCTTCAGGGCATAGAATGACGGTCCTGGGAGAGACAATGTATGTGTGCAGTATGGCTGCGTGGGCCTCCTTGATAAGGGCCAGTATGCGGAGAGTCTGATAACAAATTGGTGGTAGCCATCTGCTCCGGGTATACGAATGCAGACTGCTACCACCAATTTGTTAGACAGGGAAAACAATAGAACCATACCATACATTATGTCTGCTGTGCTTAATGCCTAGATCGAAGGCAACTAAATGCCAATAAGAGATTCATAGACCTGGCCCTTGTCTTGGAATAAGTGATGGCATCGAAGTCCTCCAAAGCCCCTGAGGCAAATTTGTGGCTGATAGACCTGGTGGAATGTGCCAAGGCTGAGACCATGGCTCTTGTGACTTTAAGGAGAGCGTTCAACACCCCCACCCTTGAAATAACTCTGGAAATTAATAAACACAGCTGTCAGATTATTTTGAAGGTGGGTTCTTAATGGATCTATCCACCACCTGGGATCATTATATACAGGCAACTACGAACCTCAGTTTGAACGCGGAGACTGTAGCCGAGGGATGTCCTTAAGAATGCGGGGTTGAGGTGATGATGGTGACTAGTTGGTGGGATCTGAAATAAATACTGAAGGTAGATAGGATGTACAGCAGATGACAGTCTTAGTGTGAATTTTGGTTTCTTGATCAAGTGGGGCTTTCTCCTATCTTGTTATAAGTGCCGTTTATGTTCTTGCTCATATTGAGAATTCAATGCATCAACTTTCCTCCTTAAACTTACAAAATGTCTTAATTACCACTTGGTGATGTTAAATGGAACATACTGTATGTATTGCACCAAGGTTGACTGAAACCTTCTGTATAATCTACTGCATACTGTTGACCTACCTGTGTTGTTTATTACACCACAAAAACTGAATAAAGAGCAATAAAAAAAAATCTTCCTTACAGTGACTAGCATCCATGAGTTGGCTGGCATACAAAGAAACACTGGGGAGCAGAATTAAATATTAATAATGCTAACTACAGAAAGGGACCAGCTAGAAAAATTATTAAACAACTGTTTTAAATAGTTATTTAAATGGTGGTGTAGGATTGTCAATAATTATTAAGGAAATGTCCCTTTAGATAGTTACCTTTTCCTTGCCTGAAATTCCTGGACGCTAATTTGCATTACTTCCCCAGCTCCTCCCAGCTGATACTTGACCTGAATAAGGTAAGTATGAGGTGTGAAATTCCACCCAAGAGCAATACAAAAGGTCACTGTGATTGACAGGTCGACTTGAATGGACATGGATATCTCCTTTGAACTCAGCAGAAGGTTGGGAGATGTGCCTATTCTGTTGACACTACACTGTCAAATTATGATTGACAGGTCTGGTGAGCTACATAGAGTTGGGTGCACTTGAAATGGAAAGAACAGGATGCCAACACAATTCTTGTGGATCCATTGTCTGGTTGCTGAAAGACCCTGCTTTTGTCATACCATACTTCTGCGTCTGGCTTTACATACAACACTTGTGGTGCACATCAAAGGGAGAGAACAGGATGCCAAGACAATTCTTGTGTACTCACTGTCAGGTGGCTGAAGGAACCTGCTTTCGTTCTACCATACTTCTGGCTCTGGTTTTGTTTTATTGTACGTACAGTGCCTGCTCCAAATTGGAATTCAGTGGTACATGTGAGAGCAAACTAGGATTACCATAATACACTACCCCAAACAACCCAGCCCTCAAAGCCCCTGTTTAGTGTGGGTGGCAAATTTCACCATCTTGAAAATGCACTGACTCATGGCATTTTGGGCCTGCTTGCCATTAGGCTAACATGAACTAGTGAAAACATTGTTAAGACAGCCCTCTGGAAGTTTTAACTCATTAGTTAGGAAGGGGCCAGGAGTCACCCTCACCCACTAGCAAGTGCCCAGCTTAATCGCGGCACTTTCAGGCACACACTGCAGAACATTTTCCGTGCCTGCAGAAGATCAGAAGAGGACTGGACCTGCTGTCCTTAACCAGAGAGAAGCCCTGAAGGACTGGACCTGTTCCCCTTTCTTTCCAAGACAAAGAAATGGACTCCAAGGGTCAATTGGCTGACCTCCTGTGTGTATACAGGACAGCAACAAGCTCTAAGACGCCTTTTCCTTGAAGTACTCAGCTGACCAGTGACAACTAGACCTGAACTGGACCCTTCTGTTGGCCTCTGCCTGTGTGTCTCTAAGTGGATCCCTTGCTGCCCTGGGGGTCTTAGAAGTGTGCTCCTGTGGTTCGTTGGGATGTAAAAGACAAAGTCAGAAGGTACAATCTTTGGGCAGGATGAATCTGGTTGGTGTATCTGAACCATGCTCTATTGTGGTTGGCCTTAAATTGCGTTTAGGTCCCAGTCTACCACGACTGGCTATCAGTAGTGCCTGGTGCTTTTTGGCACTATTTCTACCTAAAAATTAATATCTCTGGTTCCCCTTATAAGATTTATTTTTTATTTCTGTGTCATTCTATTAATTAAAGTTTACTCTAATTTTTTAATTCAGTTTGGGTTTTAATTTTTTTGCATTTTGGCTTTATTACTGTTTTAGTGCTGCCTAATTCTTTGCACATTGCCCTAAGGTAAGTCTGTCTGGTCTGTGCCATTTCTACCAGAAGGTTGAATTCAGGGTAATTTAGTGACTTTGAGGGTTCACCCTGGAAGGGTTGTGAATATTCTTTGAGGTAGGCAGTTGCTCACCTCAAATAATCATAATCAGTTTTTTGACAAAACCGAGCTATGTCAAAAGTTAGCATTGTTTTCTATTAAAGCTGCTGAAGATCTGCAGACCTTAAAAATCAAAAATAAATGAAAGGAGCGATCTAACTGGTAAACCAATTCACACTATCTAAAAAGCAAGCTCACAGCATCTAGAAACAATGGGAAGCACTATTTGGCAAATTATTTGCCTTTGTCTCACAGTGACAAAAAGAAATGTTATCTCTCATCATTATGGGTTCCCAAAGGAATCCCTTGAAA
Organism: Triturus cristatus; assembly: GCF_964204655.1. NCBI lineage: Eukaryota > Metazoa > Chordata > Amphibia > Caudata > Salamandridae > Triturus > Triturus cristatus. Next base: position 500,294,195 of record NC_140581.1, read on the forward strand.
TGCTTAGATGTAAGCACATCAAGTACAAAAGACATATACTCAGAGCTAAAGCAGAATTCTTCATGAGAGAAATCTTACAGGCCAAAAACAAACCTGAAGACTCTTTGAAATTGTCAGGGAGTCCACCTCCTCCCGACCTATATTCAATCTCCCTGACAACAAAGAAACCTGCAACAATCTCTCCACATTGTTCTCCAGCTAGACTGTCAATATGAACAATCCGTCCCAAAAAACCTCGCTCCTGCCTCCTCCAGTGGCACTCACATGCAAATCCAAAGATACATGGTCTAAGCTTGAATGGGTATCTGAACTTGCACATGAAAACACGATATCAGCCATCAAACACTTGTCCCATTTTGTGGATATCATCCTGGCAAAGACCATAAAAAACCTAGCGTCATTTCTAATCCCTTTCCTCACCCAAATAATAAACTCCTCCCTCAATGAAGGTGTAGTGCCCGACTGTCTCAAAGCAGTCCAGATCAGGCTTCAGACCCGGCTACTGAACAGAAATTGCTATGCTAAAAATAATCGAGAACGCTCTCCGCATAATGGACGATGGAGACGCCTGCCTTCTAGTTCTATTGTACTGACCCTCAGTATTTGACACGGTAAATCACTCATCCCTTTTGAAAATCCAGAAGATCGAATGGGTACCTATCCAGTTGCTTATAAAAGGTAAAGATCGCAAACTCTCCCTCAAACTCTCTACCCCTGCACCAAGTAGTACCACAAGGCTCAATTATTTCTCCAACACTATTCAATCTTTATATAGAACCTCTGGGTCACGATATATGAGACTGCAAATAAATAAAATATATAAAGTAGAGAAGAGGAATTTAGGAGATGCTGAAAAGGGCCATGTATCCGGTCTCATTCATCTGCGTTTGTATTTAGAGGACGCAGGTTACCCATATTGTGGCATGTTGCAACCCTGGGTCTTGATTACTGAAACCACCCACCCAGGACTCTACCCTGGTAGGCAGCCTAGCATTTTTCTAAGTTTAGGACATAAAGGAGGACATTAAAGATTTGACCAAGCCTCATCTGTAAATCCAAGCTAGAGAGGCCTTTTCAGGTGCATTTACACTCCCCATGAGTACAGACAGTGAAGGCAGGGGCAAGAGCTTAAAACCCAGGGAAACTGAGGGCTCTACCTCTGAAGATAAGCCACCAATATATATTTCTCTACCCAGCACGCAAGGGATTTTAATAATTAGTTTAAAGCAGTTATAAAATGTTATACATAATCGCATAAGGCACCAAAGCACACACAATCTTGTCTTCATTTAATTTCAATTTCTCAGTGGTCGATTGAGGTCCCATAGCAATTGTTCAAGGAGTATTTGGTGCAATTTCAGTGACTACATTCTTTGGTGCTATGTTCTTGTCTGCAGGTGTAGTCTAGGTATATCAGCAGGGGTTTCCCTTTTTCATTTCTGCGAAACAGTGTATCTTGCTTATTTGGACATATTGGAGTCTGTGTTACAATAAAAAATATAAATAACATTATCTTATTGTTTACAGATTTTTTTTTATACTTGTTGAAGAAGTCTTCTCTTTTTTCAGGTCGGTTGCTTTGGTTTTCAACTGCTTAACTTTTGTTTAGAATAGCTTGTTCTTTGTCTTTGCTGCCCTGTGGTGTTTAAAAAAGAAAAGGAATTCATGTATTATTTTATTAATATTGGATTAGCAGTTTAAGAGAGTTGGGAGTTAGGTAATTAGGGGGAAATAATTGTGATTTTCCTACCTTTTATGTGTAGTTGTTCTTTCTTCTTATTTGGGATCAGACACAAAAATAGTAAAAAAGTGTCCTATCTGATAGTTTTGGGGCCGTTTTAAATTGCGCACTGACACAGAGCGTTGCACCATTTCTACTCCGTCTCCCTGTGCCATTACTGGGCGCCATCTTGGAATGAGAGTGGTCTAGTGTTTGTAAGACCTGCTCCCACTCAAATACATAGGGAGACCCATGCTGCAGACATGGCATGGGTCACCGGATGTAGATGATTGCCAAAGGCAAGCCTGCCTGCACCCGGATTGCGCCCAGCGCCAGCCATGCTGCTCATTCCTTTTCCACTAAGATCAGCCTCCTCACAAAAGAAGCACTCTTATCTCTGAATCATGGCCCATGCACCCACACCACGCCCCATGACCACTGTGTTGAGAGTACTCTGGACTTTGTGTGTACATATTGCGGTTTCACCCCAAAGGTATAATGGGACCCCATCAGAAGTCCATGGGGACAACACATTTTCACCCCATGCAGTACATTTTGGAACGCTGAGCTATGGAGATTTTTAAATTAATTTTAGATCACTTCTCAAACACTCCTCCGATATAATGCTCCTTCTATATGACAACACGTGGGATTTCATATTTCTCACTGAAACCTGGCTCAAGGACGGCTCAAACCTAGTCCTCGCCCATCTTCCCGAATTATATGCGCTAACCGGTGGAGCGAGGAGGGGGAGGGGGAGGGGGAAGCTAGGTGGTAGTATTGCCATTTTTAGAGATACCTTCAACACTGAGCCAAATCAGTAATATTGAGGACCTCATCTTTTGCCTCAAACTAAGCCTCCCCTATTACTTTGCTGCTTGCTAATTCACAAACCCCCAGACTGCCCCAATAGCTGCCTCCCACAGCTATGTGACGCCATTGTGAAATTATCTCCACAATATGTCAACTTCACAATCTTGGGAGATTTTAACATGAATGTAGATGTCCCGAACTGCCCCCAAGCCTCTCAACTCATCCAAAACCTGGCAGGTCTCAGTTTCACTCAACATGTCATCGCTCCCACCCATAAGGCAGGCCACATCCTGGACTTAATTTTTTCTAATATCACCTGTCTCCAGGCCAGCGCTCCTAACCGTTTGGTGTGGACGGATCATTTTCTTGCGCAATTTTCTTTCTATGGTCCATGCAACCTGTTAGAGACTAAGACAACACCTGCAAAGAAGAAAAACTGGCGGAATGTCACTAAAGAGGTTTTGTGCCATCTCTCCAACCAACGTTCCCTACATTCACAGGCAACCCAGACAGTGACACAATCTCATTTGATCAAGGGATTTCCAAAGCATTGGATCCTTTGGCACCCATGAAATTGCACACAGGAAAAAGAGCCAAGCCGTCAGCACCTTGGTTCTGCCCCGCTCTAAAAGCAGAGAAAAGTTGCTGCAAAAAGCTCGAACACAGCTGGAGAAAGTCTTACGACCTGGAGGTAAAACAGCCATACAAGGAAGCTTTCAGGAAGTTCCATAAACTTACATGGAATACTATGAGGGACCAATTTACAGTGCGGATTACAACTGTTGCCAACCCATCTAGAAAAATCATTAACATCATTAAGTCTATTACTTCCCATGATGCGACAAAAGGCAGCATTCTCCTTTCGCATGATCTCTGCACTACGCTGTCAATCTTTTTTGATGAAATGATCCAAAAACTCTATTCCACCTTCCCGGGATCTGTTGACACGATCGACCCATTGGTGTCGCCTGCCAGTCACTTACCTTTTTTTCGAGTTTTTCATCATTACAGAAGATGAAACACTTGAGGAAATGTTAAAATGTAAATCGGGCTCCCTGGAGGACCCTTGTCCCCCTCAAATTCTTTGACTGGCTGCTTACTCGTTAAACTCGTATCCTAATTTGATTTGAAGTGTGCTCAGGAACTTTAGGCCCATTTCTCTGCTGCCAGCCCCCGCAAAGATCCTGGAGACGTTGGTAAATTACCAACTCATCTTTTGTTGAAGCAAACAGTCTGACACATGAGACCGCCTAACTGGAAGTGTCTGAGTCTGTCAGAGAAACTGTGAACAGCGGTTCCTCCTCCATGGTGGTTTTGTTAGACCTGTCGGCAGCGTTCAACATGGTGCCTCATTCCACCTTGTTGAATAGGTTAAACCTACTTGGCCTGAAGGGCCCAGTCATATCTTGGATTTGTTCTTTTCTGGAAGAGCGCACCAAGCTGGTTTTTCTTCACCCTTTTTCCTCTTTTTCCAAACCCTGGTCTGCGGAGTGCTGCAGGGTGCTGCATGGCTCTGCACTCAGCACGCTGCTCTTCAACCTCTACCTAGCCCCCCTGGTCACTCTTATTGAATCCTAGGGAGTGAAGTAGTCTCCAATGCAGACGACACACAACTGCTGTTCTCATTTCGAGAACATTCAGACGCAGCCTTCTTTAAACTTAAAGTCTGCCTAAAAGGCATAGTCAAATGGATAGATTCAAACTTTTTCAGACTAAACACAGGTAAAAAAGAGGTTATTTTCTTCAGCCAGAAGACTCCTTTCTCCCTCAGCCTCTGGTGGCCGACTTAATTGAATCCCCCCCCCCCAGCCTCTTCTGCCAGAAATTTGTGGATCCTGTTTGATTCTGATCTCTCCTTTGCCAGTCAGCTGATACACCTCCTTCCAGCTGAGCCTCTAAAATCTGTAACCCACGCTCTTGTGATATCAAGTTTGGATTACGCAAACAGCCTTTATTTGGGTCTAGCTGCTTATCTGATCCATAGGCTTCACATCACGCCGCCTCTGAGGCAGCTTCATTGGCTTCCTGTGGCAGAAAGGAGCAAGTTCAATGCTCTGAGTCTACCATTCATAGCCTTCGCAGGAAAGGGCCCGCTATTCTTAAGCAATAGACTCTGCTGGTACCACCAGGAGAAATCATTGAGATAGAACCACCTCCGACTTATGCACATTCCCAGGTTTTCTAAAGTCTGTCAGGTCATAGATCTTTTTCAGTATTGACTGCAAAACTTTGGAATACCCTTCCCATTAAACTCCGCATGGCCCTGTTCGAACACTGCTTCAGAAAAGAACTAAAAGCCTGGCTTTTTGATCAAAATTAGATTTGACTGTTGAGTCTTTGCTTTGAGCGCCGGACGCTGCTTCTGAAGCGCAAAAAATTATACAAACTACATTGATTGATTGATTGACTTTTCTATTAATGATATTTTTGGTGTTGATATTTTATCATTTTTACAGAGGCTCAATGCATTTTTGATATGCTGCCCTATGATATGGTGGTGTCAATATTTGTATGTGGCGATATTTGTGTTGTTAACTTTCCATAGTACAATCCCACTAAATTGACCACTGAAAGGTGTTATTTCAAAAGGTTTTTGTTAGACTGGAGCCCTCCCTAAACCTAGATCCTAGTGCCTCTACTGTAGGCCTCAACCCTGACTGTACATGCTACCCCCAGGGTAAGCGGGCCAAGGTACATCAGTTCTCATTCAACTGCCTCTGCCGAAAACACTGCTGCTGCCATAGGAAGGGTCAAGCCCCCACTGCCTTCACAGGCACAAACAAAAATCTGTCAGTAAATGACTGGAGTGCCTAGTGGTGTGGGGCTCACTTCTAAACCACAGGCGCCACAACAAACTCTCATGCCTTCTGATTTCACCACTATGCTTCAGGTAATCTATGACTCAAGAGAAGCAGTGGAGACTAAGGTAGACGAGGTGAAAGCCAACTTCTCACTCCTACGTCAGAACCTTAGGAATGTCACCAGTCGAGTCACCAAGGCCAAAAACCGGGTATTTCAGTGGAAGATAAGATGATTACCCTTAAAAAGAAGGTCTCCAAACTGCTGTTATGGCGGCTTTCAAAGAACATGCTGAAGGCGCTGCAAATAGATCTCACAGGAACAGCTTAGGGATCATTGTGTTACCAGAGGACGTGGAGACTACTGATTCAGAGAGCTTCCTGGAACAGTGGCTGAAGTAGTGGATCCCTGACGGCCAGCTGTCGGTTTGTTTTGCGGTGGGGTGAGCCCACAGGTCGTTGGCCCAGAGGCCCCCTACTGGAGATCCAGCGCACCCTCTGATCGCGCAATACTTAATTATCGGGAGAGAGATGCCATCCTCAAGGAGGCTTGGAAGCACCCGGACCTTATTTTTCAAAACCCATGTATCAAAATCTTCACTGACTATGTTGCAGCACGGAATACAAAATCCCTCCCTTCGTTAAAGATCATAGATCACACGGACACACTCAATCACTACATTCGCTGGTGGGGCCCATAACACCAACATTCATTCTCTATTGATCTGTTTTTCTAAGGAGGTGATTGTTCCATTCGCTGTAATGAAAGGAAGTACCCACTTATCCCTAGTGAACAAAGATTTACCTACCCTTCTCTATTCATTAAGGCCTAAACTTTACCTTCTGGTACTCCTCCCATGGATAGGCCTTGGATCAGCTAGTTGCTGGTTTAGGTGGTTTCCAATTCTATAATTTCTTTACATTAATACATTTCCTCATAATAAACAACCCGACACAGTTCTGTAATAATCAATTAAATTTTATCTAAATAATGCAAATAAAGTCATTGATTAATCAAGCAGCTGACCATCATATTTACCTATTCTGACTAAATGTTGTCTTCTACGTCAAATTCAGTCGTTCTGTCATTCAATACCCTTCAAATTCAAAGTTCTGTTATCGGGAATTAGGCATTCGTTCAGTCCGTCAAAGATTCAGGGAAACAGCTGTCCTGCAGTGTCACCGTCCTCTCCGTCAGCATAACGTCAGGAAATTGGAACCGACCCACGACCTCTCTATTCTATGGGTTTTTATAATAAAATTTGACAAGAATTTGTATCAATATAAGTTTTCTTATTCTCCGACTGGTCAGTTCAATATGGGATGACAAATTCCCACCAAAGTTTGGGTTATGAGTTCATGGGTCTTGATCATTCCGGTTTAGGAAGACGATCCATTGTTCTTTGCAACTTGGCCTGGGTCCCGGGCTGTCCTTGATGGGTACATTCTGGCACAGGTCACAAAAAGGCCACTGCTGCTGGTGTTTGCGCAGGCGCACTTCACACAGAGTCTCGTGGAGTGTTGTCAAAGCGTCGATTAGTTAGGCGGCCATCTTTTAGAAGGCCCAAATGGACAACTTAGGCAAAGAAACACAAAAAACGTAATTAATATAGAGAAATGACTAATAAAATGTTATTTCCTCGCTAATACACATATGTGTGTGTATTTATCTAGCAAGAAGTAACACTTAATGCGGGTTATACTCACATTATAAAGCACAAATCAAACCTACATCACGAAAGCTACACATATCCTGCAATATTCTAATTATCTATCATTAATATGCGTAAACAATTTAGTTTACGTATTAATTAGGCCATGCAAATGCAATTCCCACGTGTATATATATTAATAAAGTTGGTTAATGTCCACAGCAAACTATTTAGTAAAATTATTTTTAGTTAATTATTCTGATTAATGTAAACATGCAAAAATGGAGAGGGTATTCAAATTTTCTAAAATAAACCCGCTCCAGCAATCCCCCCTTTGGTGATTTTATTACCACATCAACACAAAAAATGTTATTACTCATTTACGGAAAAGTTTGAAATGTTTTCTTGTTCTTATTCATAATTCAGTTTCTTCAAATTCTTCTCTTTTTGCCTTTTTATACATATTTTCTTTCCACTCTTCTAATGTTATCTCTTCTAAATCTCTATCTGGATCCTTTTCTTTTCTTTTTAGTTTTTCTCTTTTTATTTTATTCTTTGTTTTCTTATTTCTACAACACATACAACCTAATCTTAATACTAATAATATGAAGATTACACATGTTAATGGAAACAGTATTTTACCTACAAATGTACTACCTATTTTAACTAAGAAATTCTTAATAGCAGCTATTTTCTTCCCAATTCTTTCCCAAACACCTTCAACCTCCAGTGGTACAATTTCATCATTCAATTCAGTAATATTTTTAATGTAAATTTCCAAATCTTTGCTTTCATCAGGAATATAAGTGCAACAATGTTGAACTTTCAACATTCCACAGACTCCACCCTCTTTTGCCAATAATATATCAAGGGCAAGTCGATTTTGCATTACCATAGCACACATGGCAACCATTTCAGTATTTACCAATAAGAATCCTCCAGTGGTGCTTGTTGACAAGTGATCCACTACTGTTGATAATTTTCTAATTTTGTTTGCATTCAGAGATATTCCCACTGCTGGTATCAATGCTCCAAAGATATCACCCACAGTTTCTGTCCAAGATTCTCTCTTAATACGCATTAAATGATTACTTAAGCTATGTACAACATCTTCTCCTCTATCTATGTGAAAGATTTTTGGAAAAACCAGGCCTACGTAACATGTGCCATACCAATGGTCTGGCAAACGATAATATGCCCTGTTCCCACAAATAAAATATAATCCAGGAAAGACTGGATCTTTTCCGCCTTTAAATCCCCATCCACCCATGATTCGGTATGTATCATGGCACTCACTATTACCTACAAAATAATTATCATATGCAGTTTGATTCCTTCTAATACACAATTTACATTTCTGGGGCCAATCTAAAGCCAAAGTTGGATTAGTTTCTCCCTTCAAGTGTTTTTCCATTTCTACACCCCAAACAGTTTTCTCCCCTTTTCCTTCTGAAGCCTTTCTTTGCATTTTCTGTCTCCTTTCTTTGACCATGTCTAAGAATGTCTTTTCTTCCTTCCTCAAACTGCAAGTCAAGTTGTTTTTAAATATATACTCTAATGTTAGTTCTTTAGTTTCTAAGAAAAATTCCCCTAATACCTTAGCAGGTTTTACCTTATTTAGTTTGTTATTAGCAGGTACTTGCGCAAAAATGTTATCTACATCTGAAAAATAATATTCTAATTTCCCTATCTGATAAAATAAACTAGCTATTACACTACATGTTATTCCATACGTTGCTGGAAGGTGATGATAAGTCACTCCCTCTGACACAGATGCAGGTAACTGCATGCATACGTAGCAGTCCCTTACGTCCATGGTCTTTACATATTCATACAATAACATCGAACAAACATTATTAGAAAAATCATTAATAGACCTATCTTTATGCAAATAATTATTATCTATTCTAGTTGGAACTACCTTTTGAATCTTCCTGACGTTAGTAATGTTTTCATTGTGTCCTTCTAGTATATCTATAGTAACCTTAAAAGAAATAAGTAGAGCAAGTATACTCCATAGAAGCATTATTAATCCTGTACAACAACAACACATTTTACACCATCTTTTCATGAATATACATCTACTTTTGTTACTATCTATGTTAGCCATCTTGTTAAAAGTGGACTGTGTCTTTTGACTTCGCCTCTTTTACTTCACGACTAGTTTTCTAACATTAAGGCTCTAAGCCCCTACTTGGTTCAACCAGTATCTATCTTTTGACTCAAACTATTATTCCTTCATCAGTAGTTTTCTAGATTTTCTCAGTTTGGCATCTCATCGTTTTTCACTTCCTTCTGTTCATCCAAGTACAGAATTTCCTGATCTTCCGTTTCTTCTTCTCCGATGTCGGATAAGATAACTCTCAGGATTCCTGCTTCTTCTTCTTCTTCAACCACTTTCAGTACAGCCTCCTCTGGATTTCCTTGACTATCTGCCTCTTCTCCCTGTTCAGGCAGAGCCACATACGTCTATTCTGGTGACTTGTACTTCTGGTTAGGTTTCCTTGTTCTCTTTTCTTCTTTATTCTGAATCGTTTCTTCTTCTTTCGATTTTTCTTGGCTAGTCACTTCATTCACCTGTTCTGCTCTTGGTGAATTTACTTGTGTCAGCCGATGTCTCAATTTCTTTATTTTGTTTGGCCATACATCATCTTTTGCAACTCTTTTCAGTTTACCTCCTTTATTATTCTTTTCTTCTCTCCAAGCTCTTTTCCTCAGAACTCGACCTTCAGGTTTTCATTTTCGCTTTCTTCAGACTCTGTCTCAACTTGCTTTTTCTTTTCAATGACTTCCTTTTCCACCACTTGTTTTGTTTTCCCTACTTCTGTCCCTCCTCGGGTCTCCGACACGCAATCTTCCTGCTGGCTACTTGTCCCTTCACCTAGCTGGATGTTGCAGTTCCCTACACCTCCTCGGGGGTCTTCTGCAGAAATCTGTCCCTCTCTCTCTGTACCTGTCCCTTCTTCACTTAGATCTATTATTTCAGGTGGAATCTCGCTCAGTCTTTCATCTGGAACTTCTTTTTCTCGAATTCCTTTCACTGCCTCTTCATTATCTTTTCCTTTCTTTTTTCTGTGTTCTTTTCTAGGACCTTGTGTTCCTTGTTCGTTTTCAGAATCTGAACTGGTATCAGAAATCTGCAATCTTCTTCTCATAGGGATACTTCTGGGGACTAAAATTTCATTTGGTTCTGTTTCCCCCCTTTCAGAGATTTCTTGTGTTTTTGGCTCTTCGTTATCTGATTCAGTATTTGACTCTGATTCGTCATAATACTCCTTCTCTTTACTGTCCACTGGATTTGGTATCCTCAAAGTATGGCTGGCATGGATCCAGTTTTTCAGTCCAGCACACTTCACAGCTGTTGTCGTGGTCAGAATGACTTGTCTTGGTTTTCCCCACCTTGGAACCAAACACTTTCTTCTTCTGTGGACTTTTATCCTTACCCAGTCTCCTGGGCTCAGATCATGGGCTGGCTTCCTTTCAAGAGTGGTGGCATCCGCTCCAACCTGATGAAACACAGAATGAACTGCGTCAGCCAGGCCTTTACAGTATTCCAACACCATGCCATCAGTTATAGTCATCAGCTTGTTGACTGGAATGAACACATGCCTCATAGCGCGTCCCATGATTATTTCATGAGGACTTAACCCTGTAGTTCTGTCTGGTATCGGTCTGATTGTCATAAGTACTAGAGGCAAGACATCAGGCCATTTCATACCTTGGCTAAACACATTTTCCCAATTCTATTTTTAATCGTACCATTCATCTGTTCAACCACACCAGAAGCCTCTGGTCGATAGGCACAATGTAGTTTCTGTTGTACATTCAATGCTTCACTAATAAATGTTACGATCTCATTATGGAAATGTCCTCCTCTGTCTGATTCGAGAGTTACTGGGAACCCGAATCTGGGGATGAACTCTCTCAAAAGTAGCTTTGCCACAGTCATCCCATCATTTCGTCTTGTTGGAAATGCTTCCACCCACCTGGAGAATAGGCAGACTATGACCAAAACATACCTCAATCTGTTACAAGGAGGTATTTCAATGAAATCCACCTGCATTCTAGTGAAAGGCCCTCCTTCTCGGCCTATGGTTCCTAGACTCACTACTGTCTTCCTCCCAGGATTGTATTGCTGACATATTAGACATCTCTGACATAGACTTTCTGCTACAAATCTAAACTTGGGGTTGTACCAGGTCTGCTTAAAGGACCTGATCATGGCGTCTCTCCCTATGTGTCCCTGGCCATGATACATCTGTGCCATGGTAGACATCATGCTATCAGGCATAACTGGTCTTCCATCTCGATAGACCCACACATGGTCCTTTTCTCTTGGTGCACATCCTGCTTTTACCCACTGTTTCATTTCCTCATCTCCTGACTCTTCCTGCAATTGTCTCACTTCTTCCCAAGTTCCCACAATGTTAGTAAACATTAAGGAGCAAGAAAACATTTCCCTTTCCTTTGCCCGATTGACAGAATTCTGATTCTGTGCACAGTACTGTGCCATATCGTTTGCGTACCGGTTTCCGGTAGTGATGTAATCACCACCTTGACTATGGGCAGCACATTTCACCACAGCCAATTGTCTAGGCAGCTGTATCGCCTCAAGCAATTTTCCAACCACTTCAGCATTCTTAATAGGGGTTCCACTTGAGGTCAGGAAACCTCTTTGTAGCCAAAGTTGGCCAAAATCATGGACAACCCCAAAGCCATACTGGCTGTCAGTTATCACAGTCACTCTCACACTTTTCCCACTTTTGCATGCTCTAGTTAAAGCAACAAGTTCAGCTACTTGGGCTGATCTTACTCCTTTCAGGTAGGATGCTTCCATTACCGCTGCAACCGTGCATACTGCATATGCTGCACTTAGCACTCCTTCATCTGTTCTCAAACATTACCCATCGACGAACAACACAAAATCACTTTCTGGTAAAGGTACATCTTTTATATCTGGTCGGGGTTTTGTGCAATACTCAAACACATCCAGACAATCATGATCTGCTTCGTCTCTTACTTCCACATTCTCTGCATCAGGCAACAATGTTGCAGGATTCACATTCAAACACCTCGCAAGGCTCACATTTGTTGCACCTAATATGACCTTCTCATACTTAGTCAGCCGACTATGCGTCATATCCTGAGTACGACTCCTTGTTAAAAGGATCGCCACATCATGAGGTACAAACACTTTCAATGGATATCCCATCACGATTCCTTCACTCTGCTCCAAGCTTCGACATGTTGCAGCCACTGCCTTCAAACACCCAGGTAAAGCTGCAGCCACTGGGTCAAGCATTGATAAAAAATATGCAATTGGTATCCTCAATCTTCCATGTTTCTGTATCAACACAGAAAGTGCACATCCATTTCTCTCACTGCAATACAACTCAAACTCTTTCTCATAATCAGGCATACCCAATGCTGGTGCTTCACACAAACCATCTTTCAAACGCTTGAATGCTGCCAATTCTTCCTTGTTCAATTCAAGGAGATCTTTTACATCACTTCTGGTCAAACGCACCAAAGGTTTTGCAATCAGGGAAAAATTACTTATCCACTGACGGCAATACCCCACCATTCCCAGAAACATTCTCACCTCTCTTTGAGTCATGGGTGCTCTCATTCCTTTTATGATTCTGATTCTGTCTATCGTTATTTTCCTCAGTCCTTTCTCAATTGGTTGTCCCAAATATTGTACTTCCTTCTTACAATACTGCAATTTTGCTGGTGACACTTTCAGTCCTCCGTCTGCCAAATGATTTAGCAATGCTATAGTGTCTACTTCACAAGCTTCACGTGTTTTCGACGCCACCAAAAGGTCGTCGATACACTGCACTAGTACTGAGCTTTCGGGCATTTGTAGACTTTCCAATGACTTCTTCAACAATTGATTGAATATTGAGGGGCTTTCTGTATACCCCTGTGAGATTCGGCACCATGCCAAAATCCTCTCTCCAAAACGAAATGCAAAAATCTGCTGACTGTCATGATGTAATGGGATAGAAAAGAAAGCATGGCATAGATCAATCACTGTATACCATTCCGCATCATGGGGAATCTGGTATAAAATCACCAATGGATTTGGCACAATGGGCAGCATGACACAACGATTTTGTTTACTTTTCTCAAATCCTGTACTATCCTAAATTTTCCATTAGGCTTTTTCAGTCCCATTATTGGTGAATTACATGAAAAACTCATTATTTCTCTCAGAATTCCTTGCTTAATCATTTTCTCAATTATCGGAGTTACTCCTTCAATTATCTCAGGTGTCAATTTATATTGAGGGACATTTGGATAGCTTACTCCTTCTTTTACAGTTACTTTTACTGGATCTATATTTCTCATTAGTCCTACATCTTCTCCAGTATAATCCCACACTTCCACTTTCACAGACTGCTTCAATTATTTAGGTAATTCATCAGGATTGAATATTGCATAGGTTCCAGTAACTTCACTCTCTCGATTAGCTATTGTAATTTTATACAGTACATCCTCATCTGTTGTTTCAAATGCTATTCCATCTGGAGTACAAAATATAGTGCAATTCATCTTGCACAACAGATCCCTACCTAACAAATTCACTGGACTGGTGTCGCACACAACAAAGCGGTGCATCTCTGAAAATTTCCCTATACTAACTTTTACTGGTTCTGTCAAATATGTCTTTATCTGTCTGTTGGATACACCAACTACTTGGATCATTTTATCCGAAAGAGGAAGATTCTTAACATCAGCTGATCTAACAGTTGATCGAGTAGCACCAGTATCCACTAGGAAAGTAATATTTTCATCATTAACCTTCCCATCTACAAATGGTCCTGTCTGGTCTACTTCTAGAGTTGCGCCAAGTACACACTCTTCTTCCTCCCTTCGGCACCGTCAATAGCTTCCTTCTGAATCACTCTCATCGCGTTGCAGCCAATACTGCGAAACAGCGCGAGCGTGTGGCGGCTTATTTACCTGTTCTTCATTGTAGAATCCCGATTCATTACTATACTTCTGAGTGTTTCTGCTCTGCGGGAAAGGTGGTTTTGGCACCTGATTCTGTGAGGTAACCACCTGCTGCTGTTGCTGCAGTTGACCACTCACCTCATTCTGCACCTGTGGATTCAATGACGGATTTTCATTATTAGTATTCGGAGGGAATTTACACTCGGATTTCCAATGCCCTAACCTACTGCAATTATGGCATGGGAACTTCTTTTTAGCTTCTTCTATATTACCTTTCCCTTTTCCTGGGCCGAATCTTGGTTTAGTTCCTGGATTATTTGCTTGTTCGACTAACTGAGCTTCTTGCCTTTCGGCGACCTTCACCAGTGCCCACATAGCCTTTTCCTTTAATTTACTCTGTTTTGCCTCAATTTCATCACTGAAATATTTGGCATATCTCAAAACTTCATCTATTTTCTTATTTTGCCAATCTACCGTATGTTGTTTTATCATATCACCAATGTCTGGTCGTAAACCATATACAAATCTGTATACGAAATGACTCAAATTCTTATCACTCAGGTTCCCATCTCCACTGAACTGTTTAAAGGCCAGAATTAACCTCTCATAGTATGCATGTACTGACTCCTTACTTTCTTGATGTGTTCGGTCAATTTTTACCCAATCTGTCTCTTTGGGGGGTACCTTATTCTTCAAAAATGCCATAACCTGTTCATATTTCTTCATTACCTCTGGGTCAGGAGCTCCTGTCTTAGGATCCCTAGGGTATTCCTGAGTTGGCCAATTTATCATAAGCTTGCACGCTGTCCACAAATCTGCGGGTACTATTATGTCAAATATACTATTTAAATCTATCCTTAGTACTTTTGACAATTTTACAAATCTGTCTACTTGCCTGTACCACGCGAAGTCGAGAGAAATCATTCGTAAAAGACAAAATGTCTTGTCTCGTCCATGGGACATGTACATATCCTCCTCCTGGAATCTCCCTCATGGGGTATTCAGTTACTACCTTTTCTTTCTCTCTCACAGGGAATGCTGAAGCTGACTTCTCTGAGGCATCGTCACGTTTTCTGTACCACCTACTTCTCCATTTATCCACATCTCCCCATTTTCTCAGTAAACTTATTATGTCTTTCATTTATCCTATCCGTCCTGTGGTGTTTACATTTTCAATATCCTTTTCAGTGAAATCAATTCGATAAGGCTTTTGCAAAGCCTTTACCTTTTCGATTTCATTTGCAACTTCTCCTAATCTTTCATGTAGGTTTTTCGCTCTCCATGTCACGCTTTTGCACAAGAACAATAATTCTTCATCCTGATATGCCTTTAATTTTTCAGTAGGGATAGTTCCTACTATCAATTCTTCTAATACCATTCATAATTTGGCCACATCTATTTACTGGGATTCCTTGTCTTGTTTCTGTAACCCTCTTAACCATTCACTTAGTTCTTCCACAGAAGGTCCTACTGGGTTTTCTATGCTACCCTGTTCTGGATTTCTCTGTGGTTCTAACAATGTTTCTACTGTCATTCTACTCTTTTCAGCATAATTTTGACTTATAAATGGATTATTTGAAACACTTGGTTCAAACATATTTATTGTCGGTCCCCATGGATTCTCATTTTGACTCCGTTCTGGACTCTCAACCAAATTCTGGTTTCTGTAAGGTACCGTCAAGCAATGTTCGCTATCCTTTTGCTTCTCAAATATGGGCATTACTGGACCTATGGTCACTGGAACTGTTACAGCTTCTAGATTTTTGTTCAACTCTCTTATTTTCTCTGTTAACTCTAGAGTAGTTTTGGCCAATTCTGCTGAATTTTCACTATTCGCTCTATTTTCTGTTTGTTTCTTCTATCTCTTTTAAGGAGTTACTTTTCCCTAACTCTGGTGACATAGCCTCGGTTTTAATAATTCGTAATGTTTCTCTCATTGGGGCACTCGGTGTCAACATTTCTGGTTCTGGTCGGTACGGTGGTGGATTTTTATAAAACACATCGTCAAGCACATCATCTTCTGATTCATTCGCTCCGTAACATCTTGATTCCACATTATTCTTTTTCTCCACACACTTTCTTCCTTCATTCTCTCCTACCATTCTTACAGGAAACATACCCTCAGTCATACTTGCATTCCGCCACCTTTTCATTCGATCATCATGCGTTTCATGTCCATATGACCTACCAAACAGATATCTATATCCTCTACCATTTCTTTGTCTTTCTCGTATATGCATTTTGTCTTCCCACTCCGTCAATGCCTCAAATTGTGTCGGTCTAGGTCTTGGTTCTAGATACATCATTCTTTCCCTCAAATTTCTCAAAACAGCCAAATTAAAGGAACCATGTTCTGGAAATGCCAAGACTCCATCGTCCTGGGTATATTTTACCCAATTGTCTAACCAAATACAGGTATGATATCCATATTTCGCAATCATTAAAGATGCGGGGGTTTTTGGTGGAGGAAGTAACTGTCCTTTCCTAGTTTTAACTTGTTTGTCTTTCTTAAACCACTTCTTGATTCTACCAAACCACGTCTTTTTCTCCTTATCTGGTGGCTGGTAATACATTTTCTCGTTTTCTGTGTATCGCTAGTTTCTTTACAACTGTACCGCTATTCGGTCGAATCGCAGCGCGATTCACACTAACGCACCAATCAGGAGCGTCTACGTCACTGGCACAGTCCTCAAATCTCAGCACGACTCACACCAACGCACCAATAGAAAGCGTTTACTTCACCCTGTTTTCCTCCAATCCTAGCGCGGCTTCACACTAACGCGCCAATCCGGTGCGTTTTACACTTCTGACCGACTGTCCAATCCCAGCGCGGTCGTTCTGACGTCAGCAGCCGCTGCGGCAGCATCTGCTCATGTCTACCCCTCCTTTACAAGTCCGCTCAGTAAACTTTGTTTCAATTTCTACACTTCTGTTAGTAACAACATAGAAACGTCTCCATTGTCCGCTTCGCTAACCAAAGAACAGCAAAAAAAAAAAAAGGCCTTTCTCACAAGAATTCCGTCTTTCTCGAGAACAGCGCTTACCTCTGCCCTACTACAGAATCAGTACTTCCGTTGATAAAGTAGCACATCCCTCTACCTTACCCTTCTATCAAGCATCAACTAACCACTTCTCTAGAATTAAAAAATAAAACTAGAGTTTCGCAATTAATCGGAATGCCTTTACATACACACACTATCATACAGAAAAATGTAGAACATTCACACAGACTTCTGTCTTTCTCGAGAGCAGCGCTTACCTCTGCCCTACTACAGAATTATAACACTCGCTAACAAAACAGCGCTTCCCTCTATTTTGTCCTTATAACAAGCTCAGAGAAAGCCTGCTACCTTTTCAGTGATAAGCGTTATCGGAATGCCATTTGGACTCCTGGTACCTAAGACCAAAATTTCACAGGTAACCCTTTGCTACTATATACTCTTCACTCATACAGGAAATATCTCTAATGGCAACACACGACGATGCTACCAAATCTAACCCAGACAATGCGTCATGCAACTTCAATCGTTACATGTTTTCCCTGTTTACCTACGGGCAACAACAATTCCGTCTTTCCCGAGAGCAGCGCTTACCTCTGCCCAACTATGGAACCGTTATAAACTTCTGACTTCCTACATCCCAGAAGCCTTGCAAACCACATAAAACTCAACACAACTTAACATAGAGTGTTAGTACATAAATCAATACCAATCAATAAGCAATATACAAGCAATAATCACCAAACCAAAACAATAGCTAACCGTAACTCTGCTACCAAGAAAACTGTTGCAGCGCGGAATACAAAATCCCTCCCTTCGTTAAAGATCATAGATCACACGGACACACTCAATCACTACATTCGCTGATGGGGCCCATAACACCAACATTCATTCTCTATTGATCTGTTTTTCTAAGGAGGTGATTGTTCCATTCGCTGTAATGAAAGGAAGTACCCACTTATCCCTAATGAACAAAGATTTACCTACCCTTCTCTATTCATTAAGGCCTAAACTTTACCTTCTGGTGCTCCTCCCATGGATAGGCCATGGACCAGCTAGTTGCTGGTTTAGGTGGTTTCTAATTCTATAATTTCTTTACATTAATACATTTCCTCATAATAAACAACCCGACACAGTTCTGTAATAATCAATTAAATTTTATCTAAATAATGCAAATAAAGTCATTGATTATTCAAGCAGCTGACCATCATATTTACCTATTCTGACTAAATGTCGTCTTCTACGTCAAATTCAGTCATTCTGTCATTCAATACCCTTCAAATTCAAAGTTCTGCTTATCGGGAATTAGGCATTCGTTCAGTCCGTCAAAGATTCAGGGAAACAGCTGTCCTGTAGTGTCACCGTCCTCTCCGTCAGCATAACGTCAGGAGATTGGAAACGACCCACGACCTCTCTATTCTATGGGTTTTTATAATAAAATTTGACAAGAATTTGTATCACTATAAGTTTTCTCATTCTCCGATTGGTCAGTTCAATATGGGATGACAAATTCCCACCAAAGTTTGGGTTATGAGTTCATGGGTCTTGATCATTCCGGTTTAGGAAGACGATCCATTGTTCTTTGCAACTTGGCCTGGGTACCGGGCTGTCCTTGATGGGTACAGTCTGGCACAGGTCACAAAAAGGCCACTGCTGCTGGTGTTTGCGCAGGCGCACTTCACACAGAGTCTCGTGGAGTGTTGTCAAAGCGTTGATTAGTTAGGCGGCCATCTTTTAGAAGGCCCAAATGGACAACTTAAGCAAAGAAACACAAAAAACTTAATTAATATATAGAAATGACTAATAAAATGTTATTTCCTCGCTAATACCCATATGTGTGTGTATTTATCTAGCAAGAAGCAACACTTAATGCGGGTTATACTCACATTATAAAGCACAAATCACAAATACATCACGAAAGCAACACGCATCCAGCAATATTCTAATTATCTATCATTAATATGCGTACACAATTTAGTTTACGTATTAATTAGGCCATGCAAATGCAATTCCCACGTGTATATATATTAATAAACTTGGTTAATGTCCACAGCAAACTGTTTAGTACAATTATTTTTAGTTAATTATTCTGATTAATGTAAACATGCAAAAATGGAGAGGGTATACAAATTTTCTAAAATAAACCCGCTCCAGCAACTACACCCAGGAGGTCCAGCTGCGCAAGTGACGCTTTGAAGAGGTTAAGCAAAATCTATGTGCTTACAATCTCCAATCTTTCCAACAAAACTAAAAGTCATCTTTAACTCCAAAACCCACTTCTTTGAGACACCTGAGCAGACCTGGGAATGGGTAACCTGACAATATATTAGGAAACATGTTTAACTAGGAGGTCTCCATCTTATCTGTTTAGTGCATTATTTGTGGTTTATGTTATGTTTAGTTCTAGTGCAACAGATGCTTGCGGGGTATCAGTTTGTGGAGGGGGAGGAATGCCTTATTTAACAGACAACCCCACTTGGACTGCAACAACGCAGCCACACCAATAGTGCAAACATGTTCTCCTCAGCACGTATTTGCATTATTACCTGCCCACGTCACACCCAAAATTCCTATAAGAAACTTTCAAATTATGTACTGGAATGTGAATGGTCTGTTGGACCACATTAAGCGTTCAGTCGTTCTTCGCTATGCCAACCGCTTCCAACCTGTTGTTCTTATGCTGCAAGAAACCCACCTAATGGGTGAACACTATCCTTTCCTTAAAGGATATGGCTATGACAACTTGCAACACAATGGGTTTGCCCGAGGGTTCTGGGGTGTGGCAATTGTGCTGCACAGGGGCTTCCCCTGACGGTGACCAATACATACACAGACTCCGATGGTAGATATATTGGGGTGGAAAAACTGCATGAGGGAAAACAGCATAACTTTTTGTTGGTTTATGTACCACAGCAAACACTTTCCCCTACACTTAATTCCCTGATGAACATCCTATTGCAATTCCCAAAGGGCACCACCATCATTAGGGGCGATTCTGCTGCGATCCCCAAACCGTACATTTACTTGACTGGCTCCCTGGGAATGGGACATCACTCCCAATCCAGACAGCTCACCACCTGGGCTGACTCAATGTGACTAAATGACGTGTGGAGGATCTGGCATCCCCATGACCTTGCTTACACCCATACCTCAGCTGCCCCGAAAGACAATGTCATGCATCGATCTCCTGCTACTCCCAGCAACTGATGCCCCTCAGATGTCGAAGGTCAACATCTTTTTTTGGGGATATCAGCTCATGCACCGATCACGCTGTACATGGGGTTCCCTGAATCTGCCTGGAGACTCATGTGGCGCTTCAACGCATGGTACGTCACAGACCAGCAATGCTCTGAATATATTGCGTCTGAGCTCCACTCCTACTTCGAGACCAATCAAGGTACGGTGGAGTCAACAACACCCTATGGGCAGCCAGTAAGCCCATAATTAAAGGCACGGCAAAGGTATACATCCGAGGAAAAGAAAAGGAGAATCTTGTGCACATTACTACCTTAGAGGCTCAAATCGGCTCTCTGGAACATCCTGAAAAACTGTCGGCCAACATGGCCCGACATTTGACAGTGGCAAGAACCTTCATGAGACAAATCTCGCTGAAATGTAGGAGGGCATCTACCCGATGGGTGCATGACCTGGGGGAATAAGTCCATGAAGCTCCTATACTGGCTGGCCACCAGGAGGGCTGTTTCCAGAGTAATCTCTCGAGTTGCAGATTCTGGAGGTAGACTGAAGGTCAGCACTACTGAAATAGTGCATGTGTTTGCCAACTATTATCAGGATTTATACGACTGCAATCTCTTGAGTTGCAGATTCTGGAGGTAGACTGAAGGTGAGCACTGCCAAAATAGTGCATGTGTTTGCCAATTATTATCAGGATTTATACGACTGCAGGCCAAGGCCACTGCTGAAAGTGCCACATCCACTGCTAGTCCAGATCTCACTGTCCTCAATTCCCCACTCACTAGCCTGAAACCTTGACCAACCAATCAAGGCGAATGAGATTGAGGCGGCACACTTGGACATGACCACAGACAAAACTCAAAGCCCAGGCGGCTTCCAAGAAAGCAGACTACTGGAAATTTTGCACTACACTAGTTCCCCACCTGCTCGCCTTGTACGCTGAAGTGGCTATAAAGGGTGCCTTCCCACCAGAGCTTGATACAGCCACGGTAGTGGTGATCCCTAAAACAGGACACCCAGAGGATAAATGTGCCTCATATAGACCCATTTCCCTAATTAATACAGAGCTCAAGGTGTTTGCCAAACTTCTAGCTATTCGAATATTTCAAACCTTGCCCTTCTTAATCCCCCGACCAATGTGGCTTTATGCCAGCCCGGAGTACCTGTTATAACACCAGAGAGCCTCTCAGACCATGGATCAGTGATTATTTTATCAGTGAAGAGCTCCAAAAGTTATCTCCACTTATGTACAATTAATGTACTTCAATTACTTATAACATTTTGATGAAACAAATTGCTGGCATTTTCCCTATCTTTCATAAGATGAGTGCAACTCACGTATTTATAACATAATCATTACTCATAAAGCAGGTAAGTTGACTGTGTCAAGCATTTATCTTTGAATGAAGCAACGAAATGAGACAATAACATACATAACTAAGTTTTAGACTAAATCAATACATTAATTGAGACAATACACAAATAAGCATCTCACAACAAAATTTGTTGATGCATTCTACACAGTAGACTTACTAGACAATACACAAATTATGACAAAATAATATCCTATACAATGAATAAGCCCTCTTGGGCTAATGTGTCGTTTATTCTATGAAGGGACTCATGTGTGCCCTAATATGCTTCAGAGTCGGGACCGTTCTACTTTTTGTCCTCGAGCTTGCATTAATGTGGGGTCCTAGATGAGGTCAGAGTGAACATATCACTGTTCTGGACTAAGCCATCCTAATTGTGCTTAGATATTTGGTATTGTTTTGCAATATTTCAATGTGATGACTCTTGGCCTCAGAAGATGTGTGCCGACACGTTTTGACCTTCGTAATTGGACCTGGGGAACTATTTTGATAGAAGGTCTTCCTCAGGGCTGGGGGAACTTGTGTAGGACACTGCAATTCCACAAAGGGGTACATAAAGGTATTATATAGTTGAACTGCTTCAAAACTGATGTATTTACTGATGTTATTGTTCTTGTTGTTTGACACATACTGATAATGTACCCGATAGGTTCCTAATCATGAGAGCATAACCCCCACTTGGGTGGAACTGTGTCCATGTGAGAGATTGGTGATCAGCTATCTTCACGTGTATTAAGTCCTTTTGTCTTTGGCCTTATGATCTTTGTGTTATCTGCGAATTACATTTGGAAGAAGATGCTTTAGTCCAACCTCAGCTGACTTCATTATATACTAGAACATCCATACGCTGTGCTTATGTGAGCTTTTCTGCTAAGTGCAGCAAGGAAAAATTCCTTCTTATCTTACATCATGTGGAGGGGATCAGTCAATGGTGAAAGGCTACATGCTTCTACTAGGGGTGGGCGGAATTTGCGAAATTAACTTTCGCAATTTATCGCGAAAATGCTAAAAATCTCCGCAAACATGCTGGAAATATCGCGAAGACGCGGAAGTTTTTTTCCCGCCTGTTCGCGGTATTTTTTGTGTGATCGCGGGTCGCCAACTTACCCATGCGGTTGCTCACGGGCGCGGCCATCTTGTTTTCACTTGTCCCGCCCTCTCGCGATGCTTACTTCCTGTTCCGGGTCGCGCAATGCAAGTTCGCGACTGCTTTTACTTGATCGCGTTGCTTTTTGCTTGCGCAGGGAGAAAATATCGCGCGAACGTGCGCACTTGGTCGCAATGGGCGCGGCCATCTTGTTTTTCACTCTATTGCATGGTTCTGGGGCCTGTTTTTCAATCCTCTCCAAATCTTTTCAATCCTTGGTTTAAACCCACTTTTTTTTTATCTTTCTTAATTATTATTTATCTTACTATTTTCCAGCTTCTATATTTTTGGTTTTTGTCTCCTTTTTTTGTTTTTTAGCTACTTTTTCTCTTTCTATTGCCTGCTATTATTTATTTCCTTTACTTCTTTAATTTTATTACCTTTTCTTACCCCAGAACCATGTCTAAGGGTAGGGCTGGTGGACGACGCAGCCGGAGCCGCGACTGCCTTCCTTGCGGAAGGCGGCGCCCACAAGGGGTGCAGGCACGGGCCTTATTTGGGGAGGTGGAGTTGGCTGCACTAATTTTCTTTGTGCAGCGCCACCTCCCCTCAACCCTGGCAGCAGGTGGCAGGCCTGGGTCCGGGTACAGCCTCCGGGAGCGTCGGCAGCGGTGGGGGAAGGTGCGCCGGGCAGTGTCGCACTTCTCTGGGGTCCGGCGCACCCAGGCGCAGCTGACGCACCGGTGGTCCGACATCCTGGACCGTGAGCAGGACCTGCTGGACCTGCTAGGAGTGGAGGTCCCGGGGCTTGGTGAGTACCTATTTAATTATTACAACTTTGTGTCTGTTCTTCTGCTCTGTGTTATATATTGCGAATATCTTTTTTTCTTCCAACCAGCTAGAATGTTGCTGCTTACATTCCAGGTTAATTACGTTTAAAAGTCTTCTGTGATTATGACACAGGTGCTCTTCTGCGCTACTACTAATCTTACTTGTTTGCAACTTTGCGTTTGCGCTTGCTTAGCGTGATTCTTTATGAGTTTATTTTAGAGAAATTAAGTTACGTAATGCTACAGTGACTCTAGTCCACTCCTTACTTTGTCCTGTCAGCAATAGATAGGGGCGGATTGATACTTAGGTTTAGGTATGAGCTTCTAATTTGTTAGTGGTATGCGTGATGCCCCCTCAGTTACGTGACGTGCTGCTAGTACGGCAGTCTTCATTAGAACCTTTTCTAGTTTGTTCAATGAGTGGTGGTGATTGGCTTAGCACTAGCAGAACATCAGCATCAATCAATCAACCCAAAATTTGGTGTATACAAAAAATGTAGTCATGTGTCCTCCATGATTTGACCATATGCATTGTTGAGGAATAAAGTGGAAATGCATACTTAATGTACAATTGGCATGCCTGGAATAGGTGGGCTAGGTTTGGTGGTACGTCGTACTTAGGCTTAGTTGTAACTTAGTATTCTGGAATCAGAATGGAAGACTGGATTACTGTTGATAAATAGTAACTTAAGTAGTCGATCTGCGAATCCCCCGATATTACTTGTTGACCAGATGAGATCGGTCAATTTAGTTATTGCAATTGTTGTTTACATAAGTGTTTTTTAACCGTTGTTGAAAAATATTGTATTTGTTTGACACCATCCATCAATGTTTGTCTCTTTCTTATATCTTTCCTGTTCATCATTCAGCACCCAGGGGCAGACAGACAGGGAGTGGGGGTTCGGCGGGACAACAGTCCGAACAGCACCAGGAGGACACCAATGAGGGCTCCTCTGCTGGCCCCAGTAAGTCTTTTTGTTTTTAATAATATTTCTTATTCCATAACTTTTACTGCCCCATATTTTTCACGAACTATTGTTTGTTTCCAAATGCTATTTTTTTACCAACAATTATCCTTCGATCTGTACGGTTTCAAAAATCTTATCCCTGCCTCCGCTATGATGACTCTCAGTACTACTACTACTACTAATACTAGTTGGCCAGTGCCACTCTTTATGTGAAAGGTTGTAATATAAAACTCATATTCACCAGTAGCTCGAGCCATTGAGTCCAATCCTTTGGGTCGTCGTCTTGTACTACTTCTACTCTTATTGATCTTGAGTCTTTGTTAATCTTGAGGCTTTGAAAATTCACAGCAAGAAAAGCCCAACCAGATTTATTACTATTTTGATATGATAGCCTATAGGACCTACTACTACTCTTGTAGGGATCTTGCACATACACAGACATTTGCACCAGAAAATAGGATGTTGGTGATGGTAGGTTGGACCTTCCTCACACACCTCAATCAGAAATTCAGCACCCACCACAATTCCACTGCTCGACTATAGTACTGTCTTGTCATAACTATTAGGTCTCCGAACCCTCCCCCCAAGATACCCAGCAAGTAGACAACCCAGAACATAACACACCCAACCTCTCAGTCGTGGAAGCAATGCACATGCACACCCTTACTTTAATTTGCTCACTCGTGTAAGTTAGTCCACACCAAATACCACCAAGTCTATGTAAGTTCAAAATGTTTATTTTGAATTGAGAACGAAGCTCTGTACATTGTTTTATTATAGAATGCAGCACCAACCGGAAAATCAATAACATTAAAACAATATACATTGTTACACTTATACAGTTGGGAATTAAATCATGATAACTGAACAGTGGTGGAAGGCAGCACCACCATCCCCTAGGAATTTAGTTTATATAAATTTATAAATGAAGATGTGAGTGAAGGGACCCCTCACCTTAGAAGAACCTAGTACTGGTAGTTGTTGCATCATTCAGAAGCTCTGGTTCGTAGAAGGGAATCTTCCGTCTGTAATGCGAAAAATGAAATGGTGTGCGTTAGTATATTGCAACTTGCAAGCATTTCTCAACCGTGCCAAAAAGTGTAGCATTTATGGATAAGCAATATGGACTAACAGTACACCAGTACTTCCTAAAAAAGTGGCTTGTTAATATTTTTGTTGACCGCTTGTACGCAGCGCGTAGACTAGACAGTAGCAGTGTGAGGCAGGTCATGTGGGCTCAAAGGTGTCTTATACAAAAAGCTGCAAGGTAACGTCACATGTGCAAAAATAAAAGACACAAAGGTAAAATGGTAGCATGGCTAGGGCTAATTAAGCAAAGGCTACAATGATCATATATAACTATTAGTGTCTACTCTACTACTACCTGATTTGTACTAGTGATGTATAACTCATTTTTCAACCTTGCTACTGATCAATAGGGGGGAGGTGTATATGACACCTAATAAATGTGTAATGTTTTCTAGGCGCACTACCGACCACCATTGCCGGGGCCAGCGAAGGCGATGCGGAGGGCGAGGATGCGGCAGTTGCTGCAGATAGCAACGGAGCGGTAGGGGGAGTGGCAGCACCAGTGGCGGGCGGTGGTAAGTTAGATTCATAATCCTTAACTATTGTTGAACTTGACAGTACACTCACTGCAAGGGTGTACTGTATGTATATGTATACTGTACAGTTGCGACTTAGGGCCCCATTAGGATGGCGGGCGTATTGCCCCCGCCGGGCCAGCGGTATTCACTGCCGACACCGCAGGGGCAAACCTCCCGCCATCCCTGTAGAAAATATTCAGACCCCCCACATGTCGACCAGGCGGAAAAGGGTTCAATATGGCGGTGGTGTCTCTCTGAACACACCACCTGCCATATAATCTGCATTTTGGAATGCCTTTGCGTGGCGGCATTGTCGTCCGCCACGGAAAGGCATGCAGACATTGCAGAGTATGCTTGGTGGCCCCCATGGAGGGTACCTACCTATGCAATGGTTCCCCCCCTGCCTTTCAAAGCAAAACGTGACAGGCTCTGTGCGGGGCCCGTCATGTTGTGCTTGGAAAAGCAGCACAACATGTATTTTTAGCATTGCTTTCGGCAACGCCAACCAGAATGTAAAAAAAACAGGACGCGCCCGCCACTGTGCCGGGCGCATCATCCTAATTAATTGTCCCCACGGGACCCCCACTCTTTTTAGCGTGAGGATGGCGGGCGGACAAAGTCCGCCCGCCATCTGATGTCGTAAGTAAGTATGAGTTGTTTGGGACGTTTGAAGAGTGAACTAGAAGACTAGAATTCCCTTTAATTGGCATAGGAGTGGGAGTATTGAGTAACCAATGGCCTCATCTATCTGATTTCAACCCCGCTTTGAAAGTTTTATGGAGAAGAGCACCTGGTGCACTGTTCAACTAAAAAGTGAAAGATGGGTGGAAGGAAGGACGGGCGAGATTTAAATTGTTATGTACTACTGTGCTTTATAGACAGTGATACTCTATCATGCCACTATGTGTATAAATAATTAACTTGTCTTACTGTTTTTCTAAGAGTATATTTTACAATTGTCTTGTTTTTTTCTTTTTGATACACAGCTACTCCGAAACTAAATCGTAAGGAGTTGGCCGCCAAGGCACGGCGCCGGAAGCTGGAGGCAATCCAGCGGGAATACCGGCAGCTGGTGCTCTTAGCCGAGGAGGAGGAGGAGACTGCGGCAGCAATTCTTCAAGCCTCCTCCAGTGCCCCGGGCCCCAGCCACCGCCCTCCAGCGGTACGGCGCCACCGTCTGGGGGCTGCCCGCCACCACCGTAGTGCCATCTCCGGTGCCCCCCCACTGTGGCTGCAACTGCCGCGCACTCAGACGCCGCGTCGCCCGTTTAGAAGACCAGATGCGTGTCCTCCTTGAGTCCCGCCCCACACCTTAGTCCCTGTTATCTTGTTCTGCCCCTTTTTTAATTCTTGTTTGGGTGGGTGGGTGGGAACTTGTTTAGGCGTTACGGACTTTTTCTCCTATGGACATTGGTTGGGGTTAGGGAGGGGGGTGGGTCAGCTTTTGTGGGTTTAGTTTATTTTTGTTAGGGTAAATTAAATATATTTTTCTATGTTACATGCAATGTTGTTAATGTTTTGTAGGTGGGGTAGCTGTTTTACATCACACTGTTTCCTTGTTGGTGCATGGCCGCCCATAGCCTAAGTTTGATTTAAATAATTGGCTGACTGTATAAGACACAAACAGATAGATGCGACACACCTCACTCATTGACTTGTCCTTCTAGTACTTTCAGTCTGTCCTCTAGTCTATGCATTCTTTATCTGGGCTGGTGTGTGAAAATGAAATCATTGACAACATTTCCATTATTAATTCTGCCTCCCCCAAACCTCTCTCTTACCGGTGCTTGATGTTTATGTCCAACTGTGGCACAGCAATGGCTGCATGGTGAAGATGGTTTCCTTTTTCATACATGCCATGATTGGGGTGGTGGTGGTGGTAGTATAGTAGTAGTAGTAGACACTGGCAGGGTGGCAGCATTTGCAAAAAAAGAAAAGGAGACAGTCAATCGCCTTTCAGAGACTGTTAGAGGAGTAGTAGAATGAAGTACAGTACAGAACTTACCGAGCAACAATAATATGCTCAAATATTTGACAACAAAACATAATGGTGGTTGGGATAGCCGACTAGACAGAGTTACAAACTATAGTTGTGTCGAGTCACTTGACTAGGCCTACAGCCTAACAGTTAGTGCTGTATATGAGGAATGACAACAAACAAATCCATGAAAAACAATAAGAGAGAAAGGGTTTTCTTGGGGGGTACTCCTATTCCCCTTAGATAAATATCTTGCAAACAAAAGAAGGAGTATGCCCTCTGAGGTCAAATGATACCTCCAAGTTTAAGAGAGGTGTACTGAAAGGGACAATCCTTTTGTTGAAGACCCCTCACTCACCAACCTAGTTGGTGACATGCTTCATCATCGGGGTCCCACCCAGAGGCCGAGTGCCATCTGGGTGTGCTGCGACACCTGATTACAGTGGAGCTGGTGTTATTTGTGTGTGCAAGTGATTGTAGTGTATTAAAATTTGGTCAAGTATTTAACTCTGTAAAAAAAGGTTTTTAATCATAGAGTACTTGATCAATGTTAAAAAAGTCAATGGGGATACCCTATAGGGTTAAATTGGCCCGTGGTATCTATTAATAAAGTGTGAAGTGGGTGAGAAAAAATATATATATATGTGTAGTTGGTCATATATATGAAAAGGTCAGGTCTACATGTTTCAACCCTGGTGGAGAAAGTCTCCGGGTTTTCTTCAGGACCGTAAGTGATGGTGCTAACCAGGGTGGTGTACACGCACTAAGGTGTACCCTGCCCTTGGTTAGTGGTAAAAAAATCCTACTGAGAATCCAGTTGGAATAAAACCTGTGGAGGAAAACAGAAATGAAATATACTTTTTATTTGTATTCTGTAAAGCATTGCTGATTTCAGGTACCTCTCAGTCACTAGAAAGTGATACTATGCCGTGGTTGTGAAGTTTTATCGGCTAATCCAGTCATCCATTTTGTGGTGAAAATAGTGTATATGTGCTCCATTTGTGGAATATGATTTGCATCCATCAAAAGTGCGCTTACACCTTGCTCCAATCATACACTGTTGTGACCAACAGGTGAGAGAGTGCATTCGCTCGGTAACTTACCGGGGTGCACGTGAATGGCGTTGTGACAATCAGGTGACTAACATCTAACATTCGTGTAGTCACTCCGTGTGTCCACAAATAGTCGTACAGGTGAATGTGTGCACTTATACGATACTTTGTGTGGCGTACGTAACTAGCGGCGAGTGATCAAGTGAAAATCACAAATGTCATTCGTCACCAGTGAAAACGCACCGTGCCAGTATTCAATTTATACCGACGACTGGTTAAAACAAGGTTACAACTGACTAGCATACTCAACACGACAACACTCCTGAAACAACCGTGCATGGGGCGAGAAAAATGAAATGAAATTCCAAGGTTGGGCTTACTGGTAATGCGGGAAAAAGATGCCTCGAAAGTGTCGAGAGCACGGACAGAAAATTCACCTTCAATCTGCCGGGGAAAAGGTGTAGAACATAAGTAGACCGAAAGATCGATCCTGAGCGATGCGTGGTGCCCACCCACGAGAAGTCCATATTTACTTACTTGGTGAAAAGGAAGATCAGCTATTATGCCTACAACCGTGTCCCGCCACCGCGTCCCGAGAAATGCCCGGGATGCGGAGAGGAACCGGGCACGTGACTGGATCGTGTTGATCATCAAAACTGCATTGAGACTCTCAGAAACCATCTTAATTGAAATACAACTTACCGAGAGTCACTTAAAAACTACTATATCTGGTTACAAAAAAAGACTAGATGAAATTAACAAAGAGATGAATGAGTACAAAGAAAATCTGACTCAGCAGAAAGTACAAAAATTTCAAAAAGATCTGAAAAGATTTTCTTATGTAAAAACCTACCCGTACTCTGATCCTGATTACACTCCCCCGACCAGAACAGATAAGGACTCAGATGTTTCCAGCAATGATTCCACAGCCAGTAGTAACTCAAGCACTAGCAGCTATCGCCAAAAACAAAGAGGAAGGAACAGAGCTCAAACCAACTGGCCTACCTTCAATACCCAAATGTTGCCTGGTTTCCAAAACCCGTTTAACCCACAACAACACTATCCCATGTTTGGTTGGCAACCACCCTTCCAACAGCCCATGTTCCCTCCAAACCCGTTCAGACCTCCTTTTTTAGGCAGGGGCAGGAGGGGAAGAGGCCGAAGAAGAGGGACGAATCAAGTCCATTGGGAAGACGAGGACCCAACAGGCCCCAACACACGGAGCAGAACCCTGGAAGCGAAAGCAGGACCAAGCAACAGCCGAACCTAGTAATTAACTTAGCGAGTAGACCACTCACTACTATGGAAGAAAATGTCCTGAACAAAGGTCTTGGCTTTGTCCCCACTGCGAGATTAGATAAGTTTCAACTTCATTGTGAACTGGCCAGTTTCTTCCGCAAGTTAAAACTAAAAGCTTACTTTGAAAAACAAGGGGAAAGATCACAAGAAGCTGATCCTAATGAAACAGGCCTACGACCCAGGTCAACATTCACTCCTCCCCCCCATACTGTCCCAATTGAGGTCTCGACTTTTGAACAGGCAGTGTTTAATGACATTGAAAACATTAAACCACAACAACCGTTTCAAAACATCAGCAAGGCAGAACATTTAGCTCTTGAAAGCCTCAAGAACTGTGAGACCATCGTCATAAAACCGGCGGACAAAGGAGGGGGGATAGTGATTCAAGACAAGGAAGCCTATTGCGAAGAATGTCTGAGACTACTGTCGGATGCAAGGAATTACAAAAAAATCGCCAATGATCCTTCCGGGAGTCTAAGACAAGAAATAGCAACTCTAATTGAAGAAGCAGAAACTCAAGGCGACATCTCTAAACAAGAGGCCATGTTCCTCACTGGCAGTGAAGGAAAAATTCCGTATTTTTATACATTGCCTAAAATGCATAAAAATAAGCTACCCCCTCCAGGCAGACCAATTGTCTCGGGTATAGGTTCTCTCCTTGAGCCTCTATCCCAGTTTTGCGATGTTTTTCTGAAACCCATTGTACAAAACACATCAACATACCTTCAAGATACCAAGAGTCTACTTCGACTCCTGGAAGAAATCAGAGTCAACGATACAACAATTCTAGTAAGCTTTGACATCGAGAGCTTATACACAAGCATTCCTCAGGATGATACCATTGAAGTACTCAGGAATACCCTTGACACTACAAATTGGACATACCGAACACCTAAGAACTTTATTTTGGAGTGTGCTAGTCTAGCACTAAAGAAAAACTTCTTTGAATTTGAGGGTACCCTCTATTTGCAGATAGGGGGTACTTCTATGGGAAGTACATTTGCGCCGAGCGTAGCGGGCCTCTACGTGTTCAATTTCGAGAAGAAATTCATATTCACCGAGCAGAATCCTTTCCTCAAATACATCTCTTTTTGGAAACGTTACATTGACGATGTCCTTGCAATTTGGCAAGGACCAGAAAACATCCTAGTGGAGTTCTGTCAGTGGATCAACACCTGTGACCAGAACCTAAGATTCACCCACACCACAGATAGAAACACCATGGTCTTTCTAGATGTTGAGATCACGAAAGAAAAGGACCGCCTGGAGACAATAACCCACTATAAACCTACAGCAAAAAATAATCTATTGAGATTTGAAAGCTTTCACCCTAGGCCTTTGAGAGAGAATCTCCCGTATGGCCAGTATTTAAGACTGCGACGAAATTGCAGTAAAATCAATGACTTTAAAAAACAAGCCCTTGACTTAACTAAGAAACTTGAATCAAAAGGCTATCCGGAGAAGATCCTCAACAAATGCGAAAAAAGAGCGCGCAATCAACCTAGAGCGGCACTTTTGGAAATTAGACCTCCGAAAGAAGGCACCACACCTCTAACTTGTGTAACCACATATAATAGTGCTTCAAACCAAGTAACCAAATCGGTCAATAAACATTGGAAAATCCTCAATACAGGGATCTTCAATTGGGAAAAACCTTTGTTTTCCTACAAGAAAGCAAGGAGCCTAAAAGACACTCTGGTGAATACACGCCCAAGAACGACAGATCTGCAAAAGCAACCAACTGTTCTGAATGCATGGGGTCTACCTGGTATCATCGGTCATTACAAATGTGGCAATTGCAGTGTATGTCATCTCACAGAGAACACCAAAACCCTAAACCTGGAACCAGGAAAAATATGGACCTTGAGAGCTCACACAAATTGCAATAGTACAAATGTAGTATACCTAATCATGTGCCCTTGTAAACTACAATACGTGGGTATGACAACCAGAAAAATCAAACAAAGAATCTGCGAGCATCGCAGCACAATCAGATGCAAAAAAACAATGACCAAACTAACAGAACATTTCCTACTAACTGGTCATACAACTAACGATCTGAAATGGACTGTCATTGAACAGATTACAGCAGGAGAAAAATCACAAGAAAGACTTTTTGAAAAAGAGCAACGTTGGGTGTACAGACTTTCCACTCACAAGAAAGGGCTGAACGATAATATCCCATGGAACTCAGTTCTTTCCAAATAGATGACCTTTCCTTTGGCACAGAATTAACACTTTTCCATCCAAAAAACCAGTTCTGTCCCCCAAAGAAACATACTGGATCAAAAATACTGGATTGTTTGATTTTAGTATGATAGATATATCTGTTGTCTTGTGTGGGTTAAAAATCAGGATAGGTATGCCTGGTATTGACACCTACTATTACCTCACCTTGTACCAACTTATATGTCCCCTTTGAGAGGATTATTTTCAATTCCTTCCTTAGCTTAATACTGACGCTAAGCTTTCCATTAATATAACATTAGATGTTAGCTTACCGCCTTATGCGTGTGCTTTCATAGAGCGGATCACACACCCCCCTCTTTTGAGCCTATTTCTCTCTGCCACTCTCAACCGACCTTAGGCTGCCACATTCGCCCCTATCCATTGGGCTTTTGTTCAATCTTAGCCTATCACGGACTCGACACGCCCTACCGCCTTATGCGTGTAGTTTCATGGAGTCTAATAAACAAACACACACCCCTCAGATTGAGCCTATGCCGCTCTTCGACTTTTAACCGGTCCTAGGCTGTCACTTACGCCTCCATCGACTGGCCCGTATAGGGGAACCAATGTTGCTATTGGCTGACTCCCAGCCTATCACGGACAACCAGGAAGTACTTGACACGCCCCACCGGTTCCTCTCCGCATCCCGGGCATTTCTCGGGACGCGGTGGCGGGACACGGTTGTAGGCATAATAGCTGATCTTCCTTTTCACCAAGTAAGTAAATATGGACTTCTCGTGGGTGGGCACCACGCATCGCTCAGGATCGATCTTTCGGTCTACTTATGTTCTACACCTTTTCCCCGGCAGATTGAAGGTGAATTTTCTGTCCGTGCTCTCGACACTTTCGAGGCATCTTTTTCCCGCATTACCAGTAAGCCCAACCTTGGAATTTCATTTCATTTTTCTCGCCCCATGCACGGTTGTTTCAGGAGTGTTGTCGTGTTGAGTATGCTAGTCAGTTGTAACCTTGTTTTAACCAGTCGTCGGTATAAATTGAATACTGGCACGGTGCGTTTTCACTGGTGACGAATGACATTTGTGATTTTCACTTGATCACTCGCCGCTAGTTACGTACGCCACACAAAGTATCGTATAAGTGCACACATTCACCTGTACGACTATTTGTGGACACACGGAGTGACTACACGAATGTTAGATGTTAGTCACCTGATTGTCACAACGCCATTCACGTGCACCCCGGTAAGTTACCGAGCGAATGCACTCTCTCACCTGTTGGTCACAACAGTGTATGATTGGAGCAAGGTGTAAGCGCACTTTTGATGGATGCAAATCATATTCCACAAATGGAGCACATATACACTATTTTCACCACAAAATGGATGACTGGATTAGCCGATAAAACTTCACAACCACGGCATAGTATCACTTTCTAGTGACTGAGAGGTACCTGAAATCAGCAATGCTTTACAGAATACAAATAAAAAGTATATTTCATTTCTGTTTTCCTCCACAGGTTTTATTCCAACTGGATTCTCAGTAGGATTTTTTTACCACTAACCAAGGGCAGGGTACACCTTAGTGCGTGTACACCACCCTGGTTAGCACCATCACTTACGGTCCTGAAGAAAACCCGGAGACTTTCTCCACCAGGGTTGAAACATGTAGACCTGACCTTTTCATATATATGACCAACTACACATATATATATATTTTTTCTCACCCACTTCACACTTTATTAATAGATACCACGGGCCAATTTAACCCTATAGGGTATCCCCATTGACTTTTTTAACATTGATCAAGTACTCTATGATTAAAAACCTTTTTTTACAGAGTTAAATACTTGACCAAATTTTAATACACTACAATCACTTGCACACACAAATAACACCAGCTCCACTGTAATCAGGTGTCGCAGCACACCCAGATGGCACTCGGCCTCTGGGTGGGACCCCGATGATGAAGCATGTCACCAACTAGGTTGGTGAGTGAGGGGTCTTCAACAAAAGGATTGTCCCTTTCAGTACACCTCTCTTAAACTTGGAGGTATCATTTGACCTCAGAGGGCATACTCCTTCTTTTGTTTGCAAGATATTTATCTAAGGGGAATAGGAGTACCCCCCAAGAAAACCCTTTCTCTCTTATTGTTTTTCATAGTCTAGGCAGCGCACAGCTGTGAGAGACACAACTCTTTTGTATTGCTCTCCATACTTTACACTCGTGAAACTCCTGCAACCATGGGCGAAAATCAAGGCCTCTCATACACCACTGAAGAAGTGGATGCAATTTTGACAGATCCCTCATTATTTGCCGATGCCAGCATCGCACAAACCATTTCACAGACAACAGATTGGGAAAAATTGACAGAAATGAAACGAAACAAAATAAGAACTATACTCCATGGAACAATCCTTAAAGAGTACCTAAGAAACAACATGGCACCTAAAGGGCTACTAGTCACTAATGCGCCTCGCATTTTTCTAGATGACCCTACCTTTAGAAGAGATTGGGCACAAATTGCATGGCATTGCACACGTGACTGGATCGTGTTGATCATCAAAACTGCATTGAGACTCTCAGAAACCATCTTAATTGAAATACAACTTACCGAGAGTCACTTAAAAACTACTATATCTGGTTACAAAAAAAGACTAGATGAAATTAACAAAGAGATGAATGAGTACAAAGAAAATCTGACTCAGCAGAAAGTACAAAAATTTCAAAAAGATCTGAAAAGATTTTCTTATGTAAAAACCTACCCGTACTCTGATCCTGATTACACTCCCCCGACCAGAACAGATAAGGACTCAGATGTTTCCAGCAATGATTCCACAGCCAGTAGTAACTCAAGCACTAGCAGCTATCGCCAAAAA
Organism: Triturus cristatus; assembly: GCF_964204655.1. NCBI lineage: Eukaryota > Metazoa > Chordata > Amphibia > Caudata > Salamandridae > Triturus > Triturus cristatus. The sequence continues at coordinate 500,329,591 of NC_140581.1, forward strand.
CAAAGAGGAAGGAACAGAGCTCAAACCAACTGGCCTACCTTCAATACCCAAATGTTGCCTGGTTTCCAAAACCCGTTTAACCCACAACAACACTATCCCATGTTTGGTTGGCAACCACCCTTCCAACAGCCCATGTTCCCTCCAAACCCGTTCAGACCTCCTTTTTTAGGCAGGGGCAGGAGGGGAAGAGGCCGAAGAAGAGGGACGAATCAAGTCCATTGGGAAGACGAGGACCCAACAGGCCCCAACACACGGAGCAGAACCCTGGAAGCGAAAGCAGGACCAAGCAACAGCCGAACCTAGTAATTAACTTAGCGAGTAGACCACTCACTACTATGGAAGAAAATGTCCTGAACAAAGGTCTTGGCTTTGTCCCCACTGCGAGATTAGATAAGTTTCAACTTCATTGTGAACTGGCCAGTTTCTTCCGCAAGTTAAAACTAAAAGCTTACTTTGAAAAACAAGGGGAAAGATCACAAGAAGCTGATCCTAATGAAACAGGCCTACGACCCAGGTCAACATTCACTCCTCCCCCCCATACTGTCCCAATTGAGGTCTCGACTTTTGAACAGGCAGTGTTTAATGACATTGAAAACATTAAACCACAACAACCGTTTCAAAACATCAGCAAGGCAGAACATTTAGCTCTTGAAAGCCTCAAGAACTGTGAGACCATCGTCATAAAACCGGCGGACAAAGGAGGGGGGATAGTGATTCAAGACAAGGAAGCCTATTGCGAAGAATGTCTGAGACTACTGTCGGATGCAAGGAATTACAAAAAAATCGCCAATGATCCTTCCGGGAGTCTAAGACAAGAAATAGCAACTCTAATTGAAGAAGCAGAAACTCAAGGCGACATCTCTAAACAAGAGGCCATGTTCCTCACTGGCAGTGAAGGAAAAATTCCGTATTTTTATACATTGCCTAAAATGCATAAAAATAAGCTACCCCCTCCAGGCAGACCAATTGTCTCGGGTATAGGTTCTCTCCTTGAGCCTCTATCCCAGTTTTGCGATGTTTTTCTGAAACCCATTGTACAAAACACATCAACATACCTTCAAGATACCAAGAGTCTACTTCGACTCCTGGAAGAAATCAGAGTCAACGATACAACAATTCTAGTAAGCTTTGACATCGAGAGCTTATACACAAGCATTCCTCAGGATGATACCATTGAAGTACTCAGGAATACCCTTGACACTACAAATTGGACATACCGAACACCTAAGAACTTTATTTTGGAGTGTGCTAGTCTAGCACTAAAGAAAAACTTCTTTGAATTTGAGGGTACCCTCTATTTGCAGATAGGGGGTACTTCTATGGGAAGTACATTTGCGCCGAGCGTAGCGGGCCTCTACGTGTTCAATTTCGAGAAGAAATTCATATTCACCGAGCAGAATCCTTTCCTCAAATACATCTCTTTTTGGAAACGTTACATTGACGATGTCCTTGCAATTTGGCAAGGACCAGAAAACATCCTAGTGGAGTTCTGTCAGTGGATCAACACCTGTGACCAGAACCTAAGATTCACCCACACCACAGATAGAAACACCATGGTCTTTCTAGATGTTGAGATCACGAAAGAAAAGGACCGCCTGGAGACAATAACCCACTATAAACCTACAGCAAAAAATAATCTATTGAGATTTGAAAGCTTTCACCCTAGGCCTTTGAGAGAGAATCTCCCGTATGGCCAGTATTTAAGACTGCGACGAAATTGCAGTAAAATCAATGACTTTAAAAAACAAGCCCTTGACTTAACTAAGAAACTTGAATCAAAAGGCTATCCGGAGAAGATCCTCAACAAATGCGAAAAAAGAGCGCGCAATCAACCTAGAGCGGCACTTTTGGAAATTAGACCTCCGAAAGAAGGCACCACACCTCTAACTTGTGTAACCACATATAATAGTGCTTCAAACCAAGTAACCAAATCGGTCAATAAACATTGGAAAATCCTCAATACAGGGATCTTCAATTGGGAAAAACCTTTGTTTTCCTACAAGAAAGCAAGGAGCCTAAAAGACACTCTGGTGAATACACGCCCAAGAACGACAGATCTGCAAAAGCAACCAACTGTTCTGAATGCATGGGGTCTACCTGGTATCATCGGTCATTACAAATGTGGCAATTGCAGTGTATGTCATCTCACAGAGAACACCAAAACCCTAAACCTGGAACCAGGAAAAATATGGACCTTGAGAGCTCACACAAATTGCAATAGTACAAATGTAGTATACCTAATCATGTGCCCTTGTAAACTACAATACGTGGGTATGACAACCAGAAAAATCAAACAAAGAATCTGCGAGCATCGCAGCACAATCAGATGCAAAAAAACAATGACCAAACTAACAGAACATTTCCTACTAACTGGTCATACAACTAACGATCTGAAATGGACTGTCATTGAACAGATTACAGCAGGAGAAAAATCACAAGAAAGACTTTTTGAAAAAGAGCAACGTTGGGTGTACAGACTTTCCACTCACAAGAAAGGGCTGAACGATAATATCCCATGGAACTCAGTTCTTTCCAAATAGATGACCTTTCCTTTGGCACAGAATTAACACTTTTCCATCCAAAAAACCAGTTCTGTCCCCCAAAGAAACATACTGGATCAAAAATACTGGATTGTTTGATTTTAGTATGATAGATATATCTGTTGTCTTGTGTGGGTTAAAAATCAGGATAGGTATGCCTGGTATTGACACCTACTATTACCTCACCTTGTACCAACTTATATGTCCCCTTTGAGAGGATTATTTTCAATTCCTTCCTTAGCTTAATACTGACGCTAAGCTTTCCATTAATATAACATTAGATGTTAGCTTACCGCCTTATGCGTGTGCTTTCATAGAGCGGATCACACACCCCCCTCTTTTGAGCCTATTTCTCTCTGCCACTCTCAACCGACCTTAGGCTGCCACATTCGCCCCTATCCATTGGGCTTTTGTTCAATCTTAGCCTATCACGGACTCGACACGCCCTACCGCCTTATGCGTGTAGTTTCATGGAGTCTAATAAACAAACACACACCCCTCAGATTGAGCCTATGCCGCTCTTCGACTTTTAACCGGTCCTAGGCTGTCACTTACGCCTCCATCGACTGGCCCGTATAGGGGAACCAATGTTGCTATTGGCTGACTCCCAGCCTATCACGGACAACCAGGAAGTACTTGACACGCCCCACCGGTTCCTCTCCGCATCCCGGGCATTTCTCGGGACGCGGTGGCGGGACACGGTTGTAGGCATAATAGCTGATCTTCCTTTTCACCAAGTAAGTAAATATGGACTTCTCGTGGGTGGGCACCACGCATCGCTCAGGATCGATCTTTCGGTCTACTTATGTTCTACACCTTTTCCCCGGCAGATTGAAGGTGAATTTTCTGTCCGTGCTCTCGACACTTTCGAGGCATCTTTTTCCCGCATTACCAGTAAGCCCAACCTTGGAATTTCATTTCATTTTTCTCGCCCCATGCACGGTTGTTTCAGGAGTGTTGTCGTGTTGAGTATGCTAGTCAGTTGTAACCTTGTTTTAACCAGTCGTCGGTATAAATTGAATACTGGCACGGTGCGTTTTCACTGGTGACGAATGACATTTGTGATTTTCACTTGATCACTCGCCGCTAGTTACGTACGCCACACAAAGTATCGTATAAGTGCACACATTCACCTGTACGACTATTTGTGGACACACGGAGTGACTACACGAATGTTAGATGTTAGTCACCTGATTGTCACAACGCCATTCACGTGCACCCCGGTAAGTTACCGAGCGAATGCACTCTCTCACCTGTTGGTCACAACAGTGTATGATTGGAGCAAGGTGTAAGCGCACTTTTGATGGATGCAAATCATATTCCACAAATGGAGCACATATACACTATTTTCACCACAAAATGGATGACTGGATTAGCCGATAAAACTTCACAACCACGGCATAGTATCACTTTCTAGTGACTGAGAGGTACCTGAAATCAGCAATGCTTTACAGAATACAAATAAAAAGTATATTTCATTTCTGTTTTCCTCCACAGGTTTTATTCCAACTGGATTCTCAGTAGGATTTTTTTACCACTAACCAAGGGCAGGGTACACCTTAGTGCGTGTACACCACCCTGGTTAGCACCATCACTTACGGTCCTGAAGAAAACCCGGAGACTTTCTCCACCAGGGTTGAAACATGTAGACCTGACCTTTTCATATATATGACCAACTACACATATATATATATTTTTTCTCACCCACTTCACACTTTATTAATAGATACCACGGGCCAATTTAACCCTATAGGGTATCCCCATTGACTTTTTTAACATTGATCAAGTACTCTATGATTAAAAACCTTTTTTTACAGAGTTAAATACTTGACCAAATTTTAATACACTACAATCACTTGCACACACAAATAACACCAGCTCCACTGTAATCAGGTGTCGCAGCACACCCAGATGGCACTCGGCCTCTGGGTGGGACCCCGATGATGAAGCATGTCACCAACTAGGTTGGTGAGTGAGGGGTCTTCAACAAAAGGATTGTCCCTTTCAGTACACCTCTCTTAAACTTGGAGGTATCATTTGACCTCAGAGGGCATACTCCTTCTTTTGTTTGCAAGATATTTATCTAAGGGGAATAGGAGTACCCCCCAAGAAAACCCTTTCTCTCTTATTGTTTTTCATAGTCTAGGCAGCGCACAGCTGTGAGAGACACAACTCTTTTGTATTGCTCTCCATACTTTACACTCGTGAAACTCCTGCAACCATGGGCGAAAATCAAGGCCTCTCATACACCACTGAAGAAGTGGATGCAATTTTGACAGATCCCTCATTATTTGCCGATGCCAGCATCGCACAAACCATTTCACAGACAACAGATTGGGAAAAATTGACAGAAATGAAACGAAACAAAATAAGAACTATACTCCATGGAACAATCCTTAAAGAGTACCTAAGAAACAACATGGCACCTAAAGGGCTACTAGTCACTAATGCGCCTCGCATTTTTCTAGATGACCCTACCTTTAGAAGAGATTGGGCACAAATTGCATGGCATTGCACACGTGACTGGATCGTGTTGATCATCAAAACTGCATTGAGACTCTCAGAAACCATCTTAATTGAAATACAACTTACCGAGAGTCACTTAAAAACTACTATATCTGGTTACAAAAAAAGACTAGATGAAATTAACAAAGAGATGAATGAGTACAAAGAAAATCTGACTCAGCAGAAAGTACAAAAATTTCAAAAAGATCTGAAAAGATTTTCTTATGTAAAAACCTACCCGTACTCTGATCCTGATTACACTCCCCCGACCAGAACAGATAAGGACTCAGATGTTTCCAGCAATGATTCCACAGCCAGTAGTAACTCAAGCACTAGCAGCTATCGCCAAAAACAAAGAGGAAGGAACAGAGCTCAAACCAACTGGCCTACCTTCAATACCCAAATGTTGCCTGGTTTCCAAAACCCGTTTAACCCACAACAACACTATCCCATGTTTGGTTGGCAACCACCCTTCCAACAGCCCATGTTCCCTCCAAACCCGTTCAGACCTCCTTTTTTAGGCAGGGGCAGGAGGGGAAGAGGCCGAAGAAGAGGGACGAATCAAGTCCATTGGGAAGACGAGGACCCAACAGGCCCCAACACACGGAGCAGAACCCTGGAAGCGAAAGCAGGACCAAGCAACAGCCGAACCTAGTAATTAACTTAGCGAGTAGACCACTCACTACTATGGAAGAAAATGTCCTGAACAAAGGTCTTGGCTTTGTCCCCACTGCGAGATTAGATAAGTTTCAACTTCATTGTGAACTGGCCAGTTTCTTCCGCAAGTTAAAACTAAAAGCTTACTTTGAAAAACAAGGGGAAAGATCACAAGAAGCTGATCCTAATGAAACAGGCCTACGACCCAGGTCAACATTCACTCCTCCCCCCCATACTGTCCCAATTGAGGTCTCGACTTTTGAACAGGCAGTGTTTAATGACATTGAAAACATTAAACCACAACAACCGTTTCAAAACATCAGCAAGGCAGAACATTTAGCTCTTGAAAGCCTCAAGAACTGTGAGACCATCGTCATAAAACCGGCGGACAAAGGAGGGGGGATAGTGATTCAAGACAAGGAAGCCTATTGCGAAGAATGTCTGAGACTACTGTCGGATGCAAGGAATTACAAAAAAATCGCCAATGATCCTTCCGGGAGTCTAAGACAAGAAATAGCAACTCTAATTGAAGAAGCAGAAACTCAAGGCGACATCTCTAAACAAGAGGCCATGTTCCTCACTGGCAGTGAAGGAAAAATTCCGTATTTTTATACATTGCCTAAAATGCATAAAAATAAGCTACCCCCTCCAGGCAGACCAATTGTCTCGGGTATAGGTTCTCTCCTTGAGCCTCTATCCCAGTTTTGCGATGTTTTTCTGAAACCCATTGTACAAAACACATCAACATACCTTCAAGATACCAAGAGTCTACTTCGACTCCTGGAAGAAATCAGAGTCAACGATACAACAATTCTAGTAAGCTTTGACATCGAGAGCTTATACACAAGCATTCCTCAGGATGATACCATTGAAGTACTCAGGAATACCCTTGACACTACAAATTGGACATACCGAACACCTAAGAACTTTATTTTGGAGTGTGCTAGTCTAGCACTAAAGAAAAACTTCTTTGAATTTGAGGGTACCCTCTATTTGCAGATAGGGGGTACTTCTATGGGAAGTACATTTGCGCCGAGCGTAGCGGGCCTCTACGTGTTCAATTTCGAGAAGAAATTCATATTCACCGAGCAGAATCCTTTCCTCAAATACATCTCTTTTTGGAAACGTTACATTGACGATGTCCTTGCAATTTGGCAAGGACCAGAAAACATCCTAGTGGAGTTCTGTCAGTGGATCAACACCTGTGACCAGAACCTAAGATTCACCCACACCACAGATAGAAACACCATGGTCTTTCTAGATGTTGAGATCACGAAAGAAAAGGACCGCCTGGAGACAATAACCCACTATAAACCTACAGCAAAAAATAATCTATTGAGATTTGAAAGCTTTCACCCTAGGCCTTTGAGAGAGAATCTCCCGTATGGCCAGTATTTAAGACTGCGACGAAATTGCAGTAAAATCAATGACTTTAAAAAACAAGCCCTTGACTTAACTAAGAAACTTGAATCAAAAGGCTATCCGGAGAAGATCCTCAACAAATGCGAAAAAAGAGCGCGCAATCAACCTAGAGCGGCACTTTTGGAAATTAGACCTCCGAAAGAAGGCACCACACCTCTAACTTGTGTAACCACATATAATAGTGCTTCAAACCAAGTAACCAAATCGGTCAATAAACATTGGAAAATCCTCAATACAGGGATCTTCAATTGGGAAAAACCTTTGTTTTCCTACAAGAAAGCAAGGAGCCTAAAAGACACTCTGGTGAATACACGCCCAAGAACGACAGATCTGCAAAAGCAACCAACTGTTCTGAATGCATGGGGTCTACCTGGTATCATCGGTCATTACAAATGTGGCAATTGCAGTGTATGTCATCTCACAGAGAACACCAAAACCCTAAACCTGGAACCAGGAAAAATATGGACCTTGAGAGCTCACACAAATTGCAATAGTACAAATGTAGTATACCTAATCATGTGCCCTTGTAAACTACAATACGTGGGTATGACAACCAGAAAAATCAAACAAAGAATCTGCGAGCATCGCAGCACAATCAGATGCAAAAAAACAATGACCAAACTAACAGAACATTTCCTACTAACTGGTCATACAACTAACGATCTGAAATGGACTGTCATTGAACAGATTACAGCAGGAGAAAAATCACAAGAAAGACTTTTTGAAAAAGAGCAACGTTGGGTGTACAGACTTTCCACTCACAAGAAAGGGCTGAACGATAATATCCCATGGAACTCAGTTCTTTCCAAATAGATGACCTTTCCTTTGGCACAGAATTAACACTTTTCCATCCAAAAAACCAGTTCTGTCCCCCAAAGAAACATACTGGATCAAAAATACTGGATTGTTTGATTTTAGTATGATAGATATATCTGTTGTCTTGTGTGGGTTAAAAATCAGGATAGGTATGCCTGGTATTGACACCTACTATTACCTTACCTTGTACCAACTTATATGTCCCCTTTGAGAGGATTATTTTCAATTCCTTCCTTAGCTTAATACTGACGCTAAGCTTTCCATTAATATAACATTAGATGTTAGCTTACCGCCTTATGCGTGTGCTTTCATAGAGCGGATCACACACCCCCCTCTTTTGAGCCTATTTCTCTCTGCCACTCTCAACCGACCTTAGGCTGCCACATTCGCCCCTATCCATTGGGCTTTTGTTCAATCTTAGCCTATCACGGACTCGACACGCCCTACCGCCTTATGCGTGTAGTTTCATGGAGTCTAATAAACAAACACACACCCCTCAGATTGAGCCTATGCCGCTCTTCGACTTTTAACCGGTCCTAGGCTGTCACTTACGCCTCCATCGACTGGCCCGTATAGGGGAACCAATGTTGCTATTGGCTGACTCCCAGCCTATCACGGACAACCAGGAAGTACTTGACACGCCCCACCGGTTCCTCTCCGCATCCCGGGCATTTCTCGGGACGCGGTGGCGGGACACGGTTGTAGGCATAATAGCTGATCTTCCTTTTCACCAAGTAAGTAAATATGGACTTCTCGTGGGTGGGCACCACGCATCGCTCAGGATCGATCTTTCGGTCTACTTATGTTCTACACCTTTTCCCCGGCAGATTGAAGGTGAATTTTCTGTCCGTGCTCTCGACACTTTCGAGGCATCTTTTTCCCGCATTACCAGTAAGCCCAACCTTGGAATTTCATTTCATTTTTCTCGCCCCATGCACGGTTGTTTCAGGAGTGTTGTCGTGTTGAGTATGCTAGTCAGTTGTAACCTTGTTTTAACCAGTCGTCGGTATAAATTGAATACTGGCACGGTGCGTTTTCACTGGTGACGAATGACATTTGTGATTTTCACTTGATCACTCGCCGCTAGTTACGTACGCCACACAAAGTATCGTATAAGTGCACACATTCACCTGTACGACTATTTGTGGACACACGGAGTGACTACACGAATGTTAGATGTTAGTCACCTGATTGTCACAACGCCATTCACGTGCACCCCGGTAAGTTACCGAGCGAATGCACTCTCTCACCTGTTGGTCACAACAGTGTATGATTGGAGCAAGGTGTAAGCGCACTTTTGATGGATGCAAATCATATTCCACAAATGGAGCACATATACACTATTTTCACCACAAAATGGATGACTGGATTAGCCGATAAAACTTCACAACCACGGCATAGTATCACTTTCTAGTGACTGAGAGGTACCTGAAATCAGCAATGCTTTACAGAATACAAATAAAAAGTATATTTCATTTCTGTTTTCCTCCACAGGTTTTATTCCAACTGGATTCTCAGTAGGATTTTTTTACCACTAACCAAGGGCAGGGTACACCTTAGTGCGTGTACACCACCCTGGTTAGCACCATCACTTACGGTCCTGAAGAAAACCCGGAGACTTTCTCCACCAGGGTTGAAACATGTAGACCTGACCTTTTCATATATATGACCAACTACACATATATATATATTTTTTCTCACCCACTTCACACTTTATTAATAGATACCACGGGCCAATTTAACCCTATAGGGTATCCCCATTGACTTTTTTAACATTGATCAAGTACTCTATGATTAAAAACCTTTTTTTACAGAGTTAAATACTTGACCAAATTTTAATACACTACAATCACTTGCACACACAAATAACACCAGCTCCACTGTAATCAGGTGTCGCAGCACACCCAGATGGCACTCGGCCTCTGGGTGGGACCCCGATGATGAAGCATGTCACCAACTAGGTTGGTGAGTGAGGGGTCTTCAACAAAAGGATTGTCCCTTTCAGTACACCTCTCTTAAACTTGGAGGTATCATTTGACCTCAGAGGGCATACTCCTTCTTTTGTTTGCAAAACAAACAAATCCAATCAATGCTGGCAATTCATGCTGAGGTTTGTTAAATAAAATAACCTCTGAAATATCCTACTCATGGGTGGGCAAGCAGAAGAAGATCATCGCTCTGCCTTGAAATTGAAGTAGTGTTGCTTTCGCCACATCCGCCCCAGCAAGTGTGTGATTAAGTATTGGTGTACATTTAATTTAGTCACACCTCGACAATAAGTCACACAGCCCGGGGTAAGAGGGTTAGGGTTTGTTGAATGGATGGGAAGGGGTTTTTTGGGAAAGGTTTGACATAGAAAAACAGTATGCATGGACAAACAAACGACAATCATTGAAGACTACCATATCCATATGTTAAGGGAGAAAAAGGAAATGCATGCATGATGATGAGAGACCCGGATTACATACACTTCTAGTTCTTGTTCTGTTGTTCCGGCCTTAATACTTTTACAGATAGCAAATAGAAATTTTAAATATTGGTAGGGAAGAATCGTAAACACAGAGCAAACCTAATGATGATAATAACAACTCCAAGAACACACTGTTGTAAAGATTGTATACAAAATATTAATCAAATTATTTAAAAGAAGATTAAAGTGGATACTGTTACTGTGTTATCCTGGTAAAAAATGTGGACTGGATTTGCATCTCGGCATTCCTCTTGCTCCTCTCGTCCATCAATCTTGGGTGTGTCGCCTCGCCACTCGCCACTGCCCGGCTGAAAAACAAATGTTGATTTATTGGTAAGGTAAGTGTGCATTGTAATGTTTTCCAAAGTATAGGGCAAGGCCCGGCCTGTAATTGTAGATGGAAAACCAAAGGGGATATTGAGAAACAAAGTTGAAACAAATGCACACCTTATGGTGTAATGCAACAAGAACACTTTCCGAGGTGGCATGTATGCACCATCTCAGTCTACTCTAGTCTGTTTCCAGCATTGACCTTCAACAATAACAGGAGAGAGCAGGCCCACAGTGCTTAGCAGTAGCACATCCTACGTTAAGACTTTAGAGTACTTTTTTTTATTGTAAAGAGTTGAACAAACGCAAAGCACATTATCCATTCCAAACATAGTTTACGTTAGTAAAATCAATGCACCGCAGTCATCCCACCGCTACACTCTATTCCACTTCTACACAGACATTTGGGTCTGCTGTGGTTGTTGTTGACGTGTTTACCATTAGGCTTTTACGTTTTATGCCACTCATGAAACGTCCTCCTGACTTCATCATCATCTCCGATACTTTTACTGACTGACTGTGAAGATCAGCCTGCAGTATAAGTAAAATTTTTATTACACAACAAGAGTAGAAATATTACTGACTTGAGTCATTCTTTAGTGTGTACAGAAAGATAGATTACTAGAACACTTTGACTTCACTTTGTGCACAACAAACAAACAACGAAAACACAAAGACCAATCGCTCAGAGTCAGGTGTCCAATGCATGCCATTAATTGTCATTACCTGTTCCTTCTCATCTTAAGTTAACGGGCCGTCTATTTCGCCATCATCATGATGGACGGTGCTGTTGTGTCAATCATACTCATTGCGCAGATTGAGTGAGTCCCCTTGCTGTATTGAATTAAAAGCAATGTATCACCTAGCTGTAGGAGAAGTACAAATTTAATATTTGCAAGAAGGGGAACATTGAATTTACCTGAGTTAAGTTTAATGTGTTCTGTAGAAAGTTGATTAGTGGCAGTGCACAATTAAATAAATTCATGCACAACAAACACAACAAAATCTAAATCATTCAGTCTGCGACTCTGCGTCCAATGCATGGCATCAATCATTACATGTTCCATCATATTTTCAGTGAATGGCCAGTCTCTCTCGGCTCTGAAAGGAGGATAGCTATAGTAGTCATCTGATTCATGCTCCACTTCTTTTGGAAGGACTAGGAAAGTTTGAATTTGTTGTTGTATTATTTTACCATCATCCAATCATCATTCATGAGGGAAATGGAATTGAGCAGGAGATTCAGTATGATGGAGCGGAGGAGCTGGATTCGGAGGACTGTACTGTCAAATTGCAGACACCTGAAACTTGTATATTAAATTAGAAGAGTAGAAGACGGTGGTAATGGATTTGTTGTAATTCACAAGTTTGTAACCGGAACGACAGGCACACAAACAAAGGGGGAAAAACGGGAGGAAGACAGTAAGTGCAAGCCTAATTGTCAGGGAAGTATAGCTCGTCCTCAAACTCTGGGGGTTCAGCCAGAAGTAGGTAATCATGTGACACAATACTTCTGTCACCTGAGCCGCTGTCCTCATCTTCCTCCATTGCTTCATGTATTGTGTAATTCGGTGGTATGAAGTGCTGATTCATTTTGATCATTGTTAACCTCTCCACGTTTTTTGGCGATAGACTGGTCCTTCTCAATGTTACAATGGAACCAGCAGCACTGAAAACACGTTCGGAAGAGACACTTGCGACAGGGCAAGCCAGATAGCTTATCGCCAGCCTGCTGAGCTGTGGCCATTCAGACCTTTTCCTATACCAATACTGCAATGGGTTTTGATCAATGTACACCTCTGTTGGGTCGTCCAGATAGGCCTGGACCATCCGCTCAAAGTTCAGGGTTGCTGCTGGTAAGGTTTTGGACTCTTTTCTCTGTGCATCAGCACTGTGCTTATTAATGCCTAACTTTACATACCAATCGTGTAATGATTGTACTCCGCCTACTGATCCAGTTATTGTTGCTGTGGTTGATAGTGATGGTGAGTCTTGTGATCCAAACACACTGCCCTCAGCCGACGAAGTTGCACTTGATCCTGCATGGCCTGCTGCAGTACTTCTTGTGGGTTGATCTTGCGGGCTTTTAATTAGCAGCCGTTCGTTTTCCAACTTACTGGCCGCTTCAGCTATGCAAGTTTTGTAGCGGGCAACATCAATCTCGGGAAAAGCAAAGAATGTCTTCAGTCCAAATTTTGCACGTGGATCCAGAATTGTAGCACAAATGTAATGTTCTTGTGACAAAAATTTATTTTGTATCCTTACATTTTCAGCTAAGCGACGGGATAAGCTCTCCACCAAGTCATGAGCTTCCCTTTTGTCCTCTACACCTTTGTATGATTCAGACACATTATTCAGCTGATGCTCTAGCAGTTGCAATAATGGGATAGCTTGGCCCATTGTACAGTCCTCCTTGCTGACTTCACGTGTGAAGACCTCAAAAGGACAAAGCATCTCAGTCAGGCATTTAATTAGGCTCCATTGCTCCAGCTCAAGGTTCATGCCTTTAACAGTACCATCCACTTTTCTTTTCCAGACATATTCATGGAGTGACCTGTACTGCTCATACAGACGATCAAGCATGTAATACGTTGAGTTCCAGCGTGTTGCCACCTCCTGGATGAGTGCCTTGACTGGCATTCTATGTTCACGTTGGATGATCCTCAGCTGCTTCCGAGCTTTAAAAGAATGGCTGAAATGAGTGCATATTCTTCGGCAGATGGCCAGTAAATTGCTGACTATGGGTTCTTTTTTCAGAAAGTCTTGAACTATAATGTTTATGCAGTGCGCCAAACACGGAACCCTGAAATAGGAACCCAGGGCCATGGCCTTGAGTACATTACTGCCATTGTCTGTGGCAACAAAACCAATACCAAGCCCTCTTGGCCACAGCCATTCAAAAACCTTGCTGCGAAACTCGTGTAAAATGTTTTCAGCCATATGAGATTTCTCCATGGCGAACATGGCTACAGTTGCATGTTTCCGAGTACCTTCAAAAATCGCAGCTGTGTCAACAGCACCTCGTGCAGATAGCTTATCTCTAACCCCCACAAAAGAGATCCAGTGTGCAGTGATGCACATGTAATCTGTGGCTTGGCAACTGGTCCACATGTCTGTTGTCAGGTGGATATTGTGAACAGCACTCTGCTGCAAAGCTTGTCCAACCAATTCCAGCACATCATGATGTAGTGCCGGAACAGCAATTCTTGCGAAATATGACCGGCTGGGAACCTTCCATTTAGGGCAGATGGCAGACACAAATTCAAGGAAACCCACCCCTTCAACAAATGAAAAAGGAAGAAGGTCCAGCGCTAACATTTTACCCAGCTTCGCATTGTACAACCATGCCATTGGGTGGTTGCGTTGGAACTGCCCCTCCTACCTAAACATGCTCTCAATGGTAGGCTGGATTACTTTCCTTTGTGGTGCTGTTTTCATTAAGCAATAATAAGATATCTCAAAATTAGAGTGGGGGTCTGGGGATACAAGTTTAAAGACTCAAACAGTACATAATCCCCAATTCTACATATCCAACAAAAAAAGACTGTGAGTCTAAAAATCAAGTGACCTTAAAAAATGCTGTACCACAAATACTGCAACAAAAAAGAATGTTCGTACCAAAATATCACACTGGATATATATATATGCATTAAAGATCTATATATGCATAAAAAGGTTCCCATCACCCACTAGAAGTGGCTCGCTTCATCATTTGGGAAACCAGGTACTTATCAGAGAACCATCCATCACCAAATGAACATGGATAGAGGTTCAGAGTTTGTCCCGGATGCAACTATGGATATGTTGCTCCAATGAAAGGAACCAATCTACAAAATGGTATAGGGTGATGTGTGCAGTGCGAGTGAACTAAATGTGATAGATAAAATTGGAAAACAAGGCACAAAGAAATTTTATTTGAGTGCTGCCTTGATGCCAAATTAAAAACAGTGCTGTGACAGTTTAAACAAATAACTGTGTTGGATCTGGTGTACATGTTTCAGCTTATAGGTAGATTATACCCCAGCTTTCGTCAGGACCATGACAAGCTACTGCATATTAAACGTGAAAAAACAGATAAATCATACAACCTGAACCTTTAATAGGTATAGGAGAAATTACCCGAACAATTCTGGGTATGCGCCTTGCCTCACATGGCAACTGCTCAGGCTTAAGGAGGCACCGCTCTATCCGTCGGTACCTCAAACGGCAGCCGTTTGAGGTACCGATGGATAGAGCGGTGCCTCCTTAACCGAGGTACTTGATTTTTAGACTCACAGTCTTTTTTTGCTGTTTTCATTAACCCACTTAGGCTCAACGACACAGATTGTCTCATTGCGGTCCTCGGTCGCCTTGGTGTCTCAGCCTGACTCAAAGTATGGCTCTTACTGCGGTGCCACTCTGATGTTACTGAGGAGGATGTGGGCGATACCACTGCACTACTGGGGATAGGGCTAGAAATGCCTCCCTCTTCTTCACCTTCCACCGCAATAATATCGCTCCCTGATTCTTCCTGACCAACTTCAATGGGTTGAGTTTTTCTACTTTCTTTTAACTGAAGTAGGTGATTCTCCCACACGATAGTGTGGTGTATTCTGAGATGACTTGCTTGTCCTCCGGTACCATAGTTTGTACCAAGCTTACCACACCGAACACCTTGACGACAAATTGAGCATATAGCAACGTTCTCCCCCTTGGTGCTAACAGAAAAAAAGTCCCAAACTGGGGAGGAGAACTTTCTGGCACTGCTGGATGTGCCACTTTCAATACCAGATGAACTGGAGGGTGTGCTTGAAATGTGACCCTGTGCACCTAGACTGTGACTTTTACTACCACTACCTACTGAGATGGTTGAGCTGGATGTAGGTCCCTGCCGGGCCTTGGAAAATATGGCAGCTGGAGGTAGTGGTGGTGTAAGCTGTGTTGGTGATATCCGTGCTACATCCCGCTCAGTAGCAGCCTTTCTGGATAGGGTGAGAATGTTGGTCTCCAATCCCTTTGGGGCGGGAGTAATGTGCGTGATGACTGGCTCGTCTTCATCAACATCATCATCATCACCCCCCTCTTCTACATCTACCTCCATAACTCTAAGTTTTTCTGGGACCTTCCTTTTCAGAAGCATTGTCTTGTGGCGTATATCACTCTCAGACTGAGCTGGTGGGACCCAAGTGGCATCACGATCATCAGAAGCGGGGCTTGAAGAAGAAGATGATGGACTAAGCCTCCTTTTCCTTGCTGGTGGTCTGGAAGACAATAGATCTTCTGAAACAGTGGTTTGACTTTGCTCCACTTTGTCTGCAGGAAGCTCGATTTCCTGAAATGCCCCTACGTCAGGAGCAACAACTAGTATGGTGGGCTGTTGCGGCCGCTGCTGTTCTTGTTGCGGCCGCTGCTGTTCTTGTTGCGGCCGCTGCTGTTCTTGTTGCGGCTGCTGCTGTTCTTGTTGCGGCTGCTGCTGTTCTTGTTGCGGCTGCACACTTATCTGCTGAGTTTGCGCCTGCGTTGAACTTGATTGTGTACTACTTTGTGGTAATGACATTTCTTCAACATCGCTGCTTGTTAGTAGACTGGCTACCTCTGTGACACTAAACCCCTTGGGCCTAGGTTGGTGTGGTTGGACCGCTGTGCTGCTCCCAGCTTGGTTCCCGGACAACGCTGCTGCAGGCGTAACTTTTTTGGTGCCAAAAAAAACATTGGCCGGCACACCACCAGTTGTGGTTAATGCACTTCCTTTTTCTGTTCCTTCTTCTCACCAGCAACTTTCTTGGTACTGAACCTGGTAACTTTCTTTGGGGCCATCTTCTTCAGATGTCAGGCAGGATGCAGATGCACAACAAGTTCTGGTCACACGTGGGCGTGATGCGCAGCAGGACTTCTGTCTGGCTGGCAGTACAACGGGTAGCCGGGTGATGCTGATGACACCTCCTCCTCTGTCTTTTGTGCACCTAAAACCGAATAAGCCAGGAGAAGAACATCAGTGAAATGTTGCATTTGTTGTTGTGATTCAGTTACTTAGTACTGTACTAGTGCAAACAAAAAATATAGTCTAGCCATTTATGACTTTTTTTTTAACAAGGGCTATGTTATACTACTGTGTACAGTCACACACTACACCCTCAGGAAGGATAGGAAAGTTAATAATAACCACCAAAATAAAAATGTAATTTGCCATTAAATTTTTTTAGCATCTCGGCATCCATGGAGCTGCTGCTGGCAAAGGGGGTGGATGGATGGAAGCAGTAAGCCAAATAGCCAATAGGAAAACCATGCAGGCCTATGGCAAAAGCAGGACAATAATAACTCTCAGTCCAAACACAAAATAAGGCCACCAGCCACATGGACACTCACAAAACACAAACAAGCAAGGGGCCTGGGAAACACCAGGAGCTGACAAAAGGCCTATAAAAGCCAGGTAAAGGCTGCATGCTAAAGCACACTGCTCTGCCTTTTTAATGCAACAAAATGAAAATATGAACATTCACAGGCCCCAAAAAGGTCTGCAGGGTGCATGCATTGCACACCAACACACCAGACACATACAACAAAAGCATGTCTTTAAGACAACCAACATCAGAAAGGCCACCCCAAAAAACACACTTCCCCCAACTCAATCCAATGCCATCCATGCCCTAAATGATGTCTAAATTCAACAGACCACACAGAAAACACTTGATTAATAAAGCTGTGGCTACCTGCTCTGATCCTAGTGGATGAAAAAGCAGGCCTGTTGGCAGACAAGGCCAGGCAAGCTTGCAGGCCTAGGCTTCAAAATGGCCACCAGCCACATGGCCAGGCCCAACATCATCAGAAAGGCCACCCCAAAAAAACACACTTCCCCAACTCAATCCAATGCCATCCATGCCCTAAATGATGTCTAAATTCAACAGACCACACAGAAAACCCTTGATTAATAAAGCTGTGGCTACCTGCTCTGATCCTAGTGGATGAAAAAGCAGGCCTGTTGGCAGACAAGGCCAGGCAAGCTTGCAGGCCTAGGCTTCAAAATGGCCACCAGCCACATGGCCAGGCCCAACAACATCAGAAAGGCCACCCCAAAAAAACACACTTCCCCAACTCAATCCAATGCCATCCATGCCCTTAAATGATGCTTGAAAATGAAATACATTCAAAAAACACTAAAGGAACAGTTGCTTCATCATGCACACACACACACCCATTAGGCCATGCCCATGACTAGCTCGGGCCTACTACTGACTAGTACTACCCACAACATTTTTAAAAAAAAGGAATAATGATAGTTACCAAAAATAAATTGTAGTTACAAACAGACACAACAACCACTTACTTGTGAAATATCCAAATCAGAAAATCCTCAAATCCAATTGCAATGATGCAGCAGACAAAAAGAGTGATCTTTCCAGCTCAAACTCCAAAGGCAGAATGAGCAGGAGATGGACAAAGCACTGGGAGGAGCCTGCTGGACAGGAACAGGAAGTTGGAGATTCTGTGTCACTTCCTCCCTCTCCCCACCTTTTAAAAAAAGGGCTCCTTGCACAAAAAAGGACAGCCAAATGTCAATCTGAGGAGTTGTTTTCATCCAAAATCATCATTTGCAGAAGGTTTCATGCTGCTAGAGCTGATATTCTTCTCCAAATTGAAAATTTTACATGTTCGAGTTCTCGAGCTTCACATTCCGCCGGATGTCGATGGCGTGTCGAAAATTACTCGATCGCGTTCTCTCGCTCCCTGTCGCGTTGGATATGACGTGTTCGGGGTCTGATAGAGATCAGGGTGTGTATAATATACCCACTACCATGAATAGAGTAATCTCACAGTTACACGCACATGCATACATCATACGCTAGGGCCCATTTCACTACACTAACATACGCTCAAATACTCTACCAGCATTAAACCTGTGGAAAGAAAACTCCTAATCACCCTGCATCTATATCGAGGTCGATAAGACCTGGTTTTTGTGACTGTCCTTAAACATAATCTATACAACATATACAGCAATGATCAAAAATGTAAACCCAATAATTGACAAGAAAAAATATCCAACACCATGTTTAAAATTATATTGCTTTATCTAAAATTAGTCAAAGGAAATCAATCAGAGTAAATCATTTTCTCATAGTTACCTATTCTACCTAAACGTCAGAACGGGTCAGGACGAGTCTCTGTAAATGTCTCTCAAGACGAAGTCCCTTCAGCATCAATCCTCAGCAACGTAGATTCGGTACGCGGCAAAGGCAAAATGGTGGCAAGTGGCAAAAAAAACCCTCTCTAGGCTAACATTTCTTATAGTGTCTAAACAATGGAAAGATACATTGGAAACATAGAAAAAAGTTGTAATGTCCGCCGGACCTGCTGAGCAGAGCGAGAAGGAAAGGATGTAACATCGCTACATTTGAAAATCTCCGCTCAGGAAAAGTTCACATAATAAAGACTACGGAACAGGAACCAAGAAATAAAACATGTATCTTATTAGTTCTACTTCTCCTCGGCAATCGAGCCACAGTTCAGAGTTTTTCTCTAAGGCTCCTTTGTTTCCCAAGGCTGCCAAGGACATTTTCATTTCACTTGGAGATCTCCCAAAACTGCTGCTGTCCTCATGGAAAGTTTTCAAACAAGCAAGCAAGGACCATGGTCAGTTAGCTTCAGGACCATTTCCAGCAGGGGTCTCCCTCGTCACAGTTTTCATATTATAAATCACAGCCAGGCTTACAAATCGGCCATCTTTTCTAGGCCATCATAGGCCTCAATAGACCATCTTAATTAAAAGAAACAAAAACAACGTTACCACAGCATAGTGATTAATCAGTGTTAACCCCACTAATACCCTTATGTGTATGTATTTATCTAGCTCCTGCAACATAGAAAAGCATTAATTCGGAAAGCATTTTGTGCTAAAAAATAAACAGCACATAGCAACGTTTAAACATGAAAACACGCACATTATAATTAATCAGCACGTTTATGCGTACCCTCGTGTAACTCTCTCTCTTGTTAAGACAAACGGATTGATTAATATAAACACACTTGCACAAGACAAATAATTAATTATTAATTATTAATAAAATTAATATGACAAATAGACATGCCAGAACTTCAAAAGCCACTGAATTTTCAAACTGAAAACTCTGCTCCAGCAATCCCCCCTTTGGTGATTTTATCACCAAATAAACCCCCCAAAAAAATTAGTGAAAATTTAGTCCCATTTTAGGAGAAATCGGAAATGTCTTTTCCCCTTACACAACATTACACACCAGTCACTCTTTCATCATCCCTTTTTGTCTCTAAGTAAACACTCTCCCTCAATTCTTCTAATTCAATTTCTTGAGGTTCTCTTTTCAACCTCTTATTTTTCTTTTCTTTATTCAATTTCTTCCTCCCTCCCCTGTTTTTACAACACACACACACCAATCTTATTATCAATAAAGCAACAATTATACAAGTTAAAGGAAACAATATTCTACCTATAATAGTACTACCTATTTTTGCAATAAAATCCTTAACAGCTATCATTTTATTAGCTATTTTAGTTCATAAACTCTCAGCTTCAAGTGGTACTAATTCTTCATGCAAATCAGTAATATTTTTGATATAGACCTTCAGGTCTTTGCTTTCGTCTGGAATGTAAGTGCAACAATGTTGAACTTTCAGCATTCCACAGACTCCACCCTCCTTGGCCAATAGAATATCAAGGGCAAGTCGATTTTGCATAGACATGGCACGTACGGCACTCAATTCCGTATTCACCAAAAGAAACCCTCCAGCGGTATTTGTCGATAAGCGATCAACCACTGTGGACAGTTTCCGAATTCCATAAGCATTCAAAGAAATTCCCACTGCTGGAATCAAAACCCCAAAAATGTCACCCACTATTTCAGACCAAGTTTCTCTCTTAAAACGCATTAGTAAATTAATATGTTCTACATCTGTTATTTTATCTATATGAAAAATCTTTGGAAAAACCAGGCCCACATAACACGTGCCATACCAATGGTCAGGCAACTTGTAATAAGCCTTGTTCCCACAAACATAATATACTCCTGGAAAAATTGTATCTTCTCCACCTCTGAAACCCCAACCTGTTGCAATGAAGTATGTATCATGGCACTCACTAGTCCCAACAAAATATGTATCATATTGGGATTTTACCCTTCTGTGGTGCATCTAAAGCTAAAGTTGGACTAGCCCCATTCTTCAACTCTTTTCCCATCTCAATGTCCCAAATTGTCTCACTCACTTTATATTTTCCCGCTTTCTCATGCATGTTCAATCTTCTTTCCTCTACCATATCCAGAAAAGCTTTCTCCTCTCCTTTCAAACTGCAAGTTAAATTATTCTTAAAAATGTAATCTAATGTTAATCCTTTTTCTTCAATAAAAATCTCACCAAAAGTGTTAGCTTCTTTAGCTGGATTCAGCTCTTTGTTCATTGGCAAGTGCCCAAAAATACTATCTCTGTTAGACATCTTATAATCTACTTTCCCTAACAAATAAAAAACACTACTTAAAATACTACAGGAAATACCATATGTAGCTGGTAAATGATGATAAGTAACACCCTCTGAAACGGATGCAGGTAATTGCATACAGACGTAGCAATCCCTTACTTCCATTGTTTTCACATATTCATATAACAATTTTGAAAAAACATTACTAGAAAAGTTATTAATTGACCTATCTTTGTGTATGTAAGTATTACTAATTCTAATTGAAACTACTTTTTGCGAATTCTTCTCTACATTTGTCACATTCTTTGTATGCATCTCAAACTCTACTTTAAAAGTAACTAATAAAACTAAAACACCCCATAGAAGCATTAATAATCCAGTACAGCAGCAGCACATTCTACACCACCTTTTAAAGAAGGCACATCTATTTCTATTATCCTCTATGTTAGCCATTTTACTACTTTAGTTTAGCCTCTACTACTCCACTACTGTTGGAACTTTTTCAATTCTTCAGCAAATTCTTCAGCTTTCAGTTTTTCCAAATGATCTTTTCGTTCACTTAATCCAAGTGAATCCTTCCTTTATTCAGTTTGGATACTTGTCATTCTTCACTTCAATTTCTTCAACATCAAATTGTATTAGATCTCCGACATCAAAATCCTCAGTACTCGACTCTTCTCCAATGTCAGTCAAGAGTACTTTCAGAATTTCACCAGTATCTTCCTCAACCACTTCTCTCAAGATCTCTTCCGGATTATCTCGAATCACTGTTTCTTCTTTTCCTCCTTCAGACAGTGCCACATAAGACCATTCCGGTGATCTGTACTTTTGGTTGGGTCTTCTTACTCTTTTTATTTCCACTGGTTCTTTTGACTCCTTTGATTCTTCTCCTTCAACTTTTGAACTTTGACTCGAAACTTCATTCACTTGTTCAGCTTTCGATGTACTTGCTCTTATTATTTTGTATCTCAGCCTCTTAACTCTGTTATTAGGCCAACGATCTCCTCTTAACACCTTTTTCGGCTTTATTTCTTTATTACTTCTTTCTCCAATCCAAGTTCTCTTTCTCAGAACTCGACCCTCTGTTTGTTCATTCTCATCATCTGTTTCAAGTGCCTCTTGTTTCCGTTTTCCAGCAGCTTTCTCCTTTTCCACAGATTTTTTCACCACTGTTTGAGACTTCCCTACTCCTGTCCCTCCTCGGGTCTCCGACACGCAATCTTCTTGCTGTCTACTTGTCCCTTCACCTGGCTCATCAAGAATGTTCCCTACACCTCCTCGGGGGTCTTCCGCAATCTGTCCCTCTCTATCTTCTTCTGACCCTACGTCTTCAAGTATAATCTCAAGTGGTTCTTCAATCTCCTCCTCTTCTGATTCAGGAGTAGTCTCTGTGAAATTTATTTTTTCTTTTCTTTTCCCTTCACTGCTGTTTGAAACTTCAGGCTCTCTTACAGAATCTGATCTCTTCTCTGATACTCGCAGTGGTTCATTCGAAGCTTTTCCTACTTCTTTCCCCACTGATTCTGTATCTTCATCATCACTGGAATCTGACTCTTTAAAATACTCTTTACCAGTCCCTTCTTTTGGGTTTGGAACTCTCAGAGTATGACTTGCATGTACCCAGTGTCTCACTCCAGCACACTTTACTGCAGTCGTCGTAGTCAGAATAACTTGTCTTGGCCTTCCCCACCTTGGAATCAAGCAATTTCTTCTTCTGTGAACTTTTATCCTCACCCAGTCTCCTGGACTCAGATCATGGGCTTGCTTCTTCTCAAGTGTGGTAGCTTCTTCTCCAACCTGGTGAAACACAGAATGAACTGCGTCAGCCAGGCCTTTACAGTAATCCAAAATCATGTCATCAGTTATTGTCACCAATTTATTGACAGGCACGAATGCATGGCGCATTGCACGTCCCATGATTATTTCGTGCGGACTCAAACCAGTAGTTCTATCTGGAGTAGATCTCATAGTCATCAGAACTAGAGGTAAAACGTCTGGCCATTTCATGCCAGTGGCTAAGCACATTTTTCCAATCCTATTCTTGATTGTGCCATTAATCTGCTCAACCACACCAGAAGCCTCTGGTCGGTATGCACAATGTAGCTTCTGCTGTATTTTCAATGCTTCACAAATCAAACCCATAAGCTCATTTTGAAAGTGTCCACCTCTATCAGACTCAACTGTTACTGGAAACCCGTACCTAGGAATCAACTCCCTTAACAGTAACTTTGCCACTGTTAATCCATCATTTCTTCTAGTCGGGTAAGCTTCCACCCACCTTGAAAACAAACAGACTACCACTAAAACATACCTCAGTCTGTTTACTTGGGGAATTTCAATGAAATCAATCTGCATTCTTGTAAAAGGACCTCCTTCTCTGCCTATTGTCCCCAGACTCACCACTGTTTTTTTTTCCAGTGTTAAATTGCTGACAAACTAAACACCTCTGACAGATGCTTTCTGCAATTGTCCTGAACTTTGCATTGTACCAGGTCTGCTTGAACGACCTAACCATCGCATCCCTCCCCAAATGTCCCTGGCCATGATACATCCTTGCCATTGACGACAAGATGGAGTTGGGCATTACTGGTCTGCCATCTCTGTAGACCCAAACATGGTCTGTTTCTCTTGGAGCACATCCTGCCTTAATCCAATCTTTTTTCTCTTCCTCTCCTGCCTCATCTTGCAACTGTTTCACTTCATCCCAGGTTTCTAAGACATTAGTAAACATCACAGAGAGTAAAGACATTTCCCCCTCTCTGTCCCGATTGATGGACTGATTTGTCTTGGCACAGTATTGCGCAACATCGTTGGCATAACGGTTTCCGACCGTTATAAAATCCTCCCCTTGTCCATGGGCAGCACATTTTACAACTGCTAACTCCTTAGGCAGCTGTATCGCCTCAAGCAATTTACCAATCATTTCAGCATTCTTTATCGGAGTTCCACTCAATGTCAAGAAACCTCTTTGTAGCCAAAGCTGGCCAAAATCATGCACCACTCCAAATCCATACTGACTATCAGTCATTACAGTTGTCCTCAAATCTTTCCCAATTTCGCAAGCTTTTGTCAATGCCACCAATTCAGCAACTTGCGCAGATTTCACTCCTTTCAATGGTGATGCTTCCATGACCTCTGAAACTTTGCATACCGCATATGCTGCGCATAGCACACCATTATCATTTCTCAGGCATGAACCATCCACAAACAACACATGATCACTCTCATGCAAGGGTAGATCCCTTATGTCTGGTCTCGGTTTTGTACAGTAATCCAGCACATCCAAACAATCATGATCATCTTCCATCTTCACACCCACATTTTCAATATCTGGCAAAAGTGTCGCTGGATTCAAATTTACACATCTCTCAAGAGTCACATTTGATGCTCCCAGAATCACTTTTTCATATTTAGTCAACCGACTATGTGACATGTACTGAGTTCTGCTTCTTGTCAAAAGAATTGCCACATTGTGAGGTACGAATACCCTTACAGAATATCCCATTATGATTCCCTCACTCTGTTCCAGGCTTCTGCATGTTGCTGCCACAGATTTCAGACAACCTGGTAAACCCACAGCTACAGGGTCAAGTGTCGATGAGAAGTACGCAATAGGCCTTCTCAGTAATCCATGTTTCTGAATTAACACTGAAAGTGCACATCCATTTCTTTCACTGCAGTACAGCTCAAATTCCTTTTCGTAGTCAGGCATACCCAAAGCTGGAGCCTCACACATTTTACTTTTGAGCTCTTCAAATGCTGCCATTTGTTCTGCATCTAGATCCAATGGATCTGTCATCTCACTTTTTGTCAGTTTAATCAGTGGCTTTGCTATCAAGGAAAAATTAATTATCCACTGACGACAATAACCCACCATACCCAGGAACATTCTCACTTCTCTCTGGGTTTTTGGAGCTTTCATTTCTCTGATTATTCTGATCCTGTCATCAGTCACTTTTCTCAGACCCTTTTCAATATTGTGTCCAAGATAATGCACCTCTTTCTTGCAAAATTGCAATTTGGCTGGAGATACCTTTAACCCTCCATCTGCCAGATGATTCAGTAAAGCTATAGTATCTACTTCACAAGCTTCACGTGTCTTAGATGCCACCAGTAGGTCATCAATATACTGCACTAGCACTGAACTCTCGGGCATGATCAAACTTTCTAACGATTTCTTCAATAACTGATTGAATATCAAAGGACTCTCCGTATACCCCTGTGGGATACGACACCATGCTAAGATACGCTGGCCAAACCTAAATGCAAAAATCGGTTGGCTATCATGATGCAATGGAATTGAAAAGAACGCATGACACAAATCAATCACTGTATACCACTCAGCATCATGTGGAATTTGATACAGGATCACTGATGGATTTGGCACAATAGGACAACATGCCGTCACAATTTGATTAACTTTTCTCAAATCCTGTACAATCCTAAATTTCCCATTGGGCTTTTTTAGTCCCATTATAGGTGAATTACACGGACTACTCAGTAGTTCTCTCAGGACTCCTTGCTGAATCATTTTCTCAATTATAGGAGTTATCCCTTCAATTATTTCTGGTGTCATTTTGTACTGAGGAATGTTAGGATATGTGATTCCCTCTTTCACTGCAATTTTCACTGGATCTACATTATTCATCAATCCCACATCCTCTCCAGTAAAATCCCAAACTGTCCTTTTCACTGTGTCTCTCAGCTCTCGAGGCAAATCCTCTGGATTAAACACAGCAAATGCACCAATTAACTCACTTTCTCTATTCTCTAGAGTCACTCGGTACAAAACATCTTCATCTGGTGTCTCAAAGGCTATTCCATCCGGTGTACAAAAAATTGTGCAGTTCATCTTGCACAACAAGTCCCTACCTAACAGGTTCACTGGACTAGTGTCACAGACAATGAATCTGTGCATGTCTGAAAATTTCCCTATCTGTACTCTCACTGGTTCAGTAAGACGTGTTCTAATTTGCGTATTGGCCACACCAACTACTTGGATTGCTTCATCCGAGAGAGGAAGATTTCTAACATCTGTTGACCTGACAGTTGATCTTGTCGCACCTGTGTCTACCAAAAAAGTAACACTCTCCTCATTTATTTTCCCATCCACAAATGGTCCTGCCTGGTCTATTTCTAGAGTTGCACCAAGTATGCACTCTTCTTCCTCTCCTCGGCACCGTCAATAATCACCCTCAGACTCACTCCCTTCACTCTTTAACAAGTACTGTTGTACTTTGTTAGAACGTCTTGGTTTGTTTACCTGCTCATCATTGTAGAATCCTGAATCCTGATTATACTTTTGTAACCCTCTATTCTGCGGCAAGGGCGGTTTTGGCTCTTGACTCTGCTGTCTCACAACTTTCTGTTGTTGCTGCTGTTGATTATTTCCTTCGTTCTGCACCTGTTGATTTAAGGGTTTATTTTCATTACTTACTAATGGTGGATTAGGACATTCCGATCTCCAATGCCCCAATTGGCCACAGTTGTGACAAGGAAACATTTTTTTCGCTTCCTCAAGACTTCCCTTTCCTTTCCCTGCATATCTAGGTCTATTCCCTGCATTATTTCCTGGATTATTCGCTTGTTCCACTAACTGTGCTTCCTGTCTTTCCGCAACTTTCACTTGTGCCCACATTGCTTTCTCTTTCAGCTTTCTTTGTTTTGCTTCAATTTCATCACTGAAGTATTTTGCATGCCTCAGGATCTCATCTACTTTCTTACTCTGCCAGTCCACTGTGTGCTCACGAATTCTCTCACCAATTTCAGGTCTAAGGCCATATACAAATCTGTATACAAAATGACTCAAATCTTTGTCACCCAGGTGTTCATCTCCACTGAATTGTTTAAATGCCAGTATCAGCCTCTCGTAAAAAGCATGAACTGATTCTTTCGCTTCCTGTTGTGTTCGATCTATTTGAACCCAGTCTGTCTCTTTTGCAGGTACTTTACTCTTCAGGTATACCATCACCTGATCATACTTTCTCATTACCTCTGGATCTGGTGCCCCTGTTCTTGGGTCTCTTGGATATTCCTCAGTAGGCCAACTCACAACTATTTTACACTCAGTCCACAAGTCTGCTGGAACAATTATATCAAACAGACTATTCAGGTCAACCCACAGCACTTTTGACAATTTCACAAACCTATCTACCTGCCTATACCACTCGACGGGCTTTTCTCTCAATCGAGGGAAATCATTCGTGAATGATAAAATATCCTGTCTGGTCCATGGAACATGTACATATCCTCCTCCAGGTATTTCTCTCATAGGATAATTATCCACTGGTTTCTCCTTTTCTCTCACTGGAAATGCTGAATAAGTTGTTCTATCTTCAGCCTCATCTCTTTTCTTGTACCACCTATCCTTCCACTTTTCTACATCACCCCATCTTCGCAATAATGCTACCATTTCCTTAATCTGTCCTGTTCTACCAGTAGCATTCAAATTCTCAATATCCTTCTCTGTAAAATCCATCCTGTAAGTTCTTTGTAAAGCTTTCACTTTATCAATGTCAACTCCCTGCTCATTCGCTATTGCTCTTAGCCTGTCATGTGTATTTCTTGCTCTCCAGGTGATGTTTTTGCACATGAACATTAGTTCACCATCATGATGACTCTTCAGAATCTCTGTTGGAACTGTTCCTGTAACAAGCTCTTCTAGTTCTACACGTAACCTAGCTACATCAATTACTTGTGAATCTTTATCCTTTTTCTGTAGAACCTTCATCCAATCATTCAAATCATCAACTGTTATTTCAGCAGTTTTTCTCACTGGAACCACTCTCTTTTGCGGTTCTAAAATTGGCATCCCTGAACAACTAGCTTCACTAGCATCCAATATTTCACTACATGTGTCATGTCTTGATTGTCTCAGGTCACTTCTTTCTGCTCTTTTGCCTGAATCTCCTGAAGGACCAACTGAATTTGTCAGATTATTCCCAACATATGGAATCACCAGTCCATTCTCACCTGTCCTCTGTTTGTCAAACACAGGCATAACTGGACCTATTGTTACAGGCACCGTAACAGCTTCTAGATTCTTCGTTAACTCCCTAATTTTCTCTGTCAACTCTGTTGTAGTTCTGGCTAATTGTCTGGCATTCTCATCAAGGTAATGATCATTTCTTACCTCAGGTGTCTCATTTTCTGTCTCACTAACACACACTGTATCTCTTATCGGAGAAACAACTGGTGTACTTTTATCCGGTTCTGGTCTATATGGAGGTGGTCTCTTGTAAATCATGTCATTCAAGACCTCATCCTCATACTCATTAACTCCATATTTTCTCATTTCTGACTCAGGAACCCTTTCTGCTCCTCCTTCAACTGTTCTCATCGGATATAATCCCTCTGACATACTAACATCTCGCCACCTTTTCATTCGATCATGATGAGTCACACGATCATGTCTCCTCCCAAACATGTACCTATAGTACCCTCCAGATCTCTGTTTTTCTCGCTCATGTACTTCCTCTTCCCATTCCACTAAAGCCTCGAACTGTGTAGGTCTTGGTTTCGGGTCTAGACATAGCATCTTTTCCCGTAAATTTCTCAACACGGCTAGATTAAATGAACCATGTTCTGGAAATGCTAGAACACCATCTTCTTTAGTATACCTAACCCAATTCTCCAACCATATACAGGTATGAAACCCATGTCTTGCAGCCATGAAGGATGCAGGTGTTTTCGGTGGAGGTAACAACTCACCCTCTCTTGTTTTAACATCTTTTTCCTTGCTAAACCACTTTTTAATTTTACCAAAAAATGTTTTCTTCTTTTTCTCTTCTTGGTAATACATTTTAGCGTTTACCAAAAATAAAACTCTCTACTCTTTCCGTATTATAAATATACAATACGAATTTTCAACCAATAACAGCGCGACTCACACTAACGCACCAATCCTGGAACGTCTACGTCACTAAATAGCCCTTCCAATCCTTGCGCGGCTCACACTAACGCACCAATCCTAGCGCGAGCACTATTCTGATCTACCATCCAATCAGAGCGCGGTCTTTCTGACGTCAACAGTCGCTGCAGTCGCTTGTCTCCTGTCTTCTGTCACTCGTCTACCCCTCCTTTACAAAATCTTTTCAGTAGACTTCGTGTCAAAATTTCTACAAAATCTATTAGTTACAACATAAAAACATCTCCATTGTCTGCTTCGCTAACCACAGAATAGTAAAAAGAGAGTCTATTTCATAAAAGACCTCTCATTGACACAGTAGCACTTCCTCTACTCTGCCCTACTAACATACATTCATTAACTGTTTCCTCTAGGACTTGTCCAAAGAGTCTTACAATCAACTAAATGTACAAACATTCACGCACATTCATACAAGAAAATATAGTACATACGCACAGAATCCTGCTTCCCGAGAACAGCGCACAATCTGTCCTACTACAGAATTATAACATACATCAACTAAGCAAGCTTTCTTTGCCCAGTTCTTCAAACAAGCTCAGAAAATACCTATTACTCCTCCCGCGATAAGCTTTAACGGAAATCCTTACGGATCCCTGGGACTTAAGACCAAAGTTTCACAGATAACCTTCACTATCATACACACTCCTTATATACCAGAAATATCTAATAGTAACATACGACGATGTCACTGATTCCGAACCCAGACAATGTGAATTTTCCTGCATACATACAGGACCAACAATCCCGTCTTTCCCGAGAGCAGCATATACTTCCCTCTGCCCTACTACGGAACTGCTACCAGCTTCCAAGTTCCAGAAGCACTACATATAACTCAACATTACGACTCCAACATATAGTATTAGTACATATACCAACATGAACCAATAATCAATAATCAATAAACTAATGTACAAGCAATCTTATCAGATCAAGACAATCATCAAAAACCATCCTCTGCTACCAGGAAATTGATAGAGATCAGGGTGTGTATAATATACCCACTACCACGAATAGAGTAATCTCACAGTTACACGCACATGCATACATCATACGCTAGGGCCCATTTCACTACACTAACATACGCTCAAATACTCTACCAGCATTAAACCTGTGGAAAGAAAACTCCTAATCACCCTGCATCTATATCGAGGTCGATAAGACCTGGTTTTTGTGACTGTCCTTAAACATAATCTATACAACATATACAGCAATGATCAAAAATGTAAACCCAATAATTGACAAGAAAAAATATCCAACACCATGTTTAAAATTATATTGCTTTATCTAAAATTAGTCAAAGGAAATCAATCAGAGTAAATAATTTTCTCATAGTTACCTATTCTAGCTAAACGTCAGAACGGGTCAGGACAAGTCTCTCGGTAAATGTCTCTCAAGACGAAGTCCCTTCAGCATCAATCCTCAGCAACGTAGATTCGGTACGCGGCAAAGGCAAAATGGCAAGTGGCAAAAAAAACCCTCTCTAGGCTAACATTTCTTATAGTGTCTAAACAATGGAAAGATACATTGGAAACATAGAAAAAAGTTGTAATGTCCGCCGGACCTGCTGAGCAGAGCGAGAAGGAAAGGATGTAACATCGCTACATTTGAAAATCTCCGCTCAGGAAAAGTTCACATAATAAAGACTACGGAACAGGAACCAAGAAATAAAACATGTATCTTATTAGTTCTACTTCTCCTCGGCAATCGAGCCACAGTTCAGAGTTTTTCTCTAAGGCTCCTTTGTTTCCCAAGGCTGCCAAGGACATTTTCATTTCACTTGGAGATCTCCCAAAACTGCTGCTGTCCTCATGGAAAGTTTTCAAACAAGCAAGCAAGGACCATGGTCAGTTAGCTTCAGGACCATTTCCAGCAGGGGTCTCCCTCGTCACAGTTTTCATATTATAAATCACAGCCAGGCTTACAAATCGGCCATCTTTTCTAGGCCATCATAGGCCTCAATAGACCATCTTAATTAAAAGAAACAAAAACAACGTTACCACAGCATAGTGATTAAACAGTGTTAACCCCACTAATACCCTTATGTGTATGTATTTATCTAGCTCCTGCAACATAGAAAAGCATTCATTCGGAAAGCATTTTGTGCTCAAAAATAAACAGCACATAGCAACGTTTAAACATGAAAACACGCACATTATAATTAATCAGCACATTTATGCGTACCCTCGTGTAACTCTCTCTTGTTAAGACAAACGGATTGATTAATATAAACACACTTGCACAAGACAAATAATTAATTATTAATTATTAATAAAATTAATATGACAAATAGACATGCCAGAACTTCAAAAGCCACTGAATTTTCAAACTGAAAACTCTGCTCCAGCAGGTCTCTTTCTCCTTTTTGCGTTCGATTTGACGTGCAGGTTCAGAGTTTGTCCCGGATGCAACTATGGATATGTTGCTCCAATGAAAGGAACCAATCTACAAAATGGTATAGGGTGATGTGTGCAGTGCGAGTGAACTAAATGTGATAGCTAAAATTGGAAAACAAGGCACAAAGAAATTTTATTTGAGTGCTGCCTTGATGCCAAATTAAAAACAGTGCTGTGACAGTTTAAACAAATAACTGTGTTGGATCTGGTGTACATGTTTCAGCTTATAGGTAGATTATACCCCAGCTTTCGTCAGGACCATGACAAGCTACTGCATATTAAACGTGAAAAAACAGATAAATCATACAACCTGAACCTTTGATAGGTATAGGAGAAATTACCCGAACAATTCTGGGTATGCGCCTTGCCTCACATGGCAACTGCTCAGGCTTAAGGAGGCACCGCTCTATCCGTCGGTACCTCAAACGGCAGCCGTTTGAGGTACCGATGGATAGAGCGGTGCCTCCTTAACCGAGGTACTTGATTTTTAGACTCACAGTCTTTTTTTGCTGTTTTCATTAACCCACTTAGGCTCAACGACACAGATTGTCTCATTGCGGTACTCGGTCGCCTTGGTGTCTCAGCCTGACTCAAAGTATGGCTCTTACTGCGGTGCCACTCTGATGTTACTGAGGAGGATGTGGGCGATACCACTGCACTACTGGGGATAGGGCTAGAAATGCCTCCCTCTTCTTCACCTTCCACCGCAATAATATCGCTCCCTGATTCTTCCTGACCAACTTCAATGGGTTGAGTTTTTCTACTTTCTTTTAACTGAAGTAGGTGATTCTCCCACACAATAGTGTGCTGTATTCTGAGATGACTTGCTTGTCCTCCAGTACCATAGTTTGTACCAAGCTTACCACGCCGAACACCTTGACGACAAATTGAGCATATAGCAACGTTCTCCTCCTTGGTGCTAACAGAAAAAAAGTCCCAAACTGGGGAGGAGAACTTTCTGGCACTGCTGGATGTGCCACTTTCAATACCAGATGAACTGGAGGGTGTGCTTGAAATGTGACCCTGTGCACTTAGACTGTGACTTTTACTACCACTACCTACTGAGATGGTTGAGCTGGATGTAGGTCCCTGCCGGGCCTTGGAAAATATGGCAGCTGGAGGTAGTGGTGGTGTAAGCTGTGTTGGTGATATCCGTGCTACATCCCGCTCAGTAGCAGCCTTTCTGGATAGGGTGAGAATGTTGGTCTCCAATCCGGGACGGGGGTAATGTGCGTGATGACTGGCTCGTCTTCATCAACATCATCATCATCACCCCCCTCTTCTACATCTACCTCCATAACTCTAAGTTTTTCTGGGACCTTCCTTTTCAGAAGCATTGTCTTGTGGTGTTTATCACTCTCAGACTGAGCTGGTGGGACCCAAGTGGCATCACGATCATCAGAAGCGGGGCTTGAAGAAGAAGATGATGGACTAAGCCTCCTTTTCCTTGCTGGTGGTCTGGAAGACAATAGATCTTCTGAAACAGTGGTTTGACTTTGCTCCACTTTGTCTGCAGGAAGCTCGATTTCCTGAAATGCCCCTACGTCAGGAGCAACAACTAGTATGGTGGGCTGTTGCGGCCGCTGCTGTTCTTGTTGCGGCTGCTGCTGTTCTTGTTGCGTCTGCTGCTGTTCTTGTTGCGGCTGCTGCTGTTCTTGTTGCGGCTGCACACTTATCTGCTGAGTTTGCGCCTGCGTTGAACTTGATTGTGTACTACTTTGTGGTAATAACATTTCTTCAACATCGCTGCTTGTTAGTAGACTGGCTACCTCTGTGACACTAAAGCCCTTGGGCCTAGGTTGGTGTGGTTGGACCGCTGTGCTGCTCCCAGCTTGGTTCCCGGACAACGCTGCTGCAGGCGTAACTTTTTTGGTGCCAAAAAAAACATTGTCCGGCACACCACCAGTTGTGGTTAATGCACTTCCTTTTTCTGTTCCTTCTTCTCACCAGCAACTTTCTTGGTACTGAACCTGGTAACTTTCTTTGGGGCCATCTTCTTCAGATGTCAGGCAGGATGCAGATGCACAACAAGTTCTGGTCACACGTGGGCGTGATGCGCAGCAGGACTTCTGTCTGGCTGGCAGTACAACGGGTAGCCGGGTGATGCTGATGACACCTCCTCCTCTGTCTTTTGTGCACCTAAAACCGAATAAGCCAGGAGAAGAACATCAATGAAATGTTGCATTTGTTGTTGTGATTCAGTTACTTAGTACTGTACTAGTGCAAACAAAAAATATAGTCTAGCCATTTATGACTTTTTTTTTAACAAGGGCTATGTTATACTACTGTGTACAGTCACACACTACACCCTCAGGAAGGATAGGAAAGTTAATAATAACCACCAAAATAAAAATGTAATTTGCCATTAAATTTTTTTAGCATCTCGGCATCCATGGAGCTGCTGCTGGCAAAGGGGGTGGATGGATGGAAGCAGTAAGCCAAATAGCCAATAGGAAAACCATGCAGGCCTATGGCAAAAGCAGGACAATAATAACTCTCAGTCCA
Organism: Triturus cristatus; assembly: GCF_964204655.1. NCBI lineage: Eukaryota > Metazoa > Chordata > Amphibia > Caudata > Salamandridae > Triturus > Triturus cristatus. The sequence goes on from NC_140581.1 coordinate 500,363,579, forward strand.
AACACAAAATAAGGCCACCAGCCACATGGACACTCACAGAAACACAAACAAGCAAGGGGCCTGGGAAACACCAGGAGCTGACAAAAGGCCTATAAAAGCCAGGTAAAGGTTGCATGCTAAAGCACACTGCTCTGCCTTTTCTTTTTAATGCAACAAAATGAAAATATGAACATTAACAGGCCCCAAAAAGGTCTGCAGGGTGCATGCATTGCACACCAACACACCAGACACATACAACAAAAGCATGTCTTTAAGACAACCAACATCAGAAAGGCCACCCCAAAAAAACACACTTCCCCCAACTCAATCCAATGCCATCCATGCCCTAAATGATGTCTAAATTCAACAGACCACACAGAAAACACTTGATTAATAAAGCTGTGGCTACCTGCTCTGATCCTAGTGGATGAAAAAGCAGGCCTGTTGGCAGACAAGGCCAGGCAAGCTTGCAGGCCTAGGCTTCAAAATGGCCACCAGCCACATGGCCAGGCCCAACATCATCAGAAAGGCCACCCCAAAAAAACACACTTCCCCAACTCAATCCAATGCCATCCATGCCCTAAATGATGTCTAAATTCAACAGACCACACAGAAAACACTTGATTAATAAAGCTGTGGCTACCTGCTCTGATCCTAGTGGATGAAAAAGCAGGCCTGTTGGCAGACAAGGCCAGGCAAGCTTGCAGGCCTAGGCTTCAAAATGGCCACCAGCCACATGGCCAGGCCCAACAACATCAGAAAGGCCACCCCAAAAAAACACACTTCCCCAACTCAATCCAATGCCATCCATGCCCTAAATGATGTCTAAATTCATCAGACCACACAGAAAACACTTGATTAATAAAGCTGTGGCTACATGCTCTGATCCTACTGGATAAAAAAGCAGGCCGGTTGGCAGACAAGGCCAGGCAAGCTTGCAGGCCTAGGCTTCAAAATGACCACCAGCCACATGGCCAGGCCCAACAACATCAGAAAGGCCACCCCAAAAAAACACACTTCCCCAACTCAATCCAATGCCATCCATGCCCTAAATGATGTCTACATTCAACAGACCACACAGAAAACACTTGATTAATAAAGCTGTGGCTACCTGCTCTGATACTAGTGGATGAAAAAGGATGCCTGTTGGCAGACAAGGCCAGGCAAGCTTGCAGGCCTAGGCTTCAAAATGGCCACCAGCCACATGGCCAGGCCCAACAACATCAGAAAGGCCACCCCAAAAAAAAAAACTTCCCCAACTCAGTGCAATGCCATCCATGCCCTAAATGATGTCTAAATTCAACAGACCACACAGAAAACACTTGATTAATAAAGCTGTGGCTACCTGCTCTGATCTTAGTGGATGAAAAAGCAGGCCTGTTGGCAGACAAGGCCAGGCAAGCTTGCAGGCCTAGGCTTCAAAATGGCCACCAGCCACATGGCCAGGCCCAACAACATCAGAAAGGCCACCCCAAAAAAACACACTTCCCCAACTCAATCCAATGCCATCCATGCCCTTAAATGATGCTTGAAAATGAAATACATTCAAAAAACACTAAAGGAACAGTTGCTTCATCATGCACACACACACACCCATTAGGCCATGCCCATGACTAGCTCGGGCCTACTACTGACTAGTACTACCCACAACATTTTTAAAAAAAAGGAATAATGATAGTTACCAAAAATAAATTGTAGTTACAAACAGACACAACAACCACTTACTTGTGAAATATCCAAATCAAAAAATCCTCAAATCCAATTGCAATGATGCAGCAGACAAAAAGAGTGATCTTTCCAGCTCAAACTCCAAAGGCAGAATGAGCAGGAGATGGACAAAGCACTGGGAGGAGCCTGCTGGACAGGAACAGGAAGTTGGAGATTCTGTGTCACTTCCTCCCTCTCCCCACCTTTTTAAAAAAGGGCTCCTTGCACAAAAAAGGACAGCCAGATGTCAATCTGAGGAGTTGTTTTCATCCAAAATCATCATTTGCAGAAGGTTTCATGCTGCTAGAGCTGATATTCTTCTCCAAATTGAAAATTTTACATGTTCGAGTTCTCGAGCTTCACATTCCGCCGGATGTCGATGGCGTGTCGAAAATTACTCGATCGCGTTCTCTCGCTCCCTGTCGCGTTGGATATGACGTGTTCGGGGTCTCTTTCTCCTTTTTGCGTTCGATTTGACGTGCCCGCGTCCTCACTCTCTCGCTCGCGGTGGAGAATGAGCGCGAGCAAGAAACAAATTATCGCTAAGCTGCGGAATGCGCAAATTTTGACATTTTCGCGCTTTCCGCGGTACGCGAAAATGCCAAATTATCGCAATTTCCGCGAACGGAAAGGAATTTTGGCCCAGGCCGAGCTTCTACCTGAAAGATCGCGTAAGCTTTACGTGCATGTCTATAGTTACGGGTGGCAGGGTAAAAACTTATGTGGCTGTACATTCCAGGGTTCTTGTTCATCTCCTCATGCAGGCCACAGAAGAAAACGAGACCGCAAGAGTAGAGGGAACGCAACGGGTCACAGTTACCTTTTGTGGGGTTTGTCCACAGCTTCCTTTTTCGTCTCACGAAGGGTCAGGACCGGGTTCTCCTATAATCAATGTGGGGGCTTCTGCAGAGTACGGCTACTTCACTGTCTTCAGTTTCAGGTTGGCACTGTATTTGCAGAGTCCGAGTGGCCCTCTCCCAAGCACACTGCTTCCATCGTCCCTCAGCCCTACTCCTAATAGATTATGAGAAAGTCTTCAACACATTCGACTGGTCCTTCCTGAACAATGTCCTAACATGAGCCGGGTTAGGAGTATAATTTTGTAAGCTTACAAAGCTTTTTTACTCACAACAATCTGCCCAATCCCATTAAACGGTCCACACTCCTCCCTTTCCACATATCCAGAGACACCTGGCAAGGCTGCCCTCTCTCCCCTCTCCTCTTTGCCCTGGCCTTTGAACCCCTGGCATGACTCATACGTTGTAATGATCCAGATAAAGGGGTGGTCATGGGAGGAGAGGTCTGAGGAGAGAATAGCTCTATACACAGACAATGGTCTGCTCTTTCTGACTGACCCACCGAACTTGGGCCGTCGGTGCCTAACATTACTTGACATATACAAGGAAGCCTCGGAACTCTGAGTAAAGAAAGCAAAATACCTACTGGTCCCTATCACAGGTGACTCCGGTGTCGATTCCTGGCAATCTGAAATCCTAATCCGCCGCTTAACATTTTAGTAGTTGGATATTTCCCTACTCCCAGAACCTCGTGGCCAATCTGAAAAAAGACTTTCAGAAATGCGGGGGCCTCCCACTCCACGTCTTGGGCCGAGTGGCCCTCTTTAAGATGATTGCACTAATTCCCTTCCTTTACATGTTCCAAAACTTTCCTTATCCCACTTTTTAGCCAATGGTTCCAAACTTATAACTCTACCATCTGCTCCTTTATGTGGGTAGGCGGTCACCCTCATATTACCTTTGCTAACTGCAGACAATATTCCAGACGACAGAGGGATGGGAATGGGGGACCTACAAAGTTACCATTGGGCCTCCCAACTGATCTCCAAAAGGAAAGGAGTACAGCAACTGGGCCCTCAACAATGCCATAAATGCTACCTTTGAGTGCAGAGAACTGGGCTTTGATGAAACACGTTGAGAACACAGCACATAAAACTAAACCAACCTGCTGAAGTTAGATTTTTAGTCGTATCCCGGCAAAAATATACTTGTTGTGTACTTTTATGGAGAAGCTGGGAGAGGAGAGGGGAGTAAAAGGGTTTGCACAAAGAAAGCAAAGTGAAGTGAAGTGGAAACAGCTCATGGAAAGAGGGCACAAATACACAGTAATCAGAAAAAAATAAATAAGTAGGTCACTAATGTGGGGCTGTAGAAAGGTGCAAGTCATCCAATGAAAAGGATGATCAAGAACCTAGGCATGATAGGAAAGGCAAATACAAAAAGAGGAAGAAAAGCTATTGAATTAGCAGGCAAATGTGATTGACCAGAAAGCCAACCAATCAGAAGCAATAGGCTGGCCCAAAGTCCATTGTAAGTTTTAGTATTCTCTACTATAGCTCTTTCGACGAGAACCAAAAACATGACATCACTCTTTCGAGAAGTGAGGGGATTACCACGTCTTACCTTACTTCTCAAGGTAACCATGAATTGTTTTATTATCTTTGCCTAATGGGTGGACGAAGCCTCAATATTCTAGTTTGGCTTGGAAGGTGCTCAAGAGGGGCATCCTTTGGTGAAATCTAGGGATCCCAGGGAACACACATAGGGAAGTAAGTGAGAGTAAGAGTGCGTGTGAATGACAGAGTGAGTGAGAATGAGTTTAGGGCAGTGTAGGAGTGTGTGAAGTAATGAGAGAAAGGGTGTGTGAGTAAGAATGGGTGAGAATATAAGTGAGCATGAGTGAAAGCCAGTGGCGGCGGGCACGGATCGGCAGTGGCGGGGCGAGGGGCGGGGGTTTTGGAGGAGAAAGGGGAATGTAAAAAATAAACAAAAAACAACACTTACCTTGTTGCCATGTTCCACGTCTCTGCTCTGTCTCTCTTCCGTGGGACTCTGGCCAAACAACAACCACGAAGCACAGCCAGGCTCCCCTGACCAATCACAACACTACAATGCAGGGTTGTGATTAGTAAGCAACCAGGTTCCTCTGACCAATCACAATGCTGCACTGCAGCATGTGATTGGTCTGAGCATCGTGGTTCGGCGCTCATCCAGGGAACGGGGGTCTAGGCATGTTCTCCACGCAGGCTGTAATGCAGCCTGTGTGGAGAACATGCAAAGTGCCCATGAATGCTTGGTCGACCCGAGAGGGCCGGCTAAGCATTCATGCGCACTTAGAGTGGGCAAACTACTCCTCCCCTGCGCTGCTCTGAGGCAGAGTAGCCCCATCAGCCTGCCCGCCCACAAAACAGCTGGAAACAATAAAATGATAATAACAACAAGTTATTATCATTTTATTTTTCCATTCCACATGCTGCTTAAAAGCAGTGGAGTGATGCTCCTCCACCTTAGCGGTGAAAGTGTGTGTATGAATTTGTTACACTTGTAAGTCCGCCTCTGGCCCTGGCACACTGGAGGTACTTCTTTGCATACAGAGGCACCCATTGCACAATGCTGGTACATTAGATGTAATTGTTGGTATGAGGGGAACCTCTGGCAAAATGTTGGTGAAGGCACACTTGAGGCAATTCCTGACATAAGGCACATCAGTGGCAAAATTATGGTGGTAACATACAAGAGATAATGATGCTTTGACATGGTCCCCCTCTTTCCCCCCATAGCACTTAGCTCACCGCGACAGTCCTGGCCCTTATCTTTGAAAACACACATACCCTAGACCCAATCGCACCACTGCCACCTCCACTGAAAAAGTGCTGGCTCAACCAAAGGTTGTAACCCCACCACAAGCCCCAACCCTCCACTTCCCCCCAACCACTACCACCCTCCCAGCAAACTACTTGTCGTCTACTCTGGCGCAGCTGCATAACTTCCCCCTAACCCACAGTTACTGTTGCAGAGGTACACATATCTCACTGGATTTCCATCTCCTATAAGCTTTCGATCTAAGCCACACAATTAGCATGCTCACACCCAGCCTCAGCGAGGGAGCGCCTCTTCGTTGTTACACCCAGATCCAACACCTCCATGTGTTACCCAGCGGGCTAGAACCCATAGATTCCAATGCTGTTTCAAACTGTAACAGTTGCAATGCACATGGTCTAATGGCTCTAACAAGTTGTGTAAAATGTAAAACCTCAAGTTTTCAAAACAACCATACAGGAGATAATTTATGACATTAGGGAGAACAACCATGCCACATTTGGGGAAGCAGGTAATCATGGCAAAATGCTGGCTGACTAACATAATAGAGGTAATTTTTGACATATGGGTCACCCTTAGTATATGGATACAGTCAATGGCAAAATTCTAGCCTGGTCTATTGTATGTAATTATTGGCATAAGGGGACACCTGTGGCATATGGGGGCACCCATGACAAAATGCTTGATCTAGCACAATTGGGGTAATTAATGATATACAGGAGTTTCCACATCACATTTTTTAAAAAATGGGCTAAACTACTGCAGAGTGCCTGGCTTCATTGACATGGCATGAATGTACTTCAACATTTACTGATTACCCTTTCAAAGTGTATGTTCTTTGAGGAAACTCATGTCTGTACTTTAAAATACACTATTTGCCCTCCTGAAGAAATTGGGATTTATCACTTTACTTGCCTGTCAGAATTCAGAACAGATATTACACCCCACCACTCTCAAAGCTCAACAGCCACCAATGTGATTCCCACTTCAACACCCACATCATCTTCAAACCAGCTACCTCACGTACAAGCCTAACAGAAATGGCACTCCTGCATATCTGGCTAGGAATTTTACCACTTTTGCTGCACAGCTCCACATGAGCAACCAGGACATCAAGAGACTGGAAAATTGTAAATGCAAGAAAAAAAACAGAAGGCTTGCCTCATTGTAAATGATCGTACTGAGGATATGCAACCCCTTTTTCAGTGTTCCGCAGCTTTCCAGGTAGATTTGCACTCTACAGATACTTTTGCATGCATGCAAGGCTGAAAGTATAACAAAGGCGTCAGTGAGCAACAGTGCTACCTTAATGCTGTTGAAAAGTACATTTGCAAAGCGCCAGTACACAAAGGAGCCTATTCACTAAGGTAAATAAATATGATCAATTAATAGAGATTTATTGAGCGGGACTTATCACCCGTCAGACTTTCCAGGCGCTGGGGAGGGTATTGTTTTTCGCTGCTCTGGGCTATTTGTTAAGGAGCCAGGTCTGTAGACTTCTACTGAATTCTAGTGAGGTTGTCACCGATTGCAGGTGCAGGGGGAGGTCGTTCCAGAGTATGGGTGCGAGGTGGGAGAAGGAGCGGCCCCTCCTTTTGCGGATATAGGCGGGGTGGGTGAGGAGGAGGAGAGGAGTAGTCAGATGGGCTGGTGGAAGTTTACTCTCTGGTTTAGGTAAGCTGGGATGTTACTGTGAAGGGCTTTGTAGGTGTGAATTTGTAGTGGCAGTGTTTGTTGATGGGGAGCTGGTGTACAGCTCTGAGGTGGGGGTCATTTGGATTAGTCTCGGGAGGTCAAGAACGAGTCATGGATCAGCATTCTGTACAGTTGCAGCCTCTTTTGGAGATCAGTGTTTATCCCTACATAAAGGGCTTTGCCGTAGTCCAGGCAAATGGTGGAGAGGGCCTGGGTGATGGTGTTTCTGGTGTCTGTGGGGAGCCATTTGAAGATTTCTTTCAACATGCGGAGGATGTGGAAGCATGCTGAGGAGACGGCGTTCACCTTTCTTTTTATGGAAAGATTGCTCTTGAGAATGATGCCTAGGTTTTTTGCGTGCTCTGTGGGTTGAGGAGTGGGGTCTAGTTCGTTGGGCCACCAGGTGAGATCCCAGAGGGATTTAGAGCTCTCGAAGATGAGTACTTTGGTTTTGTCTGTGTTCAGTTTGAGGCATTTGTTCTGCATCCAGCTGACTATGTTGGTCATGCACCTGTGGAAGTTGGCTTTTGTGTTGGAGGGGTCTGAGGAAAGGGACAGTATTCGTTGGGTGTCATTTGCATAGGATATGATGTTCATGTTGTGGGATTTGACCAGGATGGCTAGGGGGGTCACAAAGGTGTTGAAGAGGGTGGGGCTGAGGGAGGAGCCTTGGGGGACTCTGCAAATGATGTTCTTTGGAGCTGAGGTGAAGGGTGGGTGGTGGAAGCTTTGGGTTCTTCCTGTGAGAAAGGAGGCAATCCATTTGACGGCCCCTCCTTGGATATGTTTACGTCCAAATGTTCCTTTTCATGCCTGGTAGGCATTCACAAAGAAATACCTGGTGGGAGTTAATTTATTTACTAGGGTGGAGATCCCTGCCATGTTCGATGGCTGTGCAAGCATCTTTTATGAAAACAGATAGAGCACCACATTAGCAAAACTAAGCCTACTTAGCAAAACATGTAGACTCTTGAGAATGGGCAGCTGTGATGTATAGACGTGCACAGCTACAAAGAGGCATCATGTTGTGTGTCACATCGTATCAGTTGAGGATTTTATTGTTATTAGTTATCATTTGTGTACCCCACAATCTATCCAGAAGCACTGTGCAGACAGTAATTTAAAACAAAACTACAAGTCCCACAGTGCACAGGGATACTGGCTTAAGGGATTCCATATTACATGGGCTCAACTGACATTTTTGTTTGTGCACATAGCACAACTCTATGCCAAGTGATAATCCTGAAATTGGATAATGAAACTACAACACCATGCACAGTTAATGTAAACTGCATCGGATTGGGCATTTTAAAATTAATGCTTAAAATGAATGTTTGTCAGTGGTTCTGTGTGAGCTGTTCTTGGCAGGTTTCTGGGCTATCTGCACGATCTAATCCATGTTTACAAAGAACATTTACTCTAAGGATGTGAGCAATTATCATCAGAGTGTAGTTATTGGAGACTATTACATTACAGAGCAAAACAACTTACAGATTGCAGGAATCGCTGCAATCTTGGTGCTGAGGAGCCCCGGGGCATCAGCTCTCATTGACACTGTGCTACACAAGACTCTGACAGCGCCCTCAAGAGATTCTTGTTTGACGCTAGTTTACCCGTTTTTAGGTCTCGCCTACGCAGCGCGCATGCGCTGCACTGCGTAGGCGAGGAGACCTTTAGGAATTGATTCAGTTTTTCGGCCAAAAACGTGCACGCATTGCATTGCTTTCAATGGCAACACGTGCACGTTTGGCGATTCCCTTGCGGGAGCGAGCTTTGAAACCATCTGTTTGTAATTAACTGTCAAACAGATGGTTTCAAAGCTCGCTCCCGCAAGGGAAACAGGCGCAAGCCCCCTCCTCTCTCCCCTCCCCCTGCTACCTCCTCCTCTCCTCGTCAAACTTGTTGCTACTTCCCAGCGTTGAGATTATATTTTCATCCTTTTGGACAACTCCCGGCCACCCTTTCTCGTTGGCACAGTCTGCGTATTGTATTGCCCTTCTTATAAATATCAAATATGTATGAAGGTGGTCCCATGGTCCCATTCAAGCGAATGGAATGTAAACCATTTTAGAAGGGTGGGCCATAATTCCCAGGATGGTCCAATTCAAACCTACTAAAGTATTTTGCTTAATTAAATATGATTGAAAAGAGAACGGCGTCCTTCCTTCGATTGTGAGGTGCCAGATATGCCTCTACTTTCAAGGAAATAAAGCCCTCCCCCTGAGCTTCTTTCCAACTGGGATGTAGCCTCCATTGTGCAGCAGAGGAACCCACTCCGCAAACATTTTTAAAATAAATAGACATCAACTAGAAATACATATCGGCCAATGGTTAGTGTTAATTCACTCGCTTCTAGTCCCGCACACACTCACCTGCCACTGCTACCACACGTCGGAACCTTAGGCTGTCTAATGAGAGCGCCACCTGAACAAGCTTGGAGCCTTTATTACATGCCCCACCCACTATATTGTATTTCAGTAATTATTGGTGCTTTCCATCGCCAACTGATCTCAACCACGCCTCTTTGAATCACGGCTGATCATTTATCCCTTCAACAAATTAGGGGGAGGATTGCTTTGCTCCGCCCATGGCGCTTACAACGCGTGACAGGTGGTGCCACCCACTGTTTGGTTTTAGTCGCCATGTTGGGTTTTACAATAGTCCAATTGTCGCCTACGGTTGACGAGCTCTTCTGCGCCATGTTGAATGGAGTTTTCTGCCATTTACTACCCAGCACAGCTATGTTAAATGCCATGGTGTAAATGCCACCACCATGGCGTCTCCCATGTTGCGAAAGCTTTAGATTGGTGGGCAGCCTACTACAGAGTGTTTACATAGAACTAGAGGGTTAATGTGTTTGTTGATGACAAAAGGTGTGGCATGAGATTTCGCTGCGTCTTTCGATTCTGAACATCTTTGTCCATGTAATAAAAGTGCCACTGACCAGTAATGCCTCTTTGTTTTACAGACCAACTGCAATTTAAATGCTTATGCCTAAACTACGAAATAATAATACAAATCTATAGTTGGGCCCACAGTCGCCCCTTCATACTTGTATAGACAAGACGATGTATAATCGGCAGAGTTGCCGACTTTGGGACTGAGTTCTGGCGTCACCACAACATACCGTGATTCTGGGCAAATCACTCACTGACATTGGGTTTCTGCAGCACGTTCTACCACTGACGAGGAGTTGCTATGCCTAAAAAATGAATCTGCCCTTGTTTACCGTTATCTGGTGCTCATGTAATGTGTTCCAGAAAGTGCACTATGCCCGAGTTCGCGCTACACGGTAACACCAGCAAGTATCGTTCCTGTCACCTGAGTCCCATTACTCTGTAGGGAAATGAGGTATTCTGAACTTAAACTGTCATAGCCAAAGCATAGCTGGCGCCCAATGATGCCACAGTAACTGTAGAGTTGGTGTTCTAGTAGTATGTCTCCTCTGTGCTATTTACTGGACTCAGAGAGGTTCTTTCGACCGAACCGAAGTGAAGTTGATCAGAGTCAAGCAAACGCAACCGGCAGTAAATGGCGCAGGAGCACTGCGGTTCTGCTAGTTATTAAAATTAGTTTAAACTGTGTACAGTGCTACGCAATCCAGACACTTTGTGAAAGTTAACTGGTGGCCTTCAGGTGTTGATTGATTTACTTAACGGTTAAAGAGGCGACAGTAGTGGAAAGCTAAAGGCCGAGCCCTATTTGATGGACTGGGGTTAAGGCTGTTGCCTGGAACAAGGAGTAAAAAGCATTGGCATAGCCAATAGGTCTCACCTTTGGGACCTTATAAGTATTTAGTTATGCAGCACAATATCCTTGGTGCAACAACATTAACTGTTGCATGGTTAAACACTTATAAGGTCCCAAAGGCGAGACCTATTGGCTATGCCAATGCTTGTTATGCAGGCGTTTGTTCAAAGAGCCTGCATACCCGTTGAGGGCGACAGAGAAGTGAAAGCTGCAATAGGTGTGTGCAGTCACTCTCCCTGATTCAGTGTATAATCGGGGAGGAAGCTATTCGGTCCAGCCCCACTTCCCACAGGACCCTTGCCCACCCCTAGTGGTCTAAAGAATGCAATGAAGGGGACAGAAGCCGTATCCGCGGCCCCTTGGGACGGTTGCCCCTGTCGGCCCCTTCAGCTCTGGTGGTGTTAGATACCCAGGACCAAGGGCACAACTAAACCCGAACTTCGTGGGATGGGGAAGCTAAGACTCCCAGCCAGGAACAGCTCGAGAGCTGGTGGCAGCCGTTAAGACAGTCTTTTTTGGCGCTTTCCTCCCCATATCCTCCTTGTCCATGAATTCCCTCACTACCACTCTCCAATAGTGCACCTCGTCTTTCCATATCATCTCTCTGAGGTACATTTCATTTTTTTTATAATGCTACTCATAGTTAACTCACACCCATTTCTGTGAACTGCATGGAACACGTTCTTTGCAGCAGGCTCATTAACCCTCCCTGCTACTTAACGATGAGCCAAAACTGCAATTAGACAAAGTTCTGAACTCTCACTAGTAGGATCATTATTCACCAGAGTTATCTTGATATTTTTATTGTTGCCTGAAAACTATCTGATGCACAAGGAAGTTAATGCGCTTTTGAAGCAAAAATGATTTTTAAACACAGCGCCCCCTACCAGTCACCGCCATAAACCAGTCCTGCTCCCAGCAATGCAGCAGGGCAGGCATCTCCCGAAATGGGGTAAGAGCAACCTCATACCCATTATATTAGGAAAACAATCTATGTAAGTGGTGAGGTGTGATACCCCAAATTCCAGCAAGCAAAACAAGTTAACAGATTTCTTGTAGATGATTTAATGGAGAGTAGACTTTTCCACTGAGAATGTTTTGAAACTTTTGGGATGAAATTTGCTAAAATGCCACAGACCCTTATGTCCATTCATTAAATATTCTAGTACTTTCATGGTGTACCAGGGAAGCCTGGCCTTTCCTAGGAGTAGATCTTGCTTTTTTCAAATGTCTTAACTCAGAAATTACTTCCACTATACCAAGGTCATCATTTTTTAATGGGATGCCACTTATGCAAAGGAGTACGTTCATTATGACAGTGCCAGAAATTTGCCATGGATACTTCAGCCACAGCCATGGGTACCTCAAAAGATGTCCTCCGGTATACAATGGTCAGCATTTTGCTATTGACACCCTCCATAAAATAAGTACAGGGAATCTTATGACAAGAGTCACCTCAAATATCAGTTCCAACATTTTGCTATGGATCCACCCAACATGCTAAGAATTACGGGCATCATGTTGGGGCCTTCAGCCAAGTGTGGTGGTGCGTGTTCTGTGTCCCCGCCACTGGGTATGACTGGACTAGCGGCTTTCTCAGTTAGACAGTTCAAGTACCCACAGCCAATGATGGTGTCTTAATTGAAGCATGTCAGGGCCTGTAGTTTGCCATAGGGAACACCTCCTATCCATAGTTTTTAGTGCCCTTGTCCATAAGGCAAGAGTAACGTCCAGTAAGCCAGTCCAGCAGTACATTTGCATGCATAACACAGATACACTGACACATACACATTTTCTCATATACACATTCTCACTATATCTCTTGCACTCTTTTGTACATTTGTCATACCCATACACAGATACACTGCCACTCACACTTCCATTAGTCAATCTGCTTATATTGTGTTAGAAAAGCTTGCTCTGTTGCTTCTGCTTATGGCCAGGTATCGGCGATGCCCAGGCCCTCCTGAATGACCTCGGACCCTCCCACCTGCAACTCCATCATCCCCCATTGTTAAAGACAGCACACGCCACACTTTTAAAAAACTTTTTTAGGTTAGGGGTCATAAACCCCCGGCTGTATTTATTATGATAACACATCAATTCACCTTAAAATGCACTTAATATAATTTCACAAATTACACGCAGAAACCCCATAAATACGTCCAATATTATTTACAATTTTGATTGATGTCTAACCTTAACATAGACTCTAATACATAGAAATTCCTAATCATATCTAGCCTTGTCCCTGCGTATCCAGCACTGGGCACTTCGAGTGAGATCATGACTGGCAACCTGTGTGGGTCCTTCCCTAGGGGTACGAACCTACCCCCTTCCACTCCTCCCGGAGTAAGCTTGTGACGGGGGTCCTGTCTGCCTGCCAGGTTAACTACCTTGGGCACCCTCTACATCCCTCATTATACCCCCAAAGGTCCTGTGCTAGCTTGGCACCCACACACCAGTGCAGGGATTTGCCATAAGGGCCCTTTTGGCAGAGAGCACTCCCACACCCCGCACCCCGCAGCCGCTAACCGATTTGCTACAAGCACCCCCTGGAGAGCCCCGTGAGACCGCTGTTCCACGTATACCAAGTAAAAGGATGCCTTCTATGGACCTGAAAAGTATACTTCCTTAAAATCACTGTACGGGGCTTCTATTTGGTTTCACGTGTGGATCAAGCAGAAACAGTATTGGACATGAACTAAACCACGTTCTAACATGTAATATCACAGCATCCAAATGATCCTATGAAATGATTGACTTATTTGGTAACCATGGATTTTATCCAGTAACACTTTGCATTTTGGAGATTTTGAGACCCAATTTACAATGTAAAAAAACCTACAAGTCCCAAAATGAAGCATTGTGCTGAATAAAAACCCAGCATTGGCTGAACATGTCAAAAGATCCTCAATCCATCACCATACCCCAAAGCCTCAGCCCTAGTCTCCCTTCTCACGCCTTCCCATATTCTCAGTTCACTCTCCCCTCTTTCATCAGCCCAGTTGTTGCAGATGGAATTAAGTAAGCACCTAGAGCTACGGTAAAAGCAGGTATTCTGTGGGTGCCTTTGTAGAAATATGTGTATCTTCATGAAAGTTGTGTAATTTTTATATATATGCAGAATAAGAGGCGTGCTCATGCAAGTGCTGGATGATGGTAAATAGTGTGAATGAGTGCCGCGGAGTGGAGCAAGTGTAGGGTAAAAGTTGTGCCTATGTGAGTGTCCGCTGAGCTGCATGAACGCAATGTGAGAGGAGGGCCCATATAAGTGTCAGATGAGAGGAATGCTTGCAGAGTGAGAGAATTGAGTGCATGGTGTGAGCGGTGTAAATTCAGGGTGAGTGGTGTGCCTGTGTGTGGTGAAGGTTGATCGGAGAGAGTGAAAGGTGATCTGTGAGAGTGACTGGTGAGTGCATGGACTACTGGCAGACTATTGTCCCTGTGTGCAGGGGGATAAAGAGAGTGCCTGTATGAATACAGGCTGAGAGGTTTGTCCTTGTGAGTGAAGGATGTGAGGAAGAAGGGCACAGTGAGTGAGTGAGTGATGTGACTCCGGTTGAATGCTGTGCTTGTTTGCGTGGTGTGAGTGCAGGGTGAGTGCTGTGCCCATGTGAGTGAAGGGTGAGCTGTGTGAGTGACAGGAGTGCCTTTGTGAGTGCACAGTGAGTTATGTGACAGTGTGAGAGTAGGGTGAGAGGAGTGACTGCTGGGTGAATGATGTGACATGAGTTTGGGTGTGGGTGAAAGTGCAGAGTGGGAGGAATGAATGCATGGTGAGTGATGTTCTTGTTTGAGTGAGATTGCATAGTGAGCAGTGAGAGTGACAGGTGAGTGCAGTGTGATCACAGTGAGTGAGGTGAGTGGTGTGCTCATGTGAACACAGGGTAAGTGGGGGAGAACAAAGTGCGGTCATGGCAAGGGGCATAAGTGCAGTGTGGCTGCTGTGAGTGAAGGGTGAGTGGTGTGCTCATGTGTGTGCAGGGTAAGAGGAGGAGGAACAGTGTAAGTGCAGCCTAACGTTGTGAGTGCAATGTGATCGCTGTGAGGGTAGGGTGAGCGGTAAAAGTGACAAGTGATTGGAGTTTCATGTGAGTGCAGGTAAGCAGTGTGCTCGTGTGAGTACAGAGTAGGAGGAGGGTGAATGGCATGAGTGCATGGTGAGCAGTGTCAGTGCAGTGTGATTGCTGGGAGTGCAGTGTGAACACGAAAATGAAGGGTGAGTGGTTAGAATGAGGAGGGAGTTGTCTGAATGCAGAATATATTCCCAGACTCCTGGAGTAACTCAGCATTATATTGATGACTGGCGTAGGGTTTCAGATATAAGTTAAACTATTGCTGTTATGGCATCAATCAGGGATGGAGGGAGGAGGAAATAAATAATGTACTGATCCTGCAACAAACATTCAGTCTCCTGATTAGGGTTGCCAGCTGATTGGATTTATATTGGCACCACTGGTATTTTGATGTCTCAGCCAGTACAAAAATAAGCAAAATCACCCAAAGCCAGTATTTGTAGCACTTATTTATGTATAATTCACAGCAAATAGAAATAGCACTTTTAAATGTGTTCTAGGGCTGCATTAATGATCCCTGATTAATAATTAAAGGGAACAAAGACAGAAAAGTCGTGTTACAAATGGATACGTACCATTTTATTTACATATTCTATAGTGGTTCAGCACACACTTATCTAGTCACTAATACATGTAACACATTCTTTTAGTCCATATTGTACAGATTAAGAACGGTGGAAACATCTTAATACATGTAACACATTCCTTTAGTCCATATTGTACAGATTAAGAGCGGTGGAAACTTCTAAACGGGCAACAAATGTAAGAGTCGTTCCTTCTTCCAAAATTTCTTTCTTCTTTGTTCATGAGTTTTTTTCTTTAAAATCACAACACGAGATTGGTAGCCAACATGTTTCGTACACCTGGGACTTCTTCAGGGCTTAGCACGCGAGACACCTTCTCGCTCGTGCCCCATATTATGCCTCCTAGCGGAAGAGAATAGTAGGAATTATATGGAGTATGGTAGCTCCAACGCGTCACAGAATGGCATCCGGTTCTGTAGAAAGAGTCTACATTTGTTGTCCGTTGAGACGTTTCCACCGCTCTTTAGCTGTACAAAATGGACTAAAAGAATGTTTTACATGTATTAGCGACTTGATAAGTGTGTGCTGAACGACTATAGAATATTTGGCTTGGGGAATTGGATTTCTGACATAGAGGTGTAGGGGGTGTTAGAAATGGGGTCTCTAGTTGGCAGGGGTATGTTACCCTAGTCCAAGTAGGGACCACAGCTTCTGACAGGGTAGGTCTCAGAATACCCCCAGACCACCCTCTGGTAGCTTGGTGCAAAAGCAGGTTGGTTAAACTCAGGAGGCAATGTGTAAAGTATTTGTGCAACACCCACCCACCATAACACAGTGAGACACCACAAATAGACACTACACCAGTTGTTTATAAAAATATAAAATCTTTATCTATATTTTAGGCAGGATCAAATCAGTAGAAATTCCACATATATCTTATTTGCAATATCTGCTGTCAGTGTTCTGAAGTAATCTTGCAAGTTCTGTAAGTCTGTGGCAAACTGCATGGGCACTAGTTCAGTTTCAAGGTTTATAAGGAAAAGACAAGAATCCTAGGGTCTACGTACTACCTCTAAGTTACAACTTAAACCTATGCGATAGTAATCAACCTAATTGGTAAGAATAACTGAACAGAATGTTCCTAAGGGCAGATCCCTTTTAGGACGTAATCCCTCACTCACCAATGGTGACATGCTTCATCATAGGGACTCTCCTCCCAAAGGAAAACCTAGTTCCTTTGGGGGCTACAACCCCCTCTCTGAGAGGGAGGAGCTCAGGGATGTTTTATTTATGTTCAGTTACTCTTACCGATTAGGTTGATTACTATCGCATAGGTTTAAGTTGTAACTTAGAGGTAGTACGTAGACCCTAGGATTCTTGTGTTTGCTAATAGTTGGTTGGGGATATAATCCTTAGTGGTCTTTAAAATTTTCCCTTGGACTCTCTCGTTCGAACTGTTTGTTTATTAGTATATTGAGCAGCCGCGAGTCCATTTTAGACCTTCAATTTTTGACTTTATTATCATTTTTCATGAGCCGAATTTGATTTAAAGAGGTGGTTTTTCACATATCTGTTCATTATACTACACACCAATTTCTTACCATGGCTGAGCGCCCAGGTTTAGCATTTGATGATACAATATCCCAATCCATTTTGACCACCCCGAGCATTATAGACACCTTCCAAGGGGGTACTTTGACACAGGGGGATGACTGGACTAGATTATTGACACTTAAGAAATCTCATTCCCGGGTTTACATACATGGCGCCATCATGACGGAGTATTTAAGGGGCAATTGTGCACCCACGGGTCTGATAGTCACCAATGCTCCTTGTTTCTTGAAGGTTAGCTCAGTCAAGGGGGCCACAATGGTGCCATAACCCTTGAAAAATCTGCGGTAGTATCCTGTGAGGCCCAGGAAAGCCCTGATCTCAGTCTGTGTCTTGGGGGGCCTCCCAGGCCAGGATGGTTTCTATCTTGGCCTGTAGGGTCTGCACCTTACCCCCACCCACCAAGTGTGCTAAGTACACTACAGACCCCTGCCGTATCTGGCCTTTGCTGGCCTTGATAGTCAGGCTTGCCTGTTGCAGGGCTTGAAGCACTTCCCGGAGGTGACATAGATGGTCCTCCCAGCTGCTGCTGAAGATGGCTATGTCGTCCAGGTAGGCAGCGGAGAAGGCCTCTAAACCGGAGAGTACCCGGTTCACCAGCCGCTGGAAGGTGGTAGGTGCGTTTTTTTAGTCCAAAGGGCATCATCCTAAACTGGTAGTGGCCCTCTGGGGTGCAAAAGGTGGACCTTTCCTTAGCTCCATCCGTTAGGGTGATCTGCCAGTACCCTGATGTGAGGTCAAAGGAACTCAGGTATCGGGCAGCGCCCAGCCGGTCAATGAGCTCATTCGCCCTAGGGATGGGAAGAGCATCAGTTTGGTCAGAGAATGTAGCCCTCTGTAGTCCACACAGAACCTAAGTTCAGGTGTGGTGCACGGTGGGGCAGCTTTCGGTACCAGAACCACCGGAGTGGACCAGGGGCTGTTAGAGGGCTCTATCCCCCCCAACTCCAGCATCTTAGTGACTAAACTCTGGATGCTGGCTTTCACCTTATCTGAAAGTCTGTAAGACTTAGTCTTGACAGGGAGGCTGTCCCCTGTGTCCATATCGTGGGTACACAGGTGGGTAATCCCAGGGATGAGGGAGAACACAGAGGAGTACTGCTCCAGGACCTGGCGACAGTCCCTCTGTTGCTCAGGCGTCAAGGATGGGGAGAGGACCACTCCCTCCACCGATCCGTCCTTCTCTTGGGAAGCAAAGAGGCCCGGGAGAGGTTCGCTTTCCCCTTTCTCGGCCCCATCAGTCACCATCAGTAGGGTAAGCTCAGACCTCCCATGGTGGGGTTTGAGGCGGTTGGCATGTAACACCCTGTGGGGTTGCCAGGGGGTCTTAAGGTCCACCACGTAAGTGGCCTTGCCCTTCTTCTCAAGTATCTCATAGGGGCCAGTCCAGCAGTCCTGGAGGGCACTGGGCTCTCCAGACTCCATGACCCACACCTTTTGTCCAGGCTCTAACTCCACAGGGTGAGAATTCTGGTCGTACCATTCCTTCATTACCGCCTGGCTGGCCTCTAAGTTGTCAGAAGCTTGCTTCCACAACTTAGCCATTTGGCTGCAGAAGGAGAGCATGTAGCTTACTACGTCTTGGGGAAGCCTCCTAGGAGTCTTCTCCCACCCATCCTTTACTAAGCTGAGAGGTCCCCTCACAGGGTGACCGTACAAAAGCTCTAAGGGGCTGAAGCCCACCCCCTTCTGCGGTACCTCCCTGTAGGAAAACAACAAACAGGGCAAGAGAACGTCCCACTTTTTCCTCCGACCCTCAGGCAGACTCCTGATCTTGCCTTTTAGGGTCTTGTTAAATCTTTCCA
Source organism: Triturus cristatus (assembly GCF_964204655.1). Lineage (NCBI taxonomy): Eukaryota > Metazoa > Chordata > Amphibia > Caudata > Salamandridae > Triturus > Triturus cristatus. The sequence continues at coordinate 500,382,346 of NC_140581.1, forward strand.
CAAGACCATTTGTCTGAGGGTGGTAAGGGGTAGAGAACTTGTAAGTAACCCCACACTCCTTCCACATGGCTTGCATATACGCGGACATGAAGTTAGTGCCCCTGTCAGACACAACTTCTTTGGGGAAACCCACTCTGGTAAAAATCCCGATCAGGGCCCGGGCCACCGCAGGTGCAGTGATAGTCCTCAGTGGGACAGCCTCTGGGTACCGGGTGGTGTGGTCCACCAGAACCAGGATAAACCTGTGACCAGAAGAGGTTGGTGCATCCATAGGCCCAACAATGTCAATGCCCACCCTTTCAAAGGGGGTGGCAACGACAGGTAGTGGTTCCAGGGGGGCCTTCAGTTTGTTTGCTGTTTTCCCACTAGCTTGGCAGGTCACACAGGTCCTGCAGAATGTGTCTGAGGAAATCCTCATCCTGGGCCAATAGAAATGTGGGACAAGCCTAGCAAAGGTTTTGTCTTGGCCCAAGTGTCCCGCCAAGGGGATCTCATGAGCCAACTCCAAAAGAAAGGCCCTGTAGCACTGGGGGACCACTAGGGTCTGTGATGACCCATGCACAGGAGCCTTGGGCTCACTGTAAAGGAGGCCGTCCTCCCAGTAAATGTGATAGTTCCCGGAGGCATTGCCTACTGTCTGGGCTTCGGCCTGTCGCCTCATGCCCTTAAGGGTGGGGTACTCCCTCTGTGCCTGACAAAACTCCTCCCTGGTGGGTCCCTTTCCACCTGCCACTCTGCAGAGGTAGGTAAGTCCCCCAAGGGAGCAACATTCCCCTCCGTGGACTCAGGTGCGACCGCTGCAGGTGCCCCATCCATCACACGGGTGTGCATTCCGGGGCGGGCCTCCCACGCCCTTGGGCTTTTTCCTTTTTAGCAGCTGGCTGGGCCACTGTCGCAGGCTCCTGCCCTGGTTGACGCCCTTTCCGGGCAGCCATGGACCGTGTGATAGCACAGATTCACTCTGGTAACCCCAGCATCCCCACATGCACTTTGAGCTCTACCTCCTTCCAGGCAGTGTGCTCAAGGTCATTCCCCAACAGACAGTCGACTGGCATAGCAGGGCTTACAGCAACTCTTAGAAGGCCTGAAACCCCTCCCCACTCAAATGGAACCTGGGTCACGGGATAGTGACCTTCCCTGTTGTCAGTCATCACAACTGGGTGGAATGCATCGGGAATTACTTGCTCTGGGAACACCAGCTGACTCCTTACCATAGTCACGCTGGCGCCTGTGTCCCTCAGGGCCTCCACCCCCTGACCATTGATGGTGACCCACTGCCTATACTTGGTAGTATTTGAGGGCACATGGATCTTTGGAACCATCTCACTGGCTCCCAGGGACCCTAGGGTCAGCCCTGCCCACTCACCCCCATTATCTAGGGACAGCTCCTCCCCCAGCGCTACACTAGCCACCCCGGGGTTGGGAGGGGTTGAGAGGGGGTGCTCTCTTTCGACACTTGGGATCCCCCTTGTAGTATCCAATTTCACCGCACTCATAGTACCGGACAGTTTTAGGCTGCTGACCTTTGTCAGGATAAGTAGGCTTTTGGTGGCCAGATTGGGGCTGGGACCTGGACCCTTTCCTGTGTGAATTGTTTTGGGGGCCCTTGAAGAACTCCTTCTTTTTATCTCCCCTCTCTTTCCTCTGGTTGGAACCCTGACCACCCTTTTGAGAGTCCCCCCCAGATCCCTTGGTGGACACCCTGATACTGACCCAGGTGTCCGCCTCCTCCGCAAGCTTCCTAGGCTTAGTCAACTTGCGATCAACCAGGTGTTGGCACAGCTCTGGAAAACATTTCTCTAGAAGGTGATCTCTCAAGAACAAGTCATACAACCCTTCATAGTCATTCACATTGCTGCCCCTCACCCAGCCCTCCAATACTTTACTAGCGAAGTCCAAGAAATCTACCCAGTTCTGTGTGGGAAATTTGTGGCTATTCCTAAACTTCTGCCTATACTTTTCAGGTGTAAGACCAAACCTTTTGAGTAACGCTGCTTTCATGACAGAATAGTTGGCCTGGTCTGGCTTCTCTAGGTAAAGGAGTGTGTCCCTAACGTCTGGAGGTATGTACTTGTACAGACCACCCCCCCAGTAAATCTCTGGGACCCCATGGGCTCTTAAGGACACCTCATAGGCTGCTAACCACTTATCAATATTATCCCCCATCTTAAAACTGTCCATCACATCTTTAGGCATAAAGACCCTGGACTCGCGTGAAGCTTCAGTAGGTATGCTGCCACCATTCATGTTGCTGTTGGCCCCTATTTGTAGGGCTCGGATATCCTTTCCTCCATGGCCAACTTTTCTTTCTCACGATCCCGCTCCATGGCCATCCTTTCTTCCTCACACTCTCGCTCGAGGTTGGCGAGCTCTAGTCTAAACTGTCTCTCCTCTCTCCTGTCCTCCAATTCCTCTGATGACAGGCTCCTTGCTGAAACACTACTGCCTGCCCTGGAGGTACTTGGTAACAAATTGCCATTTGCCACTGTAGGCAGTAGGTCAAGATCTCCTGTGGCGTCGTGTTCTGATTCCTCTTCATCCCCTTCTCCTTCTGGGTGGGCCAGTGCCCATGCTCTCAAGGTTTTTTGAAGCTCTGACTTCTTGGCACTACGCTTGAAGAACACCCCTTTCTACTGGTAGAAATCCTTGAGCTGCGCCATCGTGTGAGCTTCCAGGTTGGCCAGCTCGAATTCCATTTTGCTCGGTAGGACCTCAGACGTTTGTAGAGAAAACCAATGGGACTTAGGCAAAAAGGATTTTGAAAAAGAGCTACTCACAATCGCCAGTCAGGGAGAATTTTGGAAAAACCAAAAAATGCCAATTTAGAGAGGACAGACAAAAATTATCCAGTCAGAGAGAGGGAAAAAAAACCAATTAAGATGCGTCCGTTGTAGGATTATGGCGCACACTGAGTCACTGTAGGGTGTTACACAAGCACAAGTCCTAATCCCACCGCTGCCACCAGTGTTAGAAACGGGGTCTCTAGTTGGCAGGGGTATGTTACCCTAGTCCAAGTAGGGACCACAGCTTCTGACAGGGTAGGTCTCAGAATATCCCCAGACCACCCTCTGGTAGCTTGGGGCAAAAGCAGGTAGACTAAACTCAGGAGGCAATGTGTAAAGTATTTGTGCAACACCCACCCACCATAACACAGTGAGACACCACAAATAGACACTACACCAGTTGTTTATAAAAATCTTGATCTATATTTTAGGCAGGATCAAATCAGTAGAAATTCCACATATATCTTATTTCCAATATCTGCTGTCAGTGTTCTGAAGTAATCTTGCAAGTTCTGTAAGTCTGTGGCAAACTGTATGTGCACTAGTTCAGTTTCAGGGTTTATAAGGAAAAGAACCTGTGCAGGGACTGTGTTCCTCCTAGTCCCCAGACAAGCATCTCTAGCGCGGGGTCAGTCAAAACTAGTATGCTTTTAAATGCTTTCAGGCCACAAAGTCAGTTAATAAGCCCAGGTACCGCAAGGGGTTAAACTTCCAGCGTTAATGTCCCCCCGCCGTGCTTATAGCCAGAATGTGGTCGCAAAGAGTCAGACTGGCACTTCTATATTAGCCCCGCTGTGCTTGCTGTGTCGGCCCCGGTCTCCGCCACGATTCTAACCATACCAAACATGACATACCTATTAGGTCCCAGTCAGAAGTTATCCCATAGGGGGGTTCCCAATGTTAGTATATGGAGGGGTAGGCCTCACTGCGGTAGCAGGGGACTGTGGCAGGTATGCCAGTGTCACCATGTTTTTAGGGGAGAGCACCTGCACCTTAGCACTGTTTAGCAGTGGTAAGGTGCCCAGAGTCCTAAGTCCAACAAAAATATACGGTCAAAGTGGGAGGCAGAAAGGACAAAAATGTAGGGGGAGACCACCCTAAGGCTGACAGGTCCAACAGGGGGTCACACCTCTGGTTCTTTGCACTACTACATAGCTCAACATAACTTTTTTCCTCTACCCCGTGTGGATGAGTGCAGGACAAGCGAGCCTCGACCCTTCTTCCTATTGTTTGATCCATTTTATTTACTGTCTGATTTAGTGTCAAGGCAAGGCTTTTGCAGACTCTTTCAACCACAATAAATGTCTGGTATTTTTCTCTAGGAAAGGTGGCATCCCTACTCCTAAGATGCCTTTTCATGAAATGCATTCTCCCACTGTGGCAGTAAAAACTGCAGGGAAGTGCGGTGGGGTGGTGGGGCTGGGTGGGGGTGGGGATTTTGACAGACAAAGATGACAGAAAATTAATTATCCACGGGCCGTGGCTGAGTAAAAATAAATTACATATGTAAGGAATAGGCAGAGTGCGGACCCATGGAGTACTGAAACGAGTAGAAAAACACAAAGCCTCGTTAAACAGTTCACAAAGGCTTGTAAATGGTCTTTTAAAGACCTGTGAAAAACTCGGGTGTGGCGGAGAGAAGACTCTAGACACTGCCCAGCCAAGCCCACAGCAGCTCAAGCTGCAGCAGACCAGGCTGAGGCAAATAACCAGAGGGGGAATAAAGCCCTTTTAGCCCTACGGGCGTTGCGTGCCTGCACTGGCTCCTCAGTCAACAACATTCAAGAAGTAATATTCTGTTTTTTTCATACATGCAGCTTGCTGCAAAACAGCTTTCTGCAAGCTGTTCTTTTGCACACGCTGAGGGGCCTGACCGAGTCCCCTTGGTTGGTGAAGCCCGAGGGCCCTCCTCCTCACTGCAGGTGCTGCAGAGCCCTGTGTCACACATGAGGGTTGGGCACGGACTTCGTCCAAGGCCATGTTCATCAAAATCGGTCACAAACTGAGGACTGGTAACCTGAGGTAGATTGGCTGTGTGCCCAACCCCTGTTGTACAATCCTTCATAGCTGTGAGGTATTGAGATCTGGAATGATTTGCAATAAAAGTAATGCATTAACCAATAAATTCCAGAAATATATGTTTTTTTTCTTCTTTTTTTGAAGTCTGCATGCTTGGAAGTTGTTTTTTAAGCCCAAAAGTTGTCAAGAGCTGACTGGCTACAGAGATGTGGAGGGCGGCCTGAGAGTTCGCTGTTACAAGCTGATGATCTTATGACTCAGAAAAACTCTGTTTACAAATCATAAAACCTCAAGCCTTTTTACTATAGGACATTGTTAGGTTACGCCCAGGTTCTGATCGTCAATTACAGGGCACATTTCTGGAGAACAAACACTTTTCTTGCAAAGCTTGGTGTTTATAAGTTCAAAACAATGAGTCAGTGAGAAGTCTCACCTTAAAATGTCATCAGAAAAGACAGGACTTCCTTCTCAGGGTTTCTAGACTTTCAGGGCTTGCAAGCTTAAGACATAGCAACAACAAAAAATGAAGATGTGAATAGACATGATTTTGTTGTTTACTCTCAGGGACAGATTTACTAATATGTGGCATTGCTGTACTGCATCAAATTATTAAATTAAGATATGGCGCATTCCTGCTCCCTCTCAGTGCTGACCACTTGTGGCTGCCAAGTACTACTAACACTGGCACCAGTGGCGTAACACAGGCCCCCGCAGCCCTAGCGGTGCGGGAGGCCCTAGAGCTGCAGGGGGCCCCCTCAGCACAGAACTCAGGCCTGAGAGCTCTATATTAAATCTGAAGCGGGGTTCCTCCATGTACCTTGAAGGGGGGGCCCCCTGAACGTTCGTTACGCCAGTGGCTGGCACCCTTGCATCACGGTGCAAAGGTACCTGCATTACAGGCAGAATTGTTTTTGAGCAGGAAGGCACACTCCTGCACAAAAACAATTCTTTGAGGCTTTTTCCTCTTTCTATGTGCACTGCAGGATGCAGTAAATGTCAAAAGAGGAAAAGACAAGGAGAAGTAAACGTATTTCTCCTCATTATGACACCTCTGGGAAGATGTGCGATTCTGATGCATTCCCAGGTGTACTAGTATTAGTGTCAGGGTGCAAACCTATACATACATTTCCTTCTTTTCGTGCTGGTATTGGACTGGGGGCGATGTAGTCCCTACCAGACTTTATTGCTTCTGCTGAACTCGTGTCTCTCAATAAATTCGTTGACAATAGTACAGAAGGTAAGAATATCACATTCTGGTAAAGAACGACAGACTTGGAAGATCTGAGTTGTAAGATTTACTTACTGAATAAAAGTACAGAGATGCATAAAATGGACCATCAATTTTAAATCAAAATAGCATTAAGTTCAGCAGACAACACAGCAAAAATCAATAGAGTTCTAGTTCTTCAGAAAGTGGGGAAGAGACTCTGCCTAGCATGGAATAATCCCATTATTTTATAGGACTTTAAACAAAGGATTTCATATATTTACTACATGTTTGCATGGTTCATAGGCTTTTCACCAATAAGAAGCAAGCCAAAGAATACATTTGGAGATTCTCTCATTATTCTACTACATTAGACTTGGGTGTTCCCAGAGTCTACACGTGCAACATGACTTGTTACATTGTTTGTTGGCCAGGCTGGGACAGTTAGGTTGTCGTTGGAGAAGTACATTTAGTTCAGTAATGCTGGGAAAGCCTTGGTCTTTCTATAACAGTCTAAAATCCTTTATTACAGAAAACTAATGGCAGCAATAGTGATCACATGGTATCCTACGATGATGCATCCAAGATGGGCGATGGAACAAAGTTATCTTAAGGTAGTGAAAGCTCGATTTCTCATGTTATGCACTACAATGTGGGAAAACAGATCCCCAGCAGTAAATCTGAGAATGCACCAAAAACAATGTGTGGATGTGTGGGAACGCTGACACTCCACCCATGGAAGGCTTTCTCAGGGCAGCATAATGCAGGGCAGCGACTTGTGTTATTCCAGATTTACAATGCTGTGCAGAGCCAAGCAAGTTGGCTATGTATGGCATAGTTAATCTTGATTGCGTTCCCTTTGCATCACCTTGCGTGGCACACGAGTAAAGCAAACCTCTGATACATCTGGCCCTTAATGCTTAGCTGATGCCTAGGGCATCACTGTTCATTATATTGTGCCTTTATAGTTAACTCGGTGTAGTTTATGATGTTCGCTATCCCTGGAATTAAAGTCTGCAAGCTCAAAACAGGAAGCCGTATTACAAGACTTCTGACAGATCAGCACCAGTCCTGAGGAAGAGGAACCTCAGTGCCAGCACTAATAAAGATAATAGATCTGGACATCCCTAAATAACAGCGAAAAGGAAGCAAAACGGCCAAGTCTCTGAATATGTATTTCATCTATCCCGTGAGAAAGAGATAGTTGCAAGGTGGTCTGCAAAATTTGCGATCGAGAGCTGTGCCAGGAAAATTCGGCAGGTATTCATTTGGGACAGCAACCCTGTCTTGTCATTTGCAAGTGAGGCACTACATTTTCCACGGTGGGACACAAAGGGACAACAGCTCAGAAGAAGTCAGAACCAGAAGAAAAAGGAGGGTGCCAGTAGCCAAGACTCGAGCTTCATTCCTGCTCAGATTGAGCAGGGAGAATCTATAATCCAGCAATGGTATTGTGAGCACAATACAGGAATTCAAACAAAGCGGCTGATAAGAATATCATTGTTAAGTTTGTTTTGCCACAATTTTGCTACATACTTAAAGTGTTTTTTCCACTGAAGTATGAAGCAGAAAAAGTAAATAAAAACAAAATATAAACAAACAAAACTAAAAGATTAAAGTGGTTAATTTATTGATTGTTCAAAACCTGGTACTTTTTAAACCCTGGCATGAAAATAAAGGCAGTGTGTTGTTGATGAAGAATAAGATACAACATGTGTTCCATTACGAAATAAATCATAAAAGTTCAAGTAAAAGCCTCTGCCTGAGCATATTTTTACAAATATTTTGAATTCACAAACTTTCCCAGAAGTAGCTTGGAAATATGCCCCACGTATAGGTTTTCAGGCATGCTACTGGGATTGTTATGTGATTGAAAAAAAAAATACTATTCCCCCTGTGCAGACTTCGAATAGCAGAGGCACACACTTGGGGAAGGTGGCCCCTGTGCAAATCACCCTTTTTATTCAACTCGGTGGGGGGAATAATGGCCCCGAGAAGAAAGACCTTGTCCTACCCCTGTCAAATGTTGGGGTGAGGAGCTCTCATTCCCTCAGTTTGAATAATTTTACTACCCTTTTCAGGATGGAAAGGGGATGGAGATGAGTTTGGGAATGCCCATAAACAAACATGTCTGTGGGCATCCACAAACGTATGTTTTGGAATGTCTATTTTCCATCCCTTGAGTGGGATTTGTGAGTGGTCGTGGCAGAAATCTCTGCCTTCATAGAATCATTTATGCATGCCGGGAATGTTGTTAGGTAATGCAGATTTGTAATGCGCACTATCAGCCAGGAGGGTATCCTGGCACTGAGCAGGTGTGAGTCTAGCCTAGTCTGGGGCCTAGTGAGACTACTCAAAAAGCCAGGTCTTCAGCATCCTGTGGAAGTCAAGAAATGAGAAGGAAGCTCTTACACTATTCAATAATATGTTGCAAGTGTCTATGTTCAATTCTACATAACTACGTGTCCCAGAATGTCTTCATGTCGGCAGGACGGGTTACATGTATATATAGTGAAACTAAAAAAGGACTCACTGACCTTGAGCAAGACTCTTTTGGAGTCGAAAAGCATTGGTGTTTGCTGTGATGATTATCAGAGATTTGGTGTGCAGCGGAATCCTTTCTGTTGTGTTGTGAAATATATATATCCAGATATATGTGACACAAATTGAATCCCGGCACTCTCGAATATTTCAAAATTAGAAGTATATAACCTTAACACGTTTTTGTACCCATACGGCAAAGGTCTATTCACTCACAGGTAGAAACCCAGAGATGGGGTTTGACAGAATTTCTTTAAACAAAATTTTGTCAATTTATTACAAACAAAAGAGGTTATAAATGTAAGCTAAAAGCATCACTTATAACAATTGTTGGCAGGATCGAATACACTCAAAGTAAATCCCAACATCCATATAGATGGCATGACATTTCTTTAGGAATGATGTGCATCAATCCAAGTGAGTAAATACAGAAACAGCCGACACGGGTTTCGTCACATCCAGTGACTTTCTCAAGGCTTTTTATGAAAAAATCGCGGTCCTGGAATATACTTGGTAACGGTGTGTAAACTCTACATGACATGATTATATAACAAATTGATTAAGCTCTGAATGAGCATTTGTGGTGTTTAAAACATTTTTTGAAAAACAACTGAATATTTTCCTATAAATTTCATAAGCAACCTTCACCTATTCAAATATACATATCTTACCAATACACTACCATTCTAGGACATGGTGCATAAAAGTACAAACATCAAATTGAAATCCATTACTAGTGATAAAGAGGCATTAAAGGGGCGAACAATTCATTTCATAAAGATACTTTAACCTAGATGTATGGCCAATTCTTCCTCAGTGTTAAGACCCCTGTTAAGACCTCTAGGGGTCTTAGTCTGGAGATCTATTATGAATCTCCACTCTAGTCTGTGTAATTTAAATTCTCTGTTGCCTCCTCTTTCATTCTGCGGGACATGATCAATACAAAAAAACTGTGATAAGTTTCTGTCACTGTCAGAAAATCCTGTCAACTCACTCATATGTGGGTTCCTTGAACCTCTGTCTAAATGACTGTGGATCAAATTATCCTTTAGTGACCTACTTCTCCTGTATGTAATCCTAGGATAGTCTGACAGGTTTCTTCCTATTACGGGATCTGTCTTGAGAATGTGCCAATTTTGTTTAATTATTTTAGACACATTTTGGGCTTCAACAGTGAAAGTTGTAATCAGTCTGAACTCTGGATTTGTAGTACTAGTTGTTTCCTGTGCTTTATCTTTGAGGAGAGACTTCTTAGGAATTCTATCAACCCGTATAAGCGTTGAATTTAATAAATTCTCAGAATATCCTTGTGTTTTAAATCTCTTAATAGCCTCTAGGGCTGCCTGCTCGAAATCTGACTGTCTTCCCATATGGGATGCTTTTTATTAGAGGCGTAGGATGACTACTGCGGGTTTCTAAAATTGAATTCCCAGCCATTGGCTTACGGAACAGGGAAGTGCACATTTCGCCCTCTGCGATGAAGACTTTTAGATCTAAGAAATTAACTTCTATGGGACTTATTTCCTCACTGAAGCGTAAGTTTACATTGTTGTAATTAAGCACTGTAATGTATTGTTCCGCCTCCTCTCTAGATCCTTTCCATAGGATAAATAGGTCGTCTATATAGCAGTGCCAACCCACTATACAGGAAACCCATCTGTGATTGTTGTCAGCCCATGGCACCTGCTTCTCCCACCAGCCCATGAATAAATTTGCATAGCTGGGGGCAAACCAGGTGCCCATGGCTGTACTTTTCAATTGCATATACAATTGTTGCTGAAAGAGAAAGATATTGTTGTAAAGACAAAATGTGACAAAATCAAGCAACATTTGATTATGTTCAGCTAGTTTTAGCGATCTGCGCCTTTAAAAATTATTCAATTGCTTTCATTCCTTGGGCATGATCTATACTTGTGTATAGACTGGTTATGTCTAACACTATCATCAACATGTCGGGTTCCCAGCAGATGTTCGAAAATATTCTGATGAAATCAGTTGTGTCCTGCACATGAGATGACAGGGTCTTTACAAAGGGGGTCAAAAAGACATCTACAAATTGTGACATGTGTTCTGCAAGGCTACCAATGGAGGAAATAATAGGGCGACCTGGGGGTTTACATGCGTCCTTGTGCAGCTTTGGGAGATGATAGAATGTTGGTGTTATTGGATGTGCACAATTTAGAAAACGCTTTTCTTCATGAGCTAGCATCCGTCGACTGAACCATTTGTGTATCAATTCATGATGTTCCATGATACTTTGATTGTATCTTTGCTTGGTTATTCTTGCGTAGCTTGCTGTGTCTGATAGCTGATGTAATGCTTCCATGATGAGGTAATCTTTAGTCATTAAAACAATATTTCCCTCCTTGTCAGATGGTTTGCATATGATAGTGGCATCCTCTTGAATTCCCACAATTGCCTTTTTATGTTCTTATGTTAAGTTTGATTTAAGTCAATTTCCTTTTGTCTTTTTAGATTTGTTCAGCCTCATTTGTTGTAAGTCAATCTTTACTGCTTCTTCAAAAGTATCAATGGCATCAAACAGTGTATTCAGGATGAAAGTAGACTTAATTTTGAGCCCTGATTTGCTGCTTTTTTGGTCGATACCAAAGCTTTCAATGTTTGTTATCTCTTGTGTTCCAGAGATAAATTCTTCATCCGCCGACATTCGGAGGAGATCCAAGTCCTCTCCTGTTAAAACATCTTTTGCAGTTTGTATTCTTTTAGAGGAAAGTCTAGGCAGAGGTTGATCTAAATGTCCTCGCATTTTGAAGAACTTATACAATTTCAACTTCCTTGTAAATAGGAAAAGGACAATCCGTGAGTGTGTATATTAAAACTTTTGTGTCGGGCAGAATGTAAGTCCCTTCTTGAGTGTTGCTTCTTCAAATTTGGTTAATTTCCTTGGTGTTAGATTAGCTATAGTCAGTTCGTCAGCATCATCTATTTCTTGGTGCGTTTCTTGCTCCTCGTTTGTGAAGCTATGCCCGCACTTGCTGAAGCCTCCTCGCCTTGTTTTCTTCTCTTTGTTGATTTCTCTATTCCGGGGGTTTGCCCCGTCCTCCCCTTTGCCACGTCTGCTGCATTAGTTGGAATTCCTTGTGAAAAAGGGATTGTAAAAAGTTTTGATCCGCCCCTTCTTCTCCTGATTGTTCAGTTTTGCTGGTAACTCCATCACTTCGCAAAGTGAAGGAGTTACCAGCAATAGAATGGAACTTGTACCTGTTCAAATTGAAAAACATCAAACTACAAATGACACACAGATCTCAATTTGGCCAAATACCGACTTCATGTGAATATGTCTCTAATGGAGGAATCTGTTAGTTCCACAACACCTGCTGAGCTACCAAAGATAGATCAAACTTCGTCTGGCTACTTCATCGATTTTGACGATTTCTCATCAGATCCAAGTGAAACCGAGTTACCTCCACTGCCAACACCTGTTCCCCACAAAATAATTTCTACCTGTGGCTGAAAAAGGCCTACTGTGTTTTACCCTGGCTACAGCTCCTGGTTCCAATTGGTCTACTGTTCCTAGTCCTTTGGATTGGTATAGTGATTGTCTTTTTCCTGAATGGACATTACCTCCCAGAACGCTCTGCAGTACAACATGTGAACTTGGTCCTGAAACCGCATACATCTTCACATCGTGAACAGAGAGACCTGTCCTTAGTGAACATTACAGCAGTTCCAGTTCCTGATGGAATAGTTTGGGACGGTTTCTTATGATGTGTATGGTCCTACTGCACTTTTAAGAATACCATATTTATTCAAAATGTCTCTTAATAATATCATCACCTCTAGTACACAATCTGATGATAGGGACATTGAAACTGTGCATACTATGCTATCTGATTTAGTACATTCTGCTGCATTTTCAAATGATGAATTGTATGATGGTACATCTAATTTTGGCGACATGTTCTGTTACCAACACTATGGTCACCATTTTTTGCACAAAGCAAGTATCCCACGTAATGTTTTTACTCACTATCAATAGGAACATTGCCCAACACCACTGAAAGGTAGCTCAACAACATTTGCTGATATATTCTGCTTCTTTCATTTCCCAACTGTCTTTACAGTGTTTTAACTTTTGAAGGGACACTATAGACACAAAGTCTGTCTGGGGGACTAAAGATTGGCAGGTTCAGGGAACTGAGGCCCTATTTAGAGCATGCCTCATACCACATCAGATATTCTTCCTGAACAAGACTGTGCAACAGACTTCCTGTCTTCGGCAAGCCAAGATAAAGGACTTGAACAAGCCTCATATTCCTTTACTTACACACTTTGAGGGTTGGCACAATTATACAGTACACACTGAGGATACATTAGATGCTATGCTACACAATGGTTCTTGAAATTCATCAGAACTCTATTGGAAGGGATAGTTGGTTTGGCCTATCGACACAAATAGGTATCAGTCAAGATTCAAGGGTACCGCCAAAGGGTTTAGTATCCATAGGCCTCACCCACGCAAAGTACAATCAGAACACTCGGGTGGTGACATCTTACAGTGTTTGGGAAGTTGTGCCTAGAGTGGCTAAAAACCTCGACACCGTCTCAGGTGAAGCAACACTCGTCCCTTCTCTTAGGTGACATGGATCTTAGGGATTTTTTGGTAGGTCAACAGAAGCCACATCGAAAGCGCTTCGTGTATGCCATTTACAACGAGCTGTGGAAAATCTCTCAACGGGAGGCTGCTAAAAGACTACGTGTGATAGATAAGGTTAACCTCGAAAAGGCTTCGGCTGTGGTTAACAATGGTTTGACCACACTGTCCTCTAGGATTTATTCACTCGGCAACATTGTGTCTTCTACAATAGATAGAATGGAACAGGATTTGTCTATTCTACAACATGGACAATCGCTATTGCGGTCTATTGTATTATTGGGCTGGACACTACAATCACTGCATTCTGGCCACGTGCCCTGGCGTTACATCAACAGCACAACTGTGTTCTCTGTATGCAATGAAACAGAATGACAGATGGTTATGGCATGCAGAGATGCAAAATATACCATGTTGCACATAAAATTTATTGGACCTTTTACTGTAGCTGAGCCAACTTCAACAGAATGGTAATTCATGGCTACATTACACTGCCAGTCACGACATTCTAATTTCAATACTGTCTGAAACACCATGAGGTAGGCAGATATGAAGCGCTAGGAGAAGGATACATACATGAGTACTGGGAATTACTGTACAGATTTAGATGCAGGAATGGGGACACTGATGTTTTTCTCAGCGGTTCAAACTGTGAAAGTGCCATAAGTGGTTCCTTAGTTTGCAAGGACATTTTGCTTCATGGAGCCTGTAATGCTTCAGTTGCAAACTTGTCCTGTTATTTGAAGGGTACCCCTGCTGCCGTCATCTAGTCACAGTAAGTACTAGGGTTACTTGTTGTTTGCAAGTATTGTTTCCACCGGCCCACACAGTTAAGCAGGCAATGCTATGGCCTTTATAGAATGTTTCCTTTATGGGGTTTGATTCACTGAGCAGACTGAAAGCCATGCTTTTTCAGAAAGATGTGGCCTTAACCTCAGTTCAAGAAACTTTTGATCTCCAGGTTGAGAGGTCTTCATCTGTGATACAGGCAATGGTCCATACTAACTTACCGCTCCATTTCGGAGAAATGGTTCATGGTATCTTTAACATGTCTGATATTAAGGGGACCGTGCACCTATTTAAATTAATAGGTTCAGGACTATTGAGTACCTTTCAGACAATCTTCAGAGTCATTCTAGCATTCATACACTCTGTATTGGGAAGTGTTTTTGGAAGGCTTCCGCTGGTCCTACTACTTGTAGTGGGCATCCTGGTTTTAATTTTCCTGCTTTGCAATGGACATCCCAGTTTATCGAGAGATTGAGAAAGCACTGCTGGCGCGACTTTTTTGTGAACTCATGGTGTTCCATCTGGGTACACCTCAGCTTCAGGAACTAAGTGAGCATTGGTTCCTATCGTTCAGGCCGGTTGGCTTGACTGCATCTTGCCTGTGTTCTGCTGCTTATTCTTTGGAAACAAATGGGTGTTGGACATGTGTCTGACAGTTCCATCGGTTGCGCCACCGGACATAGACGTACTACTGGACCCCTTAAAGGCTCACGAGTATTGGTGTCCACAGTGTATTACCATGTTGATGACGGCATTCTTAGAGCCTCCTTGGGATGCTTCAGCCATAGCGGAATGGACAACGGCTCTACAACGGGCTCACAACTATCATGCTCTTCCCGAACGGCTGCTTTGGAAACAGAAGATCACCTTTGCTCCATTGACCTGATACATGAGGTGTTACAGGGACCGTCGTCTGTGAATGTGAGCGACAGTTATGTTGCGTTACCCACATAGGACACCTAAACATTTGGCTCTCTGTGTGATGGGAACAATTCAGCCTTTTTCTGAAACAAACTAAATTGGAATGAAAAACATTGTTTTATTTTTCTGCTCTCAGTGAGCGCCATGGCTTTCGATGTGCTCAGTCAGTCTGATCATACATTGATTTCTAGTGGATACATAGAGCTTTTTGAACTTCTTTTTACATATAGCATGTTTGGCGCTACCTAAAGTTTACAGATCTTGGGGCAGTGTCAAAAAGCAATGGGTGTTGCGTGGGTACACCCACAGTAACACCCATTGGATGCCCCTTTGCCACAGAAAACTGTGCTAAAGGGTATGATATTTACAAGGCAGCGTTAAGCCACACAAAGTGGCTTAGCACTGCATTGTAAATATGACTCTCTGGTGGCACAATGTCCTTGTAAATATGCCCCAGAGCTGTTTATAGACAGACCCTAAAAAGGAATGCAAACACAAAGGAGAGCGGCCACAGCCTAATAGGTATAATTAATACTGCGATTTCCTGCATTTCCACGCACTGCGGATGTCACTCCGCTACTAGCAGAAGCCCATCCCAGATAGTAGCAACTATGCATCAGGGACAACTGCCCAGCAGCGGAGCAAAGCCAGACAGCATTACCAGTCTCTATTGCTCAATCATTCATCATAAAACGTCATCGGCTATCTTAGGTGTGACAGAGGCTCCCAGCAGACCAACCCTCTCTGTGTCCTATGACCTGTTGTCAGACTCATCTTCTTGGAAGTCTGAGTCGCTCTGAGAGTTCATGCCCATGTCTGCACCTCATAGCAACAACTCTTGCAATTGCTTGAGCACTCTCAGCATTCTCTTCTGTCTTTGTGGGTTGTCTTGGCTTAAAAGATCACATCCGGTCTAAACCAGCCGCGGTGCGTCCATTGGGGCGTAGGGGCGTAGCCCCACCAGCCCTGCTTGGACCCGCGGCTGCCGTAAAATAATTAAAATAAATGTTTTTACTAAGTTAGCACGATATTTATCCGGCGCCGCCGGGCAGCACCCGACTGAATCGGGAGTGCGCAGGGGGGGCGGGCTGGTGATTGATCGACACTGTGTGAGGTGACGTCTTCTAGTTAGTTGTAACTTATTTTCCCGCATGTATGCTTCGGGCAGCAACTTGCCCGAGCATGCGCATGAAGTCCCCAGAGCCAGGGCCCCATTAGCTAGTAGGGGGGGGTGCAGGTTTATGCTGGCGGCAGCCCCTGGCAGCAAAAGGGCGACAGGGCGAGCAGTTAGTGTGCCCTCCAAGCCAATCCTGGCGCTGCATGCAGCGCCAGGATTGGCCGGTCACCGCGCAGCACAGCAGGGGCAATCCATATTGGATGCCGAGCGTGGGTGGCTCAGCCGCCCTGCACAATGGCCAATCACTGTCTCTGACTTAATGTAGTCATGCAGTGATTGGCCATTTGCGGCGCGCGGCGCTGCAGTGTCGTTGCGTTGGATCCGGTTCGGTAACGGTTCACTCGCGTCGCCTCGTGGACCTCGTGGACGGTGTGTGGAGTGGTGCACTGGTGCTGGCTGGCGTGGGGACTGTGGAAGGTAGTTAGGTCGGAATAGGACAACCTGTGTCTCAGCTCTTGAATAATGTGTATAGTTCAGTGTTCAGAGCTTTTCCACAGGGACAGGTGCTTTTAAAGGGTCCGACCGATTCATGTCTCCTGTGTCTCGACTCAAATGAATTTATTTCTTGGCTGGATTTTTTTTGTAGTCGGTAAGAACGTCAAATGCATTTACAAATCATATATGTTACGTTTTTGTTTGGGCTTCAGTGGCTACTTAAAAAAAAAAACTGATCGTAGTCATGGCAAGCTTATTTTTTATCATTGAGAAAAACGTGATTGAACCAGAACCACACCGAAACACGTTGAGCTTGCAAGCGGTGACTGTGAGCGGCATGGGCCGAGAGTGAGGGGTGTGAGCTGAGAGTGAAGGACGTGAGCTGAGAGTGAGTGACGTGAGCCGAAACTGAAGGACGTGAGCTGAGAGTGAGGGACGTGAGCTAAGAGTGAGGGACGTGAACCGAAACGAAAGGACGTGAGCTGAGAGTGAGGGACGTGAGCTGAGAGTGAGGGACATGAACCGAAACGGAAGGACGTGAGCTGAGAGTGAGAAACATGAGCCGGAACAGAAGGACGTGGGCTGAGAGTGAGGGACATGAGCCGAAACTGAAGGATGTAAGCTGAGAGTGAGGGCCGTGAGCTGAGTGAGGGACGTGAGCCGAAACTGACGGATGTGAGCTGAGAGTGAGGGCCGTGAGCTGAGAGTGAAGGTCATGAGCTGAGAGTGATGGACATGAGCTGAGAGCGAGGACGTGAGCTGAGATTGAGGGACGTGAGCTGAGAGTGAGGGACGTGAGCTGAGAGCGAGGACGTGAGCTGAGATTGAGGGACGTGAGCCGAAACAGAAGAACGTGAGCTGAGAGTGAAGGTCGTGAGCTGAGAGTGAGTGACGTGAGCCGCAACTGAAGGACGTGAGCTGAGAGTGAGGGCCGTGAGCTGAGAGTGAAGGTCATGAGCTGAGAGTGATGGACATGAGCCTAGAGCGAGGACGTGAGCTGAGATTGAGGGACGTGAGCTGAGAGTGAGGGTCATAGAAGTCAAGAGAGTGATGGAGTTGGAAGAGAGTGACAGTGCAGAGAGGGGGGCGAGAGACAGAAGAGAGTGACAGAGCTGAGAGTGAGGGGCAAGAGCTGGCAGTGAGTAACGGAAGCCGAGAATGAGGGGCAAGAGTTGGAGAGAGTGACAACGATGAGAGTGAGGCTTGAGTGAGTGATAAGAGTTAGAAGAGAGTGACAGAGCTGAGTGTGAGGGGCAAGAGACGGAAGAGAGTGACAGAGCAGAGAATGAGGGGCACGAGTAGGAGTGACAACCGTGAGAGTGAGGGATAAGTGGGAGATAAGAGTTGGAGAGAGTGACAGAGCTGAGAGTGAAGGGCAAGAGATGAAAGTGAAGGGTAGCTGCCGATAGAGGCAAGGACTGAAAGTGGGGAGGCGGGGAGCAAGAGTGGCATCTGGGTAAGACGACAAGTTACTGAGGGTGAGAGACAGGGGCTAAAAGGAAAGGTTGCGAGCTGCATGTAAAAGACAAGAACTGGAAATGACGGGTAACACCTACGGGGAAGGCAAACAAAAATAAGAATGCCAAGATCTGAGTGATGGAAAGGATAAAAGAGTGAGCGAGAGGAACTGAGAGTGACCTACAGGGGCCCAGCGAGATGAAAGGGAACTGAAGGAGACCGAAAAGAGGAGCGAGCGAGGGAAAGGGACTGAAGGTGTCCTAAAAGAGGAGCTAGAGGGGTGAAAGGAACTGAATGTGATGTTAAAGAGCAGCGAGTCAGGGAAATAACTGGGGGTGGTGTAAAAGAGAAGGCAGAGAGGGAAAGGTTACAAATGCTTAATGTATGTACAAACGAGTTTCCTGACCATTTGTTATGTATTAATGACCATTTGTTATGTATTATTTGGTGATCTATTTAACACCACATGCTGATATGTGACATTCTTTTTAACTTTATTGTTTATATGGAGCTACCAGGGAGGGAGGGCCAAGCACTTTGCCAGGGCCGGTTTTGGTTTCCAGTTCGGCCCTGCACCTAACACATATAAGCTTTAATTCAAACATCTCTCCTCCGGAATAGCTCAAATAATCTCCTGCACTTTTAAGATGTGTACCTCGGGTATATGGAAGGACTCCCCTATTCTCCTGTTCGTAACTATTTTCTCGGGGGTTCCCAAATATCTTTTGGTCTGGCCTGACGTGGCAGGAGTAGCGAATAAGACTCTGATGCTTCATTGCAGAGTATTGAATCCTTCTTCTAGGGCTCCATGGTTGGGCTGTGGCCTCTATAGCAACACATTTCTACTATATTTTAGCCAACTTCGTTGCAAGTGCTATAAATTGCCAACTCCATTGCAAGAGCTGTAAAGCACCTTTCCGTTGATGAGATCTACTTACCATGCCCCAGTGATGCTATCAATGGGGTGGGGAGATGCTTGATTTCTGTCATACTGCAGATCTTAACAAAAATCATTTCTTTTCTGAGTGTTCCCAGGCCAAAAGTATGATATCTGCCTGTGGTTAGGAACATCTTGCAGACTTAGCATCTAGTCACAGCTGGAATTCATATAGCCTGACCAGTGGATAGTAGAACCACTCTAGGAATTTGAAATGTATCATTTTGTGTTCTACTGAAAGATATTGGCTTAATTTGTGAACTGAAGTATCCCCATTGATGGTCTGTGTACCCCCATGTTATCTACCCATTGCCTCGTAACAATTTCGATTGCCACGGCCTCATTGTACATTTTTGTAATTGTCTTCATTTTCTTTTATATGGGTAAGAGCCGCCAGCTCCAATGGGAAATCCTCTAATTGTCCCTGCAGTGCATGGCGGATTCTGAAACATAAGAGGATTCGGGGACATTTCCTTCCTGGCACATAAATACAGAATCAGTGAGGGAGAATGGATGCATTGATCCTAATCTACCAGGGACAGGACTAGGAGAAGCAGGCTTCAGTTAGGAAGTGGTCCCAGAAGGGAGGGCACCGGAGGTGAGGGGGTACGGCCTCTTATTGGTGCACTGTGGGTGGGTGGGATGAAGAACTCTGGGTGCTTCCAGTTATAGAGAGAGAGCATTTCATGTGAGTGAAAGAGAGCTGTGGGCCAGCAACGCTGTAAACGTCTGTATTCTCTCTGATCCTTTGTAGGAGATTGGTGAAATCCTGAGCCAAAAACCAAGAAACATTTACCATTCCATACAAAGTATTCCTGCTTTTATATCATAGAAATACCATTCAAACCCACCTTGAAAAAGAGCATTTACCCATTAGAGCTTGCTAGGGAAGCATAGCTTGGTCCAAATGTAGTTAAGGGAGTCAATTCTGGCTTTGTCACATGGCTCAGATTCTTAGAGCGATGAATACATTATAAAAAGCTGAAAGAAGAACTCCAGGCGGTGGGAGTTTTAAGTGGTTAGCATTTTATGTGAAGCGCAATCAATCCACCAACATCTTTTTTGCCCTCTTAAATGCCTGTTTTCTGGCACTCAGAGTAGGAATCCGAATTTACAGAAATAATGGACGTGAAGTGAATGTGACTAGAGGCAAAGGAATACATATTCGGGGAACAGGAGTGTAAAAGTCTTTCTTCCCTTCCCACAGAGGTGATTCAGGGCAGCCTATTTATCATTGCTGAGGATTAGGCCGCTATAAAAACAAGCAATTGCAATGCAATAGGTCTCGCATTTGCAAGAGTTTGAGCTATTGACAATGCCTTTTATTTATGTGTTTTGAAAACCTGAAAGCGGTGAGTAAATAAGCACTTTGTACTTGTAGTCCTTGCTTACGACAAGCAAGTCTGGCAGTAAACGAGGCGCAGTTACTGCCAGCCTTGGTTCTCGTAAGCAACGACGAAAAGTAGAAAAGTGCGTGTTTACAACCACTTGCAAGTTTTTACAACACATACATAAAATACATGCCCGATCCGATGTCTCGGGTCTACTTCGCTATATAAAACAAAAAATAGAAACATCAGTTGTTGGCCTATATATGTAGGAGCGTTGGTAGTCTGCCAGACTATGTTTGTGGTCCCACCGTCCCAGAAGTGAACTAGCAGCAGGCGGCAGCGCAGAAGCTTAATGTGCCTGCTGCAAAGAACATATATACCTGATGCAGATCACAAAATGCATATGATGTAAATAGGTCAGTGAGGCATTGCTTTTGTCAGAGAGATCCTTTTGGTACTTGCAGTTTCTAAGTTAAAATCCTAACATACAACAGAGAGCTATTAACTGTCATCTAAGAGCTGGATGCAAATTGCAAGGAAAAAATTGGATCGTTATGTTTTTTCCCCACAGTCTTTGTTTCATTACCCTACTGTTTCAAAAATAAATTGTTATCTTTTCATTTTCAGCACCTGACAACCTGAAACATTACCGCATTTTGGGGCAATTTTCCAGCAAACAACAAGAGGACCCCAACCTCCTTTGCTGCTCTCTCACCCGACCCCGGCTACAACCCAGCAAACACCAGTGTTAAAGGTAAGGAAACTGATGCTATATATTTTTTTACATGGGAGTTAGGGCTATGTATGTATGTGGTCACTCTCAAGGCCCTCAAGCAGTGTCTTTCAGTGCCTCCAGCAACCACTATGGCACAGAGAGGCAGGAGGCAGTACGGCTCTATTTTTAGCAGTCATTTGAGATGTATTAGGATAAAGCACAAGATATATGTATAATGTATTTATACTGAAATTTGATATTATTGCACTGCACCTTATACGTTGTACTTTGATTATTGACAGGTTTCTTTAATATATATATATTGGTAAGGCCAGCAACACACCATCATGAATACAGTACAAGAGCTGATTACAAAGTCATTCCAGTCACGGCCACTTGAACAAAAACTACAGATAAAACAATTAGGACCTCATCAGCCTGAAATAAACCTACAGCAAACTACCCAGGACAGAGGAAAAATGTCAAAACGTACATTCTCAAATGCCTGGTACACAAAAGCTGATTGGCTTACAGGGTGCCCTATAAGAAATTCTCTGTTCTGCTTCCCCTGCTTGCTGTTTGGCGGTGACTTTTCTTGGACACGGCAAGGAATGGTCGACCTGAAGCACATCGCTGAAAAAATAAAGAAGCATGCGCTCACAAGAAATCATCTGGAAAACCTGACAAGACTGGGAATGTTGGGGGAAGACGCACCAATTGAGCAGCAGATAAATGATGCGTATCGCAAATCCATTCAAAAACACAATGAAGCTGTGGATAAGAACAGACAAAATCTGTCTAAGATCATTGATTGCATTCGTTTCTGTGGTGCTTTCGAACTGGCATTGCGAGGCCATGACGAATCAGAAACTTCCTCAAAACCTGGGATCTTCCGAGGCCTAGTGGATTTAATGTCAACCATAGACCAGGATTTGGAAAGACATTTAGCACATGCTACAGTCTTTAAGGGCACCTCCAATACAATACAAAATGAACTCCTTGACTGTATGCTCGAAATTATAAGAAGCCATATTGTGCAAGAGTTGCGAAACACAGACTTTGTGGCTATTCAGGCTGATGACACCACTGATGTGTCCACTCAAACACAGTCCGTGTTAGTGTTTCGGTACCTTGACAGTGACAGAAACGTGTGGAAAGATTTTATGGCTTCACGCATTTAAGTGACTCTAGTGCAGCAACCATCACTGAAGCAATACTGTGTCAACTGGACTTAATTTTCCCGGACCTGCCTCAAAAACAAAAACTTATCGCACAAAGCTATGATGGTGCGTCCATAATGAGTGGAAGCCTTAGTGGAGTACAGAAACGAATTCGAGATGTGTACCCTAATGCTCATTTTGTGCACTGTTACGCCCACCTGAAGTACTGGGGATTTTAGGACCCCAGCGGTGCCAGGGATAGCACCCTATGACTTCGGGTTATCCTGTTGCTGTAGTATTATAAAAGACGCTCTCATGGTAATGTAACAAAGAACTTGGCAGAAGAAGCTGAAATATGAAAAAGACATCTTTATTGAACTCAAATGAGTGAGACTACGTCGCACAGAAGCCTTAGCAACTGAATGAGGCAGTCTGCAGAACAAAAACCAGTCTTCTATTTTATACAGAATATTACGCTTTGGGCAACACCGCCCCTGTTTTACAAGTGGTCATATGAAAACAAAAGGTATGCAGTTCCTAAAGTGAATGCAAGGTGTGACAGAATAACTAAGGGGTACCAAGGTGGTAACAGGGAACTGAAGTGAAAAACAGGAGTAAAAGTAACTCCTTATTTGGAAAAGAAGACCCTCACACACCCAACAAGCGGGTGTCTTGCTTCATCACCGGTGTCTTTGCTCCTTATCGGGCCGGCAGGTGCAATGCCCGATCAGGCACCTAATAGGGCCTTCCTAGCGGAGATCTTTATTCCAACGCCGATGAGTGAGGTGTGTGTGGGGGGGGAAACATTTTATGACATAAGTGAGTGTAGGTGCATATGAGGTAAAAGTGAGTAGATTAAAACAGGGGTAGGTGATCCACTAGATAATTTTAATACAGTGTGGTCACCATCCTGGTTAAAACAGAAAGGTATAATCCGCACATTTACCACCGTTAGTTATGTGAGTGTATGTGCTGAGGTGATCAATAGGTCAACATGTTTCTTGCCTTTGCATATAATAAATGGCAATTCATCAGGACCGGGGAAATTATTGCGGCTACCTACACCTCTTTGGTGGTGCCCAACGTCTATAAGAGATTAAATGATGGGCACGCATACAGCACCCTAAAAAAGTGTGGTACCGTAGCTAAAAAGCACACCCTCCTGGGCTGTGCTGCATACAAGGCCGGGGGGAGTAAACACTAAATTTTAGTGTCGGTTCCGTGATTAAGGAGACGCCGTCCACCTAGTAGCTCGCCAGCCACTGTAGACTGGTGTCTACAGCGGCTGGCGAGATACTAAAATTTAGTGTTTACCCCCCCCCCGGCCTTGTATGCAGCACAGCCCAGGAGGGTGTGCCGCTTGTTGGGTGTGTGAGGGTCTTCTTTTCCAAATAAGGAGTTACTTTTACTCCTGTTTTTCACTTCAGTTCCCTGTTACCACCTTGGTACCCCTTAGTTATTCTGTCAAACCTTGCATTCACTTTAGGAACTGCATACCTTTTGTTTTCACATGTTCATGGGCATGTATGCTGGACCTGGGATAACAATAAAATTGATTGTTATTACTTTAAGCCCTCTTTTCCCTCCATTTGTTTGAGATTACAAGTGGTCATTCACATATTTTGGCTTCAAAGAAAAGGCAGAGTCATGGTGACAATCCTACATTCCTGTTCAACCAGCCCACAATTATTTACCCAGCGAGGCTCAGATCCCACATCAGATATCGATAGGCCCCAATAAACATGAGCATCTCCTGTTTGGGAAACAAGCCATAAAGCAGGAACAGTCAGGTGTGAAAGAGATTAGCTGGAGGCTCGTGTTTAATGTAAAGGCTTTATGGTGTGTCAAGCCCTGATGCTAATCACAGGTGGCCAGAGGACGGGGAGCTCGTGAGACCGGACTGACCTGGGGCAGCAGAGCCAAGCTGCCCAGGTCATAGAGAAGTCAAAGGAAGGCACATGTGCTCTAAAGGCTCGTATTTGCTTCATAATATGTAGCCTATGTGAGGGCAACCATAAGATGGCCACCGCTCTAAGATGGAACCCACGTAGTGATGTATAATATTGTATACATAGTGCATTTATCAATGAAACGTTATATAAAGCACTTGTACATACCGCATTGGCCATTCGCGGTTTGCTAATACCGGAAGAGACAGGGGTAGGACCCTGCCTCCTACGCGGTCCCAAATTTTAAAGTACCACAGACCCTCCTTTTGCCCTTACATAGGCAATAACTGTACTCTCATCAATCCGAGTCTAGGTCAATATTCATGAAGTCATGGAGATGTTACTGTAGCATCATCCTATTACTTAGCTCGTTTTCTGATACATGTTTCCTTACACATGTAGTAGCACAAAGGCCACATATGGCGGGACAAAATAAGGAATACCTCTGTCTGTAGTAGGCGGCATAAGATCACACACCCAATAATTAGTGCTGTTCACTACTAACTAATGTTGATGCAGAAGCTGTACAAAAGAATTGCTTACGAATTCTAATCTTTTAACCTGCCCATGTTCAGGATAGGGTGAAAAGAGTACAAAGAAGCAGTGGTAGGAAAAGACATAGGTTGGAAAGCGGGTGCAGAAGTCAATTGAGTAGAGAAAAACGATCCCACCCATAAATGACAATGTCATGCTTGAAAAGACACTAGAAAACACGTTATTAAGAACATATAAACAACGGGAGAAAGTAGTAACCACTATTGCAAATGAAATAATAGTTTTTCACAACCCTAAGCAAAAAGCAAATCCCAAAATTATCTAGTAACATTTTTAGGGCTCAGTAATTTCAGTAATTCTTGTATGTTCAGGTGAAACAGTGGTGACCCTCATCAATGCTCTAAGGTGAAAAGGGGATACTCTTTCCACAGAAAATTGACTTTATTCTGCTTATACTAAACAGAATAGTACTTTAAAACAATGCCAGCAAAACAATCTGTCTCCTTAACACCTACTCTATACAATCACACGGAAACCTCTTGTGAAACCACCTATGCCCAGAGTCCATTCAAAAAGCCTCTCTGGCAGGCTTCTATTGTCCATCAAATCTTCTTCTGTTGTTTTCTTTCGCATGGGCCTCTCCATTCAAGCCTTTCATGAGAAAAGTACTGCTTAGTTGGAGTGCCCTCCTGGCAAACACCCACAGCTCACTCGAGAGTCTCAAATTCTCAAGGCAGTGCACCTGTATCTTTCCTCTGCGGCAGACACTACAATAATATGCTCTTCATTGGTCATGGGGACAGATCATCTTGTGCAGACCCGGGACCATTCTCAGGATCCAACACTCATCATTCGGTGTCAGAGGACGCCCAGGCTGTTCTTCCATGGGCCCTAGAATTAGTGCCTTTTGTCAATCTTGGATCCGACGGTGCACTGCACTTCCATTGGAGCAAAGGAAAGGGGGGGGGTGTGGCCAAAAACTCAGGCCCAGGGGCTCAAGGGACTGCACACTGTCAGAGGTTACCAGCACATGACAGGTGCTCTTGTGCACTGAAATTCTGGTTCTGTGGCAAAACCAGCTCCTCCATCTTTTCTGATGTTGAACGCCTTCTGATGAAGCAAGTGCAATGCTTTAAACAGTTCATTGTATAACAAGGGGACTGTAAACAGGCGGCCTGTGATCTTCAAAGGAGTGGCCGCACGCCATGGGACAATTTTGGTCTAGAATATACTGTCATTCTCAAAAAGCAATACAAGTATAAAGACAGTAGGCAAAACAGTGTCTCTAATCTTTTCAATTGGGTTTCCGTGTGAGAGCCTCCATCATCTAAGGGTAGATAACTACACGAGAATTCTATCTAAATGGATGTCTTCACATATGGTGGCATTGTCTAACGGGGCAAACACATTTTTTTTTTCAATGATTACATCTAGGTGTTCCTAAATTCCTTATCTAGAACATCTCAATAGAGAAATCACATGGTACAGATTATCATGGGCATGTGGAAAGCTTTCACATCAGGTGCACTATGCAATACACAGGCTAATAGTCAAATATGCAAACAAAAGTCAAGAACTAGAGGGTCCTGATATTTGCATGATTAGAACACATCTGATCCCACCAAAAATTAAAGCAGCAGGAACAAAAGGGTAAAAACCACATTAAAAATAGACATTGAAAATTCGTCATGTTCAAAAAGGGTAAACGTAAGATATCTCCTATTGATATGGAAAACTTGTCTTACTATAATATTGAGTCAGTTAACCAGTCTATCGCTACTCTGACAGTCAGGCTGAAAAACATTGAAGCAGGCCTAAGGAAAATTCTTGGAAACCAGTCTGGTCATACAAAAGGGAATTATACATAATATGGGGAGCCCTGGTGCATCACTGCAGTCTGGAAGTGTGTACAATACACCTACAATAATAAATGGGCTGACTGGTGAAAGGAATACGGAAAAGGGAATTGGAACTAGGACACAACTAAAATCCACAATAACTAAGCATAATGCGACATCGGTCAGGGAAGAAACAAAAGCAATAAAAAAAATAAAAATCTATAGGAAGTACAAGAATTTACTTGGGTGATAGTCAGGCATGTGACACTACACCAAGAGTACGGGTGATACACAAAAGGCCGGAGTTACACACATTTTAACTCTACCTCTGGTGACTACACCATATACGATACTCCTAGGTAATATTCCAGTTCCTTCTTCAGGAAAAAATGAAAACCTGTTTTTTTTTTTTTAGGAACAAGAGCCATATGCTACTTAGGAAACAGAACATCATTAACTAATGTAATATAGAAATTAGGCCACCTTGAGTCACAGATCTATAATTTCATCCTTAGGTCCAATCAAGGATACATAAATGTAAGGCTGCCTGTTCCTTTAAGGGAAGGGGCAGTAACGTGACTAACTACAGGTGACACACTTTGATCCTGTATATCTCTTTTATTTCCCTTCAATACAATTATAGCCAAATAGACATGCACTGGTAAAGTGTTGTCTCTCATGTTCACAGCATGAAATATCATTAGCTGTGGAATTTAGTAACCAGAACAAGTTCAACCAATTGTTGCGTGGCGATGGGCATCGTCATGACCATCCCCTCACAACACAGGTAAACTTGTAATAGTATCAAAAGCAAAAGTGTAAGAACAACGCAAAAACGGAAAACGTGCATAAAATAAAACGTGCATAGAATAAAAACACACATGCCAAGCCATCAGGTATACTTGCTGTATTCCAAGCACAGAAAGCATAGACAAATTTCAACATCATGTGTAAATGAGCGGCGACGCACAGCACTATGTCATGTACTTCATGCACAATGAACCTGCAGCCCAAAACCCAATATTTGGGCCTGTTTAATTTGTCAGGTTTAAAATCCTTACCCTTAACCTCCTTTTGACAGCAGATCACCAGGCAATGGAAATCTGCTGTCAAATATAACTTTACTGTTTCTCGTCTAACGTACAGGACCAGCAAGAACAATTCATGATAGGACCAAATACACAAAAATAAATTTCCATTACTTAACTGTTACCCTCTTGTCAGTCCTTGCAACATCCAGCCACTTAAGTTTTACATTTCTAGAAATAAAAATCGTTACACTGACACTCCATATTAATTTGGCACCTACAATTTCCACTGTGAAAAAGAAGTCTTAATTGGCAATGCATTCTCACGTAGGCATGTAGCCTTAAAATTTTTTTAGAAAAAGGCTGCATCTTGTTTTCTGTCTAAGACTTAATGCAACACTTCGTTTTCTGTTAAATAACACAAATGTATCAGTTCTGCAAAGCATTTAACATGATGTTTGGGCTTTCAAAGAAAACCCCTTTTCTATATTTTCCCTTTGGAATTAAGTTCTTTAGTTTTAGTGATGTTGTTATGGAGAAACCAGAAACCCCAGCTTTAGAGGCCCGTGTAGCAAGGTCATTCTGCCTTCCACAGAGGCAAGGCCCTAATTTAAAAGGTCATAAATGTCAACTCCATTGTTTACAGGAAAACTAAAGATAGCATCTCAGCAGCGTGACCGAGCCAGCCTCTGCAGCTCTCCCAGCCCCCAGCTTCTGCCACTCTGAATTTGTCAAAACCAGAAGGCCTTCCTAATTCCTCCTAACTTGCAATAATTCACTCTATTTTGAAAAATAATTTCTCCTTTTTAGGCGCTAAAAAATTATCCCTATTCCCAGATTATTAAACTACATGTACTGTGAATAATTCACAAAACTTAATAACGCACATACCAGTTTTTAGAATAAATGCTTGTTGCAATCCTATGCAATGGTACACATTTCATCAACCTTAAATTAATGAACTTCTCAGTAGGCCCAGATGAAGTTAGAACCTTTAACCCTGATATTAAAACAAGCCGTTGTACTGGCATATTAACTCATTGAAGCATAAGAAGGCACAACCTGTAAATATATATCAAACCTAAATGTATGTATTTACTGAAGCCTGAGACACTTTAAAAAGTACTCTGAATGAAAGAAAATGCAATTTAAACAGTGCTTTTACCCAAATTCGACTTTGATTTTTTTAGGCATTAAAAAATGAGTATCCTACAATTGTCTTGCATAATATGCATTACCAGAATGTCTATTACATAACCCATGAGTCAGGCATTGGAAATAATAACTTATACTTTATAAAAATGAGCTTGTTTGCGCCTGCGCCAAGGGAAAATTGTACACACGAATGCTTGCCATTTTAGTGATGCAACACAACTCAAATCAAATTTTAATGCTAGGATGTCATAGTATGAGTATTAAGCTTTATAAATATCAAAAAACGATTTTGAAAAGCACTTATTTTTTTTAAAATAATTTTTCCATGATTAATAATTTTCTTTAAAAAAATCCCAATTATTCGTTTTTGTGATAATTCCATGTATAAAAAAAAACAAGCTGCATCCCTTGCCTATCCTTTTGGACACATTTAACTCACAAGCCTAAGCGCATAAGCCCAATTTGAAACGCGTCACATTTTTGCGCCACTTTCATTTAAAAGGACGGTTATGCAAAATTCCACCCGTGTTTAACCGGGAAGGTGCTGGCTGAATGAACATTCCTATCAAATATACTGCAGCTGAAAAGTTTGCCTGTGAACATCCAATGCAATGCATCTAAGTAAAAATGCTGTAAATTTATTTACTTTTGCAAAAATAGATAATTTCGTTTTTGGGGCCTTATTTATATCTATTGAATGTGGTTCTAATTTTATCCTTGAAGCATTTAACAGCAGTTCTGTATATGTGCACAATTGCTCATTCTATAAATTAAAGAGCGCCATATAGCACATCACATGGTTCACTTCTGGTTTTTTTTTTGTTTTTTTTTAAGTTTCTCTTCTTAATATTAATTAACCAACATTTTGCTTAACAGACTGAAAACATCAGAAGACCCACAAACACATATTGAGCTCATTTCAGACATAAACAAAAAGGGGTCAAACACACAGTACCGCACGCTTTAGCCATTTTTCATAAATAGCGCCGTCGCAATTTACTTACAGAAGTTGCACTAATGAGAAAACCACATAGACATTTAAACACACAGTTGACTTACAAATCAATACGCATGACAGAAAGAAAGAACAGCTCACAGACTTGAACCAAACCATTTGCAAATACTAGTTGTAAGTCATATTTACAAGAAACGCTTCTCAATAGTATTCCAAAAGGCTGCATAAACAGCCCAACAGACAGATGTATGTCCAAGAAGTAGTGAGTGCGCTCAATTCACTAGCTTTGCCTAGCAGAACACCACACAAAATCGTTCTGCATATCTTTATTCATGAAACTGCGCAGAACGAAGGATCCTTGTTTTGTATTATGTCATATTTTAATTCCCTGGGGATACAAAATCACCAAGGAAGAAATATGTTTTCAAATCTAACCGATTTTAACTATGGTACCTTCCAAAAAAGCAACACATTTTTCCATGTGAGCTTAAAAACAGGCATGCCAAAAATACTGCGGAAAACGCAAGTATTATAATCTAAACCAAATGGAGAAATATCTCCTCATTACCTGCCTACACAAATTGCAATTCGCATATCCAAACCTATACAAACCAAAAGTTGGCCAACACAAATTTCTACATTTCAAACTTGCTAAGATCAGGCATCTTATAGCTCACTAATCTAACTTCAAAATTCAAGGGGTTATCTCTATCAATACACTCGCAAATATACGAGACCCTTGGCTATGGTAATTGCAATGACCAAATTAAAAACCAAGAAACCAACCCCTCGGCTTTGGTAATTGCGATAACCAAATCAAAGACCCAAAGAACCAAAGGAGTGGGAGCAACCCACTTATACTTAACTCTTACTTTTATTAATCAAAAGGTTATCCAAATTCTAACTGTCAAGTTCTTCATAACAAAACGTCTTCTATAATACTCACGCCAAAAAGGGTTCTAATCGGGAGTGACATCTTTTGGAGAGTCAAAGTCAGAAAGATCAGAGATATACTGGGCTGCAGAGACAAAGAATCCCCCAGAACCTCGGTACCTGCTTAGTGGATTTCTGTCCTGTTCTCCCCAGTAGATTTCTGTCCTCTGACAAGATCGCTCCTCCAGATAGTCACTTGTATTGATGCCGCGCTGTCGGGCGCCAACTGAAGTACTGGGGATTTTAGGACCCCAGCGGTGCCAGGGATAGCACCCTATGACTTCGAGTTATCCTGTTGCTGTAGTATTATAAAAGACGCTCTCATGGTAATGTAACAAAGAACTTGGCAGAAGAAGCTGAAATATGAAAAAGACATCTTTATTAAACTCAAATGAGTGAGACTACGTCGCACAGAAGCCTTAGCAACTGAATGAGGCAGTCTGCAGAACAAAAACCAGTCTTCTATTTTATACAGAATATTACGCTTTGGGCAACACTGCCCCTGTTTTACAAGTGGTCATTCACATATTTTGGCTTCAAAGAAAAGGCAGAGTCATGGTGACAATCCCACATTCCTGTTCAACCAGCCCACAATTATTTACCCAGCGAGGCTCAGATCCCACATCAGATATCGATAGGCCCCAATAAACATGAGCATCTCCTGTTTGGGAAACAAGCCATAAAACAGGAACAGTCAGGTGTGAAAGAGATTAGCTGGTGGCTCGTGTTTAATGTAAAGGCTTTATGGTGTGTCAAGCCCTGATGCTAATCACAGGTGGCCAGAGGACGGGAGCTCGTGAGACCGGACTGACCTTGGGCAGCAGAGCCAAGCTGCCCAGGTCATAGAGAAGTCAAAGGAAGGCACATGTGCTCTAAAGGCTCGTATTTGCTTCATAATATGTAGCCTATGTGAGGGCAACCATAAGATGGCCATCGCTCTAAGATGGAACCCACGTAGTGATGTATAATATCGTATACATAGTGCATTTATCAATGAAACGTTATATAAAGCACTTGTACATACCGCATTGGCCATTCGCGGTTTGCTAATACCGGAAGAGACAGGGGTAGGACCCTGCCTCCTACGCGGTCCCAAATTTTAAAGTACCACACACCAACTCAATCTTATTATGCAACAGGCGGTACAAAGATCAGAGAGACACGAGTTTTCTTTCAGGATATCGGAGGCATAGCAGCATTCTTCACACGTTCCCCCAAAAGAACAGAAGCCCTTCATGAGATTGTGGACAAAAGCGTACCAAGGGGATCCTCAACTCGTTGGAACTTTCACATTCGTACAGTCAACTTAATCTTTGAACAGAGGGAGGGCCTTGAGAAATGTTTTGTCGTCATAGCATCCAGAGCAGACTTTGATCACACAAGTCAGAGTGAAGCCCATGGCTTTATTAGAACACTGCAAGACAAAGAGTTTCAGTTCTTACTGTTTTTATTTAATGACATAATGATTCCTGTTGATGTGTTATACGATCAGTTGCAAAGAAAAGACCTAGATACTGTCTCTGTGAAAGCCAATACATCTGCATTTGTACAACAGATTATGAAAGTGAGAGATGGGGTTGAAGATTTAGAGAGCAAACTGCCGGAGCATTCTATTTTTGCAAACCGCAGACAAAACATCACCTCTCTGGTTCGAATTGGAAAGGAGATATGTGACATTGTAATTGTGCAGGCAAAAGAACGTTTTTCATTCACAAAACATTTGGTGAGTGCAACTTTATTGCAAAGTAAAGAGTTTGCACAATATGATGAATCCTTCCCTGAGCGTGCTCTGAATCAGGCTGTGGAAGCATATCCTATGCTCAAAAAAGAGCAGCTGAGAACTGAGTTAACTGTACTCTACGGAATGCCTGTGTACCGGAAGGCCAAAAGCGCCTTGACTTTGCTGAGTTTAATTCATAAACTGCATATGGAAAACTCACTTACAGAGACAGTGACTTTACTAAAAATTGTGATTACGACTCCAATGACAACAGTAGAAGCTGAACGATGTTTTTCAGCCTTAAAGCGCATAAAGACATTCCTCAGGAACACCATGCTAGAGGAAAGACTAAATGCTTTGGCGATGCTATCTGTAGAGAGCAAGCTAGTCCAAAAGATACCGGACTTCAACATGAAAGTAATTGACAAGTTTGCTACACTGAAAGACAGACGTGCGGATTTCATTTACAAAAAGTGAATGCTGCTACTTGTTTGTTGAATACAAAAAATTCTGATTGAGGTAAGAAATGCATTGTTATCTCTGTTTTTAAAAGTTTTGTAGTGTTTGTTCTATTTGGAGACTACACAGATTTGCTCACCTTTGTTCACTGGCCGGACCTGTCTCCCGCAGGGTGAACGATTCGTTGCTTGTGTTGCCTATCAAACCTTTCCCCTTGGCAAATTGCGAAAACCTTTATACCATTTATATTTGGGGTACTTGCGTGGACCTATGTGAAGTGTGTGTACAAAGCTCAGCTCAACCAGAATCACGGTAACAGCGCATTGCCCTGCCTCTTTTATATTCAGTATATTGTAAGACTGTTTTTCTTCCCCCGCCTTTCCTTGTTTTGTTTCCCTGTTTTCCCCTTGCGTGCCATTCGTTACTCTAGAGTCTAATAGAGTCGGAAGGCCGTAGGGGAAGACTGTGGACTTTTCTTCAAGTTCCTGACGCTCCTGCGGAACGAGCCTGGCAACCATTACACTGCTGTGCAACTTCTTCTACTCTTAGAGCTGAGATTTCCATGAGTCTTATAGTATGAATTCAGCACCTGAGCATAATAGGACAGAATGTATGAAGCTCTTTGGTAATACTGAATAAGCAGCTACCTATGTTATGCCATCTATTAATGTAATAACTGCACTTTCACAATTGCTTTATTAACCTTCCTGCTTTCTCAAATTTGCTTGAAAATGCACGATTTTTCTTTTTTTTTTTTTTTTAAATTCTTGGGGGGGTTAAGGGGTTCGGGATCGCTCGCTGCGCTCGCTCGCTACGGTGCTGCATGCTAATTCGTTTGCGCCCCACCACTTTAAAATCTCACCCACCGCCCCTGGTCTAAACTTCTGCAAGTTTTTCCCTGCGTTCCTTGCAGCCAGGAACCTGCCCACTACCTAATAATAGCCAGGCAAAGGCTTTAAGTGTTTATATTCAGGCTAACTGTAAAGGAAAGTACCTGTCATATTTGATTTGAACCTCCACCACTATAGACAAGATTCCCTTAGGTTTCTCTGTTATTTCTTTCAATTATAAAACCATGTCGTCATATTAGCCTTTTCCTCCTTGTAACATACCATATACTTATTGTGATTTCTGATAGCTTTACTGACAATAACAGTGCACGATTCGTTGCACAGTATTCTGCTCTAAAGGCATATCAATGTTTTAGTGATGTAGTGAGCTATGGATTAAAGATCCATACCACATGTGTGGTTGACAACCCAAGTCGCAGCAAGGAATACCCTACAGAGAGACCATTCTGTTAAAAGGTAGCCTAGTGTGTTTGTAAAATATTCAGTGGTATTACACTAATGCAGTGCAGACTGATTTTATTTCAGCTAACCGGTTCATGGAGGAAAGAAAGTGGGATGCAAGGTGTGGGAACTGGTTTCCGGGGAGGGGAATGCGGCGGGCTTCCAGGGCAGGCAGGGTTTACTGGGCTCCAATCGTACCAAAGGCAGCCTTTTACACCAGTTGCCCTTGGGCCACCATACTACTGGACCCACAAATTCCAAATACACCCCTTTAACACTTGACCCTCTGGATAACAAGGAATTGCGATCCAAGGTGTAAGGAGGACAAGTGATTAAAGGCTCAGAAACCATTGTAGCGCAATGTTACGAAATGCCAATGTACAACCATTGCTTTATTTTATAAAGAAAATACTCTACTACAGGCACAAAAATATATGCTGCACGTATGAAATACACAACTACACAAAAGAGGAAACAGCTTGAGCTGAAATCAGAAGAACGGGGGTATTGATAAATAAAAGTCAATCTATTAAAAGTGCACTATTAGCAAGTATGTCATCTAGTTCTACGAAAATTAGTGCCAAGACAACTGAAAGATATCTGGCACTTACCATACTATGTGTTTTTCTCCATCCATAGCCACTATAGATAGGGGACAGGAAATACAGCGTAACATTAATAGTCGTTTACAATTGTTATAACAACATACACTGAGGGACAAACCCTCTGTGTGATGCACACAATTGACTAAGGGCCATATTCACAAGGTTCTATCGCCGAGTTAGCGGCACTTTATCGCAACCAAAGTGGTGATAAATTCATCGCACCATTCACAAGCTGATGCAAACAGCTGATATCACCAAATTACCGGGAATAGTAGCCGCAAAAAACATCGCCGTGGATGATACCGGCAACTAACGCTAATGAGATGCAGAGTAGGCGTTCTCCTGCAAAAACACGCGAAAAAACCACAACACCACTTTCCCAACAAACTGCCAGATCCGCGATGCGAGTCAAAACCACGCGATAAGCCGCGGTAGATGCAGGTATTTAACACCTGCCTCAAGTAGGTGTAAAGACGGACGACTTCAGAACAAACGACACGATGGAGCTACTCATCATGCAGCTCGGAGCCCCAACAGGGCCACAACACGCACCGCCACCCCCCCCCAGGACCTCCACCACCCCCTGGACCCTGCACCGGACCACCACAGAGGCAGGGCAGAGTAAGACAGAGGACCTACCAAAAATGCACCACTCTCACAGACCTAACACCTGCGGAAGTCATTGCCCACTACAGACTCAAAAGGGCAACCATCCTACGCATCCTGACCAACATTGCCCACAGGCTGACGGTACCAACAAAGCGGACAACCAACATTCCTCCGTAGACAAAGCTGCTGGCTGTGCTGCATCTGTTGGCCTCTGGTACCTACCAACCAACAACTGCCTGAGTCGGAGGGGTCTCACAGCCAGCCTTATCAAAGTTCATCACACCTGTACTGGATGCCATCCTCAGCTTCATACCCCAGTACCTTCACTTCCCTAACACTGCGCAGGAACAGCTGGAGACAAAGTAAGACTTCTATGCCATAGCCGGATTCTCGGCCGTGTTGGGGGCAATCGACTGCACACATGTCCCACTTGTGCCCCCTGCGG
The DNA here is from genome assembly GCF_964204655.1 of Triturus cristatus. Taxonomy (NCBI): domain Eukaryota; kingdom Metazoa; phylum Chordata; class Amphibia; order Caudata; family Salamandridae; genus Triturus; species Triturus cristatus. The sequence goes on from NC_140581.1 coordinate 500,417,917, forward strand.
ATACTGCACACCACTACCGTAACAGAAAGCATCAGCATTCCATAAATTGTGCAGGCAATAGTGGACCACCGGGGACTCTTCACCAATGTCGTCCCCAACTACCCAGGCAGTGTGCATGATTCCTTCATCTTCCGACAGTCCATCATCAACCAGCGCTTCCAGGATGGCATATATGGAATGGGTCTGCTGCCAAATCAACACATCACACACCCCAAAGCCACCAACACACAATGCACAACTGTGGGAATGCACAACTGTGGGAATGCACACATGACCAAACCACATACAACATGTCAAACTACACAACCACCTACCAGACACGACAACACCACTCCATGGTAATCCTGGGCTACCCCTGCACCCAATACAGACATTACATGGCACCACAGCCACACAACAGCTGAACGTGTGGAGATGCGGAATGAGACCATGTGCGAAGATGCATGTGACCCATGAATAGGAATGTTCACAACAAGAAGTGAGGCGTGTATGTGCAGGACAGACATGGCTATGCAAACCATAGACACATCCATGCAGACCACAACTGCTGGTGACTAGAGAGTAGTGAGCAGTGGCAGCAACAATGTCACCCCGGCCGTGGAACAGATAGCGGAAGTGTTGCACGATGCGACCCCCCCTGTGTGCGTGAGCGTAGTGTGTTGGCCCTGAATACACCAGGGCTGCGCAGGGGTGTGGACAAAAACACTGTGGCGCAGAGCATGGTTCTCTCCCGGAAAGGCCAACGTCACTGACAGGCCAGCGCCACGCAGTCTGCCATGAGGCTGACGCCTGAGCAGCGAGGCCTGCGACCCTGTGCACCTGCTGCACTGTTGCAGGGATTCTGCTCATGCACAGAACTATGCGCAGGAAACCAGGACCTCAGTGAATTGTGGTGTACCAAAAACTCACCTCAGAACCCAGAACCCCTATCCGACCAGCATCAGTGTCCCATTCGTTATTCGTATTATCTCGGAGGTCCCAATGTATAGACAACCCAGAACAAGCGACTTAGAGTACTCTCAGGAATGGTGGGAATCAGAAATACCTGTTCGTTATTATTCTCATATCAGTCCACAACAAGAGTAATCGGAGACACGGTAAAGTTTAAAGAGTTTATTTTATAAACCTCGTGTCCTAAGATGCAGTACTTTGGTTAACATAAGCAGGCAAATGATTAAAATCAAAACCATCAGCATTGTTACAATACCATAAAAAATGAAAGGAGAGATCATATTACAAATGACAGTGGAATCAAGCCACCTTCCTTTCGCTAGTAAACTAATATTATTATACTAATAAAAGGTCTCTAGGCTTGAATGGGGAACCCCATACCGTAAAGATCAGCTTAGTTGAATCACATCACAGGATCAGGTGTGCTCTGCTCCTGGGAAAGCTCTTCTTCAGAATGTGTGTTAAAGCATGCAGACTGCAATATTAAAAGCTATCGACTCTCAGGTATTTGCAGCTGTGTGCGTGTTATGGCTAAATAGTGGGCCGATCAACCTGAACTCAAAAACATGCATTGTCTGGCGACCCAGACTGTTTCTTTACACGATGTTCCGACCAAGGTCACAGCACACGTCTAGGGATGTGAACAACAGGCAGTTCTCATGTGAAGAAAAGGCGAGCAAGCATTTTTCAAATAATAACATGTATCTGCAGTGTCATGTGCAAAAGCAGCAAAAGTGGCAAGATGGCTTTCTAACATCTAACGCGCTTATGCTAGCATAGCAATGTATGTATATAAATCGCATCCCTCACTACAGCATCTCAGGACGCTGATACCCAGACCAGACCTGCCCGCCCCAGCGCCCCAAGGCCGCATAGCTCACCTGCCGACACCGTTGTGTGTCGAAGAGGCCCAACACGTGCCGGTGCAAGCTTCAGGCCCCAGTCACACGTGTGCAGCAGCCTCCGCAGACCCTCGCTTGCCCCCCCGACCCTGGCCCACATCACTCCTTAATTATTGACATGCTCCACTGGCGTCCTCTTCGGACAGTAGTTCCCATATGTGGAACAGTGTCATGAGTCCTGAATGGCAGTGACCTCAAGTCCGTGGCAGCGGCCACATCACAAGACTCCATTCGGTCAGTGTGGCATAATTGCATTAAGCAGGCCTGCGACACGTGATGCCACTAACCCTGTGCGCCATGAGTGACCGTCATCGGCCGGCAGAACATTGTTGGTGTCTGAGCCTGTGGCATGGGGGTTTTCATCAGCAACGGGCAGGTACGGACTTGGTGTCGGGCATGGGTCTGTGGCATTCGTATGTGCCATGTTGGCGGACACAGCTGGCATGTGCCCTCTGCATCATGCCCTGGGGGTAGGCCCCCCATTCTCCCCTGTGACACTCCGCGGAAGGCACATATGACACATACAAGACCCTGCTATGCCCTCATGATCCTACCCCAGTGTGGTAAATAAAATTCTTTACCGGGACTTAATTTGATACAGAAACATAATAAAATAGCTCAGTAAAATAAGAGGCAGAATCCGTGGTATTAGAGGTTCGGAATGGGCTTTATTCCAATGATCGATTATAATCGGTTGCTCCAAGTTCCATCACCACGGAGGTTCAGGAAGTGAAGTACATACTTTATTGACAGGAAATGACTTTTATAGAACATACATTACAATGAAGCGAATACGGTAGGCGTAACAATTGATAAGGAAAATGACGATTTACATGCGTAACTGAAAATGGGTGTAACAAGGAGTAAAAAGAAACATAATTGGTTATGATGTCATATATAGGTGGATCTATAAGATAATACTTGGCATAGATGCGCGCGCAGCAGCATGACGTGTGATTGACGTGCAACTAGGGGGTGAAGGGGACTTGACGTTTAGCTCTACATGTGGAGACGAAAAGTCTGGGGGGTCAAGTCAACCTAATCCCAAATCATATCTAACATCCTATGTTTAAAGAACTATGTTATCCACAAAAGAAGGACTCTCGGACAGAATCTATTCTATACTGACTGTGCGTGCGTGTACAAGCGTCTAAGTGTCTACACTAGATGCGAGGGCAGGAATCTTCCATAGTAACAGGGCTATGAATTACTTGTATAAAGACAGAGAAGCCGGGCCCTTTGCTCGGTAGCTGGAAGAATGTTTACTTAAACTACTAGGCAGGAATGCATTGGCTGAGGGGGAAGCAGATAACTCGAAGGTGAAATACAGTTCTTGGCAGAGAATAGGCTGATGTCAGGCTTTGTGAGCCGCGCAGAGAACGAGACAAAGTTCATGGTCACAGTTGCAGGCTCAGACTGGAGCTTTCAGAGGCAGAAGGCAAGAAGAGTTTGATGACAGAATCAGGGCCTACTTGCCTGGACTGTAAAATGGCATAAGTGAACCATATAAAGCCGGTGGCCTTTCGTACTTAGGAATGGAATATCCGGCCTATTCATGGCGGATCTGACAGAGGACATGTTGATGGTGGACGCACATGTGTTTGCGTCTTCATAACTGGAACTGGAGGGAACATACATGTACTTGTAACATGCACATAGAACCGTTGGGGTCCAAGATAGGGGACATAACTGACCAGAAAATTCCATATTTCCACATTCCCTCCTTGTCCCCTACTTGCCCGTCAAGAGATATCAATCTTCATTAATCCATTGATCTGTTCATATAGCATCATTTGTTCTTCTTTCTTCTTCCGGGATCTTGAATGAAAATCTTGATGTGGAATGCACGATGTGGCACACAGACCACAAATCGCTGGTCCACATTGTAGACATAGACAGCAACTGAATAATATGAGAAGGCCAATACCTAGGAAGGATAGAACTCTCCATCCCCACGCTGATATCACGCTCCAAAACCAACCGGACCAAGTCCAGGTGCCTGGGTTCTGGTGTATCTGGCTTACAATCTTATGAAGGCGAGTTATGGCCTTATATACAGATGGCGAATTTTCTGGTATGAATACGCAGCAGCTGGATCCGATGACCCTACAAGCTCCGCCCCTATCAGCCAGGATGACGTCAAGGACAAGACGATTTTGAAGCACAACAATCCGCATAGCAGACTGCTCTTCTGTTAAATTGCCTAAGGCGGAAATAGTTTCGTTCACTACTGCTTCAAGGGTTCTAGTCAATCTACGTATCAGCTTACTATTGGTAACAGTACCTATATAGGGAAAGATGCCTTTATTGAAATCTGTGTATTTTTCCCATGCTGTTTCAGTGTAATCGACTATCGGGAGATCTCTTCGCTCTCTGTTGCGTACTAAATGAATATTTCTATAATAATCAGGAGGAGCTAGGAAAACAGGTGGCAAAAGAAATGCAATGTAGCAGGTACCATCCCAATCTAGAGGTAGACGCATATATGCAGTCTGACCACATATAAAGTAGGAGTGGCGAGGGACTTGGAGGTAGGCCCGGGGGTCTGCTTGCTACATGGCTTTCCGCATACAGCAAAGACTAAGATCACCAGTAGGTTTATTGATCTAGGGCTGGTCCTGGCCAAGCGGGAGATTACTTCTCATTGGAAGGCGCGGCAGGGCCCTAATTTCTTACGGTGGGCTAGGGAAATGGAGAAATGGGAGGGAAGTGAGGGGACTTATAGATTGTGCTTGGCTCGACGCAGTGACAATGAAAGATCGCACGAAGGGGCCCGGGCATGGATGGCTCTCCTGGACTTGTTCAAAGGTTCGGTTATGGGGGATGGGGGTGATCCGGTGGGGGATGACGGGACCCCGGTTCCTTGAGTGCACTATACAGGGCTTCCCCCCTCTGCTCTTGCGGTACTGTCTGTTGGGATTGCTGGGAGGCGGACTCGACGGGTGGTAGCTGAGGGTTTGATGTACATGTACTTCTGATAGATACGGGCGACATGCTTGGGTGGGTGGGTAGGGAGGAGGGGCTCGTTGGGGGGGATGTTGGGAGATGGGGTGGGGGTATTCTGGCTGTCTCGCACACTCATGGTGGATTACTCCTGTGGATGCACTACCTAGTAGCACGGACATTATTGGGGTGACTGCTGTACAGAGGTAGCTTATGTGCCGGGGTGATTATTGCAAGATGTCCTGATTTGGCTGGGGGGAGGACTATGGGGGACGGGGATTGACTGCATTGTGTTCTGTGACCTAATAAAGTTTGTTTAAAAAAAAAAAAAAAAAAAAATAAAGTAGGAGTGGCGATAAGCTCTAAATGAGGATTTGCCTTGATCACTGAATTCTACTATAGTAGTGCATTTACTATGGCCCATATGTATGGAACCAACTTTTCTCACACACAATTCACCTTTCGCTGGAAACACTGACATGGTGGGTAAAACTAGTTCAACTTCGGATTCGACATTTAGAATCATGAGATTAGGTGTAAAGTTACCTAATCCATATACTTCATTTTCTAGATCAGTTCCTGTTCTTTTGGGGCGACCCTCCTTGTCAGGGTAACAGACTTTGAATAAAACGAGGTTCAGATTTCCCCATACCCAATGGTCTTGGTAAACTGCTGTGTCTGAGTCTATGGAATTGATTAAACTAAACCATGCTCCACAGGAGCCATTATGTGTAAACGGATGTGGAAAGAAAGGCAGGACTCCTTCATAATTCTGATAGGGAGGGAGCCGGCCACACACCCAACAATTAGTAGCATTACTAGTCTGATGGGAATGATGTAACATACTAATGAAAGTGTTATTGCGCAGCGCAAGTCTATAAGACAATTCATGCGGCGGTAGGTCACTAAAAGAATGTTCAGCAGTAACATTGTAAACATTTCTGGCAATAGGGTAATATATGTGCAACAATATACTTGCAGTAATTATTAAAAGACTTAAGAAAAACAAGATTAATAATGTCACTATGCAATGGCTACGCAGTGATTTACAATACGCCTGTCGTTTCATTATTTTTCGCGACTGTCCATGATTCAGGTCTAGGGGATACATGTCGGAGACAGATTCAACCGCTTCACCTAGGAGAGGACTTAAACAATCAAATCGTCCGACGGTCTAGGCCTTAATTTTAGTTTATAGAGTTCTTTACTGTCGGCCTCAACCAGAGGTAGTTTTGAGTCAATTGGTGAAGACACACGAGGTGGGCTATTTAGATCTGCAGGAAGTCCATGAAATTTCTTGATATGACTTGAATGAATCCATCCTTTCCTGCCTTCAATCTTCACGGCTGTCCTTGTGGTCAGCAGGACCAACTGGGGTGTCTTCCACCTGGGCTCCAGCTGAGTCTTCCGGTCGAAATTTCTCACAAGCACAAGGTCCCCCGGAACTACGTCATGGGGTTTCACCTCAGTGTTGTCGGGAAAGGCTGCAGCTACCTGTGAACGACAAGATTGTAGTGCAGACATCAAGGAAGCCAAGTAATCTGTCAGCATATTACAGTCAATATCAGTTATTTTGCGTGGCATAGGCGTCCCCCACATATTTGGTGGTCTGCCGAAGATCACTTCATACGGGGATAGCCCTGTTCGAGAGTGTGCTACCATTCTTGTGTAAATGAGTGCGACTGGTAGTGCTACTACCCAGTCGACACCTTTCTCCCTGCATATTTTGGACAATCTAATTTTCAGGGTCTGATTATGTCTTTCTACGAGACCTGCTGCCTCGGGGTGTCGGACACAGTGGAATTTCCACTGATATCCTAACAGGAGTGAAACATGTTTCATTAATTCGGATGAGAACGGCTGGCCGTTATCTGAATGAACAACACGTGGTAAACCGTATCGTGGGAAGAATTCTCGAACTAACTGTTTGGCAGTAGTCGGGGCAGTGTAATCTGAAACCGGGTATGCCTCCGTCCAACGGGACAGAGCGCAGACAACTACGAGAACATATTTGAATCCTCGACATCGTTCCATCTGGATATAATCCATCTGGAGTACTTCAAAAGGGTGATTAGGAGGATGAAATCCACCCTGTTCTACGGGAACGCTTTTTCCTGGGTTGAACTGGCAACAGATCATACAGGTACGGACCTTTTGTTTGGCTGCTGCTCGTAAATGTTTATTGAACCAAATGTGTTGAATGCTATCTAGCATAGCTTTTTCTCCTAGATGTGCTGGACTATGTATAGTGTTAATTATAACTTGGACCATTGAATCAGGAAGGAACCACACAGATTTTTCCTTCATCATCCATCCTTGGTCCGTTTGGATCCCTCCTAATTCAGTCCATTTCTTTATTTCGTCTGGTGTAGCATGTGTCTGTATGTCAATTACGTCAACAGTAGGATCTTTAACTGTCATACAATGTGTCGGCATCGGGACTATTGTCTTTGTCATGTCGGAAGTTTGAGCTTGAGCAGTCTGTTTAGCTGTTCTATCGGCTAGGTCATTGCCTTGAGAAATGATATCAGTAATCTTCGTATGAGCCTTACATTTCATAATTGATATTGCAGTGGGTAGATGTATTGCATCTAATAAGGCATGAATGAGGGGTCCGTGCTGAATGTGGGCACCGTGGGAAGTTAAATAACCTCTCTCTCGCCACAGCACGCCGAAGTCATGTACAACTCCGAATGCATAACGTGAATCAGTGTATATGTTGACTTTTTTACTTGTGGCTTGAATACAGGCTTGTGTCAGAGCGATGAGCTCTGCGGCTTGAGCTGACAAAGTATTTATACGATTTGTTTCAATGACTTCAGTATCTGTTGTGACTGCGTAAGCAGCCACTAACTCTCCTGTATTTGTTCTCATACATGAACCATCTACATACAATGTCAGGTCTGGATCGGACAATGGGACATCGGTTAGGTCTTGTCTTGGTTTCGTCGTTATAGTAATAACTTCAATACAGTCATGGGATAGTGGGTCTGTTCCGGTTACTGGCAAAAGTGTGGCAGGATTCAATGTGTTACAGCGTCTGATTTCTATATGTGGCTGAAACAATGTAAGCTCGTACCCTGTAAGTCGCGCTATAGTCAAGTGTTGTGTTTGCGTTCTATTTACAAGAACCTCTACTGCGTGTGGTACTTGAACTGTCAATGGATGTCCTAACACTATGGCGTCGCTCTGTCTTATTGCTAAAGCTGTTGCTGCCACTGATTTCAGGCACGCAGGCAAAGCCTGAGCTACGGGATCTAATGTACTAGAAAAATAAGCACATGGTTTGTGTGCTCCTGCTTGTTCCTGTGTGAGTACTGACAAGGCAGTACCTTCGCGTTCTGTAACAAAAAGTGTAAACTGTTTTCTGTAACATGGCGTTGCTAAAACAGGTGCTTGACATAAAGCTTTCTTTAGGCTTTCAAAAGCTTGTGTATGTTCCTGAGTCCAAGGGAGAACAGTCGATGTGGCTGCCTCCTGTGTTGTCAACTGAATGAGTGGTTTTGCTAGAAATGCATACTGAGGGATCCACTGCCTACAATATGAAGTGAGGCCTATGAAAGCCCGCACCTCCTTTTGTGTCTTGGGTATTGGCATGTTAGCTATTAACTGAATGCGGTCGGGTGTAAGCTGCCTTCCCTCCTTGGACAGCGAGTGTCCAAGATAAACAACTCGCTGGACACAGAATTGCAGCTTAGAAGGGGACACCTTGTGCCCCTTTTCGGCTAGAAATTGTAAAACTGTTAGTGATGCCTTTTCACATTCCGGTTCGCTTCTTGCGGTGATCAGCAGATCATCGACGTATTGAAGCAGAGCAGTGTTAACTGGCATGTGGATACTGTCGAGTTCTCGTTTCAGTGCTTGGCTATAGATGCTGGGACTTTCTGTAAATCCTTGAGGTGCGCGTGAGAATTTAAAGCTACGTCCATTTAAACTAAATCCAAACAAATATTGGCTTTCCGGATCTATTGGGACTCTGAAAAAGGCATTCTTGAGATCAATTACAGTAAAGAATGTTGCTTCGGAATCAATAGCTGTCAGTAATGACGAGATATCAGGGACCACAGGAAATTGTGGCACAATGCATTTGTTTAATTCGCGCAGATCAATAACCAATCGATATACTGGCGGGGCCTTTGGATCTGTTCGTTTAAGAATCGGAATTATCGGTGAATTACATATGTTGGAGTCGGTTTCTACAACTACTCCTTGGGCAATGAGCTCGTCAATGATTTGCAGTAAAGCCACTACAGCATCTGGTGGTAACTTGTATTGTCGCATTCGTGGTAGTACCACTCCTGCCTTTAATGTGACTCGATACGGTGTAATATTCATGCAACCGACATCAGTAGGGCCTTGTGCCCATAGATGTGTTGGTAAAGTCTGTAGTCGGGGATCCATGTCTCTAGACACATAATGACCTTTAAAATCACGTAAAAACAATCTTACTCCTTCCGGAGAACAACATATTATAGCTCCTAGAGCTTTCAGTGTTTTTATTCCTAACAGATTTTCTGGACATGATTTAGTAAGCAATAAATCTGTAGTTCGGGTCAGAGGTCCTATCGTAAGTGGAAGAGGCTGTGATACGTCATTAACAATAGGTTTTCCTGAAAAACCAAGGGAAATATTCTGAGAGCCTGAGAGGGGTGCCCCTGGAACTTCACTACGTTTTATGGTTGTTCGACTTGCCCCTGTATCGAGTAAAAATTTTCTGTCTTGGCCTAATAATTCACTATGTACATAAGGTCCTTCTTGATCTACAGGAATCTCGATAAGGGGTAAGTCAACTTCCCTCTCTAGGCTGGTTCATGCGTATCGTTGATAATCAGGATAGTCATACTGTGCGGTCTGGTACAGTTGTCGTGTCGTGGTTTGTGTGGCAGCAACGGGCAGCGCTGGTGCAGCCGGCACAAACTGTATAGACTGTGGTGGAGCTGGCATGGCCTGTGCATGCTGCGGAGCTCCTTGTTCATTCTGGTCCTGTCTAGGTGGCCGTGGTCTTTCTTGTGTTTTACCTATGCTGATATTATGTTTCAAAACTGGACAATCGTGTACGTAATGACCTGGCTTTTTACAATAATTGCATGTCCCTTTTACAGGTCCTGCTGAATCACCGGAATGTGTCATACCCTTCTTATGTCCTTCAGCTGGAACTGTCTGAGAAACTAGCATTTTCATTTTCGTGTCTTTCATACGTCTGTGTTCATGTTCTTGTTCCTCTCTAATTCTATTGTGATGGTATTGTAACATTTGTAACATTTGTGATGGAGTGTTACCTTGCCAGGTACTCTCGAATTTTAATACTCTATTCTTTACTTGGGGTAGGGCATTCTCTACTAATTTTGTTACAAACAGATGCGGGTATGATTCGCTACTTGCTTTTATGCCACTATTTATACCAAAACATTTTTCAAATCGGGCATAGTAATCACTAGTGTCTTCATCTTGCTTCTGCTTACAGGCAGAGATTGTACCCCAATCTTCCTTTTTCGTAGTCAATAAACGTGGCAGTACCTGTACTAATAAACCTGGTAGTGCTTTAGTTTTATCCCCAAGTCCTGCTCCTGCAGTTCGGGCCTTTTCTTCTGCTTCTAATACTGACCATTCTATCTTTTGGTCTCCTACCTCCCACTCTTTTTCCCTGAGTTTTTCATAAATGCCAGCAGGCATCAATACTTTTAATATTGTCATAATGTCGGGGTAGGTATACTCTCCCATGAGTAACATGTCTTTAATTTCTCGGTGGAAACCCGCTGGATCCTTGTCATGACTTGGTACCACTTTCTTCATTTCTAACAATTCTATTTTTGATATGGGCGTATATACAAATACGCGTTTAAACTCATTGTCCTCGCCTTTTATTGGGTGTACTTCTCGTAAAGGATTCTGTCTATCCATGTAATACGTGGTTCTTTCCTTGATGGGCAATGAGACACGTTCTGAACATACAAAAAGAATATACTGCTTTCTTGATTCTAGAATTTCTTTAATTAATTTAGTACCTGAACCTCTCCATCTATTCATGAGCAATTCAGTCAATATGTCAGGCAAGGGACCAGGGTCCGAATGCTGACTCTGATATAGTATGAGGAGTTGTTGAATCATATAAATCCCAGCTAACCGCTGTTCATCTGGGGTGAGATTCAAAAATGTGCGTGCTACTGTATCATCACTATATTTTCCGGGACTGTCCACCCAATGGACAGCTGCCCTAGCTAAATCCTGTTCGTCCATAGAATCGAGGAAATGATAACCCCTTCGTTCCCGGAGTAGTTTGTCGGCGGCTTGGAACGAATGCTCGTTAGACCTGATGTTAATTATAGGTATTTGGAAATTCCTGTTATTATCTGGACATATCGGACGTATCGGGTTAATAGGACATTTATTACTATTACAAGATCTTCCTCTACCTACATAGGCTATGGTGTCTGACTGTCCTGCGGGCAGTCCAGACCCTTCCTCCTCGTTTTGTTCGAACTCGTCTACCGCTAATCTTTCTTCGTGTAGGCGTTCGATTTCTTTACGGATCTTTCGGCCCATGGCTATTATACAATTTTGTTTATCATGTCTACCTTCTGATATATTCTGGCTCCATCTAGTAAGAATTTGCATTGCTTCCGAGTCTACCCCCGGTCGGTCTTCATTTCTGATCACACAATTTATGAGGAAACGTAACAGTTCTCCCTGTATCTCCACTTTCTGGTATTCCATAGCTCTGTTAATACATTCTGGATCTCGCCCTGTTTGGACAAAATGATATATTTTATCTAGATGCGCCGTCATTCCTGGTAACTTCCCTAAATACACTGCGGCTCGTCTGATACGTAATGATGCCATGATCATTTCGTCCTCTTTGCCGGGCACAGGGTCATATCTACAATCTACAAGAAGTTCCTTAAGCGTACGGGCATTTATGAGTTTGGGGGTACGTGAATGTGCTGACTCTTGAAAGGTAAGTTTATTTATTCTGGGTGGCGTAGAAAAAATGTTGCTAGCGCCTCCCGCAGCCCCATCTGGGGTGTCGGGTGTGAAAGGATTCGTTGAACGTGACACAGCAACTATAGGTGTGGACACAGCTATAGAAGCAGCTGTGGGAACAGATGTAGAAACAGATGTGCTTGCCGGAACTTGTGACACGATCTGTTGCTGCAGGGATACTGGTACTGGGTCTTGGCGTTGAACCTCCCTGATAGGCGGTCTATGTGGGGCGGAATTAGCATACTCGGGAGCTGCGTCATCTAAATATGAGGAAAGAAAAACATCTTCTGCGGTTCTAGGATGCCCCTTAGGATGTACCTTTATTGGAAATAATGGGGGCGGCAAGTCTTTCGGTGTTTCTGGAGTAGCTTTAGGTAATCCTTCGGCCAGAAGGGGATACATACCATTCATAAGGGCATTTCTTTGTCTGTCTACTTGTTCTGATTTCACTCGGATACCTTCCTCAATTAATAGATTTTCTCGAACTTTATTGGAATTCTCTTTACTCTTCTCTTCCTGTCTACGTGCTTTTTCTGTACGTCTATGAGATTCTTTACGCCATAACTCAACGGCATCTTTCTGTGACTGTCTGACTTTCCTTTTCCATAACTCTTCCTCGACTTTCATGATGCACTCTGCATCCCAGGTTCCCGCTGTGGGCCACCTCTGACTTTCTGGTAATTCCTTGGTGTAGTCTACCCATAAATCAAGAAATAATATAGCGTCTAAGCCATGTTTATGATACATGAAGTACCCTGGAGTGTCCCTAGGAGGAATAGGAACGGCTTCTTCGAGTACCCCTTTTCTTGTAGTGATCTGTCTTAGTTTCGAAAAGAGCGGCATATTGAGAACTGATCTGATACTTGATCTTGAACACACTTAGTACAAAAGCACAACAATAATGAACAACCATTCACACCACAATATGCAGGACGTTTAACACATCAAACATTAAACATTAAACATTTTTTTTTCCAACCTTTAAAATAACCAACAATGATGATCGTCTGCATAACTAATCACCAAGCATAATTCTTGACAATAACTAGATACTTCGGAATACTTGATATACTGCTAAACAGTACATATACACTGCTAAAACAGTGCAGACCGGATTTGTGTACCCAAACCCGTCTTGACCGGCACAACCTATGTGCACGTCGGAAATGCCTCCCCAGTAATGGTACTCACCGGGTAGCTTCGGAAACGGAAGGCCTCGGAAACTGAACTTGGACCGGACTGGACTCGACTCGATTCATCGGAAACTGGACTCGACTTTGAACTGGTGGGCCTCTGTATACCTCGGATCTTGCTCTCTCAGCTAGGCTCTGGTCGAGATACTTCGCACTTCTCACCGCCTCGTCTGGGTGTTGATCGCAGCCTCAGTCGCCCCCGCTTGACCGGAGGGAGATACAGGAAATCCTGCTGGTACGCGTTGTTGTCCGTCCAGCTGTGGCAGGAGACCGGGCCTGCAACTCACCGCCGGCGCGTGAGATGAGAAAGTGTCCCTGTTCGGGCGCCATTCATGTGGTAAATAAAATTCTTTACCGGGACTTAATTTGATACAGAAACATAATAAAATAGCTCAGTAAAATAAGAGGCAGAATCCGTGGTATTAGAGGTTCGGAATGGGCTTTATTCCAATGATCGATTATAATCGGTTGCTCCAAGTTCCATCACCACGGAGGTTCAGGAAGTGAAGTACATACTTTATTGACAGGAAATGACTTTTATAGAACATACATTACAATGAAGCGAATACGGTAGGCGTAACAATTGATAAGGAAAATGACGATTTACATGCGTAACTGAAAATGGGTGTAACAAGGAGTAAAAAGAAACATAATTGGTTATGATGTCATATATAGGTGGATCTATAAGATAATACTTGGCATAGATGCGCGCGCAGCAGCATGACGTGTGATTGACGTGCAACTAGGGGGTGAAGGGGACTTGACGTTTAGCTCTACATGTGGAGACGAAAAGTCTGGGGGGTCAAGTCAACCTAATCCCAAATCATATCTAACATCCTATGTTTAAAGAACTATGTTATCCACAAAAGAAGGACTCTCGGACAGAATCTATTCTATACTGACTGTGCGTGCGTGTACAAGCGTCTAAGTGTCTACACTAGATGCGAGGGCAGGAATCTTCCATAGTAACAGGGCTATGAATTACTTGTATAAAGACAGAGAAGCCGGGCCCTTTGCTCGGTAGCTGGAAGAATGTTTACTTAAACTACTAGGCAGGAATGCATTGGCTGAGGGGGAAGCAGATAACTCGAAGGTGAAATACAGTTCTTGGCAGAGAATAGGCTGATGTCAGGCTTTGTGAGCCGCGCAGAGAACGAGACAAAGTTCATGGTCACAGTTGCAGGCTCAGACTGGAGCTTTCAGAGGCAGAAGGCAAGAAGAGTTTGATGACAGAATCAGGGCCTACTTGCCTGGACTGTAAAATGGCATAAGTGAACCATATAAAGCCGGTGGCCTTTCGTACTTAGGAATGGAATATCCGGCCTATTCATGGCGGATCTGACAGAGGACATGTTGATGGTGGACGCACATGTGTTTGCGTCTTCATAACTGGAACTGGAGGGAACATACATGTACTTGTAACATGCACATAGAACCGTTGGGGTCCAAGATAGGGGACATAACTGACCAGAAAATTCCATATTTCCACACCAGTCTCCTGCAGTTCAGCGTCCCGTGTCGGTGGGCCTGTGTCGGCTGCTGTGCATCCAGAGCCACTAGCTCTGTGCAACTCGAGTCGTTCCCCCTTGTAGTTCTGACATTGCATTACTGAGTGCCTGATGAGTGTTGGAGTTGTTGCCAGCACCAGCTACTCCCTGAGGGCAGGCTTACACTCACCCCTTACACAGCCAGCACAGGCGTCACTGTATTGGTGGGCCTGCCATCAGATCCTGCCGAAACAAGTATTGACTTTTTTCTCCCTGCACTGTCACAAGTGATCAAGGATATGCACTCTGCCCTTGGATGATGACACCCCTCCGAGACCCGAACACACCCGCCCAGAGGCAGTACAATGCAGCCCACATATGCACCAGGGGCATCGCTGAGCGCACATTTGGCGTGTTGAAGTCACGTTTCAGGTGCCTGGACGTCACAGGTGGAAAGCTCCTGTACAGCCCGGACATCGTTTGCAAGATGATCATTGCATGTTGTGTGTTGCACAACATCTGTGTTCGCACCAATGCCCCATGGATCCCAGTTCCAGAGGTACCGGATGATGATGGTGACCATGGGGCAGGTGGCCCACATCCCACTGCAGCTGCGGCAGGAATGGCCCGTAGGAACTCCATCATTGACACTTACTTCTCATGAGCACTTCACATTGTGGCCGTCCATGGCAATCGTGGTATAATTGAGGATGTGCAATAGCGATGCATGTGTGATTAAAACATATTTGCCGGTAACAGGTTGTACTTGTACATTGTCATGTTCTATGTCCCTGCGGTTTCAGGTGTGATTTGCCATGGTGTGCACATTTGGGGAACCTGTAGTATCCTGTGTTCTGTTGTGGAGGGGTTGCTGTTTGTACCGGTATGTTGTCAATGTCGAGGTGCACTTCTGCTTATGTGCATATGCTGCACGGTGGGCGAGTCGCTCCTGCGGCTCTGATTTGTCTGCCATTGGTCTCTTTGCGTTGTGCTGGTTGGTTCTGTTCTTCCACGGTGCTTGGATGTTGTGGTGTACATGTTGTCCTCTGCAGTCGGTCAGGGTGCATCCATGGTACTCCGTTGTTGCTGTTTTTTTCCTGTGGCATTTTCCGTATGCTGTTCTTCTGCTTTTTGCCGCATTACGCTTGTGTACTGCTGCCCTCGCGCTGGTTGTCACTGTTTTCTTTTCACGCTTTGGCCCATCGCAGGTTTCTTGGTGCTGCGGTTAATGTTTTTATCTCCGTCGAGGTGGTTGTATCGCGGTTATTGTCCGCGGTTTCGGCAAACTATCGCATGGTACCGCATTGTTGTGAATTCCACGTTGACATGGCGTTATTTTCCCGCGATGGGCTGTGATGTTGAGAGTTGCGTTAAGCTACTCTTGCGGTAGTTATCACACGTTCTTGTGAATATGCCCCTCAGACTCTGCAATTAGTAAAATGGTTGCATAAAATGTTCCCTGTCACGCAATCCTGGTTGAGTAATAAAGTAATATTGTAGGATTTGCAGTCATATGCATGCTTGTTAAGTTTCAAAATTAGTATACAATAAAGGACCTGTTCACATAGTGAGCTTTTAATTCATACATCCATTGCAGTTGTCATCTATTTTGGACAGACTGTAGAGCAAGTAATTATATCATCTATGCTACTTGTAGGTATGGCTCACCAATCAAGGGAAAGACAAGAGTATTTCAAACGAGGTAGGAGAAAGAGCTATCCTTGTGTCCAACAATTTATATCTACTAACACCCAAATGTGGTGAAAAAGTGTAGGAAAGGAGTGATGGTGCCTCACGGTAGCAACACCAGGGAGGATAAAGCAGGAAGGTACTCGCCTGCTGCCTCAAGGTCTCATCATCAGCTACCAACACTCCTCAGAAAGAAATGTGTATGGAAAGGTGCATAGCAAAAGAATGGGTAATGACCCAAAGGGCAAAGTGCTAGGGTGTATAGTAAAAAAAGGAGGAGAAACTGTGCAGTGATCTGTGCACCACGATAAACCCCACAATGTATATACACAAAATTGAGCTAGTTCACACTGGCTTGCACTATTTATTCTATGCTGTGTGACTACTCATATATAAAAATGCCGACATGTTTCATTGCCTTTTGGATAAACTCACGGCAACTTCTTCAGGGCGTGGGGTATTGTCATTCCACCCTGCAACCTTGCTTAGTCTATTAAAAACAATTCTGTTAAAGACAAAAGATAGACAAACAACACATAGCAAAATTAGTTGCCGTCCGGTTCAGAAGGACCTAGTGCTGTATATACTGTGTTCCAAACTGTATATCCACCATAGTATTTACCGGGATATTGCCCACCATGGGCATACCTTTACCCTCGAGCACTTGTGTGTGTAGCAGCGATCACTCATTCAAGGCTCATCCACTCGACTCCTATCGTGAGTCTGTAATACACAATAAAAGTTACGAATTACGAGATTATTGGGAATACAGATAACGGGTTCCTGCCACTCTCCGTAACGTGGAATGTTATCCCTCTTGTGTCACAATCCTACTACATACCTGCCTCGCTGCTATGTAGCTCCTAAAGTGTGACTACTACTCTACGTATGATCGGGGTGGCCCTGTCCCGTTCCAGAAAACTTCTCATATCAAGTCAGAGCCTGCCCACCTTGTTACCCCGTGGCCTGGATAAGCACTCAGAAATATTGAGTCACAGAGTGCGGGTTCCCATCCCATTCTCAACCGAGTGCCCCGCTCTTAAAAGTAATGCCATACGCTTACAAAACATGTATCAGGACTCACCGTTATTGCGTCCGTGTCCGGCAATAACTCAGCACCGCAACAACGCGGCTGTATTCTTCCGTGAATAAGAGCGTAATCACGCTCATCACGTGACCGGACTGCGGAAATCCCGCCCCTCACCGGCAGTTAACGTATTTTCTTTGACAACAAATAGCGCTATCTTGGAAAGGTGAACTCATCAATACATGTTGTAATATTTTAAGTTCCCCTCACGTGCAGGGCAATCCAAAAATCAGCATACGGGGACTTATCAACACTTGGATGCTCAGCACCCAACGGGTAACTTTGGTCATCTGTGATGTTAGGTGAACATTTTTGCCAATACTGTTACAATCAGCGTTACTGGCAATTGTGTGTGCCCCCAAGTGACCCTCTATATGTTATTTGTTTATCAAAATCGTGCTACAATCGATATTGTTACACTTCCATACCCAACCCTCCCATGGGGATGAATGCTGATGCATGGATTCTCAGATTCTCAGATTCTGAAGCGATGGCAATAACACATGTGGGAATACATTCTAAAAGTTGGCTGGATGTGTAGGTCATTTTAATGTGATGTTTCTAACTTGCTTAATGCCCCACAATTGCATGGGCACCCAGCAACACATAATCAGGAGCCCATATCAGAATGGGCAGTAGTGATGAATGGATTATATATTGACCTTATTCCACTCTATGGAATCATTCAATCCAGTTTGGTCTGCACCTTCCTGATAAATCCAGTGGGCTTCCCTGCTGCTCAATCTGGATTCCATATTGAACTGGTCCCCCGTCACTCTTTCTAAAACTACCCAGCGTACATCCTTGGGGGTGTGTTTGTGAAGCTGGAAGTGTTGCACCAATTTTGTGCTCAATTTGCCTGCGCGTAGCGTGCTGAGATGTTCTTGAATCCTTATTTTAACCTTCCTGGTGGTCAGGCCAATATAGTGCAGCTCGCAAGGGCAAGTCAATCTATAAATGACGTTGGGTGTGTTACAGTTACTGAATTTATTTAAGAACCACGTTTGATGGTTTGTAAGAGTAACACATTTTGTGGCTGATGTAAGCGCACACACAGAACAACACCCACATGGATAATGCCCCTGCGGAATGTTAGTCTCCCGTGGGTCTGATTTGGGTCTAGTATGTACTAGCCGGTCACGAATGTTTGCTGATCGTTTAAATGCAAAACGAGGTGGAGGCATTTGCATATTGGTAGTGTTTAACAGATGCCAGTGTCTCCGAATGATCTGCCTAATTTTGGTAGAGAGAGGGCCAAAGGTGGTGACCACTGGGATACATTCACCACTTTTCTTGGGAGTTCTTTGCAAGAGAGAAGCACGGGGCGTGTTGTATGCTCGTTTCAAAATTAGTCTGTCTTGAGAGAGGCATGTTTAACAGTAGGTCATTAACTACCTACAGTATTATTAGGATTAAAGCTTGGTATATTTTTTAGTGTACTGTGGTAACTCACCCTTTCCATTCTTTTGCCCTTGAAGTAACTTCTCCAGGTCCTTTTGAAGTTATTTCAACCTCGAGTGAGATGTCTGTTCTTCAAATCTTTAAAGTTCAATGGGCTGTAATTTGTTATTGATCTCTGAATACTTGATATATGATTCCTCCTTCCAGAAGTGAGTCTAGTAACTTGTACATGTTTTCATTATCTCCTTTTCAGTGTGTTACACAGTCTTACTACATTATCACATTTGATGTCTTTTTTTAAAAATTGATGGAGTAATGAGAAACATACATACATCAGCTTCGGGGAATACAAATAAATCCTGACACTAGATAAGAACAGTATTAAGGCAACAGACATTCTGAGAAAGTAATCAAAATGGTCATTATCAAAAAATAAAATATACATTATTCGATGTAGAGTGGAGCAGCATGAAAAAGAGCATAGTTACAAGATTACACTAGAGTGACCGGGCCAGCAAGAGCGTCTGTCATCCAGGACTTATTTGGTTGGATCCCACATATGCCTCAGCCTCTACCTCTGCAGTGCATTCTTTACTAATATCATCTCCAACATGCAGATGTTCGGAAATTCCCGCCACCAGTCCCAGGTACTGGGGGACTTACTAGCTAGCCAGGAACGTGCCAGCACAAGTCTGGCCAGAGAGATTGTAAAGTATAAACCTGCTAGATGGGAGGGATAGCTGGAGTGTCACAGGCTAATCAGCTTCGGATTCATTACCACCCAGCTATTTGAAATACTATACATTTTACCCCAAAAAAATTCCAATATTGGCACAAAATGAGACAAGAGACGAAGATATGAACCGTGTTGGCGTACTCAAGACCACAGCAGAAACTGCAATCATTTGCCCGAAGCTTCATTACGTCGAGGCAATGTGGGGTATAATACAAGTCATTAATTAATTTAAGATGATGCACCTTAAAACATGAAATGTTCAGCGCTGACTGTGTCAGAATATTACTGCTCCTCAAATCATCTGCCATTACCACTGTATTGAGAAGTCTGCTCCATTTATTGGTCCTGTTCTGAAAGGGATTCTCAATGTGGTCCAGAGAGTGCTGATAAATCAGCTTGTATACTAGGCCAATATTTCTCTTTGCTGGAGACTTTTCTACCATTTCTAATACAAAATTATCAAAGCACCGAATCTTGTCTTTACTGAGACAAAATATGAAGTGTCACACTTGACGATACCTGTAGAAACACGTGTAGGTAAGAGAGCACTGCTGCTGCAGATTCTCAAAGAAGAGAAGAACTCTGCCCTCAAATAGTTGAACCAGCCTGACGAGTTTTGCCCTCCCCCTGTTCCCATGAAAGCAGTCATGCGCACAGGAGGGTATATTGGGATTGTGCCCTAGATAGGGTAAAGTTTCCTGTATTATTCTCAAGAATATCAGCCATGTGTAGTGATAGTGTAACACCCAAATAGACTGTACCCATCTTTTATTATGACCAGTGGGAATAACACTGGAAAAAATCTGTGTTGTATCTGTGTTGAGGCTATATCCAGAGACTTTCCCAAAAGATTCGAAAGCTGCCACCACTGCCTCTAAGCCTCTAATTGGAAAATGAGTTAAAAACGCCAAATCATCTGCATACGTCAGAACTTAAACCTTATGCCGATGTATCCGCAAGGGCTGGATCGCTTCTGACAATCTCAGGTATTGGATGAAGGATTCTATATATAATGGGAATAGCTGAGGGGGGAGAAGGCACACTGCTTACTACCACGTAAGATGGCTATTGGGTCTGAGAGAAAACCGGATTAGCGAATCCTTGCTGTCAGCCCATTATAAAGATGCCGAATTCTAGAGATAAATCCAGAGCCTATTCCCACAGTCTTCATGACACCCCAATAAGAAGGGCCAGGAGACACGGTCAAAGGCCTTCTTGGTGTCTAGAAGGATCGTACCCAATGGTACCCCGCGAGAATAGGCCGCCTCCAAGGGCGTGATTGCCGTATTGACATGTGATGGTGTGTCTAATCCTGGGATGAAGATGTGTTGGTTTGGATCAACCAAACCAGAAATAACTGCAGCCAGCCTATTCGCAAGAATTTGTGTATAGATCTTCTGATCTGCATTGATTAAAGAGATGAGGCGATATGATCCATCTTCCCTTTCTTGGGGAAAAAATTATTATACTGGTCTCTACCCAGGACTCGGCCGAATGTTTTGAACGACTTAAACAGATCCTTAAGAATCGGAGCTAAGATATGTAAAAAAGGGGCATGAAATACCAAGGGAATCTGATCGGGCTGGAGGCCTTACCTTTAGCCACGGAACCAATAGTGAACTCTACTTCACAGAGAGTGATGGGTGCCTCGAGCCTCAATCTTTCCATCTGACTCAGTTTATGTCGGAGATACTGCCCAGTGAATTGGAGAATTTCGTCGGTGGATGACGAACAATCATCACTGTAGAGAGCTTGATAGAACCACCTAAAAATGTCTCTGATACACGTTGGATCAACCACCAACATACCATTCTCTCCCCTAATATGATGAATAGTGTGAGCACTGGAACCGTCTTTTATTCTAAAGGAAGCGATTCACGCCATATCTTCATTGTTTTTAAAACTGATCAGCTATCTAGCGCAATGGTTTTTAACCGCCCGATCCCAGATTCGCTTCCTGAGCAAAGCCAGCACAGCAAAAGACTGTTTAAGAAGGGCCTCAAACTAGGGCCTGCCCCTAGCTATGATGCTAAATCCTAGATTGGACTCTAAAATTCCAAAAGTCCGGCAGCCCTCCTTCTCTGCCGCCATAACCGCCTTTTGTTGATGAGCTGCAATATGAAGCATTTGTCCACAGCATGAGGCCTTACATGCGTCCCAGACTAAAGAGGGTGATGCTGAACCAATATTAAACTCAAGGACCTCTCGTAAGTGAGAGCTCATAACATCGACACAGCCGGTGTCTAATAGGAGTCTGCGTTCCAATGGCCACCCCTGAGGTGATGATGCCTGAATACGCCCAATCAATTGAATAAACAGAGATAGAGAATTGTGGTCAGATATTACCCTTGGGTTAAGAGACAGCTTTGAAGATGAAACCAGCAAGTTGCTAATTAGAACCATATCTAGAAAACACCAACACACCCACCGCCCCCCCGCCGCAACTGGGAGAAGGTCACAGAAGAACTCACCGCATCCCTCAGCTCAACCATACCGCTGACACGCGTAGACGCCAATACCTCAACACGTAGCCTCCACCGATGGCTCTCCAACTGCTCCGATGTACTGGTGCCCCTCAAGATACCATCCGGTAAGCAATACTCCTAGAAAGCCAGCTAGTTCACTCCCGTCCTCCACAAGTCATGATGCAGCTGTAGATGGATCGAGAAGATAAGGAGAAACAACAAAACCCTGGAAACCCATGTAGCCTTCAAAGCCGCCACTTCCGCACACCACACCCTCCTCAAAACCACAAAGAAAACGGCCCTTCAAGTCAGAATCAACACCAACGCACACAACAGCAAACAACTCTTCACCCTCGTCAAGGAGTTCAACAAACCCCAAAGCGAGACCACAGAAGTCCCACCCTCCCAAGACCTCTGCAACAAACTCAGCACCTACTTCCACAACAAGATCAAACAGATCTACAACAGCTGCAACACCCAAGACCCGCCCGTCACACCCGCCACTACCTCACGAGACACCACTGCCTTTCCACAGATCCTGCTAAACAGGACCCCGCTCACCACAGACGGCACCCTCAAGACCATGAAGAGCATCCACTCCGGAGACCCTTCGGACCCCTGCCCACACCACGTCCTCAACAGAGCAGCCACCACCATCGCCCCCGAACTGAGTCGAACCATCAACTACTCCATTGAGACCACCACCTTCCCCGATGACTGGAAACATGCTGAGCTCAACCCCCTACTGAAGAAACCATCAGCCGACCAACAGACCTCAAGAACTTCAGACCCATCTCCCTGCTTCCCCTCTCAGCCAAGGTCATCGAGAAGACCATCAACATCCAACTCTCAGAGTTCTTCGAAGCCAACCACGTCCAGGACTCCTCTCAATCTGGCTTCCAAAGCAACCTCTACACCAAGACCGCCCTCCTCTCCACTACCGATGACATCCTCTCCATCCTCGACCGGGGAGAAACAGTAGCCCTCATCTTCCTCGACCTCTCGGCTGCCTTCAACACCGTCTCCCACCGCACCCTAATCACGAGATTCCACGACGCTGGCATCTGCGACAAAGCCCTGGACTGGATCCGTTCATTCCTCACCTGTAGAACACAGTGAGTCAGACTTCCCCAGTTCCTCTCGGAACCCACAGAGATCCGCTGCAGAGTACCTTAGGGCTCCTCCTTGAGCCTCACACTTTTCAATATCTACATGTGGAGCCAAGTAGTGTGACCGCTATGTGCAGAGAAAAAACATGAAGTGGACAATACCCTATAACCGAGATCCGTTAACAAGGGAACTTCTGCCTGGGCTAGGTGCGTCTCCTAGAGACAGATCATTTGTGGCTGGAGGGTGTCCAACTCCTCCTGCACCACCTTCTGCAGTGACTTAACCCCATTAATGTGCCACAACAGAATATTCAGTTGCTGGCCGAGATACCTACTGTCACCTATAACAGTCATTGAAATACGGACTCCATGAGCAAACCCTCATCCATATCTTTTGCACAGACTCTTCCCATAAGGAGATTGCCTGGTACTGATACTAATAAACACCTTTGTTTCCATGGATGCCAAGTTTCTCAATCTACCATTTTCATTGCACCCACCCTCCCCCACAAAATACTGTGTCTTCACAATGCAACCCAAGTTATCACTACCCAAGACCCCTGAACCCCGCCACCCCACATCCCTGGTTCCCATATTGGCGAACCGGCCCACCCTCCCCTAAACAATGCCCTAACAGAAAAAGGGGCAATAGCCCCCTACCAAGGGCTTGCATCAAACTAGACTCCTGGCCAAGGTCAGCCCCTGGTCTAAACCCCCGCCCCAAAAAATGCATTAAGATATAGCTATCAGCTTAGAGAATGATAAGAAACCGCAAATAAGAAATAAGAGTTAAAAATACCAAGAGGACCTCCATTAAGTCTGAGAAAAGTGAAAACAAGCAAAGAGAGAAAAAAGGGAGAAAAACAGGGGGCGGGAAGACCATTTCCATTGCCCTCATACACCTGTCCCCGACCCTGCCAAAGGAGAGAACCAGTCCTCAAATCATCACAGAACCAATCCCCTCCCCAAAGGTCTTGGCCTTGAGAAACCCTCCCTATGGGGAGCCCTCTTATTATAAGAAAAGGTACTATAGAGCCACTATAGATGGTAGGAACTTAAACCATTGGGCTGCTACTTTGTTAGCAGTTCCTGAACCTTTGAGCCATCGTGGCAAAAAAAGTCTGGCCCTCTTTTCGAATCGGCAAGGTTGCAGGTTCTATAAGAGAGACAGTAGCCCCCAACTTGAAGAGTGCTGGAATATGCTCCGAGAGCTGCCAGTGCCTCACCAACGTTTGAAGAAAAACATCAAAGTGGACAAAAGAGTCAATCCCACAGGCCTTAGCAGGCGCCTTTGGAGTAGCAGCACGTTAGATCTCTTGGCGAAGAATGAAATTCCCAATGTAAATGAAAATAGCCCCAAGATGGCAAGAGGGCTTGTTGAGAGGTCAAAAAGGAAAATGATGTGCCTTCTGGATCATAAAATCCAGGTCCCACTCACATTGAACTCAAAAGGCTTCTCAGAATAAACAAACCACAAACTCCCTGGGGTCGTCACCCTCCATGCCTTCAGCACCCCCAAGATGCGGAGATTGTTTCTTCGTGATTGGTTGCCAGATCTTTAACCCTGAGAGTAGTTGACTGGGTGTCATGCTGGGAGATCAAAAAGCTGGTTTCCACTACCTCAGTTTGGATGGTTTTCTGAGATGTCTTGCCTGCCCCAAGCCAGGATTGTATTAGATCCATATTTTTTAACATTTTGCATAGCACCACTTGGGTTTTCAGGTGGGAGGCCTTCAATGCAAGTGAATCCTTCCAGTAGTCCTCCCTATGTTGCAGAAGAAGTCAATAAATAATGCTCAGAGTGGGGGCATCCTGTATGTCTTGTGGTGACACTACCGGCAGAAAACATAACTGGGGAGGAGAGGGGACCCTTGATCGTAAACACCAGAAAGTTGCTGGTCCACCGTTGATGGTGGACCCAAAGCAAGTGGAGAGTGATTGGTAGGTGTCAGCTCAGGCCCGCCAGCATCCCATGATAGTTCATCTGTACCCTCCAGTGAGGGCGTGGGATCAATTATACCTTTATCAAAAGCTACTGAGACAAAATCCTCAACTTGGGCAGTAGTCAGCTCCCTGAATCCACTCAGTCGCCTTGAGGAGACTGATGTGGATGGATCAACGCTTAAAGAGACCTGCTTTGGGAACTCTATACAACTGATGCGGTCTTTAGCATCTTTAACATCTAGGACAGACTTGACCGCTTGTTCCTTCTCCTTCATCTCATCACTATCTGACCAGTCTGAGAGGGTGAAAAAGGCCTCCTGGCCTTCACCCAGTAATTCAGTCGGGTCCAGAGCATTCACGCATAGCCTGCACATTCAACTCTCCAGCCAGTGGCTGACGGATAGTCCCATTGTTGTTGTGCTGCTGAGTCCGCCTCAGCACGACTGGAGAGGATCTTGTTGGGATAATAAACTTGTTGGCGCCATTACCCGGTTCTGGTGAGCGAAGAGGGTACGATCTTGAGTAGCAGGATCAGAATGCCGTTTGATACCCTTGCTTCCAAGGCTAGAGACATCCTGCGAAGCTATCGGAGTGGAAGGGGGGAACGGGGAGATAAAAGAGTCCAGAGTTCACTGTGAGAGAGACATCGTTCCCCCCTCCCCATCCCGGCAGGACTAGAAGCATACATAATAATGTCAGACATCTTCTCCTAGGGCTCACAGTCTTGGCTAGGCAGACCCCAGCTGATTCCAAATTAAGGGCAACTACTGCAGATGACTGTGCTGAAGTTTGGCGCCCCTACGACCACTGGGGCTACTGTGAGCACCCTCCGTTGATTTGCCGGGGAGAGGCCGCTTCCTTTCCAGTTTTGGTGAAAGCTGGGTGCTCATTAAATCAGGCTGTCCTCCTTACCGCAATACCCCCTGACTGGCATACTGGTTAGCATGCAATTAATAATACACAAAGCAGCATGCAGGGTGAGCAGAGCTACTTCAGTCAGCTCTCCAGCCTCTCCCCCTATCTCCTGGAGTCTGGGAGACTCTGTCGTTAATGAAGGGAAAGCATGCACCCAAGTGTTCAACAAAGTGAGCAGCAGGCAGAGCTGAGGGTTAGGGAGCAATGGCCAATTTATGTATCAAGATAGAAACAGTGTAACAAGCACTAAGAAACAAAGGGCCATGGGTCAATTTTAGTGGGTTAGCCTTCCGCTGTCAGTATCCTAGGTATGCAGGGTGCCATAGTTGCCCTCGTTGAAATGCAGCATGCACCATCCTAGACAGGGCACCACGCGGGAAATGCTGCCAGAAGTATCGCGATCCTGCTCCTGATCCCAGGTTCCTCCGAGAGAACTCTGCCAACGCCTCCAAGCGTCAGAGTGTCCCAGGAGCAGGGCATACTGCCTTTCATCTGCACTGAAACCAGTGCACAACAGAGCCCAAAAAATGAGGGCTGGATAGGCTAGTAGGAAATGCTGACAGCCCAGAACCAGCAAGTATGAAGGTGCTGTCGTCTGTGGTGAGCCGCTCCTGCGCCGGCGTTCACCAGAGATTTTCACCAGCGCTACTCGATCCACAGAATACCGGTAAGCCCGCTAGAGAATGGGGGCTGAAGATGTCTGTGTGGGTCGAGGGAAGGGGGAGAGGACCAATTCCTCATTCAAACATTTCGTGTTATTGGAGGGGCCAGATCTCCAACCGCACTTGGCTGTTATCAGCCACGCCGCCATGCCAAAACACCTGAACTGATTTGTTGTTGTCTTTGTGGCTTCTCGATCTGTTTGTTGTTGCCTGTCTGGAAAGAGTAGCTCCATAATTTACTGCCTATCGTAAAGTATGTATTAATTTTCTGATTTGTATTCAGCAACCATGGAGCTGAGTCACAAACTGCAATTTGTGTTACGTTTTTTTGTCCTACAGTAGTACTACACAACGTACTACAAAGTGGCATTCACAAACTGCACTTTTGTAGTAACTTACATTTTGGGTAAGTTTACTACATTTCGGTATTCACAAACTGCACTTTTGTAGTAACTTACAGTTTTGCACTAAGTCCTTACCTTCATTATTTTCAATGGGAGGGTGTTGCAGTACTAGTGGTTGGCCATATGTAGGGCTGAACTTACTGCAAAAGCGTAAATTACTACAAAAGTGCAGTTTGTGACTACCGGAAAGTAGTAAACTTACTCAGAACTGTAAGCTTACTCAAAAGTGTAAGTTACATTTGTGAAACAGGCCCCATGATCATTTCACCTTCAATCCATATTAATCTCTAAATAAATCTATTACCTCATCTTTGAGAGTATCTGCAGTCTCTAAACAGTTATAAACAGTTATAAACATTCTATATAGTGTTCATCTTGTACTATTTTCATGAAGACTTTCAGGTACAAACTCAACCACCATGGGCTGTATGATTTGACCAAGGTTTGGGGTTTTTAAAGTTGTTGTGGATGCTGTGTACCAACGATTATCTATGAGAATATGGTAAATTTATTTTGCTTTAGAGCATACACTCATTTGAATAGAAGGCACATTTTCCTTTTGCTCCTGAATTTTAACAATTATATTTTAACGACTGGATTGCCTCTTGTTAATGTATGTAAATC
The DNA here is from genome assembly GCF_964204655.1 of Triturus cristatus. NCBI lineage: Eukaryota > Metazoa > Chordata > Amphibia > Caudata > Salamandridae > Triturus > Triturus cristatus. The sequence continues at coordinate 500,445,410 of NC_140581.1, forward strand.
ACAAGCAAAGGTATTAGTTGTTTAAACAGACAATATGTTTTAGTTCCCTACTGATATCTGAGGGTTTGGAAATTGAACCAGCTCTAATAACACTTCATTCCCCCACCCCGCCTTACTGCAAATTGTGGGTGTGGGATTCTTGCACCAAATATGCACGGAGGATGCAATGACCCCCTTACTGGTTCCTGTGAAGTGGATAGGACGCATATAAAAACACCAAAAAGTCAAATAATTTAGAACCAAGACTTTGTGCAGCTCCACTGGAGAGCAGATTGGTGGCCCGTCGAACCTGGTCCAGCTCCCTCTCCCAGAAGCACAGTAAGAAACTTGGGTATTCTGTTGGAGAACAAGCTATATATGAAAGACCAGGTGACATCTACCTATGGCATGTGCTTCGGGACAATGCACCTCCTTAGGAGGATCTTCCAGGGGCTTTCGCTGTCCTCTCGGACGACCCTCATCCAGACCCTGATAATCAGGCACTTTTTGCAGCGTCGATTAAATCCCTTCACTCTAAAATGCAAGTGGTACAAAATACTAAAGCCCGACTGGTTAACAAACAGCCACTGGGCACATCTTCAGCCCCCCTGCTCAAAGCCCTTCATTGGCTCCCCATAAAGAAAAGAGCAATTTTTAAACTCCTGTGCCGGACATATAAAGCCTTGTCAGGCAAAGGACCCAAATATCTACAGGACAAACTGTTTCCCTATCTTCCTGAGAGAAACCTCAGATCAAGGAGTCTACTTGTTCTTTGTACCCAACGTATTCGAACATCTAAGTTTGGCGGATGAGCCTTCTCATATCTTGCTCCTTACCACTGGAATAAGTTCCCCCTCTTTATTAGGGCATAAACTGAATTCTCAGCTTCTAAGAAATATCTTAAAACCTGGCTATTCTTAACGGTTTCTTCCGGACCTATCTGTTTCCTCAGCGCGGAGTTGCCTCTCCGGGGGATAGTCATTGCGCTATATTAAGTATCCATAAAAAAAAAATGTAAATCACACTTTATTGATTTTTTATTTTGTCGAGCCTTCAATGATCTTTAATACAGTTACATTGCTGTATTAGAAAGGCAGTTTGTCATACATTTATAGGTACCGGTTATTTTACAGCTGGTAATCAATTCTTGACTTGCATAGTTTTGACAATATATTCACATTTCTGAGTCTTTCCTTTAGTGCAGGCAATAAGATAGCTAGATATAATTACAAAAAGGTATCTATTAACATAACAACTAATGATAAGGATACATGTTAATTAGGGGTAGCCAGGGATAGCAACTGTCCTCTGGCACTGCTTTTGCTACCCTTGGTTTCATTGCATGCAGAATCCGGAAAAGAAAGTAAAGTTTTACTTGCTCTAGTCACTACTCATTTCTCTTTCCCTAGCTTATTATCATGAAATCGGAGGCTATTTAGGGAATAATAGTCGAACAAGAGGTAAAGTCACTTCTGCTACTCTTGAAACTTCATTGAAGTGCCACTCATGGTGATAAGGTATCTACATTAGCTGGATTTTTATTAATATTTTTTCTGGTATATCTATACCCCTGACAACACTACAAGGGTAGCAGAGTGGTTCATACAAAACATTAAAGAAGTAAAACAAACTAGACCAAAAGACCGACTAGGTTTCAAACAGAGAAAGGCAATCAAATAATGCAGAAATATAGGGCAGGTGAATTAGCAGTAAAATAGGTTTTGAAAAAGTGGGTCTTTAAAAGGGGATTCATTTCAATTGTAGGTTGTTAGAACAAACAACTAAGCAACCTGCAGAATATGTAAATATATAAGCATAAATATATTAATATCATCTTTAATATATCATCTTCAATACTACCATATTGCTGTCCTAGTTTATTACCACTAATATATAAAGATATATGTGCGTTTCATCTGCATGAGCTATATTCACATATTGTCCTATCCAGTAGCAAAACATAAATGCATATGTATCATTAACAAATTGGTTAAAAGCATTTCTCAAAGCTTTATCTATTGTTGTACTATTGGTGTGATAGGCAATTGCCATTCCCTATAAATGCTCAAAATCGATGAGTGGGGATGCTGCTCCTTCATGGCATTAAACATCTTAATATCTTCGGCATCCAACAGCCAACCATACATCACAATTGTAGCTAGGCTGGAAAGCCTGGTGATGCACTGGACAAATGACTTCACTGTGGTTGCATGACATTTGATATGATGAGTGTAGACTCAGCTCACATTCAAATGTTGCAATGCTGGCATGCTGTCAAGAGTTAGAAAAAAGTTGTTCCATCCTGAGTCAGTAATATTGTGAATGCCCAGAAGATCTAGTTTTTGGATTTTTGGCAGGAATCCATCTTGTTCTGCCCTAGCTGAAATATAAATATGAGAAATAATATATTAAACTATATGCTAGTTATCAACAAAGTAGGTGTCATGCATGTATTCAAAAAGCAAACTTTAGACTCTTTCTTGTGTTTTCTCAGGCAATATGTGGGCATTATGCATATTGTGTGGCTGATGTAAATCCATTCTGTGATCTATTTGGATTTGTCTGCTTGATTTCTAAGATATGAACTCTTTCTTTGGAGATGAACTGTTTCTTTGGTCAGAGCAGTTGATCTAGAGGCAGTCTATAATTAAGTACATCAAGTCCTACTGTAGTGTTTCTATCTTTCACTAACATAAAAACACATTGTTAACACTTTCACGCAACATCATCAAAACAAGATAAACTATGGCTATGTACTGAGTGCTAGTAAGCTTCTAGAATGCCTTTGGACATTTAGAAATGCCCTGTCATGAAAAGGTGAGGTATACCCAGCCTTGTGTTAAGTCCATAAACCACACAAAATGCGGCTTTGGTTGAAAGTTTTATTTTTTCGAACTCAAACCTCTGGCAACAGCAAATCATCCCCAAACATTCTCCCCGTGAGCTCACCACACTCTACGACCTAATTCCATTCCATAGTCAAGCATCTAACAACACCCTCCCTCCCAAAATATAAACAAATAATATTAAATAAATATATAAATAAAACAAGTGTATAGGCTAAACATGTACATGAGTAGAGTATATCACTTTTAGCTAGCAAATCCTAACATGTGCAAAAAGTACACAACTGTATTTACTGCAACCACAAAATCAAAAATATTGTGAATAATATAAATCATAAGTTAAAATGTACATGAATACAGCATATAACATTTAACTTCAACCTGGAATGTGTACAATATTATACAACTGTATTTACTCCTACCACAAAATCATCAAAGTGTTTGGGTTTCACACGTATCCTTCAAGACGTGGTCATTTTGTGTGCTATCTTCACTGTTGGTGTTACTACAGCTTTCTACTCTCTCCCTTGGCTGCCTTTGCTGTGCTTATCATTGAACTTGACATGGATCTCCTATGCTAGTAGGCAAATCTTCAATCCAATCATACTTCCTAGTGTCTGGAGCATCTCCCCTTGTTCCTAGAGCTATTTTCTGGTTATTTCATTTGAACAGTGCTAATCTTTTAGCATGCCTCACCTTTCCATCTCTAAGTAACATAGAATTATACAGAATTCTGACTACCTTCCAAGGCTCAAAAAACCCTCTCCCTCCCTTAGTTGCGAGTCTTCCTTTCTTAACTTTGATAATATCACCCTCTTTGAGGTTTATTTTCTTCACACCATGCTAAATGTTATATCTTTGTCTGTACTTCACCTGATTCCATGCGACTCCTCACTTTTTCCGGCGACTAATTAATTTTCTCAGTGTTCCCTAACCACCCCATATTATCCTTGGTACGAGGAGATCTTCCTCTCATTAACTCAAAATGGCTATGTTCAGTCGCTTCACACTTAGCCATTCTTGAAGCACCAATAGTTTTCCATAAATCATTTTCCCAAATATTGCCATTGCTGTTTGATAATTCAATGATACCTTTTATTACCCTATTGAAGCGCTAAACATTACCATTTCCCTCAGGATGATACAGGGCTGTGGTTTTAAGGACAATACTAGTTTTCTTCATGAGTGTTTTCAAGGCATCCGAAATGAACTGTCCCCCATTGTCGCTAACCACAACTTTGGGTAGACCTTCTTGGTAAAACACTTTGTCCAGAAAATTCACTAATGCCCAAGAATCTGCTTTCTGTACCACCTTGATCTCAGGCTAATTACAAAAATGATCCACTACTACTAGGGTAAGTTTGGATACATCATTAACATCTTGCAAAGGACCAAAGTGACAAATGTGGAACCACAGTAGGATGCAAAGGCGGCTTAAATGTAACCATCGTCTTGTCAGAATTGGTACATCGGATGCAGTCTCTCACCATCTTTTCAATATCTTTATCTACTCCCGGCCACCAGTAGTACTGTTTAACTCTGCTCTTAGTTTTTACTATGCCATAGATTGATGACTCTCTCATGCAACTCTCCAGGTGGTACCAACCTGCCCCTCTCAACGAGAACCCTTACTTAACAGATTACTCATTCTTCACCTCCGAGAATGGCACAAGCTCCTTTCCGAGCTGACTCTTTTCTGGCCACTCATACTTTATACGCTTCATGACTATAGTCATTACCCAATCCTGTGCTAGGGATGCCGTCCATGCATCGGGTTCTATACTTGGTAATTCTTCTGCAAACACCAGACAATCATCCCAAACACTTTTATCTCTTCACTTATGGGCAAAGGATAGCTTACTTGAAAAAACTGCAATCTAATTACGAGTTCTAGGAACTTATACTTCGAATACATAATCTAAAAGTTGCATAGATAGCCTGATTATTCTTTGTGATACATTACTAAGGGCCAGATTGTGATTTTGGTGGTCCATAGAACCTATAAACTCGCAGTGCAGGCACACAACTACAGCAGTTGGTCCGCCATAGGACTGCCGCTCCCACCTGGGATCATGGAGTGGGGTCTGAGACCACAATATGCTTGCCGGTGCCGCTGCAGCACCAAGCATATCAAGAGATTCTTGACTGCCTCACTTTTTATGGCGGTTAGTCCTCCACGAAAAGTGTGCCGGTGAGGAAAGTGTGGCGGTGAGGCCTCAGGGCAATGGGATGCTTGCAGAGGGGCACATAGTGTGCCCTCTTGTCTGCATGCGCCCCCTTTCCTGCACAGCATGACTGCACAGTCCATGCCATGTAGGGAAGGGCTTTGGAGCTCCCATTGCAGTGGCTTTTTAATAAGCAACACTGTGGGACCGCCACAGGACCGCCTGCCAGACCACGAGATAACTCATAATCTGGCGGGTGCCCAGTGGTGAGGTTTGACAGTGTGGGAGCAGGGCAGTGGTGAGGCAGCCCACTCCTACACTGCCAAACTCATAATCAGTCCTTGCAAAGTGAGGACTTTGGTAAAGGGTTTGTGGTCACTCCTTACAAACACCTGGGTTCCCCAAATGAACTGTCTGAAATATTTTAACCCACAAGCACATCTCAGATTTTCTCTCTCAATGATGGAGTCAGCGCCTGGGATGCAATGGCTACGATCCTTTCTATACCATCCTCCTGTAGCGGGGACAAAACTGCCCCTTAGCTTTTCCTGCGAGCATCCATGGTGATAAAATTCTTACATCCCAGGTCAAACCCTTGAAGAGGCTGTCAATTGTTCACCATAATACTCTCACACCTTTTCTGGTACTCCTCAGACCACAGAGATTTACTACCTTTCTTCAACAACTGTCTGATGTGAAACATCTTCTCAGAAAAATTATACACAAATTTAGAGTAAGACTTTGTAATCCTAAATAAGGACCACACTTCATCCTGTTCTGTGGAATAGGGACCTTTCTAATAGCATCTACAAACTAAATTTTTGGGGTGATACCCTTGTAACTAATTTTGTGTCCCAAATACGTTACTGTGTTTTTGGCAAACCTGCATTTCGTTTCCTCAGCCATCAACCCATACTGTTCCTATGTTTTAAGTATCTCACAAAACTCCAAGCCATGTTCCCTTTTATTTTTTCCCATTATCACAATGTCATCTTGTAAAAAGATAACATTTTCCCTGCCCTGGAACAACTAATACATGAGACATTGGAACATAGCAGCAGCCGAGGCTAACCCGAACTGGCCCTATTAGAATTGAAAGCACCCTATGGGGGTAATGAATGCAATGAGTGTTTACTGCTATGGTGTAGTGGCACTTGGTGGTAGGCTGAGGTGAGGACTATTGTGGAGAAACAACTAATCCCTTTTGTTACTGATAAAAGTTAATAAATATTGGGTAAGTGAAACATATCCACAAAAATACTCTTATTTAACTCTCTGAGATCCACACACAGGCAGATGGGTCCATTAGCTTTCCTTGCCACAGTCAGGAGAGTCACTCAATCCGATGATTCTACCTGCTCAATCACACCTATATTGATTAACTTGTTCAACTCTTTAGCCCATTCTTCTTTCACACTCAAAGGAATGTTCCTTACTTTGTGTATACATGGAGGTGCATCTTTTTTCAAAACAAATTTGTGTATAAATCCCTTAAGTTCGCTCACTTTACATGTAAACACATTGGGAGACTTGTTACCTACCTCAATTCTCTCCCTTTTGTCATCACTTACAATTAACACAGGATCTGAGCTATTGGGATCAAACACAATGCCCAATTTTCCCTGACCCACCATCCTAGAGCACATGGACCAGACTCTCCCACGTACAATTTACACTTCGCCTCTCTACCTTGGACTCAAATAGGAATTCGCGGAAACCCAGGATATTTATGGTTTCCCCTGTGAAACATTGCAGTTGAATATCAGGACAATCCAATTTAGAACCTATTTAATTGCAAAATCCGCTCTTCCAAGTATATTTGTTGATTATGGTATATATGACTGAGAATCAGCCATCAATGCTACTCGAACTCCACCATCCATTTTTTTGCAAATGGGTTTCTTCCTATACTGCCCCTGAACACCCATTGCAGAATCTTGTATGCACTAAATTTGCAGACTGTCGTCATCCGAGCTAGAGTTATAGTCATCCTGTTCCCACTCCTCCACAACGCACTTGACCACTTTGGTTTTACAATAAACACATGCGCAGTGACCACATTTTGCACACTTCTGAACCTGTGCGGACATTTCTTAACATGAGCCAGATGGGTTGTGCTGCCAAATTGGTAACATTTGCCTTTCAAATGTTCATTTCTTTTATTAGTTTTTTGCTTACCCATATTCTTCACTTCCATCTTATAACATTCATGCTCATCCTTTGTGAGGACTTTTTTCTTGATAATCTTAACTATATTGTCACCCCCCCTTTTTTATTGACCCAACTGACTTTGCACATCTAGAAGTAAGTTCTGACTTGCTAATAATTGCAGTGACTTCCTGTAAACTGGATTAGCTATGGACCCACAATCTGTCCTGTAAAATAGGGTTATTACAATGCATAATTACTTGGTGCCATACTAACTCATCTTCTAATCCACCAAATGTACATGACAGAGCCAACTTTCTCAATGCAGCCACATAATCCTCTATTTTTTCATTCTGACCTTGTTTCTTATGATAGAAATTGCATTGGTTATTAGCTTTACACACAGTAGGAGCAAAGTATGTATATAAGCCTGCTATAGCATGTGTGAACATGTCCCCCCCATCCCCCGGGCAGAGTTTTTTCTCCATGTGGTTGTACACCGTCAACCCTCCAGGTCCCATGCAATGTAACAAGATGTTTTTCTTCCTATCCGGCATCATTTTCCCACTTTTATGTTTAAAACGTTTTTATTGAAACAAAACAAACCATGGGGGAGGGGGATAGGAGGTTAGGGTACATTTAAGACAATCAAAGAAAAAAGGTGCAACTCAGGAGGGCTGTCGATGGATAGCTCGATGGGCCAGGGGAAAAGCACAGTAAATGAAAGGCTAGAAATGCAAACTGTGGAATCCCTGCATGCATATCCAACACCCCAAATCTGAGCAATGAAAGCCAGCAGCAACTCGACAAAGCACAATCCACCCCCCCCCCATCCCCCAACCCCCCAGTAAAGAAAGGAAGGAAAAAAAAACAATACCCCACCCCCCCGTCCTATGGTCCCGCGTCAGATTAGTCCTCACCAAGAAGCCCCGCACCCCCCCCCCCCCCCCCCCGGAGGCCTCTGTCTCACATGTGATCTAGTCCGCCGGGATCACCGGCGGCGTCAGCCTGAGAAGCCTAAGATACCTCGGACAGGTGAGCTCCCGGAATTCGGTGGACAGCAGCGCTAGAAAGGGTTGCCACAGCTCTTCAAATTGGTCTATTTCCCCCGCCACCGTGAGCGACAGCTTCTCCATTCCCAGCACATGCCAAAGCCTATGCAACCAACCCGTGATGGAGGGGACAGTGTTGGTGCGCCAGTGGATAAGGATGTTCTGGACCGCAGACCCCAGCGCAATCGCGATCTGCCTGCCCCTGCGGGACTTCAGTGGGTACATTAGGTCATTGGGGAGGCCCAGCAGGACATACGCCGGGAAGCCCGGCAGCTCTATCCCAAAGTGCTTATCCACCTCATCCAAAACTTCCTTCCAGTAAGCGGTCAGCACGGGGCAATCCCAAAGAATGTGTGAGAGGGTACCCTCCTGCCCGCAGCCCCGCCAGCACCCCTTGTCAGTGTGTTTATGCATTTCATACAGTCGCTCCGGGGTGTAATACCAATAAGTGGACACCTTAGTGAAGGTCTCCGTAAGGCCCGTGTGATATGCAGAGTGCCGTGCCCTATACGCAATTTTGTCCCATTCCTTGTGGCTAAGTGTCCTACCCAATTCCCTGTGCCAGCGCTCCCTCCCCGGATTGTAATAGTGAAACGGCGGGGGTTGTAGGTACTTGTACAGATCGGTAATTAGCTTAGCGTCAGAGGTCCGGGTAGCCAGCCACCTCTCATACGGTGTAATTTGACGAGCCGCGGTGTCACGCACCTGGGGCTGGAGGGCCCAATGCCGAACCTGCATGTAGCGCAATCTGTCCAGCTCCGTCAGGCCGAACTCCTGGCGGAGTTGCTGAAACCGAATCACTCCCTCCGGGCCATAGATCTGGAAGAGCGCCCTGCAGCCCGCCTGCACCCAATGGGAGAAAACTCCCGGCTCCATCCCTGGGGAGAAGTCCGGGTTGCCCGCTATGGGTGTGAACGGCGAAGGGAAGGTGGTGAGGCCCCGAGCCTCACAGACTGCGTCCCACACCCGCAGGGGGACCCGCATAATAAAAGAAGCGTAGAGGTTAGGGGGGCGGTGCGCGCGGCGCAAGAATGGAACCTCTTGTAAAGTGCGGCCCGCCACTGCCTGGTCTTGAAAGAGCCAGTGTTTGTCGGACTCCCACCTGCTCCACTCCACCAAATATCGCAGCTGTGCCGCCTGATAGTACTTACGGAGGTCTGGAATACCGAGGCCCCCCGCCTCCGGAGCAAGCGTGGAGAGGACCCTCTTCATTCGTGGCTTGCGGCCCTGCCAGACAAAGCGGGAGATGTCAGCCTGCATTTGTCGTATCCAGCCCACCGGGGGCTGGAGAGGGAGGGCCCGGAAAAGATACAGTATCTGGGGCAACACCGTCATCTTAACCGCCGCAATTCGCCCCAACCAGGACAGTAGGCCTTTGCTCCAGCGACCAAGCTCCTCCTTGATCTTCCTGCTGAGGAAGGCATAGTTAGCCGTAACCATCTCCGGTAATGTGGGCGCCAGCAAAATCCCCAAGTATGGCACCGTGGAGGAGGACCACTGCATGGGGAAGAGTCGCTGAAGGTCCCTCCTGGTGTCCGCAGCCAGGGACACGTCTAACGCCACCGACTTGCTCATATTCATTTTGAAGCCGGCCACACAGGCAAAGGCGTCTAGTTCCTGGAGGCAAGCAGGCAGCGACCTCCTAGGGTCGTCCAAGGTCAACAGGACATCGTCCGCGTAGAGACTGACAGTGTGGACATACTGGCCCATCCGGACCCCAACCGCATCCGGGTTATCGCGAATCCTCTGAGCAAACAGCTCCATGTAGAGGGCAAACAAGAGCGGCGAGAGGGGGCAGCCCTGCCTCGTGCCGCGTTCGATGGCAAAGCCACCGGAGCTGCACCCGTTGACCCGCACCGACGCTGAAGGATGCTTATAACAGTTGAATACCATGGTGCGGAACTTATCCCCGATTCCCAATTTCTTGAGAACCAGCTCGAGATACGGCCAGTGAACTCTGTCGAAGGCCTTCTCCGCGTCGACGGACAGCAACATCCGCTCCCCCGGGATCCGCGAGGCCTTCTCCAGAACATGCGCCACCCGCTTGGTATTGTCAACCGTCTGTCTGCCGGGTACAAAGCCAGCCTGGTCCGCCTCCACCAATCCGGGGAGGTGTGGACCCAGCCTGGACGCTAGAATCCCTGTATACAACTTGAGGTCGACATTTAAGAGCGAGATGGGTCGATACGAACCGCAGAGGGCCCGGTCCTTCCCAGGTTTCGGAATTACCGCGACCGTCGCCCTCAGGAGATCCGATGGGATGGCTCCCGGTTCGGAAAAGGAATTAAATAGCCGAGTAAGGACAGGGGCCACAGCCGTGCAAAAAGTCTTATAAAACAAAGACGTGTACCCGTCCGGGCCCGGGGCCTTACCATGCTTCAGCCGCGCGATAGCGGAAACCACCTCCTCAACATGGATATCCCGCTCCAGGTGGACCGCCTGAGCCGGATCCAGCACCGGAAGGGTCACCGACTCTAAATAGCCTTCGGCGTCCCGTGGCGAGGAGGGCTCCTCCGCATACAGCGCCTGGTAGAAGCCGCGGAAAGATTCCGCTACCGCTGCGTCCCCGGAGACTACCACCCCGTCCGTGCCCACCAGTTCCCTCACGACGCCACGCTGCTGCGTGACCCGGAGCCGGTGTGCTAGAAGCTTGCCACATTTGTCCCCCCCCAGTGTAGAAGGCGTGTTTCAAGCGCAAGGGAGCATACTCCGCCCTATCAAGATCCAATGCCGACAGGAGCTTCCTCGCAGCCTTCAACTGCCTCCACACCCTTGGCGCCCCCGTGCGTCGGTGGACCTGCTCAAGCTCCCGGACCTGAACGGTCAGCTCGTCCCTCTTCCGTTGCCGCTCCCTATTTTCGGCTGCGGAGATAGAGATAAATTCCCCCCGGAGGACTGCCTTCAATGCCGCCCACTGTGTCGCCTGCGAAGTGTCGGTGTTGCTATTGTGAGTTAGGTAGTCCTGTATGACCTCCCCAATACGCTGCACTACAGACTTTTTGTGTAAAAGGGTATCCCGGAGGCGCCACACCCCCCGAGAGGGGGAGGCCGCCGGCCACTGGAAAACGCCGGTGACTGGTGAATGGTCAGACAAGGTCAGGACCCCGATGTCCGCCGCCGTGGCAGCGGCATGCATCGGTCCACTCACCAGAAGGTAGTCCAGCCGTGAGTAGGTTCGATGTGCGTCTGAAAAGTAAGAGTAGTCCCTATCCGTGGGGTGCATGGAGCGCCAAAGGTCGTGTAAGTCCATTTCCGCAATCCGGGCCTTCACAGCCTGGGACAGTTCACCCGTCTGCGGGAAGCGCTGCGCCGATCTGTCCATCACAGAATCGAAGACAATATTAAGGTCTCCCCCCACAATGACGTGGCGGTCGGGGGAAGCAGTGACATCCACCAACACGGAGTCTAGGAAACGTTCTTGGTGGTCGTTTGGGCTATAAACGGAGCCGACCGTAAACGCTATGCCCCCTAAGCGCATGCGATACGCAAGAAGCCTCCCCTTCTGTTCAGCACACTTATACAAAACCTCCCCCCTAAAGGAGCTCGCTAGAAGAATGGCTACCAGCGCCGTCTTGTTCGCTGCTGAGGAGAAGAACTGGGTAGGGAACTTAGCAGAGCGCAGCCTATGGCAATCCCGGGACAATAAGTGGGTCTCCTGTAAAAGGCAAATGTCCGCCTGCGTCCCCTCCAGCAAAGATAAGATCGCTCTGCGCTTCACGGGGTTATTCAGACCCTGAACATTAAGGGTCACTACCTTTAGGGCCGACATTCCTCTCGGGGATCGGGAGCGCCGTGCAATGGGCAGGGGATCAGCGGGTGGGGCGCGCGGGGCAGCCGCACAGGACAAGCCATAACATACCAAGCGTGGGCATGGACAACATCGGACGGGACCTCCCCAACCCCAGAACAACCCCTACACCCCCCCAAAACACAACCCTGGCAACTAGCCAAACGCAAACTCAAACACCCCATTGTCCCAGTCAAGCCCCAAAACGGGCAAGTCCGTAGAAAAGAACGAAGTGGACGTCCCGCCACTCACCTCCAGCCGCTCCCCCCCGACCCCCCCGCCCCGTACCCAGCATTTAAAGAAGCTAAAGGCATCTCCCCCCGGAGTGAGTATTAGGCCGTCAAGGCCACGCCGGTGGAGCCGGCCGAGTCCCTGGCCGCCGCCCTCAAAGCGTCGGCCATGTCCGCCCTGATGGTAGGGGAATCAGGACGCCCTGCGCTGGCCGCTGATCGTCGCCTCGCCGACCTCCGCCGGCTCCGTCTCTCCGAGGCCCTCCACGACGGTGTAGCTCCTTCCTCCTCCGCCGCCGTAAGCCCCAAGACTCCACAAATGTCCTGCAGGGAGCGTAGCTGGTGTAGCACCCCGTTCCATCGAAAGATCAGGCGGAAGGGATGACCCCAAGAGTACGGCGTCTCGTGTTCGCGCAAAAAGTCAGTGGCAATCCTGAAGGACCTGCGTTTCTGCAGCGTGATGGCGGAGAGGTCCTGGTAAAGCGCCACCGGCCGTTCCCGGAAAGTCAGGGGCTGTTTCCTGCGGGCCTCAGTCATGATGCGTTCCTTCAGCGGGAAATCGGGCAGGAAGGCCAGAATGTCCGGTGGAGGTGCCGATGATTGGCGCTGCCGGCCAACCCTATGTGCCCTATCAATGCTAATGGGGAAGTCCGCAGCTTCCCCCAGGATCTCTCGGAACAGGTCCCGCAAGTAGCTCCCCAGATCGGACCCCTCGTCTGCAGTCGGCACACCACGCACTCGAATGTTGTTCCTCCGTGATCTGTTCTCAAGGTCCTCAGAGTGGGCCTGGAGCTCAACACACTGCTCCCAGAGGCGGAGAACGTCCTGTTGAAGATGGACTATCTCCTCCTCCCGGCGTTGGGCCTCCGTCTCCACCGTTTCAACGCGCTCGCCAAGGCCCTCCACTTCCCTGCGCACTTCCCGGACCTCGCTGGCCACCTCCCGCTTCAGTGTCTGGAAGTCCTCTCTGAGGGAGCTAAACAGTTCCTCCATAAAGGTCCTCGTGACGGGTGGCTCCCCCCAGTCACGTCCGCCGAGGCCTGGGAGGTCCCCGGCGAAGGCTGTGTTCTGTCCCGCAGTTGCTGGGCCCTGCCAAGCATGTCCGGCAGGGTGCGGTCCCCCTTCTTCGAGCCTCCTCTTCCAGACATCGCAAGCACTACGGTCGGGCACTGGTCCAGCCGCCCCAGGGATGCCTAGCTGCTGGCAAGCACTCGACGTGGGTGTCCCCCCACAAGCAGGGTCGCTGCGTCACAGGTGACAAAATGGCAGTCCAGCCCGGTCACCGCCAGCCGCGGATGCCCATCCGAGACAGGAATGGAGGCTACAGTGGGGGGTTCCTCATCAGCACATCCCCCAAAAAGTCAGCCCGGCAGCAGCGGCGGTCACATACATCCGCCAGCAAGGGCTCCGGCGAAGGCCAACACCACTGATCCCACGGGGACAAGATGGCGGCAGGGCGAGGCAGGGCAGAGCGACCAGGCCCGGCGACACCACCGGGGCCCCCAAAACGCACAGCAATCAAATAGGTTCCACCGCCGGTTTCAGTCTGTCACACGCAGGGGCCCAGATGGTCCGACCCCAACAGAGAGTCCGCCGTACTTCGGCCAAGGGACAGGGGCCTACACAGTGCGAAGTGTCGCCGACACAGGTCTGAGTGGCAAAGCACCAGTCCTAAGTCTTCCGCACCGTCGGGTCCCCTCCCGCAGGGCTCCTTCACCCTCCGTCGAGCGACGGGCCAGATTCCCTCCAGATCACAACTTTCAGCACCAGGCCCAGCCGAGGCGCCCGGACAGCACTCCGATGCGCTCCGCCTCTCAGGCCCTCCTTCGCTCCTCGAGCTCGATCGGACTTTTTGGGGGCTTCCCCCGAAGCGATCAGAACCAAAACGGCAACAACGTGCGCACCAGGTGCTCCGCCACGCTCCTCTTCCACGCTGAGCCTCAGCGGAGGGAGAAAAGCATAAGAAAAGGGCTCAAGCTTGGCCGGGCCGGAGGAGCTACGGGAGGAAGCGTCCGCTCACCCCGCCATCTTGGCCACGCCCCATTTTCCCACTTTTAAATGTATCAATGTAATTGATAAAGTATTCGTTCCATTCCTTCCACTTTAAATTATTCACCTCATCTTCTCTAAGCATAAAGGGTTGCAGTGATGAAAGATTCATTGTGGCCACACTAAGATCCTAACAGGGCCCTTCTAAGTACAAATATACTGTTCCAAAACTCTTGAGTTAAACAGTCTAACTTGGTGTAGAGTATTGGACACTTGTCACACACTGGTGTGCATGTCACTTTATCCCAGAAAAAGGAAGAATGTTTAATTCTGGTGTATGTGTCGCCGTCAATAATCCTTATGGACTAACAAGCGTATGCTTTGGTGTGCGTGTCACCATTAACAATTACCATTAGATAAGGCAATAATTACACAGTAAGTTAGTCACCTGAGCACAATAGGTGTGCGAGTCATGAATAATAATCCTCTCTGGGTAACACGCTATTACTTGGTGTGCCTGTCACCGTAGATACACTCCAACAGGCCGAAAATATGCAGAGCATGCACACGCGTGGGTCTCGGTGTGCGTGTCACGGCCACTTACACAAACCGATGCCTGCAATTACACAAGATCGCTGGATCAGTGCTTCCTTATTACGTAAAATGGTGTGCACATCACTGTAAAGATGTGCCAAAAAGCTAAAAATGACCCAACCCAAGAACACCGTACCCAGTGTGATTCAATGTGACTACACTGAGCGTTGAAGACGCGCTGCATTCGATGTGTCAAAACGGCAACTCAATGTTTACCAAAGCAGAGTGACTGCGACGTGCTCGCAGCTCGAGTATATCCACCGGTATGGCTTGAGCTGCCATAGAACCAGGGTGATGAGTGAAGGAAAATGGCTTGTGCTCTTACCACTGATGCACAGGATAAGCAGGCAGCTGCTGTAATGACAAAAAGTATTTTCGGGCAAATTGCTAATGCCAGTAATGCGAGTAGTAGTGAAGCACTCAGGGATGAGTAACTTTCGGCATAGGGTGCGCCTTACAAGTAAAATTTAAAACTCTTACTGAATTTGTAAATGGCCCATACATTTCATGGGTTTAGCAACGGGCTTGAGTCATCATCGCCAAATCTGTTAAGTCCATAAACCACACGACAGGTGGCTTTGATTGAACAGTTTATTTCTTCTGAATCATAATCCTGGCAACAGCAACTACCGACTAGCCCTGCAACCATCCTTCACAGCTATCATCCCCCAACATTCTCCCTGTGAGCTCACCACACTTTGTAACCTTATAACAATCTATAGGCAAGTATCTCACAACATATTGCACCCCTTTTCAAAATGGGGAGACTTTAAATTTTTCATGAAATACCCTTAAGGATCAATTAGTAAGCCAGGTAAACCCGCAAATCAATGCCATTCATACAGGCCGTTATCCATGATAAACGTGGATAACAAAATACTGGTCAAACTTATTGCCAACCGTATGGCCCGCTCCTTCTAGACATAGTTCGAGCAGATCAATTGGGTTTTGTTCCCAATCGACCTACCACACAACAACCTCCGAACCTTATTTGCAGTCATACATGGTGTAGACCTGAATCTAGCGGTGATCACCACTCTATTAGACGCCACTAAGGCGTTTGATTCCTTAGAGTGGCTCTTCCTCTTCACTTTGCTTGGACACCTGGGACTGAGCCAGAGGTTTGGGAAGTTAACTCAGTTACTGTACACTTCTCCCACTGCTAGACTGCGAGTGAACAGGATGCTGTCTAATCCATTCCCGATCACACGCAGCACCCACCAGGGATGTCCTCTATCCCCTCTTTTATTCGCAATAGCTATGGAACCCCTGGCTGCCCGCTTACGTCAGCACCTTGCTAATAGGGGGCTCCGATTCAGAGTGAGAGGAATATTAATCTCTATGTATGTGGATGATGAAGCGCTGTATATTAGGAACCCTCAGGAGAATCTAGACCCCACCATACGTGAGGTTATCAAGTTCGGGGAGCTGCCCGGCGTCACCATAAATTGGGCTAAATCCGTCAGTGTCCCCCTCACAGACAGCACCACATGATTTCTCTGTGTATTCTCATTGGAGTGGGCAGGGCAACCGGTGTGATATCTGGGTATATGGCTCAGCCATGACATGAATGAACTATGGTGGGCTAACTATGGTTGGTCGAAGTCCTGGCTGGAAGAGTGGATCCCAGCCTGGAACAGTCTACCCCTCTCGCTGACTGGACGATTAGCGATTGCTAAGATGGTGGTATTGCTTAAATTTGTATATCTTTTTCTGAATCTCCCTCTGATGCTTACTCAGCAATTTTTTAACTCCTGAGATTGACTATATCACTAGCGTGGGTCTGGTAAACAGCCCAGAATCACATGGGAAACTCTAACTCTCCCCCTACGACAGGGTGGCCTCAACGCACCCGATATGGCATTGCACGTCTGGTGTGCGCAGGCCCAATATTTGCATTTCTAGCTATACCCAGTTCAATTTCAGCCACACGTAGCGTTGGAGGCAGATCTGACCACCCTAAGCCCGCTTTCCACCGTGCTCTACCAAACCTACAAATCTACACGTATTGCTGCAGACACTGTAGACTGTGTCAGATGGGCGTGGGACGAGCTACGAAGATGCGCAACTTTAAATTGCATATACAATCCCTCCATCCCCATAGTGTGTAACCCTATGTTGCCATCACTGCAGGATGATGGAATGCGCGCTCGGGCGCACAACAGGCACCCATTCACATTTACCGATCTATATACAGATGGGCATTTTCTACCACCACCACCGACGCCAACCGCCACCTCGAGTCCTACTGTGATGGATATGCTCCTATATCATCAACTCTGTACTACCTGTCAAGCACACCACAACACTTTTCCTGAACCCCCTCCAACATTACATGCCTTAGAGCACACACTAATGAACACTTCACATCGCAAACTTGTCATCAGACTCTACATTTGATGCAGGATAAAGTGCCTGTGTGCACCCCTAAAGCACACGCTCAGTGGATGCTGGACACAGACCCGCCTATATCCGCTAAGCAACCTTTGTGCACAAACTGCAGCCCTCTCTTCCAATTACAGACTGCGCCTCATACATTTCTGCTTCAACTAGTACCGTACCCCCTCCAACTGCACCGCATGGGCATAAGAGAAGAAACGAGGTGTGAAAGGTGTTTAGCACCTCAGGACGTATTTTACATTTAGCCTGGGAATGCCCACGAATTGTAGACTACTGGGGTGAGATACACTCTACACTCCAACAGATCATTTGGCACCAGATTCGCCTAACACCGACAGTGTGCCTTCTCGGCTATGTCAAAGATTTGCCGCTGGCATCTCACCGCTTAATGGCAATGCTGGGGAACTCCTGCTTATGCTGAAGAAAATGTCACGCACAGGGGGCTAACAATGTAAATCAGTCCCATCCCAGTCTTGAGACTGCACTCAGGGCACCAGACATGCACTAGTAATTTTCACTTCGGCTGTTGCATTTGAAACTTCTAGATGTTGATTATGGATGTGCTACCAATGTACAACTTACAACTGCCTTCATATAGCCAGGGGTAGTATTTTTTACAAGATGTCATCATAAGCTTTGCATATGCTGTATCCCTCTTCCCCCCTTCTTCTTTCTTTTCTTTTTTTCTCTTCCCCCAACCTCCTTTCCCCCTGCCCTCCCAGAAACTGTTAAAGTTATGTTACTCTGAGTACGTGTTGTTCATTCATTCATTAAGACTTTATTCGGTTATAAAACAATGATAACCATAAAAGTACATAAAAAGACATATTATATCACAATTCATAATCCAAAATACAAATTTCAAGTTTAAGCATTTCATACTTCAGATAATTTCAAGTCAATAGTGGTAAAATAAAATGAGTGTTAAAAGGCACATGGTCTCTAAAATACATTTAAAACAGTATTGATTTTCTTAAATGGAAAACATTTCTTAGAAATACAGAAACCGAGGCGACCGTGAATATATCCTCAAGTTTTCGTATAATCAAAAAGGCAGGTCGGCATTGTCTAAGATTCATATATTTTATGATTGGCTTAATCCACCTTTCCCTAGGTATAACATAATATTTACAAAAGAGTACGTGTTGTTATAAATGCCAATAAAAAATATTTAAAAAAAGAAATTATAAACTCAACATGTTTTAAATCCGGAATAGATTTACCATTGATTGTAGACTTTGCACCACATTGCCACTGAAATTTAAAATAATGGAGTCTGGATTGGCAGACCTGCTTGCTGTATATTGCAATACATACATTCTAACCATAGTAACATTTCCTCTATCTGGAAATGGAAAAAAAGGGGAAAAAAATGATCGATTACAAATAGCCTAGTGCTGGAAGCACATTATTAATAGGTGCGGTATCACCATTCCAAGCAATATTTCTGCTCCTGTACCTGGCCATATTGTATTTTGCAGTTAGAACAGGGACTAGCATGCAGTAATCGTTTTTCATATGCCATTTCCCACAAGTTATTCCCCATGTTTGGCTGGAATTTCACCCAGGCATTTCACTTGCTTTCAGCAGAAACTCCAGGGAGGCGCGCTCCTGACTCCGGTTTTTCCACAGGATTTGTAATCCCAGTTCGGCTAGTACCACCTGTTTGGCTGAAGCAGGATTACCGACTGACTCATAATCGCCCCCTAAAATGTGTAATGGGTTTTTATTCTCTCTTTTCCAAACATACATTACAGCAGCACTAAAAAGGATTTGACCCAGCACAGGCGCTTACAGCTCTTTCCTTATTTATGTGTGAACTCGAAGGTACCTTTCTCCATGGCAGCGTAGGTGTTGATCCAATAGAATAACAATGTGGTATAATATTGGGAATACCATGTACATATTTGTAGGACAATAACATTATGGTCAGTTAGAGAATCAGCAATTAGTGGATGGAATAGGGCGCGGAGAAGGAGGGAAAAGTGAATATTAGTGTTTAAAGATCAGAGGAGATAGAAATTATGTGTGTGGATAGAGAGGTGGGATGGAGGTGCAACTGGAAGCATTGAAGCAGGAAACTGGGGCAGTGTAGAATAGTATAGGAACGCATAAGCTAGGTGGTTGAGTAGACAGCAGTACAGAGCTGATAGATGGATTCATGAGTTTATGGGAACTGGGACGGATGTAAGGATTCCTCTATAATCAATTTATGAAAGACACAAAATGCTGTTATGTGCTGTCACCCTTCGTTGTGTGGCTGTGTCTCAATGGGGTGATGTTAGCAGTGAACAAAATTGTCTTAGGCACCTACACCTGTTTTCACCAGGGTTGCCAAATATTAAGGCCTCATAGTCTTGATACCACCTCATGTCCCTTTCTTCCATCACCCACTCTGGCACTGAAAGATTATCATGAACCAAAATATCAACAGACACAATTATTGTGTCAAAAATATCATTGGCAATAATATTATGTTACTTTACTTACAATATGAACAACCAAAATGTTGTGTCAAAAATAATGTGGAAGAGAATATCCCCCAGAAACAGATAAGAATATTGTTTTTTAATAACTATATGTTAGAAATTGTGTCTCTGGTTGGCACCCTGTCCAATTAGGAACCACAATAACAGTCAAGATAAGTCAGATACACACCCTAAATTAATCTGTGCTCGCCCTCTGGTAGCATGGCACAGAGCCGGCAGGCTTGACTTAAGAGGCAATGTGTAAAGTATTTGTGCAACACGTAAAACAGCGACAACACCACACAACCACACAAAAAGAATTCACACCTAGTTAGAAACATAGAGCTTAATTTAAAGAACAAAACAAGCCCAAAAGGACGAATGTCCATTAAGTATAACCTGAGTTATGAATTTTTGAAGGAAAGCTTGAAATATGGTGCTTAGAAACATAAAGCTCCAACCGGGGCTATCTGGTCGCACTGGACTGGGTCAAATCTGAAAAGTCAGGCTGATTGCGATGGAGTGCGGGTCGGGTACAGGAGCCATGGCCCACTGCAAATGGTACCTTCTAGGAGGATGCATTGACGATGAAAAGCAAGATGCGATGAGCCGGCAGAGGCGATGCGTTGGCATCAATTCTTAAGATTGCAGGCGATGCATCGGTTCTGAGTCACACAGTTGGAGATGCGTTGTTGTCGAACCCCTGGCAATGAAGGTAATGCATCGGCGACGAGTAAGATGCGCCGGTTTCGACTAGCGCAACAGCAGTGATGCGTGGATTTTGCCATAGACAGCCAGAAAACTCACTTCCAAGAGCTCAGGACTATATTGGCACCTCTTGGCAGGGTAAAACTTACAGTTAGCAGAGTCCAGAGGCCATAGCAGAGCTGGATGAAGTCTTTGATGTCCCTGAGACTTCAGAACAGGAGTCAAGCCAGCAACCCTTGGGAGTCACTTAGTTCTGGGGATATAGAGATGCAGGTCAAGTCCTTCTAACTACCAGGCAAGGAGGGCAGCAGGCAGCAGGACTGGCACAGCAGAGCAGGAGTCCAGCAGAGTGATAGTCCTTTCAGCAGCACAGCAGTCCTTCTTCTTGGCAGAGTATCCTCAGGTCCAGAAGTGTACTGAATTGGTGGAATCAGGAGTCCAGTACAAAGTTGTGCCTTTGAAGTTGGTGAGACTTCAAAGAGAGGCCTTTGAGGTGCACAAGGTCCCGGCCCTTGCTCCAGATTCACTACAGGGAGGGTATGCAGGTCTTTCTGAGGGGACCGGCACAACCCTATTCAGGTGCAAGTGTCAGCTCCTCCCTCCCATTCAGGCCCATCAGCCTGGTCATGGCCAATCAGGATGTAAATGGCCCATCAGGCACACCTAGGCTCTCTTTGTGTGTGGCATTCTAGAGGAAGTACACACAGCCCAGCTGTCACCCACTGCAGATGTATATTCAGAGACAGGCAGAGGCACAGAGTATTTAAAGTAAGAAAATGCCAACTTTCTTTGCAACTTAAAATTCAACTTTACTATAAGTTGTGATTTTAAATATTGAGTCCAGAAACACCAACCTCAAAATATCTATCTTTTCCCAATTGGAAATTACACTTATATATTTTCGCAAGGTAACCCCAATGTTAGAGTATAGGAGAGAGATACGTCTTGCAGTAATGAAAAACAAATGTAAGAGTTTTTCACTACCTGGATATGTAGTTGGGGAGGGTGTGAGTTATATTCCCCTTAGGGCACGAGTTATAGTTACTTGAGATAACTATAACTGTTGAATTTCTATGGTTTGTGTGTGTAAAATCTGAACATAACTGTTACGTCCCTGTAACTTTTAAGTTTTTTAAAAGTCCATTTCCTAACCATAAAGTTCCTGCAACCTTTGTTTCTTTTCAGTGAATTTCCACAGTTTTTTAATGCTATTCCCTAACTATAACATCTCTGTAACCTTTGTGTTTTTTAGTGGAAACAATAAAATAATTATATATATACACACACACACACACCCCCCCACGCACGCACACACACACACACACACACACACCCACACACACACACACACACACACACACACACACACACACACACACACACACACACACGCGCACACACACACACACACACACACACACAACACTTCTCAAATAACCAAACAGAAAAGCGACACACCCAACTGCAGGCTCCAATTTGATTTATTTCGGCCAGAACATGAAACAAAGTGTGCCTCCTCTACACGTTTCAGTCTCCTGACCTTACTCATGGATACAACCTGCAATTCAACAAGCTTGTTAAGTGGCTGATTTTGTCTTATACCAGTGGCTCTTGCGATGGGCCAGCCAATTGGAATGATTCCTGATGCATTATGGTCTAAATAATTAATCACAAAGTAATTTTGCCCTCCAATGAGCAATCCAATTGAAACATATACTTTGGTATGATCGTCGCTGTTAATGTAATTTTAAAACCCGCCAATGGGTTCACTTTGATCACGTACAATATGAAAATTCCAATTTTGCAATATGTGAGGTCATAAGCAGTGCATTGCGGGGATGTAAGTTATAGTTAGCTCAGACAACTAATTGCTGAATTTCACTGGTTTTGAAGGAGTGAAATTTGATCCTAACTATAACCTCCCTGTAAACTTTGTTTTTTTCAGTGGATTTCTACATTTTTTTAAATTCTATTTCCTAACTATAACGTACCTGTAACCTTTGGTTTTTTAAATGACTTTCTACGGTTTTAAAAAAAATTATTTGGTCACTGTAATCCCTAACTCTCGGGGCTTCTGTCCAGATGGAGCCTAGCGCAGACAGAGCTGCTGAGAGTTTCACTCTCAGGTGCTGCTGCCCAGGTGGAGCCTGACACAGACAGGGCTACTGAGAGCTTCACTTTCAGGGGCTGCTTACCAAATGCAGTCTAACGCCGACAGAGCT
Source organism: Triturus cristatus (assembly GCF_964204655.1). Taxonomy (NCBI): domain Eukaryota; kingdom Metazoa; phylum Chordata; class Amphibia; order Caudata; family Salamandridae; genus Triturus; species Triturus cristatus. The sequence continues at coordinate 500,467,998 of NC_140581.1, forward strand.
GCTGAAAGCTTCACTCTTGAGGGTTGCTGCCCAGATGGAGCCCAGTGCAGACAGAGCTGCTGAGAGTTTCACTCTCACGGGCTGCTGACCAGGTTGAGCCCAGTCAAGTCAGAGCTGCTGAGAGCTTCACTTTCAGAGGCTGCTGACTAGATGGAGCCTGCTGCAGACAGACCTGCAGAGCGCATCACTCTCAGGGGCTGCTCGCCTGTTAGCTTCGGTCTGTTTCTCTGCAGTAAGAGACATGAATCATAATTCCTAGGACCAGCGCTCGCCCGCTGATGGTTCTTGTTAAAACCGCCTATTCTGGTTAAAGAAAGAATAACTATATGTTATATCTATGTTTGTAAGTCTGTGCATCAGTGGCTATATGTGTGAGTGAGGGTGTGCATGAATATCTGTATAGGTGAGTGTGTAGGTGTTTAGTGGCTGTATGGGTGAGTGAGTGGGTGTTGGAGTTGCTGTATGACTCAGTGAGTGGTTGTGTGAATTAGTGTATGAGTGGCTGACAGGTTGTATGAGTGGCAATATTAGTGAGTGACAGGGTGAATGAGAGACTATGGATGAGTGAGTGGGTGTGTGAATGGGTGTATGAAAGGGTGTATGGGTGAGTGAGTGCCTGTGTAACTGACTACATGTGTGAGTCAGAGTGTGCATGAGTGCCTGTATGGGATTGACTGCTATATGTGTGACTGGGTGTGTGAGTGGCTGTATCAATGAATGAGTAGCTGTGTGAGTAAGAGCATGAGTTAGTGAGAGGTTGTATGAGTGGGTACATGGGTGACTGAGGGGGTAGATTAGTGGCTTTTTAGGTGAATGAGTAGGTGTGTGAGTATCTATATGGGTGTGTGAAAAGGTGCATTAGTGGCTTCATGGGTGAGTGAGTAGGTGTGTCAGTAGCTGTGTGGGTGACTGACTCAGTGTGTGAGTGGCTGTATTGGTGTGTGAGTGGTTGCTTAACTCGATGAGTGGGACTGTGAGTGAGAGTGTGATTCTGAGTGGGTCTGTGAGTGGGTGCGTGAGTCTGGGAGTAGGTGTGTGAGTGTCTGAGTGGACCTGTTGGTGGGTGTGTGATTGTCTAAATGGGTCTGTAAGTGGGCACATGAGTGTCTGAATGGGTCTGTGAGTGAGTGCATGAGTGGGTCTGTAAGCGAGTGCATGAGTTTCTGAGTGGGTATGTGAGTGAGTGCATCGGTCTCTGAGTGGTTCTATGAGTGGATGGATGATTTCCTAAATGCGTCTGTGAGTGGGTAACAGTGCTTTCAGTCGTGCATAGTGAAGTGTCTGTTGGATTTCATTTGGGATTTCTGCATGTGCACACAGACAAAAACACACACATATTCTCTCTCATCTGTATTTTGAAAGTCCTAAAAACCGGTTGATTATTTTTCAAAATATTGTGTTTGTATCACTTAGTAATCATTCTAATCCACATTCTTCTCCCTTAAGCCCCTCTTTGTGCATTGCTTGTCCCATAATATATTTGAATATTATATGACACATAGCTGCCAAGGTTTCAAATTGCTTATGTGTGACATTTTCATAATTTCAGTGTAGCTATGAGTGACAGTCCATGATTATGAGTGATACTTTTTTACAAGCAAATTCAAGCCATGAAGATGAGGGAAACACATAAATATCAGAAATTACACCCATTTGCTTCAGCAGCTTTAACTTTACTTTAAAGAACATGACGCGTCGTCACTGTAAGTCATGTGATGAAAAATCAGCAGTGTCAGATGGCACGCGGCTAGGGATAACGTGCTGTTTTAGTGTGCAGCAGCAATGTTCTTAAGTACAATAATAAAATGTGTGCACCTGTTCATGTAATCAATCAGCAATCCAATTTGTGTAACCCTTACAAGATGTACCAACACACTACCTCACATTACAAATGTATACAAGAATGCAGTATATTACTGGAAAGCTTACAGTCCAAAATGATGCATATCCAGTAGGACGACGTGCATTTAAACCGAATTCACACACTACAGCAAACTTCTTTATCTTGTGCACTAGTTAGGAGAAAACAGTTAGGTATGCTTTTTCCCTCCTTCACTACTACACAAGAGGAACCCTGTGACTCTCCAACCAGATTAACAGCCCCTTACAGGGTAAGTATGCTTTAGTTGCTAGGAACTCTTACCTGCAGTCATTTGGTCACACCGTTATTCTAGCACATTCTGTGTCTCGGGCTGTTGTCACATTTCCCAACAGTGTAACAGTGCCCCTTGCTGAGAGAGTGGTAGTGATTGGAGTCAGTCATGTAGCTGCCAGGCAGTTAAGCTTGGGAAGTGTACAGGGTAAGGAGTCTTAAATAAAGCTGTTTCTCGAGGATAACTTTGTAAACATCTTGCCAGGTCTCTGCATCCAGAGAGTTTGCGTGCCCCCCCCCCCCCTCCAATTCCTCAAAATGTGAGCACAGTTTGTATGATGTGATCAATCTCGGGCCAGGGGTGCAGGACTTTAAGAACATCTTGGCAGTGAGACAGTGTGCCCCCTGACCCCCAACATAAATGGAACTAAGCAGGTTATATTTTCCATGCGGCCGGTGTGGCAATTGCCTGCGAGTACTAAGGGATGCTGAGGTGGGCCAGGGCTGCAGGCTTTTAAAACATCATGCCTGCATATACTATGCCACACTGTGAGCATGAGTGCTGGCGACTGGACCTACCTACTCGCTCATGCAGCCAGTCACTTGTGCCATGGACAGTAAAGGCACTACTCTCTGCTGGCCCCTAAATGAAAACAATAGGCAACGTTCCCCCCTGTATCCATTTGTGGCACTCTGCTAGTCCTGAATTACTATCAGTGAGAAAGAGCAGTTACGGTCGAGTTCTGGTAGGAATGTGACAAGATTCACCGCTGAGAAGAGTCAAAGTATCACTTCTAAGAGACAGTACTCTCTGCATTGCACACTCCAATGCCACAATCGCTTTAGTATGGAGGTTTCATAGAGAACGACTCCTTGGTGCTCAGGAGGCACTTTATTTGCGTGACTAATGCATTCTAGTGTGGTGATGCGGGACACCAGCACTAAAATGTGTTGGTTATCTCCTGATGCGTTGTACTTGGCAGGGCTGATAGTGTGATTATTGGGAAATCTGAAGCTCACCCCCCCCAATAAAGTTTGTTAGAGAAGCACTGCTCGATGCTTTGAAATGCAGCGCATCATCTTTGCAGAAAACACATGATAGTGAGCTGTATATAGTCATAGGCTAGTTGAATATATATTGCGACCCATCGCGCAGGATACGCAGCTCTGGCGAACTATTAGTAGTAATAAGCATATATCGACACTTGTGTTTACTTTTTGGTAAGTGTTTTACAAGTACAGTAAAGAAACTAATGTTATAACAAATAAAAAATATTTTTAGGATCGTCATCGTGCACAGTCACGGCATGCATTTCCGGAGTTGTGCTGGAGACGCAAGTTTGGCATTTATTTCGACAATAGTAAAATACATATACAGATGCTTTCAGAGTTTTTCAAATGGAACAGGTTCACTAAACTAATGATATAAGGAAAATAGTAAAATTAAACAGAAACTTTGTTATAAATGCCGTTTTAATAATTTTACAAAGTCACAAACCAGGCGCGATGTACCCGTGCTGGTGTCGCGCATCCCATGAGACAGAGAAACAAATGGACTTGGTAGGTGTGACACCTTTCTATCATAACTATAGGAAGGTCCCGCCCCTTTCCTTAATTGTTTGGGCGTGGCTGTGAATTTTCAGTTTTATTTAGACAGATAGCATCTTGAGTTTGGCTTGGTGTGTTTTTTGCGGATTTCATTATTTTTAGAATGGCTTCTGCACCAGACCAAATTGTAGGAGTAAGAGCACAAACATCTGGTAGAGGAGGAAGAGCCCCCGTAGAATAAAAAAGAAAGTATTGTGTGGAAGTTCTACACAATACCGGAGGGTGAAAAGAAAGTGAATGGACGTAAGGTGACATGCACTTTGTGTATGAAAGTGCTTTCCAGAGGGAGCGAAAACAAATATTCATGTGGGACGTCCAGCATGTATAATCATCTTCACACCATCCAAGGTACCCACTTTGTGGGGAATGCAGAGTCTGAAAGCGCAAGAACAAACGTCTTCTGCTGGAAATGATGGTGCAGGAACTTCCTTTGCTATTTCAACATGTGAATGCCTCTGAGCCCATAAATCACAATATTTCCTTGTCTTTCAGTCCTTTTTATTGACTGTAAGTATCAATTTAATTTTTCTGTTTTACACTTGATTTAAAGAGATTTTGGACGCGGAGAGAATAAGCGGAAAGAGAAGGAAAGTCCGAGACCCCTTGATCAAAAAAAACAAGCAACTGCATGAACGCATAGAGCTGCAGATTTCACGAAATTGAACAGGCTTTCACCTCCCCACGAATCATACTGGGACAAAGGAAGCTGCCAGCCTGGAAAAACCTGAAAAATTGAAAATGTGGCAAAAGATGTCCTATCAGAACATTACTAAGCCCTGAAGAAGACCTCACCACAAAGTCGCAGGTCCACACATTACAGGTCGAAACGCGTTGGCAACATACAAGCAGCGATTCAGAACATACTGGGAAAAACACTAAAGTGTTTATGCTCCCCCTGAGTAGGAACAACAACAAATTTAAGGTTCCCTCATAAAACCTTTTAAAAAATTCTTTTCTGACCCTGCTAAGGACCAAAAGAGATTGTGATGATTGAGGACCAACCAAGTAAGTGTCCCAAAAGTGTAATTAGCTGGACATTTGTGTACTGTATTGTATTGTAAATACTTTTTATGTAAGTGATTTAATTTGTGCAACAGATGCACGATCTGTTATATGTTGATGTTTAGAAGTGTAAATAAGTGTACAAGACATCTGTGATTTTTACGTAAAAGATAAGTGAAAAGTCTATTGATTAAATGTTTTCTCTCTTTAAATCAAGTGTAAAACAGAAAAATTAAATTGATACTTACAGTCAATAAAAAGGACTGAAAGACAAGGAAATATTGTGATTTATGGGCTCAGAGGTATTCACATGTTTATATAGCCAATGTACTGATTCTGGCCTCTTTAGTCCTTATTGAATCAATCCCCATTTTTTATACATAGGAACTTCCTTTGCTGCCACTCGTATTTCGAAGTACCAGTTACTATCCCAGAGTTTGGGAAGATTGGGATTTTTAGTCCAAAGTGCACCACTACGCTAAGTGTAGGCGAGCAAGCTGTGGCTCCACTTATTGAAATCATTAACCCACACAGTTGCTAATTTATTTTTTCAGTTGAAGCACAGCTCGTGTTTTTCAGTGTTTGTTCTCTGAATGGATTTTACCTTTTTTTTAAACAAAAACATAAAATGAACCCAAAAAATCAAAATAGTTAGAAAACCCCAAAAAACTGTTCTTGTTTGAACCACCTTCTCCATTTTAAGAAAGAAATTGTATATGTTAAATGTACATTCGTAAGATTGTGAATCTATGTTGTTATGCCTATTAGTATGTTATTGAGTGTTTAAATGAGCATATGGTTGTCTAACTGACTGAAAATGTAAATGAGTGTACTTTCGAAAGACTGTATGATTGTTTGCATATAACGGTGAATGACTTGATGTATGAACAACTATATAGGTGAGTGAGTGAGTAAATGGCTGTATAGGTGAGTAAATGGATGTGTGAGCACCTGTGTGGGTGAATGAAAGGGTTGTGTTTAGTTGTATGGGTGGCTTAGTCGGTCTGTGGTGCTTGTATGAGTTGATTACTGTGTGTATCAATAACTTTGTGGGTGACTGAGAGGTTACATTTGTGGTTGTATGGCTGATTGTGTGGGTGTTAGAGTTGTTCTATGGGTGAGTAATTGGCTATGTAAGTGGCTGTATTGTTGAATAAGTGGATGTTTTAGTGCCTGTATATTTGAGTGAATGTGTGTGTGAGTGCCTGATTGAGTGAGTGTGTACGAGACTGTGTGAGTGAGTGAGAGGATGCATTAGTGGTTATATGGGTGAATGAGTGGGTGTGTTAGTAGTTCTATGGGTGAGTGAGTTGATGCATAAGTGGTTGCATAGCTGGGTGAGTGAGTGTCTGAGTGCCTGTATGTCTTAGTGAGTGGGTATGTTAGTGGCTGTATTAGTAAGTGAGTGGGTGTGTTAATGACTGTGTGGTTGGGTGAGAGGGCATGCAAGTGGCTGCAAGGGTGAGTGAGTGAGCATGTGTGACTCAATGGGGGAGTGATTGTGTGTGAGTGCTTGCATGAGTGAGTGAGTTGGTGCATGACTGACTGTGTGGGCGAGTAAGTGGGTGCCTGTATAGGTGAGTAAGAGGTTGCATTAGTGGCTGTATAAGTGAATGAGTGGTTGTGTGATTAGCTCTATGGGTGAGGAAGTGACTATGTAAGTGGCTGTATGGGTTTCTTAGTTTCTCTGTCTGAGTGTGTGTGAAAGTGACTGCATGACTGTATGCGTGAGTGTGTCATTTGCTGTATAAGTGAGTGAACGGGTATGTGAGTGATTTTGTGGGTGTGTCTATGGATGCATGAGTGTTTGTACAGCTGGGTGAATTGGTGTCTGAGAGCCTGTATATCTGAGGGAATGGATGTCTAACTGGGTGTATGAATCAGTGAGTAGATCTGTTAGTGACTGTATGGATGAGTGAGAGGTTGCATTAGTGGCTGTATGGGTGAATGAGTGGTGTGTAAGTAGCTCTATGGGTGATTAAGTGAGTGTGCAAGTGTCAGTATAGGTAAGTGAATGGATATACGAGTGCCTGTGTGCCTGAGTGAGTCTGTGTGAAAGTAACTGCATGAGTGTGTTATTAAGTGTGTGTTTTGTTGTATGAGTAAATAAAAGGGTGTGTGAGTGACTATGGGTGAGTGTGTGGATGTATGAGTGGTTGTATAGCTGAGTGTGCTGGTGTGTGAGTGGCTGTATGGGTATGTAAGTGACTGTTGCTGAGTGAGAGGTTGCATTAGTGGCTGTATGGTTCAATGAGTGGATGTGTGAATAGCTCTATGGATGAGTAAGTGGCTGTATAAATGGGTGTATGGTTGAGTAAGTGAGTGTCAGTATATCTGAGCGAGTAGCTATGTTAGAGCTTCTGTGGATGATGGAATGATTGAGTGAGTAGCTGTATGAGTGATGGAATATTGTGTGAGTGCTATATAGGTCAGTGGGTGAGTGCATGAGTAATGTATGGGTGACTGAGTGTACTGGTGTGAGTGCCTTTATGAGTGAAAGAGTATCTGTGTGGTATAAAAACTGTTTTGGGACATCTAAAGACATCCCACAGCAGATGCTTATAAAAGAGAAGAGCAACATATGAAGATATGTTAGTATTTCATCTTTGAAATTACAGAATCACAACAATACACATTACTTACACTGTAACACTGTATTAAAATGCTTTAAAAATATAATTTTCCCTTTTTTACTGTTCTCAACTTTCATGCTACTTCATCATAAACAGTGGTCTGTATGAAGCATCATCTTCAAACAATGGGAAAAAACACAATCAATGGATTGTGAAACAAAATCAAAGCTTCACAGTACATCACTATAAACAAGTGAGACTATACAGTACACTCACTAGAATTCATTAATCAACTGCTATTTCTGAAGTAACTTCAATAATATAAACACATCTATGTTCATAATATTTCTTAAAGTGTTATATCTGGGACAATTTAACATATAAATATAATACAGTACATTTTGAAAAACCTTTTTGGAAGCATTAGTTTTGGTAGACCAAATGGTGTTTAAATACCGATTATCCTTATGGACATGATCACATAGTGTAGTTTTTTTTCACAAAGAGTACGTAGAAATGTGTTGATCGATCAATCAATCAATCAATCAGGAGTTTATATAGTGCATTACTCACCCGTGAGGGTCTCAAGGCGCTGGGGGGGGGGGAAGCTCCGGATCAGTCAAAGAGCCAGTTCTTGAGATTCTTCCTGAATGTGTGCAGGGTTAGGGAGCATCTGATGTTCATGGGGAGCTCGATGTGGGAGAAGGGTCTCCCGCCTGTTCTGTTACTGCGGATCCTGGGGACCTCTGCCAGGGCAAGGTCGGCGGAGCGGAGGTTTCTCTTGGGTATGTGGAAGGATAGTCTCTCGTTGAGGTATTTGGGCCCGATGTTGTTGAGGGATTTGTAGGCATGGTGAGGAGTTTGAAGGTGACCCTCTTCTCGACAGGGAGCCAGTGGAGGTCTCGTAGGTGTTGGGTCATGTGTTTGTGGCGTAGAGTCCCGAGGACGAGTCTGGCAGCGGCATTCTAGATGGTCTGGAGTCTGTGTAGGAAAGATCTGTTGATTACAGCCTATAGGGCGTTGCCGTAGTCCAGTCTGCTGGTTATGAGCGCGTGGGTGACGATTTCTGCAGTTGGGGGGATCCATTTGAAGGTCTTGCGGAGGATGCGCAGGAAGTTGAAGCTAGTGGAGACGACGGCGTTGACCTTGCGGTTTATGGATAGGGAAGAGTCGAGAATGATGCTGAGGTTGCGTGCGTGGTCTGTAGGAGTGGGTGGGTTCCCGAGGGTGGAAGACCACCAAGAGTTGTCCCAGGCGGAGTTGCAGGGTCCGAGGAGGAGGACCTCAGTTTTTTCTGAGTTGAGCTTAAGGCAGCTGACTTTCATCCAGGTTGCCACCTTCTTCATTCCCTCCTAGAAGCAGAGTCTGGTGTCTCCGGGATTCTTCGTGAGTGAGAGGATGAGCTGGGTGTCGTCCGCATAGGATACGATGCTGAGCCCATGCTGTCTGACGATGGCGGCGAGGGGGGCCATGTTAATGTTGAAGAGCGTGGGGCTGAGTGATGAGCCTTGAGGCACTCCGCAGTTGATGTTGGTGGGTTCGGAGAGGAAGGGAGGGAGTCTGATCCTCTGGGTTCTGCCGGAGAGAAAGGATCGGATCCAGTCAAGGGCGGCTCCTTGTATCCCTGCGTCATGAAGTCTGGCTGCAAGGGTGCGATGAGAGACGGTGTCGAAGGCTGTGGAGAGGACTAGAAGGATGAGGGCCGCTGTGTGTCCTTGGTCAAGTAGTTGATGAAACAAAACGGTTTATAGTTAAGTTTCAAAGCCAGTTTTTACTTTCAACTTTAGGCTGCTGTAATTGTATTGTGTCCATTCAATTTCCTACAGAAGGTGAAAGACAATAATTGTTCAGAAAACTGGGGTCTTCATCTAATAATAGACATCTGGACATAATTAGTGGATGGATTATCACTACAATTGAGGAATATAAATGAATGCCATCAACAAATAATCAAAGGGGGTGAAACATAGCAAATAATTGCGATTCTCCTAATACTATGACCAGAGAATCTGGATTTCATTAAAGACAAGGGGCCCGATTCCCAGAACTAACTTAAGACAAAATCCTAAACTTACTACCATTTTCGTATTCACAGAAGGCACTTACTCATTTTGGTATTCACAGAAGACACTTACTCACTTCGGTATTCACAGAAGTTAGGAGTCCTAACTTTAGGACTCCTAAATGCCTTCTGTGAATACCGAAAGTCTTAAAATTAGGATTTTTCTCAGTTTAGGAGTCCTAAAGTTAGGACTCCTAACTTTACTACTACTAAATTGAGAAAAATCCTAATTTTAAGACTTTCGGTATTCACAGAAGGCATTTAGGAGTCCTAAAGTTAGGAGTCCCAACTATACTACTACTAAACTGAGAAAAATCCTAATTTTAAGACTTTCGGTATTCACAGAAGGCATTTAGGAGTCCTAAAGTTAGGACTCCTAACTTCTGTGAATACCGAAATGAGTAAGTGCCTTCTGAGAATACCAAAATGAGTAAGTGCCTTCTGTGAATACCAAAAGGGTAGTAAGTTTAGGATTTTGTCTTAAGTTAGTTCTGTGAATCGGGCCCACTGAGGCTAACATTATGCATATTTCTTTTTTTGTGCAAATCTATTTTGTTTTTATAGTTACAATACGGATGACACCTGTCTTCAAGCAGTAGTGGACTTTAGGGCATGTAACATGGGTATGGTACAAATACAGTTGTATGTCACGGTTGTGCTATCAGGACCATGGACTTAGTATTAATTGAGAGAAAGAAGATAACGAGAAAATCAAGTTTGTGAATATAGTCACATTTTGTGTCCATCAATCAGTTTAAAAAGGAAGCTGTGGAGGAAAGGCAGGTCAACGACTGTGGACATATGGCTCTAGTTGTCTAATAAATCATTCTTATTATTAACTGTCTGTTATTGCTTGCCTTTACACGTGTTAACATACAACAAGGGTAATACCAACAGTATTTGAACTTTGCTAGGCGGCATCAATAGAATGGAAAGAGAAGGCAAAACATAGATTGTGTTAGCTTACAAAAGAAACATACAAAAATATATGTCACTGTTGTTCAGCCCTTAACGCCCTCTTGAAAGTTGTGTGTTGTTCTCTCATTGCTGGTGACTACCAGCTAACTCTCCCCTATCTGGAGCTTGTGTTAGCACACTTGCACAAGTAGTTTGTGGTTCGTCAGTCAAAAGTGATGCGGTGTACCTCATGCCCAAACTCAGAATGGCATCAGTTTTCCACAGGGTGTAGGGCAGGGGACTCCCCTCCCTCCTTGTCCACAGTGAGCTGCAGCTCGGTATAGAGAGCATCCCAGTATGTCACAATGGGGATCTTGCGCAGACTCAGCGTTTCCTCACGCCTAATGGCGATGCTCTCTACTTTTACCCATGCAAGCATTGAGTTCTGCCAGGCAACTATAGTGGGGTGGGGGGTTCAGGCGCTTTCCATTTCTTAGTAATGAGCCTTTTCGCTACTATCAACCCCAAGTCTAGGAATCTTGAGGTAACCTTTGTGGTGGGAGTTCTATGGAATTTGTGCAACAGGAAGGTCGGCTAGTCATAGGGTAGCATTCGACCAGAGCAGGTTCGTAATTTGGCCACACACACCGCTAAGTACCCACCCGAGCACAGCTCCAGAGCAAGTGTATTAAATCAGCCCCCCATTCAGTGCATCTCGGACATTCAGCCTCTATGCAATTGAAGTATTGATTAACTTTTGCAGGTGTAAGATATGCCCTGTGAACGATATAGAGCTGTATTTGCCAGAAACGCATATTGCAAGGTATGTGTGTCGGGCTCTCAAGTACCCGAACCCACTCTATATCTGTAAACTTGTGTCAGATCATGTTCCCATTTATGACATAATGGATCAAGGCTAATTGTAGCATGAGTCCTCAGTGAGGCTGTGAACCAATGTGTCAGGTGTCTACCCGACCCCATGACATGTAGGTATTGCATGGTAAGATGTGTTTGCGGCTCCGCAGTCATGTTTCCCCATTTAGGTGTGAGTGAAGCTATCAGTGCACGGTGAACCAGAAAATGTCCAAGCGGGAGCACATCCTCCTCTTCTGAGGATGTGTATGATAGAAGAGCCCCCTCACGATATAGGTCTCCAAGTGTCTGGATATCATTCTCAAGTCACCTCCTAAGTATCTGTGTAGAGATTACCGTGCATCCATCGGGAGTTTCTTCCAAAGGTATCGCTGGCGCATAGGGGGTCACCCTACGGGTGACATACAGGTTTCTACGAAGCATCTATAGGCCACATCAAGCAGTAAGGGCTCCGGCGGTCTTGAGCGTGAACCCGGGTGGAGAAAGCTGACTATGTGTTGCAGGGGATAGGGCGGACGCGTAGTTGCATGCCTGTGCAATGTCGATTTGATAGCCATCGTACCACCCATTAAAGTTGGGAGGCAAGATAGTAATATTCGGGACAAGGAGCCGCCATCCCTCCCTGGTCCACTGGTAGATACAGCTTCTGCTGTGCCATCCTATGCCTGGCATTTCCCCAGATAAAATCACGGATCTGCTTTTCTGTTGGGGTGAAGAAAGATGCTGGAATATAGACCGGCAGATTTGTAAAATAGTATAAAAGTCTCGGGAGTACCACCATTTTTGTAAGTGCAACCCTGCCCATTACAGACAATGGTAGCATACTCCAAAATTGCATCTGCGACCTGAGGGACGTCACCGCCCTGCCCAGGTTTCCATCAACTAGATCGTCTGTTTGATGGTAGATTTGGATGCCTAAGTAGCGGAACTTATCCGCCCACCGTACCTTTTTACCGCTCATAACGAAGTTGGGGTCCTGGAGTTCCTCTTTAAATGAGTAAATACAGGACTTGTCTACATTTACAGTTAATCCAGAGAACACAGCGAATTCCTCAGAGTAGTTGCGCCAGTCGGGTGGGGGCATGGTTGATGTCTCTAATATAGATAAAGAGGTCATCGGCATATAACGACACTTGATGTGTGGCATCTCCCAGGGGCAGTCCGTCACCCAGCTGGGAACGGAGTGCTTCTGCTAATGGCTCCATTGCGAGCGCAAACATGAGCGGGGATAAAGGGCACCCCTGCCATGGAACCCCTCTGCACTCAAAGGGGATCTGAGATGTAGGGTCCTACCTTGACTCTGACTGTAGGGTTGGTGTAGAGCAGACGTGTCAATTGGATGAAAACTGGGCCTAGCTCAAATTTCTCTAGTACTGTAAACAGGTCCATTCTAAGGAATCAAAGACCTTCTCCAGGTCCAACACAAGGCAACCCTCCTGCCGTAATTCTTCCACTGCGCATGTGGATACCCTGAAAAAACGTCGTAAATTGAGGGAGGTGTTATGGAAAGGCACTAAGCCGTTTTGATCTGTGTGAACCAGTGTCGGGACGACCTGCGCCAGTCTATCTGCTAACACCTTAGCTAGGATTTTGAAATCGGTATTAAGCAATGCTAAGGGCTTATAGGAGCCCATCTCCGTTGGATCTTTATAAGGTTTCAACAGTGATATCAGGTGTGCTTCACACATAGAGGGTGGGAGCTGCTGGGATCCTAATGCAGTGGTGTATACAGTGTGGAATCGCTGCACAAGGGAGACCCAATATGCTTTATAGTACTATGCTGGTAGCCCATCCAGGCCCGGTGACTTCCCAGAAGCAAGGGATTGTATGGCTTCTCCAATCTCTTCCAGCGTAACCTGTGTGTTGAGTGTTTCTTTATGTTCCCTCCCCACCGTGGGTAGCTGCAAAGTGTCTAGGAACCCCTCTAGGTCTCGCTCGGAGCCTCGTCTACGGGAACGGTATAAACTGGCATAGTGGTGTGTCAGGGCTTTGTGTATTTTGTGTTGTGTGCATAACATCTGTCCCGTCCTTCCCCACAGTGTCCTAATGGGGGCATGAGTGTACTCCTGCCGTATCAGTCATGCTAACAGTCTGCCCGCTCTATCAGCAGTAGTGTGTGTGCGAGCTGTATGTGCAGTATAATTATGGCAGCGAAGGTGCTCCAACTGTTCTGCATGATTAGACCGCAGCACCTCAAGATGCCGCGCACCTCTGCCCGCCCCTTCGCCCTCTTATTCATATTGCAACAGCTGTGTTTCTATTTTTGTGAGGGAATTTGATAACTGTTTACGAATATTCCATGTGGCTTGTAGACAATGGCCTCTGATTGATACTTTGAATGCCTCCCATTCGATAAGTGCACCACTTGCTGTACCTTCATTTAGTTCAAAATACGTTAAAATTGCCGTTCCCAGCGAGACACGGAACGCCGAGTCCTCTAGTTCCCTAGTTTAGAGTCGTCATGTAGGGACCGGAGGGTGTTGCATCTCCCATTTGAGCTGCAATAACAGAGGATTATGATCCAAGTGTGACCGCCCTAGGTAGTCAATGCTATGTACCAGCGGGAGAAGTGCCTGCGACCCCACCAGTCGATCGAGATGTACGCGTAGTCTGTGCACTGCGGAATAGTGAGAATAAACTCGGGCAGTGGGATTAAGGAAGCGCCATATATCTAGTAGAGCCCAGTGTGTAAGCCAATGTGTGAAGGCCCTCGCATTAGACATGGAAGTGGTTCTATTCAGTGGCAGGAATGACGTGTCCAGTTCGACATTAAGCACCGAGTTAAAATCGCCGCCCAACAGCCGGGGGATACCATTCCACCGGGCCGGGACCCCAGAGATGCGCTCAAAGAAAGAGGCTTGGTCTATTTTGGGGACGTAGATGGAGACCTGCAGTACGATTTGGCCATTTAAACGCCCCTTCACAAATGTATATCTGTCCTTGGTGTCATTTATGGCCTCGTTGCAGATAAATGGGACCCTGGCCCTTTTCCACACCAGTGTGCCTTGTGCATGTGCCAAAAAGGTGGTGCCGAAAACTTGACCCCTCCACCTACTACGCAGGTGCTCCAGTTCAATCTGTGTCATGTGGGTCTCCTGAAGTAATGCTATGTTTGTCATATGTCTTTGTAGGTACGAATATATAGAGTGTCTACGTGTGGGCATGTGCATACCACGTATGTTCCTTGTTGTCACATTTACTTATGTCAAGTTTGGGTAATATACTTTGTCAGTGCATGTGGGGTGAGCAGCAGTGTGCCGGAACATAATGTATATGGGGATCGTGGGCTGACATTGCTGAACTAGAACTTAAAACATGAACCATAACCATGTGAACAATTGGGGTGAACTCTACAGTGACGTTCGTCCAAACAACCACGTTGCCCAACGAGGCAGTGACTAGTCCAGTCTGGAGACTGATTGGGTGTGTGGGTAATGTACGCTTAGCTATGTACATTGCTCGTCCCTCTGTGTCAGGGTGTAACTACCCGTTTCCCAACCTGTGTGTTAGTGGGCATGGTGCGTTAAACCTGTGTTGCAGCGACTCCGGCGCATATGTAAACCATGTGTGTGTTACTTGTAAGGCGCCAATGCTAGTTCGCATATCAGTGAACCAACAGCATCACATTTAATCAGCGCAATGCTGTCTCTACTTGCGTGTGTGGCCTTCTTTCATGTCTCTGGTTCTTGGCAGCCTCTCACATGAGGTCATCAGCAGTCTACGGAGTGACATCAGGCATCCGCAGATCATTAGAGTCTTCAGGTCTAGGGGTGGATGAGCCGCTAGCAGTTACCGACCCAGAGGAGCTGATTTCCCTCGCCTCTCGATATACCTGAGTCTCTAATGTTGTGACTGCTTCCAGGGTGTCTCGGCGCTCCATCGCGCTCTATTCCGGCCGCGGCGCTGCTGCTCGCATGGATGTGCTTCCCATTCGTCCCCGCTTCCCCCGGCGGCGGGTTCTTCTATTGACTGGTCTAGTTGGATTTTCACTTGAGGTACGGGGCCCTGTCCATAGGCCCGATTCCTCCAGCCAGTCCCATGTCTCTTTGGGCGAGTCAAAGAAGCATGTAGTGCCTTTGGCCACCACTCTCAGTCTGGCGGGGAATAGCAGAGAATAGGGAAGTTCCAAGTCGAGTAGCTGACGTTTCACCGTAGTGAAGGTGCTCCGGCATCTCTGTACTTGTAACGTGTAGTCTGGAAACACCATGATTGAGCTTCCACTGACTCTTAACTCAAAACGTTCTATGAGTTTCACACAAGATCGTATCTCTGTATCTGTAGTTTAAGAGTCTGAGGAGGAAAGGTCTCGGTCGAGCCCCTGGGGCGGGGCTTGTGGGCCGGTATGCGATGTGACCGTTCCACTACCAAATGCGGCGATAGTGTCCCAGCAGGTAGAATGTCTCTGAGCCAATGTTCCGGGGTCTGTCCTTTCTCTCCCTCCGTAAATCCCACCACGCGGATATTATTGCGGCGTGAGCGTCCCTCTGCATCTTCAACTCTGTCCTCCAATGCGTGCACTCGGTCAAGGATGTCTTGCAAGGTGGCAGAGTGACTATAAGCAACAAGTTTCAATTCCGATAGTGCCTGAGTGTGCGATTGGACTTTCTCTGCCAGGTTATGGTGGTCAGCATGTAGTACAGTGAAATAAGATGCTACCCTGTCGATCCGAGCTTCAAGAGACTATCGCGCCTGATCTAGTGTAGTCCCAATTTTTTCGACTGCTGCCAGTACTGAGTCCAGTTTTGCGGCTATCTCTGCATTTGGAGCGTCTCCGGTTGTATTACCCTCTGTGTGCGGTGGCTCCAGAGCACTGGTGCACGTCGCATTCTGCTGCACATTGGTGCGGAGGAGGCCCATTGCCAACTTTTGCGCCGAGAGCATTGACTTTTGATGATAGACAACTGCGTGAAGGTATGTTTGAGTATGAAGGCGGGTTGTGGGCGTGTGTTGCTCTTGCTGACTATCTGCACTCCGGCGGGTTTGGTGCCTACTGCCTCTGCGTAGTGGATGTCAACTGTTTCTTGTGTAGGGTCAGTGTGTTCAGAGCCCTGCCCCCAATGCACACTTGCTCCGGGTTACACCTCCAAATATGTGGCCTCACCTTTGGATGTACTGGTGTTCTCCACTCTGTCCCTCGGCTCCGGTTTTCGCATACAGTCCATTGGGAAGTCCACAGTCAGTTGGAGCTTCACCGGGCCACCTCGTCACATGGAGCACTTCCCACGCATGGTTTCCAAGCCCCTACTACCTTGCAATGTTGTTTCGGGTATTGAGAAGGCACTTAGGGTGTCCAGCCGCACACCAGTGGTCCAGGCCTGTGGCACTTGGTAATGGTGTCCCACTGCTGCCCAGTCTCTGTAGATGTGGTTGTAGATCAGTTCACTCAGCTTGGGAAGGCGTAGGGTGGGCATAGGATGTGGGATATATTGTATATTTCACACCAGGTGCAGGGTGCAAGACTCGTCCCCACTCGCCGCCGCAATGCCACGTGTAACAGTTCGCTCGATCGCAGGCACAGTAGCGGGGTCCTCCTGCAGCAAGCCATGGGCCAATGTCAGCTTCTTGGGAGCAGCCCAACACACTCAGTTCTGATGGCGCCCTCGGCCTCAAATCCTCTCCCAGCACCCTGCGGGCAGCCGCACTTCAACAACAGCATTTGAAGGACCCTTCAGCAGTGACCTCACAGGCAGGGCCCAACTCGTCTGTTCCCTCAGGGGGGAGGGCCCGATTCGCGGTATGTTCCGGGCTGCTTCACGCCGGTGTCTGGGTGAGCATAGGGTGCAGCGAGCAGGGTGTGTTTCACGCCACTTACCGGGTGGAAGGCGCGGGTATCGGCACTCTCCTCCGCTTGCTTGGAGAGAAGAGAAGGCGGTCTGGAATCTCCAGAGGCAAGCTCCTATGGGTGCATCCTTGTGGAAGAGCCATCTAAATGGAGTTATTTGAAAAAGACAAAGTATTAGAATTCTGCACTTCTATGCCTATGTATAAGGGATAATGTTGCACAGTGCATTATTAAATACATTATACAAAGAAAACGGTTTTGTTTCTTTTTTTTTATATATAAACATCAAAATTAAGACATTGTTTACATTTTGCTAATTAACATTAGAAGTTTAATATCCACTTACGGGAGGGAAGGGTTGGGATAATGTTAGCTTCCGCATCTTTAATGAAATCCAGATTCTCTGGTCATAGTATTAGGAGAATCGCAATTTCATTACAAGACCGGAGGCTACCATTATGCATGTTGGTAGTCATGTAGAACTATGTCAGACATGTGCTCAACAGGTTTACAATAGTGTTTCACAAAGGTGTAGGAACTGGACCAGTCGGCCGCTTTAAGAATATTGTCTAATTTACCCCCTTTCCAAAAGGATTGGCTAGCCATAGCGGTAACCTGGTCCTGATGATGCTCCTATTCTACATGGATCAAAACGCCATCGACATCCCAGCGCAACTTGTGGCGCACTATACTCTGGTACACTAAAATGCCTAACTCTGTACAAATGTATGTAAATACTTGCACCTGTGAACCACAAGTACTTTGTATCAATTGTCACATTCTCACCTTGTGCCGCCTATCGCTGTTTCACTTGTCACCTGCGCTGTCCACCTAGAGTGTCACGAGCACTTGTGTGCACAAAGTTTGCTTAGAGTGCTGTTACAACTGTTCCCAAATTGTCCCTACCCTTTTAAGTCCACCTTTTCTCTTGTATTCATTCAATACATGATGCCTACGGCACATTTAACCAAACTATGAGTCTCCCTAACTTCCTTTCTTGCAATGCTTTGTGCATGCCTATCTACCAGATTTGTAAATGATACCAGATGAGCTATTGTTGTTCATATATACTATTTCACCCAGATCTCAACTAGGTCTATGGGTTTACTCCTGTTGCTTACACGTATACTGATTCTGAAAGCAAGCACCCCGGCCATGAAGGCTTGCGTCTGATTCCAGGCCGAATTCAGGGAAGTTGCCAAAATTGGCTTTTGCATTCCAAGCATCCAGGTTTTCTAACCACCACGTCAAGTTTGTCTTGGCTTCCGTGTCTAGATATATTTTGTCTCCGTACCATAGGCCAGGTCGAAGGGCTCTGCCCTTCACCCTTTGGAGCAGAGGTCTCCAACCTTTTCTGTAGTGAGAGCTAATTCTGCTCAAGGAAAGTCCTGCCGAGCTACTAGCATATTTTATCACTGTAAAATGCTGATGATATGTATTAACATTACACTATGACCGCCCTAAGCACAATTATCAGTAGTAACCACCCAAACCTTCTAGGTGAAGTTATCAGCAGAATGCTAGGAAAAAGTTTAGCAATATTAAATGCTTGCAATCAAGTAAAATTTGAATCATCAAATGTTGTATGCCACAATGGGTATTACCACAGCAGTACGTCTTCCCAACTGAAATTGAATTATCATTCAGCTAACAACTTTAAATGTGTTTTCGAATTGCAATATTTTGTCTTCATTAGCATATTAGTTTTTGAAAATACTAATATTTTTCTATCAAAACCACTTTCCACTTTGAGCAATCAAACTCAATTTTCCAGAAGAAAAACCTTTTCTGAAAAAGCATATTTATTCCTTTAAAAATCAAATCAGTTTGCATTGTTAGAAAATACACAGTTCCTAAACATCAGCTTTTCGTTTTCATTGAGTACCGCTGTGAGAAGTTGGCCTGATATATGATGTCACTAGTTCTAGTGTACACCTTGTATCAGTCCAAACAACCCTTATGGTGATTGGTTGTAAAGTCAACCTTATAGACCAGCTATCCTAGTGGTAGCATGGACAAGAGCAGTCTTAGGCTAAACTCTGTATGGCATGTGAAGCCAGCTGTTATACCATTATAATCCCTTGAATACCAAATGAAAGGACACCACACCAGGTATATATAAAATTAGAATGTATTTATTCTAACATATACCCTCAGCACTCTTTATGAGTTCAGAGTTCTAAGTACAAACAATTTCTTAAGTAGCATACGTTAAGTTACACAGGAAAATACAGTTAGGCCCAGGGGCCATGCAAACCATATACTAAGAAAGTGGTATAAGTACCACGTCACGAACAGGGAGTAGGCCTAGGGCCTAGGGAATCGCTGGGGCTACACTACCCTACCAATAGTTAGGAAGTGGGAGGCCCACGGGAAGCGTGTGCAGTGTGGAAACACACACGCGGGTTACATTAAAGTCAATGGGAATGTAACAGTTAGAAATAGGAAGAATAAGGACACTTCCGAAGTAACTAGGAGGAAGCAACTCAAGACTTAGACACTTGGATAGTCAATATCCACTGGAGCACCGGAGTACTCGCGTTACCTCACCCAGAGGAGACAGGTGCATAGGTGTGAAGATGTGTCGGGTGTCGTCGCTGGATCCTATGGATGCCTGAAGAACAGATGCTGGCAGGCGGCCAGGAGGAAGATGTCCGCTGGATCCAAGGCTGGATCTTGAAGGAAGAACAACTGCAAGCAGAGGGGACAAAGTCTGAGTCACTAGCCAGTGACCGTGTGGAACCAGGAAGGAACCAGGCGATGTCGTGCAGAACACAGGTGATGTCTTGAAGCTTGTCTCTGCAGCAGCGTGGACCAGGAGGTGTTGAGGATGACCAGAACCAGGGTACAAGCTGTCCCACGAAGGATCTTGCTGCTGGCGGAGTCGACGTCCCGAATGGAGTCAACAAGCCTTGGCAAAGGCAACCCACGCGGAAATGGAAATTCGCTTCAGGTGCAGACCAGGAAGGTCTGAGGTGCTTCTCCTTCACAGGGAAGCAAGGGCCAGTCTGGAGGAGCCAAACCAGCAGTGGAAAGTTAAGGATTCGTCGTCACTGAGGCTACTAGCCAACGGGCCAGCAACCAGACAGACGCGTCGAGCAGGAAAATGCAGAAGGGCTCCACGCAGAACTCGTGGAGTGTGGAGGGCTGATCTTCGGTGCAGATGGTGCTCAGGGTTGTTGCTTCTGAATCCCCAGAGCACAACTTCGAGGATGCCTCAGAAGCTGCGCTGGAAGCTACTCGCCAATTTTCCCAGGTAGCCGGTCCCACGTATCTCGTCGCCTCCACGGATCTCAGCTTGGCTGTGGATGTGGATCAGGGTCGGAGAAGTCTGGAGGTCAAGGCGCTGGTTGGACTCTGCAGTTGGTTCCTCGTAGAACTTGGGCAAAGCAAATGGCAGGTTGCTTGTTGGTGCCTGTTTGCACAGGGTGGCCACTCCTTGGCCACAAGGGAGATTCTTCAGTCTTCTTGTCGTCGAATGTCGAAGGTCCAGAGTTTCGTGTCTAGTTTCAGTTCAGGATAATCCAAAGTCCTAGGGACTCAGCTCCCACTCTTATACTAATCTGGGGGGCTGGGTTACCTGCTAGGTCCCTCCTATGGGTGGGACCAGGGAGGGGGGTGGTTGCAGCCCCTTCCCTTTGTCCAGTTTCGTGCCAGGGCTGGGGCTGGAGTGCCCCAGCACCGGTTTGAACTGGGCTATGCATGGGACACCTTGTGTGCCCCAGGCAGTCTCTCGTTTCTTTCATCCCTCCCTGCCCCAATACACTAAGTCCTGTCTGGGGTGGTGCTAGTGGTGCAGATTGGGGTGTACAAATTCTCCCTACTTCCACGGATAGAGTAAATTCACAGATACACGCACATACACTCATCATACGCTTGGGCCCATTTCACTAACATACACTCAGATTACTCTATTAGCACTGAACCTGTGGAAAGAAACCTTCTAAACACCCTGCATCTACACA
Source organism: Triturus cristatus (assembly GCF_964204655.1). Lineage (NCBI taxonomy): Eukaryota > Metazoa > Chordata > Amphibia > Caudata > Salamandridae > Triturus > Triturus cristatus. The sequence continues at coordinate 500,488,852 of NC_140581.1, forward strand.
CATGGTCGATAAGACCTAATTGTGACTGTCCTGAGTCATGATCTAAACAATCTATACAACAATAATCAAAATAGAGTACTCAATAATTGACAAGAAATAATAACCAACACTGTATTTAAAATTATGATTCTTTATCTAAAATTAGTTCAAATGGAAATCAATCAAAGTAAATCATTATTCTTATAATTACCTATTCTAGCTAAATGTCAGAATGGGTCAGGACAGGTCTCTCAGTAGAAGTCTCCCAAGTCGCCGTCCTCACAGCATAAGTCCTCACCAACGCAGGTTTGGGAAGAAGTGGCAAAAGTGGCAAAAACCCTCTCTAGGCTAACAATATTTATAATAATTCTAACAATAGAAGGCAACATAAAATGTTTTCGATATCCGCTGAACCGCTGAGCAGAGCGAGCAGGAAAGGATGTAGCATCGCTACATTTGGAAAATCTCCGATCAGGAAAATCACAAAAATAAAAAGACAGAACACGGAACTGGAAATTAAAAAGTAACTCTTCATATTCATCTTTCCTCGGAACCAACATCATGATCTCAGAGTTCATTCATTATGGCTCCTTTGTCCTCCAAGGTTACTCGGATGTATCTGGATGCTTGCCCAGAACTGCTACTGTCCTCACGGAAAATTTTAACCAGGCGAAGACTGTGGTCAGATGACTCTCGACCATGTTCAGCAAGGCCTTCTCATCACAAAATTCACTCGAATACAGGCTTTAAACGGTAGCCATTTTCCCACCAGGCCAAAATGTACCATCTTAATTAAAAGAGACAAAACAACGTTACCACAGCATAGTGATTAAACAGTGTCAACCCCACTAATACCCTTATGTGTATGTAATTATCTAGCCTTTGCAACACAAGAAAAGCATTAGTACATGACATTTAAAAAGCGTTTTCCGTGCTTAAAATAAACAGCACTCAGCAACATTTATTAATAAAACATGCACATTTATTAAATAGCAACGCAAAAGCATTCCCATGTGTCGTTTTTCTCTCATTAGTACGTATTGGTTAGTTAAAACATTTACACAAAACAAATAATTAATAGTTTAAATTAATATTTTATTAATCGACAAATAGACAAACCAGAGCTTTAAAAACCCAATAGATTTTCAACAGAAAACTCTGCTCCAGCAATCCCCCCTTTGGTGATATTATCACCAAATAAACAACCCAAAAAAAAAAATTAGTTAAATTTTAGTCCCAATTTTTAGGAGAAACTGGAAATGTCTTTTTCTTATACACAACACTAGACACCAGACTCCCTTTCATCATCCCTCTTTGTCTCCAAATAAACACTCTCCCTCAATTCTTCTAATTCTATTTCTTGTGGATCTCTTTTTCTTCTATTTCTCCTTTCAATATTTCTTTTAATCAATTTCTTTTTCCCTCCCCTGTTTTTACAACACAAACACACCAATCTTAGTATCAATAAAGCAACAATTATACAAGTCAAAGGAAACAATATCTTACCTATAATAGTACTACCTATTTTTGCAATAAAATTCTTAACAGCAACTACTTTATTAGCTATTTTAGTCCAAATACTCTCAGCTTCCAGTGGTACTAATTCTTCATGCAAATCAGTAATATTTTTGATATAGACCTTCAGGTCTTTGCTTTCGTCTGGAATGTAAGTGCAACAATGTTGAACTTTCAATATTCCACAAACTCCACCCTCCTTGGCCAATAGAATATCAAGGGCAAGTCGATTTTGCATAGACAGGGCACGTACGGCAATCAATTCCGTATTCACCAAAACAAACCCTCCAGCGGTATTTGTCGATAAGCGATCCACCACTGTTGACAGTTTCCGAATTTTATATGCATTCAAAGAAATTCCCACTGCTGGAATTAAAGCTCCAAAAATGTCACCCACTATTTCAGACCAAGTTTCTCTCTTAAAACGTGTTAGTAAATTAATATGTTCTACATCTTCTTTTCTATCTACATGAAAGATCTTTGGAAAAACCAGGCCCACATAACACGTGCCATACCAATGGTCAGGCAACTTGTAATAAGCCTTGTTCCCACAAACATAATACACTCCTGGAAAAATTGGATCCTCTCCTCCTCTAAAACCCCATCCTGTTGCAATGAAGTATGTATCATGACACTCACTAGTCCCAACAAAGTATGTATCATATTGGGATTTCTTTCTTGTAATGCATAGCTTACCCTTCTGTGGTGCATCTAAAGCTAAAGTTGGACTAGCTCCATTTCTCAATTCTTTTCCCATCTCAATGTCCCAAATTGTCTCACTCATTTTGTATTTCCCTGCCTTTTCATGCATGCTCAATCTCCTTTCCTCCACCATGTTTAGGAAAGCTTTCTCCTCTTCTTTCAAACTGCAAGTTAAATTATTCTTAAAAATGTAATCTAATGTTAATTCTTCTTTCTCAATAAAAATCTCACCAACAATGTTAGCTTCTTTAGCTGGATTCAGCTTCTCATTCATAGGCAATTGCCCAAAAATACTATCTTTGTTAGACATCTTATAATCTATTTTCCCTAGCAAATAAAAAAAACTACTCAACACACTACAAGAAATTCCATACGTAGCTGGTAAATGGTGATAAGTAACACCCTCTGAAACGGATGCAGGTAATTGCATACAAACATAGCAATCCCTCACTTCCATTGTCTTCACATATTCGTACAACAACTTCGAAAAAACATTACTAGAAAAATCATTAATTGACCTATCTTTATGCATGTAAGTATTACTAATTCTAGTTGGAACTACTTTTTGCGAATTTTTCTCTACATTAGTCTCATTCTCAGTATGTATTTCAAATGTACCTATTGAAACTCTAAATGTAACTAATAAAGCTAAAACACCCCATAGTAGCATTAATAATGCAGTACAGCACCAGCACATTCTACACCATCTTTTCAAGAAGGCACATCTACTTTGATTATTCTCTATGTTAGCCATTTTACTACTTTGACCTTGTCTTTTGACTTAGCCTCTACTACTCCACTACTGTATTACTCTTTATTTCTGGATTACTTCAAACAGCTGGATTTCAGACTTTCTCCTTTTCACTTTTCTCCAAGTGATTTCTTCAGTTCACTCAATTTGGATATTCATCACTTTTCACTCCTTCTTCTTCAGCAACATCAAATTGTATCAGATCATCAACAACATCCTGTGCATCCGACTCTTCTCCAATGTCAGTCAGGATAACTTTTAAGATTCCAACAGATTTGTCCTTTTCCTCAACCACTTTTCTCAAGATCCCCTCCGGATTGTCTCGATTCACTGTTTCTTCTTCTTCTCCTCCTTCAGACAGTGCCACATAAGACCATTCCGGTGATCTGTACTTTTGGTTGGGTCTTCTAATTCTCTTTATCTCCTCAGGTTCTCTTGACTCCTTTTGCTCCTTCCTTTTTACTTCGTTTTGACTCGACACTTCATTCACTTGTTCAGCTTTCGATGTATTTGCTCTTATCAGTCTGTATCTCAGCCTCTTTACTCTGTTGTTAGGCCAAAAATCTCCTCTTACAACCTTATTCGGTCTCGTTTCTGTATTATTTCTTTCTCCAATCCAAGTTCTTTTTCTCAGAACTCGACCTTCTGATTTTTCCTTCTCACTCTCATCCGATTCTGTTTCAAACGCCTCTTCTTCTTCAGCAGTTTTCTTTCGCTCCACAGTCTTTTTCACCACTGTTTGAGACTTCCCTACTTCTTTCCCTCCTCGAGTCTCCAACACGCAATCTTCTTGCTGTCTACTTGTCCCTTCACCTAGCTTATCAGAAATGTTCCCTACACCTCCTCGGGGGTCTTCCGCAATCTGTCCCTCTCTATCTTCTTCTGACCCTACTTCTTCAGGTATAATCTCAAGTGGTTCTTCAATCTCCTCCTCTTCTGATTCAGGAGTAATTTCTGTGGAACTGCTCTTCTCTTTTCTTTTTCCTCCACTGCTTTTTGGAACTTCAGGCTCTATTACAGAATCTGATCTCCCTTCTGAGATTCTCAATGGTTCTCTTGAAGTCTTTTCTGCTTCTTTTCCTGAACTTTGATTTTTTCTCACTGGTTCTGGGTCTTCATCATCACTGGAATCTGATTCTTCAAAATACTCCTTGCCAGTCCCATCCTTTGGGTTTGGAACTCTCAGAGTATGACTTGCATGTACCCAGTTTTTCACACCAGCACACTTTACTGCAGTTGTCGTAGTCAAAATAACTTGTATTGGTCTTCCCCACCTTGGAACCAAGCAATTTCTTCTTCTGTGTACTTTAATCCTCACCCAGTCTCCTGGACTCAGATCATGAGCTTGCTTCTTCTCAAGTGTGGTAGCTTCTTCTCCAATCTGGTGAAACACAGAATGAACTGCGTCAGCCAGGCCTTTACAGTAATCCAAAATCATGTCATCAGTTATTGTCATCAACTTATTGACAGGCACATATGCATGTCGCATTGCGCGTCCCATCAAGATTTCGTGCGGACTTAAACCAGTAGTTCTATCTGGAGTAGATCTAATAGTCATTAGCACTAGAGGCAAGACATCAGGCCATTTCATTCCAGTGGCTAAACACATCTTACCAATCCTGTTCTTTATTGTGCCATTAATCTGCTCAACCACACCAGAAGCCTCTGGCCTGTATGCACAATGTAGCTTTTGCTGTATGCCCAATGCTTCACAAATCAAACTCATGAGCTCATTATAGAAGTGTCCACCTCTATCAGACTCAATCGTTACTGGAAACCCGTACCTAGGAATCAACTCTCTTAACAGTAACTTTGCCACTGTTATTCCATCATTTCTCCTAGTCGGATAGGCCTCCACCCATCTTGAGAACAAACAGACTACCACTAGAACATACCTCAGTCTGTTCACTTGGGGCATTTCAATGAAATCTACCTGCATTCTCGTGAAAGGACCACCTTCTCTACCTATTGTTCCCAGACTCACCACTGTCTTTTTCCCAGTGTTAAATTGCTGGCAAATCAAACACCTTTGACAGATGCTTTCTGCAATTGTCCTGAACTTTGCATTGTACCAAGTCTGTTTAAAAGACCTGATCATCGCATCCCTTCCCAAATGTCCCTGGCCATGATACATCCTTGCCATTGCTGACAGCATGGAATTTGGCATGACTGGTCTGCCATCTCTATAGACCCAAACATGGTCTGTTTCTCTTGGGGCACAACCTGCCTTGATCCAGTCTTTCTTTTCTTCCTTTCCTGCCTCATCCTGCAACTGTTTCACTTCATCCCACATTTCTAGGACATTAGTAAACATCACAGAACAAAAAGACATTTCTCCTTCTCGTTCCCTATTAATTGAGTGATTGTTCTTAGCACAATATTGTGCAATGTCGTTGGCAAATCTATTTCCAACTGTCACAAAATCATCTCCTTGTCCATGAGCAGCACATTTCACAACTGCTAATTCTTTAGGCAGCTGTATCGCCTCAAGCAATTTCCCAATCACTTCAGCATTCTTTATTGGAGTCCCACTCGACGTCAAGAAACCTCTCTGTAGCCAAAGTTGGCCAAAATCATGCACAACTCCAAATCCATACTGACTATCAGTCATCACAGTTACTCTCAGATCTTTCCCAATCTCACAAGCTTTCGTCAATGCCACTAATTCAGCAACTTGTGCAGATTTCAATCCTTTCAATGATGATGCTTCCATAACTTCTGAAACCTTGCACACTGCATATGCTGCACTCAGCACACCATCATCATTCCTCAGGCATGATCCATCTACAAACAGCACATGATCACTCTCAAGTAAGGGAAGATCCCTTATGTCTGGTCTCGGTTTTGTACAGTACTCCAACACAGCCAAACAATTGTGATCATCTTCTGTCTTCACACCCACATTTTCAATATCCGGCAACAATGTCGCTGGATTCACATTCACACATCTCTCAAGAGTCACATTTGATGCTCCCAGAATGACTTTCTCATATTTAGTCAGCCGACTATGTGACATGTACTGAGTTCTGCTTCTTGTCAAAAGAATTGCCACATTATGAGGTACGAATACCCTTACAGGATATCCCATTATAATTCCCTCACTCTGTTCCAGACTTCTACATGTTGCAGCCACAGATTTCAGACAACCTGGTAAACCCACAGCTACAGGGTCAAGTGTCGATGAGAAGTACGCAATAGGCCTTCTCAGTAATCCATGCTTCTGAATTAACACTGAACGTGCACATCCATTTCTCTCACTGCAGTACAATTCAAACTCTTTCTCATAGTCTGGCATACCCAAAGCAGGGGCTTCACACATTCTGCTCTTCAGCTCCTCAAATGCTGCCATTTGTTCTCCATCTAGTTCCAATGGATCTGTCATCTCACTTTTTGTCAGCTTAATCAGTGGCTTTGCTATCAGCGAGAAATTAATTATCCACTGACGACAATAACCCACCATTCCCAGGAACATTCTCACTTCCCTCTGGGTCTTTGGGGCTTTCATTTCTCTGATAATTTTGATCCTGTCATCAGTCACTTTTCTCAGACCTTTTTCAATATTATGTCCAAGATAATGCAACTCTTTCTTGCAAAATTGCAATTTAGCTGGAGATACCTTTAACCCTCCATCTGCCAGATGATTCAGTAAAGCTATGGTATCTACTTCACAAGCTTCACGTGTCTTTGATGCCACTAGTAGGTCATCAATATATTGCACTAGCACTGAGTTTTCAGGCATGATCAAACTCTCTAATGACTTTTTCAATAACTGATTGAATATCGAAGGACTCTCTGTATACCCCTGTGGGATACGACACCATGCTAAAATACGCTGGCCAAACCTAAATGCAAAAATCGGCTGGCTGTCATGATGCAATGGAATTGAAAAGAAAGCATGACACAAATCAATCACTGTGTACCACTCAGCATCATGTGGAATCTGATACAAAATCACTGACGGATTTGGCACAATAGGACAACATGCCACCACAATTTGATTAACTTTTCTCAAATCCTGTACAATCCTGAACTTCCCATTAGGTTTCTTTAGCCCCATTATCGGTGAGTTACACGGGCTACTCAATAATTCTCTCAAAACTCCTTGCTGAATCATTTTCTCAATTATAGGAGTTATTCCCTCAATTATTTCTGGTGTCATTTTGTACTGAGGAATGTTAGGATAAGTAATTCCCTCTTTCACTGAAATTTTCACAGGATCTACATTATTCATCAATCCCACATCTTCTCCAGTAAAATCCCAAACTGTCCTTTTCACTGTATCTCTCAGCTCTTGAGGCAAATCCTCCGGATCAAACACAGCATATGCACCAATTAACTCACTCTCTCTATTTTCTAGAGTCATTCGGTACAAAACATCCTCATCTGGTGTTTCAAAAGCTATTCCATCCGGTGTACAAAAAATTGTACAATTCATTTTACAAAGTAGATCCCTACCTAACAGGTTCACTGGACTAGTGTCACAGACAATAAATCTGTGCATGTCTGAAAATTTCCCTATTTGTACTCTTACTGGTTGAGTAAGACGTGTCTTGATTTGTGTATTGGCTACACCAACTACTTGGATTGCTTCATCCGAGAGAGGAAGATTTCTAATATCTGTTGACCTGACAGTTGATCTTGTTGCACCTGTGTCTACTAAAAAAGTAACACCGTCTTCATTTATTTTTCCATCCACAAATGGTCCTGCCTGGTCTATTTCTAGAGTTGCACCAAGTATGCACTCTTCCTCCTCTCTTCGGCACCGTCAATAATCCCCTTCAGACTCACTCCCTTCATTCTTTAACAAGTACTGTTGTACCTGGTTAGAACGCCTTGGTTTGTTTACCTGCTCATCATTGTAGAATCCCGAATCCGGATTATACTTTTGTGACCCTCTATTCTGCGGCAAGGGCGGTTTTGGCTCTTGACTCTGCTGTTTCACAACAGAAGATTGTTGCTGCTGTCGATTATTCTCTTCGTTCTGCACCTGTTGATTTAAGTTTTTATTCTCATTATTCGCTAATGGTGGATTGGTACACTCAGATCTCCAATGTCCCAGTTGGCCACAGTTGTGACACGGGAACTTTTTTTTGGCTTCCTCAAGATTCCCCTTTCCTTTCCCTGCATATCTAGGTCTATTCCCTGGATTATTTCCTGCATTATTCGCCTGTTCCACTAACTGTGCTTCCTGTCTTTCCGCAACTTTCACTTGTGCCCACATTGCTTTCTCTTTCAGCTTTCTCGGTTTTGCTTCAATTTCATCACTGAAGTATTTTGCATGTCTCAGAATCTCATCTATTTTTTTACTCTGCCAATCCACAGTATGCTCACGAATTCTCTCACTAATCTCAGGTCTCAGGCCATATACAAATCTGTATACAAAATGACTCAAATCCTTGTCACCCAGGTGTTCATCCCCACTGAATTGTTTAAAAGCCAGTATCAGCCTCTCATAAAAAGCATGAACCGATTATTTTGCTTCCTGATGTGTTCGATCTATTTTAACCCAGTCTGTCTCTTTTGGAGGTACTTTATTTTTCAGATATACGATCACCTGCTCATACTTTCTCATTACTTCTGGATCTGGTGCTCCTGTTCTCTGATCTCTTGGATATTCCTCAGTAGGCCAACTTACAACTATTTTACACTCAGCCCACAAGTCTGCTGGAACAATTATATCAAACAGACTATTCAGGTCAATCCACAGCACTTTTGACAATTTCACAAATCTGTCTACCTGCCTATACCACTCGACGGGCTTTTCTCTCAGTCGAGGGAAATCATTCGTAAATGATAAAATATCCTGTCTGGTCCATGGAACATGTACATATCCTCCTCCAGGTATTTCTCTCATAGGATAAGCAACAGTGGATGCTTTCTCTTTTTCTCTCACAGGAAATGCTGAATAAGTCCTATCCCCTGATTCTTCTCTTTTCTTGTACCACCTATCCTTCCACTTCTCAACATCACCCCATTTTCGCAATAAAGCGATCATCTCTTTAATCTGTCCTGTTCTACCAGCACCATTCAGATTTTCAATGTCTTTGTCTGTGAAATCCATCCTGTAAGACTTCTGCAAAACTTTCACTTTATCAATGTCAACTCCATAGTCATTTGCTATTGCTCTTAATCTGTCATGTGTATTTTTAGTTCTCCAGGTGATATTTTTGCACATAAATAACAATTCACCATCATGATGATTTTTTAGAATTTCTGTAGGAACTGTCCCTGCAACAAGCTCTTCTAATTCTACACGTAACCTAGCCACATCAATTGCCTGTGAATCTTTATCCCTCTTTTGAAGAACTTTCATCCATTCATTCAAATCTTCAGCTGTTATTTCAGTAGATTTTCTCACTGGAACCACTTTCTTCTGCGGTTCTAAAATTGACATCCCTGAACAACTAGCTTCACCAGCATCCAATCCTGAATTAGACTGTATCTCTAATCCTTCACTACATGTCTCATGTCTGGATTTTTCTGTCCTTTTTCCTGAATCTCCTGAAGGACCAGCCAAACTTGTCAATCTATTCCCAACATATGGAATCACCAAACCATTCTCACCTGTCCTCTGCTTATCAAAAACAGGCATAATCGGACCTATGGTTACAGGCACCGTAACAGCGTCTAGATTCTTTGTCAGCTCTTTGATCTTTTCAGTCAACTCCGATGTAGTTCTGGCTAATTCTCTCGTATTTTCGCCACTACTTCTATTCTCTCTTTCCTTGAAAGGATTACCACTTCTTAATTCAGGTGTCACATTTTCTGTCTCAATGATACGCAATGTATCTCTTATCGGAGAAACAATTGGTGTGCTCTCTTCTGGTTCTGGTCTATATGGAGGTGGTCTTTTGTAAATCATGTCATTCAAGACTTCATCCTCATACTCATTAACTCCATATCTTCTCACTTCTGCCTCAGGAACCCTTTCTGTACCCTTCTCTTCAACTGTTCTCATAGGGTATAATCCCTCTGACATACTAGCATCTCGCCATCTCGTCATTCGATCATGATGAGTTTCACGACCATGTCTCCTCCCAAACATATACCTGTAGTTTCCCCCAGACCTCTGCTTCTCTCGCTCATGTACTTCCTCTTCCCATTCCACTAAAGCCTCAAACTGTGTCGGCCTTGGTCTTGGGTCAAGACATAACATCTTTTCCCGTAAATTTTTCAACACGGCCAGATTAAATGAACCATGTTCTGGAAATGCTAGAACACCATCTTCCTTTGTATACCTAACCCAATTCTCCAACCATATACAGGTATGATATCCATATCTCGCAGCCATGAAGGATGCAGGCGTTTTCGATGGAGGTAACAATTCACCTTCTCTCGTTTTAACATCTTTGTCCTTGTCGAACCAATTTTTAATCTTTCTGAACAAAGATTTTTTCTTTTTCTCTTCTTGGTAATACATTTTTGCTTTTACCAAACTTTTCCAATCCTTTCCGTAATACAACTCAATAGTACGATGTTTTATCCAATAACAGCGCGACTCACACTAACGCACCAATCCTGGAGCGTCTACGTCACTAGAGTACAGAGTGACTCTTTCCAATCCCTGCGCGGCTCACACCAACGCACCAATCTCAGCTCGAGCACTGTTCTGATCCAATATCCAATCAGAGCGCGGTCTGTTTGACGTCAGCAGTCGCTGCAGTCTCTTGCTCCTGTCTCCTGTCAGTCGTCTACCCCTCCTTTACAAAACTTTCTCAGTAGACTTCGTGTCAGATTCTACAAAATCTATTAGTTACAACATATAAACATCTCCATTGTCTGCTTCGCTAACCAAAGAATAGTAAAGAAAATCTATTTCACAAGAATCCCGTTGACACAGTAACATGCATTCATTAACTGTTTCCTCTAGGACTGCTCCAAAGAGTATTACAATTAACTAAATATATGAGCATTCACGCACATTCATACAAGAAAATGTAGTATATACACACAGAATCCTGCTTTTCCCGTGAACAGCGAACAATCTGCCCCACTACAGAATTATAACATACGTTAACCAAGCAGTGTTTACCTCTGCCCAGTCCTTCAAACAAGCTCAGAGAATACCTATTACTCCTCCCGCGATAAGCTTTAACGGTGAACCTTACGGATCCCTGGGACTCAAGACCAGAGTTTCACAAATAACCTTCGCTACCATACACACTCCTTTTATACCAGAAATATTTCTAATAGTAACACACAACAATGTCACTAATTCCGAACACAGACAATGTGAATTTCCTGCATACGTACAGGACCAACAATCCCGTCTTTCCCGAGAGCAGCATATACTTCCCTCTGCCCTACTACGGAACTGCTACCAGCTCCCAAATTCCAGAAGCACTACATAAAACTCAACATGACGACTTCAACATATAGTATTAGTACATATACCAACATCAATCAATAATCAATAAATCAAAAGCCAATGTACAAGCAATCTAATCAGATCAAGACAATCATCAATAACCATCCTCTGCTACCAGGAAATTGGTGCAGATTGGGGTGTACAAATTCTCCCTACTTCCACGGATAGAGTAAATTCACAGATACACACACATACACTCATCATACGCTTGGGCCCATTTCACTAACATACACTCAGATTACTCTATTAGCACTGAACCTGTGGAAAGAAACCTTCTAAACACCCTGCATCTACACACATGGTCGATAAGACCTAATTGTGACTGTCCTGAGTCATGATCTAAACAATCTATACAACAATAATCAAAATAGAGTACTCAATAATTGACAAGAAATAATAACCAACACTGTATTTAAAATTATGATTCTTTATCTAAAATTAGTTCAAATGGAAATCAATCAAAGTAAATCATTATTCTTATAATTACCTATTCTAGCTAAATGTCAGAATGGGTCAGGACAGGTCTCTCAGTAGAAGTCTCCCAAGTCGCCGTCATCACAGCATAAGTCCTCACCAACGCAGGTTTGGGAAGAAGTGGCAAAAGTGGCAAAAACCCTCTCTAGGCTAACAATATTTATAATAATTCTAACAATAGAAGGCAACATAAAATGTTTTCGATATCCGCTGAACCGCTGAGCAGAGCGAGCAGGAAAGGATGTAGCATCGCTACATTTGGAAAATCTCCGCTCAGGAAAATCACAAAAATAAAAAGACAGAACACGGAACTGGAAATTAAAAAGTAACTCTTCATATTCATCTTTCCTCGGAACCAACATCATGATCTCAGAGTTCATTCATTATGGCTCCTTTGTCCTCCAAGGTTACTCGGATGTATCTGGATGCTTGCCCAGAACTGCTACTGTCCTCACGGAAAATTTTAACCAGGCGAAGACTGTGGTCAGATGACTCTCGACCATGTTCAGCAAGGCCTTCTCATCACAAAATTCACTCGAATACAGGCTTTAAACGGTAGCCATTTTCCCACCAGGCCAAAATGTACCATCTTAATTAAAAGAGACAAAACAACGTTACCACAGCATAGTGATTAAACAGTGTCAACCCCACTAATACCCTTATGTGTATGTAATTATCTAGCCTTTGCAACACAAGAAAAGCATTAGTACATGACATTTAAAAAGCGTTTTCCGTGCTTAAAATAAACAGCACTCAGCAACATTTATTAATAAAACATGCACATTTATTAAATAGCAACGCAAAAGCATTCCCACGTGTCGTTTTTCTCTCATTAGTACGTATTGGTTAGTTAAAACATTTACACAAAACAAATAATTAATAGTTTAAATTAATATTTTATTAATCGACAAATAGACAAACCAGAGCTTTAAAAACCCAATAGATTTTCAACAGAAAACTCTGCTCCAGCACTAGCACCTCCCAAGGCAGGAAACCTATTGTCCAAGCCTCCCTCGCTGGAAGGACTCCCAGCAGCAGGTGGTCAGACTTGTGTCCGTGGCAGCAGCATCCATTTTGTGATGCTGGGGCTCTGGTTAACTTTAACCGGGTAAGTAGGATTTTAACATGTCTTCTCCCTCTAGAAGTGGGGAATACTATCCTCACCGCCAGAAATGGTGTGGGGGTAGTATTCCAAAGTGTTAGACACATTACACGACATGTTTTGATAAAGCCAAACCAGAGTTACCATAACCGCGAGGATTATAAGACACTTTAAGAGTATATGGTAGGCGATACCATAGAACAGCTATAAGGACATGGTTCAGAAAGCTGCAGACAGGCTCAGCTCATGCTAGAGCACCATCTCACATGTTATCAAGCACTCTACCTCCAGGATTGTTAAAGCCTGCCATAGGAGTGGCTTAAAGGTTACCCATGTGTCTATATATAAGGTAGGTATAGGAATACCATACCTAAGCAAGGGGTGATTACATGACCTTGCCCCAGCTGAGTGATCAGCCAGTTGTTTCATGATGGGAGGCCAGCCAGGGGTGGCATAATACATGCTGCAGCCCCTGGTAGGCCTAGGGTACACCTATGCCCTGGGTAGCTAAGGTACACTGTACAGGGCCCCATAAGGTGATCCTTACTAATTGGGTTATGTACCTAAAGTACATAGAATGAATTTAGAGAGAGAACAGCTGGGCTGTCGGTCTGATTAGCAGGCCCACAGCCACATCTAAGTCGAAAACCAGTGAAGCAAAAGCAAAAAGTGGGGGTGACCATAGGAAGCAGACCCTACTCTCCTACACAACCCCCCCCCCCCCCCCCAAACTTAGGGACATTAAACTAACCTTGACCAGTTGAGTCTTCATGTTCTAAGTGGAAATATCTGGAGAGTCCATCTGCATTGGCATGGTCAGTCCCAGGTCTATGTTCCACTGTGAAGTCCATCCCCTGTAGGGAAATGAACCACTTAAGAAGTTTGGGATTTTCACCCTTCATCTGATTTAGCCACAAGAGGGGCTTATGGTCTGTCTGAATCTTGAAGTGAGTGCGAAACAGGTATGGCCTCAGCCTCTTCAGGGCCCAGACCACAGCAAAGGCCTCCCTCTCAATAGCTGACCAACGTTTCTCTCTAGGGGTCAGCCTTCTACTAATAAAAGCAATGGGCTGGTCTTGACCATTTATATTCAGTTGTGAAAGAACAGCTCCCACACCCAACTCAGAAGCATCTGTTTGGACAATGAATTCTTTGGAGTAATCTGTACATTTCAGAATAGGTGCAGTGCACATGGCCTGCTTCAGGTCATCAAATGCCATCTGACAGCTTACTGTCCACTGAACTTTCTTTGGCATTTTCTTGGAGGTCAAGTCATTAAAGTGGTGTCACAATGGACCCATAGTTCTTAACAAACTTTCTGTAGTACCCAGACAGGTCCAAGAAAGCTCTGACCTGTGTCTGGGTAATTGGAGGAGTCTAGACCTTTATGGTCTGGATCTTGCTCTCCAGTGGTTGAACCTGACCCCCACCTACTAGGTGGCCCAGGTACACAACCTTGCTCTGCCCTATCTGGCACTTAGTTGCCTTGATAGTGAGGCCTGACTTTTGCAGGGCCTCTAAAACATTCCTCAGGTGGACCAGGTGATCCTCCCAGGTGGAGCTAAAGACAGCAATATCATCAAGATAAGCTGCACAGTAGTCATCCAGGCCTGTAAGGACTTGATTCACCAACCTTTGGAAAGTGGCAGGTGCATTCTTCAAGCCAAAGGGCATTACCACAAATTGATAATGTCCTCCTGGGGTTGAGAAAGCAGTTTTGGCTTTTGCACTCTCAGCTAGCCTGATTTGCCAGTAGCCTGCTGTCAGGTCAAATGTACTCAGAAACTTGGCAGCTGCCAATCTGTCAATGAGTTCATCTGCCCTAGGTATTGGGTGGGCATCTGTCCTAGTGACAGCGTTGAGACCTCTGTAGTCTACGCAAAACCTCATCTCTCTATTACCATCTTGGGTGTGAGGTTTTGGCACAAGAAATACAGGACTAGCCCAAGGGCTCTCTGAAGGTTCAATGACTCCCAGCTCCAACATCTTTTGTACCTCAATCTTTATGCAGTCCCTGACATGGTCAGGTTGCCTGTAGATTTTACTCTTCACAGGCAGACTGTCACCAGTGTCCATCTCATGGGTGCACCAGTTTGTCTGACTTGGGGTCAGTGAGAACATGTGTCTATAGGCCTGTAGAACTTGTCTGCAGTCCTGTTGCTGATGATTAGTGAGGCTGTCTGAAAAGACCACACCATCAACTGAACCATCATCAGGGTTCTGAGTCAGCAGGTCCGGGAGAGGGTCACTCTCTTCCTCCTGCCCCTCATCTGTAGCCATGAGCAAGCCCATGTCTGCCCTGTCAACATATGCCTTTAACCTGTTGACATGAAGCACCCTGTGGGGGCTTCTGGGAGTCCCAAGGTCCACCAAGTAGGCGACTTCTCCCTTCTGCTCAACAATAGTGTGGGGTCCAGACCATTTGTCTTGGAGTGCTGCTGGGGCCACTGGCTCCAACACCCACACTTTCTGTCCTGGTTGGTACACAGTCAGCACAGCCTTTTGGTCATGCCAAGCTTTTTGGAGTTCTTGGCTTGCCTCAAGGTTTTTAGAAGCCTTCTTCATATACTCTGCCATCCTTGAGCGGAGGCCAAGTACATAATCCACTATATCAAGCTTGGGTTGTCTGAGAGGTCTCTCCCATCCTTCCCTTACTAGACATAGGGGTCCCCTTACAGGGTGCCCAAACAAAAGTTCAAAAGGGCTGTAGCCAACGCCCTTTTGTGGGACCTCTCTGTAAGCAAACAGAAGGCAGGGTAAAAGGATGTCCCATCTTCGCCTAAGCTTGTCTGGTAAACCTTTTATCATCCCTTATAGGGTCTTGTTGAACCTTTCAACAAGCCCATTGCATTATTGGTGATAGGGTGTAGTGAATTTGTAGTTAACACCACACTCCTTCCACATTGCAGTCAGATATTCTGACATGAAGTTGGCACCTCTGTCAGAGACAACCTCCTTTGGAAACCCCACTCTGGAGAACACTCCAAGTAGGGCCCTTGCCACAACAGGAGCTGTTGTGGTCCTCAGGGGTATAGCTTCTGGGTACCTGGTGGCATGGTCCACTATCACCAGTATGAATATGTGCCCAGATACTGTTTGGGGGTCCATTGGTCCAACAATGTCTATCTCCACTCTCTCAAAGGGAACCCCCACCACTGGTAGTGGTATTAGGGGGGCCTTTGTGGTGCCACCTGATTTGCCACTGGCTTGGCAGGTGACACAGGAGCGACAAAACTCATTGGTATCTTCTGACATGTGAGGCCAGTGAAAGTGAGGGACAAGTCTGTCCCAAGTCTTATTCTGGCCTAAGTGTCCTGCAAGGGGAATATCATGGGCCAAGGTAAGAAGGAAGCCTCTGAAACTCAATGGTATGACCAACCTCCTGGAAGCACCAGGCTTGGGGTCTCTAGCCTCTGAGTACAGCAGCCCTTCATCCCAATACACTTTATGGGTACCTTGAGCATTCCCTGCAGCCTCAGCAGCAGCCTGCTGTCTGAGGGGTTCAAGAGAAGGACAGTCTAATTGTGCCTGCTTCAGATCTGCCCTTGAAGGTCCCCCTGTCCCAAGAAACTCAACCTGGTCAGGTTCCAGTTCTTCTAGGACAGTTCCTTCAGAGCCCTCAGAATCATCCTCCTGTGAGAGCTGATTCTCTACCTGAGGCAGGGGGGAAGGCACAGCCTTAACCCTACTGCTCTTTCTCTTGGGTTGTGTCTGGTCCATTGTCCCAGGATCCAGCACTTGTTCAGTGTTGCATTTTTTTGCCAGTGACCTAGTCACAGCAAGGACATGTGCATCTATTCCCAGCATTTCTGCATGGGTCCTATACTCCACTTCAGCCCAAACTTAAGTTTCAAGGTCATTTCCCAACAGACACTCTACAGGGAGGTCTGAACTCACCACGACTTTCTTGAGGCCAGTTACCCCTCCCCAGGAGAAGTTAACAATTGCCACACTATGGGAGGTAGTGGCATTGCGAGCGTTGGTCACTAGGTAATTCTCACCTAGCATGATCTGTCCAGGGTCCACAAAGGCAGGAGTCACCATTGTGACACTAGCACCTGTATCCCTGTAGGCCTGAGCCATCCTATGGTTGATTAAAGGAGTCTGTCTGTACTTGCCCAGGTTACTGGGGCTCACAGTAGAGGGCAAAGCTATGTCCCCATCACAGATCAGAACAGCCTGAGTTGGTATTCTGACTAGGCCAGAATCCACTTCAGTTCCCAGGGTTAACCCTATTACACCCTTTTGCTGGGAACCACCACTTACAGCTAGACTAGGGGGTACAGTTGCCTTAGGGGCAATGGTGGTTGGGGGCTTGTCCTTTTTGGTGCATTCACTATACCATTGGGAATTGGACTTACAATAGTTACACCAAGGTTTCTTTTGGCCATCTTTCTTTTTATCCCTTTTGGGACCACCCTCCCCCTGAGCCTTTTGGGGGCCTGGTGAAGACTTCTGGTCTTTTGCTTTCTGCTCATTACCCTTCTGGTTTGCCTTTTTCTGATCACCGCCCTGGTTCTGGGATTTCTGCTTAACTCTAGTCCTGACCCACCTATCTGCCTTCTTTCCCAATTCTTGGGGAGAAGTTAGGTCAGAGTCAATCAAGTGTTGATGCAGTAGCTGGTTTTGACAGTTGTTAAGGATTTGTTCTCTCATGATCAAATTATACAATCCTGTATAGTCCTTAACCTTACTACCCAATAACCAGCCTTCCAAAGCCTTAGCGGCACAATCTACAAAGTCAGTCCAATCCTGAGTCTGTGTCTTCTGGGTATCCCTGAACAACAACCTGTATTGTTCAGTGGTTAGGCCAAACCCATCAATCAGAGCACTCTTCAGGACAGTGTAATTATCAGCATACTCATCACAAACTGTGAGGAGCTTGTCTCTACTTTTCTCAGAGAAGGAGAGCCACAAGATAGCTGCCCACTGACTTTGGGGTACCTGCTGTACTTTGCAAGCCCTCTCCAAAGCAGTTATCCATTTGTGGATGTCATCCCCACACTTGTAGGGAGGGACAATCTTGCTCAGGTTTCTATTGTCATAGGTCCTGTCTCTATCCTTAGGGATAGTGCTGCCACCACTGGGTTCTAACCCACTTACCTTTTGCTCTCTGGCCAGAGCAAGTCTCTCTTTGGCAAGGGCAAGTTCTTCCCTCTCAATCCTCAGATTGACTTCCCTCATTCTGGCCTTATGCTCTTTCCTCTGTGGAGAAGTAATTCCCCTATGAGAAGAGGCATTGGAGCTATTAGAGACATGGGAGTGGATAGATTCCCTGGAAGGGGATCTTCCTCTCCTACCTCTCTGGTTAAGTCCACTTGAGGGTCTGAATGGGGGGATCCCATTCTGACTCCCATGTAGGCTTAAGTTAGCCTGGCTAAGTCTCCTAACTTGGACCTGGCTGTCTACCTCATCTCCTGAAGTCCCTTCTGACTCATCTTGATCAGTGTGGTGAGGGGAGTCTTCTGTAGAGGGCAGACCCTCATTTGTACCTAAGGTACCATCCTGGGAGGCTCTCTGAGCATCATACTCTTCTAAGATCTCCATTAGATAAATGAGGATAGGGTTGAAACCCTGTTTTAACTTTCTGGAGGTACACAATTGTCTCATCTCCTGAAAAGTTAGGGTATCATATCTAGAGGGTATCTTTCTAGGATATCCCCCTCCTGAGAGAGAATCATCTTGATCTCCTCTCAGAGACATGATCTAATGAGGGTGTGGTGTGTGCACCTACCTACACTAGTTGTATCTACTAAACCCTCTCTAGTGGTTGTAGTCAGGGTGTGCTAGGCCCTTCAACCTACAACTACTAAGTTCAGTAGAACTTAAGTATTCTAAGATTTTGTTTTATATGTACCTTACAGTACCTAATGTGATCTTTCAATTTGATATCTCAAGATTATAATGGTATCACAACAGCAAGCTCAGATCCCAACCGCTGCTCACCAATGTGAGAAGTTGGCCTGATATATGATGTCACTAGTTCTAGTGTACAGCTTGTATCAGTCCAAACAACCCTTATGGTGATTGGTTGTAAAGTCAACCTTATAGACCAGCTATCCTAGTGGTAGCATGGACAAGAGCAGTCTTAGGCTAAACTCTGTATGGCATGTGAAGCCAGCTGTTATACCATTATAATCCCTTGAATACCAAATGAAAGGACACCACACCAGGTATATATAAAATTAGAATGTATTTATTCTAACATATACCCTCAGCATTCTTTATGAGTTCAGAGGTCTAAGTACAAACAATTTCTTAAGTACAACATTGAGCCCGACACTCGTATCCTCGAGGAAACACCGTTGAAATATAGATCTGGACCTTATGTAGATTCCTCGGGTTTCCTTCATGTACTATTCATCATCCCTATCAACCCCTTCTTTGTACTCAGTGAATGATGGAGCCTGTACTGTGGGCCTAAATATACGACAACAAGGTCGTTTTACCTTTACCGTTGATACATAGAAATCGACCAAAAGTTTTCGATTAATTAATTGTTGGACTAGCCGGTGATATTTCCACAAGAACCTCTACATTTGCAGTGGTTACATACATCCGTATAACATTTAAAGGACGGCGGTGTCTTTTTGGAATTTATGGTGGCCGCTCCTTGGAGACAACCTATGCCCTGACGAAGTTCGTAGAGAACGAAACGCGTTGGCTGAGTCTGTTTCTTGAAAATTGAATGAAAATAAAAGAACAACAAATTGGATTTAGTGAAAAGACTTTTCCCTTGGTGCACCGTCTTTTTGTAAAAAAAATTCTTAAGTAGCATACGTTAAGTTACACAGGATAATACAGTTAGGCCCAGGGGCCATGCAAACCATATACTAAGAAAGTGGTATAAGTACCACGTCACGAACAGGGAGTAGGCCTAGGGCCTAGGGAATCGCTGGGGCTATACTACCCTACCAATAGTTAGGAAGTGGGAGGCCCACGGGAAGCGTGTGCAGTGTGGAAACACACACGCGGGTTAAACTAAAGTAAATGGGAATGTAACAGAAATAGGAAGAATAAGGACACTTCCGAAGTAACTAGGAGGAAGCAACTCAAGACTTAGACACTTGGATAGTCAATATCCACTGGAGCACCGGAGTACTCGCGTTACCTCACCCACAGGAGACGGGTGCATAGGTGTGAAGATGTGTCGGGTGTCGTCGCTGGATCCTATGGATGCCTGAAGAACAGATGTTGGCAGGTGGCCAGGAGGAAGATGTCCGCTGGATCCAAGGCTGGATCTTGAAGGAAGAACACCTGCAAGCAGACGGGACAAAGTCTGGGTCACTAGCCAGTGACTGTGTGGAACCAGGAAGGAACCAAGCGATGACGTGCAGAACACAGGTGATGTCTTGAAGCTTGTCTCTGCAGCTGCGTGGACCAGGAGGTGTCGAGGATGACCAGAACCAGGGTACAAGCTGTCCTACAAAGGATCTTGCTGCTGGGGGAGTCGACGTCCCGATTGGAGTCAACAAGCCTTGGCAAAGGCAACCCACACGGAAATAGAAATTCGCTTCAGGTGCAGACCAGGAAGGTCTGAGGTGCTTCTCTTTCACAGGGAAGCAAGGGCCAGTCTGGAGGAGCCAAACCAGCAGTAGAAAGTTAAGGGTTCGTCGTCACTGAGGCTACTAGCCAACGGGCCAGCAACTGGACAGACGCGTCGAGCAGGAAAATGCAGAAGGGCACCACGCCGAACTCGTGGAGTGTGGAGGGCTGATCTTCAGTGCCGATGGTGCTCGGGGTTGGGGCTTCTCAATTCCTATAGGACAACTTCGAGGATGCCTCAGAAGCTGCGCTGGAAGTTACTCGCCAATTTTCCCAGGTAGCCGGTCCCACGTCTCTCGTCGCCTCCACGGATCTCAGCTTGGCTGTGGATGTGGATCAGGGTCAGAGAAGTCTGGAGGTCAAGGCACTGGTCGGGCTCTGTAGTCGGTTCCTCGTAGAACTTGGGCAAAGCAAACGGCAGGTCGCTTGTTGGTGCCTGTTTGCACAGGGTGGCCACTCCTTGGCCACAAGGGAGATTCTTCAGTCTTCTTGTCGTCGAATGTCGAAGGTCCGGAGTTTAGTGTCTAGTTTCAGTTCAGGATAATCCAAAGTCCTAGGGACTCAGCTCCCACTCTTATACTAATCTGGGGGGCTGGGTTACCTGCTAGGTCCCTCCTATGGGTGGGACCAGGGAGGGGGGTGGTTACACCCCCTTCCCTTTGTCCAGTTTCGCGCCAGGGCTGGGGCTGGAGTGCCCCAGCACCGGTTTGAACCGGGCTATGCATGGGACACCTTGTGTGCCCCAGGCAGTGTCTCATTTCTTTCATCCCTCCCTGCCCCAATACACTAAGTCCTGTCTGGGGTGGTGCTAGCACCTCCCAAGGCAGGAAACCTATTGTCCAAGCCTCCCTCGCTGGAAGGACTCCCAGCAGCAGGAGGTCAGACTTGTGTCCGTGGCAGCAGCATCCATTTTGTGATGCTGGGGCTCTGGTTAACTTTAACCGGGTAAGTAGGATTTTAACATGTCTTCTCCCTCTAGAAGGGGGGAATACTATCCTCACCACCAGAAATGGTGTGGGGGTAGTATTCCAAAGTGTTAGACACCTTACACAACATGTTTTGATAAAGCCAAACCATAGTTACCATAACCGCGAGGATTTTAAGGCACTTTAAGAGTATATGGTAGGCGATATCATAGAACAGCTATAAGGACATGGTTCCGACAGCTGCAGACAGGCTCAGCTCATGCTAGAGCACCATCTCACATGTTACCAAGCACTCTGCCTCCAGGATTGTTAAGGCCTGCCATAGGAGTGGCTTAAAGGTTACCCATGTGTCTATATATAAGGTAGGTAAAGGAATACTATACCTAAGCAAGGGGTTATTACACGACCTCGCCCCAGCTGAGTGATCAGCCAGTTGTGTCATGATGGGAGGCCAGCCAGGGGTGGCATAATACATGCTGCAGCCCCTGGTAGGCCTAGGGTACACCTATGCCCTGGGTACCTAAGGTACACTGTACAGGGCCCCATAAGGTGATCCTTACCAATTGGGTTATGTACCTAAAGTACATAGTATGAATTTAGTATGAATTTAGAGAGAGAACAGCTGGGCTGTGGGTCTGATTAGCAGGCCCACAGCCACATCTAAGTCGAAAACCAGTGAAGCAAAAGCAAAAAGTGGGGGTGACCATAGGAAGCAGACCCTACTCTCCTACAAACGCCATGTAAAAATGCCTCTCATGAACAAATTCAGGCTCTTAATATGTCAGTGATGGCAGCAAGAATGTAATTACTAGACTTGTATGCCCAAAATAGTCAAGGAGGAAAATATTATTGCTATGGCACAATTATACCATGAACTGGCACAATTGCGTCAGAGATAATACTCTTATGATGGGGACCAGCATACATATTTGGCAGTCCTTGACACTAGGAGTAGCTTTAAGGAATCAACACTGTTTATTAGGGAAGGACACAATGTCACAGACCCACACAAAAATGAATGTGATGCTTCTCATTTTCATTACCCTGGATGCATACTCTCTTCCCTCAGCTCTTTGGTTGATCATTCACCCAACTAACACATTTTCACTCTAGTTCTTGCAGTCACACACTTTGGTGGGTCAGCCTTGGCTACTTCTCCCACTATTCTTTGATGTCACCCACGGTGTGACTGATAGAGCAGGGTGTATAACATGGCCAATCTCCGTCTTAGGTAGAATTAAAGTGGAGATAGATGGTTTATGTTGCAGACCCATTGGCCAAAGCTGTTGCCTCCACATGCTTCAACACCCTCCACATACTCCGCAAGTCCCTCAAAGGGATTCCCCCGGAATCTATCACCCATGCACTCCTCACCAGCAGGCTGGACTATGGGAATGTCCTCTACGCTGGAATCAACCAATCCCTGCTCCACAAACTCCAGACCGGCCAGAACGCCGCAGCCAGACTCGTCCTCAGCATCTTATTTATTTATTTATTTATTTTATTTCATTTGTAAAGTGCCTGAATCACCCTTGAAGGGGTATCTCTGCGCAATTGAGGTGCATGAGTAGGCTATGAAGGGGGCATGTTAAAATAATGCAGTTTTGAGGAGACTTCGGAATTGAAGGTGATTAGGGCATTGCGCCGCAGATGAATAGGAAGCTGGTTCCAGTAGAGAGAGGCTAGGTGAAAGAAAGCTTTCCCTCCCAGTCACGATGTTTTGAACCGTGGTACAAGAAGCAGAAATTTAGTTCCCGATCTGAGAGACCAAGTGGGTATGTAGTGGTTAAATTTCCTTGCAAGATAGCTGGGGCCTTTGCCGTTCAAGGCCTTGTGTACAATACAACAGATTTTAAATTTGATTTGTTTATGTACCGGGAGCCAGTGGAGTTGTTGTAGGAGAGGAAGAGAGGCAGTTCTAGGGGGAGCATTCGAGACAAGGCGCGCCGCGGTGTTTTGGACCACCTATAATCTGCTCAGCGAAGACTCATTAGCTGAGACCAAAAGGGCGTTACAGTAGTCTAAGCGGCTTAGTACCAGTGCCTGGATGAGAGTTTTCCCGTGTGGACAAGGTAAGGAAGGGGAAGATTCGCCGTAATAAACCAAGTACATGGAAACAGCGGTGATAGCAGTGTGCTCTTTAATGGTCAGTGCCTGGTCTAGGCGTATGCTGAGGTTCTTGACTACGGTCTCAGGCTCCGGGGGATCACCTAGATCCCCTGGCCACCAATCTTTTGACCACAGCAATGTTGCATCCCCCTCAGCAATTCTAGCATCCCACGGCAAGACTACATCACCCAGCAACTACGAGAACTCCACTGGCTCCCCGTCGAAAAAAAGAGTGTCCTTCAAGCTGCTCACACTCACCTACAAAGCCCTCCACAACACCAGACCCCAATACCTCAACAAAAGAATCTCCTTCTACGTCCCCAAGAAAAAACCTCCGCTCCCCTGACCAGGCCTTGGCTGAAATTCCCCGCATCCACAGAGCCAGAGCACGAGGCAGATCCTTCTCCTACATCGCGGCCAAGACCTGGAACGAACTCCCCCTCAGCATCAGAAGAAGCCCCACACTGTAAGCATTCAGGAAGAACCTCAAGGCCTGGCTTTTCTAATGACCGGAGCTGCCCAAATGCAACCCCCCCAGCGCCTTGAGACCCTCAGTAGTGCACTCTATAAACCCCCGATTGATTGATTGATAGGCCAACACAGTGTGTGTTTGAGTGTTATCAAGTGGCCCTGCCATTGGATTGGATATCTGTAACTCTTACGGGTAATGAAACGAGCAGTGCTGCCTTCTTTAATATACACAGAATCTCTGAGATCAGCTTGGTTTGGCTTCACCTCTGAGAGCTACTTTCAGGGTGCTGGTGAGCTACCAGTAGCTCCCGAGCTACTGGGTGGAGACCCCTGCTCTACAGTAAAAGGACCTAATTGTGAGATATCAATTGATGAATTTTCTTTACAAGTCATGGCAGATTCCGGTTCACCCATCACTATTTTACATGATACAGCATTCTTTGAATTGTGTGGCAACAGTAAGACGCTGCATGCACCTGATGCTAATCCTTTGTGCTATGCATGCATCGGTTTGTATCCCATTCTCGTCGACAAATGCGGTAAAGATGAGTCCACATAAGAAATTGAAAAAAACTGCTTTATTAGATAAAAAGCACTTCGTCCGTGGCGAACAGTAAGGAAGTGTCAAGTCAGCTGGAGGTGTTGATTCAACTGACCGCACCACCGTACACACGCTAACTGGCTACCGCCGCCACGAGTACATAACAAGATAGAATAATAACAACTTTAAATATAAGCATATTGTGCTGTGTCTTGAGGAAGAGCTCATGAAGAATGGTATGAGCTCGCCACGAGACACACTACTGCAGCGACGCACACCACAATGCGTGGAATACTACTGTTTACTTTTGTGAATCAGGTCATTAATGTATAAGTGACCTCATGGACACTGACATTTTCCTGCCATGCAGAATGAGTAAACATTTGCCACACCCACGATTCTCTCCCTGATTAATGTGCAACAGCCTTTGATTTTGAAGCCACCTCCAGAACATCATCATACTACAGGGCTCAGCAGTAAATTTCTGATCTGATGTTGTACCAGTTTCCTGGCATTGTCCACTCTCCCGAGAAGGCATAATGAGAGAAATTCTATTCTCTTCCTATGAGACAAAGGCAAACTACTGTCTGCCAAAGAGTCCCCCAACACCTACTTTCTAGACTTTGTGGACTTGCTTTTTAGATATTGTGAATTATCTAAACAGTTTAGATTGCTGCTTTCGTTTTGTTTTTTTAGGTCTCGCCTACGCAGTGCACATGCGCTGCATAGGAAAAAGACCTTTAGCCATCGGCACAGCTTTGCGGGGAAAAACGTGCACACGTTGCATTGCTTCCAATGGCAACGCGTGCACGTCTGGCGATTCCCTTGTGGGAGCGAGCTTTCAAACCATGTGTTAATACCAAACATATGGTTCCTGCTCACTCCCGCAAGGGAAACAGGTGCAGGCCCCCTCCTTTCTCCCTTCCCCCTGCTTCCTCCTTTCAGCGCGAGGCGCGCGCGCGCTTGTTTCTGTCAGTGATTATTCCTGTCAGAGAAGGTGGGGAACACCCAAACAGGATTCAAACCAACTCCTGACGTCTGCCATTAGAGCTGATACAGACACCAATGCTGCCTTAAGTAGAAAGCTGGGCAGGACTCCTCTGTTTGTGTCTTAGGCCGTATTTATTTTTTTATTTTATTTTGTTCAAAGGCTTGCTGGGAGTACGTGCAGCTGAAGCGAAGGCCTGTGCGGAGGAGATTCCTGTGGGGCACGTCCTGACACTGCTGGGTCCAGCTGTGCTCCACTGCATACATTACAGCTCTGTCAGCAGTTCCCTCTTCACTGCAGTGAAGACAAAAGCACTTTATTGCCAAGGCAGGATGCCCATCTTCTCCAATGGATACAGATTGCAGACGGAGCTCTGCGTGCAGCGCGCTACCGTGCTGGCCTGTCAAGGCACATCTTTCAGGAGGGACAAGGAGGCAGCATTGAGGGCATAGTTTGCGCGTAACCGGCTCTTCAGCACCTGGGTGATGTCCCCTCTACACCCCTCCATAGTGTCATTGGTATCGCCCACTCCGGTGTTTATTTTAACAGGAGTGACAGATTACAGAGTAGGCCTAATAACTCGTGCACTGCAGCCACCTGGACTTTCAGCAAAGTACCAACTACGCCCAGTTTCAATTCATATACAACCGAACAGACTGCGTTGTGACGTGTTTTTTTCACATTCGCACAAATCACGGTGCTCGCTCTCAGGTGGCCACGTATTTGAAGTTTATTCATTACTAGGTATCACTTTGAGATTATCAAATGTTCATAAGGACTTCCAAAGCCCCTCATACCTTTCATCCTTTGTTGAAGGGGGTCCCAATTGTGTCCACCATTAAACCAAATTCATTACCTTGCCAATCCAGTTAGCAGGCCATCGGGTGTGCATGAGCTGCAAGAGCCGTGTTCTGTTCTGGGTACCCAGATGTATTTTTAGAATGCCATCTGGCCGTGCAGTTAGGCGCCCCTCTCCCGTCTGTCCTACTCTCCTGCCGGGGTATGCCCTTTACCGCACGGTCTGGAAATATATACGTTTTGCTGCTAACACCGTACCCATTCAAGTTTCCCCAAGTAGATTTTAGCCGATCAAATCTGCCGAAATTTACCACACAAAAAATTCCAAATAATTACAGAAAAATTATACATCCGCCAATTAGTCCTCCAAAAATTTGTAACAGGTGCAATGTATCACACTTGATAATTTCCCACACCCAGTATCTTGAGTTTAAGAAATATCGCCCCAAACATCAGTCACCTGTAATAAGGCTCACTGATTGCGAATCTTCATTTGGAGCCTAAAACTAGGCTCAAGGGATTACCAAAGCGCATTAAATGGGTAGATGCTTTAAGGTACTAAATACCTGCGATTCTTTAATTTGAAAGGGGAGTGCCAACAGATTATAACACTTTTAATGGGCGAGTACTAACACTTCTCAGTAGCAAACATATGCTCTGCGATAACGAGTGCCTGCACTTTTATAAACATCAAGGTCAACCTTCTTTTTGAAGAATGTTTTATCAGTCTTCTGATATTGGGTCCCCTTTGGCCCTGTATGTAACCACATGTACAGCAAATCACTGCAGTGGGCGTGGTCATTAGCCAGTGCATAGGGTCTGGAGAACGGAATGCTAAGCTGCATCATTCCCTGCACCACAAGTAGCACCGTTTGTGCAGGGAGACGCAGCTTGTATAGTATAGCACAGGAACTTTAATACTGCCACTTATCATGACCCAAGTCATCATAGGAACAGAGCTCTCGAATTTCTAAGGCCCAAGCATAAGTAGCAAAGAAATTCCAGGTTTTATTGGATTCGGTGTCTTTTTTGTCCAGTTATAAAATCAAGACTACACACCCTAGAAAGTAAAGAAAAATCCGGCGATGGAGGAGCTACTTATTCACATAACTGGGGAAAGTAAAGGTGCTGCCCGAAGGATTTATTTACATGTGTAAGTGGCATCAGTCAATGTTATTGTTGTTCTGTAAATGCACTATGACACCCATGAGTAGCATAAATATATATGTATATATACAAGCAGATCGGTCCTCTTCCACCCACCTATTTGAAACATCGAGTCAGGTTTTCAAAACGACCAACAATTATGCAAATAACTTACATTAAAATTCAAATCGTTCTTTTCCATTTCATTGTGGTAATGTTTATGTCCTGGCTACGTTGTCTATTTACTGAGTTGATTAGCTGTATAGCATATATAATAATATTCACAGACGCTGTTCAGTGTCAGACAGACTAAATGTAACAAAAAGGATTCAATTCAAAATTGTATCTAACGTTCAAAGGGCAGTTTTCAAACAAGGTCCCATCACCCTTCAACATCTTTATTTTCCTTTTTACATTCCTACTAGATCTCTAAGGTTGACGGATTCTGTTGCCCTACAATCCTCCAGGTTTCGCGGTAATAGGCATGGTGGCTATTCCTTAGCAATGGTCGGTGCTCGGCTATGGAATAACTTGCTTATCTCACTTCCCAGGACCTCTAATTGTTCACTTTTTTCTGACAAACTGTGGCTGTTTACTCACAATTTATAGTTTTCTTTCTTTTTGGGCTTTTCTGATACAATCAGGGTCTTATCTCCTTGAAGCTCTTTTCAGAGCATGTGTTGCTCTCTATAAATTAATTTCATTTTCATTTTTAATTTGATGAGCCATATAAAACAGAAATGAATTTAAATGATTGGAGGCCTTCCCCGCACATGTAGCAAACACTGACAGACTCACTCTCTGACAGACTCTCTCACTGACACTCACCCACTGCCTCTCACTGACTGACTGACTCACTCTCACTGACAGACTGACTGACTCACTCTCACTGACAGACCATGACAGACCCTCACTGACAGACTCACTCTCACTGACAGACTCTCACTGACTCACTCTCACTGACTCACTCTTACTGACTCACTCACTCTCTCTCACTGACAGACTCTCACTGACTCTCTCTCACTGACAAGCTCTCACTGACTCTCTCACTGACTATCTCTCACTGACTTTCACTCTCACGGACTGACTCTCTCACTCCCACTGACTGACTCTCACCCTCACTGACTGACTGGCTCTCTCACTCTCACTGACTGACTCTCTCACTGACTCTCACTCTCTCACTGACTGACTAACTGATTCTCACTCTCTCACTGACTGACTGACTCTCACTCTCACTGTCTGACTGACTCAATCTCTCACTCACTGACTCTCTCACTCACTCTCACTAACTGACAAACTGACTGACCTTCACCCTCCTGTTATGTATGCCCCCCATAACAAATAAAACACAACAAGCAACCATTGGGACAGGCAGATACAAGTTGCCAGCATTGAAAGGACAAAAAAACTCAAGACATTATTTTTAATACTTTTTTTAATATGTTCGTTCAGTTGTACATAATGCTTTTTTGGTCATATCTAAGGTAACACAAATGCTTCTGACACGTCATTATTATAACTTTTCTGCCTGCTGCAGACTTCTGTACAGCACAGCTTAAAGACATAGGCAAAGTCAATATCTCTGGTTAAACACTAAAAAGTTCCCAAAGGCGAGACCTATTGGCTATGCCAATGCTTGTTTAGATTTGTGGATCCTCAGTAGCTTTCTTAGAAGCAATGTTATGGCGCTGCTGTAGTCTCTTGAGAGAGGAAAGGCAGGACTTTTTCCAGGATCCACAAACTGGAGTTGCAGACCCTCTAACCATTAACATAGATGAGTTTCATAAGAAAGCAAACTCATTTGTATTGTTTGAGTGGTGTGCAAGGAGGAAATTAAAACTTAGGACTGTAATGGTACATGTTAAAATGTCCATATTTTAAGCCCTCTTGCCGTCACTGTACTGGGAACGTATACAGCAACTCCAGGGGGTTCCCTTGGTACCACAGAGGATTCGTGGATCAGTGGTTATTGTGACTGTATTATTCCACATTTCAAATTGTTCATGTCCTTATTATATATATGTCACTACACTCCTTGCTACAATAAATCCACACAAAGATGGCTAGCTGTTATTTACTTTATTTTTTTACTTTTCTTCCTATTTGGGTGATAGAAAACGTTTCCGACTTTGGGTTCTTGACAGGATGACCAGCACAGAGAACAGCCAGAGGAAACTGCTCGTGATAGCAGTGAAGTTCAGGCTGAAAACGCCAGGCCTCCATGCAAATCTATCAACAAATCTATCATCGAAATATGTCATGTACACATTTGTGACAAGAAACTCATTGCACAACTATTTTAATGCATGACATCAAAGTCAAATTAATGCAGCAGGAAGCAGGACTCTTAAGACGTGGCACCTTCATCTGCTTCTACATTACAGTATGCCATCCTTCCTGGAGAATAGACTGCCAAAGTACATCCTCCAGCATCAGAAAAATAAGAGGGACACATGCTTAGCTACTACTGGCCTTGCCTGCGAGACAGTGATCGCCATGCGAGGACAGAGTACACTAGCAAAATATATATATTTGCATAATCAAAGTTCCTTCTCCACTGTTCCAGTTATATTTTTGTTTTATATTCCCCAAAAAAGTAAAAACATAAAAAACGATAAAAGAGATAAAAAAATGATTCCCTTTAGAAACAACTTTTATGGTTTAAAAAATACATATATATATAATCTTGTTGTTTGTTTTGAATGTGAGTCTGAATGAGAGTTAGTGCAGCACTCGTGGGCCACAGAATCGGAAATTCTTGCCAGGGCCTGTTCCCCCACTCCACATGGGCGTCTGACTGCCACTTCCCATTGCCAAGAGTGTCCGATACCCGCAGCTCAAAAGCATCTGACAATGACTTGCTGTCCACTCTACAGGGACGCTCGCGTTCCATAGCGCATGGCCTCTGACTATCCTGTATAGGGGTGAGCTACAGTGGTGGCTCCTCGGCAATGGCGTCGTCCCATGCCTGACTCAGAACCAACAAATGTAAAATAAAACAATGTTCTTGCATCGTTTTATTTTACATTTGCCTGCTCCTAGCCAGTGGTGTCGAGAGGGCCGAGGCATGGGAGGGGTAGGAGTGCTACATGCACTCCCCTCCCTAAGTGCTCATGTGTGATTGGCCGCCATCTCAGGCTGACCAAAACACACATGCGCACTTAGGTTTTCTCCAGCCCAGCTGCATTGAGCAGCCGGGCTGGAAAACCCCCACTGATGCCCTGGTCTAAGCAGGACGTCTTTCCTGCCCGCTCAGACCAATCCCTGCTGGGACCAGGCAAAGAGGAGAGGTGATGTGATGGGACGCGACGCTGGAGGAAAAAGGTAAGTTTATTTAATTTTTTAATGCATTTTTCACCCCATCCCAGCCCCACCCCGCAGGACGCCTCTCACCCGTCCCCGCCCACGCACCCCACCATCATTTGTTTATGGCAGCCACCACTGGTGAGCTACAGAGTATTCATCTGTCGAGGCCATTTGTCCCACCCTCCATTGTCATCCACAACCTGAAGGAATGTATCCAATTATATCTATTACTACACAAAACACATCATGAACACAAAGGTTTTTCTGACGATTCTTATAAATAGGTTTGTTTTTGTAGTAAAAACTTAGGGCCCGATTCACAGAACTAACTTAAGACAAAATCCTAAACTTACTACCATTTTGGTATTCACAGAAGGCACTTACTCATTTTGGTATTCACAGAAGGCACTTACTCATTTCGGTATTCACAGAAGTTAGGAGTCCTAACTTTAGGACTCCTAAATGCCTTCTGTGAATACCAAAAGTCTTAAAATTAGGATTTTTCGCAGTTTAGTAGTAGTATAGTTAGGACTCCTAACTTTAGGACTCCTAAATGCCTTCTGTGAATACCGAAAGTCTTAAAATTAGGATTTTTCTCAATTTAGTAGTCCTAAATTTAGATTTAGGACTACTAAATTGAGAAAATTCCTAATTTTAAGACTTTCGGTATTCACAGAAGGCATTTAGGAGTCCTAAAGTTAGGAGTCCTAACTATACTACTACTAAACTGAGAAAAATCCAAATTTTAAGGCTTTCGGTAGTCACAGAAGGCATTTAGGAGTCTTAAAGTTAGGAGTCCTAAACTTAGGACTACTAAATTGAGAAAAATCCTAGTTTTAAGAATTTCGGTATTCACAGAAGGCATTTAGGAGTCCTAAAGTTAGGAGTCCTAACTATACTACTACTAAACTGAGAAAAATCCTAATTTTAAGACTTTCGGTATTCACAGAAGGCATTTAGGAGTCCTAAAGTTAGGACTCCTAACTTCTGTGAATACCGAAATGAGTAAGTGCCTTCTGTGAATACCAAAATGACTAAGTGCCTTCTGTGAATACCAAAATGGTAGTAAGTTTAGGATTTTGTCTTAAGTTAGTTCTGTGAATCGGGCCCATATTTTTTTAAACCGGAGATGATCTGCGTTTCCAAGTTAAGGCCCTATTTTTCGGCATAGTTTTCCTATAGCACACTTGATCATTCAGCCGGGGATCCAAAGACCCCCAAAAATGTAGTGTGCCATAAATTCCAAAAGCAATAACACTTAGGCACATATCTATTTTGCAGCCAGACTCATTATCCCACGTTCTGTATGGGTACAGCCCCTGCTGCTCAAGGCTGGGTTGGGCACAAAGCCTTGCCTTGCAACCTTCCGGGATATCCAAACCCTGTTGCGCATTAGGTTTGGTGGTGCGCAGCCTCTGCAGGGAAGCTTGACGGTATCATGGAACCTGTTCTGGTTCCACTGTACCAAAAGGGGTGTGCTGACAGCCATGGAAGATGACAAATCCTGCAGCAAAATCAGTATTTTATTTTTAAAATTTGAGTACAAGGGGGTCACTTTGGGATCCCCTCATGGTCTGGGCTTCAGGATGAATACACCCTGCTCCATTATGTACCATTTGTGCAGGACGTTGGCACCAAGTCCCAACATCCTGCAATGGCAGTTGTAACGTTTTCCAGAAAGGCTGCGTCTAGCCAATCAGATACCTTGGGATCTGTCTTTGAATCTACAGTACAGAAACGGTCGATGGGAGGAAAAGCTTCCTAGGCCACTCAGATCAGAGTATTTTTTTGAATTTGTAACCCATGGAGGTCTGTGGTGACATTACTGCAGATCCTCCACTAAAAAACGGTCCAGCTATCTTTAAAATGTAACCTATCAATGTCCAACCCAAGCACCTTTTTAAATGCTAATTTCCCCCAAAACACCGACCCTTTTTAAATCAAACCAAGAAAAGCACAATCCTTAAGGGAAGTTCTACCTTCATGACAAATATGGTGTAGTTCTGTTCAGCCATTTTTAGGTCTCTCCTGACCCAGCGCATGCGCTGGTCTGGCGAGACTTATTGAGAGGGCTCCAAAAAGTGCTACCAGGCCAGCCTAGAGCTACAGTGCATGTGCGCGGGCGCCGCGCTTTACCGCGATTACTTTCGGTTTTGCGGCCGCACGGCCGCTTTGATGTTTGATCGTGATCGCGATCACTTTCACTTTCGCGGCCGCAGGGCCGCTTTGCATAGCCAATAGGTCTCGCTTTTGGGACCTGATAAGTATTTAGTTATGCAACTGTTGCATGGCTAAACACTTATAAGGTCCCAAAGGCGAGACCTATTGGCTATGCCAATGCTTGTTTCTATTTTCTTTTTGTCAAAGAACAAAGATTCCTAAGGAAACAAAAATTGCCACTTTTGGGACATCCTCTTTTTTCTTCACCCTTGCTGTACTGATCAGCACGAAACTTGTCATGAAGTACTTAAAGTGGATGTACAATTTTTTGAATTTTTTGTGTAGATTTGCTGGACGTTGCCAATATTATTAAGAAAACCAAAAATGCCTTTCCTATGGAAAACCTGACTCAAACATAACATCATTGGCGATCTATCTATCTATCTATCTATCTATCTATCTATCTATCTATCTATCTATCTATCTATCTATCTATCTATCTATCTATCTATCTATCTATCTATCTATCTATCTATCTTTCTGTCTGTCTGTCTGTCTGTCTGTCTGTCTGTCAAGCGGAGAGCTCAGGCTATTCAACAATCTTCTATCCTTAAGGTTTTGCAGTGTCACAAACAGCTTAAATTCTTTTACCCTATTTTCCTATTTTTATTTTCAGAAATATTCCACTGAATAAAAACAAACAGATGCCACAGCTACTATTACCAGGCTCTCTGATGAAGTAGCGCCTGTCAATTCTCTGTAATCTACAGCAGTGTCCCACCCCCTCTCTAGGTGCGGCACCCCTCCATGACACTTGGCCGACCTCTTACTCTGTCGCTGACCGAGGCACCCGCAGGGGGCCACTAGAGAGGTCGGCGCTCTAGTGTCGCCTGGGCACCTTACACCCCCCTCCCCCTTTGGGGGGCAGGGACTCCGGTTGGAGTCCCCCCTACTTCCTGCCTGGTCGTGACACGAGGGGCGTCACTTCCTGGGCGTCTTGGACCTGGGGGAGGGTATATATCTCTCCCACACCATGTTGGCGACCGCGTGCACGGCGAACAAAGAGGTCGCCAACATGGTGGGGGAGGGATATATACCCTCCCCAGGTCCAAGACGCCCAGGAAGTGACGCCCCTCGCGTCACAACCAGGCAGGAAATTAGGGGGGACTCCAACCGGAGTCCCTGCCCCCCAAAGGAGGAGGGCGGGGGTGTAGGGTGCCCAGGCGACACTAGAGCACCAACCTCTCTAGTGGCCCCCTGCGGGTGCCTCGGTCAGCGGCAGTTATCCCTCTCTCTGGGCTGCGTCTGATTGGGCAGGTTTCGCTGAACAACTGGAGCCACCCATCCCGTTGAAGCTCTCCTGAAACAACATTGATGGTCAAAAGTCAACTTCATGGTTCTACTCTGGGTACCGCAGCTCTTCGGCAGGCCAGCAAGCACCGCTTCACTGGCAGCCAGTTATCCAAAGGCTTGGCCATTGTGTCGTCATCTCAGCTCAGCAAGGCAGAGGAATGCTCCAGGAGAGTTTTGGGGAAAGGGAAGATGGACACCAGGGCCTCAGGCATGAAGTTGTTTGCTTTCTGTCGATTGGTGTCAGTTCAGAGTGCGAGTTTTGGTAACCGAGTGTGAGTTTTCATACTGCAACTGATTTCTAGTGTGAATTAGGAGTCTGTGGTTTAATTTTAAATCCTACATTCTAGCGTTATTGCTGCACATGCTTCTAAGTTCTAGTTCTAAATCCTGAATATATGATCTAATTTCTGAGTTTTAGTGACATATATTGAATCCCATTATGGGAACTGAGTTTGAGTTCAAGAGCTAATTTTTACGCTTATCTCTGGATTCTACTTGTAATTGTTAAGACCTAATTCTGACAAGGCTTTGAGTTCTAGTTGCAAGCTTAGTTTTAAGTCATGAGTTCTAGCTCTAGGACTTGGTGAAATTCTGAATCCTGAACCCTGAATTTGAATTCTCATTCTTAGTCATAGTTCTGAATCCTGAATCTTGCATTTTAGTTTTAATTTCTCTGTTTTATTTCTGAGACTAATTGTGAGTCTGAGTTCTTGTTCTGTATTTTAGGTATGAGATTGACATTTAAGTATTTAATCTGGAATCTAATTTTGAACCACTAATCAGCCAGCTCTAATTTTGAGGCCTCAGTCGAGCTCGAAGGACTTGTGTCCAGTTATAAGGTCTAGTTTTCAATTCAGAATTATTATTGTGTGTTGGGGCTGACAACAGTGGAATTAAAAAGATTGCCTTAGCATAACTGTAATAGCCATCTTATTTGGTCAGTAGCCATGAAATTCTTGAATGGCTGTCTCAGCTGTAAAAGTTGACATTTCTGTATCAGTTTGAAAGTCAATTATGAGCTAGCTCACAATTTCAGTTTCTGTACAGGCAGTGCTCTTTTGTTTTGGTTTTCTCACATGTTCACCATTGGAGTCTTGTGTATGAAAACATATCTATGTGCATTCTGTACTTGTGTGTTTTTGCTTTATGCTTATTGGGTGCAGGGATATCAACTTGTTACTCTTTGATTCACAGACTATTTTTCTTTTTGTTAATGAACGTTTTCAGAATACAAATTGGTGTGAGTGCAGATTTCTTTGACAGAACCCTATCCTAGGTTCTTGATAAAAAATTAGGGCCTCAATTAGAGTTTGGCAGACAGGGTATTCTGCCACAAACATGGCAGAATATTATGTCTGCCAAATTGATGGTCTACCTGTTCTGGCCAGACGGCTGCAAGTCAGTAAATCAGACTGTTTTCTCTGTTTATGGTGGTGGTGTTAGCAATGGGGGTCTCTAGTTGGCAGTGGCTTGCACCTTGTCCAAGTAGGGACCATTCCTTCTAGTCAGGATAAGGGGATTACACACCCAAGATAACCCCTGCTCACCCCCATTGTGTGTGGCTTGGCACGTAGCGTCAGGCTTATCTCAGAGGCAATGTATAACCCACACAGTAACACAGTGAAAACAATCCAA
Source organism: Triturus cristatus (assembly GCF_964204655.1). NCBI lineage: Eukaryota > Metazoa > Chordata > Amphibia > Caudata > Salamandridae > Triturus > Triturus cristatus. The sequence continues at coordinate 500,524,721 of NC_140581.1, forward strand.
ATGGACACCACACCAGTTTAGGTTAATCAAACAAGACCAAAATGACAAATATCCAACATACATATATCAAAATATCACTTTTAAAAGGTTTAATGCAGTTCAGTTCATATAAAACTACGATACATCACTTTTGAAGCAACTTACCTAGGATGCGTAAAAAACAGAAGCCAAAAACAAGCACAGGGGAGGTGAGGCGCCGGAAAACATAGTGTTGCGTCAGTTCCTTACATGCAGGGAAGGTGATGTGTCGGTTCCGTACTCGCAGGGGTGATGCGTTGGTTCCTTGCTCCAGGGAAGGTGATGCGTCGGCTCCTTACTGCTACGCAGGGGAGGTCATGCGTCAGTTCCTTTTTAAGAGAGTAGGTGATGTGTCGGTTTCTTCCTGCAAGGACAGGTAATGCACGGGGAAGTGATGCGTTGATTCTCCGGATACACACGGCCTCGGTTCCCTTATTGAAGCCGAGTGTAGATACAGACTTGGCACATCGATGTGATGTGTGGCAAATCCAGATGCTGCGGATCGATGCGGCAGTGAAATGGAAGCTGCGTCAATTCCCACTGCCGCAGACAGGTCATGCGTCGATTCCTTCAGCCACACATCAGGGCCTGTGTTGGAGTCAAGGCAGTGGTTTCAGACTTCAGAGACCTGGTGCATTGAACTTGGCCTGCGTCAGTTTCTTCGGCTGCATGGCAGTAGTGCTTTGAAACCTCTCCTACACTGTGGTGCTGAGTCAATAAAGCAGGTGATGAAAGGGAGATGCCTAGAATTTCAGCAGTAGAAGCAGCAATGTTTTTTAATTCTGAGCTCAGGGAGCCCAAACTACAAATCTCCATCTCTTCCCAATTGAAAGTTACACTTGTAAGAGGGTACAAGCAGCTCCAATGATAACTTATGGGAGAGATAGGCATTGTAATCGTGAAAAACTAAATTGCCAGTATTACACTATCATGACATGTAAAACACACCAACACATGTCCTACCTTTCACATACACTGCTCCCTACCCATAGGGCTACCTTGGGTCTACCTTAGTGGTGCCTTACATGTAGTAAAAGGGAAGGTTAGGGCCTGGCAAGTGGGTGCACTTGCCAGGTCGACATGACAGTTTAAAACGTCATACACAGACACTGCAATGGCAGGCCTGAGACGAGTTTACAGGGCTACTCATGTGGGTGTCACAAATTAGTGCTGCAGGCCCACTAGTAGCATTTTATTTACAGGCCCTGGGCACACACAGTGGGCCCGATTCACAGAACTAACTTACGACAAAATCCTAAACTTACTACCATTTTCGTATTCACAGAAGGCACTTACTCAATTTGGTATTCAAAGAAGACACTTACTCACTTCGGTATTCACAGAAGTTAGGAGTCCTAACTTTAGGACTCCTAAATGACTTCTGTGAATACCGAGAGTCTTAAAATTAGGATTTTTCTCAGTTAGGAGTCCTAAAGTTAGGACTCCTAACTTTACTACTACTAAACTGAGAAAAATCCTAATTTTAAGGCTTTCGGTATTCACAGAAGGCATTTAGAAGTCCTAAAGTTAGGAGTCTTAACTTTACTAGTACTAAATTGAGAAAAATCCTAATTTTAACACTTTCGGTGTTCACAGAAGGCATTTAGGAGTCCTAAAGTTAGGAGTCTTAACTTTACTAGTACTAAATTGAGAAAAATCCTAATTTTAAGACTTTCGGTGTTCACGGAAGGCATTTAGGAGTCCTAAAGTTAGAAGTCCTAACTATACTACTACTAACCTGAGAAAAATCCTAATTTTAAGGCTTTTGGTATTTACAGAAGGCATTTAGGAGTCCTAAAGTTAGGAGTCCTAACTTTACTACTACTAAATTGAGAAAAATCTTAATTTTAGGACTTTCGGTATTCACAGAAGGCATTTAGGAGTCCCAAAGTTAGGAGTCCTAACTATACTACTACTAAACTGGGAAAAATCCTAATTTTAAGACTTTCGGTATTCACAGAAGGCATTTAGGAGTCCTAAAGTTAGGAGTCCTAACTTCTGTGAATACCGAAATGAGTAAGTGCCTTCTGTGAATACCAAAATTAGTAAGTGCCTTCTGTGAATACCAAAATGGTAGTAAGTTTAGGATTTTGTCTTAAGTTAGTTCTGTGAATCGGGCCCAGTGCCCTATACTAGGGACTTACCAGTAAATAAAAGATGCCAATCATGGATAACCAAGCAGAATTACAATTTATACAGGGAGCACTTGCACTTTAGCACTGATCGGCAGTGTTTGGTAATTATGTCAATTATCCCATCCTCATCGCCAAATATATGTGGTAATGATGTCCAGTAGCCTAGATGAAGTTTCTGTTGATTTATTAAGTCTTGGTTACAAGTTGTTATGTACATGTGAAGCAGCCCCACCAGGAGCAGCCTACTGACTGCTCAGCCAATACTCCAACTGTCACACCTCACCTCACAGGCACCCAAACATTCCATTCATCATTACCATACCAACATTCCACGCAGCACACAGCACATTCACACTGGCTGCGCAGCTAGGGAGAAAGTGACAGGATAATTACTTAAACAGGATACTACACAGAGGTAAAGTGCCTGGAGCACAAAAAACAGCAAATATCAAGCACACAGTCAAACACACAGGAGGTAGAGGTAAAAACCCTGTGGAAACCACGCCAAGGATACCAGGTCTAACACCAGACAGCTGCAAGTCAGCAAATCAGACTGTCTGCCTTGTTTATGGTGGATGTTCTGATAAACTTCTGAAAAGCCTGGCATTCCTGAACAGTAAAAATGTAAAGTTAAAAAACGAGAAAACTCTCAACCTGTCAGGGTCATTGATTTTTTTAGTTTTTCCAAAACAAACTCCTAATTTGGGAGATTGTTTTTGCAGTACCACTCTTCATGTAGAAGATGGTAACCAGCCCATCGCTTTCCTAAGTGTTCTCAGTAGACTGAACCACGTATTCTGGCCTGTGCTTCCACAGTAAGGTTTTTATCTATTAGAACCTTTCACTTACAATTTAGGGGCCGGATGTTCCCCAAAGGAATTAGGCCAGCAAATTCCCTTCCAAATGGAATGGTTAATGCCTATGACTAATACCTTGGTTGTGCCACTGTTTAGTTTTAGACTGCTAGCAGACATCCAATCAGCAACTTGCCTTAAGCATGAATTGAGATGACAAGATATTGCTGCTGTGCCTTGCATTTGTGAGACGAATATCTGCGTGTCATCTGCGTATGACAACAAAGGGAGGGAAAGAGGGACAGACGCACACATGTGTTAAGACGAGAACCCTCACTCACCCTCGGGTGACATTCTTCATCATTGGGCTCCCTCTTGCACACTGGGACCGCAAGGTATCCAGTGTGAGCTACAACTCTCCCATAGGAGAGGACCGCAAGGTGTCTTATAAGCAACATGCCAGAAATCTGAGCAGTGATTTACAGACATGTCATTACTCTGATCATCCTGTACATGGAGCCGCCAAGAGAGCATGCAATAATAATAAGGAGGCCCTTCTGGAGACACACCAAAAAGACAGACTGGTGTATGTGAGACAACATTTAGCTACTTGACGGATATCATCAAGAAAGCAATAAAGAAGAACTGGCATATCCTAAATATAGGAGAGATGTCCCTGGACAGACCTTTATTTGCTCTCAAACTGAGTAGTAAGTAATTTAAGGACCTTTTGGTGCACACATGACCAAGAGGCAGACAAATACAAGAAAGACAACAATTACTGTGGAGAGGACCCCCTGTGGTTGGACATTTACCATGTGGGTCATCTTCAGTGTATCCGTTTACACGACACACTAAAGAACTAGATCTGGGCTTACAGACACCTTGGCAATTAAATAACCATACTAATTGCAACTCATGGGGTGTGATTTATATGATTACATGCCCATGTTCGCTCAAGTATATTGGCATGACCACACGTAGAAGCAGACATAGGATTGTAGAGCATCGTATTTCTGTTAGATGCAAAAAGTCAAACACATGACTGACTAGACACTTCCTGGAAATGGGCCACACGGAGGACGATCAATCTTGGGTGGTCCTGGACAAACCAAAATATGACACACTAATGGGTCCTTTAGAGAGAGTTCTCTTTAGGAGAGAACAACGTTGGGTGTTCCACACTAAAAGCCACACTACAGGACATAATGATGATATCCCTTGGTGTTCACTATGATATATTTGGTAGACTTAACCAAGTGTAGTCAATCCCTATTCATTGTAATGTATCCTGCCTACTATATCCACCTAGAGAATGAAGGGAATAGATCTAGCACTTAAGTGGGTTGATGCACCATATGACCTGCACATGCAGTATTTTCCATTTATAAGGTTGGAGAAATATATTAATACCCGCCTTTTTGTCACAACCTCATTACACACCATGCATATATGGGGGCCTCACAGTGTGCTTTGCTCCAAATATCATAAGAATATAGAATAAACTACAATTCCCAGCACCCCTGTGACCAGCTGTGTGATTAAACCTTCTTTCCATTCAGCTGTTGCTACTACATGACCATCCATTTTTATATTGGTCTGAACAGAAAGACACTACTTATACCAATCACATTTGGGAGCCACGAATCGTAATAGGCACCGATAGTATAAATATTCAGTAAAACACTACAATTACCAGCACCCCCGTGAATTGGAAATAGATCATGCGATCATTTCCGACTAGCCACGCTTAAATCAAAGGTGCTGGGAACCTGTCCTCCCCCTTAAGCCTTACGTGAACGATGCGGGAGACAGGATACAAGGTAAGGCACCTCATGGTGCATACCCCGGTTTATTAACTAACACTGTTTTGCAGTTGTGCAATGACACGACTGGTAATAGTAAAAGAGTTAACCTCAGCGGCTCCTTTGGGAGCACTACGGGGACAGACACGCTCACCATATAACTACGGCAAGCGGGATTAATCCGTTTCGATAGAATTATTTTGCACGATACTATGGGGGCCCCCTGTGTCGAGCGCCACGGGTGCACATGCGCTTGATTAATAATACAGGAGCTAATCATTGTGGCTCCATTTGGAGCACTAAGCTTTTGCCATGCACATGCAGCGAGCGTGTAAGATGTAAAGGTGGCTTCAAGGTAAGGGGGGGTCACAAATGCTAATACAGCGCTGCTCAATAATGACGAGGAACACACCACAATTACCAGTCAGGCCGGAAGTCCCGTGCGACCTCCGCCCGTTTATTTATGCTCTCTGGCCACGCCTGGCCAGAGAGTGTTACATTGTGTGGTTGCCCTTCCGGGCTATCATTCTCTTTTGCTCTAACAACTAGACCGTTACATCCCATCCCAAGTTAGTGTTCTTTCAGAATGTCAACATGCGAAATCTGCCAGTCGGTCTGGGATTGGGCCTCAGGTTGTATCGGTGTTGCGTGTCCCGTTGACTTGTCACTGGGCTGGCTGCTGATGCGGCTTCCCTGGTGTTGTCTTGTCCACATTCCGCGGATGAAGTGGCAGGTTCGTGGAGTCTGTTTGGAACACTTCTGTACGCGATGGCGAACTGTCATTGGTGGGGTAGTCATCACCGGGGTCACTGGGATGCTGCGGCTCCACATTGTCTGGCTGTACTTGCTTAAACCAGGATATATTTCGGGTGATGGTCTCCCCTCCTTTCGTAGCCGTGACGGCCGTCCCGTTGATGTTCCGTACGGTCCACAGGTCTGGCTCGTACAGTGTGCAAAACTTTCCTCCGTTGCGACGGTGACGCATTAGGACAGTGCACCCTGGTGCCATGACTCAGGATCGTGCCCTCCTTTGGCGGCTAGCTTTGTCGTTGGTCATAGTCCGTCAGCTTTGTGCTTCCCCGAGATTGTATGGCTCTGGCGCCCAGCCATGCTAGCGGAATAGTGTCTCGTCGGGGCCCGGCCAGCATCAGCGCCCACGGCGACCGTTGTGTGGTGCAGTGAGGGGTACTTCGGTATTCTCTTAGAAAACGGTGAAGAGCCACTTCCGGGTCCGACTGTTCTGCTACTGCTATCCGAAGTATTTTATTGAGTGTTCGCATGAAGCGTTCTGCTTCACCATTTGCTTGCGGCCATTGCGGAGTGATGCGATGGTGTTTGACCCCTAGGTGTGATAGCAGTGCCTGGAATTCCCCTCCCTGGAACGGTGGTCCGTTGTCTGTCTTGACTACCTGGGGCAAGCCAAACTGGGCGAACGCTTTCTCCAGTACAGATTGTAAATAGTTGAAGGACGTGGATGGTATGACTTCCACGAGAGGGTACTTCGTGTAACTGTCTACCAAGACAGCAGTCACTCGTCCGTCAGGGAAACTCCCGAAGTCTAGGCTCACCCAAGACCACGCGGAGGGTGCAGGTTCCTCTGTTATCACAGGCGCTGGTGCTTCAGGGCTGCTTGTGAGTTGACAGGCTCGGCAGTTTCTCACAACTGTGTCCACGGCTGCTTCTAGACCGGGGAACCATACTTTTTCCCTCATGCGTGACTTCATCCTCACGGTGCCTTGATTGCCTTCATGCGCCAGAACTGTCGCTCGTTCCTGGAGTCCTATAGGGATGACAATCCGTGACCCTCGTAGCACCATATTATCGTCAGCCACGCTTAGTTCGTCATGGACTCTCCACATTCTCCCCAGCCGGGTTCGGTCGTCTCGGTTCCATCCGGTGATGCGCTGGAGGAATCCTTCCCACGATCCCTGGTGTAGAGCTTCCAGTACTTCCTGTAGCACTGCGTCTTTGTCTGTTTCTGCTTTGATTTCCTCTTCAGTGAGGGCTTGTGGACAGGCCCATTGTGATAACATGCACACGTATTCTTTGGTACACTGTTCTTGTTCATTTTGTTCTGCGCCCTCTGCTAGTGGGTGTCATGACAGAAAGTCAGCCGGATTCTTGGCTCCGGGTCGGTATTCTATTTCCATTTGGTAATGCTGTAGTTGGATTGCCCACCTTTCAATGCTTGGGGGTGGGTGCGGAGCGGTGCCTCTGAACAGAGGGAGCAATGGCTGGTGGTCGGTTACCATTTTGAACGGGTGTCCACTAATGTAAAGATGAAAGTGGTTACAAGCCCACTTGATGGCGAGTGCTTCCCGTTCGATTTGGGAGTAGCGCGCTTCAGTTGGTGTAAGTGATTTGCTTGCAAACGCTCGCGGTGCCCATTTTCCGGGTTCTGTCTCCTGGGCCAGGAGCGCTCCCAACCCTACGGGGCTGGCGTCCACTATAACCTCCGTCCGTCGCGCAGTGTCGAAGTACGCCATCGTGGTCTTGCTCAACAGAGTCGACTTTACTTTCTGGAACGCTTCGTCCTCCTGTTGTCCCCACATCCACTCCACATCTTTCTTGGTCAGGGCTCTTAGGGGTTCGGCTATAGTTGCAAGGTTGGGTATGAATCGTCTACAATATGTGGCCATACCCATAAAACTCCGGACCTCCGATGCTGTGGTAGGGGCCGGCGCTTGCTGAATAGCTTGTGATTTCTTGGGATCTACTTGCACTCCATCTTGACTGAATACGTAGCCAAAGAATTCAATCGATTTTTGAAAGAACTGACACTTGTCCCGGTGGAGTGTTGTGAGGTGGGCTGCGCCACTTGTGGAGCGGGGGCCGCATTCTGTTGGGCTGCGGCTGCGTTCCCCGGGTTTGACATGGTGGTGTCACAGGGGCGTCAGCTACGTGGTACCTGTCGGCAAGGCTAGACCAAGTATGGCAAAGTGGCTGGATATGCTTTGCCCCTGGCAGTCAGACTTCCTTCTTCTGCCTTGAATGCTGGGGTGCTGGGGCCTGTTCTCCTGGCTTGCAGTTATTTCCCCCTCCAAAATGCAGCAAGACAGGTGTGCTCCCTTGTGTGCATACGCCGGGAGATAGCAGGGCCAAGGCTGGATACACGAAAGCTGCAGCATTGGGAGCATGCAGTACTGACCTTCCCCCAGCAGGTGGCGCCACTCGGCTCCCTGACGGAGCAAACAGGAGACTCGACAGGCAGGGAAACACCGTCTCCTGCAAGCGCGTGTGCACTGAAGCAATGAGGCAGTGACGGCTCAGGCTCACGGGGCAGGCAGCTGGAACACAAAAACCGGCAGGATGACGCCGCTGCAGGCCTCAGGCAGCACGACCCACGCGGTGATTTATAGCCGCTGATGACTGGCGGCCGCAGGCTTCGGCGGGAGCGCGCCGGCTCCCGGAGGCACAGCACCACGGGGAGACGTCGTGGAAGGTCGCAGCTAGGACCGGGGCACACGACGGGTGCACCTGGGAAGCTCAACACAGATGGCGCCCACCCTTCGTCGCCAGTGTAAAGGTGGCTTCAAGGTAAGGGGGGGTCACAAATGCTTATACAGCGCTGCTCAATAATGGCGAGGCACACACCACAATTACCAGTCGGGCCGGATGTCCTGTGCGACCTCCGCCCGTTTACTTATGCTCTCTGGCCACGCCTGGCCAGAGAGTGTTACATTGTGTGGTTGCCTTTCCGGGCTATCATTCTCTTTTGCTCTAACAACTAGACCGTTACATCCCATCCCAAGTTAGTGTTCTTTCAGAATGTCAACATGCAAAATCTGCCAGTCGGTCTGGGATTGGGCCTCAGGTTGTATCGGTGTTGCGTGTCCCGTTGACTTGTCACTGGGCTGGCTGCTGATGCGGCTTCCCAGGTGTTGTCTTGTCCACATTCTGCGGATGAAGTGGCAGGTTCGTGGAGTCTGTTTGAAACACTTCTGTACGCGATGGCGAACTGTCATTGGTGGGGTAGTCATCACCGGGTTCACTGGGATGCTGCGGCTCCACATTGTCTGGCTGTACTTGCTTAAACCAGGATATATTTCGGGTGATGGTCTCCCCTCCTTTCGTAGCCGTGACGGCCATCCCGTTGATGTTCCGTACGGTCCACAGGTCTGGCTCGTACAGTGTGCAAAACTTTCCTCCGTTGCGACGGTGACGCATTAGGACAGTGCACCCTGGTGCCATGACTCAGGATCGTGCCCTCCTTTGGCGGCTAGCTTTGTCGTTGGTCATAGTCCGTCAGCTTTGTGCTTCCCCGAGATTGTATGGCTCTGGCGCCCAGCCATTCTACCGGAATAGTGTCTCGTCGGGGCCCGGCCAGCATCAGTGCCCACGGCGACCGTTGTGTGGTGCAGTGAGGGGTACTTCGGTATTCTCTTAGAAAACGGTGAAGAGCCACTTCCGGGTCCGACTGTTCTGCTACTGCTATCCGAAGTATTTTATTGAGTGTTCGCATGAAGCGTTCTGCTTCACCATTTGCTTGCGGCCATTGCGGAGTGATGCGATTGTGTTTGACCCCTAGGTGTGATAGCAGTGCCTGGAATTCCCCTCCCTGGAACGGTGGTCCGTTGTCGGTCTTGACTACCTGGGGCAAGCCAAACAGGGCGAACACTTTCTCCAGTACAGATTGTAAATAGTTGAAGGACGTGGATGGTATGACTTCCACGAGAGGGTACTTCGTGTAACTGTCTACCAAGACAGCAGTCACTCGTCCGTCAGGGAAACTCCCGAAGTCTAGGCTCACCCATGACCACGTGGAGGGTGCAGGTTCCTCTGTTATCACAGGCGCTGGTGCTTCAGGGCTGCTTGTGAGTTGACAGGCTCGGCAGTTTCTCACAACTGTGTACACGGCTGCTTCTAGACCGGGGAACCATACTTTTTCCCTCATGCGTGACTTCATCCTCACGGTGCCTTGATTGCCTTCATGCGCCAGAACTGTCGCTCGTTCCTGGAGTCCTATAGGGATGACAATCCGTGACCCTCGTAGCACCATATTATCGTCAGCCACGCTTAGTTCGTCATGGACTCTCCACATTCTCCCCAGCCGGGTTCGGTCGTCTTCGTTCCATCCGGTGATGCCCTGGAGGAATCCTTCCCACGATCCCTGGTGTAGAGCTTCCAGTACTTTCTGTAGCACTGCGTCTTTGTCTGTTTCTGCTTTGATTTCCTCTTCAGTGAGGGCTTGTGGACAGGCCCATTGTGATAACATGCACACGTATTCTTTGGTACACTGTTCTTGTTCATTTTGTTCTGCGCCCTCTGCTAGTGGGTGTCATGACAGAAAGTCAGCCGGATTCTTGGCTCCGGGTCGGTATTCTATTTCCATTTGGTAATGCTGTAGTTGGATTGCCCACCTTTCAATCCTTGGGGGTGGGTGCGGAGCGGTGCCTCTGAACAGAGGGAGCAATGGCTGGTGGTCGGTTACCATTTTGAACGGGTGTCCACTAATGTAAAGATGAAAGTGGTTACAAGCCCACTTGATGGCGAGTGCTTCCCGTTCGATTTGGGAGTAGCGCGCTTCAGTTGGTGTAAGTGATTTGCTTGCAAACGCTCGTGGTGCCCATTTTCCGGGTTCTGTCTCCTGGGCCAGGAGCGCTCCCAACCCTACGGGGCTGGCGTCCACTATAACCTCCGTCCGTCGCGCAGTGTCGAAGCACGCCATCGTGGTCTTGCTCAACAAAGTCGACTTTACTTTCTGGAACGCTTCGTCCTCCTGTTGTCCCCACTTCCACTCCACATCTTTCTTGGTCAGGGCTCTTAGGGGTTCGGCTATAGTTGCAAGGTTGGGTATGAATCGACTACAATATGTGGCCATACCCATAAAACTCCAGACCTCCGATGCTGTGGTAGGGGCCGGCGCTTGCTGAATAGCTTGTGATTTCTTGGGATCTACTTGCACTCCATCTTGACTGAATACGTAGCCAAAGAATTCAATCGATTTTTGAAAGAACTGACACTTGTCCCGGTGGAGTGTTGTGAGGTGGGCTGCGCCACTTGTGGAGCGGGGGCCGCATTCTGTTGGGCTGCGGCTGCGTTCCCCGGGTTTGACATGGTGGTGTCACAGGGGCGTCAGCTACGTGGTACCTGTCGGCAAGGCTAGACCAAGTATGGCAAAGTGGCTGGATATGCTTTGCCCCTGGCAGTCAGACTTCCTTCTTCTGCCTTGAATGCTGGGGTGCTGGGGCCTGTTCTCCTGGCCTGCAGTTATTTCCCCCTCCAAAATGCAGCAAGACAGGTGTGCTCCCTTGTGTGCATAAGCCGGGAGATAGCAGGGCCAAGGCTGGATACACGAAAGCTGCAGCATTGGGAGCATGCAGTACTGACCTTCCCACAGCAGGTGGAGCCACTCGGCTCCCTGACGGAGCAAACAGGAGACTCGACAGGCAGGGAAACACCGTCTCCTGCAAGCGCGTGTGCACTGAAGCAATGAGGCAGTGACGGCTCAGGCTCACGGGGCAGGCAGCTGGAACACAAAAACCGGCAGGATGACGCCGCTGCAGGCCTCAGGCAGCACGACCCACGCGGTGATTTATAGCCGCTGATGACTGGCGGCCGCAGGCTTCGGCGGGAGCGCGTCCCGGAGGCACAGCACCACGGGGAGACGTCGTGGAAGGTCGCAGCTAGGACCGGGGCACACGACGGGTGCACCTGGGAAGCTCAACACAGATGGCGCCCACCCTTCGTCGCCAGTGTAAAGGTGGCTTCAAGGTAAGGGGGGGGTCACAAATGCTAATACAGCGCTGCTCAATAATGACGAGGCACACACCACAATTACCAGTCGGGCCGGATGTCCTGTGCGACCTCCGCCCGTTTACTTATGCTCTCTGGCCACGCCTGGCCAGAGAGTGTTACATTGTGTGGTTGCCCTTCCGGGCTATCATTCTCTTTTGGTCTAACAACTAGACCGTTACATAAGACACTGCTGCTCGTCTGTTATTGGGCTCTTCAAGGCTGTCAGTGAAAGGTGTTTTAACAGTTTGGTAAGCCTAGCTGAATTATGTACGATGTGTGAATGAAGACGCACTGTCAGTTCACATTGTTCATAGAGCACATTACACATGTTGTGAATAATGTATTACTCTGCATAGTTGAATATCCGCCGTGAGCTCTGCATTTGATAATGTGCTCTCAGGAGGTGGAGATTGAACAGGGAACCTTTATGTTCTATTAATGTGATGTAGGTCATCAACCCAGATTGCAAGGGTGATAATAGGCTCACTTAATGTGGTACTACATGAACTTGGTGGGCTATGTGGCAGTATTAACAATGCCCTGTCATGCTATGTGACTCTAGTTCACAACGTACAGCTATCTCGAGAAGTAAAATCATTATGGTTAAATACTTTTAATTTACTGTGCAACACCTTGACCACATCTTGAGTATAGTGTGATGCAGTTTTAAAGGTGGAGAGTACTAGGAATCTGTTGTTTTGTCTGACAATATGTTGCTGTAAATGTTATACCTTTAGAGTCCTGATACCTGCTACAAAAGGAATTATGAAGGTGGATGTTGACTAATAGTCTCTAATTGGTGAGACTATATACATTAAATTGTTTGTATTCACACACTTTTGCAGTGCTGGTGAGGGACACTGCTGTTTTGTAAATATTGGGACTTTATAATATGCATACTGTGTTTTTGATGTGTTTTCTTATATCTTTACAGAATGAGGACCTGACTACAAGCTGGTACCACAGATTAATCCTATACTGGTAAAAGTATGGTAACTTATTTTTAATATTATTATTTTTGCACAAACTAAGCAGAGTGACATAGTGAACTGTCCTGAGGAATACAAAGAACCTTTCCGGTCTATTAAGGCAGAACATGACATCCGGATCCTAACAGGGAATATTCATATCCCTATTTTCACTGAGCTTTTTTAATCTATCTACTGGGGACACTAATGAAGATTAATCTTACCCACCGGGAGATAGTTTTAAACTCACATATAACTTTATTACTTTTTGCACTCTGCCCCGCACTCTGCCCTACATTGGATGATATAAAACACCTCACGCTCCTCTCCTACGGGAGAGTTGTAGCCCACACTGGGTAACTTGCAGTCCCAGTGTGCAAGAGGGAACCCAATGATGAAGCATGTCACCCAGGGGTGAGTGAGGGTTCTCGTCTTAACACATCTGTGCGTCTGTCCCTCTTTCCCTCCCTTTGTTTCTCCAGTGATTTGTTCGGATACACCATCTGGTTACCTTTTGTGAGTATAGATTACATGGAGTGGTACTGTAGATGGTAAGAATTCCTCCATCTAGAACCCCTATAGTGAGATTATATCTGCATATGACATCACTCCCTCGCAGGACCTCTGCGACTCCCTCGCCTCGTACTTCCACCGCAAGATCGCCGACATCCACAACAGTTTCGGCGCTCCACCCCCGCACCCATCGACCGAACCTACGCACCCCGCCGCTATCCTCCAGACATGGACCAAAGTGACCCTCGAAGACACGACACGCATGATGAACACCATCCACTCCGGATCTCCGACCGACCCATGCCCCCACCATGTCTTCAACAAGGCCGCCTCTACCATCGCACCCCACCTCCGAGACATCATCAACGCCTCCTTCGACACAGCCACCTTCCCAGAGAGCTGGAAGCACGCTGAGCTCAGCGCACTACTGAAGAAACCAACTGCGGACCCGACCGACCTCAAGAACTTCCGCCCTATCTCGCTCCTTCCTTTCCCTGCCAAAGTCATCGAGAAGGTCGTGAACAAGCAGCTGGCCGCCTTCCTCGAGACGAACGGATCCCTCGACCCATCGCAATCCGGATTCAGAGCCAACCACAGCACAGAGACCGCCCTCATCGCAGCCACCGACGACATCCGAGCCCTGCTCGACAAAGGTGAAACAGCGGCACTCATCCTCCTTGACCTCTCCGCAGCATTTGACACAGTCTGCCACCGCACCCTAGTCCAAAGCCTCAACGACACCGGCATCCAGGGGATTGCTCTGGAATGGATCACCTCATACCTCTCCGGCAGAACACAGAGAGTACGCCTCCCTCCGTTCCGCTCTGAGGCCACCGAAGTCATCTGCGGCGTCCCGCAAGGATCATCGCTCAGCCCCACTCTCTTCAACATCTACATGAAACCCCTCGCTGACATCGCACGCCAACACAACCTCAACATCATCTCCTACGCCGATGACACCCAGCTGATTCTCTCCCTGACCAGAGACCCCGACACCGTCAAAGCCGACCTACACGAAGGGATGAAAGATGTCGCCGAATGGATGAACATCAGCCGCCTGAAGTTGAACACGGACAAGACAGAAGTCCTCATCCTGGGACCATCGCCCTCTGCATGGGACGACTCCTGGTGGCCCCCGGCCCTGGGCACCGCACCCAAGCCAACGGACCACGCACGCAACTTGGGCGTCATCCTGGACTCCTCCCTATCGATGACCAGACAAGTCAACGCCGTCTCCTCATCTTGCTTCCACAACCTCCGCATGCTCCGCAAGATCTTCAGATGGATCCCGACTGAGACCAGGAAGACTGTCACCCAGGCCCTCGTCACCAGCAGACTAGACTACGGAAACACCCTCTACGCCGGTACAACAGCCAAGCTTCAGAAAAGACTTCAGCGTATCCAGAACGCCTCCGCCCGTCTCATCCTGGACGCCCCCCGACGCAGCCACATCTCGAGCCACCTAAGAGACCTGCACTGGCTCCCTGTCAACAAGAGGATCACGTTCAGGCTCCTCACCCACGCACACAAATCCCTCCACGACCTGGGCCCAAGGTACCTCAACGACCGCCTGACCTTCTACACGCCCACTCGACAGCTACGATCCGCGTACCTCGCCCTCGCCGTCGTCCCTCGCATCCAGAGAGCCACCGCCGGAGGAAGATCCTTCTCCTACCTGGCGGCTAAGACATGGAACTCCCTGCCCGTCCACCTGCGGCTGACCCAGGACCACCTCGCCTTCAGGAAACAGCTCAAGACCTGGCTGTTCGAGCAGTAGCAGACCCCCTCCCCCAAGCGCCTTGAGACCCTTCCGGGTGAGTAGTGCGCGATATAAATTCCTTGATTGATTGATTGATTATGACACCGTTGAGAACCCATGGGAGCATATGATCTCTGAGAGCAGGCGGACATAAAGATTCAAGAGAGTGGGATATTAAAGATGAGCCCTGTGGGACCCTCTGTTTTGAATATGAGAGGCAGAAAAGAAAGGTCCGTCACACACTTTTAAGCTTCTATTATCCAAGAAGGAAACAAACAATTTTAGGGCTCTTTTAATCTCTGAATTAATATTGGATGGGAGATCAAAGGCTGAACTATAAGCTAGCAGCATAAGTGCCACTGGATTGCCGTGGTCAAGAATGTTATTCAATTCTTCTGTAACCACAACTAGTGCTGTTTCCATGCTGCTGTTTGGTCAAAAAATCCATTTGTGTAGGATGTAGGATTCCATGAAACTCCATGAATGAAGAAATGTATTTGTTAACATATTTCTGCAATAATTTCTGGCACCTTTGAGTAAGGAGATTGGCCTATGATTTTCTGCCAACGTAGAGTGGAATGAGGGTTTCTTTAGTAAAGACCTAACAATCACATGTTTCCAAGCGTCTGAGATGCAGCCGTTCTCCATTGATTGGTTACGGATATTCATCAGTACAGGGAAGATTGCATTTTGACCTTTTGACAGAACGACAAGAGGAGCCGGGTCAAGTGGGGAGCCAAATTTTACTATTTTTATAAGTTCTTTGATATCTTCCCTTGACATCTGTGGGAAGGATGATAATTTCTCTTGTATATCAAGAACACTGTCTGGTTCCTGGAAACAATGGATGGCGTTTGAAAATAGTGGTGGGGCACAAATACAAACCACTCAATTTGTGCGATGTGAGTACGCCTCATTACCCACTTACTTTCATTCACCTATTCACCAACCTGCATATAAAATCCACTCACGCTCACCCATTGCCTTTGTTCACCTACCCATTTACATTCACTCATCCGCATTAGGCTATACATTGCCATGCACCCAACTCATATACCCAGCCACCCACATTTTTCCAAACACTGCAATCACGGACTCATCCATTCACACAAATGCACTTACCCATCCAGTATCCAGATATTTCCAGGCTTTGGTGCTGTTTGTTTTGTTTCACCTGCATATTACACCTGTTTGATAGGATTTAAGACATGTAGCAATTAATCTGCACGGAAAATAAAACAAGCATCACTAGGCATGACAAAAAATACTAAACCCATTGCTGCCTTAGAGAGACACTAGCACTTACAGAGACAGTGAAGGGACGGGAAAACTGATTAAAAAGATTTTCACTTATTTTCTAAGAATAGATGCTCAAAGGTCTGCGTTTTTTTAGGCAATGCCTCTCTCTCTCTCTCTCTCTCTCTCTAGCTCTCGCTCTCTCTCACTCTCTCTCGCTCTCTCTCACTCGCTCACTCTCTCGCTCGCTCCCTCGCTCTCATTTACCATAATGTAAATGCCCAAAGTTGGTAGGGTTTGCCCGGGAATATTTACCCCATTTGTTAGGGCGTGCCCAGGAGTCATTCCTATCCACTAGCTCATGTTGGGCATAAATGTGGCACCTCCAAGCACCCACTTCAGAACACTCATGGACCTGAGGAAGATCATAAGAGACTGAATTTGTTATCTGTGACCTGAGAAAAGCCCTTGAGGACTGGACCTGCTCTTTTGTACCCAGGACAAAGAAGTGGACTCCAAGGGTCTCTCATTAACCTAGTGTGCATTTGCCCAGCAGTGAATAAGCTGAGACGGCAATACATACAACATGCACTTCGTGTTTCGCAAATTAGATCTTGTTGACCAGCCATCATGCAACTATTGAACTTCCATTCACTTCAGACTTCTTGTAGGGCAACCAAATTCGTGCAGAAAGTCAGCTTATTATAGTCTAAATCCAACATATAGCGCCAATGCGTAAGTGTTTTAATGGCATCAAAAAGGACAGGAATACCGGCCATATGCACATGACTTTCAAACAGGAGAGTGGCGACTCCACGCTTTTAGAAATCAACTTGTTTAAAAAAAATTAAAAATTTTTAATTGGGCAAGAGTGTGATGCACCGATCAAACCGACTAATTATGATGAATTCTGAACTTTGGGAAACGGACATACCTTCCCCTTTTTATACTCTATCTTTTTTAAACACAAACGCTGAATGCGATCTTATTGACAATTTTTAATGCGTTTTTTGTAATGGTTTTAATTAACTACATGCAATAAAAAAAAAACTTTACT
Source organism: Triturus cristatus (assembly GCF_964204655.1). NCBI lineage: Eukaryota > Metazoa > Chordata > Amphibia > Caudata > Salamandridae > Triturus > Triturus cristatus. Next base: position 500,541,744 of record NC_140581.1, read on the forward strand.
TTAAACTTTTAGAAGGTAAAATCTTTGATCAGGTAGAACCTGGTTGGCGTATTCATCATCATCATCATATAATTATTTCGGCAGTCAAATGCCATAAAAGCATCATAAAAAAGCATGACTAAATGATACATAATTTCATCAAGTAATTACAGTTAGTTAAAACTAGAGCTTTAAAAAAGACAGATAATACAATATAGTCAGTAATGAAGCCACACCCTTTCCCCCCAATTACAACCATACCAATACGTGAATTGGCTGACTCATAGTGTTCATGAGCAGTCATTTTGTTGTATCAAAGCCTTGAGAATCGCCCTTTGAATGTGCCACATATTGAATAAAAAACGTGAAATGGAATAGACGATAGGCAGTTGCAAGTTTGTTTTGAATATCCTATATGCTTCGGAGCAGCGGCGGGTCCACAGATTTCAACATAGTTGGAGTAACCAACGGGCTCTAGCCTTTCTATACCCCTTGCAAAAAAATAGCACATGCAGCTCTGTTTCGTCAGGGTAGTTGCAGGCCGGGCAACCCCTATTTGTAGTCCCCACCCAATTACGTTTAAAGGTGCGTAGCGGCAAGGCTCCATGCCTAAACTGGATGTACAGTTTTTTAGCAAGTAAAGGCTGAATATCATCCAGAACCAGTTCCAGGTTATACCTATTTTTTATGGCCAAGAATTCCATACTTAGGCGGCCGGCAGTTGATTTTTGTTCAAGCTCTAAGAGCTTGCCCGCCCTATAGCTCTCCATCAGAGACTTCCTTGGTAATGATAAAGATGTGTCCTCCGCCTTATTCCATAGGTCACCCATCCCCAGACCCTCACAAATATTCTTAATATTGGTCAGCCAAGTTATCCTCCCCGTGCCACGCATGCCCATGACATCAATTAATTCTTCTCTGTAGGCAGCTAGCTCCGGGGTACACCAAAGTCGAAGCCAATAGAGAAGGGGCCTAAGGGCCACCTCTTCCGAAATCGGCCTAACCCCAAGATCTAAACAGAGAGGTATTAATGGGGTACTATTGGGAAGGTTCATTAGGGTGGGGAAATCATATCGCCCGACGCCCGAGCCATGTTGATTTTTACCACGGGCAAGAAGATTTAATGTCTATTTTGTCCGATGGACAAGTAGACATTAAATCGCGTACATAATACGGGCTTTTAGGCAATCTGGGACTCACAACCAATCAGAAAGGCCGGAGACTCTTTTGAGGCCTCTGATTCGCTAGCAGCCCATGACTGGCTCTAGCCAGTGATTGGCTGGGGGATTGGAACGTCAGTCTCAACCAGCAGCAGTCTCAGCGATCTGTTGTCTCGCTTTCTCAATTTCAATGGTTTGGACTGCAAAACCACGAGGAAGCTGTCTCCGTTTTAACACAAGAGGGTAGCACAAATAGCTCGTTGCTGGGGCACGACCTGTAGACCGAGGTGAGGAGAAAGTGTGGCATTAATGTTACCAGGCTAATGCAGAGTGAACTTGTGGCATTCAGGGACGTAGGAATACAATTAACTTTATCGTTTCAGCTCGCAAAGGGAAAAAGAAATGCAAACTTCCTGCTGAGAGCTCAACTGATTGCAGTCAAAATAACGCATTACGCTAGTGCCCAGTTCAGATTCCACTAGAGAAAACAGAGCGCCCTAACTTGGTGTTTGGAGCGGACTATTCTTTAAGTGGAACTCAGCTATGCAACCACGCATATTATATTAAATTTGCCATTAAAGAATGGTACCGGGCCAAAAACACTTAAAAAATCCCGCGCTCAGTATCTACGGTAGCATTAGACCAAATGAGCAATATGTTTGTTTTTACCTCGTATTGTCTGTGACAGCTGGTGGATTTTAAAACTGGTGGGGGTGGGGGGGATAGGTAATTTGAATTAATTTCCTTTAGGGACAGGAGTTGCAATCCGTTACCTGCACAGTGCCTGATCGAAGTCATCTACTTTTTGCCGGGATGAGAAGTGAGGTGGTGAACAGTGAGCCTCTGTATGCTGCTATATATGTATAGAGGAAGAGATGTTGAAATTCCAGTGTCCTGAATCAGTCACATAGCGCAGACGCTCATTCATTGGTGGGCTAATAGAGTGTGCGCCTTACATTGCACACAATGTGATATGAGTTAACACTATCTGTCTCATTCTCTCTTCCTCACCTTATCTTTCTCTCACGCGCCAACGTTTCATGCTCTCTTTCCTGCTATTTTTCAGGACCATGTACCAATGTAACCACATTTTGAAATAACTGCTTAGCTCGTGAGGATTGTGCGTGCTGCGTGCAGCCACGTGCTACAAGCGCCTCAGCCCTGTCTCTTCCTCCTCGAAGACCCCTCCTAAGACGATTTTCCCATCTCATTACTTGCAGTTTAACTGGGTGACTTGTATGGATCAAACCACAGCAGTCCAGTCAGAGGACGCCTGGCACCCTCCCCCTTTTGCACATTACATGTTGCATGTTCGGAAGACCACATTGTCTGCTTTCTTCCAGGATATCAGAAAGAAGAGGATTTCCAACTAGTGCTCTAACGTCATTAGTGATAATTGGGTGTATTTACGAGCTACTACGGAACTGGTGAAATTAATTTTATAGCACTGAAAATTGGGCAATTTCCCCTAACACTCACCTGGCACAGAATATCCTGCGTGTGGGCTGCACAGGAGGCATGCAGAGTTTGCAAGAGACATCCCCAGCACTCTGTAGTAGCAGTCCATGAACTCCCAGTCACGAGACCGCTCTCAGCAGCCGAACTCCCTTACTTTATCATAATGAAATGTACTCCTTGCAGTCTTGGAACCCGCACACCGTGGTTATATTCTGGTTTTAGAAGGTGTAATACTGCTCTAAAATGATTCTCTCTCTCCCTGTTGCTCAGACAGTGTGTCATAAAAAAAATGAAAAATATCAAAACGAACTGCACATGAGTGCACAACCCAGTAATTCCCCACTACTAGTCCTCGCACTCTATTCAGACTCCATACACACAAATCGGTTCTTGCTAAAGCACCTCAAGTGAGGCTGTTCCTGCTGTTATAAAAATGTTCCTGGAATCCCCCCGTTGCTCCAGGGAGTTAGACTATATCAACTACTAAACATGCAGTAAAGATACCAACGACTCCACAATTCCTTGCACTAATACACGCTTACATGCAGGCTACTGCTCACATTCTCCCCCTTGCCCACTCCCCCCTCCCCTACTCCCTTTCCCCCTCTCCAGCAGGTGCATTAACCCTTCAAACTAGCATACTGGCTTTGGAGCCTGAGACAGGCAGATTGTAAACAGAGCACAGAAGAAAAGACTCAGCCTGCTGATCTAACCCACTGGGATAGGAGCAGGGGAACAGCAGGTGTCTCTTTACATTGTATGTGGTAGCAGGTTCAATAGCCCACCAAACTACTGTACTTGTATCTATCTATGACACGTAGGTTACAAACCGATCACTGCAGCAGACTTTCGACCTCATTGGCTGTCCTATCGGGATTGGAGGATGTAATCAGAAAGTGTCACAGTAGCCTGTGATGTGATCAGATTTTCTCAAGCTCTATTTAGGCAAAGAGCCCTCAATACTTGGGTACGTTAGAGGTACATGGAGAATGTTTAGACTGTTGTTCTCCCCCCTATCGCCACCCCTGAACCTCATGCCCAGCCTAAAACCCCACTCGATGCCTGCACTCACCCATCCATATTATTTTTTATTCTGACTACAGAAATGATTTTCAGTGGCTCTCAGTGTCGTAACCCCTCATGGTCACTGGTTCAGTGTCACCACTAGGTGGCATCAAAGCCTCCAGGACAGGCCCCTGCGGATACAGAGCTGTTTCATTTCCCCTTCCACCTCTGGTGACCAGAACCTCCTTCAGCAGAGACCCAGTGGCATCTCACAGACTCCACCTGAACCCCAGCCACTCAAAGGTTTGTCCGGCTCTTTTGACAGTTTGATGTGGTCTCTGGTGGAGTTCAGTGGCCTGCAGGATGGCTGCCTGTGGCTAGCATCAGAAGTCTGCAGCGAAACTTGCACAGCTACCTGTGCACAGGGCTGCATGTGCAGTCTGCACATGTGGGTGCATGTGCCTAGGACGGTCTGTCAGAGAGATTCCTGCCTGCTGTGCTAAATGTTCATCGATGGGTCAGTGCATGAACTAATAGAGGTTTCATAATGTCTCACTTATTAACATAACTTTTATTTCAATAAAGATGTCCATTATTATACATGAGACTCCAGAGTGGGTAAAGGGAGCAAAGAGTCCCCTTATTACGAAGAGAGAGTGGGGCTGCCCCACCATTTTACCAACCACCATCCCTATGCCCTTCACACACACCCACCCCGCTCCTGACTCCCCTGTTACAGCCAGAGCTGCCAACTTTGAACCTTGGGGACCAGGTTTGAGTCTCAGCATTGCTAAACACCCTGTGATTCTGGGCAGCTCACTTAATCTGCTCTGGCATAAAAAAAAAATGAACATGATCTTGTGTAATGTACCTGGTGCTCATGAGAAGCGCTGCAATACCTTTGGGTCGTGATAGTGCTATATAAACAAACTGCAAAAAATAAATGCTCACACGACAAGCACGGTGCTTTCCTTTCACAGATGAAACAGACTCTGAAGCTTTCCCATTTTTAAAGGTAAAAGGAAATAATCCTGCATCTTGAATTCGGACATTACCACCATCCGTGCAAGAGGTGCAGGGAAAGGGCCTCAGTGTTTAGGCCTGTGTCCTGGCTTGATAACATAACATGCATTTATAAAGCACACATTCACCCAGAAGGGTATTTTTGCGCTTAATATTATATGTTTATTGTTACCCACCTCACTGGTACTAATTTTATCGACCTCAGAAGGATGAAAGGCTAAGTGGGCCCGGCAGGATGTCAACGTGTGATCATAAGGTCAAACACAGGGCCCTGCAATGGACGCATTAGTCCACTAAACCACCAGACCCGATATGTCACTAGAGAAAATAAAATTAGTGGCACTTTTGGGTGTTTGTTCAACTATTATTGGATTTCTAAATCCACTGAAGAATAAACAAACTTAATCCGCCAGATAGCATTTGACTAGTATCCAAGAGGCCAGGACAGTGTTTCCAACTCTACGTGACTGAGCCTGGGCGTCCTTGCTAGGTGTGACATGAAATGCTGGGTGGTTGCAGTAACTCGCTCGCCCCCATCTCAATGATGTGCAGCTCTCCACTTCTAGATTTACTGTCTTTTCAACTTAACACTCCTTCCCTTCGCTGTGAGACTAGCGCTTGCTTTCCAACTGTGTGAGTGTGAAGATTTGCATTTGAGAGTGCATGACCATGCACTGCATAATTAGACTTGCACTTGAAATATATATTGCTCAGTATGTTGCACTGATTGCAGTGCAGGTTCTGTCCGTGCAGACCAACCTTAGTGATTTATGGAGAAGGCGGGGCAAGCAGTTACCTTCCCAGGACAAGTAGATTTGTGTAACATTTTGTCCCCTGGCCAAGTAGATTTTTGAAACATTTCCACACCTTAAGCTGTCTGATAAAGATATTCTCTATTCGTGTCAGAGGATAAACTGGACAATGACCCCAAAGTTCTGCTCCGTAAAGAGCAGCAGGTCTAGCCTGGACCTTGTACATTTCTAGCACTGGACTAAGTGTTTTCAAGGAACAGTTCCTATAAAGTTTTAATATACCCCCCCCCCCGTTGTTTGGGTGGATTTCAGCCCTGCTTCATTTATTTGGGCGCCCCAATCCATTTTTTCTGTCAGGGTCAAACCCAAATAATCAAAAAATTTCACTCTCTCAAGAGGTCTACCATCCAGCGAGGGGTTGGTGCGAGAAGATCTACCTACGTTAAAAGCCATATACTTCGATTTTAAGAGGTTGATTTCCAGGCCCCGGTGCTTGCAGAAATCGCTGAAGTTGTCAAGGGTCCTCTGCAAACCCATTGGGGATTTTGCGAGGAGAAGCGTATCATCCGCAAACATCAGGGCCGGAATACTTCACTTCGCTAACCTGGGGGCATCGATGTTCTTCCCTTTGTTCAGCAAATCTATTAACCCATTGATATAGAGGGAAAAAAGGGTTGGAGCCAGGATACATCCCTGTCGAACCCCTCTTTCCACGGGCAAAGGGGCAGAGAGTTCTCCATTCTTCCCATATCTAATATGGACATAATTGCCCTCATGAAGATGTTCTAACTGATGGCATAAATAATCGGGAACTCCCATGTCTCTTAAGGTTGCCCAAAGATTATCCCTTGGAACCAGGTCAAAGGCAGATTTCAAGTCTACAAAAATAAGGCAGAGACTGCCTCCCTCGATGGTGACTGATTTCCAATGTAACATCTGCAACCTAAAGAGTTGATAGATCGTGGATGTCTTGGACCGAAACCCGGCTTGGAGTGGTGTTAGAATCTCGTGTTCCTCCATCCAGCTTTGGAGGCGCCCCAATAAGATTCGGGCAAAAAATTTCTGCCCGACGTCGATGAGGCTGATTGGGCGGTAATTAATGGGCAAGAGTGGGGATCCCTTTTTAAAGATCGGTATTACTTCTGCTCCCGCCCAGGTGGTGGGAAGTGCCATACCTAATAATACTGCATTAAACAACGTGGTTAAGTACAGTGCCCAGATCGTGGGTTCCGATCGATACAAATCTTCAGGGATCCTATCCAGACCTGCTGCTTTTGCAGGTAAAATCTTCCCTAGTGCATCGGTGGTTTCTCTTACTGGGATTAAAGGAGCAGCATCATTATCCGTACCTATGTATCCCATTGGCCTAACAATTCTCTCAACCCCTCCATTTTCTCTTCTATAGAGGAATTCAAAATGTGCCCTCCAGACAGTTTCATCTATGTTTGGTTCTATGGCTGGTTTACCAGCCTTGGTATCATTGTTTATAATATTCAAGAAGGACCTCGGATCATGATTTTTTAATGCGCTTCCGAGGTCTTCCCATTTTTGGGCTTCCCGGTGGTTTTTAGCTTTAATTATAATACTTTTATAAGTGGCTCTAGCTAACTTAGTTTTAGCATTATCGCAATTTTTAATGGCCCATATTAGTTGAGTTTTGGCTGCACGGCAGATAGCATTGAACCATTTGTGTTTATACATTTTTGAGGCTCTCTAGGTTTTATTCTGGAAAAAGAAAGTGGCCAAATTATCAACCAAAAGCTGATGATTTTGTGAGATCTTATGGAGGGAGTTTGATGTTCCCAAATCCTCTGTTATTCGAGAAATGGTTAAAAGATGGGGAACTATTTGGTGGTAAAGTTGGGCCCTTTTATCTTGGGATTGAGAAAACTCAGCCCAACGAACTCTTCTCCCACCATTAGTTTGTATCAGGCTTTGCACTCGTAAATGGGAATCAACCTGGGGCACAGCAACGCATGGTGATACCAATTCTAGTATAAGAGCGTCATGGTCGCTGTCATGTCGCGGGATAATTTTAAAGTCGAGCACCTTGTGCCAGGACCACATATCCAGCAACATATAATCGATAATTGAGGTGTGGGCTGGTCTATTATAGGTGTGGTTTCCCGGGCTGTCTGTTCTAGTGCGACCATTACATGCTCTTAATGAAAAGTTCAAGGTAAGGGCCTGGATCTGAAGCACTAATGGGGTCCATGCCTTTGCTGGCGGGATATTAGGTTCGGGGATTGACCAATATTGGTCCTCCTCCTTGAATTGGTCCCCGTCCAAACCAGCAAGCGGTTCGAATTGGCAGTTAAAATCACCGCCAATAATTATACCCCATTGCGTTGGAAAGTTTACAAGTAGGGTTTTAAGTTGTTCTAGAGTAGTGGACTCCTGACCCCGGGGAGTTGGACGGGAATAAAGGTTTATGAGAAGGATGTTTTGTTTTAGGTGAGTTGTTAAAAGTACACAGAGAATATCACAGGAAGAACTCTCTGTAAGTTTAGCCTTACAACCTAGATGAACTCCTACCCATGTTGACAGTCCACCTGAGGGTCTACCTCTCCCACCGTGTGTCGCTAGAGTGTTAAAAACGGCAAACCCCTGTCTATTCAAGTCCTCTCTGGACCATGTTTCCTGGAACATGCAGATATTGTGCTGGTTTATGAAGAGACCCCAATCGGGGTTCTCCAGTTTAGATGTTAATTTGGCTATGTTCCAGGAAAGTATTTTCAGGGATGGGGTATGCCCTGCGGCAGCATATGTAGGAGGTTTAGAGATTATGCTGTCTAGGGAGGGTTCAGCTATTATGTTTGAATGCATACCAGCAGAAGGATTCTCTTTATTCATTAAACCTTCATCCTCCTGAATCGTTTTATCCTTGGGTCGATTTCTCACCCCAGTCTCAATAGGTTACGCTATTGCCTTAGGGGATATTTGAGGGTCGCCCCTAGTGATGATCCCATTTGTCTTTGTGATACATATACAGGGTTGGGCTTTAACTTGTGAAGGGGCTACTGGTTTCATTAGTCAATCAACTGCCTCAAGGGGACTGAACCTATTGTTCACCGGAATGTTGAATAATAATGGAGTTGTTTGTGCCTGTATGGGTATGAGAGGTTGGATGTTCTGAGTCGATACGTGCTTTAAGTAATAAGTTCCTCTAACCTTTTGTGGGGGTTGGTGCGAAGGGTAGAAATAACCCAGAGGCAAAATATTGACAGGGCTCCCAGATCTAACAAAGGGGTGGTCTAAGAGATAATTGACGATCCCCCTACTCCTGAAGTTAATGATATCACAGTCACCAGGGATGTCTTTGAGTCTCCAACCTACCCATCCCACCCTGCGAGTCATAATAATATTGTTTGTATCTCTGTTCAGGAACTGCTTATTACTAGTTAGCCAATGGATACATTTGTTTTTCAGCTCGTAATGAGTTTACCTTATACCTTGTTTTAGTTCCGGGACCCCAGCCAGAATGACAACATAGGGAATTGAAGCTGGGGGTAGGTTTATACATGGGAGGGTTGACATAACCTGATGGTATCCCCCCTCTTGCCTGCCTATATGTCTGCCCCCAATACCAGTGGTTGGGTTTTCTAAAGGCCCTACCATCCCTCCTTAATTCAGTACTCCTTGGCCGGGGTCTTGATCCTGCATGGTGCAACCTTTCTTTGCCCCGTCCAGATTACGCTGCAGCCTTCCCTCCTTCTCCTGATTAGATTGTATTGTTTCATTGGAAGTAGCAGTATTGGCTTCTCTAGGCAGGAGATGGGCTCTTAATTGTGGTGATACGTTGGCAGGTACCTTTTCTTTAAGAATTACCTCAGCCCTATTGGCCCAGAATTCTACTAATGTTGCAAGACTGTCAACTCGATCCTCTAGAATTTTCAATTCATCTTTTACAACAGTCCTGATTTGCACCTGCAAGTCTACAATCAAGTCCATGATCCACGCTGGCTGGTCTGGATCTCCAATCTTTGTAGGGCTATTACCCTTGCTCCTTACAAGAGTCGGGGACACTGGAGCAGGGGTTTTTCTCTTTTTGGGCCCTCTTGATGTGATGGGTTTTGCTTTCCCCGTTTTTTGGCGGGCCCCTCCTGGATGGATATCATCCGACCTGCATTCTACGGCATTTCCTATGTCGCTTAGTACTGGTTCCTGTTCCATTGCGAGGGGCGAGTCAATTGCATCAAGGGGGCTTAATGGTACAGCAAGATTAGGTGTAAGTGAAAGTCGCCTTTTCGTTAATTCTATCTCATTTGCGACTACACCAATGGCTCTCTGTAACATGAGGTCTATGGATAGCTGTTTAACTGAAGAGTCCGGCTGTGCATTACATTGATGAAGGTACTCTTGTAGGTGATGTAATCCAGGAGTCATAGGTGTAGTTAAGTAGATTTATTCATTGTAAGTAGGATGGTAAAGAAGGCCCCACCGGGAGCAGCATCCAGCTGCTCAGCCCATCTCACTCAAACTGACCACACTTCAAACCATGCATCCACGAACATTCCGATGACATCACACACACAGGCTGAGCAGCAGGGAGAAGGAGAAGACCAGAATACAACACATCTCCCTCCTTTAAACAACGAAAACAAAAGATACAAGAGAAAATAACACAGTAAGTCATGATAAGGTCAGGATTACAAATAAGCAATGACGAGAATGTATGAATAAATTTACATAACATTTTGAAATAACATTACAGCACATTATAAGAACTCAAACCACGGTGAATATTTTAAAATGGTATGATTCATTGTATCACACCACATAACAAAACACCCTCACACTAAATTCAAAAGAAAGATAGGATGACACCTCTCATACAAAAGATGAAGAGCGGCACAATTTCACCTAACACAACCCAATGCAAAAACAATACATGACAATACAATCCAACACTTTAATGTAAAACCTCACACAACCACACATCCCACAATAACCAATGTAAAACCACATATGACCATACGAATCAACCATTCAACTGACTCACTAAACATCACCTAACCACCATCCCTCATCCAAACCAAAAATACCCTAAATATCACAAATCATGCCAGTTGGCCAGACCAGCACAAAAAGTGATAAACAGGAAAGCCGAACTAAGAGAAATGGCGCCCCTCAGAATAACAAGGACAGAAATATATCATTTCATGAACTAAACACACACAACATTGGGAATAGGACTCCTCAAAACACTCAATGACAATTTTAAACATATGCCAAAGCATAACACAACTTTAAAAAGGTACTAGACCCCCAGCGCACAGGGTTCGCGACTCCCTGAAACGCACGCCCAGGCAACACACACTTTAAGGGGTACATGACTCCCCAGCGCTCACAGGACAACTGACTCCTAGAACGCACGCCTAGACAACACATTATATACACACTTTAAAAGGGTATTTAACCCTCGAAACCAATGCCTAGGCAACACACACTTTAAGGGGTACATGACTCCCCAGCGCTCACCTGATACATGACTTCCTGAAACGCACGCCTAGACAACACATAATACACTTTAAAAAGGGTATTTGACCCTCAAAACCAATGCCTAGGCCACACCACTTTAAGGGGTACATGACTCCCCAGCACTCACCGGATACATGACTTCCTGAAACGCACGCCTACACTAAACATATGACACACTTTAAAGGTCATTTAACACTTGAAACCAACGCCTAGGCCAAACTACTTTAAGGGGTACATGACTCCCCAGCGCTCACGGGATACTTGACTCCCTGAAACGCACGCCTAGACTAACTTTAAAATACTTTAAAAGGGTATTTGACCCCCGAAACCAATGCCTAGGTAAAATCACTTTAAAAGGGGTACATGACTCCCCAACGCTCACGGGTACATGACACCCAGAACGCGCTCCTAGGCAACACAATACACTTTAAAAAGAGTATTTGACCCCTAAAACCAACGCCTTTAAGGGGTTCATAACAGACTTTAAAGAGTAGCTGACACTCCAAAATAAAACGAAAACTTAGTGACCAGATATATGCAAATACTCACGCTAACCAATTAAACCAAGCGCGAACATCATGGTAATAAGATATTAAACAATGCCAGTGTTATTACACATCTGCTCTCACGCATATTCAGAAAATATTCAACATGTAAAACGCTGAGATTGCCAATGCCAAGAATATTAGGTGATTGATCAAACACTGTAAAAACTTAAGCATAAGGTGATCAATAACATTAAACATTACTGTAAGTTTTGTACAATAACCATAACATAATAAACTAAAATAACAGAACGTAGTCACCGTTGTCGTCTCTGGAAAAATGCTTGACTAAAATCCCATTAGAACAGATGTTGAAACAGAACTGGGAAGGATCCATCAAAATCCACAAGGTGGCAGTGTTGCCAAAACTTTGATAATGAAACTGTTTCACACAAGGGCAATGGATAAGTTAATTGTGTCGCGATCTCCTAGATAAAACCAACTTAAACGTCACATATTGAATCAATTTCTTTTGCAGCAAAACATTGAGGTTGAAGTACGACAGATCGGTGCAGCACTCATTACCGTACAGATTGTTCAGTGGGCATACTACGCAGCTCACACGGTTTGGCACACACAGGTGGTGCTGATTACGTCAACCTTCCTGAATGAAGTTCTAGATACCAGTCTTGAAGTATGTGTGTCTTGAATTCGCATCGATAGTTTTTTTTTTTTTAAATGTAGATGAAAAAAAAAATGGCTGCCAGAAGCGTCATCACGCAACGTGCATCTTAGCGTCGACGGGTGACTGCACCAACTACGTCAGGTGGACAACTCAAACAATTCGCCACACAAAGGTGCACGCTCCAAAAGCAGAACGGTAGACTGCACGCGTGCCAGAACTCGCTTCACAGGTAACTGCCTTTAGAAATTCAAATGGTGCGGTTAAGACGATGTCACAGCAATTAGGACAATATTTCTTCGTAAATGTCATGCAAATCCTTGGAATTGGAGCACACAACATCGGGGCTCACACAAACTGATCTTTGCTACATGTGAAACTTCAAATTAACGCAGACTGCAGTTTGACCACTTCAAATTGTGCCACACAAGTTCACACAGAGATCCGTTTATCACATTGACATCAGGGTAATTAACACAGACTGCAGTTTAACGACTTCAAATTGTGCCTCACAAGTTGACACAGAGGTCTGCATATTACATTTCCATCAGGGTGCTTCAGGTTCGAAATTTAACCCCCGATCCAAAATTTCAAAAATTCTTCACTACTTGTAAATGTTGGGGGTTTCAAAGTGAAAACAGTCAGTTCCTTTCAAAAGCCAAATGTTATTTGTAGGTAGGCACACACAGGATGGTTGTCTGCACACACAGGATGGTTGTCTTCACATCGACATATTTTAAATGCCTGAAACTTTTAAAAGGTAGGCTGATGTAGGCTGGCTGTAGTTAGGCTTATTACTATGTAGGTTGCTTGTAGGCAGATCAAGACATTCAACCACACAATGTCCAACGCCCCAAAACGTACCTTAGTAGGCTGTCAGTTGTAAAAGACACCGGTGGGGCATCCAAGGCGTGGATTAGCTTTGTTTTCAGGCTCAGCTTGCTTCACTTAGGCGCAGTTTCATCAGTTCCTTAGGTTTTCGCGTGGTTCTTTACTTCCAATCATCGCCACTGTTACATTGATGAAGGTACTCTTGTAGGTGATGTAATCCAGGAGTCATAGGTGTAGTTAAGTAGATTTATTCATTGTAAGTAGGATGGTAAAGAAGGCCCCACCGGGAGCAGCATCCAGCTGCTCAGCCCATCTCACTCAAACTGACCACACTTCAAACCATGCATCCACGAACATTCCGATGACATCACACACACAGGCTGAGCAGCAGGGAGAAGGAGAAGACCAGAATACAACACAGGGGCAACATTTGGCTTTCCCGCCCCCACTCGCCTACCCATGATATCAGTTTGGTGGTCATGAACAGAGGACCTTAAATCACTGACCTTGTTAAGGATCACAGGAACAGTCCTTATCTTGGTCCAGGAATTGGGGAGTAGCACAGGCCAGCCTCCACCGGGCGCAGACGGGCCCGCCCTTGGCCCGTGCTTTGCCCGGGCAAACCTGCGCGCGTCTCGCGCCGCGGGAGCCTCCGTGAATCTTTATGGGCGCCTCCTGGCGCTCAGATGACGTTGACAGGAGCGGGACGGCGCTAAGGACCCTGGGAGCGGTAGTCTCCCTCGCAGCAAAACACTGTGTCCAGTCCAGTCCTTGCCCCCAAGCAGCAACTCAGCGGGAAACGGGCAAATTATGGAATGGGCGTCCCTCGCCGCGGGAGCCCCCGTGAATCTTTATGGGTGCCTCCTGGCGCTCAGATGACGTTGACAGGAGCGCGACGGCGCTAAGGACCCTGGAAGCGGTAGTCCTCCTCGCAGCAAAACACTGTGTCCGGTCCGGTCCTTGCCCCCAAGCAGCAACTCAGCGGGAAACGGGCAAGTTATGGAATGGGCGTATTCAACCCATGCTCCATCGCAGTCATCGGCAAATTGCACCTAGGTCCCTGTCTACTGTGACCATTCACTATCATCGGCACTTTGTGCTTTTTGGCGCTATTTCTACTTACATTTTTTAAACTTAATATCTCTGGTTCCCCTTATTGGATTTTTGTCATTTTCGTGTCATTTTGTTTATTACATTTTCTCTCTGATTCAGTTTGGGGTTTTTATTATTTTGTTTTTCAACTTCATTACTGATTTGGTACTGCCCAAACATTGCCCTAAGGTAAGCAGGTCGACTATGTGCCATAGCTACTGGCGGGTTGTACTTTGAGGGTTCCCCCTGACAAAAAGAGGTGTGACAGATGACCACGCAGGCCCCGCGGGGCGACCCCATGGCTCATAATCTCAGCTTGTGTTTGCTTCGTTGTCCTACATTATCTTGTTAATAGTCTGTGTGCTCCATGTCTTTGCGCAGTTGCTTGAAGCTTGAAAAATAAAAATAAACAAGAACAAACATTTTGGAAAAATGTATAAAACGCCCTTTCAGTTAGTGAATGAAACCCCATTCTTTTAAATTGTTTACTGTATAGCATGCCCTACTTTATTTTTTTGTAGTTTTATATAGCGCGGATGCGACCTGAAGTTATTGGAGCGCTGTACATGAACGCACATATGTTCACAATAATTTTTTAGGCACCAGAAGATTAAGTGATTTTCCCAGAATCACAAGCTATTCAGGGGCATAACACAGACCCGTGCATCCCCTGCAGCACAGGTTTCCTCCAGCCCTTCTGGGCCCCCAAAAGGCTTCAGAGGGACCCCATTCCACCCACGCCAATGAATTTCTGTGAGACATAGGAGACTCACAGGCCCCCGGCCTCTTCACATTTTGAAGGGGCCCAAGGGTGTGATTACTTCTTGAGGTGGGTAGTCACCTTCATAATCCAATTTCTTGCACCCACACACTATCACCATGTTCTAAGCCCACGTTGCAGTCATATTTAATTTGTACATACTTCATTAGTGAAGGGAAGGGCACCAGCCCAGTCCTAGGGTTTTTCTTCTTCAGTCAGTATATTTTGGAGATTCTAGTCTTTCGTTACTTCAGATGAATCAATTGACTGACACCCCTTTTGACAAAGATTTGTGAACTTTATAAACTAAGTGGGGGTTTCTGTCATAGAGCGACATGAGAATAACTTGTTTTGATAAGAATGCGTAGAGCCACAGTTCATAGCACACTAAAATAACAAGTGCTGTATTCCACAATGTATTTGCGTCTTTCGCTTTTGTTTCTCGCGTGTATTGCATTCTGTCCAGTTACTTCTGAAACTCCACTCCGGGTTTTGTCATTTATCGCACGCTCTGTGCAGATCTTGCTCAATGTTTCTTCCTTGTTTTTCACGCGTGCTGTGTTGCTGCTCTTTTATTTCCTTGTTCAGAGATTGTCAATTCGATTCCAGGAAACAATCGTTCAGAAGTCCTGTATTGCGCCTTATGTTTTTTGTTTTGTTTTTTAAATACTGCCACGGAGATTTCAGAAGTCGCAGCACACACGCCCTTTCTCCTAGCGTCGAGCGCAAGTAAACCGTGAGTATCTGCGGGCGCTAAACATATTCGTGAAAGTTATGTGCGCGAGCCAGGCTGCATTCATTCTTTCTCTGTTTAAATATAATAGTAACCGCGAGCTGTTTCTCTTTCCCTTTTCTATGCATATTGTTTTATTTCTGATTCTGACACTCCCTTCCCTGCTTGCGTACTGCCTGCCCCGTTTGTGGTTCATCCTATCCAACCCTGTTTCCTCCCACTTCTTTGCCCACATATGCAAACATCTTATCTCTTGGAATGGAATGTAACTCTTGGAAACTGAAGGGATTCTGTGAAAATCCATGCGCACAGAGAGTTACTGTGGGGTGGGGTTTCTCCTTGGTTTTCACTTTCGTTTTGCAAATGGCATGCCTCACATTAGGTCTCGATAAAGAAAACTTTAGCTTTTTTTGCTTCTGTAACACAAGTCACTTCAGTGTCGGATGTTTCTAACCTAAGGACACTAACACAGCACTAAACCCTAGAGACATTAACCTACCACCTTTTAAGTTCTAGCAGCATTAAAACCCAGCAAAGCATTCTAAATTCATTATCCCATCGCATTACTAAGTTGAGAGGGTCAAAAGAAATAGAGTTGGTGAGAGAAGAGGAAGTGGAGCTGGTTTGAATAGAAGGCTTGATAGGAAGAATGAAAAGAAGAGGGGAAGAGGAAAAGTAGAGTCATGTAAATGAGGATATGAGATGACATAAGAGAGGCAGCTGTAAAGGAGATATCAGAACGCAGGGTAGATTATATCAGGGTGTCAGACAATTCAGCTAGCAGTTAAATAATAAAGTTTTTAGTTTCTTGAGAAAAGTTTAAGGGCGGTCTTGGCATCTAATTTCTGTTGAAATCAAATTCCAGAGTGACTGTGCAGCGCTGGAGAAGGACTGTGAAGAGGCAGCATTTTCAGGCAGTTAGATTCCAGCCTCAGTAAATCTTCTGAGATGTTTATTTCCATCTGACATTTTTAGGTCGGGCCAAGGCAGCGCATGCGCTGTCTGGAAGACCTGTTGTAATTGGTATGGGGAGTGTAATCCCGCCTGCCGATTGCCATTGGCTAACTCTTCCTTTGCTCTTGTTTCCTAGCTCCTAACTAGTCTCTGCAGGCCATACGACAGTTCCCTTGAAGGCTAAGGCGCACCGGCCAACTAGTTTCCCTACGCTTTCAGGGCTTATCTATTGTTTAGCAGAACTCTTTTTGCTCTCCTGCTCTTCCCTACACGCCCAGCTTGTGTCTTAGGTTCCCCTGCTCTCGCTACCAAATCTCCCCGTACGGTGCGCTCCCCCACCACCTCACGCCACGCTGCTTGCCCACCTCTATTAGCGATTTTCTTTGTGTTAATATTTCTTCGTCTCTTTCATGCAACCACGCACATCAAAAAGGGTATCCATTCACTCGGCCACACAAAAGGTATCAAAGCGTAATAGAAATCTTGTAACACCACACACAACTCCTACACAAACGTAAAATCCGGCAGTACCCTCATCCAACGCTATTTCCTTTGCTAAGAAGTGTCAGAAAAAAATCACTGCTCGTGCACACATCCTCTCCTTAAATAATAAGGCACCATCACTGACCTTGACCACGGGCTGTGCTGCCGGTGCCTCTTACTGATGAAGCCCCCTCTGTAGTGCCAGAGATGGGACATCACTAGCTACAGTACCCAAGTGGGCACTGGTCACTACGGGCAGCGTGAACCAGCAATATGCAGCCTATTTGTAGCCTGGACAGCTTGGGGTCAAGCGGCCCACCTGTAGTTGGACCACAACTTCGGTAAAGGATGGATCATTGATTCCGGGGTGTACTTGTTTACTTCAGAGAATAGGGCCTTTTCCAGGGCGGGTCATACCTCTAACCAATCACTGGGCACTAGTTTGTTAGTTTGACTTAAACTGCCAGTTTGGGTCAGTATAACTACGTTTATTGGATTCCTTTTCCCTGTAGGGTATAGATGAAAAAGAGACAGAAGCAGTCAGATTGTAGTAGGTGTCGGGGAAGGGGGAGGTAAGGCATGTTTCCACCTCCCATTCTTCCCAGATTTTTGGCTTATATTGGAATGAACGGTGAAAAAAAAAGCCTTAATCCTTCCATACTGTTAAGTGTAGGTGATTGTGTGTCATAGCTGGAATATCATGTTTTGGCAGGAGACTGTTATGAAAAATTGGTGTTCTTTTAGCTTTCTCACTTTTAAAAGTCACCCCCCCAAATATGTTAATGGATTCATTCAACAGCGCAGGCTTCAAAAGGTCTGAATTCTACAAGCATAGTTGCAGAACTGGATACTCACCGTGGTGTAATTCACCCTCTTTGTACCTGCATTTGTTATATTTATCCCTTGACCTTGTTCAAATAGCATTCCTATATCCAGTTAACTGGAGGGATCCAGGGCCCCTTATGATCTGTTGAACGCTGTGAGTGCACTTTGATTTACAGAAAAAATAAACCCCCCAAAAGTTTTTACACTGAGGAATAATACATGGGTGTAGGACTGGTCACTTTTTGGCTAAAGTCCCTAAACTTTTTGCTTTCCCTCTAGACCTTTTACTGACATAGTGTTGCCAATTTAGATGCTCTGGACACTTTGTCACTGCTAAACCTTCTCAAAGTGTAAGTGTTCCCTGTATAAAGTAATGGTAATTGGTTGTCCATGATTGGTATGTTTGCCTTACTAAGTGAAGTCCCTAGTAAAGTGCACTATATGTGCCAGGGCTGGTAATGCAACTGCTACTAGCGGGCCTGCAGCACTATTTGTGCCACCCACACAAGTAGCCTTAAAAAGGGAACTTAGGCTTGTCATTGCAGTGCCTGCATGCAGTTTGTTAAACTGCCATGTCATTCTGTCAAGTGCATTCACTTGCCAGACCTTACCCTTCCCTTTCTGTGTACATCAGACACCCCTATGGTAGGTCTAGGGTACCCCCTGGACAGGGTGCAGTGCATGTGAAAGGCAGGACAAGTACTAAGGTGTGTGTCATGTCCTGACAGTGAAATTATCTCCATTTCGTTTTTCACTGTTAAAAGGCCATCTTGCCCTAGGATAGAATGAGAAGGCTGTATAATATGTTTTCCAGCCTATCTTCCTAAAAGCTTAAGATGGAAAGGTTAAGTTTAGTAGGCCTGAACTCACAATGTAACATCTTTTTATGTAGGTGGTTTTTGCATTGTGTGTTCATAAGCCACTTTTTTAGAAGTGGCAGAGTTTTTGTGCTCTAACATTTCTGTGTGTCTCTGCCTGGCTGTGGATTGACTGTCTGGATTTGAAAGCGATAGGATCTGGGGAATGTCTTGACCCAGGGGAGGAGGTGAGACAGCAACAGGCTGACCTGCTTCTGCAGTGTTGGGGGAGGAGAAGCCCTCAGAGGTGAAGAGGCCTGGTCGCTGCTATAAAACAATTGTCTCATCTCCTGCTGAGTGATTGAGAATCCCCACTAATCAAGGATGAAAGGTGTCAGTGGCAGGTAGGCACCCAGAACCAGCGGCGTAGCTGGGGAGGGGGCGAACGGGGCGGTCCGCCCCAGGCGGCACTATTTTGGGGGCGGCGGCCGCGCGGCACTGGTGGCCCTTGACGGCGACCTTTATCATTTATTTGGACACTCACAGACACTACTGTCAGTCACTACAGTAGTGTCAGTGTCCCCAAATAAATTATAAAAGCCGCCGCCACGGGCCACCAGTGCCGCGCGGCCTCCGTGTGAAGTGCAAGCGCACTTGCGCTTGTATATGCTGCCTGCAGCGCACGCACCAGTGGTGCGGTGCGTGACGTACCGCGTTTGTGGTTGTGGGTCCCGTCTCAGGGCCCTCAATCTTGTAGCACGCAAAAGCGCTACCAATGATGGCCCTGGGCATAATATTTGGCCAGTCCTCGCGCTGGAAAAGAACGTAGCAGTGATGCGTCACGCGCTCCACCTCCACCACCACACGCTCTCGTGACGTGAGGAGTCGAGTCTGGGGCAGTGGCAGTGCAGGGCGATTTGCTGCAGGCTGCAGCAGAACCAACCACCGCTATGGTAGAGACCCTGGAGTACTGGAACCTTAGGACGGTAAGAGCTACAAGGGAAGGAAAGGATCTTTGGTGAGTGGCAGGGCAGTGGGCACAAGACAAGTCCTGCATAAAATGGGTGCAACCTCTTGCACCCAACCAGACGCACTGCTGCATGCCGTCTACTGGCCGTTAAGTATATTTTAATTTCATTCATTTAATCATTTTAAACACATTTACTCTTCTTTAAACCTCTTTTCCATTTCTTTGTATGCAAATCCACGCTCGGTATGTTTTGCCTTTTTTCCAAACTTCTGATATTAACACTGTGCCTCTCCGGACCTCTTGTGAAAATACGAGTAATGCAAGGTTCATCACAAGCAGTGTTTTATTCAATAAAGTCCCAATGCATTTTGGGCTGCAAAGCGCCCTTCGTCAGGGGTCACTATAAACAATCATAAGAAACAATCACCCATTAGTATTCTAGTCTTGAACTCACATGTTATATTTGATTTAGCAACATAAACTCCTGTTCCAAATTAAACACCATGTTAAATCTCCATGTTAAATCTGTTATTCCTGATTTACTTTCCCCATGGTGTGCTCTTCAATCAGCAGCTATTTTAATTATTGCGCCAAACACTCCACCCAAACAAGTCACAGTTTTCTATCTTATCACCCTCCCTACATATATGACCATCATTCAATTCACAACCTTCCAAACTTCGTTTTTATCAACCTCTCCCTCTGCATCCCTTCTGTACCGTCTAAATCACCACCCACTTATACAAACATTTTAAACCCTTCACATTACTTAATAATAAACTTTTTTATTTTCCATTGCTTCTTTCATTCATTCAACATCTTAACTCTTCTCATACCTGCTGTGTGAATTAAAATCATTCCGTCCTTCCCATCGTTTCCAAACTGTGACCTTTACCTCAATCTCCCTTTCACTTATCAACATTCTCTGAATGAAATTAAAATATACGTAAGGGCCAGTAGACGGCATGCAGCAGTGTGTCTGGTTGGGTGCAAGAGGTTGCACCCATTTCATGAAGTAATTGTTTGTTTTAGTGGCATTTGGGCATGCCACTCACCATTCAGCACGCATCCTAGGAATACGGAGATTACAATAAGAAATATGTGGAGTGCATCCCACCCCTATGTCACAAGACAAGTCCTACATAGCTGCCAAGGTTTCAGATTCCTATGTGTGACATTTTCATTACTTCAGTGTAGTTAGGAGGGACATTTCAATGACGTTGAGTGACACTTTCTCTTCAGTAAAATAAAGCAACGAAGTCAAGGGAAACATAAATACCAGCAATTACACCCATTTTATATGTTCTAGAGATCGTGCACTCAGATTAAGTTAATTTGATTGTGTTTCACATTGTGACACTCACTGACAACTTGAAGTGGTTTGTTGTTATTTTTACTTACTCTTTCTGTTCTTTCAGCCTGAGCCAGGTTGGGCAGCGTGACTGGGTCATTGGCGACACCAAGGCAGCTCTAGCTGGCTGCTACAGCCAGTGACCCCCGCTGCAATTTCAGCCCTCTGTCCTCTAGTTCTGCCGCTGCAAAACCGGACCTGACTCGTCGTGTAGAATGGTCCGTGCCTGTCACTGTCCCAGCCACCAGGCTTTGATAATTTGCTGCCGGCTGCGGGCCATTATATTTATTATTACGCCCCACGGTGCGGGCGGTCCAGTCAGCCCGGCCAGGTGCGAGCGGCCATTATAGATATCATTAAGCTCTTCAGTGCAGGCGGCCCGGTTGGGGCAGGCCAGGTGCAAGCCAGCCCCGGGCCCCCCGAGGACCATGATTAATGCCGCCAAGCACTCAGCAGCCGGCTAACTGCCCCGCCCGCACGCTTCTGCAGCAGGACGTAACATCACTTCCACTCGTTGTGTTAGGGCCACAAAGTGTGTTGCACAACCTGACTGGGGCAGGCCCCGACAGGCTGTCTCTTGGTAGCTAATTGGGCCCTACCACTGACTGGGCCATGACGTCATGCTGTCTGACTTACAAAGCGCAGCGGGAAATCAATTAACAATTGACACACATTGTATCTGACTGTGAGCCTGCTCAGCTTCTGGGAGCATCACAAGCCTATGGGACTCAGGAGTAGCCCACGCTGGCCACAGAGGCGCACTGCCACCTGCCACACTCTTTGCAGTGGCGCTCTACTGTTTGTGACAGTGACAGCTGAGACATGCATTATGCTTGAAATTGCATTTCAGTGCGGTGATGCGGAGCACCACACTGAACTGCCTTAGTCTAACACCTAATGCGTGGTACTTGGCAGGACTGGTCCTATAAAAAGAAGTGAGGGGACTAACCAAGTTGGGCAGTCAGCAAATGACATCATGACACGTGCCATCCATAGCTGAAGCTTTCAGATTGCTATGTGTGACATGTTCATAATTTCAGTGTGGTTATGAATGATATTTGACACTTTCTTGAGAGCAAAAATCAAGCAAAGAAGATGAGGGAACATAAATATCAGAAATTAGAGCAATGAGAAACTCTTAGAAGATCTAAAACTGCTGCAAACGCCTGCTGCAGCTGACTATAATTAAAATAACAGCTACGGACACTGCTAAGAATTAACACCAAAAAGAGCAAGGACCTGCAGTTAGGCTGTAGAACTACTGGAGCGAAGCTGTGCAATAAAGCCACTAACAATACAACACAACAGTTTATTAGAGTACACATATTCTTTACTGGACCCCACCAATGTAGAAGGGGTATTGCTGGGTGCACATGAGTCATTCAGAGTTGTAGTGGCATGAGCCTCACCAGAACCTACCCTGATGTCCTGGCATAAATATCTTTAGTGAGACACAGCGAGTGACAAGTTACACCCCAAGTGTAAATACACCAGACCACACTTCAGGCAAAGATTGTCATTTTTTTTCTGCCCATGGCACAGAAGCAGCTTGGTCTTTAGTCGGGTATTCAGTCCACCCTGCATTGCTGTTTAAAGCCTACAGCACAGCAAGTGTCGAAAGACCCCTAAATCCAACACCCCACCTTCAGACCAGATACACACAGGTAAGTGCAAACGTAGTCTGTCTCGAGTGACCGTCACGATGCACGCTGATGAGAGTACCTGTCTGTGAACATGTGGCATTGCAGCTGTTTGGAGAGAGCTCAAATAATAAACCAGGAGAGAAGACTCATTAAACTCCATTCTGCTCTCTCTGTCCCACATGGGGCCTGGGTGTGAGAGGCCCTAACACAAATCTCAATTGCCTCATGCCTATGCCAAAAATTCATTAGAGTCAGCTGACTCACGCACTCCGTCCGCCGCAGTGAGCATGTACGTGATAGCATGATTGCCTCGGGAGAGCCTGTGAGACACACATAGCGGTCACAGTCAGGCAGGTTGACAAATATGTTTAAAAGTATTTTAAAAATTCACACCAGTATAATTAAGCGAGTGGCCCCGGGGTGCTGTGCGCTGCCCTCTACAACTGCGAGTTCAGATAGTTAACACCTACTTGCACTAGTTAATAGACCAATGCAAAACTAGCATTCCAATGATACATGTGAGAAATATTTGTGCCCAAAATTTGACTGTGAGGTGAGATCTAAAATTCGAGTCCGAGACTTAACCTCACACAATCACAGGACTGCGGATGCCATGGGCTTTAATCCGAGGGATAGCCACAAGCTCTAGCTACGCCTCTGCCCAGAACTGGTTTGAACAGGGGTCAGTGCCCCCGAAGCACAAAGACTTCAAAGCCATTGAGGGGTATAACTATGAGAACTGAAGCCCCTGTACTTTGAAGAATGGCTTGATCAAGTGTGAACAAGACTGGAGCTACTTTGTGGTCAAGAGGACCTTTGCCAAAGAAGAAACAACTGAAGAGACTGAAGGATATGACTGACCCTTGCTGTGTGATCTGGGGCTGGCCTGCCATTTGCTGTTTCAACCAAGGAAAAGCTAAAGGGACTTTGCTGTGTGCTGTGTCCCCCTGCTTGAAGGACTTTGCTGTGTGCTGTGTCCTGAAGTAACTATCCCCAAGGGCCTGAGGTGTGCTGGCTCCCGGTTTGGAAACACAGGAACATAAAAGTTTCCAGGAGAGTCTCAGCGGCACTGTGGGAGCGTGCCTGTTGCAGTCTGAGACCCTCGTAAGAACTGCCTGTGATCGTGGGCACCTGGTGTCCAAGTGAGTCTCAGTGACTCTGTGTGCGTGTGCTTTGTGCAGCACTGAGACTTTCAGGAGGATCGGTCTGTGATCGGGGGCACCTGGAAGCCAAGCAAGGATCAGCGACGCTGTGTGTCTGTGCTTTGTCCAACCTGAACCTCATTGTGAGGATTGTCCAGTGATCGTGTGCAACGGAATCCATGTGAGTCTCATCACCGCTGTGTGCGGGTGCGTTGTGCACCGGGAGACTTTCGTGAGGATTCGCTGTGTTGTTGTGTGCACTGGAGTAAAGTGAGTCTCAGCGACGCTGTGTGTGTGATCTTCCTGCAGCCTGAGACCTGTATGTGGAGTGTCCAGTGATCGTGCACCCGGAGTGAAGGAAGACTCAGCGACGCTGTGTGCGTGTGCTTTGTGACAGCCTAAGATCTTCGTAAGTGAAGCGGCCTGGACTGGCAGTCCCAGAGGAGCTGTGTTGCTGGCCAGAGCTGCCGTTGCCATTTCACAAAGCTGCTTGGAGGCCTAGCCGCTGGACGAGGAGAGGAGAGTGGGTTCGAGCCCCCCAGGTAACGTTTGTAGACTCCTGGGGAACGGCGAGGACTCGGAGGGAGACGCTCTCAGCCTCTCTCTCGTGTTGGCAGCGTGAGACTCTGCTTTGGCTCGTATTGCAGCCCGTATTGCCCTAAGGGAGTGGGGGTACTGGGGCCGGAGTGTGAAGCTGCACTTTGGAATTACATCGTACTGTGTTGGGGGCAACTGTGAGAGGCTGACTGAAGGTCAGAAGAGAAGGCGGAGAGACCGCCTAAGGCCTGGTGATCGGGCCTGAGTGTACTACATAGTATTCCATTTCTGAGAGCGGAGTACCTGACTGACGTATTACACATTGCAACATTTCTGTATAACGAACTACTTGATTGTCGTATGACGCATTGCTTTATTCCTGCATAACGAACTACCTGATTAGCATATTGCGCATTGCATTATTCCTGCATCCCGAATTACCTGATTAGTGTATACGCATTGCCTCATTATTGCAGAACAACATATCTTGTGATTGGATTACGCATTGCATTGTTTTACCTCACAAAGAACCTGATTGTTGCGTTACGCATTGCATTCTTTTCATTGCAGAGTGTCTGATTGCTACGTTACGCATTACAGTATTGCAAAAGTACCTGATTCTAGCATTACGAACTGTATGACATGTGATTAGGAGTACAGGAGAATGTTTAGAAGTGCTTATTGACATCGCCAGAACTTGCAAGGGCTGGCTGGCCTAACAACCGGCCAGGAGAAATATTACACAACCTCATATGTTGGTTGTATATCGTGTGGTCTTATCGTATATCTTTTTACATAGAGTTTATACTCGTTTTATAAAACTCGTGTGGAGTCTATTTGTGGTGTCATCATTGGATTATTGTGAGCGTGGTTGCGAATACTTTACACATTTGCCTTGAAGATAAGCCTGGCTGCTCGTGCCAAGCTACAGAGGGGGTGAGCGGGGCTATCTAACAAGGTGACCTTCCTTTCCCTGACGTTGGAACGCGGGACGCTACTTGGCGTAAGGTACCTACCCCAGGCAACCAGGGATCCCGGGTCTAACAATGGGCATGGCATTGCTTCCTGTGATCTCACTTATTATGAGATCACTACCTGTAACATTATTGTAAATTGCATTTGCTAATTAATACCCCATCTATTTTTTTAATTAAATGCCTTGCTCCCAATGAAACCTGTGCTCTCAAATCTCCCAATTTTTCCACTTACAAAACCCATTCCCCCACTCTGCCATATAGTCTCTCTGATCACAAGTGGAATGTAAAAAATCATTTTATATCTGTTTTACTTAATGTAAAGCACTTTTTTACAACAGAATACATATATGTACATTAATATCGCTTTAAGCCCACTATTTAGCGAGATACAGCACGCATTTTCTGCATATCAATTGAGCTCCAAAATGGCTGAAAGGGATATTGTTTTTAAACAGATGTGGAACGTGGCAGTGTGCCTTTATCCTTTGTTTACAGCGTAAACAGATTATGCTGTTAACACAGGTTTGTGTTCTGCTGATATTCTTTATATCCAGCTTCAAGGTACAAGAAGTGACAAATATGCAGTTAATTAGGCACAGAAGGTTTAATAACGTGAACAATTTCTGGCTTTCCTCAGATAAGAGATTTAAAGCTGATCCCCTATGGAGCCTTTCTCACAAATAAATGGGCGGCTACCAGTGGGAAGGGGTTTTAAAAATACATTGTGACCAGATTATACGCATACATTTAGCTGGTGCAAGCAGTCTGCGTGGCTGGAGCAGAAGGTGGCACCTCTAAGCTTCTAGGTAATTACTTGCCCTCTCACTGGCACCAAAGTGGTTGGAGGCTGCCTGCCACACACTCGGTTCCATGCCATTGTAGCCATAGCGTCTGGAATGCATGCCTACTGGCTTCTGCACAATTGTGTATCTGGTAGTGCTGGCCTTCAAAATAGCGGCCACAAAATCAGTTTTCAAAATAAGAGTTAATTTGTTTTTTGATATATGTGTTTCACTTGTGACCCTGGGTCGCTTTGTGGGTTTATAGACCCTTGCATAATTTATGATAAATAATAGAATTTACTAGGACATGGAGTTGCTTCTTTCCTACGCAGGTGCCCAAATATGGGGTACGGCTCGGAGTCACGTGCCTTTGTTGTCCAGTCGTAATTCCTGCCTAATAACCTCTATAGGTACACTTGTGCAGTGGTGAGCCGGGAGTGAGAGGCTGCTGATGCGGGCGCACTCGCAAGATACCTGGCAAACTTGAACTCGATGTAGGTTTCTCTCCTGGGTGCTGAAAGAAACTACGTGCATTTACAAATGTGATTAGATAATATTGGAATAGGAAGATGCCTGGTGGGTGTCTGTATTGGGCTAACTAATGCAGTGTATCTCTCCTTAAAAAAACCACACTCACGCAAAAGGTTGAGCCGTATTAAAAAGTTAATACCGGCTTCCTTCTGCCATGAACATAGGGTGGATTTTTTACATGCAAGCGGTTTGCCTCTCATTGAAAGCACTAGGTTTCTCTTGACAATTTGTTTTTATTTGCTATCTGCCCCAGAGGCAGCGTTTGTTCCGCAAAGCAGCGCCTAGCAGGTTGTACACTACTCATCACCATGTATTTCCGCTAATTGGATGTGACAGGGGCCACTCCCCTCTGGTCCGTGTTGCCACATTGCCACGCCCCTGTGGTCCACATGGCTATATTGGAATCGGTCCAAATCTGTTTTTAATTGTTCCTTATAATGTTTTGATAAGATTATCGCCTTTCGCTGTTGTATAGGTTAATGCAAATTTTTGAATCAAGGCTTATAAAATGATACAGCAATGACATCAAAAGCGTATAAAACGGCAAGGTAGGATTTGTGAATTAAGGCTTATAAAATAATACAGTGATGAAATCAAAAATGTATGATAAAATCGATCAATAGATTTTGAGGAGCATGCCTGGGCATGTCTGGGCATGTCTTGTTTTAGGGTTGTTTATGGAGCTCTGTAAGCCGGATATAGGGAATGTAGCTACGAATTAAAATGATATTTTGTAAGTTTCATATCATCACATTATTGAAAAGAATGATAATGCGTTTTAGAGAAAATTGATTTTATTAAATGTAAAAACAAGCTCGACAAAGATTTATTTTGAGACAATATTTGCAATTTAATTGAAAACTTCTTTTACATAATAGAGAATCAGATTTTTACGTAATTACAGTTTCATTATGTGGAATTACAAACACTTGACAACATTTAGTGACAATAGAAAAAAGAAATTCCAGCTTATAGTTGATTAATGAGGTAGCGGTAGTTATCAAATACATTATGCACCGTTGCATATAAAGCCCAGTATCCACCTCAAACATAAAATCTGCAGAAGTTACATAGAAAAGGAATCACATCTTATTTTTGATACCCAATAATAATTACTGATAGCTATAATACATTTATAAAATATAGAAAACACATATTCAAGCTTATAGTTGAATAATGAGGTAGCCGTAGTTATTAAATACAATATGTACCATGGCATAAAAATCACAGCATCAACACCGAAAAAAAATGAGGTACATAAAAATCAATTATTATCATCACCCAGTAATACGTGGTATGGCCACCAGGTATAAAATCCTACAAATCCTACAAAACTACAGGGGATGATAAAGATGAGGTAGTTACATACCAATAGATTGTTTTGCTATCCAGTAATAAACACAGATCTCTATTATAAATCGCGGGTGCTAAACAGATAACCAAGGCAATCTTGTGAATGTTTTTTTTGTATTTTGGTGGGAGTGCTTGTAGTTATGGGTTCATGTGCATTATCATCGCTAACTTGGAGGTCATGTATGGGTGCTCTTTGAGGGGCATGTGGTAATGGTGATGCGGGGGGTAAAGAAATAACAAAAGGGGCGACTACGTTGCTTTTTTAAATCTTCTAAATAGATACGATGACCACCATGTCCTAGCACAGATGCCGGAATGCTTCAGTTCTGCTAGGCTCTGCAAGAAGGAGTCCCAACTTTATTATTGACAAAGGAGTGTGTTTGTGTGGCGCCTCTGACCATGTCGTGCAGGTTTGAACCACGTATAACATTACCTGTATGAAGAAGTTCCCCCTTATCATTCCAGAAAGCTATGTCTTAATTATGATGAATTTTCTTAGGTAGTAATTGGGCTTTCTTTTTGTGCCGGGGGTTAACATTATCAAGGATTTAATTAACTAGATTAACAGCTGTGATACTGGTTCTCTGGCGGGAGAAACAGGTGGCTCTTGACTTTCAGGCATGAGTAAAGTCAGGCCCTCTTTTTCCATTTTACCATGATGGACAAAGTTCAGATACGTTTGAAGAATAGTGGTATAAAGATTAGCCTTTTAGTGCACAGGTAAATCACTTTGCTGAAGAATTTCTCTCATCTCGGCGTCCCAACAGATCCATGGCTGATTTTCTAATGTCAGCATTGGGGCTTGAGGGGCTCCGCATTCTGTCTAGCTGATGTTTAGGAACGAGATACATTTTTTCAATGTATGCCATCACCGGCGGCACAGCAGGCCTGAGAGAAACGGAATAGCAAAGCTTAGCAGTGATCCTATGAAGCCCCCAGACTGCTTGACAAGACTTTTTTTTTGTTTTAATAGAGATCTTTTTATTGCTAAATTTTTTAACAAGATTACTTTTCTTTTTAAGGACTCAGATTTGCTGAGAACTCAAAGGGACGTTGCCCTTCAAGGTATTTAGGGCTATCTCCAATATCACTGCTACTAAATCTTCAGACGCTGAGCATAGAAGAGCTTTCCTTTGTTGTGGGGATGATGAGACCAACAGTCTTCAAAGAGATAGATTGCGTGCTACCCTGTTGGACATGTCATGAGGGGGATGACGCTCTAAACTGGTGTGATGCTTTCCATTTAGCTTCTTTTTATAGCCGGGAGGACTTTTTTAGAGTATAAGCCACAGGAAGATCCGGTGGCTAAAGCCCCGTCCTCAATCTGTAATCCTCTGGCGTGCCAGCGTTTAAATCTACAAAAAGATACCCATGGGGTCTCTGAGTGGCATCCTCAAAGGCTTCTAGAAAGAAACTAGGGTGACCCCGGTACATCTGTCTGGCTAGAGTAATTATTTGAAGTTTGTCTCTGGGGTTTTTGAAAAGCCCCATGTACCTGGTGTTCAGAGCGATGGTTCGTGAGCTCTTACCTTGGCAGAACACGTTCTGCACAATGTATAAAATGCTAAGATTCCGATGGTGAACATACTGAGTAAAAGCTTTTTCAGTTTCATCCCTGTCACAAGCAGAGGGCAATAGATCATCTACAATTGACATATTAACACTAGAGGGTGGAAATAAAATGTCATCATTTAAGGTGGCGGGGAGGCCCTCGACAAATTTGAGGTGTGGAAACTTTCGTGAGAGTTCTTGATAGAGCTGCTGCCAACAGGAATAGGGCTACATGGGTGGTTGGGTCATCATTTGATGAGCATTTTCCAAAAGTTTTTTTTACAAAGTAACTTTTACCAGAATTGGAAGGACCTGCGAGGATGCATGAGAATGGATGCTGTATTATAATATCCATACTTTAAACACCCTCTAATAAACTATAAACCCCAGAGCAGAAAGCCTTTTCTCGCTAGCGCCGTGCTTACACAGAGGATGGATGACTCTTAAAAGCCGTAGGGCAGAGTTTTGTAGTCATCTTTAAGAATGAGCTTATCGGGGGCGTGTCCAGCCAAGATGGACGTGTGGACGTGATCCACGACGGCTCCGCTGCCAGAAAGTTAGTAAATGCAGACACCACCGCGCTTAAGACTCCAAAAGTAGGGAAATATACCTGGCATCATGCAGAAACAATTCCAGTGTCTCCGGAGGCATCAGGATTCGAGTGTGGACCGGCGGATGGTGAGTGGCTGAGTGCACCATGGAAGGTAGCCGTTCTGGCCGGAGCTTTAACCGGGGCTGAATGCAGAGAGCTACAACGGGTGGAGAGCTGATATATTGGGGCCAACAAGAGAGACTCCAACCTGGAGCGTCCGCTCCTGCAGGATCGTGAAAGGGGAGCGATATTCAGCAGCCCGGTGGGCAGCAGCAGCGCGGGGCAGAGGACGCGACGGCCATCATTTTCCTGCAGCGTAGCGAGGAACTAAGAGACAAGCGGTTCGCACTCCAGAGAACGGAGATACCCGTCGAGTGGAGGCCATAATAGCTACTTTGTGTGCAGCCAAATAGAGAGGGTCTTCTCCTCTTTTTGGGCTAAAACTATACCATTAACCCCTGAGGTGAATCATGAACTGGCAGTGCCTGACCCCAAAATGGCGCCGCAGTGGACGACAGGCCTAAGGCAGACTCTGAGATCTCGTGCTCGGCGGCTAATCAATGCTAGCAGCGGGGCTCATCTTACCAGCCTCGGTGGGCATTCAATGGGAGCACTCAGTACTTTATAACCCTAGCCAATTCAGGGAGCTTCAGACAGCAATCCCCGTTAATGCCCACACTGACACCTTGCAAGAAGGGCATGCGTGAGAGGGGTGGAGGCCTGCATATGTGAGAGAGACCATAGGCGTAGAGGTGCGGCGTACGACGAGTTCAGCATTGAAAATAGAGCAGCAAGAGGCATTCTGGGAGCCCCCACATGGCTGAGCACTGAGAACAGGCTCCATCTTGGACCTTAAAGTACCCCTAAACTCTGACCAACTGCAGAGGGTAATAGGGCTGGTGAGGGGACCGAGGACATTCCAGGCTCTGTGATTCAGGAGAATCGGGCTCAACACATCTCCCGCGGATAATACAGCCCTATGCGGCATAAAAAACAGCCTCAGAGCAACAGGGTTTCTACCTACTTCACATCTACCTCCAATACGGAACCACAATCGGGCGTTTGCGAAGAGACCCGAATGGCGCTATCTAGGGAGGACCTACTCACCTCTTTAAGAGCATTCAAACAGGAACTGAGGGACAAACTGAAGGTGGACTGGACCCAATCCCTAGACTCATTGAAGGCAGACCTCAAGCGGGAGACTCCCCTCCCTACAGCAAGATATCGATTCGGTGGGCACGAGGGTGCTGGACGTGGAGACTAAAAATGCGGAATTCGACCAGAGAGCGGAACAAATCTCGGCCATGGCGAGGGATCTCCAGACCCAGTTCACAGCAATGCAATTAATACAAGAGGATCTGGAAAACCACTCTCGGCGGGATAATATACGAATCCGCAACCTGGAGAAAGGAGCAAAAGGTCCGGACCTCGAAGCCTTCATATCGGGGCTGTTTTCTAAAATACTGGGAGTGGCAACGGTCAAGGTGAAAATGGAGAGAGTCCACAGAGTAGGAAGCCTTTTACGAGGGGAGAAACAGTGGCCAAGTGACATCCTCACCAAACTACACTCCTTCAAAACCAAAGACGCTATACTACAAGCAGCCAGCGACCCTGGCACGACGCCAGAAATTCACACTCGTCACAGACAAACTACAGAAGGGCAATATCCGATACCGCTGGACCTACCCTTTTGGTCTTAGCTTTGAATATAAAAACAGGGCACGCCATGTAACCGAAGTGCAAGAGGCATGCAGTTTCCTGGGAATTCCACTGCCAGTCACTGATTCTGGGGAGAATGCCCCTGCTCTTCAAGGCAACGACATGTCTGGTGGGGGTGAGACGAGCTTGTGGTGCACCCGCCAACTTCCCAGATCGAAGAAGACCCAAGAGGCCCTTGAACCAAACTGAGAGACTTCGTACAGGGCTCCAGACCCAAGGGACCACTGACCAGATTACGAGCGCTGAACTGATATGGCTTGAAAGGACGGTGATTCATCCATATTAGGAATCTGACAGTGACGTCCGAGCCCCACCCTCTCTTCAATAACCAACTTATTGGGATCTAAACATTGGTGACACCAACGCTATTTACCCTCTTCTTTAGAACAAACCCTGAGGACAAGAGCACTCTACCCTGGTCACAGACGGATGGTGGGTGTCTTTACCACTAGCTGCATCATAGAACTTCTGGCAGTGGACTGTGGTCCTAATCGCATCACAGTGTCGGATGGACATCATAGAGGTATGCTGGGCTGGGGACGCACAGTCCCAGAGATGACACTGTTCAAGTTTGTTTGTTTCTGTTTCTTGTTGTTTTTTTCTTCTTGGCCCTGGGTGCTGGGGACGACACAGAGGGCTCTGAGGGGAGGGAGGGGGGTAGGAGAAACACAATGCGAAGGCCCGAAGAGACAGGAGGAGGGCAGAGACAAAGGGGGGAGTATGAGAAGGGATACTGGCTGAGGTCTGATTGCAAGAGGCTGACTCACATGCCACCATCAATATGGTGTTCACCAGATTGTCTTGGAACATACGAGGTATGAATGCTCCCTTTAAGCTTCAAAAGGTATGGAAATACCGCACAGATCAACACTATGACATGGTGGCTCTTCATGAGACCCACCTCAAATGGTCAGAAGATCCTAGATTGAAACACAAGTCCTATTCACTGATTTACAAATCCTCCTCCGCCACAAAACATAATGGGGTGGCTTTACTCTTCCACTCCTCACTCAAATTCCAACCAGAGGACTATGAGACGTACCAGGAGGGGATGGTATTAATGGTGAAGGGGCGCCTTAGGGGGAGACAGTGCACTATAGCATCAATATATATGCACCCCATACTAATCAGGCACAAGTCCTTCACTCCACGCTGTCTCTGCTGGGAGGCTTTGCAACTGGCGACATAATACTTATGGGAGACTTTAATCTCACCTGGCATTCGGGGGCAGACAGCTCAAACCCACACAAAGCCCACACGGGAAGCTTCCCAAAAGCTTTGAAACAAGCGGTACAGCAGATGGGTCTCAGGGATGCGTGGAGGGAAGCTCACCCAGATGACACAGACAACACGTTATTTTCTCCTGTCAACTGCAGTTACTCAAGACATGATTACACGTTTCTTAATCAACACCTCAACAGCCAGGTCCGAGAAGCCACAATACATCCTATCATCATTTCAGATCATGCCCCAGTGGCAGTTTCTTTTGAGTGGCTGAGCACGATTTCTAAATACAAGAGGTGGTACTTCCCCAATGCCTTAACTTGAGACAAAACGTTGCGGGACTCATTACGGCCCTCTATTAGGGATTTCTTCCAAATAAACAACCCCCAAGACACATCCACAGCAAACAACTGGGACACATTTAAGGCTGTTATTTGGGGCCAATGTCAGTCCCTCATGCTTGCCCTTAATAAAGAAGGGACGTCAGAGAGGTTACTTTTAGAGGGGGAGTTTAAGATTGCAGAACGTGAACACAAGGTCAACCCCACTCTCACACTCCAGAGAAAAGTGTCAGCCCTGAAAGGCAAACTGCAAGCAATTTACTCGAACAGAGCGGAATTGACTTTGCCTCGCCTTCAACAGACATCTTATGCTCAGGGTAATAAAATAGGGGCGCATTTGGCGAGACAACTGCGAGTAAAAAGGGAGAGTTTTTTGCAAGCATAAAAGATCCCACGGGGGCCCAGATTAGGGAGGAACTCGGGAAAACGCATTTGTTTAAGGAGTTTTACGAAACACTTTATACGCCTGATCAAACCAACCCATACGCACAAGCAAATTACCTCAATTCAGTGACGCTGCCCCAGGTTACGCCATCCCAGAATGAACAACTGGGGGAGCCCATATCGGAGGAGGAGGTCCAGACAGCCATCAAGACTCTCAAACTGCACAAGGCCCCGGGAGTGGATGGCCTGACCGCACACTTCTATAAAACCGTCAGTACGGAGCTCATTCCCCAAGTAACTCTCCTTTTCAATCACATTTCGACCTCTACCCAAGTAACTCGCACAATGAGCGATGCATTAATCACCGTGGTCCCCAAGGCAGGGAATGACCCTCAGCTCTGTGGTTCTTACTGCCCCATAGACCTCCCTAACCTAGACGCCAAATTGTATTCCAAGATTTTGGCCTCCCGGTTAGACAACTTGATGCCAGATCTTATACCCGGACCAATCCGGTTTTATTAGGGTCAGACAAACGCATGATAATGTATGCAGGGTGATCCACTTAATAGAGAAAACCCTCAAGAAGCAGATTCCTGCAGTACTCCTAGGTCTGGATGCCGAAAAGGCGTTAGATCGGGTACACTGGTCCTTTCTCTTTCAGGTCCTCCATGGGTTCGGATTCCGCAACACCTTAATCAACATGATACAAGCTAATTTTGCAGCACTTAGTGTCAGAATCTTGGTTAACGGGGTAGCCTCGGACCCTCTCTTGTTGGGGAGGGGAACGAGACAGGGATGCCCACTGTCTCCGCTCCTTTTCGCGCTCAGCATTAAACCCTTAGCAACAACTATTAGAGAGTCACCGGAGATTAGAGGGGTGCCATTTGGTTCACACAAACATAAGATATCGCTGTTCGCCGATGATGTCTTGTTGACATTGTCGGACCCCCTACGCTCTCTGACTTCAGTACAAGAGGAGATGGCTCATTTGGAGCAGGTAGCGAGCCTCAAGATTAACCTCTCTAAATCATTCATCCTAAATCTAACGTTGCCAAAAGCCGAAATGAGAAATCTGGGGGCAACTTCACCATTGCAAAAGAAGGATCTGACCTATCTGGGGATTAAATTGACCCTCAAAATAGCGGATCTGTTTGCCGCTAATTACCATCCACTTCTTACCCAACTACAAGCCGACCTCAAGTGCTGGTCGCCTCTCTATCTGTCCTGGATCAGCAGACTCCATGCTATTAAGATGGTGGTACTGCCGAAACTTCTGCACTTATTTCAGAGCCTCCCCATCAGCCTAGAGAAACACTTCTTGTACAGAGCGTATGTACTGCTTACAAAATTTGTTTGGCAAAATAAGAGACCAAGGCTACCATTCCATCTCCTTAGAAAACCCACAGACGAAGGAGGCCTAGCGATGACTGACCTGACACTCTATTATAAAGGAGCACAACTCAGGGTCATAGTTGAATGGTCCCACCGAGAGTTGGACAAACACTGGCTACACATGGACCGGGCGATAGCGGGTCGGGTGATATGGGACCTCCTCTGGAAGCCAAAAAAAGACCGACCAGCGAATGCGTACATTAGCACCCATACTAGAATGACTTTCCACACATGGGACGACGTGCTGAGACAGACTGAATGGACGATGTTTCCATCCCCATACACTACAACCCAGCATTTCCCCCGGACTAGAGCCGGGCCCTTTCGACGCTGTTGCCTCACTCTTGCACATCTATTAGATAATTGGGATATCCTCACATTTTAAAACTGTCAGCAAGATTTCAATCTACCCCAGACAGTATACTTTCACTATCTCCAGTTACACCATTGGGCCCTGCATCCCGAGATCAGAGAGGGAGCGACGAGGGAACTCACAACACTAGAGCGCTATCTAAAAGGAGCGGGCACAATGAAAGGGGCTAGTTCCTTGCTCTACGCAGCATTATTACATAGCTTATCATCCCCTCGTCCCCGTTATCCTGACTTTTGGGAAAGAACACTCGGTCAAACTATCACGGACATTCAATGGAAAGCTTTATGGAGTAGCATTCGGCACCACAATCACTCACTAACACAACGAGAGACCCACTACAAGGTACTTTATGATTAGTACCTATACCCCATCAAACTCGAGAAGATTTCCCCAATACAACAGACTTATGCTGGAGGGGTTGCGGCCTCCTTGGCAATTTCCGTCACATATGGTGGGACTGCCCAGTCATTCGCCCCTTCTGGAATGAAATTCTCACCCATATCAAGGACATATTAGGGTACCCCATCCGGGTCTCTCCTGAATTTGTGCTCCTGGGGCTTAGGGACCGGGGTTTGAAATATCAAACTACTGCGGATCAAGCCATTATGTGGATTTGTCTAGGTGCAGCCAAAACGGCTCTGGCCGCAGCCTGGAAGAGGAAGGAGGCCCCGGTCATGACGCAATGGGAGGCACACCTCTGTAGGGCACTAACCATAGAACGCATGAGTGACATCTACAGGGACGCTTTTAACATTTTTGAATACACTTGGGGTGCTTTGGTTAACTACTTGTCCACTGGCCTCCCGATGACTACATGCTCCCCGAGGGTTAGAGCACTACACCTGTTCCAATTCTAAACAGAGTATAGTCTCACATAAGAGCGTCTCATAGACTTAGTTCAGCACCAACTTGTCACCCAGGGTCACACTTCAACTGGGATATCCGAGCCCAGCAATTTTGTTTTTTCCCTTTCTTTTTTCTCCGGAGTTTTGTTCTTACACAGTTGGGGATTCTCTTTCAGGCTCCCCTATCTGTCCCCGTAAGCGTTAATAGGAAGGACCTTTGGCAAACGGGCTGGGTCTTGGGAGGGTTAGGAGTACAAGGGAGGGGGTTCATTTAAGAAGAATCTGTTGTCCTTAAGGTACTGGTGTTCCATATATGACTCTTTGCGAAACTATAACCTGTCACAACCGCAATACTCTACATGGAAATAGCATCATGATAGCCGTATACGGGAGGAACGACTATATGTATTGCCAGATGTTATGATTATACTACTTGTGTAAAACATAATAAAACAAGTCTGAGAAAAAAGAATGCGCTTGCTTATCATATACAACCCTCAATGTTTTGCGAAGAGGCCGTGTCTCAATATCCCAATGTTTTTTCATTCTTACAGTGCAGTGATGCTGCACTACTAAGCTCTCATCTTCTGGAACACATTCACCTCTTTCAGTGTGTTTAGCATATTGATTGACCAGCTCTTTTAAGTTTTGAAAATTAACTTTTTCACAGTTCTGAACATTGGGGGTGATCCCCTTCACCTTCAAGCAGACTTTACCGCCTGATGAGTGGTAACCATAGGTTTTGGGGCCGGCGGAGACAAACTCAGTGATGTATTCATCGGAAAGTGTTTCGCTAGTGAGTTCCCCCAGATAGTCACCCAAAGGAGGGGGGTTTAACATCGCCCTCTTTGCTCACGAAAATCACTGAGTCTGTGTCGTGGTAAAGACAGCGGTCTTGAAGCAACTCTAGGAGCTTGTACAGCTCTAATCTAGTATAAGCGGTGGTGAAACTGGCAATAAAAATGTTAGCGTTGCATGAAGGCGGGTAATGTTCTTTGGTTTACCGCCAACACACACAAGCGGTATCATCATCTATGAACTTGCAAGATGACATCTCGCAGTAGGTAGTAAAAAAGTACGTATCAAATTCATCTGGCTCAGTCACTAGATTAGTTTCCGAGCGATCTTCTGCCTGCCCCAGTTTTCCCGATAGAGAATTGAGAAACTGTTTAGCAATTTGTCTTTTAGTGGGGTTCACATGAATTTTATTAGCTCGCAATCGAATACCCTCTTTCTGAAAATATTCCCTCCGGTACTTCTGTTTCTCCTCATTATCGGTACACCACAGGGGATAACCTGAAGCATCTTGCTTGTGCCTAAGATGCTCAAATTGATGTAGTCAGTAAACAGATCATGAGAAACATTTTCAAAATGTTATATCTCATAAATGCAATCTATCACATAGCCTTTTTTCAGAGCGACATTCACTTCTACAGTGCACCAGGTTCTGCATCAGAGTGATCACACTGGGAGGCCTGTCTGGCTTCTGTGCAGGAGCGACACAGGGTAAATAGCTGTTTGCCCTCAAATCTGTAAGGAAGCACAGGGAAAAAAGTCCCCTAGGCAGTTGAATTCTACATCTGATTAGACCAAAATACCTTTGGGGGTGGCGAAAATCTTTATAAAGGATCTTAGGTTGTCCTACAGGATAGACTTTTGTCTTATTTACAAAGGGTTATAAGCTGGTAAAATCATAGTAAAAAATCTTTTCATCACCAGAGGCCTTACAATAAGGAGTAACAGCGTTGGTTCGTCCTCCATAGAGCGAATCCTGCGGGTTCAAGGGCTCGGGTAGGTCATGATCCTTGATAAAAGTCTGCAGTTCTAGATTACATGCTAACTGCTCACGCCATGCATGTTCCCAAATACTTCTGACATTGAAGCCTCGTCTTTTTAAAAACTCCTGTTTAATAGTTGTGCGGTTAAGCAACTGCCAATATGTACAACCTGTCATCTTGTTAAAATCGTTTACTGCATAACAAATTGGACAGCCATGAAAAAAGCAACCATTAAATTCAAAGGCTGTAGGGACCCTGTCAAAATTGGAATAGCCATCTAAAAAATAGGACCCAATTTTAAGCTCTCTGCCTCTCAAAGCGTGACGGATGGTGATTTTATCACAGTATTCCAAATACATCCACCATTGAATAGCAGGTGTTGAGAATCTTTTTTTTTGTCTGTGATAATTATCACGAGGTAGCAACGCTAATGTGGAACGTTTTAAAAAACAAAATCTGAATATTGCCAAGCAGACTGAAGCCAAAGTGATGTACTTAAAGGGGTCAATGAAGTCAACATAGGCATTCTCATCTGCCTGATGCGGGATCACCAAGATTTGTTTCCTAGACATGGCGATTACGCCTTCTCTATAGTGGATACAGGCCTCTCTTAAAATGTTCACATCTTGTTGACAGTAATGAGACAGTTCCTTCTGAAAATCAAACACCTGATCTTCGTTAGATTCATACCAGGACATGAATTCTGTTTTCTCAGAGGGTGACATATATTACACCATAAAACTCGGCTGAGGGCATAGTACCAACGTAGTTCGGGTTCTGCAAAATGTTAAAATGATGTGGGAAATGCCCTTTCGACTCTTGGAAACCCATAGCCTGCGGAAGTTTACTGAGTTTCATGGGCAGAAAGTTTATAGTCTATAAACCTCATATTGAATACTTTGGATGTAACGCACATGAGTTTCCCACCCTGAGTGATCAGTGACATAGCTACCTTTTCACGAACTAAAGCTTTCACTACAAAATAACAGTCATATCCTTTAGAGAAATGTGCTAGAAAACTATAGTTTTTAAATCTGGGTGTAAGGAATGTGTTGATGAAATCATTGACACATGTAGGACCTGAAAACTCCCAAGTAGGCTCAACATTAATATGTCTGGCAAAAATATAATTTTGCTTGTGAATGATATTTTCCTGACGGCACTCCATATCGTAGAATATATAATCATCTGTTTTGGTTGGTTGTTTGAGTCTCCTCATAAAGCAGACATGTGAATCAAATGAAAACACCCGGGCTTTACAAACACCACATTCAAGGCCTTCACATTCATGACTTTCGGGGCTATAGAGACCGCACGAATCACACAACGTGAACGAATCACAGTTCACTTTCCCCGCCTCGGCTAATGCATGATGGTGCTCTAAACACTCCGTATAACGATAAAAAAGGCCGGCACTGCGTACACCTTTGGAGATCATAAGCAAGGTCGCGGCAGTCGTTTGTAATGCAAGCTTTGCAGAAGTCTGCACACGAGTGGTTGTATTTGTGGGTATAGGCCGAATGGCAATATTCGCAGTAATACCTAGAGCCGAGGATTTTTTTTATATCTTTCACATCATAAAAGTGGTTTTCATGTAAAAGAACAAACAGAATTTTAGATTTGGCAGCGGTTCCGCTGGTGAAATAACACCAGCCGCCTTTGTGGTATAAAAGTTAATCGTCACACCTAAGTAATTTTCAAATGACTGTATGTCTTGCAAAGAGACATCCGTATCTGGGGGGATGTTTAAGGCATCTTGCATTAACTGAGCCTCGCCTGTCAATTTTGTATCTGGAGATTGACCATAATCCAATAACCCAGCCAAGCACCCTGCCAGGCACAAATTTCCAGCTGTGTTGTTTAAATCAATCAATCACCGACGTTTCTTTTGAATGATCTTACTAAACAGTACAGAATCTCAGCATTGCTATTCATCATGTCGACAACTTTGTTTAAGAAATCTGAGGCATCTAGGTCATGATGTGGTAGCCTGCGAGTGTAAAAAGAGTTTGCCAGCCCACTGCCGCTCAGGAGAATTTGTACATAATCGTTGGGGCCGATGTCGGGGGCCATTTGGTCCAGCAGATGTTGGATAGAGTTAATAACGATTTCTAGGTCTAGTCTAATGGAATCTATGAGGTGAAGATTGAAAAAACGAAATTCTTCATAAAATTCTATGGCTCTAAATGTTTTGATAACTCTTTGATATTGGCGCACGCTTTCTAAATACACAGGCGCTGGGTTGTTACTGAAGCTGGAATTATCATGGTTGGCTGCGGCTCTCGGAGGTGATGGCTCTAACAGTGTGGGGCTCAGTGGTAAATAGCCGTCATTGGCTTGAATATTACGGCGTATATTTCTCTAATGTTTTTTAGCTGTTTTTAGGTTTTTGGCTAAACAATTTCTGACTACTTTAGCAGCTAACCATTTCTCTTAACGTTTGGCGCTTGTGGTTTCAGACCTTCTTGGCGACCTATGCCCTTTGGGGGGCATTATCAGTTTCCCAAGTCGAGACTCAAGGAATCAAGGCTGGCTTGGGCATCTGCTAAAATAAATACAATCGAAGTCTGAGTATTTTGGATCACTTGCTCTACAGCTAGTTTGACATCTGTTATGCCGCTGACATGATCAGAAGCTTCCCGTTCCCATAGAACATTAAAAAGAGATAAACTGACCGGTGCCGAGTTCAAGCCTAGTACCTCGAGGGTGTTTATTTGGGGGAACATGGTGTAAATCACCTTTAGTATAGCTGCTTCACTGGGGGTGAAGCTTTTAACTGCTGCAGCAGCGTTGCAGGGGTCATGTGCTGGCTTTATCTCAACGTTAAGCTTTTTTTGTCACTTCGGACATCGTCTATGGCGCTTGAGGAGACAGAGGATTTGAGCTGCTTTTGAGCAGTTACTAAAGTAGCAGAACTTGATTTCTGTGAATTTTGTTCTATACACACAATGCCTGCTTTGATGCTTTAATAGTTTGTATCTGAGCTACTGTATCACGATTACTTAAAGCAAAAATAATACCTTCACAGATAGGTGCTGTGTTTCTCCTGAGATATAGAAAAACCACAGGAGTGTAACCCATAAACCCAACTGAGATCAGGGTAAATGCAAAATACTTATAACAATGTCTCAGCAGGAATTATTGGATTCTTTGCAATTGTATGCACAAAACATTACAAACCACAAAGCAAGTAAAAAGAGGCTTCAAACAATTTGATTAATGCGTCCTTAGACGTCATGTATTTGGAGAAGATTAATGAAAAATATATACAAATAGCAACAGCACTATTTGGTATAGATACCGAAAACAACCCTAAAGAAGAAAGTGTACAATGTGCTCGTGACAATGGAGTGACGGCGCAAGTGACAACGTGAAAGAAACCATAGCAAAATGGCGCAAAACAGTAATTACAAGATATGTACAAGATGAAAGGTTCAAAACATCCAATTTTTCAATTTGTTCTTTTGATATTTTTCAGAATTATTTCAGAGAACCAAAAATTAGAGGGTGCCAGAAGGAGTTAAGGCTGATGGGCACAGGTCAACGACGTTTCGATCCTATTCAAATTAGGATCATCCTCAGGACCAGGGTCGCAAATTTCAGGGAGTGCTGAGGCATGGGAAGGAAAGGCTCGATTGTAGGAGGAACCGGTGAGTGGATCATGTACCGTCCCGGTAGTGAAACAGTGGACGCACAATTGAATGTAGCATGTCTACTGGGTGCAGATGAGCCGAGAACACGACCTCCGCGAGGGTAGGGGAGTTGGCGTCACGCTAACAGGAGCGGAGCAGGGGAGCCAGGGAAGGACGCGAAGGACGGCTTCAATATTATTTGATGAGCAGGTCAGGGGAGTCAGGGTCCAAAGACTAAGACGAAGGTACACCAAGCCGCCACGGACGTGTGCGGTACTCGAACGCTGCCAGGCTCATCTGCACCCAGTAGACATGCTACATTCAATTGTGCGTCCACTGTTTCACTACCGGGACGGTACATGATCCACTCACCGGTTCCTCCTACAATCGAGCCTTTCCTTCCCATGCCTCAGCACTCCCTGAAATTTGCGACCCTGGTCCTGAGGATGGCCACTGTGACGTAGACTTTTCCATTTTTCGGCCGGCCCACTTGGACGGGCTCGTCAGCTTTCCGGCTGAAGTAAAAGCTTTCTTATCTTTATGGGGCCATGTGTTTCAAAACACATGGCCCCATAAAGACAAGCTCCAGCGCGATCCTCTTTCGCTTTCCCTGCCAACGCAGCTGGTTAGAGTTTCAGTCTTAACTAGCGATGGAGTAGAAAAGGAAATAGATTAAAATGCTGCTTTTTGGGGCCAGGAGATGTAGTGTTTAACCACACCATGTGATCCTGGGCAAATCGCTCAACCGTCCACCTCCTCAGTTCCCTCCTCTGCCAAAACTGAGAATGTAAAAAATGAGACGATAAGAGAGGTGTTCAGCAATATCTGCACATAATGAACATTTACCTTGACCTGTCTCCAAACTCTTTTCTGACAATATACCATGCGAAAATGAAGTTTGACCCCAGAAC
This sequence comes from Triturus cristatus, assembly GCF_964204655.1. Taxonomy (NCBI): domain Eukaryota; kingdom Metazoa; phylum Chordata; class Amphibia; order Caudata; family Salamandridae; genus Triturus; species Triturus cristatus. Next base: position 500,584,272 of record NC_140581.1, read on the forward strand.
AACACGCGCAATGCTTTATAATTGAACATTTCCCTGCGAGGGTGGTAGTCCCAATGCAGTCTGAGTGGTTATAAAATAGTTTTATTATCACCTGACAAGTGTTGACAATTTAAACGGAGGAGGGCAGACATATGGGGAAACTGTGAGAGTCCCAAACAGAGGAGCGTATGACAAAATCCTGCAGGGCGACTGACCTATCCCCGGCCCTACTGGCGTATCAGATGCACATTCCTGCAGGGACTCCCCCCGTGATGCTTCAATCCATTTTAATAATATTTCTCAGAAAGAGCACCAAGTGTGAAGTGGTGGGCGCCTGCCAAGCGAGGCGTGAGGCAGCAGAAGAGTCAGTGCAGTTAATTGGCGTGTACACACGCGGGCCCCAAACACCCGGCTGGGCCCTGTGGGTCAGAGTGGGCTGTGCCATCTGTTCTAAAACAGGAAGGGGTAACGCGTTCCCGTGCACATTCTCGGGTGGAAATATCCCTTCTGCTAAACTTAGTATTAAATTGTGTTTTTCGATAAAGTTCTAACCACAACAGCAGCATTTCCTGATATGGGACGGGAAGCAGAGACGACTCGCGCTGCTCCCAGCCCCAAACTTGGAAATGCTCACTTTAGCGCTTTGGCGTGGATTAAGCGCTTTATGGGTGAGCCATGAGGCACTCTAAGGTGAGTGGGGACCACCGGGCGGTATAGGAGAGTGGCCGTGTCCTCTTGTGTGGGATGTACCCTGTTGATGCCAATCCACCGGGTAGAAGCCCCCACTTCTCTTAGGCAGAGGCACATTCCAGCTACTAAGAGACAGGCTGGCCAGAACCCGGGTCCACGTGCTCCTATTAGAACCCGGATCAGGAACGTTCGCATGGATTGGGTGAGAGGGTTGCAGGACTCGCCCCGTCCATGGAAATTCCCCAAGATGATAAACCACGCCCGGAACACTACCCCACAATATGGAATTAAAAATCCTGGTTATAAGTCCCTTCAGGAATCCAGATGAGTCACGACCACAGGCCAACGTCATCACAAAGTGCTGCGGGGTCTGGTCAGTGTTGGTAACTCTCTTGGACAAAATGCAGGCCATTTCGTCGTCCTTGGAGATTCGGGTAACCCTGCGGCCAGCGCTTGATGCAGATTTGGTTCACTATTCCTTTTAACACAACAACGTGGCCTCTGCTGGCTTTTATAGTCATTAAGGCACGGAGACCAAGGTTTTCTGGTTTTGCCACCAGTCTCACAGGCCCTTACATAGAAAATACTGACTCGGCGTAGTGGCGTTACATACAGATGGGGCTGCATCCCCATATGTGACTGTCCTGGCACCCCCACCCCTTGGTGGCCGCCCAAGCCCCCTCAGTTTGGGAACAGCCATGTGGTTCCTGTGCTCAGTTCACATGTTTCTTTCTCTTCCATTTCCCCAGAGGACTTATTTTTTTCAGGGATGTTTTTTATGTCGGTTTTTCATACAGCGCTTACTGTGAAAAAACTCGCCTCTATGCTCTGTGTGAGTTCAGGCTGCGGGTGGGTGTTTATAATGGGTCACGATTGAGAACGGTGAAGTTCAGACCGAAGGCACCTTGATTTTCTCAGTGTCCCATAATTCAGGGGTTCAGAATGCGTGCTCATCCAGTCATTGGCCTCTCTGCAGAGCGCACAGAGCACTAGCCTGGTATGCCAGTTGTGATTGTGTGAATGAGGTATACAGTTGTTGCAATAGTAACGCGGTGATAGTTAAGAGAGAAGGCAGTGCGTACAGGCGAGTAAGCCCGCTATGTGAGTGTGTGAGGGGGCGGTGAAGTGAAAGAGAGGCAAGGAAGTACGCAAAAGAGTGATAAGAGGACAGGGATGAAGTGTGGGATCTGCAGATGGAAGGTTCCAGAAAGGTGGCAAGAGGAAAAGGTTGTAAGCATCTAACCGGAGGGCTGCAGGAGAGAGCGGTGCGAGGAGGAGTGAGGGGGGGATGGGGCACGACGAAGGCCTCTGCCCTTTCAGGAATGTTTAATTCATACTCTGCTTGAAATGTTTGTGACTTTGTATGCACGTGTGTATACACTTGCTACACGCGTGTGCACAATTTGGCTCCTTGTGCCCCTCCCCCTCCTCTAAAAACACTTCTAGAGACACCACGGTCACGCAGCAACCCTGGAGCCAAGTGATCAGTGAGCGCTGCACTATACGAACACAGTGTAACACGCAACTTTCACATTTCTAACAAGTGCACCGAATGGTGTGTACTGGCCGCTTGTGAATATAGTGCCTCTCCCACAGTCCCATGGGCATGGGTCTAGCGCTCAGTGTGCCAGGGCCACGCCTTGGGCTGCATCTGCATTAGATTTAGTGTGGGTAAAAGGGGCCGCCGAGTCGCGTTGAGATACGAAGTCCTTGATGTGGAACATGCACACCGCCCAGACAGTGTAGGCTTCTTGGCATTGAAGGTACAGACAAGGCGTATGCGCAGCTCACAGCCTGGCACAGTATGGATGCGAGCGTAGGCGCCGGTGCCAAGGTAAAGGCAGTTCTGCCGTACACACAGAAACAACTTTTGAGTGCACAGTAAACATTTTACCCACGAGCACACGTGTAGCACATGTAAGAGACACATAGGATCAATTAAACATCCATGCATACATGCGCTGTATGTTTCCTTCCATTCTCTGCTAGACCAATAGCAGCGCCAGATTGTCACACCAACGATACAAGAGGCAGCGCGTGAGAGGTGCAAGCTTCCCTTGCACACGTACAACATAAAGTGTAGCAGTGCAAGCTTCTACCACCTTCAGGAGGTACAGCATATAAGGTGCAGGCTTCTCTTGCACAGAGCACACATGCAGGGTGGACAGCAGCATCGCAAGCTTCCATCACTTGCAAGAGGCACACCATGAGAGGTGCAAGCTTCTGTTACATGGACCACGTGTACAGCATGGACTGTAGAAGTGTAAGCTTCACTCACTTGCAAGAGCACAGTATGGGATGGGGAGAGCGCAGCAGAAGATGTGGAGGCTTCACACACACGTGCAACGTGAAGTGTAGCAGTGTAAGCTTCTATCACCTGCAAGAGGCATACACAGGTTCAGCAAGCACATGAGCTGTTACAGTGCAATTTTCCCTCACTTGTAAGAGCACAGTATGGGATGGGAGGAGCACAGCATAGGATGTGGAGGCTCCTCTCACACATGCACAACATGGACTGTAGCAGTGCAAGCTTTCATCACCTGAAAAAGCACAGCACAGGATGGGGCAAGCACAGGATGTGGAGTGCACAGCATAGGATGGGGCGAGCACAGCATAGGGTGTGGAGGCTTCTCTCACATACATACGGCATGAAGTGTAGCATTGCAAGCTTCCATCTCGTCCAAGTCGTAGGTTTAGCAAGCACATGGGCTGGAACAGTACAATCTTCCATCACCTGCACGAGGCAGACGTAGGTTCAGTAAGCACATGGGCTGTAACAGTGCAAGCTTCACTCACTTGTAAGAGCACAGTTTAGGATGGAAGGAGCACAGCATAGGATGTGGAGGCTTCTCTCACACATGTACGGCATGGTCTGTAGCAGTCCAAGCTTCAATCACCTGTGAGAGGCAGACTTGGGTTCAGCAAGCACACGAGCTGTAACAGTACAAGCTTCCCTCACTTGTAAGAGCACAGCATAGGATGGGGCGAGTGTGAGAAAGTGGCTCTATATATACTGTTTCCAAATAGGTACAGTGTATACAGTCCACAGTCCCCAGAGGTTTGGCAGAGGCTAAAGTTAGATATAACCTTACGAGCAGTAAGGCAGTATCAGAGGACAGTGTAAAGCATTTGTTGTATACACTGAGTCAGCAAATGGTCTCACACACTCAAGAACTGAACTCTAAGCCAATGGTTTGTATAAACATATAGAGTTATTTTATTTTAGAACCAACAGTAGGTATTAAAATATACTTTCACAGAATGAGATGCTTTAGTTAAATACTTTGCAATATGCAATTGACTTTTGTAGGTAATAGTTACAGCTTGTTGCAATAAGCAACACAATTTCAAACACAATAATACATTGAGCTCAATGGATTCCAGACCATCCCGTTCTCTATCTTCTTATAGAGGACAGAATTTGGCATTTTCCGACTGCCTGGGAGGACGGGTAGGACAAGTGCAAATCATGTGGCCTGAAGCGCCACAATACAGAAACAGTCCTTGTTTTCTTCTATATTCTCGTTCAGCCTCGGACAGGGATCTTCTAGTCAGACCTATTTGCATAGGTTATTCTCCTGTAGAAGGCAGTATGTTAGATACAGGGTTTCTGGTTTACGGGTACTAGGTGGAGTTATTCCCGAGTGTTGCTGGAGTTGTGATTTTCATCTCTCCAGTCGACGTTCATTGAGGCGATGTTCAACTGATAATGCTAAATCCATTAACTCAGTCATATTCTCTGCACGAGGTGAATGTATTAATTCATCTTAAATTTCTTCTCAAAGTCCTCTGAGGAAAAGAGTGACTAATGTTCGTTCCACCCAAGTGGTCTCTGCGGCTAGTTGCCTAAAGCGTGTGATGTACTGTAAGACATCCTGACTCCCCTGTTGGATGTCACACAAGGCTTTTTCCGCTGAGGTCTCCAGATCAAGCCTCTCAAACATTTGTTTAAAGGCAACAAGAAAGGATGCATAATTCGACAGTCTGGAATCTTCTGTGGCTACCAAGGTTGCCCATGCTAATGCAGGACCAGACAAAGCGCTAATGAGATAACCTAATTTAGTTCTATCCAAAGGAAATTGAGTTGGACGAAAGGCAAAAAACACAGTTAATGAATGCAAAAGTTCCTTCAGTTTGTTAGGATCTCCAGAATACCGAGGAGTGGAGTTAGAGACCTTGGGCACATCAGATGTCTTAGATGTCAATACGTGGCATAAGGCTACGTTTTCATCTCGTAGTTGTTGTAGTTCTTGAGCTTGTTGTTGAACCATCTGCACTAATGCCTGTGCCGTGTCCACTGATCCTTCGTAAGGAGAGGACTGCGGAAGGTCCATGGTACCAGGATCAACGCAGGTTTTTCGACGTTGCAAACTGTCATGTTTGTAGTCTTTCTTACCGGTCTTTAGATGGTGGAACGGTTCTTGACTTTGGCTCTTGTAGGTCCTGGTTTGTCTGGGATATGGGCGACCCCTTCCAGTAGCCACGGTGCCACCGGCAGTGAAAAGCCTAAGCAGCCAGTGCCATCCAGAAGGTGTCCCATGAGGAAGAAACCCAGTAGGAAAAAACCTCTGATGATGAGGAGACTCCAGAAATGCCAGAGAAGATATGAGCCAGGGAAACCAAAAGCCCAAGATGGAGTAGGGGATAAACAGGGACTTAAACTGTAGCAGGAGGTGCCAAGGGAAGGAGAGCGTTAATGGAAGGAAATGACCACCAAAAATTGGAGCAGGGAACCAACAGGAGCGAGGAAACACCAACAGGAACAAGGAGTGTTGCAATGCAAGGAAGTAAAAGATTCTGCCCCTTTTATACCCAAGAACAAGAAGTAAAAAACAGGAACAGGAAGTGACAAGACCGGAACAGAAGTGACAAGACAGGAACATGAAGTTACAAAACAGGAAGAAGACCGATGCCCTCTGGGACAGGGAAAGGAGTGAAGAGCAGAATAGGAATGCTGCCATGTTACGGAGGTAGAACAACCTTTCCTCAAGGCCCACTGGGAGCACAATTGTGAAGGAGAGAAGGAGAACAGGCAACAAGATGGCCCCAAAGGAGATGACCTACAGGATAATACCATGCAAAATGTAGGTGCAAGTGTCCCACAAAAGGCATAGGAAGCCGCAGTCTCCACCTGGTAACTGCGGTATTCCTAAGATGTTATGTGAAACATCTAACGGGCCACGGCTCGCCCGATGCAAAGAGGCAGCAGGCATCGCAGTTGAGCCCGCGACGCAAAAATGGCAATAGCGGGCCGCCGTGTTGCTCCACAACATGCTTGAGAAGGAGAGAGAGGCGTCACGGGCTGCACTGCGACCCGTGGAGAGGAAATGGGCAGCGTCGCGGTTCGTAAGAAATAATTACATAACTCAAACTCATAATTATTTGATAGAAAACATTGAAATACCTAACAATAAATGTTTTAATATTTTAAATCAAAGTCACTTCCCTCCCTGCAAAACAAAAAACACAAACTCCACGATCTTTTTTTTTTATTATTTCAATGATAATATTACTTTATTTAAAAAAGAAAATCTAAAGAAAGGAAAATATAAATTTTACAAACATTAATATGAAAATAAATTACATCATTTAAATAATAAACAATTTAAATTATACATGATTACTTATGAAAAAAATATTTAAAGTAATAATTAATTTAAAAGTATATACTTTCAAGAACTTCCCACCCTATTCCCCTACAAACCCAACAACCCTCTACTAAAATATAAATTACTAACACATGTATAAAAAAATTTACCTTATAATACTGTTCTCATTGTGGGAACTACTTTCTCTTTCAGCACTCCATGGGAGTGCATAGGTTTTCTCTCTCTCTCTCTCTCTCTCTCTCTCTCTCTCTCTCTCTCTCTCTCTCTCTCTCTCTCATATGTTGCTTCCCTCACAATCCCGCCTGCATGCTCCATGTAGCCCCCTCCTCTCCCCAGCTCATCCATTGGTTTCTCCACTCATCCCTGCCTTTTATTTGGCTTTTTTGGCGAATTTTTCTCCGCGACATGCTTGAGAAGGAGAGAGAGGCGTCACGGGCTGCACTGCGACCCGTGGAGAGGAAATGGGCAGCGTCGCGGTTCGGCCTGCGGCGCAACAACTATAGCCACTCCAGTATAAGCAACAGTAGTGAGAGTGTTGGATTTGGGAGGGATTACATTTGTTGTTCTCAGGGCAATGCATACTACAGTAGGAAAAGTGATGATCTTCGTAAGAAATAATTACATAACTCAAACTCATAATTATTTGATAGAAAACATTGAAATACCTAACAATAAATGTTTTAATATTTTAAATCAAATTCACTTCCCTCCCTGCAAAACAAAAAACACAAACTCCCCGATCTTTTTTTTTTATTATTTCAATGATAATATTACTTTATTTAAAAAAGAAAATCTAAAGAAAGGAAAATATAAATTTTACAAACATTAATATGAAAATAAATTACATCATTTAAATAATAAACAATTAAAAATATACATGATTACTTATGAAAAAAATATTTAAAGTAATAATTAATTTAAAAGTATATATTTTCAAGAACTTCCCACCCTATTCCCCTACAAACCCAACAACCCTCTACTAAAATATAAAGTACTAACACATGTATAAAAAAATGTACCTTATAATTTGCAAATTAAACTTCACTAAAATAAAAATTAAATAATTAAACAATGCAAACAAATATTAATTAATTAAAACTGAATTAACATATATTTAATTAATTTATCACCCTGTTCCCCATCAAATCCAGTAAAATTCGTTTTTTGAGAGATTTTAAATACTGTCATTCATAACTGCCAGGCCACTAGCTGTGTGGATTGACAGTAAAGGAGTAAAAATAAACGCGAGAAATGTTATAAATTAGTCTTAAACAGCAACCGATATGTACAAAGTTGATACGAAAATGTACAGCTTTTCATATCAGTATATTGATTTATCGTTTATGGGTATTTATGTCATTGAAGCGTGCCAGGTGTTCAAGTATGAGTGTGAATTATTGTTTAAATATTCTAATTTCAGCTTACTTTTTTCACGAAGCCCAAAATAAATATGGATTGATACAGAGAACCTTCTACAGACTATGGGCATCATTAGGACCATCCTGACGTAGAAAGGGGCCACCCGCCATAAGTACGGCGGTCCCGTGGGGGTCATTAGGATGCGCCCGCCACATTGGCGGGCGCATCCTGCATTCTTGACATTGCGGCGGGCGGTGCATTCTGCACAGCCCGCCGCAATGCCAAAAAGACATGTCGTGCATTTTCATGCACAACGTGGCAGGCACCGCGCTGTGCCTGCCATGTTGTGCATGAAACTGGTACCCCCCATGTGCACCACCCACCTCACAACTTCCTGGGGGCCCGCTGCGGGTCCCCAATAGTAAAGACTGCATGCCTTTCTGTGGCGGCAAATCCCTGAATGCATTATAATATGGATGGCGGTGTCTAACAGATACAGCCACGGTATTAAAACCTCTTCCATCCGGTCGACTCATCGACCGGGCGGAAAACCGGCGGACAGTCTATCCGTCCGCCGGGGGTCCCCCCCGCCATAGTAATATGGCGGAGGGAGAATGGCATGCGGGTGGGAAATAATGTTGGGCGGATCAAACAACATAAATACCATAGAACCTGGAGCCCTATTTATAATTTAGTAATTAAATTTAAAAAAAACATTAAATATGTAAAATGACAAACGATATTATTGTTAACAATTATACTAACAATACTAGCAGTTAAAATTAATATACTAAATAATTTAGATTGATTATTTAAAAAATCTTAATTATAGGCAATTTTAAATACAACAATATTCTTAAAAACAATATTATATACCAAGAAAACAATATTTTTACCTAAGATATTCAGTTCCACGACTTTTGGTAGTCCCAATATTTTTGACAGGATATTCATGTCATGCAATCATTTTCTTATTTCGATATTTTGGCCATTCACTGAAGTAGTCATCGCAAGAGTGGGTATTCCTCTACTTCAAAAGAAAATATGCAGGAGATGTTTGTATCTTCTTGTGCGTGTCTATCCCCTTGTACACAGCTTCTTTACCATCCTTTTGACGGCATGACTTGTATCACATTCTTCTACTGTTCTCATTGTGGGAACTACTTCTTTCTCTTTCAGCACTCCATGGGAGTGCATAGGTTTTCTCTCTCTCTCTCTCTCTCATATGTTGCTTCCCTCACAATCCCGCCTGCATGCTCCATGTAGCCCCCTCCTCTCCCCAGCTCATCCATTGGTTTCTCCACTCATCCCTGCCTTTTATTTGGCTTTTTTGGCAATTTTTTCTCACAACTGCCTAAGCTCCATATTTGCTCTCTCGCCCATTCCCTTTTACGTCCTCCCGCACCTCCTAGGCATTAATGTCTCCTCAAGTCCTCCTCCATTGCTCCCCATCCCTCCCATCAAGAATAAAAATTAAAAAAAGAAATCTTTTAACATTTTCGGAGGAACCAGCAGATGCCATTTGATGTCGTGCCACTCCTTTTTTAAAATGCACTTTTGCATATATTTAAATTATTTCTTTTATTTACCACTCCAAGATTAATGTCTGCCACTTTGGAAACGTATATATATATAAATAAAATGGCGGTAGCGTTATGTCATATGCATGTGCAAACATCATGACACAGGGTTGCGGTAGCGTCAGGATGCCTACATATGTCGCAGCCACCATACTTGTTCTGTCTTATTGTGGCAGTTCGGCATAACACTCACTGCCAAAAGCACATTGGCACAGCCAATTTATTGAAAATGCAAGATTTCTTGACTTTGCCAATGTTTGTTCCATTCAGCATGTGATACCTGGCATCAGTGGCTATATTGGAGTGCTGGAGTTTCTAGAATGCCAGACTTGGACAGCAGTAAGGTTACTGGCTGAGGACCTACACGATGCAGAAGGATTAACTCTCCTAGGCATCCTAGCTCCAGTTTTGAACTTCCTCTTAGGTCCTCTAGCATTAAAGGAGTCTCCTGAGACACCGCTGGAGGCTTTTAGTATGATAGTTTGGATGCCGCACCACACTGTAACCACTCCCCAATCCCACGTAAGTTATCCCTGCAACATAAGGACCCCATTTGTCACTATAATCCTTTCTGACCAATGAGCAGCCCGATGATGTAGCATGACACTCGGGATGGTGTGTGAGGGCTTGCTCAATGTTTTTGAAGTATGTTATTCTTCCTTGAACTCATACATAGGACAGGCAAGGTGCCCGAGGAAGGACTGATCATTTCTTCTGACACAAAGTCGGGATCGCTTGTGAATGTGTGTACTGGCTGAGGGAGACTATGTTAAGAGGAAAACTGGATGAAACACAGAACGGTTTAGGGATATCTGAGGACTGAAGCAAGCCAATAACTCTGATCTTAGCTTCCTTCACAGTGCTGTGCCATGAAGTAGCTAGAAATGTTTCCTAAAACCAACGGCTCCAGAATTCTCCCCCTGCAAATTTGCTGATCCATTAACCTCCTATTAATGCTGCAAGGAGGACTGAAGTCTTCCTCAATTTTAAGTTCTCCTCTTTAGAAAGGCATGCTGGTAAAGGAAGTGGAAAAACAACAGTCCCGATGGATTTAGGCCCAGATCTCTGTACTGGGGTGAATGTATGACATTGTTCTACATTCTGTCCATCAACTGTTGTTTTTGCATTTGTCACCCCGAGTGGGACGGGTATGTGAGTCCCGTGCTCTCCATGCCACTGGAATCAAGCTACCTGGCTGAAGAGGGGTGAAACCCTGAAACCGGTCCTGGGATGCTTGTTTCCAGTCCAGGGAGGTCCTGGCTTGGCAGTTAGGGCTGGACTGTTCCCATGAGGTACAGGGTCAAGACTGATTTGCATATGGCTGGGTTCAAACTGGAATGGCATGGTGAGCAAAAAAAACGATGGATTTAGGCCCAGATCTCTGTACTGGGGTGAATGTATGACATTGTTCTGCATTCTGTCCATCAACTGTTGTTTTTGCATTTGTCACCGCGAGTGGGACGGGTATGCTCAGACATGAGTCCCGTGCTCTCCATGACACTGGAATCAAGCTATCCTGGCTGAAGAGGGGTGAAACCCCGAAACCGGTCCTAGGATGCTTGTTTCCAGTCCAGGGAGGACCTGGCTTGGCAGTTTGGGCTGGACTGTTCCCAAGAGGCACAGGGTCAAGACTGATTTGCATATGGCTGGGTTCAAACTGGAATGGCATGGTGAGCAAAAAAACGATGGATTTAGGCCCAGATCTCTGTACTGGGGTGAGTGTATGACATTGTTCTGCATTCTGTCCATCAACTGTTGTTTTTGGTAATGGAAGTGGGCAAGGGCCTTCCAAGAAAATCCGAGCAGCTGCACTTTTGTTTCAAATATTGAGCACTGACTACAGGTCAGGTCAGGCCGCACTTCTCAGCCTGCACAAAGGACACATATCTGTCAGGAGCCGAAGAGCTTGTTCTCCTTCCCAGGGGTAAAAGGCAGACCCTTGCAGCTCCTGTGGCACAGAGGGATCCCCACCCTCCAGGGTACCGCCCCTTCAGCTTAAGGTCTATGCATTTCTGTGAGAAATTGGATTCTCTGGGGCCTCTCAACACCTCTGAGGGCTAGCATTGTATGATACGCCACTAATCCTTCTCTCTGTACCAGTGCTTAATTTATAAGTAAATAAGTGCCAGGATTCTGGTTAGGTGGTCCTTGCAGCTTGCACGACACATTACCCCTGCCTTGCTGCCAATGATAGTAACAACATAACTGCTAACCATCACACTCCTACAAGTGTGACAATTCAGACTATTCCAGGCCTCCAAAGCTAAAGGAATGACTTGGTAATAGTCATTTTTAATGTATATTGAATTTGTAATCGACTGTTGTGGTCATCTGAGACAGCGCCACCACGTGGCAGACTGCCACAAGCACCAGAACCCACCAGCTCAAATGAAGCACTGCTCTGAACATGAGTTGTGGATTACAACCACTTTTTCTGCACAGGTACGACCTGAGCTGGATTCCCATTCCTGGGTTGGCAGAGGCTTGTGGAGGAGATTTCGAAGAGAAGGCCTTCTACCTCTCTGTGCAAGGGTTTCAGCGGGACAGTCACTGGGCCTTCACCGGATCTCAGGCACCCTCCAGAGATTGTATCGTGATGTGCCTTGATAGCTTCCCTCAGGGACCAACGCCTGTTTTTATGCTCCTACAGTAATGTTTCTCGGAGTTAGTGCTTTTATTTTGAGACCAGGGCCGGACTCAGAAGCAAAGAGGTGACCTTTGCTCACTGTTTCTGAGCTGTACTGTCTGAACATAAAGCAATAACTCGGGGAAGCTGCGGGTTAAATTAATTCACTTTATACACTTCATGTGCATAACACGCATTGACAAAGCCAATAGGTCTCGCATGTGAGAGGCTCAATTAGGAAAAAAAAACATATGGTACAGCTGGCCACATCGTTATGTATGTGCATGTACGATGCACGTGCACACCTACAAAGTGAGGAAGCGAATTTTTTTCCCTTATATTTTGATCAAAGTTGGATCAGCAAATGAAAAGAACTAAATGCACAAAAAGGTTTTTTGAAACGCAGAAATTACCTATTGATACGTCACACCCCCATATCAGGCCCATACGGGATTGCAACAACATCACATTGCACTCAGCATCTTGAACTACGGCACTCGGGATAGGTGAGGTTGGGACACTGTGTCCAGTATTCATCATTCTGAGTATGCTCCATAAATGACCTCTGTTTCAGAAGGACTGAAGCATGAATAAGTGAGGCAAAGGTGTACATTAACCCCTAACGGCTAGGGCGGTCGACCTCGAATCTGGGGAACTGGGTTCGAGGCTCGGCAACGACGCTGAACATCCTGTGATTCTGGGCAAATCACTTTAATCTCCCCGTACCTAACAATTTTTTTAATTTTTTTAAATGGAATGTGTTATCATGTTACGCAACTGGTGCTATGTAAACGGCCTTCGGGTCAAGTTCGGCCTATATAAAACTCCGTAAACTAAAATAAAAAATAAATTTAAAAACCCTGTGTCAGGCCTTCTCCTAGGTGAGGGTCGAGGCCAGCCAAGGTTTCAGATTACTACATGTGACATTTTCATAATTTCATTGTAATTACGAGTCAGCCGCCGCAGGTGTTTGCACCACTTTCAAGATCTTCTTAGAGTTTCTTGTTGCTCAAATGGGTGTTTCCCTTGTCTTCATTGCTTGATTTGTGCTCGCAAGAAAGTCTCAATCATAGTCGTTAAAATGTCACTCATAATTACACTGAAATTCTGAAAATGTCACACATAGCAATCTGAAACCTTGGCAGGTATGTATAATTTAACTAAATAATCAGCGCACATAACAATCAATCAATCAATCAATCAATCAGGGGGTTTATAAAGTGCGCTACTCACCCGTGAGGGTCTCAAGGCGCTAGGGAGGGCAGTTCTAGATCAGTCGAATAGCCAGGTCTTGAGGTCCTTCCTGAACGTGTGCAGGGTTGGGGAGTGTCTGATGTTCACCGGGAGCGCGTTCCAGGTCTTGGGTGCGATCTAGGAGAAGGCTCTCCCGCCAATTCGGTTTCTGCGGATGCGGGGGACCTCTGCCAGGGCGAGGGCGGCAGAGCGGAGGTTCCTCTGTGGTACGTGGAAGGGATACACTCTTGTTGAGGTATTTGGGTCCGATATTGTTGAGGGATTTGTAGGCGTGGGTGAGGAGTTTGAAGGTGACCCTCTTCTCCACGGGGAGCCAGTGGAGGTCTCGTAGATGATTGATCATGTGTTCGTGACGCGATGTCCCGAGGATGAGTCTGGCTTCGGCGTTCTGGATGGTTTGGAGCTTGTGTAGAAGAGTTCTGTTGATTCCGGAGTATAGGGCGTTGCCGTAGTCCAGTCTGCTGGTTATGAGCACGTGGGTGACGGTCCCTCTGCAGTCGGGGGTATCCATTTGAAGGTCTTACGGAGGAAGCGCAGGCAGTTGAAACTAGTGGAAGCGACAGCATTGACCTGGCGGTTCATGGAGAGGGAAGAGTCGAGGATGATACCGAGGTTTCGTGCGTGGTCTGTAGGGGTGGGTAGATTCCCGAAGGCAGAAGGCCACCAGGTTTTTTTGCCAGGCGAAGGTGCGGGGTCCGAGGATGAGGACCTGGGTCTTTTCTGAGTTGAGCTTCAAGCAGCTGTCCTTCATCCAGGCTGCCACATTCTTCATACCTTTCTGGAAGCTGAGTCTGGTGTCTTCGGGATTCTTCGTGAGTGAGAGGATGAGCTGGGAGTCGTCGGCGTAGGATACAATGCTGAGCCCATGTTGTCTGACGATGGCGGCAAGGGGGGTCATGTATATATTGAATTGTGTGGCGCTGAGCGATGATCCTTGGGGTACCCCGCAGTTGATATTGGTGGGTTCACGACACAGCAGTATTATTTAATGCAATAGGACTTACCAGGGCCGGCGCTAGGCATGGGCAGTGGCCCAGGGCCCCACAGTCAGCCCACCAACCTGGGGCCTTGCACCAGTGTTTTCCCCTGTCCTGTGCCTTGCAATTATGGTGCAGCACTGCGAGGCAGACGAGAGGGGGGCTCTCTCCTGATCCTCACAGGTATGTGTAGCGCTGCGAGGAATAGGGGAATGGGCCTTGTAGCACTGGGCCTTCCATTGCTGCGAGGTCATCCACATTTGGCATGTTTGGGCTGCAATTGGGGATCCTGACCTCCCCCCCCCCCCATTAAAATGCTCTATATGATGCCCATTGTTCCACATTTTGTCGCCACGGCACCAAACTCTTTCAAAGGGTAATTAACTCTCACTATTTCACCCCTTTATGAGCTGTGAAAGAGATGCTAGTCAGGCAGGGAGGTGTTCCAGCACAGGAGGGGTACGGTACCATGTAGGTTGAGGAACACCTTCAGCAATTGAGGTGCATAGTCGAACAGCATTGAATAAGTAAATAAAACCCATTTGTTTTCCGCAGTTTCAGTACAAATTTGATCCGAACATATTGGAGCATTTTACATGAGCACTGGTTACATTACACAAAGGGGCATTCCTTTTAGGCACAGGGAGATTAAATGATTTGCCCAGAATAACAGTATGTTTACACTTGAACCTGGTTCCCCAACTCCAAAATCGACAGCTCTGGACGAAATGTCATTCTGTCCCCTCTTCCACCTATTTCAGGACCTGTCTGGGACTTTCCCCCTCTGTGTCTATGTGTTAGAATTTGCCTGTTTCAAAGTGCTGATATATTGTTATATCAGTGGACGAGGCACAGGGAGAGTATTATTTGGCCAAGAGAAAACAGTTGGTTAAATTAGTAGACCCAAGTCTGCATTACACTGCTACTTGGCGCAAGGCTATGCATTTATCTTTGTTCTGCATTTAGGTGACTATACCATATTACTAGCCATCTCTCTCCTGCCAGCTTCTGTTCAGTAAATTTTTTAAATCACACTCAGAAGCAGTTTTTATAGTAGATCAAAGAACTCTAAATCTTGCCAAAAAAGCGAGCAGCAGAGCAATAAATTAAAAAAGTTATTGCCCGAGAGCACACAATTCGGCTCATTGGTAGGCTGTGATTAAAAACTGATTTTGATGGCAAGGCGAAGGGGCTTCCGCTCCCAGGGAATTGTCACTCTGTTATGGGTGTTGCCCAGTTTTAGAGCACTGCGTTTTTTTCTGTCATAAAGCTGAGATTAGATGTCAAATATCCTAATTCCATGACTAAAATTAACCCACTGGACCTTGGTCCTGTGGCAGTGGGTACTTACTGGACAGTATGCATGTTAGATATGGATAATTACCACTGATGTTTCAAAGCTTAAGGCTATTTCCTTCTGTTTGGGTACCAGAGTTCATTTTCTAAAGTTGTAGATCTAAATTTGCAATAGCGAGCAATAAAGGGTTGCTCCAGAAGTCGGTAAAGGGCTTAGTACTCAAATATAGCATGAAGAGTAATCCCACTGAATCTAACATGGCCTGGTTTAGATTGGCGATTTTGAATGAAACCCCCATAATCGATTGTGTTCCCTACTCCTCAACAAACATCTTCTGCTTTCCCTGCACACGCAATGTGTCTCCAAAGGCACAAATTATCAGGTGAAGTGATAATGGATAATTGGCCACCCTGACTGGCCCACACAGCGATGGCTGATGACCATGGTTGCGAAGACTCTCCTGTCCTGGACCTTGCAGAGCCAGACCATGGATGATAGCCCAGGGGATGGGACAACCCTCTCCTGGGCCTTGCATCTCCTGCTGGATCAAGGTGGGGTTGTCCACGGGAGGGAACCCCCTTCTTCTGGGCCTGCAGTGCTAAACTATTGTTGCGAGGCCCTTGGAAGAGTGCTCCCATGCTCTGGGTTCTCCCTCCTGGGCCCAATTTAGATTGTGTCACTGCACTGTACAATGGCTCTTTGTATGGATCCATGTCAGGGGCATAGCCATCAGTAGAGCAGCAAAAGCAGTGGTACAGGCCCAGGGGTATTAAATACCCAATGTTCCCAATTTATAGCTTTATTTTACTGTGCAGTCGGTGGAAGGAGGTGAGAGGATGTTTTTATTTGGTACTAGAGCCAATGGCACCATTGCTGTGCTACTTGCCTCTCTTTCATGGGCCCCCCAACCATGTTCCAGAGCACAAGAAGATTCATTATTGCAAAATTGCCTCAACCGTAGTCAATTGATGACACTTGCCATGATGTCATTTCCTGTGATTTCAAGTTGTATGCAAATTAGAGGGGCCTCACATATTGCTTTTCTGCTCCGGGGGATCCAAAAGTCATAGAACCGGCCCTGCTGCCTACAGCAAATAACAGTCCAAAGCGCTACTCTGCTGTTCCACTCCACAATGTGTATGCTAAACCTCCAGGAGCTCCTATAAAACATGGTAGTGTTATGGTGTTCCACACCACAATAGGCAAACCAACTCAGCTGCAGCAGAAGGTGTAACCCAAGATACCGCTGTGCTGTGCCCCACCAAAATAGTTGAAAGAGGCAGCCGCAGGATGAAGTCAACGCTGTCACTTTTTTGTGGCATCCTACAACAGCACAAACAAACCTCCAACTACTGCAAATCAAGATACCCCTTTGTTATTCTAATATAGCTCAGCCAAGTCCACTCACACAAGAGCATCATTTCAGGTCCCACCTCACAGGGAGAAATCATGTTTTTCTTGTTTGTCTTTTATGATGGGGGCAATCTGACATTGAAGTGATGGGGCAACAACCCGACATAGAGTTGTGCAACCAGTTGGTCCATGCCAATGGAAATGCATTGTTCCATTACAGGGATTTCAGTTAACGTGATGCATTCTGGAATTTCTCGTATTAGTGCCATAATGGTTCTGCGGAACCTCACCTTGCTGTAGCAAAGACGGCATTGATCTCTGCATCCCCCACTCTGTAAACTCTACTGCAGCTTCTGGTGACTGAAGTAGCAGATCTGAAAACTTTGGGAAAGTGAAGACAGGGTGGAGGGATGGTATCCAGGTGACATGAAGTCACTGAGATACTGCAGTAATAAAGAAGAGGCAGATTAACACTTGTTGGACTTGGCCCTTTTTGCAGGGTCATTCCTGCACTTTTGCCTTCCTCCTGTATTTTGTCTGACCTGTAGTTGGTTGTTTTATGACTCTGGGCACTTTTTCACTGCCGATCAGTGCTAAAGTGCATATGCTCTCTATTGTAAATTGTTGTAATGTATTAGTGGCTCCCTGATTGGCTATTTGAGTTACTTGTCAAACCCTAGTACAGTGCACCATGTGTGCCCAGGGCCTGTAAATCAAATGCTGCTGGTGGGCTTGCAGCACTGGTTGTGCCACCTACAGAAGCAGCTTGTAAACTATGGCTCAGGCCTGCCATTGCACAGCCTGTGCAGTCTGGGACTGCCATGTCGACTTGGCATATGCACACACTTGCCAGTCCCTAAACCTTCCCTTTTCTACATGTTAGTCACCCCTAAGGTAGGTCCAAGGTACCCCCATGGGCAGAGTGCATTGTATGTAAAAGGTAGGACATGCCCTGATGTGTGTGGCATGTACTGATAGTGAATTACAGCCAATTTCGTTTTTCACTATTGCAAACCTACCTATTCCCATAGGCCAGAATGGGCAGTTTGATTATAACCTCTTATAATCCTAACTGACCCAGGGAACAAGGTAGAAATTCGAGTTTAGTATGCCTGAACTCAGAATGTTAAAATACATCTTTTAGTGAGGGTGATTTTTACATTCTGTGTTTTGAAAATACCACTTTTAGAAAGTAGGTATTTTCTTGCCTAACCATCCAGTTGTCTCTGCTAGTTTTTTGTATTCCATGTCTGGTTTGTGAGTGACAGGGGGCTGGAGAGGGCCTTGGCTCCGGCAGTCTGACGGGTCAGGGCTGGGCTGAATAGGACCTGCATTGAATAGAGAGTAGGGGCAGAAGGTTTCCTTTAACTGACCGAGCCCTCATAGAATAGAGAGTAGGGGGTGGAGATTTCCTTTCAGCTACCTGGGCCAGGTCTGCTCTCAAACAATGCTGTCTCCACCTCCTGCCAGGAAGCTGCACCCAGGAGGACAGAATTGGTTTTGACTAGGTACAGACACTCTCTGCCTTCAGAGAACAAAGGATTTTGCAGAATAAATATTGGGGCCCAGACCCCAGAACTTTAGATCACTTCTGGGAATCAAGACGGACCTTTGTCTAGGAGAGAAACCAAGGAAGCTGAAGGAGGAGACTGCCCCAGTGCTGGTTGCTGTCTGGGGTTGGCCTGCAGTGGTTACTGAATTCCAAGAAAAGGGAAAAAGGAACTTTGTGTACTTTTTCATCTTGAGGAAGATCTCCAAGGGCTTGAAGCTGAGTTTGCCTCCTGTTTGAAGTCACAGGGACACCAAGACTTCACCAGCTCCCCCCTGAATTTCCTTGTTGGGAATTCTACCTGCAGAGAGGTGCCTGCTGTTGTTCTGGGTACCTCTGGTGTCTGCGGGTCCCTGGGAGCTGGAAGCGCGACGCAATGAGAAGAAGCGTGTCACCGCCGCAGCAGTCGCCGTTGCAACGCCGAAGAAGCGTGCCACCACCGTAACTGTTCGCCGTTGCATCACCTTAGAAGCATGTCGCAGGGACTGTAGCGGCTCAAAAGTTCATCGATTTTGCTCACGGCCTTCGGGCGTGCACGCATCGCATCCCCGTTGTTGCATCGCATTCAAGACGCCATTTTTTCCCATCGCACCGGATCGTCACATCGCATTGAGGCACCATCTTGTCGCATCGTCACCGGGCCGCAGTAAGAAATGATGCATCAACTCCCCACACAGTAAGGAAGTGACGCATCACCTCCCCTGCCCTGCAGTAAGGAACCGAGGCATCCACTCCCCTCAGTGTAAGGAACGATGCATCAACTTCTCTGCAACCCTTTTGTTTGCATTGCGTGACGCATCCCAGGTACTTTGAGAGTAAAGTGTTGCATTTACCATCTACATTGAACTAATCTATTTTCTACCATTTTAAAGACTTATTTATGATTACAGTATTGTGGATTTTTGTCATTTGGTCTTGTATTAAGTCTAGTAAAGATTACTTATTTTTCTAAACTAGTGTGGTGTCCATTTGTAGTGTTTTCACTGTGTTACTGTATGTGTTCACAAATGCCTTACACACTGCCTCTGAAATAGGCCTCTCTGCTCGTGCCAAGCTACCAAGGGGGTGAGCAGGGTTTATTTTAGAAGTGTATCCCCTTAGAAGCAAGGGTACCTATTTGGGCAAAGGTGCAAACCATTGCCAACTAGAGACCCCCATTTCTACCAACACCTGTGACTTATAACACATTTACTCCTGTCAAGTAGCCAGAAGGTTGTGTGTGGGAAAGGGTCTGCTGTAGGCACCCCCTGCCCAGGGGTGTAACACATGCCTCTGCAGCCCCTGTTGCACACCGCAATATTCTGAGTTTAGTGGGATCCCTAGAGCTTTTGGCTCAGTGCCACTGCGCCTGCTACACCATTCAAATCAAGGCCCTTTTAAGTGCAAGATAACTGCAATTGTGTTTGCATGTACAGCAGTAGTATAAACCAATATTAGGTGTTTCGAGGAGGACATGACAACGTTTGGGCAAGGCACCGCTGCACCATTCAATAAATATTTGTGACACGGGCCCCATCATTTTGCGTTAGGCCCCCGCCCCATTCAGCTATGTGCATAAGGAGGCAGACAGGGGCGTGAGCGGCATTAGGAGTTGAATTAATGATCCTGTTACCAGCACTGACGGAAGACATCCGTAGTGAGAGCTGCTAACAACGCCTGAATCCTTCTAAGTGGTGTTATATGGAAGAAGTCAACAAAAAGGTGTAATGTGCTATGTTTACAGTTTACATTCAATGTGCATATTTCACATTAGCAGCAAAGAAGTTAGAAACCAAGCAGATGTTTGAATTCAATTAAAATTCAAGATCATTTCACATTTTTACGAGTAAGCAGCTTATCAAGTTGGAAAACGTGACCTCCACTCTAGCCCCAAAAGTGAATTTGGTGTTATACAATGAATGGGGGTGGGTGGCATGAGGGACGGATGCAAGCATTAACTCTGGAGGGGGGCATGCAAGTAAATTAAACAAGCATTGGAAAACGCATTATGTTTCACCTAAGTGATTAATAATAAGCTGTTTTTTGTTGTAAGTTGTAGCTTGCTGAGTAGTTGTACAATATGTTACAGAAAGTCTGTTAAAGTTTTATGACTTGTTTATGGAAAAAAAGGCAATATATTGTGCTGATACTAATGGTAAAGTGTGGGTAAGTAATAGCAAAATTTTGGAAAATGAAATGAAAGAGGGAGATTATAGAATTAATTGATGTAATAGCAATATGTGTGGAGTTCTGACAACTTTTGGTCCGGTTGCTCTGCACCTGCTGCACCATTCAAATCATGACCCTAGTGGCTGAAAGATAACTGCACTTGTGACTGTCGTTTAGTTGTAAAATATAACAATAATGGGTGTATAGTGAGGTGCCTGGAGCTTTTGGTCCTGGTGCCACTGCAGCTGCTGCACTATTGAAATCCTGACCCTAGTGCTTGCTAGATAACTGCACTTGTGACTGTCTGTTTAGTTGTAAAAATATATAGCAGTATTAGGTGTTTAGAGGAGTTCTGATAACTTTTAGTCCCGATGTAATTGAACCTGGTGCACCATTCAAATAATTACCCTGTTGCCTGTAAGATAACTGCACTTGTGACTTCCTGTTTAGTAGTAAAATATAGCGATATTTGGTGTTTAGTGGAGTTATGACAACTTTTGGCCCGGTGCCACTGCACCTGCTGCACAATTTAAATCAAGCCCCTTACAACTGCAAGGTAGCTGCAATTGTGACTGTCTGTATAGTAGTAAATATAGCAATATTCGGTGTTTAATTTAGAGGATTTCTGACAACTTTTGGGCCAGTTGCCAATTTACCTGCTGCACCATTAAAATCATGACTGTGTTGCCTGCAAGGTAGCTGCACTTATGACTGCCTGTTTAGTAGTGAAATATGTCAATTTTAGGTGTTTAGTGGGGTGCCTCGAGTTTTTGGACCTCGTGTCACTGCACCTGTTGCACCATTAAAATTATGACCCAGTTGTATGCAACGTAACTGCATTTGTGAATGCCTGTTAAGTTTTAAATATTAACAATAATTGGGGTTTAGTGGAGTCCCTAGAGCTGCCACTGCACCTGCTGCACCATTCAAATCATGTCCCTTTTAACTGCAGGGTAACTGCAATTGTAACTGTCTGTTTAGTAGTCAGATGTAGCAATATGACGTGTATAAAGGAGTTCTGCCAACTTTTGGGCCCGGTGCTACTGCACCTGCTGCACCATTCAAATCATGACCTTGTTGTCTGCAAGGTAACTGCACTTTTGGCTTTCTGTTTAGTAGTAAAATATAGCATAGCTCTTGTATATTTATTTTTAACGTGCCCTGTTTATTACAACATTTAGAATTTGATCATAATGATTACGTCGAAAAAATCAATCCAATATTGCCTACAAAGTTCAAAGGAAGGTACTGAGGCATGAATAGGAACTGCCACAAAGTTCTAAGGCTAAAGCATCTGCTTTACACAACTAAGTAATAAAAAGCAAGCATTCCAGCATACAGTTAGAAGCTGTCTGCCTTTTCTGTGGGAAGAGATCTTATTTTGACAGTGAATAGGGCTTAAACAGTGAACAGCTTTAGTAGAAGTACTGTGAATGTGTGCAGCCAGGGGAAGTTAACAAAAAAATGAGGTTCCTCACAAAAGCGAATGAACACAGTAATTCGGTGTCAGCAACTGATAAGAGGCCCTTTTTTAAATATATTAAATACAAGAAATTTCACAAGCACAGCGCAATCTATTTGATCATTATGATCAAATTCTAAATGTAGTAATAAACATTGCATGTTAAAAATAAAGTTAATATACAAGAGCTATGCTATATTTTACTACTAAAAAATAGTTCTTCAAATGCTCCTACTACTACCAGTCACTTTATGATCATTCACAATGATTTAGCCAGACCATTGAACTAACTTCTCCAAGGTTCAAGGTTTCAAACCACATTAGGGTTTTGAGTGAGCCATGAGTAGCCTTGCTCATATGGATACATGAAAAAATATAAGGTAAATTCAATATAAATCTCATACTATGCAGCCCTAATTCCAGTCGTAGTTCAACCATAGAACATGATCTTGGCAAATTAGAAACACATTTTAAACATATGTCAATCAATTGATGCAATCCTGTATTTAGCTTATGATGGAAGTCAAAGACCCTACATGTGACTACTGACATTTACTCACTGCTTTACTTCATTGCACTATCCATAATCGTCATCTTTTGCTGTAATCCCTGTCATTTTTAAGCTGCCATCTAGGTTTCATAACCTAATACTAAGCTTGAGGGCCAGAGAAATGTGTCCTGTGGATTCTTGACTTAAAATGTGTTTTTAAAGCAATCTTCAAAGAGAATAGTTATGGGAATTGGCCTACACTCTATGGCCAAATATATTTAATGATAAAATATGGGATTGGCAAATGGTGGTTTAGAGACTGTGAGCAGGCGAAGTTGGGCAGACAACAGATATCTGGTTGGGGTTTAGCTGGAGTGCACTTAAGAGATATGCAACGGTGCCAGACTGTGTGCTCCATCCTCTGCCCACCTATGTACTCCAGCAACCCCAACAGCGACACTCAAGATTGCAGAAAGCTCCCTCCTGATCCCCTCCCAAAAGCATACCAATCCCGAGCAGGCCCAAATTACGTGGTAGAAATCTGCATCTGGCAAAGATCATCTAGAGCTGCTTGCTTGGGTGGTCCTGCCATCTCAGTCAAATTAAACTTTAAAGGAAAATTGAAAGACTAAAGTCCTAAAATTCAACCTTTCTCTCTTCTACATGCCTTGACTATAGAACCCTATTCGACCTACAAAACGAATTATCACCACCAAAAACTCTGCAAACGGAAACTGATCTTGTTTCACAAATCCACTGACATTATTTCTCTTCAGTGTATTGATCTGGTTGGTCATTGTTTTAAAAAGCGACTGTGTCTTGCACATTGAGGATTATTGGAGAGAAAAATTAGAAAACCTAGAATAGCAAGGAAAACATGCTGAGACTCTAAATGCCTCTGTGCAAATACTACTTTCTACAAATAATATCCTGTGCTAATACCATAGGACCCTGCAGAGCTTCCTATGTATAGGGTGTATTGCTAAACCACCAAAATCTAGTTATTTTCTACTGAGTCAAAATATGTGCACAGCAAATGATTAATTGTAATTTCTCTGACCACTTTCTATGGGAACGATTTTAGTTTTATGTTTTAGTTCTTAACGATAGCTGAGTGGCAGATTTGTCAATGCAACTTTTAAGATTTGTTTATCCTTCAGTCATTAATTATATGACGCCTTACACAGGCAGTGACCCGGCTCTTCATATGTTTCAGGTGATGAGTACCAGCACATTTTCAACTGAGGCTAAGGATCTCTCAGAAATCTCTGAGTACTCTGTGGAGGACCTTCCTGAAAAGCCAATGGTATGGACATTCGCAAATGTAGATTATACAACTTTTTATCTTGCACAAGAGATAGAATATAAGAAGACACGCAAACAGTTGCAAAGACATCCTGCATACAACCACCAGATGAGAAGTGAATTCACCAGATTAAAGTCATTCATTTCTTGGACGGATGTCTCGGCTTGGTCGCCTCAGGAGATGGCTAGCGCTGGGTTTGCTAGCACCGGCTTGAATGACAGCATCCAGTGCTTCTGCTGTGGGCTAGTTCTCTGTGTGCACCGTATCCGCTTGACTCCACTCAGCACCCACCGGAAAATACACCCTGACTGTGACTTCATTCAAGGTAAACAAGTGGGGAACATCCCTAAGTATGAGGTTCGGGTTCAGTTCCCAGAAGACAATGCGCCGGAGAGTGCGCGCATCTACACAGCTGTAGAGCAGAGAATGGCTTCCTTCAAGAGCTGGCCTTTCTATGCCAAGACTGATCCAGCTACACTTGCAAGGGCAGGATTCTTCTTTACAGGTAAAACATGTGTGTACTAAAATATATATACATTGTTAGAGACCACAACCCCTAACTCACACATCAACCAAGCAGTGCTCATGAGCTCACCCTTGAAGTGAAATGCAATTCGAAATGTAATTTTACATATGAGATAACCTATCATATTATCCTTAATGCTATGAAAGAGACCAAGCATGAAGTAATATTTCTTGGTTTGAATGTGTATTTTTATTTCATTACATTTTACTTTTAGAAGTTGTTACTTACTGGTATAAATATTGTATGGTCGTATCCACTGCATATATATGTATATATAATATATATACAAAAACATGTATATACACACATACACATCGATATAGGTATATAGCATATATGCTGATGTGTACAGTGTAATATGCTCTTTATTACCATTGTTTAGTCTGGTCAGGGGTCATGAATCTCAAGATGCGCAACATCGAATGGGTCACTCCACTCCCTTAATACTGGTAATAAATAGCATCTTGCACTCTGCACTTCTGCATAAATGGTTTATGTCACTGCAATCTTTCATGTGCATTTGTGTTTTTTAAAAAAAATAAGTTTTTTTTAAACAGAAAACATGATGCAGTGAGTTAAATGTTTTCATTAAGGTAAATTGACATGGTTAATGCCTTAGGAGTTTGGTGATATTGTGGAATTTGACTTTTGCACTGTGGTAATAAATGTGTAAATATGTATTTATCAGTACAATTGCTCTAAATAACGTTATATTGGGCAACATTCATTTTCACTGCCATGACATAACACTAAATATGCATGTCCATAAAAAACTGAAGTTGAAAGAGAGTTAAGATTGATCATAGTGTCTTCAATATAAAAGGGGAAGAAATCCCTCAACGTTAAGGTGTTACTTTCACAGTGTGTCTGAACCCTGCTGTGCGAAGTCAATTATCTCACGCCCCTTTTGTTACTTGGCAAATTTAATGTTTATAAGTGTGACAAAATGTCCCATGATGGCCCCATAACATTTTTGAAGCACACACTGTTGAGCAGTGTAGAATGGTAGTTGAATGGATGCATGAAAGTTGGTACATTCTTATATATTGGTGGTTGTGCAGGTGCATGGTGGTAGAACAATGGTGTTGGTTTGGACGTATGATGCTTACTGTGTTGGTGTATAGGTGTAGCTGTAAGACTATGATGAAGGCTGTGCCCCCTCTGCTTTACTTATGTAAGCTTGTAATGTGATGTAATTCAGCCAGATTCAGCCTTTATATATAATTGTGTAAAATATTTATGATTGTGTGACTAAGGGGCCAATTGGAAAGGTTACTGCGTCGCAGTGATTTCTGAGTGCCAGGTGCTATGAGTTTTGGCAGATAGTAAGACGGCCTTTGCCGCACCCTCAGCCATGTTAGTGATTTACATTGTGATCTCGTAGCACAGAGGCCCTAGATCATAACCTTCAATTTTATCTGATTGACGTTGAGGTGGTTGTTGGCACGGTTATCTTTCCACCTCCTTAAGTTGGGCATCAAAGGTGTTTTGTGTCCTCACCAGTAGAATGGAGTCATCAGCATAGAGAGGCAAAGAAATATGTGGTTTCCTGGTTTTTAGTACACCTTGAGGGGCTTTTGATATATCAGTGTAACTATCATCTGTATGTAGATTAAAAAACATCAAAGCCAAGATGCAACCTTGCTTTCCTCATCTGTTGGTGGTAAGCAGTTTGTTTCTAGTTCAACTGATGTCTGTTTGACGTGCTCCTTTAAGTTTAGATGGAGGCTCTTTGATATTCTCATAATGTGGGGCATTCCCATTGTATCCCGTTGTAACCTTAGCATATCTCTTTCAATGAGGTCAAATGCACGGGAAAAGTTGAAGGAGACACCAAAGAGGGGGGTCTGCCTCTTGAGGCAGAACTCCCTTGTGATGGAATATAGGTTGGATATTTGGTCTATTGTAGACAGACAGATATCTTCTAAATCTGCCCTGGCATATTTATCTGTTGTTAACCTCTTTATGTTGAATACTAATAAAACCAAATTGATCCATAAATCTGCCCTGGATCCTACTTACAATATGATCATCTTTGCCCCATGATTGCATGTGAACCACAATGATTTTCATGAACAGTTTCCTTGATGTCGAAGAGGTGAAAAGGTCTCATATGGGATTGGATAGTTTTCCTTTCTTGTAGATCGGCATGATCATGCTTGTTTTCCAAGATACTTGAAAGCAGTCATTGTTCGTGAAGAGTGCAACGACTGCTAATAAAAGTGATGACCACCACTTCTTGATAGTTTTAAAGTACTCTGGTGGACAGCTGCATTGTTTTGGTTTTTTTAAAACTGTTTTTATTGAGGTTTTCAAGAAAGAAAGGAAAAAGAACACACAGTGATACAGCAATACAATTCCCCTAGGTAGGGGATTGCAAGAGTGCGTGTAGGTTCTGTACAGTCTATTGGAATTACATTGAAGAGAATACAGTGCGGCATCAACTTGAAAAGCATCTCGGATGTTAGTTTCCAATGTATTGTTTGTGTGTCTGTGAATTGCTGCCATGTGTAGGTGGAGGTAGTCACCCTACCGGTACATAACCCCCTGAACTGGAAATTAAGTAACCGCTGAAAAGTTCCAGTCTGCCTTCATGGCTCCTGAAATAGAGAATATTAAAGACATCAATTCCGCCTGGACCGCGTTCTCAGTTTCCCCTGCAGATTCACTTGATATAGTTGCTCCTGTTGTTCGTACACCAGTAAACCAACACAACCTAATGCCTCTTGGTATATGGCTGACCTGAGAACCCTCACCCACCAAAAGGTCCCTTGGTGGCATGCTTCATCATCGGGTTCTTCCTGCCCTGCTGCAGGACGGGGCGTGCTACGACCGACGGAGACATGGGAGCACTTTTGTGAAGCAATACTTTGTGCTATTGTGAGAGTGGCAGGGTCAGAAGAAAGAGTGAGTCTAAAAAATACCTGGCTATGTGGAACCTACACATTAATAATTCCTGTAGCTGGTATTGTTAAAATGGGGGGGGGGGGAGAAATATGCACTATGATGAGTGGATTTCTCCTTGGTCTACATGTTTCAAGCCTTCCCCAGGCTTTTCCTCAGGAGCAAAGTAAATGATCCCCCTAACCACTCTTGGTTAACCTAATTGGTCCCCCTGATTAGTGTCAAGGTACAAGGAGCATTTAAACATGCATAAATACAATACCCAAACAGTATAACTTGTCTATGCAATCTGGAAAGATAAAGTAAAACATGACATAGGTTATTATTGAATCATAAACTCATTGGATAACTTTATCACCAAATTAGTGAAAAGAAAATGTGATATATTTTTCATTTGTGCACGACTACTCAGTTCCATAATCTGTGAGTGTCGTGCTGCCCTTTTTCAATATGTAAAGACGAACTTTGACAAACTATACATATAACATAAAACACACACTCTATTCGGGTTCATATTCTTGGGATATCTCTTGATTCCGTAGTTCTCGCAGTGTTGCTAAGGGTGACTCGGTTTGGTGTGCCACTGAAATCAAGACAGTAAAAAAAAAAAAAAATAGAACGTACATGTTTGTAGCCTAATTTGGGCCCCATGGACCTTTCACGGAAGGGGAAAGACACTTGTAGTCAAACACTATGAAAGAAAAAAGACATCAGGTTTTAGAGTAAAAACAGAAGAGACTTTTCCAGCCTCTTAGGGAATGCTCGTTGCCCAGGGGTTCGGCTGTGCCATAGTCATGTCATCAAAGCTGCTCTCTCACCCATTTACTGCCTGCCCGTGGCTCCAACGAACGCTATCTGATTGCAGTTACTCGGTGACTTTCTGATTGCCAAGCACGTGCTAGAGCGCTGACCTTCAAAGATGAGTGCCTAAGGTGGCATCACTGGCTGGTTTGTTCACCGGTCGACGCCAGTTCGAATCCCGGCCCAGTGATTATTGCAGATGATTGTATTGTCTACAAAAATGAGTGCAAAATTAATGTCCTTGAACTATTTCATCTTTGATAGAGATATCTAAAAAGGAGTATTTAATACACCCGTCTTAATGATGTGGTGCTTTGGTGAAAGCAGGGAGCTAAACTTCAAACACAGGCGCTATATGTGGCATCACTTCCTGGTGTTATTGGGTCGATGCAGGTTTTAAGAAAAACAGGGAGCTAACCTTCAAAAAACGTGGCATCACTTCCTGGAATTACTGGTCGATGCCGGTTTTAATACAGGGCTTGGTTATGTAAACTCGGATTGCTTTTCAAACTGCATATTAGGTTTACAGGGCCTAAAAACCTGTCTTTAATGAATTGGCAATTTTTGTTATGCTATAAACAAGTATTGTTCATGGAAGGAGACCAGTCGAAATAAGGTATAGGTATGCCTTCACAGTACTAGGGTAGAGGGGATCTAGATGAGTTGGCCCCAGGGTATATCATCATTCATCCCCCTTGTGTGCATACCGAGGCTAAACATCCAGCATTGTTCCTTCGCAAACAAAAGAGTCTCTTTTCTAACTTGTTCTATCACTGTCCATTGTAGGTCCTGTGTATTGTGATTTTCCTCCATATAGTGTGAAGACATCTTAGGTGTTGCCTGTCTACACCTGACGATGCTCATGTGTTTGCATATTCGTGTCTTTACTGGGCATGTCGTCATCCTGAAATAGTGGAGCCCGCATGCGCACGTGATCATATAGACCACATTCTTCTTGTTACAGTTTGAAAATTGATGTTGTTCCCATACAGAGTTGTTGTTGAAGGTGCTGTTGTTACTCTTTTTGGTCAGGTGGCACACACTGCAATTTTTGATGGAAATCTACTGGCAGGTGCAGCTAAAACAAAGGAGTACAGTAATATGAGTTTTGACTCTGGGACTGGGCACACGTTATCTTTATACAAAGGTTATTCTGTTCATGTCTACAGCTAGGCTAATGCGAGAAAGCCTATATCTATGGGAAAGGAATGCATTATTAGGAACAGTATATTCGTTAACAGAGCAAGGCCTAACCTTAGAGAAAAGAACATTTCTACAGCCTGCCTCTCGAGTCAGGGCATACACAGCTTGCGACAAGATTCAAAATAGCAGCTGAACCTAAAATGGTGCAGCAAATGCTAACTTAAATGTTCCAACAGACCCTCCTTTTAGCATTTGCTAAACCATTGCAGAATTGGGAACGAAAAAAGATGTAAAATGTGTAGAAACAAAAGACATCAACATTCTTCATATATTCAGTATCGGAAATTGACATTGCAAGGGATGATGTAGTACCAAAAATGCCCTCATCAATCTGCTTCATGTCGGCAGTATCTTTTTGCAACATGATAGCAGTGCTAGTGTCAGGAACTGTCTTTTTATTTTTAGGAGTGAGAACGCCTATACAGTAAGTGCAGCAGGTAGGGAGACAATGTTTGCAAAGACAACATGTGAATATAATACCGGCAATCACAGCTAGAAAGATAATGATCTTTCAACCCCAGGACGTGAACATACCACAGAACCACCCAGAGAGAGTCCAAGTACCATTTTCCTGGTGTATAAAGGATGAAAGTCTATGCAATTTCTGTATGGCAGCATACACATTGGGGGCGGGGTCAGGTATGTACACACAGCAGCTACTGCCTATAATGCGACAGGCCCCTCCCCGATCAGCAAGGATAACGTCTAACACCATCCTGTTTTGTAAGGTGACGATCCTCGTTGCCTGGAGCTCAGCAGTGATATTGGTCAGTATCCCTGCTGTAGTATTAATAACCCCTTCCACAACTCTCTTGAGCCGACGAATGTTAAGGCTACTGGACATGGGGCCCCAAAAAGGTACGATACCCATCATGGCATCCTCAAACTGTTGTAAGGTAGCATCTGTTTGGTCTATAGCCTTTGTGTCAATGACCCTTCTCACTCGGGGACAAGTATACACTCCTACGCTGCAACTGATGGTCTTTATGGTAATTGGACGGAGCTATATACACAGGGGGCAGGAGAAAAGAGAGATAACACCTGCCCGACCATCCCCCCGGCAGCCAGACATAAGCTTGAGATCCACAGACAAAATAGACATTAGGGGGTGGTATTAAGGGCAGACTATAGGTTGTTCTGAACTCATATGTGGAATTGCATCTGCTCTCCCCTACTTTTATCCTCCCTGTCTCCTAGACACAGAAACTAGCTGTTGTGTTGACCGCTGACACTGGTATTGGCTGGTCCTCAGTAACATTACGAGCCTGGAAAGACTGGAAATACTCTGACGTGTTAAACCCTTGGAAATCAGCTATTTCTATTCAAGACCATGTTCCGTTCTTCATACTTTTGTATGCGTTCAGTTTACCAAACGCCTCATGGCCTGTCAGACCATCGGGGGGAGCCCTGTGATGGAAATGCACATCCTGTACTACAGTGCGAGAATCAGCAGCTGTCCTATCCAGAGTATCGAATTGGGGGTTTGAGCGCACCATACTGTAATGCAAACCAATCCTCGCAACTACTGATGTATGACAGTGGCATGGACAACAAGTTATCACTTTTATGAGTCACTGAGGGAAGTAATCCACAAACCCAATAATTAGTTGTATTCAACACCTCATGAGCCTGATGTAGCATTTGCATAAATACATTATCTTTCGGTGCTCTCCTTTATGAGGAATCAAAGTAGCAAACGTGTTCAGGGGGAATCGGTGTTGTACCAACCAAGGAATGATAAGGATACTTCTCTTCCAGAAACCAGGATATCCCCAGTACAATTATTAACCCAATCACAACTACTATTTTACTTTTTGTGGACCAATCCCGCACTGGACGCGGTGGTGCGAACGGCTGTTCCTCCTCAGTCATAGGTCGACAAAATGGATACATTATGAAGCAAAAAGGGGAATGCAGTTAAAGCAATAACGGGGCAATTGTTTCCAGTGTCCGTCTGAGCCTCACTGGTAGACTCCTATTGTTCATCAACGGTGGCGCTCTTGAGCACCGGCGGTGGAGCTGCTCAGTCCTAGCTCTTGATGAATCCCACACTGTCCAGGATAATGTACCCCCCTCCAAGGGAGCACGTTCGATCTATCCTATCCAATGCCCGAACAATGCACCAATCTCACCTCACTCTAAACGAACACTGTTGGTACTATAGGCGAAGTACACTCTGACTTGCGCAGTCCATCCCTAACTAATCTGACTTTTCCTTTGGTGCACTGTCCTTCACTCGAGGACGCAAATTGTACCTGGTGACTCCAGGCACAGAGGGGTCAATAAAAAGGGGCTCAGGCACATAGGGGTCAGTGGAAAAGGGCTCCTGAATTGCTCTGACCTCCGGGGGCACTGCGCATTTAGCACCTCATTATTTTCGGCATCCGTTTGGGTCCATGTTAGAAGCGCATTGCTGAACGGGATGAACTGGGGGATGAATCCGAATGCCCTCCCTTACCCACTGATCATAGGGCAAGGGCAGGGGTACTCTGCGGCAGTGATGTGAATGAATCCAGTTCTTTCGGCCGGCCACCTTTACGGCTGTGCGGGTAGCAAGGAGGACCTGGACAGGCCCCTTCCAGCGGGGCTCCAAACTCTTTTCCCGCTGGAAGTTCTTCACCAGGACAAAATCACCAGGCCAAATATCATGTCCAGGCCCCTCGGGTACAGGTGGTAGGGGGTCATATATCTGTTGGTGAATAGAAGGCATACTTTTAGTTAACTCACACAGGTAATGTGTCAGCAAAGGATACTCAATTTCCGACAAATTACGCAGTCGCGGGACACCCCAGACATTTGCCGGGCGTCTGAACATGACCTCGTAAGGTGACAATCCTGTCCTAGAATGTGCTGTTGTTCTTGTGGACAAAAGGGCTAATGGTAAAGCATCTGGCCACTGCAACCCAGTGGTCTCCTGAATCTTTGCCAATTTCAGTTTGAGAGTACCATTGTAGTTCTCAAACAAACCTGCTGACTGGGGGTGATTCGCAGCATGGAACTTCTGTCTGATGTGTAGTCCCTCGCAAACTAGCTGAATATCCTTGGCATTGAAATGAGTTCCGTAATCACTCCTGATCAAACGGGGCAAGCCGAAGCGAGGAAAGAACTCCTTCAGGAGTATCTTTGCAGTCGCAATGGCTGTATTCTCTTTAGTGGGGAAAGCCTCAAACCATTTACTGAATGCACAAACAACCACCAACACATACTTCAAATTATTGACCCTGTCCATTTCAATAAAGTCCTTTTGAAGTACCTCAAAAAGGAAAGTGGGAGGTGCAAAATTACCGGGTGGTATAGGGGTACCCTTGCCAGGTGTGTGCCTCATGCACACAATGCAGTATTTTACTAAATGATTAGCTGTCTTGGAGATGTTGTCATTTTGCCATATGGGGTCTAACAACTTGCAACTACCCTTAGCACTGATATGAGCTGAGCCATGGGCCATTGTCACTACAGGAAGAACATATGCATCTGGCAGCATCCATCTCTGCTTCCCTGACTTGTCAATCCAATATCCTTCATCATTCAAATTCGCTGTAGTTTCTTGCCACACCGCTAATTCCTCCACCGTGGCCTTACTCTGGGTCTCCTTCACATTTTCTAGAGTATTCTCAAACATGGAGAACTCGGGCACCCACCTGGCGGGACCTGCTACAAACATTCTTTTCATCTTTCTTCGGTCTGTTTTCTTAGCTGTCTGATCGGCAAAAGCATTCCCCTTACCCACATCGTCAGTAATTTTCTTATGGGCTCTGTACTTCACTATGGCCACTTTCTTAGGGAGTGTCAAAGCGGACAGAAGCCTATGTGTAGGAGGACCATGCTGAATGTGTGCCCTGTGGGAAGTAAGGAACCCTCTCTCTGCCCAGAGCTGCCCAAAATTATGGGCGACCCCAAAGGCATACTGGCTGTCCGTATAAATATTAACACCAGTCCCTCGCTCTACTCACAGGCTTGAATAAGGGCGACTAGCTCTGCAGCTTGGGCCGACTGATAGGGAAATCGTGATGTCTCAACTACAGTGCATAGTGTTGTAATTACGTATGCAGCAGTTGTAGTGCCATCTGGTAACTTAAAGCAAGAGCCATTGACTTATAGTTTCTTTTGGGGGTCAGATAAGGGAACATCAGTCAGGTCTACCCGTCCCTTCATCTCTTCCTCTATCCCAAAGATACAATCATGTATGTCAATCTCCTCATTCTCAGAAGGGAGGGGTTGTAACGTGGCTGGATTCAGAGTGGCACAGCGTTTGATCGTAATGTGCATTTGAAAGAGTGTTAGCTCATAACCGGTCAGACGCACACTGGTGAGGTGCTGTGTCCTTGTCTTATTCAAAAGTGTATCCACAGCATGGGGTACCATGACTGTGAGGTCAGTATCCAGTACAAGTCCCGCCGATTGTCTTATTGAGACAGCCACAGCCGCAACCGCTCTTAGACAGCTCAGGAGGGCTTGGGCGCCTTGGTCAAGTACAGCAGAGAAATAAGCACACGTTGCTTATCCCCAAACTTTTGTGTTAAAACAGAAAAGCGCACAACCACCCAGCTCATGGACGCACAATACGAAGCACTCCACATAATTAGGGGTCCCAAGCACTGGAGCTGAGAAAAGCACAGTTTTTAATTGCTCATAAGACTGATGACACTCTGGTGTCCAAGACAGGGGTTCATGCACATTTTTTTGTGTTAGGGCAAGCAGGTGCTTAATAAGCAGCGAGTAGCCAGGTATCCACTGCCTGAAATAGAAAGTGATACCTATGAAAGCACACACATCTTTCTGAGTTTGTGGGACAGATATTTTAACAATAGTACTGAGGCGCTCAGGGGTCAGTCTCCTACCCTACTTCGACAGTAGGTGACCTAAGTAGGTGACCTCCTGTCGACAATACTGAAATTTGGAAAGGGATACCGTATGACCATGGTCAGCTAGATGAAGCAACAATTTAACCGTACTATCTCTGTAACTGAGGCGATGAGCTGGTCATCAACATATTGAAGTAATACATTACCTGTGGGGAGCGACAAGGAATCCAGCTGGCTTTTCAATGCCTGACTATAAATACTCTGACTTTCTGTAGAGCCTTGAGGAGCGCAACAGAATCTAAAACGTCTGCCAGCTAGGGTGAACCCGAACAGATATCTGCTATCAGGATGAATGGGAATACTGAAGAATACATTTTTCAAGCCAATGACAGAAAAGAATTTGGCAGAAGAAGGAATCATCATCAAGAGAGTCGTAATGTCAGGGACCCTCGGAAACTGAGGAATCACTGTTTTGTTAACTTCACGCAAATCAATCACAAAACGGTAAACATCTTTGTGATACTTAGAGGGACCCGAAGGCGTCCGTTTGAGAATCGGAAGAATAGGGCTATTACAAACATTAGCAGTCGTCTTCTCAACCACTCCTTTCTCAATCAAGTCTTGCGCAATTTGAATCAAAGCTCGCTCACCTGCCTGCGGTATCTTATACTGAGGAATGCGGGGTAAAATAGCACCTTATAGCAATAGATTGTGGCATGCAATTTCTTCAATAGATCCAGACCCATTAAATTTTCTCCACAATTAGACGTCAATAAGAACAGCGAATCCACAGTGAAAGGGCAAATAGTCAATGCAAGAGGTTTAGAAATTGGTCTTACAACCGGTACACCAGAAAAACCTACCGAAACATTATTATGGCCAATCAGAGCCGCCCCAGGGACCATGAAACTAGAAATAGAGCTATTCGTTGCACCTGTATCCACCAAAAACTCCATAGTCAAACCATGCACATCCGCACTAACATACATACCACGTTGATCTACAGGTATTGGAACTGGTCCCTCACTCTGTCCCTGGCTGCCCTAGCTGTAATACATCCCTGTCACCTATTCCGTACCATAGTCATCATGAAAATACTGTTTGCCCCGAGGGTCATCAAAGTCATTTTGATCAGTTCGGCTCTCCAATGTCCCAGCTGTCTGAGCTCCATCCTGGCCACCGTCCCCTCAACCCCGTCCACGAGGCCCTTGCCCTCTTTGGACCACCACCTTCTGCAAAAGCACAGGTCACTTGCTGTGTCAGTGCCCCTCCTCCTTGCAGTACGCACACTGATGCGGTCCTACAGGCGTAGCATTCCTGCTAGTACGGGGAAGCTGCCGGGCCATACCACCACATCATCTACCACTCCCTCGAGAAGCCTGTTGCAACAACACTTTCGTCTTCGAATCTTTATGCTTTTTCTCCACCTTCACCTTCTCCTCGTTGTCCCTATGCTCATAAAACTGTGCCATAATCAAGATAACAGAAGGAGAAGATGTGGACCAGGTACTCTCGGAAGCCTGTAATCGAGTTGCAATCCCAGGGAACAAGTTGGAAACAAATCTACTAACAAACAAACGCACACTACCTTCAATTGACAAGTCCTGTCCACTATAATCTAGAAACACAGACAAGCCGATTGCTTGTCCCAATCAATCTTTCGGGTGGAATAAGGAAATGCATATAAGTGATAATTTTGCCAGGCAAAGCAAATATCTCTGCTTAGGCTTCTCACCAGGCTTCCTCTCCTGGTCGCATGCTTTAATTTGATCCCACATACCACCCAATTCCACAACGTGGTCCTGTGTGTTTTCCTGTCTCCAAATATCAACAGGAACCAATAAACCAAATAGCATTTCAATATCGTCAAGCGTCATCACTGTCGAAGAAGCTGCCTCAGTCAATTCTTTATATTATGCAGTAGGATTTTTTCTAGGGTCTGGTAACTGAGTCTTAAGGGACAACAAAACTGCACTCCTTTTCCATGAAGTATAAACCCACTGTCCTTGGAAACGGGCTGCTACCCCTGGTCTAGTAACAACATCATGCTGATCCCGTAGCTCTGGTATTTCAGGGTGATATATGGGGTTGGACCTCCCTCATCAGAAACTGAAATACCATACTCGGGCACTTCTCAAGCAGCCTACTCCGATAAGCAACCAATGTCGCAACATTACCAAAAACCTGATGAGGCACCATATCAGCAACTTAGACATGATCCTTAATATCATATATAATCTGTAGTGTTGCGCCATTGAAACACTGCTCCCAAAGCCCAATCAAAGTAGCCGGCATGTGTTTAAGGGCATGCTGCTGCACAAAAGGCTCATAATCTTTCATCACATTCCACACATCCTGCACACCATAAATGGGATTCCTGGCCTACTGCGCATCTTGATTAGCTACTACGTGTTTTTCTGCCTCTCCCACGCCAGATCGTATCAACGTTCGCCCTAATCGTTCCTTGAATTTTGTCCAGTCTCTATCTTCAGGGCTGCGTACTGGTGTCCCAATACTCTGCAATGTCAGGGATTGGTGGATAACAGTGGGAGTGATAACAGAGGTAGTGGGCATTAATGTCGCTGCTGGCTGGGTCGTGGGCGAAAGGGATGCAGGAATGCTGACAGTCGTAGGTGCCACAGATGGCGAAGACAAAGAAAGGACAGGAGGTGCCGTGGCCAAGGTAGTCTGATCAACAGTAGCAGAAGCAGAAAAAGCAGAGGCAGAAGAACCGGGCAGCTGGGCCTGTGGGGGGAAAAACGGGATATACCCTCTCCGGGGCATATGGAGGTGGGGGTCGAACATCTAGCAATTCTTCTATGAAAGCATCATTTACCTCTTGGGCTGCATAAGATTTATCAATATTCAGTCGAAACCTCCTATCCTCACACTCAATTCCTATCTCCTGCTTCTCTCTATCATGCGCTACAGCTTTCTGAGTCAATGTCTGCATTCTTCCCTTCTGGGCCTCTTTCTCTGCTTTCATTCACCTCTGTTTAGCCTCTATTTGCCATGTTCTGAGGGAATCAAACATAAACTGCCTACTTCTTCTTGCAAACAGCTTTTCCTGTAAAAACCCATTTTTTTATTACTCAAAGGTGCCCGTCAAAGACCACTGTAACTTGGCATTGTCCCTTGTATATTTGTGCCATAATGTACTAAACATAATAGGGCAAAGGCCATGTTTTACATACGTATCAAAATTCTGTGTCTTCTGGAGGCGCTGGCTGACTTTCTTCTAGTCGAGCATCAGCAGAACAACAACGACAACAAGAAACGACTAAAACAAGGCATTTTCAAAAGTAAGCCAAATTCTTTATGTTGCCTAGCGAAGTGTTCAGAAACACATGTACGCACAGCGGTCCTCAGACCGTACCAAAGACAATTCAAAATTGGTCCTCAGACCATACCCAAGACAAAGCAAAATGGTACCATATCCACAAAAAAACAAATCAAACTCACCTGGTGCACACAGTTCAAACAAATTTATTCTCCACTGCCGACTCTTCGGACCAAATGGTCAGATCCAAAGGTTTCGCCTTTCGGGACCCCCGTCGGGATGATCGCTGGGCGAGGCACTGCCTGGTCAGACAGACATGGAAGCTGCAAGTTCAGGACTCTTTCATGCAGGGATCCCTGCTCCACCCGTTCGACCTGACGATGATCCGACCTCCTCTCCCGTTCGCGTGCGAGGATGGGTCACTCAATAGAGTCCCTGTTCGGGTGCCAACTGAAGGAAGTGACCCGATTAGGGTCACCCGGGTCACTCCTCTCAGCCGTCCATACAAATGAAGAGTCGGTCAGACAGTAGAGAATACAAACCAAGTATATTTTATACAGATACACTTGAGCGGAGTCCGGTCTGACTAGCCTCCTTGGATTGCTGCAGAGGTACTGACTTCAGCAAACATAGAGATACAATATGTACACTTTCTGAACCAAGAATGTCCCACTCATAATGGAAATCTACTAGCAGGTGCAGCTAAAACTAAGGAGCACAGTAAGATGAGTTTCGACTCTGGGACCGGGCACACGTTATCTTCATACCAAGGTTATTCTGTTCATGTCTACAGCTAGGCTAATATGAGAAAGCCTCTATCTATGGGAAAGAAATGCATTAGTAGGAACAGTGTATTTGTTAACAGAGCAAGGCCTAACCTTGGAGAAAAGAAAATTTCCACAGCCTGCCTCTCGAGTCAGGGCATACATAGCTAGCGACATGATTCAAAATTGCGGCTGAACCTAAAATGGTGCCACAAATGCTAACTTAACATGTGCAATGCATGAACAGTACAGCTAAAACATTTTTATTCCAACAATGGTGGGTTGACATATGATATTGGTTGGGTGGATATAAGATGGTAGTGTCCCTGCCTACCTACAGTCTCTCTGTGTGGCAATGTACTGCCACTCGAGTCCTTGAATGTGACTCCCATATCTCTTTCAACACCTCTGTGACCTCACCTTACTGCAGTGCCTGGGTTCTACCCTGGCCCAGTCCCAGGCCAGCTATGTGTGCCCCTCCAAACCTCTGCAGGCACCAAATGCCGAATTATCCTGCCCTCATTGCCCCATATGTGCACTCGGCCTTTCCTAAATCCCCTTTCTGTGCAGCTATCATTTGAACCCCTCCATATGGTTTTACCCACTGCACCTCCTCTTTGCTTCCCTTCCCCACCCCTGTTGCCCCACTATGAGCCTCCCTCCCTCCTATACTTCATCTGCTTGTCCACTGCCTCCACTGCATCCCTGGTTTGTGCTACTAAGCTTCTGCAGCCATTTGTTTTCCCCTGTCTATCCCGCTGGCTTCCAATCCCACAAGGTCTATCTCTTTATGTGTTCCACATTCTCCCCGCTGCCCTTCCAAGTGCCCGCACTCTTGCACCCGGTTGCCTGTTATGTGCTCCAGTTCCCTGCAAGAAATAAATAAAAAATACATGAATACTAATGAACTGGTGTACGGGACCGCCTCTACAAAAGCATTCACGTCTTTATTTCTTTCCAACACACACAGTGAGGAGAGAAGCTCGGCTATGTCCTCTGCAGTCAGTCATCATCTGCCAACATTCCAGAACGAACAGCTGATGACATGACAGTAGATGACCATCATGTACAGTGTCCATAAGCAGACAAACCAAAGCGCAATACACAACACATCTTCCCCCTTTTAAACAAACACAACATAAGTTGATGCCTATACAAAACAAGAGAGCATACTAATAAGACGAAATAAATTAGGTACTGTAGGAAAGTAGGATCTGTTTTCATGATCACCCCCACTTTTTGCTGGTGTCATTATGTTTTTCTGAATAGTCTGACTAGGATCCTTTTAATCAGGACCCCAGTCACTATGCTTCTTCCCTAAATTGGACATGGTGAGTACTTGGGTACACCGCAGATTAGCTACTGATGTACCCTGATAAGTCCTTAGTATATGGTACTAAGGTACCCAGGACATAGGAACACCAGGGGTCCCCCACGGGCTGAAGCATGTATTGTGCCACCCATGGGAGGCCACTCAAATTGTGACGACAGGCCTGCCGTTGAAGCCAATGTAAGCTGGTGCTAGCACCACGGGCGACAGCTATATGTTTCCTTATATCTGAGGTCACTGCACTTAAAACATATAAATCACCCCTAAGGCAGGTCTTTCAATTCTGAAGGTAGAGTGCTCGGTTATGTGTGAGGGTCCCCCTGCATAAGGAGGACACCCCTACAATCCACGGAGTCCATTCTCCCGGGTTGTAAGTGCATCAGCCATTACGATACATAGAGTGGCCATGCGTCATTACGTGATGGCTAACTCTAAGCTGGCTGTAACGAGTCCTGTCATGTTTGGTATTAAACATGTTGGAATCATACCTCCAACGCCACAAATGGTGTTGGAGGTATGACTCCATGCCCCATAGGGCCCCATCGGTGAAACCCTTGGTGCTTTCCAGACCCCGATAGCAAACTATGGCTGATGCTGACCAGAGACACGATTCTGCCCTCCTGCTGCTGAGCCATGCTTGAGCAGGGGAAGGCAGGACAATAGGTTTCCTGTCACAGGGAGATGTGACCACCACCCAGACAGGTCTTAGTGTATTGGGATAGGGCGGGATGCTTGCCAGCACCACTAGACTGCTTTGAAGGGCACATTTGGTTCCCTCTTTGAATACTCCAGTTCGAACCAGTTCAGGGAGCGGTTGGCTCCCGCTCTGGTGCAAAACTGTACAAAGCACATGGGAGTATCCTCCCCATTGTCCAGCCCCACCTGTGGGAGGGACCGCTGAATCGTTCCAACCCTTTTCTTAGGGTACTTAAGGGCTTACCTGTTGGTGGATCTGGTGTGGGACAAGATTCAGATCCGAAATCACTTCATGTTCAACCATCTTGGCACTTTGGACTTTGCTTTGGGAACTGAGACTGCAACTGGGAAGACTCCTGCTGCTCCTGGTCTCGTCATCCTGCCACTCTTCTGCGTCTTCTGTGCCTTTGCTCCACACTGGTTCTTCTACAGGCCAAGGAATCTCCCTTGAAGTGAAGGAGTCACTTCCCTGCATCACCAGGCACCACAGTGAAGCTGACAGGTCTGCTATTCCTTAGCTCCTATGGACTTGGAAAGGTTCAGCAACATGGGTGGTGGTTCTCCAACTCATTCAAGGCCTGCACTGTCTTCACAGCAAGTTTGAAGCCAGTATCCCTCCTCAGAACCGCTGGAGCAGTACCCCTTTGCACCATGCCGACTTGTCCTTGCCAAGGCTTGTTGACTCTCTTCACCAGAGATCTTTGGGCTCCAGGAAGTTCCAGCCTCCAGCATCTCTTGCAACCAAGATCTTCGTGTGACCGCATCCTCTGCACCGTGGGCCTTCATCATTTGGTGAGCTGCTCGAGGTCCTTTTGCGACTCCTGTGTCTTCGGCCCGTGGGCCCTCTTGTAGGTCTTCTTTGGCTCCATTGGGCTCCCCTGCTTGCTCTTGAAGTCTGACGACTGAGCTGGGTCAGCTCATTAACAGCTCCTGGTCTTCCACAGCGTCGCCCGATCCGCACAGCTGCAGCTCTAAGGTCACCGTTAACTAGCCCGCATCTCCGACATCGGTGAGCATTGGTTGCACTTGTCTCCTGGTCACTCCTGAGTGGCATAGACTCTGTCCCCTCTGCTTGCAGGTATGTTTCATCTTGAATCCACCTTTGGGTTCCACAGAACTCTTTCACCTTCTTCGCCAGTGGCATCTTCACTGAAGTCCTCCATTGTGATCTACGGCGCTTTCCGATATCACTTCACACCTATGCACCTGGCTTCCCTGGTGTAGGTATCCTGGTTCCCGGGTTATCCACGGGTAGGGTGAATCTCCAACCTTCCATCTTCCTGTTAGGGGTTTCTTCAGGGTCATCTGGGAAGGGTCCTTATTAAAAACTGCAACAACAGCTTAAACTTTGACTTGTATTGAGCATGTGGTCGTGTTCCATCTCTGCACACGGCTTCCCTTGGGTTTCTGGGTCCCTACCTTGGGTGGTTCCTTGGGTCCCTGGCTCTTCTATATCTTCTGGGTCCAGTCTCGCCAAAGGTTGTGGTTCGCATTCCACTTTCTCAGTATATGGTTTGGTCTCCACCTGGAGACCACTGTGTATTTGTGCTACTTAGGTGTTCTATTACTAAAGTATTGTGTGTATTGTGATTATATCTCCGGGTAGGAGATATTGCAATGTGTTAGTGAGTGTTTACAAGAAATACATCTTACTATAACTACACTGTGTTTCTTTTTCACTTAACCTACACTATATGATGAGTACTGGTAAAATATGCTGCTTCACACTCCTCTGGACTAAACCTGAAGGCTGCTCTTCACAGCTACAACCTAGAGAGCTTTCTAAGGTTGTCTAAGACCACTAAAATCAGCATTAGGTTTGTCTGGATTAGTTCAGGGTGCTACACGTACATAAGTGAGTACCATAATCTAAGCCAGCCTCCTACAGATACTAACCAAAGTGAGATAAACAAAAATAAACATGAGACCAGGTGAAGAATTATACACACACTTTTAGATGCAGTAAATGAGCCATACTTGTCTTAGAGAACATATTACATAACTTTTGTGGATGCAAAAGGATGACAGAAACTTCCCAGTGTTGCAATCAAATGGTATAAATTGAGCAACTAAAAGCAGAATATTACTCACACACATATTCCTGTAATGTTACTCCTAATACACCTGGCGGTGAGCTCATAAATTGCATATTATAGCAAATTAATTTGCCCTCTGCCAATAAAATTTACAAATTGGTACAGGGTCTCCAGGTATATTGTATTCTGATTTAAAATTTCCCTTTCCCTAATTTGTATTATTGTTACTTCATTCAACATCTGCTTTACCGTGGGATTGTTTTTCTAGTGTTGGTTTTTGTGCAGACTCAGTTTACTTTGCAGGATACTATGAAATTTCTGTGGATACATGGCCTCAGGGAATTTTTGAAATCTCTCACCACCAAAAGTTTTTCTTCCCGCATCGGGTGAACCTGCACTTCAGTGGGAGGAATGGAGAGAATATTTCACCAACTATATTTTGACTTTTGACGACCACGAAGACTTCACTCCGGAGAAGAAACTAAAGATACTTTTACACTGGTTAGGCACAGGTGATTTGAAAGTTTATAACCCCATTAACAAAAAACCAAGAGCGGCTGGCCAAAGGGACAGCCACGGCCGCTGCAGGTAAGAGCGGTGGGGCCTTCTGGGGGGGATTTCGAGAGACGACCACTAGGAAAAATTAAATAAATAATGCATTTTCCCTTGTGGTCATCTCTCGAAATCCCCCACAACCGGCCCCACCACCCCATCGCTCTTTCCTGGACGGGCTGTGGCTGCAAAGGGGTTTATATAAGAATGCTCTTAAGGATTAGATCACCAGTTATAAGCCCATGGTTTGTGTTGCTGTGGATCGCTACAAATATTTCCACAGAAATCAGGGTAAAGAGGAACCCGTTAAGGATTACGTGTCTGAGTTAAAGAATCTGGCCCTCACATGCTGTTTTGGGGACCTGCATGATGACTTTATTAGGGATCAGATCGTGATGCAAGCCTCTAATCCAGGTATCCAAGACAATCTGTGGGTGAAAGGAGAGAGTCCTCTCTAGGATGTCATTGACATTGTCAAGAGAGCTGAACTTATGGGCTGGTGTGTGAAGGCTGTCATTTCGGTAAACAAA
Organism: Triturus cristatus; assembly: GCF_964204655.1. Taxonomy (NCBI): domain Eukaryota; kingdom Metazoa; phylum Chordata; class Amphibia; order Caudata; family Salamandridae; genus Triturus; species Triturus cristatus. The sequence continues at coordinate 500,627,375 of NC_140581.1, forward strand.
GAAAGGTAAGAAGAGTCGATTGTAGCGAAAGTTGTTGGAGCCAAAACGGCAGCTATGCACAAGAAGAGAAATCAGGAAAAATCTGACGTAGAAAGTCAAATTCCCAAGGGTGATAACAGAAGACGTTGTTACAGATGCGGTAGTATCAACCACCTTGCCAATGACAAAGGATGCCCTTGAATAAAACAGAAAAGTGTGGCATCATAGGTCATTTTCAAAAGATGTGTCAGAGAAAAATCAGCAGCTCAGTCAACTTGGTCAATCATGACAATATAGGTCAATCTAATATGTCAGCGGAAGAAGATTTGAACATGTGTGTACTTAGCATGGAGGACACACAATAAAGAAAGGAAGAAAAAAACCATATGCAAAATGCCTGTAGGTCGTGTTGACGTATCCAGTGTCGCTGATATGGGGTCCCCTTAGACCATTGTCAACGAACAGGTGCAGGAAGGGAAATTTATGCAGATGTTAGGAGGTCTATTAGAACAATCTGACATCAAAACCTTCAAGGGGGAATTATAGACATTGTGGGGTTTAGAAGACTTAAATTTCACTTTAAAAATAAAGATGCTATTGGGAAACTGTATTTTTCCAAAACGGGCCCTTCAGTGCTATGATGGATGGACCAGGGTAAACTTGGCATCACGTTGGACCCTAAAAGCCCTGAACCGGTACTTAAGGTTCAACCTGAGGAAGAGTTTGGTTGTGCTTTGTTGAAGTTTCCCAGGGTATTTTTGAGAGATTTAGGGAAGCTTAGAGGTTTTAGACACAAAATGTGTGTATAACAGGATGCCAACCCACAAATACATAAGGTGAGACACATTCTGTTTGCAATAAAAGATGAGGTTAAGATACAACTGGATAAACTACAGGAGGATCGAGTCATTGAGCAGGTTGAATCCTCTGAGTGGGTAGCTTCCTTGGTCATCACTAAAAGGGCTAACGGCAAGTTGAGCCTTTGCATTGATCTACACAACCTCAACAGTAATATTCTAATTGACCAATGTCCTCTACCCCACGTTAGTTAAATGTTAGCTCTTACTAAGGGTATTAAGTGGTTTTCCACTAAAGACATTAAGGCTGTGTATCACCAAGTTTCATTTCACCCGGACAGTAGAAGCCTCGCCACATTTGTTACGCCATTTGGGTGCTTTCAGTTCAAGAAAGTACCTTTCCGTTTGGATTCTGCTGCTGCAATGTTCCAGAGGTTTTTGCATGTAATTTTAAAGGATGAAATAACCTTCTCAAGTTCCAGGATGACATACTGATAATGGGTAAGATCAGGGAACAGCATGATAAAAAGTTCTTCCAGGTGTTTAATATTTTACAGGACAAGGGTTTAACTGCTGAGTACAATAAATGTAGGTTTCCATCCAAGTAAGTTGAGTATTTGGGTCTTCTAGTTACAAGTGAAGGTATCAAACCTAAAAGGGAACTTCTACAGCCCATCAGTAACACACTTGAGCCATGGAACAGGGAAGAGTTATGCGCCTGCCTTAGTTTAGTGGAATCATTTGCAAAGTTAGTCAAAACATTTTCTGCAAAAACTTATGTTATGAAACATCTTAAACAAAGGAACAAATTTGAATGCTCCAGTGCTTGTCATGATGTACTTTGTTCTCTTAAAATAGATTTGTACAAAGCTCTCTCATTACAGGGTTTTGACCCCTACCTAACCAATATTGTCACCACGGATGCACTAGAAGGCATCTTGGGGCTGAGCTCACACAGAACAATGTACAGGGACAAGAAGACACCATAGCCTTTGCATTCCGCTCTTTGACACCTGCAGAGGGGAAATACTCATTCATAAAGTGGGAGGCATTGGTGTGTGTCTGGTGGTTAGAGCACTTCAGGCAATATGTCCGGGGTAACAAAATCACTTTGCGCAGTGATCATAAGCCTTTAACCAAGGTATTACTACGATAGGGCTTCACGCTGCATCTCTGAAATTAGCTTGAATGCCTGTTCACCTATTTGACTTGAACTTCGATGTACAGTATGTACCTGGCGTCAAGAATGTTGTGGTGGATTTTCTTAGTTGTATGCCTGTACCCTTGAATGATGCTGATGAAGTCATGATTGAGGATTTTTTGTGTGGCAAACATACATGAAGAAGTGCATGGCATCACGTTAGAAGAATGGAAAGTAGAACAGGGACAGGATACAACACTTTTTGAGTGTGCCAGACATGATGTTTGGGGGTTGGCCAGAAAAAGGAAAGCTGTTCAAAAAGAGATGTCACCTTTTTGGGAAGTAAGACATGAGCTATCTGTAGAGAATTATTTAGTATTGAGAGGTAGAAGAGTCATTCCCCCCTTTAATTTGAGAACAAGGATCCTGTATATCCGCCAGGAAGGTCATTTAGGTATCGGTAAAACAAAAAACAGAGTAAAGAGTGGTATTGGGGGCTTGGAATGGATATAGAGATAAAGAGGAAGGTCAGGGACTGTATACTTTGTGAGAGTACTGACAAAACCCAGGTTACCCTTAGACCACCCATTCAGCTCATTCCCTGTCCCAACATGCCACGGGAAAGGGTTGGTGTGGACATAAAAGGTCCCATAGAGGAGCAGAATGAGCAAGTCTTTGTACTAGTTCTTTTTTCTAAGTGGCCAGAGGTTGAGGTGGTGCAAAAGGCCAACAGAGGGAACACCATAACGTTTTTAAATAACATCTCAATCAGAGAGGGTTTGCCCAAGAGTGTTAAAAGTAACAATGCTCCTCAATTTACTTCAGATAGTTTTAAGGCATACATGCACAGGAATGGTAGCGTGCTCAAGACTCCTCTGTGTATCATTCCGCAGGCAATGGCACTGTGGAACGGATTAACCGTGTTATCAGGAGTATAGTTCAAATAGCTAGCAACAATAGCTTAGCTTGGAGGAGTGAAGTACATAAAACGGTATGGGTATACATATTTTTTTTAACTGTTTTTATTATTACAGAGGTAGCCAGTACATTAGAACTTGTACATTACACATTATAAAGTTACTTTTCCGATACAGATGATAGCATTAGCGAGCAGTAGCATTGACAGTACAAACGTCTAAAGGTTATTTTAAGATGGGACAGAGGAACAGAAAACATCCCTCCGCCCCCGGGTATACAGAATTACTCCATGTAGCAGCACAGGTTTTAGCCCCTTTGACCTCATGACAGGTAGGTTGCCTGTGTCCAAGGATAATGTAGGCTGGGTGAATTGGTCAGCGGAGGTAGTCAAAGGAGGTAGTCAAAGGATATTTAGAGGAGGCACAGAAAGTATGTAAAAAGTATTATGACAAGAAACACAGCAGAACGGCTGTCCAACTGAAAGTGGTTGATTTAGTAAGGTTTAAGAGACGTGGTCACATTGGGAAAGACCAGAGTAGATTTTTGCAACCACTTTTTGTGCACAAAGGTTTTTGTAATGCAGCTTTACTGAGTGATGGGTTTGTGTGGTATTTCTCTGTGACTGCTGTTTGCAAATGGGTAAAGGGAGATAATGCACCTTTGGAAACTAGTAAGGATGGTACAACCAATTGGAACAGTGGATGGTGGTTTGAGGATGAGTGTGAATCGGGCGTTGAACTGGATCGTGAACAGGATCATAAAATTCACCTGGACTCTCAGGCGGAAGGAGAATTTTTTACTCCTTTAGAAGAGCAAACCCTTTAAGCTGCCAAATGGCTAGGGTAGGATGTCCTGTAGTAAGCCCAAACAAATTACCGGAATATGTATACGAGTAATATTCAGTTTTTAGTTGCTCAATTCGTACCATTTGATCCTAACTTTGGGAAGTTTCTGGCATCCTTTTGCATCTACAAAAGTTATGTAATATGTTCTCTAAGACATGTATGTCTCATTTACTGCATATACAAGTATGTGTATAATTCTTCAGCTGGTCTCTTATTTAATTTTGTTTATATCACTTTAGTTAGTACCTAATTTATTTTGTCTTATTAGTAAGCTCTCTTGTTTTGTATAGGCTTTAATGTATGTTATGTTTTTATGAAAGGACGAAGATGTGTTGTGTATTGCGCTTTGGTTTGTATGCTTGTGGACACTCTTGACCCTGTGCCTCATGGGAACAGTCCAGACCGAACTGCCAAGCCAGGTCCTCCCTGGACTGGAAACAAGCATCCTGGGACTGGTTTCTGGGTATTACCCTTCATCAGCCAGGCTAGCTTGACTCTAGTGGCACAGTGAGCAGGGGACCCACGTCTGGGAATACCCATCCCACTTAGGGTGAAAAGTGCTACTCAAACAAATGATGGACAGAATGCTGAATGAATCATACATTCACCCCCAGTCAAGAGATCTGGGTTAAATCCATTGTTCTTTTGCTCACAATGCTACCCCAGTTTAGACCCAGCCATATGCAAATTAGTCTTGACCCTGTGCCTCATGGGAACAGTCCAGACCGAACTGCCAAGACAGGTCCTCCCTGGACTGCAAACAAGCATCCTGGGACCGGTTTCTGGGTATTACCCTTCATCAGCCAGGCTAGCTTGAATCCAGTGGCATAGTGAGCAAGGGACCCACGTCTGGGCATACCCATCCCACTTAGGGTGAAAAGTGCTACTCAAACAAATGATGGACGGAATGCTGAATGAATCATACATTCAACCCCAGTCAAGAGATCTGGGTTAAATCCATTGTTCTTTTTCTCACCATGCCACCCCAGTCGGGCTGGACTGTTCCCACAAGGAACAGGGTCAAGACTGATTTGCATATGGCTGGGTCCAAACTGGGGTGGTGTGGTGAGCAAAAGAACGATGGATTAAACCCAGATCTTTGTGACTGGAGGTGAATGTTTGCATTGTTCAGCATTCTGTCCATCAACTGTTTCTTTTGCATATGTCGCCCTAAGTGGGAAGGGTATGCCCAGACGTGGGTCCCGTGCTCACTACACCACTGGATTCAAGCTAGCCTGGCTGATGAAGGGTGATGCCCTGAAAGTGGTCCCAAGATGCTTGTTTCCGGTCCAGGGAGGACCTGGCTTGGCAGTTTGGGCTGGACTGTTCCTACAAGGAACAGGGTCAATGCTGATTTGCATATGGCTGGGTCCAAACTGGGGTGGTGCGGTGAGCAAAAGAATTATGGATTAAACCCAGATCTTTGTGACTAGGGGTGAATATTTGCATTGCTCAGCATTCTGTCCATCAACTGTTTCTTTTGCATATGTCACCCTACGTGGGAAGGGTATGCCCAGACGTGGGTCCCGTGTTCACTACAGCACTGGATTCAAGCTAGCCTGGCTGATGAAGGGTGATGCCCTGAAACTGGTCCCAGGATGCTTGTTTCTGGTCCAGGGAGGACCTGACTTGACAGTTCGGGCTGGACTGTTCCCACAAGGAACAGGGTCAAGACTGATTTGCATATGGCTGGGTGCAAACTGGGGTGGTGTGGTGAGCAAAAGAATGATGGATTAAACCCAGATCCTTGTGACTGGGCGTGAATGTTTGCATTGTCCAGCATTCCGCCTGTCAATTGTTTCTTTTGCATGTGCTTCGTGTGAAGCAGACCCACGCCCACCGTGTGTGGTAAGAGAGGTTTTGGAAGCATTTCCATTTGCATAGGATGCTTTTTAAACCTATCGTTAGTAGGATGTCGATGAGACACATCTGAATTCTTTCGTTTCAGGGTGGGAGAATGAGACCAAGGGCCTAAGGTAACTGTGTAGTAGTTCAACGAGATTTCAATGTTGAAGATTACAAGTTTTTTTAATCTCATTCCAGAAATAGTGGAGCTTTCTGCAGTGGAATAACATGTGTAAAGGTGCCTGGAGAGTTTTGGCAATTCCAGCACGTCAGATTCCAGAAGTCCTAGTCTAGAGAGTTTCTCGGGGTCCAGTCTGCTCTGTGTAGTATCCGGTACTTCAAGTGTGAGAAAAGTATTTTTAAGGGTATATGTCCAGTTCTTTTTCCATGACTCATCATTTAAGCAGGAGACAGTGGAGTTGGGTGCTGAATCAATCCGTTTAGATTGGATTTCAGATGTGACGAATTTAGCAGTTTTTTCACTACCACGAAATGTAACACTCAAAAGTACATGTTATGTTATGTTAAAATTATTTATAAAGCACGCTTACACCAAGCGGTTTCATGGCGCTAATGTGGGGAAATGACAGAAGTATAGTGACAGATGTTCACTCGAATGCTTGAGAGAATAGAAGGGTTTTAAGGAGAGTTCTAAATCGGGTATATGAGGTTACAGACCTGAACTCGGTGGGAAGGGAGTTCCAAAGTTGAGGGGCCAAAAGAGAGAATCTGAGACCACCGTGTTTTTTCTGCTTAAAGGGGGGAACAACGAGCAGGTTCGAGTGTGAGGAGCGAAGTACACGTGAGGGGATATAGTGATGTATCATAGAGGAGATAAATGCCAGGCCTTGACCGGCCAGGGCTTTGAAGATTGTGCAACCCAATTTGAATGCGCAGCGTTTGGCCACCGGGAGCCAATGGAGGCTCTTCATCAGGGGACGGGCATGTTGATGTCTGGGTTGATGGAAGATGAGCCTACGGGATATGACCAAGGCCAGGAGAACTAGGGTAAGGGCCTCGGTGGTTAGGAATCTGGAAATTTTCTGGATTCTGCGTAGGTGGAAAAAGCAAGATGATACTACTGCGCCGATCTGGGATCTCATGGACAGATCTTTGCTTATGATGACCCCTAGGCTGTTAACGGATTCCGCCGGGTGTGGAGGGTTACCTAAGAGAGGAGGCCAGAAGTTAGAGTTCCAAGGATTGGAGGTGCCGCCAGTCAGGATTAGCTCGGTCTTGTCAGGGTTGAGCTTCAAATGATTGGCGTACATTCAGTTGCTGATGAGGTACATGGTAGACTGAAAGTTAGAGACTGAGGTGGTAGAGGAGTCGATTTTAAACACCAACTGAAGGTCGCCGGTGTAGTTGAAGGTAGTTACCTCACTGTTACGTAAGGAGCGTATCAGGGGGGACATGTACAGATTGAAAAGGAGAGGGGAGAGAGAAGACCCCTGGGGGTAGCTAGGCGGACTGCCTGGAAACGATTGTCCAGGAAAGAAGAGATCCACTTCAGGGCTAGTCCCTAGATGCCGGCATTGCTGACACGGTTGATCAGGAGATCATGATCGACCGTGTCAAAAGCTGCCGACAAATCCAGAAGAATGAGGGCCTGGGAGATATTTTGATCGGCCCCCTTCCTAAGCTCGTCAATGACTGCTAGGATGACTATCTCCGTAGAGTGAGCTGGTCTAAAGCCTGCCTGCTGGGGGTCAAGGAACAGTGAGCGGTCAATAAAGGAGCTGAGGCAATTAGCTACATGAGCTTCTAGAATCTTACTGAGTTAGGGGAGTAAAGAAATGGGGTGGAAGTTTCTAAGTATCAGGGGATCGGCGTTGGGCTTCTTGAGGATGGGAACAATTTCGGCAATTTTGAAGGTGTCGGGGACCGTGCCTTGCCTGAGAGAGTTATTGAGAAGCGCTAGTGGGGGGTCAGGGCAGATGGAAAAGGCTTCTTGTAGAATATGTGGGGGACAGCAATCTGTAGGGGAGCCGGATCCAACTTTATTTAGTAGGACAAGAATTCCTCTTTAGATATCAGAGGTATTTGATTCAGAACCTGGGGGCTATTGAATAAGATCGGAGAGTTTGTTGAAAGGACGGGAGGGGGAATGCTGCTTTTGATGGTAGCAATTTTCTCCATAAAATACACGTTTAGGGAGTCACATAGTGATTGAGAGGGGAGCGTTTTAGCAATTACTCTATCTGGCTGTGATAGTTTGTCGACTATGGAGAAAATGTCTTTAGTCTTGGTAGCTGAGTTGGTGATTTTCAGGGAAAAGTACGTAGTCTTGGTCTGGATGATGGAATTTTTATAGTCTTTTAAAAGACTCATATAGGTGGCTTTTTTTTCGGGATATAGTCACGTCTCCAACTATGCTCGGCTTGTCTAAGTGCTATTTTCTTTATTTTCAGCTCGTCGGAGAACCAGCGTTGGGCATCGTGAGGACGTTTAAGTTTGGATTTTTTAAAGGGAGCAACAATGTTGCTTGCTTACTTGAGCCAGTGCTTGATGTCAGCAGCCTGATTGCTTAGGGAATCCTGTTACTCAGGGAGGGAGGCTTTTAATAAAGTGCAAAATTCACCAATGTTGGCCCGGTTCCAGTTTCTAGCCAGGTGATTGCCCAGGAGAGGGGGTTTTTATTGGGGGAGTGCAGTCCAAGGAGAAGGAGATGATGTGATGATCTGACCATAGGCAGGGGGACATTAAGGGTAATGTAATTTCCAAGTTGGAGGTCCATACTTGGTCCAAGATGTGTCTCTTAATGTGGGTGGCGACGTGTACATGCTGGATACAATTTAGCCCAGACAAGAGGTCCGTAAATTCTAACGAGCTGGTACTCTCCTTTATGTCGGTAGGACAGTAATTAAAGTCTCCTATGATGATAACTTTGGCATTATTGATGACTAGTTGGGAGATCATTTCACCTAACAGTTGAGGGAAAGAGGGCATGAATTGGGGGGTCTGTAGAAAAGAGCACAGATGAACGGGGAGGGGGGAGAGTCAAATTTTAAAATGAGGCTGTCAACTCAAGGTATGCCAGTGACTACCATGGTGGTAAATCTGAGTTTGTGATGGATAATGGCAGCAACTCCACCGCCAGGTTTCTCAGAGGGTCTGTTGGCCTGAAGTATATAACAACCCGTAGGTACTGCTGCCAGGATGTCAGGTACGGATTCGGTGGTAAGCCATGTTTCTGACAGAAGAAGTATGTCAGGTTTATCGGAGTCGAGTAGCTGGAATATTTCCAATTGGTGTTTAACCAGCGAACGGGTATTTAAGTAGCTCAGTACCAGGGTCTTTTTTTTCTGGTGCAGGGGGGTAATAGGGCCTTTGTTTCTTTGAATTTGCAGGCGATCGCTGTTCGGACGGTAGGGCAGAGAGTTCAGGTAACAAATTCCTGGGATTGAGGATCCCTGTAGTATGCAGGTAGGTTTTAGTGCGGGAGTTGATGGGCCAATTTGCTTGTAGGTGTCTCAGCTCAGTTGCTGAGTAAGAAATGGATTGGGCATAGTGGGTTGCCCCTAGCCCCTGCCGGCCGCGACGGGAGCAGACGGGCTTGCCTTTGGTGCGCCTTCGGTGAGATCTGGTACAGGTGAGATATTTCATGTGCAAAGTACAAATATTTAAAAAAGCAGTGACGGTTGTACAAAGGTAAAAGATTTAAGAACTTTCAGCAATAGCAGCAATGTTTCACTTTTAAAGGAAGAATGCGCGAGTTTCAAACAGCACAACTAGCAGTATCACCTGATGTCAGGGTTCTGCCGTGTCCGCTGAGCTGCGCTCAAGCGTTGAACTAAATAGTGGTGAGGCGTGGAAAGCTAGTGCACTGACCCCTACCGGAAGTGCCTGCCCTGATTACAACTCCCAAGAAGCCCTCCGCGCAATGGCACTAGCCGCGTCGGACTGGGGCGAAGGGGTAATCTAGTACAGGTGAGATATTTCATGTGCAAAGTATAAATATTTTAAAAAGCAGTGATGGTTGTACAAAGGTAAAATATTTAAGAACTTTCAGCAATAGCAGCAACGTTTCACTTTTAAAGGAAGAATGCGCGAGTTTCAAACAGCACAACTAGCAACATCACCTGATGTCAGGGTTCTGGCATGTCCTACCTTTTAAATACACTGTGCCCTGCTCATAGGGTGACATATGTAATAAAAGGGAAGGTTTTGGCCCGGCAAGTAGGTGAACTTGCTAAGTTGAAATGGCATTTTAAAACTGCACACACATGGTCTGCAATGGCAGGCATGAGCCATGGTTAAAGAGCCACTGAAGTGGTGGCACAATTAGTGCTGCAGTCCCACAAGTAGCATTTAATTTAAAGGCCTGGGCCCATATAGTGCACTTCACTAGGGACTTATAAGTAAATTAAATATGCCAATAGTGGATAAACCAATGTTACCATGTTTTGAGTATAAAGCATATGCATGTTAGCACTGGCTAGAATTGGTAAAGGGACAAGAATCCTAAAGCCAGGAAAAATGAAGTCAGCAAAACAGGAGGTCAGAAGGCAAAAAGTCAAGGGAAACCACGCCACGCTAACAGATAAACATCCTTACAGCTGTAACGCCCTGAACGTCTCAGGATCGTTTAACAGACACGACAATGAGGACGCAACCACTAGTGAAGGGTTAGTTGTTTTAATGAAGGCAAATATAATACAAAGAATAAACAAGTTATAGTCACTGGAATCCTCCAGGCTAAGTACGTTACCAGCCCACAGCACGGATGGTCCTAACCGTCCTCTGCATATACGCCGGTCCCGGCGTATGACAACAGAGGGCAGAAATGAAATGGCCGACAATGCCAATCGGTAGGCTGTGAGGGGCACGAAGAGTGTTGGGGAGAATCGAGGAGTCAGGGAAACACCCAGCCGGGGTCTCTACCTGAAGGGAGCAGCCGCTCAACCTCTTCCTCAGACTGCACCGGGACGCGGAGTCACCTCCTGGTGATGCGTCACCGATACCCCAATCACAAGCAAGAAGACTGAACCGAGAGCAGCCGCTCGATCGATCCTGTGGACTTCCGAGTCTGTAACGCGGCAAACACCTCCTGGTGTGCGTTACAGCTGGCAGTCCCTGTGTCTCTGGTCGGGCTGGGAGTTACGACTCCAACCAGCAAAAGCGCCACTGCGCTTGGACTCAGCCGAGTCAAAAAGCGAAGCTCAATGGTTGACCGGTAGAGCTTCCGGGTCCTTCACAGGTGACGATGGGGCAAGACACGGCCCAGGGAGTAACGACTCGACCTACCTCCGTTCTTGCCTTACTGGAGCACCACTCCGGAACACTGCTCTTCACGAAGCAGGTACGTCGGTGTGAACACAATATCCGACAGCGTTGTACCTCCCGGTTCCTCCCTTTATAGGGCGTGTTTTCCTTGAGTTATGTAACAGCTCTCCTGTTTACATAAGGGCGTGTTTCCTTGAGTTATGTAACAGCTCTCCTGTTTACATAAGGGCGTGTTTCCCTTGAGTTATGTAACAGCTCTCCTGTTTACATAAGGGCGTGTTTCCCTTGAGTTATGTAACAGCTCTCCTGTTTACATAAGGGCGTGTTTTCCTTGAGTTATGTAACAGCTCTCCTGTTTACATAAGGGCGTGTTTCCCTTGTATGACAGGAATTCTTGACAGTACATCCTCCCTCTCAGCGGCTCCCCACGGGTCCAGCGCTGGCAGGAAAACGCCGATGGAACAAGGAGACCAAGCGCGGAGCATGAACCCCTTCAGCCGGTTCCCATGAATGCTCCTCCGGGCCATAGCCTTTCCACGCAACCAGGTACCACAGCTTCCCCCTGCGCCATTTGGACGCCCGTATGCCCGACACTTCATACTCCACCTCCGACTCCACGCATACCGGCCGAGGTGTCCCAGACGGCTTGGAGGGTGCTGGTTTGAGCAATGATACATGAAAGACAGGGTGTATCCGCAATGACTGGGGCAAGCACACCTTCACGTTCACGGGACCCATACACTTGGTAATTCGATAGGGGCCCATGTACTTGGGATGGAACACACTGTTCTTTCGAAACCTCATGTTTCTTGTGGATATCCAGACGTAGTCTCCAGTGCGGTACAGTGGCCCGGGCCTTCTCTTCCTATCTGCCGCAGCCTTGTATCTTCTCTTGGCCTCTATTAGGACAGCCCTTGAGCGCATCAATGTGTCTTTTAGGTGTGCCACCCTGTCCGCTGTGGCGGGAATCCTGTCCTCTCTGAACGGATGTAGAAATGGCAAGAACCTGGGATGTTGGCCATAGTTGCTATAGAACGGAGATGACTGTGTGGAGCTGTGAGTGGCGTTGTTATAGGCTATCTCTGCAACCCATAGCAAGTCGACCCATTCTTCCCTGCCCTGGTCCACAAAACATCGCAGATACTGTTTGAGCGTTTGGTTCAGGCGCTCGGTTTGGCCGTCCGTTTGAGGGTGGTAGCTGGTGGACAGGGCGGTCTTAACATGCAGCGCAGTGCACCAAGTCTTCCAGAATTGCGCAGTAAACTGCGATCCCCGGTCCGACACGATCACCCCAGGTAATCCATGCAGTCGTACCACATTCTTTAGGAGTAGTGACGCCAATTCCCCGGCCGTAGGGACTCTCTTGCAGGGGATGAAGTGCCCCATTTTCGTCAAGTAATCCACCACCACCAGTATTGCCGTCATCCCCTGGTCTACCGGTAGGCCCACCACGAAGTCCAGTGATATGCTATCCCATGGTCTATCCGGGGTTGGAAGTGGATGTAAGAGCCCCTGGGTTCGGCCATGGTCGGCCTTCATGGTAGCACACGTAGGACACTCCTGTCCCCACCTCCTGACATCCACTCTCATGGTTGGCCACCAGAAATGCCGTCCCATGCTAGCCACCGTTTTTTCAAAGCCCAAATGACCTGCGCATGGAGAGTCGTGGCACCAGATGAATGCTTGTTTCCTTAGCCTAGGCGTGGGTATCAATAGGCACCTGCCCTTCAGGGGTATCCCGTCCTTCAGCTGCCATTCTCTGTGACTGAGGAGCCACCTCCGCCATGCGAATGACCTGATCCCTCTCTTTATTCCCCTCAGGAAAGTATCCGGTTGGATAACCCCCAATACCATCCTCGGGGAAATGATGGAACGCTCGGTCGCAGGCAATGGTTCCTTAACTGCAGATTGACGGGACAGGGCGTCCGCCTTTCGGTTTTCCTTCCCCGGCCGATATGTGATGCGGAAGTTGAACCCCGCAAAGAAGATCATCCACCGCAGCTGCCTGGGAGAAAGGTGTCTAGTGGCAGTCATGAACTGTAGGTTCCGATGGTCCGTGTACACCGATACCACATGTCTTGCCCCCATCAACCAATGCCTCCATTCGGTGAAGGCGTCCTTGATTGCGAGAAGCTCCTTCTCCGCAATATGGTAGTTGCGTTCGGCGTCGTTGAGTTTGCGGGACATGTACGCAACGGGATGAAGCACCCCTGTGTCGTGGTTGCGTTGGGACAAGATAGCCCCCAGCGCCACATCCGACGCGTCCGCTTCCACCACGTAGGGGAGATCCGGATCGGGGTGAGCCAACACCGGCGCCTTACCAAAGGCGCTTTTCAGGGCCTCAAAGGCTTTGTTCGCTTCAGGGGACCACACAAACTCCTTGGACTTCCTCAGTAGCTGTGTGATTGGGGCCACCACTCCTGAAAATCCATCTATGAACCGCCTGTAAAAGTTGGCGAAGCCAATGAAACTTTGGACGTCCTTCACGCTTTGGGGCACCGGCCATTCTTTCACCGCCTTGATCTTTCGTTCTGCCATCTCCTGTCCCTCTGGACTCAGCATCACTCCGAGGAATTCCACGGATGTGACGTGGAAGTCACACTTGCTGAGTTTACAAAACAGCATGTTTTCCCTCAGCTTTTGGAGCACAGCTTTGACGTGGTGTACGTGCTCCTCCACACTGGACGAATAGATGAGGATGTCGTCGATATATACGACCACGTAGATATCCAACTCCTCTCTGAATACCTCATTCAAAAAGTACTGAAAGGCTGCCGGGGCGTTGCACAGACCGAACGGCATGACGAGGTACTCAAAAAGGCCGAACCTGGTCTTAAAGGCGGTCTTCCACTCGTCTCCGTCCCTCATGCGCACCAGATGGTATGCCCCTTTCAAATCCAACTTGGTGTAGATACGAGCTTTCTTGACCTGTTCCAGAAGTACACTGATGAGAGGCAAGGGGTACCGATTTTTTATGGTTATCGCATTCAATGCCCTAAAGTCCACACAGGCTCTCAGCTCCCCATTAGCCTTCGGGATGAAGAAGAGTGGCGAGGCGGCCGGAGACTTGGACGGGCGGATGAATCCTAGCTTGAGGAGTTTATCCAGGTACCCCCGGAGATGCACGTTTTCAGGCTCCGTCAGGGCATACAGCCTGCCGCTGGGAACGCTGGCCCCTGGCACCAGGTCGATCTGGCAGTCAAACTGTCTATGTGGTGGTAGCACTTCCGCCTTCACCTCATCAAATACATCCTCAAAACTGTGATAAGCCTGGGGGAGAGCCACATCTTTTTCTGCCGCTGTAGCCACCGTCTGACTCCCGCTCTCATCTGCGTCAAGGGATTCCGTTCTTATTCCACAATGCAGGATGCAATACGGTGACGTCATTTCGATGCGATGTGTTGGCCAATCCACAAAGGGGTTGTGTTTCTGTAGCCACGGCAATCCCAATATGACGCCATATTGGGGCGCTCGGATGATGTTAAAATCGATTTGTTCCAAATGGTTCCACCCATATCTCATCGGAAGGACCCCCGTGTGCTGCCCGATGGGCCCCGTCACCAATCGCCTTCCGTCTACAGCATAGACGTCTTCGGGTACAGCTTTGGGAAGAAGCACTAGCCCTAACCTGCATGCCTCGTTGTGGTCCATAAACATGCCAGTGGCCCCTGAATCCACCATGGCCACAACGGGTATCCACTGGTCATGCACTCCCACGTGCACCGTGATAAACAGGTGTCGTTGTCCCTTAGTGACCGAGTTGGAAAGTGAAGGGATGGATGAGTGACTCCGAGATGTCCCTTCTCTGGTCTTGGAGTCCTCTAGTTTTCCGCCGGTATGTCCACCACGGCTGTTACCGACCGGTTGGCCCGATAACGTGACGTCTTCGGTTTGGCAGGGCATTCACGTACGTAGTGGCCTTTTTTGCCACAATATAGGCACAATCCTTGTTTACGGCGTGACTCTTTCTCCGTGGCTGTGAGGCTCGCTCGTATTGCGCCGATGTCCATGGGTTCTCCCTTGGATGCGGTGGAAGTTTCAGGACTTCCCACCGTCACATAGGATGGAAGGGATTTTCCTTTTCTCCCATGATCCCCCTTTCTTTCACTTAGCCTATGTTCCAGCCGTAATACCAGGTTGATAAGGCCCTCACATGTCTTGGGTTGAGGGTCAATATGAGCCACGGCGTCCTTGAGCTCATCGCACAGCCCTTGATGGAAGAGCGCCGTCTGTTTAGCAACAGGCCACTTGGTTTCCGCAACCAGCCTTCGGAACGCGTTGAGATACTGCACCAGGTCGTTGGATCCCTGTCTCAACTCAAGCATTTCACGGTCCGCTGTGTACGAGTCAGCCCTTCTGTCGAATACCTTCAGGAATTCCTCGCGAAAAGCACCCCAATCACATAAGAGGGGGTCGTCCCTGCTCACCAGAGGTACAGCCCATTGTGCCGCGTTTCCAGCCAAATAGGATATAAGGAAAGCCACACGAGCCTGACTCGTGGGGAACGCCTTTGGTTTGCACGATAAATGTAGCGCCACTTGTGTGAGGAATACCTGCACTGTGTTAGGATCCCCACTGTACCTCTCTGGTGTCGCCAAGGGGATGGCTACCGGCATTTCCACTACTACCGCAGGGGTCTGATTCGTGAGGGAGGTGCTGGGCGTGAGCGGGTCCAATTGGATAGCATCCAGTCTGGCTTTTACATCGGCTGTTTCTTGCCTAGAGGCAGCCACTTCAACTTGCATGGCCGCTAAAGCAGCCAGCACATCGTCAAGTGTTGCCATGTCTGTTATCGACCGGGAGACAGTTAGTGTTATTAAGGTCGGATATTTTGTAACGCCCTGAACGTCTCAGGATCGTTTAACAGACACGACAATGAGGACGCAACCACTAGTGAAGGGTTAGTTGTTTTAATGAAGGCAAATATAATACAAAGAATAAACAAGTTATAGTCACTGGAATCCTCCAGGCTAAGTACGTTACCAGCCCACAGCCCGGATGGTCCTAACCGTCCTCGGCATATACGCCGGTCCCGGCGTATGACAACAGAGGGCAGAAATGAAATGGCCGACAATGCCAATCGGTAGGCTGTGAGGGGCACGAAGAGTGTTGGGGAGAATCGAGGAGTCAGGGAAACACCCAGCCGGGGTCTCTACCTGAAGGGAGCAGCCGCTCAACCTCTTCCTCAGACTGCACCGGGACGCGGAGTCACCTCCTGGTGATGCGTCACCGATACCCCAATCACAAGCAAGAAGACTGAACCGAGAGCAGCCGCTCGATCGATCCTGTGGACTTCCGAGTCTGTAACGCGGCAAACACCTCCTGGTGTGCGTTACAGCTGGCAGTCCCTGTGTCTCTGGTCGGGCTGGGAGTTACGACTCCAACCAGCAAAAGCGCCACTGCGCTTGGACTCAGCCGAGTCAAAAAGCGAAGCTCAATGGTTGACCGGTAGAGCTTCCAGGTCCTTCACAGGTGACGATGGGGCAAGACACGGCCCAGGGAGTAACGACTCGACCTACCTCCGTTCTTGCCTTACTGGAGCACCACTCCGGAACACTGCTCTTCACGAAGCAGGTACGTCGGTGTGAACACAATATCCGACAGCGTTGTACCTCCCGGTTCCTCCCTTTATAGGGCGTGTTTTCCTTGAGTTATGTAACAGCTCTCCTGTTTACATAAGGGCGTGTTTCCTTGAGTTATGTAACAGCTCTCCTGTTTACACAAGGGCGTGTTTCCCTTGAGTTATGTAACAGCTCTCCTGTTTACATAAGGGCGTGTTTCCCTTGAGTTATGTAACAGCTCTCCTGTTTACATAAGGGCGTGTTTTCCTTGAGTTATGTAACAGCTCTCCTGTTTACATAAGGGCGTGTTTCCCTTGTATGACAGGAATTCTTGACAACAGCCTTCCCTCAATTGGCATTGTCAGACACTGTTGGAAACACCATACCACAAACCCAGTTCCAATCAGTATGTCACCAGAGACACAAATTCATCTCCTGCACATGCTATGGTATGATGCAAAGATTATACAAAGGCAGACACACATAGCTATTGTATTGACATTTAGCTTTCACAATCTGTATTTCGACCTGGAGGACATAAATCATGTCTTCATTACTTGCCCCCTCGCTGTGGCAAGCAGGAACCCAAAAAACATCTTAAAGACTAGCATGAATAATGCTTTTTTTTCTGTCAAACAGACACGGGCACAACTGTGGGGCATATTTAAAAACTTCTAGCTCCAAAAACAGGGAGTGGCACAACGAAGAGAAATACTTCTCCTCATTTTATGCTCTTTCTCTGTGTGCTGACATTGCAGGATGGAATCACAATGCTTTTTTCATTACCAGAAACCTTTTCTCAAGCCCACACCTATGCTGTTTCATTTTACATACTCTGTTACACATGTTATTGTGGGGAGTGTTGTGACGTATATATGGTATGTTAGCAGAATATCATGACCAAAATATTACATCTTAAATATCATTTAGAAAAATATTTCCCATTGGAGGTAACAATGGAAAACCTACAATCAATGGGACAATATTTTTGTGAGTGATATTTACACCACAATATTTCTGTCAGATGATATTTTTGTCATAGACATCCTGACACACAAGAGTGCGTATTACATTTTCAACTGTGGTGATGGTGAGACCTCTGACTCGTTCAGAGGTACTATTTCACAAATGCTCGGCTTACCATTTTCCATAGATAATGTTCATCGTATTGCCGTACACAATATAGTTGTAGTCTTGCATGTTTGAGTACATCATAAGGAATGTTAGTAGCTTTTTTATGTGTTTCAAATGCAATGGGACATTGTAAAGTATATTTTGGATAAAACAAATATTGTATCTAACCAGGAAGTCTCACATCACCATGCCAGTGTGAAATGAGGAACTAAAAAAAACAGGTGAACAATTATGATTGTCATGGAGTGGAGTTTTTTTATGTATGATATTTTCCCCGTAGGACGGAAGGACACAGTGCAGTGTTTCTCCTGTAAGGGATGCCTGGGTAACTGGGAGGAAAGTGATGATCCTTGGAAAGAGCATACAAAATGGTTCCCAGAGTAAGTAAAACAATAGCTTACTTTGTTCTCTTGCTCTTGTTTTTGTTAGTGGCCTTACAGAAAAGTATTTGTTGTAGGCCATGTGGAATCGTCACCAGGATATGTTGCACTGCATCGCCGCATTTCTGCTCTGTCCCCAGCAGCACCGGTGCCCATGATCCCCTGCAGCCAATCCTGATGCAGCTCTCAACCTGCTGCCAGCATGAAAGCAATGTCTGGATTGACCTGAGCGCAGATGATTTGCGCTCCCAGTAAGATTGGGAGCCTGTGCTTGCTGTCTCCAACCCGGCAATGCAGCTCGGCTTGGAGACATCTTTAGTGTGCATGGCGG
The DNA here is from genome assembly GCF_964204655.1 of Triturus cristatus. Taxonomy (NCBI): domain Eukaryota; kingdom Metazoa; phylum Chordata; class Amphibia; order Caudata; family Salamandridae; genus Triturus; species Triturus cristatus. The sequence continues at coordinate 500,645,532 of NC_140581.1, forward strand.
TTTGCAGCCAAACCCACATGCGCACTGACAACAGTACCCTGCCCACCTCTCCCACTCCATGACGGCCCCCAATTAGGCCCGCCCCCAAGACTTGGCTTTTGAAAGAAAAATAATACAATGTTAAACACTTTTTATTATCAATTTATTTCTAAAGTTTTGAGGCTGGTGGGGGGCGACGCTCCTCTACTGTAGTGAAAGAGCTGCCACTGTGTGGTAGGTCAATAAACTGGTGCACTCGAGTGCTGATGTATCTCTGTATATGTCGCAAACATCATGATTAGCTAGGCTGTAAAAGGGCCACGGTGTTTCTAATGAACTTCTGGAAAGATCCAGTGGCCATGTAGTGGACGTCAGCCATTATTTTGACATGTGCAGGTACAGTCTGTGAGTGACTGTAGGTGAAGCGAGATCCTGGCCCACTCTGCAACCATGTTAAGGATCACATCAGGTATAAGTGATATCTAGCAATTACTGCTGCCCTGGATATGACACAGATGTGTCCTAAGTGGCTCAGAATCCCCTTTCAGACATTACGGAGTTATTCAAGGTGATACAGGAGGGTTCACAGTGTTCGGACCTCCTAGGCTGATGTGCCTCCCAGTGCCTGTGCCCAGGGAATATTCTCAGACTTTTGGAAACTTGATTCTCATCGCTGGTCACTGATCCCAGCGCTCCATGTGACAGGCTGCCATCCCGGATGGACAACTTCCACATTACAAGGAAATAAAAATGATCTCAACATATCTCGGACTAAACAGCATGCTTCACCCCCTACCAATGGCATAAGCAGTATCCTACTCTGAGAAAAAATGGTAATTCACTTGGCATGAATGTGAGAAGTGGACAACTCCTCAAATGAACTATCAGGATGTAGTATAGATTCTCGCCACTGCATTTGAAGTTAGGGTGCTGTAGGTAAGGTGTCCCTGTAGGATCAATAAATATAGAAATCAAGTTAATGTGTGAGCCTGGGGTGAGAGAATACTGCAATTAGAAAGCTCCTCCTTGATGTACTTCACAGTGGATGGAGAGAATTACTTGGGAAATATTTGTGAGCTCCACCCAGGTGCAAATGAACGAGCAACGTCAAAAATGACCTAGTCCCCGGGAATCTATTTTAGGTCTATCCAAATGCCATTTGTAAGAAACGTAGAGAGATACTCTCTAGTACAGGGGTCTCCAACCAGTAGCTCGGGAGCTACTGGTAGCTCACCAGCACCCTCAAAGTAGCTCTGAGAGGTGAAGCCAAACCAAGCTGATCTTAGAGATTCTGTGTATATTAAAGAAGGCAGCACTGCTCGTTTCATTACCCATAAGAGTTACAGACATCCAATCCAATGGCAAGGCTTCTTGATAACACTCAAACACACACTGTGTTGGCCTATCAATCAATCAATCTGGGTTTTATAGAGCGCACTACTAAGGGGCTCAAGGTGCTGGGGGGATGCATTTGGGCAGCTCCGGTCATTCGAAAAGCCAGGTCTTGAGGCTCTTCCTGAATGCTTGCAGTGTGAGGCTTCTTCTGATGCTGAGGGGGAGTTCGTTCCAGGTCTTGGCTGTGATGTAGGAGAAGGATTTGCCTCCTATTCTGGCTCTGTGGATGCATGGGATTTTGGCCAAGGCCTAGTCAGGGGAGCGGAGGATTCTCTTGGGGATGTAGAAGGAGATTCTTTTGTTGAGGTATTGGGGTCTGGTGTTGTGGAGGGCTTTGTAGGTGTGTGTGAGCAGCTTGAAGGTCACTCTTTTTTCGACGGGGAGCCAGTGGAGTTCTCGTAGTTGTTGGGTGATGTAGTCTTGCCGTGGGATGCTAGAATTGCTGAGGGAGACTCACCATTGATGTGGTCAAAAGATTGGTGGCCAGGGGATCTAGGTGATGCCCGGAGCCTAAGACTGAAGTCAAGAACCTCGGCATACGCCTAGACCAGGCACTGACCATTAAAGAGCACGCTGCTATCACCGCTGTTTCCCTGTACTTGGTTTATTATGGCAAATCTTCCCCTTCCTTACCTTGTCCACACGGGAAACTCTCATCCAGGCACTGGTACTAAGCCGCTTAGACTACTCTAACACCCTTTTGGTCTCAGCTAAATGAGTCTTCGCTGAGCAGATTACAGGTGGTCCAAAACACCGCGGCGTGCCATGTCTCGAATGCTCCCCCTAGAACTGCCTCTCTTCCTCTCCTACAACAACTCTACTGGCTCCCGGTACGTAAACATTTCAAATTTAAAATCTGTTGTATTGTACACAAGGCCTTGAACGGCAAAGGCCCCAGCTATCTTGCAAGGAAATTTGACCACTACATACCCACTTGGTCTCTCCGATCGGGAACTAAATCTCTGCTTCTTGTACCAGGGTTCAAAACATCGCGACTGGGAGGGAAAGCTTTCTTTCACCTAGCCTCTAGTCTAGTATATAATCTAGTCCCATTTATAATTTTGAAAATATTATGTTTTTAATTTTAGGTGTGGATTTCTTCACAGTGAAAGAACAGAAATCGAAATTGAGCAGTACATACAAGATTATTATGGATTTAGAGGTGTTACGGTAAGTGCTGGTATATGTTGTGCTCGAAATTAAAAATATTCATGCTTCAAAACCAAGGCCCGTCCCTACCTTAGTCAAAAATATATTTTGTAAAATAAATATTGATGTTAATGCTATGCAGTTACAGTAGATAATTATTTAGAAGTAATATATTGGTTATATAATACATTTAATGAGATATTTAATAACAAATATTATATATATTTTTAAGTACATATATATATATATATTCACTGAAAAAAACATAGGTTTCAGGGACGTTATAGTTAGAAATTAGCATTTAAAAAACCTTTGAAATTCACTGAAAAAACCATAGGTTTCAGGGACGTTATAGTTAGAAACTAGCATTAAAAAAACCTTAGAAATTCACTGAAAAAGCCACAGGTTTCAGGGATGTTATAGTTAGTTGGACATTTCACTCGTACAAAACCAGAGAAATTTGACCGTTATAGTTAGTAGAGATAACTATAACTCGCGCCCCTGCAATGCACTGCTAAAGACGTCACATATTACATCATTCATGACATGGTCAGTGACATCACTGATGACATCATACTAGTACCCTCCGCTGCATTGCAGAGAGGTGGCCCAGGCCACGCCCCTTTTTTATACCACTCTGCAATGCAGCTCTGTGGCGCTTACTGGAGGTACGTGGTGGGCTAGTTGGACCCAAGGGACCCTCCGGATTGAAGAGGAATTCATTCCCCAACTTAAAACGTGCCACGGGCGCATTTGCACAGTGGTGAAGGGAGGGGGCGGGGCCTGACGTGACATTTGTTCAAACACGCCCTGTGGCACGTTTTAAGTTGGGGAATTAATTCCTTTTCAATCCTGAGGGTCCCTGGGGTCCAACTAACCCACCACGTACCTCCAGTAAGCGCCACAGAGCTGCGTTGCAGAGTGGTATAAAAAGGGGCGTGGCCTGGGCCACCTCTCTGCAATGCAGCGGAGGGTACTAGTATTATGTACTAGGGCCTTACAGAGGAGGCCATGCTAATCACAGGGGTACCCCAACGCATAGTCTTCCCTAGTGTATGTAGGTATTTTCACTGTATTCTAAGTGTCTTTTAGCATAGCACTGGCTCTAGGCCTGGTTAGTCAGAGTCAGTTATCACAAGTAGCCGTCTCAAAAAGTTGTGGGCACAGGATGATTTTGCAACAAGGTCTCTTTCTGCTCCTCTGTTGGTTCTTTCTGCACATGTCTTGTTTCTTCCTGCACTTTTCTTCGTCTTTGTGGACTTCTGTTGCTTCTTTCTGCATTTCTTTTGCTTCTTTCTGTGCATTTTTTCTTCTTTCTTCACATGGCCTACCTCTGTAGACATAGTTAGAAACTAGCATTTAAAAAACCTTTGAAATTCACTTAAAAAACCATAGGTTTCAGGCACGTTATAGTTAGAAATTAGCATTTAAAAAACCTTTGAAATTCACTGAAACAACTATAGGTTTACGGCACGTTATAGTTAGAAATTAGCATTTAAAAAACCTTAGAAATTCACTGAAAAAACCATAGGTTTTAGGGAAATTTATAGTTAGTTGGACATTTTCACTCGTACAAAACCAGAGAAATTCCCCTGTTATAGTTAGTTCAGCTAACTATAACTCGCGCCCCCACAATGCACTGCTGATGATGTCACATATTACATCACTCATGACATGGTCAGTGACATCACTGATGACATCACTGATGACATCTCAAATGACATCCCTGATGACATCACTGATGACATCATCCATGTGATAATTAGATGCCTCTTCTCACACCCTAATATAACCTTTGATACACCCACTCTAAATTTAACAGTTCCATTCTCAAAACCATAGACACTCCAACACCAATAACTACATACCCACTCACTGATTCTTAGGTTTACACACACATCCACTCCCTCACCCGTACAGTCACTCATACTTATGGTCACTCAGTACAGGACTATCAAATGCACTCATACACCTATATAGACACTCACACACCGCCACTCATCCATAGGGGTACTCACACACCTAGTCAATCATGCAAATAATTAATCACACTGCCATTTACTCACCTATACAGTTATATACACACCAGCTCAATTAGTCATACACATACTAGCACATTCTAATGCTCTTATACAATTACTGATACAAGCACACACTCATCCATACAGCCACTCTCACAATCACACACTCTCACTTATAGCCATTTATATACTCCAACACACATATAAACTGCCTTTCACATATGTAGTTACTCACACATGTACCACTGAGATAAACATTCACTCACCAACGCACCTATACACACACTCACCCACCCATACAGTCCATCACAGAAGCACTCTTGAAACCATGCACCCCGTGAATCACCCACTCACACATCTATGCACAGAGTCACACACACCCCACCCACACAAACACTCAGGCACCCATACAGATACTCAGACAACCAATCAATAACCCATATAGACACTCATGTAGCTATTCGCAAACCCATGCAGCCGCTTACACACCAACAGACAGACGGATACAGACATTCATACAGTTTAGTCACTAACCCATGCATTCAGTAAGATACGTTTAACCACTCACTTATAGAGTCAATCACGCACCTACTAAATCATCCATTCAGACACTTATATTTATTTATTTATTATTTATTACACTTATAGAGCGCACTATCACCTTGCAGGCATCCTGGCACTAAACAACACGAGGGCACCTAGTGTGGATAGACCACCTAGGAACAGACAGCATCTTAGATTCTGGGAAATAGCCAGGTTTTTAATCTCTTCCTAAAAAGTAAAAGATCCCTGACTTGTCTCAGTTCCAGCGGGAGCGCATTCCATAGTCTGGCAGCTGATACACCGAAGGCTCTACCTCCTGATCGGACTTTCTTAACTCTAGGTATTTTCACCAATCTGGCAGATGCAGATTGCAGGCATCTCCCTTGAGTATACCATTCAAACTTTCTCTGCATGGAGACGGGCCTGATCTCGTGCAGGGCCTTGAGCACCAAGCAGAGAGATTTAAACTGGATTCTTTGTCTAATTGGGAGCCAATGCAACTCCAACATGGCCAGTAATGATGCATCTCTAGGCCAGCCTAGTACTAACTTGGCCGCTGTAGACTGAATCCGCTGCAGTCTATCTAAAAGATATTTCGGGGACCCAAGTAGCAGCGCATTACAATAATCTAATCTGCTTAGTATAGTACTTTGTACTACTAGCGCTCATGCCTGTGAAGGCATTAACGGAAGGACCTTTCGCAAAGTTCGTATAATAGCGAAACAGCTTCCTACTAATTGATTGACCTGAGCTTCCAGCGTTAACTTGTTATTAAACATAACGCCCAGGTTCCGAACCTTCTCCACTGTTTGTAGAACGGTGGGTAGATCTAGAGGCCAAAAGTTTACAGGCAGCACCGAAGGAACCTTCCTGATTGAGAAATAAAGGACCTCGGTCTTTCCAGCATTAAATTGCAAGGAGTTTCCTCTCAACCAGTGAGCCATAGCCCGCAGGCAGCTATGAAACGCTTCCAAAGAGGTCGACTCATCTCCCTCTAAGGAGAGAATCAGTTGCGTATCATCGGCATAATTTACTGCATTAATTTTATGCGCCCTAATGACCGCAATCAGAGGAAGCATATAAATGTTAAAAAGGGTCGGTCTAATTGCAGAGCCCTGGGGTACCCCATGCGTGATCTTAGTAAAGGGGGATTGATAGGGAGGCAGGGCCACAGCCTGGCTCCTCCCCGAAAGAAAGGATTGAAACCAGCTCAAAGCAAGGCCTGTCACCCCAACCTCCTTCAGCCTCCTCAACAAGATGGCATGGTTGACCGTATCGAATGCGGCAGACAGGTCAAGCAGAATAAGAGCTGCTTCCTGCCCTTTGTCTGCCCGCATCCTGAGCTCGTCCATCACTGTCACCAGAGCCGTCTCAGTGCCATGCGCTGGCCGAAAACCAAATTGTATCTCCTCTAAGATTTTATTATTCTCAAGATGTTTTGAGAGATAGTTCCTAACCACTCTTTCTACAATTTTGTCCGGAAAAGGCAAGAGAGAGATAGGTCTGTAGTTATTGGGACTGGCAGGGTCCAGAGTGGACTTCTTCAACAGAGGAGTCACCAGTGCCTGTTTCCACTGAGGCGGAACCACACCCCTAAGAAGAGACTGATTACAAATCAGCCGAAGTGTGGGAAACAGTTCAGCTTCAAATTCCTTCCAGAATCTCTGTGGCAGAGGGTCCAAAGGTGAGCCCGACAAGATCCCTAGCGCCACCTTGCCGAAATCTTCTGCTGAGAGGATCGCAAACTCAGTTAGCTTAACAAAGGGGTGGCTCTTCGGGCCTGTAGGTATGATTTCATAACCACCCAAAGAGCGGCAGCCAGAACAGTTACACTCTGGACTTACCACCTCAGGGTGCCGAGAATCCTCACCCAGATCCGCAATAATCGTTTTCATTTTATCATGAAAGAAGCTTGCCAAGCTATTGCATAGCTCTTGTGAGGGGGGTGTCTGATTCTTACTACAGTCGGGACTAGTTAAGGTGTTCAATATTTTAAAAATGCTCCTCGGGCTATTATGAGCCTTCAGTATGATACTAGAATAATAGTCTGCTTTGGCCAAATTTATTTCCTTCTTATAGCACCCCATCAAACTTTTCCAACTAATTTTTTCCTTATCATCATAACCCCTTCTCCACTTTCTCTCCGCCTGTTTACAATCAAGTTTCAATTTTTTTAATTTGTCATTAAACCAGGGGGCCGAAGGTCTTCCTACTCTCTTATACACCCACTCATTCTTCAATACGCCTTTACCTATATGTAGTAAACATATATAAACTTTACAGAAACACACAGTCACTGGATGATGTCATCAGTGATGGCATTTGAGATGTCATCAGTGATGTCATCAGTGACGTCACTGACCATGTCAACTTTACAGAAACACACAGTCACTGGATGATGTCATCAGTGATGGCATTTGAGATGTCATCAGTGATGTCACTGACCATGTCATGAGTGATGTAATATGTGACATCATCAGCAGTGCATTTCAGGGGGGCGAGTTATAGTTAGCTGAACTAACTATAACAGGGGAATTTCTCTGGTTTTGTACAAGTGAAATGTCCAACTATCTATAACTTTCCCTAAAACCTATGGTTTTTTCAGTGAATTTCTAAGGTTTTTTACATGCTAATTTCTAACTGTAACGTGCCTGAAACCTATGGTTTTTTCAGTGAATATATATATATGAAAAAGGCCTGGTTGGCCGAAACGCGTCGGTGTGACAGACTGGCTCTGTATTCCAGTTAAAACAGATACAGCGCAATACTCCAGAGTGCGGCGTCCTTTGTTTTCAACACTTCAACCTTGGCCACTGGTTCGGCCCAATGCCTGCACCCGCTGCAGCGCGCTCTCGCTGGAACCACATTGCTGGAAAAAATAAATAAATATATATATATATATATATATATATATATATATATATATATATATATATATATATTATATATATATATATATATATATATATATTCACTGAAAAAACCATAGGTTTCACACATGTTATAGTTAGCTGGACATTTTACTGATAAAAAACCAATGAAATTCCCCCGTTATAGTTACTGTAGGCAACTATAACTCACGCGACCGCAATCCTCTGCTGATGCTAATACTGTATTTAGACACTTATTTGCCCATATCTTCTTCCATTAAATTTTAGCTATACATATATTACAAATATTTTTTTTTCATAAAGACACATATGTCATCAGCAGAGGATTACGGTCGCGTGAGTTATAGTTGCCTACAGTAACTATAACGGGGGAATTTCATTGGTTTTTTATCAGTAAAATGTCCAGCTAACTATAACATGTGTGAAACCTATGGTTTTTTCAGTGAATTAGCAAGGTTTTTTAAATGCTATTTCCTAACTATAACGTGTGTGAAACCTATGGTTTTTTCAGTGAATTTGTACGGTTTTTTAAATGCTAAGTTACTTTACGCCATTTGTGGCGTGCGCGCCCACTTAACGCAGTTCGTTCCGTGCACGGTTTTTATCAACTTTAATAAGCCCTGTACATTTGGTGGCCTTCGGCCACCAAAAGCACAGGGGGTGAGGTCAATGTGGATAGTGTTTTTTTTATTTCGATTTTATAATTTCATGTTGCCAAAATTACGTTTTTTTTCTCTATTAATAAGCCCTGCACATTTGGTGGCCTGCGGCCACCAAAAGCACAGGGGGTGGGGTAAGTGTGGATAGTGTTTTTTTTATTTTTATTTTTTTACCGTAAGCTTACGGTAAGCGTACGGTAAGCGTACGGTAAGCGTACCCCGAGAAATTGCCGAAAAAAAAATAAAACCGTTTTTGCTCTTGGGGGATGTTTGGGGACTCCCTCAACATGACTATGTGGGAGGGAGTTGTCAAAACAGCCCCGTAACATGTTTTTGGCCATCATGTTTGATAAACAACACTCAGTGCGAGAGACAAAATGGCGGACGCCGCTTCCTGGTTTCGGCCGATTCGAATGTTTACTAAGATCTAAGAGCCAATCAGAATCGCGCTCGCGCACGCCACCGTAAGCTTACGGTAAGCGTACGGTAAGCATACGGTAAGCGTACCGTAAGCGGGCTCAGATATATATATTGATTTAAAGGCTATTTTCTCAGAATCTACTGAACAGATTTACACCAAACCTACAAAAGGCACTTCCTTGACCTAGGGACTACCTCTCTGCCAAATTTCTAGTAATTCTGTTCAGCCGTTCGGGCTGTAGCTCGTTCTAAAGGTCCTATGGAAAAATGCATGGGAAAAACGCGTTTTGGGACCCCCCTTTTATCTCAGCCCCCGCTTGACGGATCCCCCCGAGACTTTCAGGGTAGGAGCGGAGCGTAGCGCCCCACCTATTTTGAGAAATTCGCGAGGATTTGTCGACTGGCGCCAAAGTTATTCAAAATAGAATGTTGAGGTTTTCCTATGGAAACGTGGTCCTAACTATAACTACCTACTGGCGACCGCCAGTAGGTAATATATATAAATATATATAAATATATATATATATATATATATATATGTACATATATTGCATCGCCGTCAACAATAAACTCATTTTGTGACAAAAACACACTAGGGGGTCGATCTTGATGTCATTCGGAAGGGCTCTGAAACGGATTAGTGTTTGCCGAATTCGATCCAGGGCCCTTGTTTACGACTGAATCGTGCACACTTCCCAACAACTGAGTACGATGCCTGGAAACCGGTAGGGCTGTCTGAATCGGTTCCGAAAGGCATTCGGAGAGGTCACGTCTTTTGGAGCCGGATCGTACAGTTCTATGGACTCGCTTTCCAAGTGAGCGAGTACGATGACCGATTCGGACAGCCGTTCCAATTCGGTTTCTCCGGATTGAATTGGCTGCCGGAATTAGTTTTTGTGGGCCCATAGCAGGCCCCCCTTCACCCCGGGTCTTCCGGATCAGGCCCGAGGGGGTACCCTCCTTTCCAACCATGCACATTGTGGCAGACACCATGGGATGCCTACACAGGGTGCAAAGTTTTCCCCAGCCACCCCTTTCTTCAATAGGAACCTGTGTTCTCGTTCGGAACACAGGCTCCCATTGAAATCAATAGGAGTCCCTCCGAATTGTATTCTGAAGCATCCGGATGCATCCAAATTGCTCATTCGCACTCCCCTGATCCGAGTCATCCGGAAAGCATTCCGAACCCAATTCGGTAGGAATGCTTTCCAAACGAGATCAGAATCAGGCCCTATAAGTGCATACACATGGCCATAGAAATAGGACTTTACACTGTATATACAGCAGATATGAAGAGGCTGTGGTAGCCATTTTGAAGTGTGCACAAACAAGGTCAATTGATATCTCATGTATATAAAAGAGTTACCAGTACAAGGGGGAATGCACCAAATATACACAAATCATCATGAATAATAAAATATGACATATCCAATGAAATTAGGTACACAATCCTGTAAAAATGATAGCTAGAATTTAAACTAATATATACATCTCATAACCTCAATGAAGTCTAAATGACTGACATATTGGAGTATAAATGACTCACACCAATAAAAGGGATACAGTGGTCACAATAAAACCTCTGCAATTAATAAATCAAATTAGCGATATGTAGCCTACAATTGAGAGCGCTACCCACATGCTGGCAGGTAACACATGATAACAGCCTACCAGTTCAGAGATAGAATGTCTTGTGCAATTCAATACGCGCCGTATGTGTTTTAAAATACAAAGCAGAAAATTTCAGTATGCGGGTACAAGGTATCATTGGCTCAACGGCTGCCCTACTGGGCTGGCTAAGGCCTGCATAAGAGAATGTGCCACTTGCTGTAAAACAGCTGCTTGTTACAAAGTAAAGCCCACCGTGGTTAGACTTAAAACAGCTCAGAGCTGGCGTCAGTACAAAAAATGATGTATGTGCTCAAAAATAGATGCAGAGTACATACCGACTTATACCACTGAGGCTGTCACCCCGGTGAATAATGCCCAAGTAGGCTAGATGAGGCATGGCACTCCCTCTAGTGTCGGCACCTACATGATCTATGCTGTAAAAGTTTAGTTGATTATGGTCACTTAAGTGGTGCTGTTCAAAATGTCTTGCTAATGGGTAATGTTTTTCTATGTTGGTGATGGCACCACCTTGTCCCAGAATTCTTTTGTGCACTGGGTGTACTGTGCTGTTGACATATCGAAGATGGCAGACACATTCTAAGATAGTTGGTACTGCATGTTAGTAATTGTGTGATTTTCTTGCATGTCTTAGTGCACAGCCCTGCATATTCAGCCTGATTGTTGGAAGTGGAGCATGCTTTATAATTACCGCAGAAAAAAACTCAGTAAGTTTGTGATTGGGTCCAGACTTATCAGAGGTGGTGCTATAGCTCTAAATAGGGCATATCTTAAGGATCTGCTCCTGCAGTACGTTATGGCTGTTCTATCACCAACCCAACTCCCAATGGTTGGGTTGCAGTACATAAGATTTCAGTTCTTATTGAGTATTCTATTGACTCTGGTGGACTCACAATTGAAAGTGATAATCAATCTAATGGGCACCTCCTCATCATTGGATTTCACATAGAATCTCGTCACAAGATTTGGCTTCGACCTTCTGTGTGGCAAGGGAAAGGACCCATTGCGATTTTTTAACATGTATTTATAATATTTTAATGCATTTAGAAATGTTCAAAAATAATATTATGAGTATCAAAAATATCAACAAAAAAAAGCTAAGTAATATAGTAAATATAAAAACATTATACTACTCTGAAAACAATATATGAAAATTTCTAAACCTAAAAAAGAAAGGTAAATATTAAAAATGATTAAAAAAATCCAGTCTAAACAACAGTAAGAAAATTGTTGAACTTTGGAGGGGTTAATTCTACTATACCCAGTCCAGCATAGTAACAGGAGGGAATATTTTGGAATTAGGAGGGGTTAGATTTACTATTCAGTCCAGTCCTAGCAACAGTGGGGGAAGTGTAGAATTTTGGATGGGTTAAATTTACTATTCCTGCTCCCATCTTAGCAACAGTAGGGAAAGCATTGGACGTCTGAGGGATTATATTTACTATTCCTACTCCAATCTAAGCAACAGTAGGGAAAACAATGGAATTCGGAGGTGTTAGATTTACAATCCCTATTTCAGTCTAATGAACATTAGAGAAAATATTGGACTTCGGAAGAGTCAGATTCACTATCCATACTCCATTCTAACAGTAAAGACTTCTGAGGGGGTTAGATCCACACGATCACTCCAGTCTAACCTTCAGTAGGAAAAGCTTTGGACTTCGGAAAGGTTGGATTTACTATTCCCCTTCTAGACTAAGCAATAGTAGGGAAAGTGTTGGGCTTCCGAATGGCTACAAATAATAAACAAGTCTTAAATGTCAATAAGTAATTAAAAGGTAAATTATAGGACATACAAAATAAACACTATATTGTGTAATAAAAATATGAAAAATGCTTAAAACACAAAAATAAATAATAAAAAAACTCACAGTAACATTAGCTTACTTAGCTACAAATTGCACAATTTTAAAATAAATAATTTAATTTAAATGAATACTAAAGAAATATAAAAAAAATCATTCTACACACAAAATTTCAACAACACTTACAATTGAATTAATAATTAACATGAAATTATAATCAGTTACCAATTACTTCATTACATGAAAACAATTACTACACAAGATAATATAGCTTAAAACATTTCCTGTGCGATTCGACGAGCAAGAATGACAAAGTAGAAAAATACATTAATAATAACAATATAAACAATAAAATACACATTCAAACATTTCACAAATGAAACATTAAGAAGTTAGTGAATTACATAATTAATATTCAATTAACTATTAGAATGTCAATTAATTTTATATAACAACCCATCCTATTCCTCTACAAACCCAACAACCTGGTACTAAAATATAACTTACTATTACTAACAATAATATTAAAATATACATTAAAATTAGCAGAGTAAAATAAAAATTCTTTAACAATAAAATAATTAAGATTGTTAAACATCAGTTGAATAATTATTCTAAAACAAATGTAATGACCAATAAGTTTAAGTTATTTATATTTTCAATTAACTTCCTATCCTTTTCCCCTACAGTCCCAACAACCATTACTAAAATCTAACTTACTACTACAAAAAATAAAATATAAATGTAAATCAACAAAGAAACTTAAAAATGTAAAAAGTATATTAAATAAAAATCAATTAATCATTTTAGAATTTCAAACTAATTGCCATTAAATATCATTTATTTACATTTTAATGAACTTCCCACACTTGTCCCCTACAAACCCAACAAGCAGTCACTCGCTATAAATAAATTATCTAATTTTAAAAATATGGGTAACACTTACAATTACAAACCATATATTACAAATTAATAACAATTATACTAACTACTAACACATAGATAATTAATATATTAACTAAAACACATTAACTTAATTAAAAAACATTCTAATGTACAATTATATTACAGAAAACAATTTTAAAAACAACAATATTCTTGACCAGGATATCTGCCAAAATAATACATATTATTTCCAGCAATATACTGTGCTTACAATATTTTTTTGACAGTATTTATGTACTACACTTTTTAAAACTCAATATTGTGTCCAAATACCCCTAAAACTGGGTTACACATTGAGGTAGACAACAGCAGCAGAGAAGTGGAATTTAAGAGGGTGTATTAATCTTGATGGAGATGATATGCAAGAGGGCTCTTGATTTATTAGGAAGAGAACTGAAGGTAATAGAATGTATTAATCCTGTGCCTTCACATTCACCAGGTTAGAGAGAGAAATCTGTCTATACCATAATAGCCCTCTTCTTATTTTGGTCAACCCCATGTCTTTCAATTTACCGTTCACTGGGTGCTTCATACTTTTTCTTGTTGTGTTCTAATGTGTGACCTATAGTACCCAAGGTTTCATATATAGTATTAAAGAAATGTTCAAGTAGCTCTTATTTTGGGGTGTGGCATAGCCGTGCTGCGACATGGCCACTCTTTGAGTAAGCTCCGCCGGCTGGGACAATATGCATACAAAATCCAATAATAACTGGGAGTGTTGATGTAAAATTGAAATGGTACCTGATTGCCCACTGTGCTGGGAGACGAAGGAGCCCCATTTGGAAGCCAAGCGCTGGACGGCGTGACAGTTGGAGGCTGAGCCGGACGGGGCCTGAGACAGATTGCGGAGGCCTAGAGCAGGGAGCAGCTCGGTGTGTACTTCGGCACATGGAGACTGCACCGCTGTTGAGGCATCCGGGTGTCGGCCCGTCTGTGCTGAGACCGGAGTGAAGGGCTGTCCAGCCTGACACGGTGACTGCCGATCAAGGCCCCCCTCGGTCTGTGAAGCGCTCCCGGGCCCGCGAGAGGTGAGAGGGGTGGTGCTGGCAGCTGCAGACCGGGTGCGTTTGTAGCACTGGAGCCTACCACCTGGCCTGTTCCAGGGGTCTGTGGGTGTGCTGTTCTCCTCGCCTGAGGGGCCTCATTCATTGCTGCTGCTGCAGACTGGCCTGGGATGCTGAGCCGGTAGGTGCCTTTGGTCCTGCGGTGACCGTGGCAGGAGGTGGAGGAGAGCCTGAGGCCTGCGGCAGACTGACATGGGTGATGCGCATATCAACCCGGACAAGGGCGGATGCATACAACCCTGACTGCAGAGGATCAATCGGGTAGGTGAATGCCCATATCGAGCTGGGGAGTCCCCCTGTTCCAGGAGTGTGCGCGATGCGCCGTCTTGTGTGAGGAAGCCCTGTGTTACAATATACACTAGCAATGCCGAATTTCAATCGAGAGGGGAGCGAAAAGGTGGTGCATTTGGCAGTCAGGCTCCTCTCCTGTAGCTCTACTGAATTTTTACGAGACAGTTATATGATCCAAACATAATTTTATGTGTCGGTGACACCCCATACTGATGTCTCAATCTCCCGGAGTGAAATATTTGGACCCCCCCATGTTGCGTAGCAGTGGGCGGGTGCCGCAGGCAGAAAATTAGGCCTCTTCAGAGGGGCAGGAGGCTACACCTTGTTTCTGAGAACGCAATGAGGGAGAGAAAAAGATCTGTATAAGAGATCTGGTCCCACATGGAGAGCCGCTGACAGTGTCTGGCTGAAGGGAGAGCATTGTGGGGTAGTTTTGGATCTGCCACCACTCAGCACAATCACAGTGTCAGTGAATCTTGGATGCCCCCCAACACCTTTTTTTACTTTCTTTATTTTTAAAAAGGCAGCTTGGTGAGAAAATGGGGAAGACAGATGCTAAGCAAACTAAACTGCTGTTCGAAAATAAGAGGCTGACTAGGCAGAAAGACTCAGAGACAGATCCCGAGATGAAACATAGGGAGGGGGCAACGGGGGGCAATGACCATCTATGATTCATCTTGCTAGAGGTGCAATCAAGCCTCAAAACAATTGATAAACTAATGGATAGGCTGGACTAGGTAAAAAAACAAGTCAACACCCACGAAGTACGCATTGAACAATTCAAAACAGGGTCTCTGATGCTCATGAGTTCCAGACTGAGTCGAGAGAGCAGCTATTGAACATGGAAAAAGTTCTGAACGTAATCCAGGCCAAAAATGAAGACCTGGAAGCCAGATCCCGCCAAGAAAACAGATGAATAACTGGCACTCCGGAAACTACAGCCATGGGCAGGGTGGAGGACTTTGTGGAGACGCTTATCCGGGAGATTTTTGGTCCATCTCTCTCTAACTTGTTTATTGTGGAGAGAGCCCATAGGTCACTGGCTCCGAAACCCCCAGTAGGAGGTACTCCACGACCTATTCTGGTTCAGATATTGAATTATCGAGACAGAGATGCAAACCTCAGAGCGGCAAGAGGCCTGGGCCAGATAACACATCAGGGCAACCAGATTTCCTTTTTCCCCGACTTCACACCAGCAGTTCAAGCGTCGAGATGAGAATTTGCCCCCGTCAAGCGCATCCTCCATCAGGCAGGCATCACTTATGCTTTGATGTACCTGGCAAAGCTTAAAGTTCACCATGAAGGCAATCATCATTTTTTCACGGATGCAAAATCGGCCCTAAAATACACCAAACAGGCTGCTGGGAGTAAACGTCAGACGAAACTACAGGGTACACAGGGGGAACATTAAGTGACAATGATTGATCTGGCGACCTCTATGTCTGGTGTGGCCCAATAGTGCCTAGATGTGCGCTCAAAGCGGAACTACCAATGTGACCTGAGCTAAACCTGAGGAGCCCTATCGAGCTTATTATAAGTTGAAATATCTGTTGTCAATGTAGTAATGATTTATATTGTTCCAATCATACTCTCATTAACGTGACCAGCCACCTGTGGACCAGGGTGTACGCCGGAGATACCTCGCCCCAGGGAGATCTCCCATTATCGTTCTGAATGTTTAAGTTAGAAGGTTATTTACATTTTGGGGTGGGGCAGATCACTATTGGTGTGGGTAGGGGGATTGGGTTAAGGATACAGTACAGCAGGTTACAATCTTGTTCTTGCACATTGAGTGTAAAACGCCTGTAGAGTTATGTGGGCTACTTTGGAGTGACAGAAAGGGATACACACATATTCTTTATTATGCTTTGGTTACACCACACTGATGTAAAATGGCAACTTTGAAATTCTTAACGTGGAATATTAGAGGCCTGGCTGATCATAGGAAGGCCAGACTAATCCAAGCATATTTAATTCGCCTCAAAATTGACTGCTGCTTCTTACAAGAGACTCATCTGTCCAATTCCTCCACCCCTAGGTTTCAGAATGGTCATTGGGGGGAGGTGTACTCCACTGGTTATTCTAACTATGCTCGGGGTTGGCTATACTACTGCGCAGAGGGCTGAACTGGAAGCCTCCCTATACCCACATTGACACTGAAGGGAGATATGTTATCCTTAGGGGTTTTCTTTGCGAGATGGAGGTCATACTTGTGGCAATATATGGTCCCAAAATGGATGACCCCGAGTTTTTCCGTACAATATGGGCGCAAATTGCAGGCTTGAGTTGCAACACAGTCATCTGGGGGGAGATTTTAATGCAATTCTGAATGATTCTCTAGATAGAAGGGGAACGTCCCCTAGGGTGCACCCGCATGCCAGTGCCACTCTGAATACCCTTCTCCATACTAATGATCTGGTGGATGTATGGAGACACTGTTATCCTGACAAGAGGGCGGGGTCATGCGTTACATCACAACACAATGCCTAGTCGAGGCTGGACTTCTGGGTGGTCTCTCGGGATGTGGCGGCCTGGACCTCGGAGATTTCCCTTTTGCCACGGACTCTCTCAGATCACCCCCATGCTTTTTACAGTTGGACCTCCCCGTGCCATATTGGTGCTCCTTCACTTGGAGACTCCCCACTATGGCCCTATTGGATCAAACCTTCCTAGAGGAAATTAGACAGGACATAAGTGATTACTTCACTAACAATGAGGAATCAGTTGAATTGTCGGGAACACTCTGGGAGGCATTTAAGGTGGTCATATGGGGCTGCTGTGTTGCTAACCAGTCAGGTGTGTTGAAGTCCATTAGACAGCGTCTCCACTCCCTAGAATCTCAACTTAAAGACACAGAGAGGGACTTTTTCAATTCAGGCGATGGGGGTCACCTGGCATTATTCAGAGAGCTGCTATATGAATATACAGATGAAGCACGCCGTGAAGTAAAATTTATGGGGAAATATAGCACAGCTAGGATATACAGGGAGGGTGATAGACTGGGCAGAACACTGGCGGGCATGCTCCGCCCTCTGAGAACCGCCAATATTATCACTGAACTCAAAGACGATGAGGGAAACCCAGTCTGTAGCTCACAACCCATACAGACCCATCTAGTTGAATTTTACACCACTTTATACACACCCACAATCCCCCAATTTACCACAGGGGCTGCATACATACCTTGATTCATTAGAGCTGCTCTGGCTTAGCAGGGAACACAGGGAGTATTTGGATGAACCATACACTGTTGAAGATATCAAGCAAGTAATAAATAGTCTCCCAAATAGCAAAGCACCGGGTCTGGATGGCCTACCAGCCCCATTCTACAAGGCATAAAGTGACCTACTGGCCCCACGACTGCTGGAGGTTTATCAAGACTCATTGGAAACTGGCCTCCTCCCACCTTCCATGCGTGAGGCCGTAATTCTGACATTACTGAAACCTGACAAGGATCCAACAAGCTGGGACTCCTACCACCTGTTATCCCTAATTAATTTAGATAATAAAATCTTGGCTAAATTAATCGCCCAGAGGCTACAGCCACTTCTCCCCTTAATCGCGAGGCCAGACCAATCTGGTTTTATACCAGGCAGGTCAACAGCACATAATTTGAGAACCTTCTTTGCACTACTTCATTATTTAGACCCCCAAACCCCCGCAGTAGTGGTTTTGTTAGATGCAACTAAGGCATTTGACTCCCTAGTATGGCCTTATCTCTTCGGTGTCTTGACTCGTATGGGACTCAGCCCGGCATTCATGGCTCAAATCAGGCTTCTCTATTCCAATCCTACAGCCGGGCTAGAGGTCAATGAGCTCATCTCAGAAAATGTTCCTATAACAAGGGGCACAAGACAGGGTTGTCCTCTTTCCCCACTCCTCTTTTCCCTTGCAATGGAGCCGTTGGCAGCTCAAATCCGGCAACACCATGCCAATAGAGGTGTGGGGTTTTCGACTAGAGGCCTGACTATCTCGCTCTATGCAGATGATGTCACGCTTTACGTCATGGACCCCATAAATAATATTCTCCCAATGCTCCGTGAATTGACCAGATTTGGGGGACTCTCGGGTATACAGATAAATTGGTAAAAATCAACTATCTTTCCTCTGACAGATGGTACGACTCCGTTCCCGCTGGACTATCCACTCAAATGGGCGGAAGGCCCGGTTAAGTACCTGGGTATTTGGCTGAGTCGAGATGTGCAGGAGTTATGGGAGATGAACTTCTGACGTACAGTGAGCTGGCTTGAGGGTAAAATAGATGCTTGGGCACAATTGCCTCTCTCTTTAGCAGGCAGAATAGCCATAGCTAAGATGGTTGTGATGGCCAAATATTTATATCTATTTGTCAATCTTCCCATAATTCTTACCCAGGCCTTCTTACAAAAAACTAGATCCGTGATGATTAACTTGGTCTGGGCCAGTAAACAGGCACACGTCTCCTGGGAGCTCCTGTCTATACCTCTAAGCCGGATATATCCTTGTATGCCTACTGTGCGCAGGCTCAGTTCCGGCATCAATGGGTGTTTCCTACCCCATTTCAACCCCACATAGCCATTGAAATGACCGATCCACGCTGGTGCCCTTAAACGTAGCAGTGTTTTATCAAATTCAAAAGACCACGAAACGAAATAGATACCACTGAAACGCTAAGATGGGCATGGGACAATTTACGCATTTGGGCTAGACATGACCTGTTGTTTGCTATTTTCACCCCCTTGGCATACAACCCCCAGATGCCAGTGCTGGCGAGTCGCAGAGAGGTAATGTGAGCTGACAGGTTAGAGTGGAAGACCTTTGCAGATTTATACCCTGGGGACATTTTTATCTACCCCCCAAGACAGGGCGGGGGCGGGTTCCTCATACTTCTCTGACCTGCTCTTCTACTATAGGATTCGCGCTACTTATCCGAAGATGCATGGCTCCTTCCCTGTGCCCCCACCTACACTAACTGCACTAGAGGGATAGATTAATCACACAACATTACAATGCCAAGCAATTGTCTTATCCCGTAGCCAAACAAAAGTCTGTGGAGGGCTGGAACGAAGGTTTACCTACGCCGCTGACTGATGATCATTGGAAGTTTTGCTGCAGTTGGAAATGCCTTCCCCAAATTATAAGCTCGTTAATTCACTTTAAATTCCTGCATAGGTACTATAGGACCCGGGACAACTACTATGCATGGGCTTCCAAGAAGACGGCAAATGTTGGCAATGTAAAGTGCCACAGGCCCCTTTTATACACATAGCTTGGTACTGTCCTAAACTGGCAAAGTATTGGGAGGATATTTTCGCAATAATTTTTGAGATACTAGACCTTAGGCTGGAGCCGACGCCCCTGTTAGGCATCTTAAGCTATACGAAAGACACCCCTGTGGAGACTCATCGCCTCCTGGCGATGCTGCTTCTGCTGGTGAAGAGACGGATGGCCATGTCTTGGGGAGGGCGGGGGTTCCACAGACAAAGAACTGGATTGCTGACATTACACTCTGCCAGGAGCAGCTCAATACGTTCTGGGAGCTGATGCCGACGGCATCCAGACCCCACGATGTTTGGGGTCCCTTGCAGGACTGGGTTAAAACTCAGACACACATGACTGGAGAGGCAGTTGAATCTTAAGGGCACAGCACATGAGGTGGTGTGAAGAATGCTGAGGGGCAGATGGTCGAAATGTGGCCTGTGGTCGCGAGGCCAATCATAGTCAACTGTGGCCATTTGATGCTGTCTAGCCTGATATTCCACCTTTGCAATCTATTTTGTTAATATTGTGGTATCTGTCAAAAGCTCTATTTAGTTACTACATGCGTTCATAATGCTGAGCTGGTCACTCCTCTTTTGTTGTGGTTTGTGCATCCTCTTTGTTATGTCTTTTTTCTTTTCACCACTTATTGGGGAATGATTATACATGAACATGGGAACTGGATCTGATATGTATGTGTACGTTCTGTATTTCTTGTTGTGCCAGTTTAATAAAAACTCAATAAATAAATGTTTATTTTTTATTTTTGTTTTGATCCCATATCTCTTTAGTAGACTTCATATAAATGATTACATGAACCATTTGTTGTATAGCACATTGTTACATTTTAATATGGTGCTGTTTGTTCAGTATATGTTATTTGTAATGCCATATATAATGTTAAATAGTATGGTCCACAATATTTGGCTAGGGCATTTGCGAGGCTGTGGGATGTAGTTAATCAATGATTAGTAATGGTTTTATCATATTACTCTTAAAATATCACATGGACACTCATGAGGTTTGTGACACACCAAACTAGTGTAACAGACCGAGAAACTATGTATTATGTGAGAATACTATTAGGTGAATGGTCACTATATTTGCCAAAATGTGGGGCTTATCAGGATCCATGTGTTCAGAAATATATTGCACAGTCTAATAAAGAACTGAAAAAAGAGCAAAAATACACCTACCAAAGGGTAAGCTAGTTGCAATTCACCAAAGTTACACCCACATCTGATGAAGTAGTACTACAGCCCAAACAGGCTGCAATCTGATCCAGTCAAGTCTTGAAGTACACCTCAGACAGTAACTCACAGGTACTACAAGGGAGGCATTTTGAAATTAATGAAGGCTGTGAGTAACACTACCAGCACAAAGTCCAATAGCTAGAAAACAATTGTCAAATACCTTTACACATTGCAGACTCCCATACAAAGTACATTGTAGAAATGTAACCATAACAGATATACATGGTTTGTCAAGTGCACTTTTCAACATTTTCAATGAATTAAAAAAATACACACACATCTATCTGGCATCATCCACATCTCTACACACACTCAAAGACACATTATTACACACAAAGTGTATACACATAATGACACACAAAATGACACACAACACAACCAACTCACATGAAAGTAACATGTCCTTCAACCAATACTATATGAACTCCATTAGTTAACCCCACCCGCCAATAATTGCATCCAAACATCTAAAAGAAAAAAGTTTCTGTTTGGAGAATGAGACCTGGCACCTATGTGTGGCACCACTTGGATGACTGCCATGACTTCAGGCATGTTGTTGCTTTCGACTTCCTTTTATTTATAGTTCTATGCAGGATAGGCCTATGCCCTGTAAGTGAAATTGTGCAAAAATTACATCTGTAATGTTACTCGTAGTAAATTTATGATTGTATTTTTAGACACACATGTCCCTGTTCCATCATTAACACTACTTTTGTATGTATGCTTGAGTCTTTTTCTTTGTAAATTGCATCCATGTGTAGAAGTGCACTCATTTGTAGGTGTACTTATAACTGTGCATAGTTTTACGCTTGGATACTTACTTTTGTAAACTGGCCTTAAAACAAGACCTCCATTTTAATACTACAAATACTAGCATATTTAACAGTTTCTGTATGAGAATGTTTATGTGGATACTCAAAATTCCAAACTAAATCTTTGTTTAATTGGCACAAATCTTTATTTACTAATAGAGATTAAGAAAATAGCTGTTAGACAGTGGCATTGTTATGAATCTTGTTCTAGTATGAACAAACTGTGATTACATAAATAGTGACTTATTAAGAAGCAAGTCCAAAATGTGATAGATAAATAAACAAAAGTAAAATGATGTGGAACTATAAAATAAACAGTTTTCTTTAATTTCCCAGTCACTCTTTCTCCAAAATGTGGTACTTTTTGTATTTGCATCCAACTTTCAATTGATATTCTCCATTTTCTAGTCACTTCCCTTAGGCAATCCTATATTTACTTTTCAAACATTAATTTACATTAGTTTAGTTCTGTGCATTCTCTGAGGATAACTCCGCATATGAAAGACAGGCATACAGCTACACCTTTAACTTTGAGAATTGTACTTATGAGTGAATGGCGTAGTACTACAGGAGAAGCACTACACGTACATGTAAATGACTTTGTAATGTAGCTATTCCATTTGTACTTTCAATATTTCTTGCCAGACGTGTGAAGATAATATAACAAATTAATGAATCACTTACTCAGGAACCCCTCAGAAATCCTAAAAAGTATCCAGAAATGTTCACCTAGACAAACTTCAATGAGAATCCAGTACAGATGTGTATAAAGCATTCCAGTACCCATGATTAGACATGGCTTGTCTATGAGACTCCTCACCACAGTACTCCGACTGACCTTGCATACATCTAGAATACATTTCCTATGAAATATCACTGGTGATCATCAACACTCAGTCAACTCTTTATCCTTTCCAATTTATTAAATAACAGTGAAATGCTGTAGATTTTTAGCTTCCAATTTTATTTTTGGCCAGTAAAAAATATATTAATTGAGGTTTGAGAAAATGGAAATATATATACATAAGTTTTGTGTGGCTAAACATACACATGCTCTGCATAATTCCCTCATCTAATGTTTGGCTCAGATTTGTGCAAGTTGTTTTTCTATGAACAAGTCTTTCGAGCCACGAGACAAAGTGACTCCTCCTCTGGGTGATAATGTGCATTGGCATCAACACTAATCCAAGATTCCAGGTTTCATCTTTCCACTTCAATCAGTCAGTTTATTTTACCTGTTTTCTTTCCGCAACCAGATTTAGTTGCAGAAAGAGCTCTTCATACCCTAGATGTTAAAAGAGTTCCAATGTATTATCAACAGAATTAAAGAGTTCCGTAAAACTAAACAACTCTTTGTTTCTTTTTCCCCCCCTCACACAGGAAAGCTCATATCTAAGACAGGCATTTCTAGATGGATAATTAAATGCATTCAGACATGTTATGTCAAAGCTAAAAGGACTTTGCCTACACCTCCTAGAGCACACTCTACTAGTGAAATAGGCGCTTCCATGGCTTTCCTGGGCACTATCCCAATACCTGATATTAGTATAGCAGCTACATGTTCTACACCACACACTTTCACCAAACATTATTATGTGGATGTTTTAACACACCGACAAGCCAATGTAGGGCAGGCAGTGCTACATACTCTCTTTAAAACAACTGCAACACCCAGAGGCTAGTTACCGCTTTTAGAGAGAGACTGTTTTACAGTCTATGCAGAGCATGTATATCTACAGCCACGTTCCTCAAACAGAATATGTTACTTTCCCCTTAAGCATCTGTTCATGGCATGTAGTGCTGTGGATGCACACACGCTCCTCTCCGGACACCTGTGGCCATTGCAGTTCCTTCACCCTATTTAATTTGCATGGACATCTCTTTACTGATACTTACTTTCACTCTATTTTTACAATCTAACAATGGAGTTGAGGCTCATGCGCATTATCATCAAGAAGAGGAGTCACTTTGTCTTTTGACTCGAAAGACTTCGAAGTAAAAAAAACTTGCACACATCTGGACCCAATACTAGATGGCGGAAGTATGCAGAGCATGTGAATCTACAGCACTACATGCCACAAACAGATGCTTATAGGGTAAGTAACATATTCCATGTATATATATTCACTGAAAAAACAAAGGCTACAGGGATGTTCTAGATGTTCTAGTTAGGAAATAGAATTTAAAAAGCCTTAGAAATTCACTAAAAAAACAAAGGTTACAGGGACATTATAGTTTAGCACAGATATCACATGCACAAAACCATACAAATGCAGCAGTTACAGTTACCTGAGCTAACTATAACTTACACCCCTGCAATGCACTGCTTATGACCTCACATATTACATCACTCATGACATAGTCAGTGACATCACTGATGACATCATCCAATGATTGTGAGTATTTTCTAAAAGTTTCTGAGTGTTAAAGATACATACTAAGGTACCACAAAAGTATAATTAGTATACTTTGTGTACTACTAATGAATGATTCAATGTTTTTACATACATTAGGTGAGTGGCTGTATGACTGTGTGTAACTGTGTGTCAGTGAGTGTGTTGTGACCTGGTATGTGAGTAGGTGTGTGAGTCGTTGTATGGATTATTAAGTGTATCTGAGTAGCTGTATGGGCGAATAAGTGGGTGAGTGAGTGGCTGTGTGAGTAGCTGTATTGGTTGGGGAGTGGATGTATGAGTAGCTATAAGGGTAACTGAGTGGCTGTGTGAGTGACTGTAAGGGTGACTGAGTGGCTGTGTGAGTGACTGTATGGGTGAGTGACTGGGTGTGTAAGTTGCTGAAGGGGTGATTAAGTGGCTGTTTCAGTGGGAGCTTGGTTAATTGAGTGGGTGTGGGAGTGGCTGTATTGTCATACGGTTTCCACTTTTCCTTTTTTTTAAAATTTTATTTTGAATTTTAAAATCAGCATTAATGATATCATAATTACATACTGTTAACATTTTGTTACATGAGCCATACAATAGAAACTAAAACAGGAAGGAGAAAACGGTCAGACCATAATTACATACTATAAAAATCCAAGAAAAAAAACAAAAAATAGTCATACCCAATTCATAATTGGGGCCCATAATGCAAGTCCAAATTTCTTTTTCTCCCTGCCTTTAAGTTTATACAAGGCGATTTCTAAATAATACAAAAATAGTAGTTTGGTCTTCCACATAGTAAAAGACGGTGAATCGGGACTTAGCCATTGGGAGGTGATACATAAACGGAGAATAACCATACATAAAAACAGGAATCCCTTCTCGGGAGTTGGCCGATTTCTAATATTTGCTCCAAACTCAGAACCAAACAGCACTAGTTGGGGTGACAAATCAACAGGGATACCTAATCCTAAATTCAAAAAACTTTGTATCTCCTTGAGCCAAGGAGAGAGAACAGGGCAATCATAAAGCATATGTACCAAATCGGCAGCTTTCAGGGTACATCTAGGACAAAAAAACCCTCGATTCGTTCCCCATTTGGCTATCTTCGCTGGAGAGTAATAAAGATAAAAAATGGCCATATAATATTGACTCTTATGTCTACCTGAAAAAATTACCGCATCGGCTAAATTAAATGCTGCTTGTAAGTCAACCCCCACTATCCCTAACCTCCTCTCCCAACGATGCTCAAAGAAAACAAGGTTGTCTTGCTGAAATGCAGTCATTATTTTGGAGAGCTGGGAAATCTTACATCTCCCTTTTATATATTCCAATATCATATTCTTTTCCAGACTGATCTGTCTTCTTAAATCAAGCTTATCTAAAAAACTTCGGATTTGGAGATATTTGAAAAAATCTGTGCGTAGCAACACAAATCTCTCTTGAAGTTCTGCAAATGACATCATTTGTTTATCTGAGAAGAGGTCGCCGATTGTTCTTATCCCCTGAGCACTCCACCTCCGCATATTGTAGTCACAAAAAATTAAAGGGAGTTTACCTGGTATTCCCACAGGCATATATCGATTATATTCCTTTAACATAAAATATTTACAGATTCTAGACCAAACTGCCGCAGCGGCGATCAAGATCTTAAAGCGTGTCCTTTTGTAGTAACTGGGCTCAAAAAACTTAAAGAACATGTAATTGGCTTCTGGACCCACAATAAATTCATATATAGACGGCTACATAGCTGGGTCCATATAAGCCTGAGAACCAAAAAACAATATTCCCATATATTGAAGCATGGCCGCCCAATAATAATATTGAAATTGAGGGATATTTAATCCGCCCCTCACCTTTGGTAAACTTAGTTTTTTAAAGGTTCTCCTTGTTCTCTTGTACCCCCAAATAAAACGGGAGCACATTCTTTCAATTTTCGTGAAAATTAGGTTAGGAACCAGAAGTGGGATCGTGCGGAATAAATAGAGAAATTTCGGGAAGACCACCATCTTAATAACATTACACCTGCCGAACAAAGATAAATGCAAGTAATCCATATTCTCTAACATTTTGTTTGTGGAGGTTAGGATTGGATCATAATTTAAATCAACTATAGACTGTACATTAACAGCAATTTTAACCCCCAAATAAATGGCCTCTGTAACTATATTAACACCTGGTAAGGCATCGGAGCCAGTAAAGAGAACTTGTGTTTTATGTAAGTTCAGCTTATAGCCGGACACGGCCCCAAATTCTGAAGTCAAACTTTCAATACGTCTCATCGTGTTGACAACATCCAGTGTGACAACGGCCACGTCGTCTGCATAGGCTAAAACTTTAATAGGATCGCTCACTGGCTGAACTGGGATAATCTCTAAGTCGTATTCTATTTTGATCAACAAGGGCTCGATATATAAAGCAAATAAAAGAGGGGAGCAGGGGCACCCCTGCCGAGTACCCCTATATATCTTAAACTCCCCTGAATGATTCCCTGAGATACGAATTGTGGCAGCCGGACAAATATACATAGCCTGTACAGCCTTAATAAAGGAAGATGGAAAGCCTTTCCAATAAAGAATTGCCCATAAAAATTCCCAGGAGACCCTGTCGAATGCCTTCTTGGCATCCAACAGGGCCACCCCTATTGGAACTTCAGAAACCTGGGACCAGTCCAGGAGAGATATTATTCGCCGAACATGGTCCGTAGTACCTCTACCTGCCACAAACCCATGCTGACGCAATGAGACTAATGGTGCTATCATTTTTCCTAATCTTCCAGCAAGCACTTTAGAGAAGATCTTGCTGTCTGAGTTAAGTAATGTAATTGGGCGATATAAAGCTGGCTCGGCCTCGTCCTTCCCTTTCTTTTTAAAAACAATTATAGTTGTTTTAGACCATGAGTCAGGTACTGTGCCCCTAAATGCTTGCTGGAATAGAGATAATAACACGTCCCGCAATTCAGCCTGAAAGGAAGCATAAAACTCCAAAGGGATCATGTCTGGCCCCATTGCTCTTCCCTTTGGTAAAGATACCATTGCTTGGATAATTTCCTCCCATGTTATAGAAGTGGACAGAATATCTATCTGAGCCGGACCCAGGCCTCCAGTGGCGATTTCACCTAAGTAGCCCAACGGGTCTGAGATTTTCCCACTTTCGTAAAGCTTTTGATAAAAAATTTTAAATACCTCCAGAACATCAGACTCCGAGGTTTGTAAAGACCCATCTAAGTCCTTTATTCCTTCGATTTTGCTTTGTGATTGTTTTTGCCTTATTCTATTGGCCAGCACTTTCCCCACCTGCTCCCCATATTCAAAACATTCCCTTCGGAATGTCTGATATTTAGCAGCCGATTCATCCGCATGCTGTTTACAGATTAGAGATCTCTGTTTAGCAATGTTGTTTTGTACTACAGAGACATCCATCTGATTCTTTATCTTCTGAGCAAGCTCCCGCTCCAATACACTTAGCTCAAACATATCTTGTTCAAATTTTTGTCTCATAGCATTGCGTTTCCTTAATACATATCTGAGGGTTTCCCCCCTTACACCGGCCTTGAAAGTATCCCAAATAACTGTGTCTGGAGCAGAACCATTATTAACTGAAAAAAAGCTCGGAAGCCATAATTTAATGTAATCCTGATATTCCTCATCAGCTAATAGCTTCCTATCGAAGGTCCAGTTATATCTTGCACGTGACACAGCAGAAATCTGAAATTTTAACACAAGAGGATTGTGATCTGAGATTAATCTTGGCAATATCATAATAGTAGCATCCGCCAAAATGGAAGAAGAGGCACATATATAATCAAGATGAAACAATTTATTGTGGGGAGCAGAGTAAAAAGTGCTGCCCTGTTGGAACTTTTTAAGTCGGTTCCAAGCATCATAAAGGCCTTGTTTCCTTGCTAGGTTACATAGAGATCTAAAAACTTTTGGTTTCCGACCTGTATAGTCTGCACCTGGATTTATATTAGCTGACTCATCTAAGTGTATATTGAAATCCCCACATAGTATGATAGGGTGGGGCCATAAAGCTAGTTCCGGATTGAGGGAGTCATAGAGATCAGATTCGTCTACATTGAATCCATAAATAGTACATATAGTTATAACCTCCCCTATACCGAACCGAGCCTCAACAATGACCCACCTGCCGTTTTTATCCTCCTTATACTTCTTACAAGAAAAAACACCTGATTTACAAAGGATTGCAACACCTCTCGTATTTGTAGACTGTTTTGAGCATGCAATCAATTCAAACCCCATCTTTTTGAGCCATGCCCTATTGGCCCAAGCAATATGTGTCTCCTGGAGACAGACAATGTCCCAGGAAAAACCTCTGGCTAGTTGTGCAAAAGCCAGCCTCTTTTTAAAATCGTTTAGACCACATATATTTAATGTACATAACTGTATTTCTTTCATTTGATGACTAGAAAATTTTACTCTAAATTAATCATTCCTACAACAATCATGGACCCAGCTTCGTCCCCAATAATAATGCTTTTAAACCTAGGATCTTGTCTCACACAATGTAGCAACAACAAAAACATCAATGCTGATTTTTCTTTCCACCCCCCTCCACCACCCACCAACAACCCCCCACCCCCACCCATGCCCCGAGCCATGGGCCCCCCCCAACCCCCCCTTACCCTTCCCATGAAGCATAGGGACGCTAGTCCCAAAGATGGTGGGTTGATCTGCCACCCCTGCTCCCCCCCTGAACTCTATACCGTGTTTTTAAATATAACCAATCCGTGCCTAAGGATTAGTTACTTACCTGTAATCCTAGTTCTCATCCAGGGGTATACTCATCAAAGTCATAATCTATGAATAATCCCCGCCCATGTGCGGGATCCCGGAGCATATAGAAAATACATATATATAAATATATATATATATACATATGTGAAAACATATAAATGCAGCCTAATAATGTTCAAAACATGGCAATGCTGTAAATTACGTATTTTTGCATAGTAGTGCCCCCGTAACCCGTAAGGAAAAAAGGAAGCATCAGGCAAATTATAACACAGCACTGCTTTATTGCCATAAAGCAACATGTAATTGTAGGCATTCGCCAGTAGGCTGCAGTAGAGTATCAAGAATCCAAGAAAACTGACACCTTGCCTTTAAGGCATTAGAGTAGGGGGACCGTGCCTTTAAGGCCTGCCCGTGACCCCCTGCTCCCATGATGCACTACAGGTGACAGTTGGGCCAGTTCTTTTTGGCGGTGCCTCCGCACCTGAGTAGATCTGCCTTCCATACATCACTTATTTAAAGAGAAAACATTGCTCGTCCGGGGAGGTGGGTGGGTCGCTTATGACTTTGATGAGTATACCCCTGGATGAGAACTAGGATTACAGGTAAGTAACTAATCCTTCTCATCCAGGGGATACTCATCAATAGTCATAATCTATGAATAGAGTAGCAAGCCCATACCCAAAGTCTCGCGGACGAGCAACAAAGCAGTTAAAACATACATTAAAAGACACATCTTGCATTACAGTTATGCGAATAGGTTCCTCAAAGAGGCCTGCCCCACCTGGGCGTCGGCCTGTGCGTCTGAATCTAGGCAATAATGGCGCGTGAAAGTATGGACTGAGCGCCATGTAGCCGCTTTACAGATCTCAGACATGGGAACGTTGCGAAGGAGTGCTACCGTAGAAGCCTTCCCCCGAGTAGAGTGTGCTCTAGGTTTACCCTGCAGAACTTTGTGGGACAGTTGGTAAGCCAAAGCTATACAAGAGACAATCCATCTAGAGATAGATCTCTTGGCCGCAGCCAGCCCGGTATTAGTGGGTCCATAGTTAACAAAGAGCCTGTCTGACTTTCTAAGAGTAAGGGTCTTAGCTAGATAGAATTTCAAAACCCTCCGGAGGTCAAGAGAGTGTAGAGCTCTCTCCGGGGGTGTGGTCGGCTGAGGAAAGAAGGTGGGCAACGTGATCACCTGATTAATATGGAAGTCCGAAACCACCTTGGGCAGGAAGCTCGGATGAGTACGGAGCACCACCCTATTAGCATGAAACACCGTGTAAGGTTCCTTGCAGCAGAGGGCCTGAATTTCACTAACCCTACGGGCCGAAGTGATGGCTACTAAGAAGGCAGCCTTCCAGGTCAGATGTTGCAAAGAGGCCTTATGAATCGGCTCAAAAGGACCTCCCATCAGTTTAGAGAGAACGATGTTCAGTTCCCAGGAAGGGGAAGGAGACCTCACAGGTGGGTAAACTTTCTTAAGCCCTTCTAAGAAATCCTTTACCACTGGCATCTGAAAGAATGAGGTCTGGGTAGGAGACTTCCTATAGGCTGTAATAGCAGCTAAGTGTACTCTGATGGAAGAGTACTTTAACCCAGACTTCGCCAAGTACAGTAAGTAGGGGAGAATAACCTGTTCTTGACCCCGGATCGGATCAAGGGTGTTATCTCTACACCAGAAGCAGAATCTTTTCCATTTAAAGCCATACGACTTCCTCGTGGAGGGCCTCTTCGCCTCCCGAAGAATGCTCATACAGTCCGGTGGAAGATCTAGATGTCCGTACTGGATGAATTCAGGAGCCATGCCGTCAAGCGGAGGGAGGGGAGATTGGGGTGGAACACTCTCCCCTTGTCCTTGGTCAGCAAGTTCGGCAGGCATGGCAACCTCCTCTGTGGTACCTCCGACAGCTGGAGTAGATCCGGGTACCACCACTGCCGGGGCCACTCCGGTGCTATTAGGATCATCCGAGTTCTGGCCCTGTAGAACTTCTGAATCACAGCCGGGATGAGAGGGAGAGGAGGAAAAGCGTAAAGCAATGTCCTCGACCAGCTGATCAAAAGCGCGTTCCCCTGCGACCCCCGTTGAGGGAACCTGGAGGCGAAGACGGGGCATTTTTTGTTGTCCGCGTCTGCGAACAGATCGATGTCTGGTATGCCCCACAAGCGGAAGAAGTCTTGAGCGACGCCTTCGTTGAGCACCCAGTCGTGCGCTTCGACGAAGTCTCTGCTGAGGCCGTCCGCCTGCACGTTCAGGGTCCCTGGCAGGTGAACAGCGACGATCGTCAGGTTTCTCGCCAGAAGCCATTTCCAGATTGACTGGGCCTCCAGAGACAGGACCCGTGATCTGGTCCCTCCTTGCTTGTTCAGATAGAACATAGTTGTGGTGTTGTCCGTCTGAACCTGAACATAGTCGGTCTGCAGGGATGGGTACAGGGACTTGAGAGCGAGATGGACTGCTCGTAGCTCCAAGAAGTTGATGTGATAGCTCTGCTCGGTAGCGGACCAGAGACCTTGTACTTGAAGCCGGCCCATATGAGCCCCCCAGCCCTGCATGGAGGCGTCTGTGACCACCGTCTGTGTCGGAGGCGCCTGATGGAATGGGACACCGTGAAGCAGATGGGAGCGCTTCATCCACCACCGGATGGAATCTTTGGCGGCTTGATGAAGGGTAATGTGATCTTCCCAGCGGCCGGTCCTCTGCGACCACTGATCCTCTAGGTCTTGTTGCAGAGGACGCATGTGCAGACGTGCGTTGGGCACGATGTAGATGCACGAGGCCATGGATCCCAGGAGAGATGACACTTGCCTGGCTGTGGGATATTCCGTGCGGAGAAGCGTGCAGCTTTTTTGCAGCATGGAGGATAACCTCTCCTCCGAAGGACACACGCTTGCGCTTGAGGAGTCTAGAGAGGCGCCCAGGTAGTGGATCCGCTGAGTTGGATTGAGGATCGACTTCCGGTAGTTGACCTGAAGGCCCAACGAGTGTAGAAGGTTTAGGCAGAACGAGAGATGACTCTGGAGTTGAACCGGGGTGGAACTTTTTAAGAGCCAGTCGTCTAGATATGGGTAGACGAATATCTTCCGTTTGCGGAGAAATGCAGCCACCACCGCCATGCACTTTGAGAACGTTCGTGGCGCGGACTTGAGGCCGAATGGCAGGACCTTGTATTGATAATGTTGGTGAAAGATGCGAAATCTGAGAAACTTCCGATGTTTCGCTGAGACAGGAATGTGGAAGTATGCATCCTGTAAATCGATGGCACACATCCAGTCCCCTTGGTGTAGATGTGGGAAGATCTGGTGCAGTGCTAGCATCCTGAATTTTTCCCTTCTGAGAAATCTGTTGAGTAGGCGGAGATCGAGGATGGGTCTGTAGTCTCCGATCGCTCCTCTTTTCTGAACAAGAAAATACCGGGAGTACACTCCCCGATTTCTCTGCCTGTTTGGAACTTCCTCTATGGCGTTTTTGGAGAGGAGAGTGGCAACTTCGTCCTTTAAAAGCTTGTTTTGGCTGAGAGGGAGTGGCTGTTTCCGTGGGGGTACCTGCGGAGGGGGAGATTTGAACCTCAGCAAGTAGCCACGCTCTACAATACTCAGCACCCATTTGTCGTTTGTAATTGTATTCCACTCTGCCAGGTGAGCGGTGACACTTCCTCCCACCGGAGTGGCGAACGAGTGCGGAGGAAGTAAGTTTTCACTGCTTGGGAGGTTGCTTGTTAGAGGACTGCTGCTGTTTAGCATTTCCTCTTCCTCTGCCCCGGCCCCTTTGCTGAAACTGGGACCTCTGTTGGTTTTGAGAGGACCATTGGGGCGTTTGAACGCGCTGGTGAAAGGCACGTTTGTCGCCCTGGCGAAAGCGCTTGCGGAACTCTTTGCGTTTTTCCAGTCCCACAGCCTTTACAGTGTCCAATTCCGTTTTCATCTTGCTCATTTGGTCGTCCGCATGAGCTCCAAATAGCGATGATCCATTAAACGGCAGGTTAAGAATCCTTTTCTGCGCATCTGGTTTGAGGGCTGTTAATCTGAGCCAGGCCGAACGGCGGGAGCAGATGCCATGGGAGTAGCCATGCGCGGCTAGGTCTGATGCATCCGCCGCTGCGCTTATTACTTGGTTTGCCACCAGTCCGCCTTCATGTAGGATCTCCGTGAAGTCCTGCCTGTCCTCCCTAGGCAATCTCTCCACGAATCTGGCCAGGGAATCCCATAGGGAACGATCATACCTCCCTAGCAGGGCTGAAGCGCTAGCGACCTTCATATGCGCGGCAGATGTGTTGCACATTCTCCTGCCGTAGGAGTCCATCAGCTTGCTGTCCTTCTCAGGGGGGACAGAAGCAGATATTGAGGCTGAGTGAGACTTCATGGCCGCCGCCACTATCACCGAATCCGCTGGCGGGTCCGCCCTCAAGAATAAAGGGTCCTCGGCCGGAGCCTTGTACTTCTTTGCTATTCTCGAGGGGACCGAGCCCACTGTAGCCGGTGTAAGGAACGTGGCCATCGCTGGTTCTAACAATCCTGGCACCAACGGGAGCAGAGGTCTGGGAGCTGACCGATGGTGTAAAGTGTCAAAGATCACAGAAGTGGGTGCCTGAGGGGCGTGCAGTGCGATGTTCAACTTTTGCGCCCCTCTACCCAGGACGTCCGAGAAAGTTATAATGTCATCCACCGGGGACACTCGCGATGGAGGCGTGGATGAAAAAGTAGGAGAGTAGTCCCGGACTGAGGATCTTGTGGATGCAGTCCCAGTGGACGACCTGGTGCGTCGCCTCTTGTGGGAGCGTTCGCTTTGGTGAGCCCTTGATCCTGATCTGCGCTTGGACGGAGATCTTGGACGTTTTGGCGCGGTGCGACGGTCCCTGGAACGAGACCGGCGTGGTGAAATTGGCCGTGGATCCCTCGGAGGCGATTTACTCCTGCGCGGTGGGGAATACATGCGGGAGTAGTCCGATCCCGGACTCCGACATGCGGCAGCGCCCACATCTCGTAACCAGCGCGGTGACAGTCCAAACCGCTCTGGAGCCTCGGGTGATCTTTCTGGAGATATTTGCACGATGTGCAGTCCCGGAGATGATGACTGTTCTCCTGGGGACCTCTCCGCGGGCGGTCCAGTCTTCGCCCTCGACGTCGAATCCCTTGACGTCGACGACGTCTGCGTCACCATCGGCAAGTGTGAGGTATGCCGTTCTGGTCTCGACGCCGGTCGTGGAGACCTCGATGTCGATCTCCTCTTTTCTGGCACCTGACGTCGGCTAGATGATCTCGACGTCGGCCGTGTCTTCGACGTCGACCTCTCTCGCCGTCGACTGGGCGACTTCGACGTCGACCTCTCTCGACGTCGACTGGGCGACTTCGACGTCGACCTCTCTCGCCGTCGACTCTTCGACGTCGACCTCTCTCGCCGTCGACTGGGCGACTTCGACGTCGACCTCTCTCGACGTCGACGTGGTGACCTTGACGGCGACCTCTCTCGACGTCGACTTCTTGACGTCGATGTTCCTCTCGACGTCGACCTTCTATGTCGCCGAGTGGGGGTAACCATCGACGGCGACCGGCCCACTCGCGGCGGAATGTACGTCGCCGCATCTCTCGACGTCGACCCCCTCGAGGGTGGCGGAGAGTGTCTCGACGTCGACGGAAGCCTCGACGTCGACGGAGACAGTTCAGATGTCACCAGACTAGCAGCCTTCGAGCCCGAAGGGCCGCCTCTCGACGCCGACTTACTTTTGTGCGGCGGAGACTCTTGATGATGGGATGAATCCCTTGACGCCGAAGTTCTCTGCCTCTTCGCCGGCATCCTCGACGTCGACGGCGAACCTCTTGGACTCCTGGTCTTCTTGGAGCCCGGGGAGCTGGTATGTCGCCGTTTCTGTACTTGCGTAGCTGAAGAAGGTGGTCTTGATGAGGAATGCTCGCCTTCACGACGGCTTCGTTCCTTCTCCAGTCTTGCATGCAGTTTAATGCGCTCTCTGTCCCTCAGAGTGCGCTTTGAGAACTTCTGGCAGTGGGGACACTGGTCAGGATCGTGTTTTGATGGTAAACACACAATACACACCGAGTGTGGATCCAACAGTGCCATTTTATTACCACAAGAAGGGCATTTCCTAAATAAAGGAGACATTCTGACTGGAAAAAAATTGGAAAATTCACTGGAACCAGCAGAATTAGCCCTTATAAGCCAGAAAACGTCGAAAAAAGCTAGAAAAAGCTGTAATTCAAAATTTCAGTCAAAAAACTGAAGAGCTCAAGCTCCAGGATCCTCACAGAAGGAGCCGGAAAAAAGAACTGACCCAACTGTCACCTGTAGTGCATCATGGGAGCAGGGGGTCACGGGCAGGCCTTAAAGGCACGGTCCCCCTACTCTAATGCCTTAAAGGCAAGGTGTCAGTTTTCTTGGATTCTTGATACTCTACTGCAGCCTACTGGCGAATGCCTACAATTACATGTTGCTTTATGGCAATAAAGCAGTGCTGTGTTATAATTTGCCTGATGCTTCCTTTTTTCCTTACGGGTTACGGGGGCACTACTATGCAAAAATACGTAATTTACAGCATTGCCATGTTTTGAACATTATTAGGCTGCATTTATATGTTTTCACATATGTATATATATATATATTTATATATATGTATTTTCTATATGCTCCGGGATCCCGCACATGGGCGGGGATTATTCATAGATTATGACTATTGATGAGTATCCCCTGGATGAGAACCTATCCTATCCCAACTAAAAAGAAAAAGACCTTCTATATTTTTTGACACCCAAGTTCCATTTCCTTAAAAAACATTAGTGAAGAGTTAGTGAGACAGGTAAATAGACCTGAATAAATCCCGTATAGTGTAATCCCAAACCTCAGAATTTAAAAAACACCTAATCATCTATAACTTATACAAAAATTCTTTAGCAGTGGACTCTTCAGTAAATACTGATGTTCGTCCTTTAACAATAACTTTGAGCTTTGCAGGATATTGTAAGAAACCTTGCGCTCCTTTTTCCTGAAATTTCAGGATCAGCTGTCGGAATCTCCACCTTAAATCCACCGTTGAGTGGCAAAAATCAGGCCTCACAAAACATTCACATCCCATGGCATGGGCTCTCTTATTAGGGCGAGCCAAATCAAAGAGAGCTTCTCGAGCGAGGAAATGACTTAGAGATATTAGAATTGCTCGAGGGAAAGAGGTTTCTTGAGCCATTATTTTCTTCTTCTGATGCAGTGGGAATCGGTGAGCCCTCTGTACCTCTACTTTCCAATCCCAGCTGGTGGTTTCAGGGAAAGCCTCAGTCAGAAGATCCACTACAAATTTCCGGGGGTCTGATTCTTCCTTTCCCTCCGGTACCCCAAGAATTCTGAGATTGTTGCGTCTTAGCCTGTTTTCCATGTCAGTCATTTTCCAAAAATAATCATCTTTGTGAGCGTTCAGTGCAATAATTTCTTTTCTCTGAGACGCTACTTCATCCTCCAGCGTTGATATCCGCGTTTCGGCTTCTCCAATTCTTATTGCAGAATCAGCACATGATTTGGCGACCCTACGTAAAGAATTCTGTAACTTTTTCAACGCATTCTGTGTACGAAGATTTTCTGCTTGCGCCTCCACTCTTTGTGCCATGATGACGTCATAGATGGTGTTAAGCGTAATTTCCTGATGCTCTTGATCAGAGGGACCCAAGACTGTAGTTGAATGTTGTGCCATGTGAGGCTGGGTACTGGCTTGGGGGTTTTGGGAGTCTTGATATGCACCACTCAGAGAGTCGTCAGATCCATGTAGACTTCCAATGACGGAGAGTTGCCCTTGCGCATCATCTGTAGATATTTGACCAAGCTTAGCCGTTGAATCCCCGTCGTCTTCCCCCCCTGAACAGCCCTCACCGAGCCACTCTTTAAACAGGCTTTCAGTAGAGGAACGGTCAGACATTGAGAAAAAATCCTCTCCTACCGAAGTTTTATCTTGAGCCTCTATGCTATAGCTCTCTGAATAGGCACCAGGTGTTGACACATGACCCCCCGAAAATTGTCCAAGCGCTTCGTTCTTTTTCGAACCATCAAGCAAATTCATACCTACGGGAGCCGAAAGCAGATCTTTGAAAGCAGCTTCAAGTTGCACGGCTCTCGTTGTCATCGGCGAACTCGGCGTTCGCGGAAAGACTGCAGCTCCCATAATGCCATTCTCCGACAGTCCGGCGTTAGACACAGCGCTCTGACAGTGAGGCTCTCCCAGCGGTATCGTTTCCTCAACAGCAGGTAGCGGAGCCAAAGGCTGTTGGGCAATAGCGGGTATCACAGGTAATTCCATATCCTTACCAAGTACTTTGTTGCCTCGAGATTTAAGAAAGAGAGAAGGAACCTTAGGCTTGGTGTCCTCGGTAGAAAGAGAATGCTCTTCTCTAGTCGCAGCACTAACCGTAGTCCCCTCCTGCAATGTTGCCGGTGTTTTCCGGACCGGAACATCTCCAATTGCTGGGCGCATTTTCGCCGGCGGGAGAGATGACTTAGAGCGTGGAGCCCGGTGCTGACCCTTGGGGGGCATAGTATCGAGCAGTCGTGCCTTCGGCCTCAGCGAGAAAAATGTAAGCTTCTCAGTCCAGCGGTAACATAGACGATAGATAAACGATATGTTGTACATACGCTGCGATAACATCCAAAACATCATATAGTTAGGTAGAATATCAGGCATTCATCTTCCCATGAGAAGAGTCCGGGAGGGGGAGCAGACCGCTCACACAGCCAACAGCCTGGCCGCCATCTTGCTTCTCGGTTTCCACTTTTCCACATAAATGTTAGATAGTGCCAGACTGATTCTATGCACCCCCTCAGGATATGTTGGCCTATAATCCTGCTAGCTCACAGTGGCACCATAAGTACCCGATAACCAAAGAGGGTACCAAATGGATTGGGCAACCACAGAACATGACAACCCAGACTCCCCAAGGGATTGTGGTAACAGATCTAGAAACTTTGCTCTCAGTCACTCGTGAATACCCAGAGAGATACACAAAAAATGCACAGAGGCATATCAATATTTATTGAACCATTGTGATTCTTGTGTACAATATGTGTACTGCAATGATTAATAGACCGAAGCAGATAAAAGTGATAAGCAGTATAAGAATAGTGAAAAGGATAAGCAATTCCACCATTGTGCTAAAACAGTGTATGTATGCTGGCATAGAAGTACTATGTATAGTGCACTCCTACTACACGCTCCATAACCTAGTTGCCTAGGGCTGTTGATCTGCCAAAACCACTTACTGAATGATCTAACCTCATTACCTGTGGGTGAATGTGTTCAGGTCCCTCTTTGCAGATGGTAAACAGGAAACAGCTGGGCTGAGACTCCGTCAACAGCGACCTCGCAGTCATAGCAGAGTGCTTCTCTGATTTGAACACAGAAATGCTTGTGTATATATAATAACAGTAGCCATACTTCTGTGTCGAGGCTTTAGCCGGCCTGACCTTGTTTATCCTCTTGCGATAGCTTTGTTGCTTTACAGGCGAATAACAAACATCAACATTTGCACCATGCA
The DNA here is from genome assembly GCF_964204655.1 of Triturus cristatus. Taxonomy (NCBI): domain Eukaryota; kingdom Metazoa; phylum Chordata; class Amphibia; order Caudata; family Salamandridae; genus Triturus; species Triturus cristatus. The sequence goes on from NC_140581.1 coordinate 500,684,274, forward strand.
CGTTTAGGCCTTGTACTAAATGTTCGTAGTGTCGTGATAGTGTACTTACGAAGTAGTAATGTAAGCAATGGGGTTTCAGAGAGGCTGATCCTGCACTGTCACACAAGCAAATGTGTATCAAAAGTCATTGTGTAGAAACCAAGGCAACTTAAGAAACGTGTGCATATAAAATGGTATTGTTTCTTCTCGGTCCTAACCCAGCCATGTGACACACACTCCTCGGATATAATTCAGCTAAAGCGAGTCAATACTGATAAAAAGCAATCCAGAGCAATGATATGTGACATATATCCTATACAAAAAGAAGTGCCAAAGCCTCAATCTGAGGAACATCAGCGTTGAATTAATTTTAAAGAGGCAGCATTGATCTCCCTTTCTTACGCATTTCATCTCTCCCAGCAGCCTTGATCACAGGTGAGCCAAATTGTACTGTGTAGCACTAGAGGCCTTAAATACAAAGTGACACGTGACCTTTAGTGCAAACATTAGGTCCTACAATGCACTTGCAGTGTAAGTACACTCCGTGTAATGCAATGTGCATAATCATCTTGCTTAATAGTGTTGAAAACATCACATTAAGGCATGTATTTTCAATGAAAAAATAGTCATGGTTAAAAACAAGGCTTAATTTCATATATCCAGTCTTAGCTTAAAAATGTTGCCAGTGTCACATCAACTTGAAAACACAGTTTTTCCAGAAAGTGCCAGGAGACATTTCCCCTCCTGCTCCCATCCTCATCACCTCTGTGCTCATATTACCAGTCCTTCATAGTGTCAGAAAGAGGAGGCAAGCTGCATATCTTCCCCAATTAGAATCCACACTATTTCCCCACTGTCGGGAGCCTCCATCCCTGCAGGGTGCCTTCCTGAAGACAAGTGTGGAGCTTCCTGCCAAACAAATACCATGCAAAAAGAAATGTCGAAACCCCGATATGAGGAATCTGCTGCCTGATTAAAATGAATCAAATAATGATGTTCCTCAGATTGGGGCTTCAACAGCTTTGACTGCAGTAAAGATCGACAATGTGCTTGCACCTGCCTTGTGTAGTCGGAGAAAATCATCACCTTACTTCCTTGGTAGGACAGGTTAGGATGACAGCGGGCCTTTTGCAGAATTGCATCTCTGTCCTTGAAATTGAGGAACCGGACAATGATTGGTCTGAATGGGGCTCCAGGCAGTGGCTTAGGTGTAAGGCCTTGATGAGTTTACTCCATGATTAACCCGTTGAGAGGCGGTCCAATGGCATTCAGGACCTGATCTAGTTTTCTAAGAAGGTTGTGGCTTGTGTGGGTTTTGCTCCCTCGGGGATGCCCAAAAGGCGAAGATTGTTCCAACGGGAGCAATTTTCAGCATCTTCTGCACACTGATGGAGTTCAGTTGTATGAGACAGCAGCCTCAAGACCTCCTCCACGGTAGACAACTGCGATTCGGCCTCTGAAATTCTAGCTGTAGCGTTACTGAGATCTTGTCGTAGGAGGGCCAAGTCGACGCGTATGGCTTGAAGGATGGTAGCAAGATCTCCCTCCTGGACAGGGGTGTTAGCCTGAGTGGTATCGCTAGTGTTGGCATTCCGTCCCCATAGTGTACTGGTTTTGTGCAGGTTTGAGATGGAGGTAGTTTCACTACCTCGTCTTTGCACATGTCTGGTTCATGGAGGGAGGGGAGCAAATCAGGCAATACAGTTCACTCCTGGGAGGGGCAGCACAGCCAGGACCATTGTAGATCTGTGAATTTAGGATGCCAGAGGATTCCCCCCTCCACTCCCAGTCTTGCCTCAGGGTACTCCTCCCCTCAAGACGAGATCAGAGGGGGACCCACCTGATTAATGATGTAGCCTAAGCTAGTAGGGACAGAGCTGCCCCGCGGTCCATACAGTCGGCACTGCTGTATCCCAGCCGGATTTCCAGGATATGAAAGGGATGCCAGTGGTGCTAGCGTCCATGCTGCAACCACCTCACGTCCCTAAGGGCAACCCTTGATGCAGTACGGTATCAGGTCCCGCTGTATGTGCATCTCGCAGTTCAAAGGGCCCGTGGCCCATTCCCGGAAGCGGTAGGTCCGCCTACTCAACTTTTCCCGGTGCTGGCAGCAGACCCACATCTCCTCATGCCAGTTGCTTGGAATCAGGCACTTCTCCATGCTCATCATCAACGCCTGCTCCCAACCGGTGCTGCCAGAGCTTGGGATGTAGTAGACCGGGGGGAACCTAGAGGTCAAGGGAGCTCCACCCGGGCGTCTCGCTATTCCATACGGGAACCGCCGGGGATACAAGCAGAGCCCAGGCTCTTCTTTGGAAGCTCCCAATCCGTAGTGATGTGCTTCTAGTGGGGCAGCTCTCAGCCACAGGGCCTGGCCTGATCCACCATTCACCTATCTGGGCCCCCTCACCCACCGGGATGAGTTTGCATGAGATGTCCCCTCAGAGCTCTGCTGCTGCCATTCTCTAACGGCTGCCACAGAAACAGCCACACAGATCAGTCCGTGCCGCGTGCTTATAGGCCGACCGCCCGGCCCCCTCTCCCAAATGCGCCAGGGTGATCACCAGGCCAGGAGTTACGGCGCAGGCCCAGGAGCCGGGATGAAGTGGGAACAGACTGGCAGAGACCACACTAGTCCCCTGAGCCTCCCCGAGGACCTCAGCAGTTCGAGTTGAGCAATCAGCGACAGGGCCCTTTCAGGGTGCTGCCATTTTGTGTCTGGGCTTCTTTCCGGTTTGGAGGCTCTCCCAGTCGCTTGCAGGAGCCACCAGCGGCAAGACCTGCAGGAGTGGATCTCCAGGTCGTAGCTGGGCTGTTGGAAGCATCCACTGCTCCCGAAACTCAGCCCGGATGCGAGCTAATGACTGACTCATAGAGTACGACCGCTATCTTAACCCTCGTGGGCAATGCAATTTAAAAGGAATTTGGAATGTAAAAAAAAAAAAACAGGCCAAATTAAAACTTCCCACCATTCAAAACTAGCAATTGTTTATGTGTTCCGAGAGGTAGACGAAACATTTCTGTTACCAGGAACCGCATACGGTGAGCCCAGAGGCACAGCTTGTAGCAGGTTTATGGAGCAAATGTGTTCCCATTCTACACCCACAGCAGCTGCTGAAGGAGTAACCAGAGCCAGCGGGAAATCCACAGACCCAGAGCCAGGATCCAATTCACCAGGAGCAGAAGCATCCCAGGAATGCTCGTAGAATGCGTTCAGAAGCAACTGTAAATGTAAAGGACACTGATATAAATGGGCCTTCAAGGGGTCCACCAGTACTACTATGGCCGGAAGCTGAACCGATTGCGTTCCTAGGCACAAGTCCAAGGCACACTCGAAAGTGCACCGCAGACAGCGGAATACAGGCTGCGCACGGTGAAGTTACACAGGCCGAAAGGACAAGAACCAATGCTCATTCAGTTCCTGAAGCAAGGGTGTGCCGAAGCGTTGTACCATACATTCATGTGGTAATGCCAGTTCCATTGATCTTGAACTGGGATATTCATTGTGGAGCAGAAAATATAAAAACAGTCCCGACAATCAGGAGCAGGACCAATGGAAGATCTCCAAAGACGCTTCTGAGTGAATGAATGATGTGATGACTCCGAAGACTGTCTGGAAGGGCTAATCAAACCAGAACTTAAGCTTTCGAAAAAGTGCTCTACCCTGCAGTATTAGACATGTTAAAAATGCGGTGAACCAATTCTCCAAAATGTTGTGGGACATTAGTGCGAAGTAGTGACTGTATCTCCTAAGATAACCTTGCAAATTGAATTGAATTGAATTGAACTTTATTTCGACATAAAAACAGATCATAAAAGTAATGCAAACATCAATAAAAAGAAGAAAAAGGAACAGTTTGGCAAACACAGTATAAAAACCTACAGAATCAACAAGAAGAAATAATAACCAAGTTTTTAAAAGCCAAAACAAGCAGAATCACATTACTGTAACAACTGTTTCCTTGCAGTTCTTATCCTCCAAGCCCAACCCAGAAATTTAGCCATACAGCAGGCAAAGAAGGGACGGGCATCTGAGCGCAATATGCGTAAAGCTTCCAAGTATGATCTTGTGCCCAGACTCCTACATAAAGGCTTCAACCATCTCGACCTAGGCGCAACATAAGCATGGCACTCAAACAACAAATGGGGTATGGACTCAACCCTTGAGTCACAAAAGGGGCAATATGGAATAGTTTGGAATGGAGGTTTCCAAGTAGACGTTAGGAATCCTAAGGGAAGAACACCCACCCTGAATTTAAAGTATAATGCTCTGTCACCCGGGTTATGGATTGAGTCCAGGTAAGGTTCTCTGAAAGGGATCTCCTTAACTAGCAGAAACTGGGCAACAGATTTGCAATGATTTGGGTTACACAACCTCTCATTATCCACCCAAAGCCAGTAAGCCTTCTTTAGCATTTGTTTTGAAGGTGCTGTTCTATTGACCCAAGCATCTCCTAAACCCAGCTCATAAAGAAGTCGCTTAGCCTCCCTGAGCCAGATTACCTTATACCAGCCAGATAAGGATAAGATTTCGCTTAGGGCATCTGCATAACTACTCAATTCAGGGACATTCCATATCCTGGCCCATAATAAAAGGGGACGTAGCCTAGCTTGCTCACAGATTGGGCGTGTGCCTGCGTCTAGCAAGAGGGGAATTGTAGGGGTACTATGGGGTAACTTCATAAGATCTTTGTAGAAATTATTTTCGAGGTGGGTCAAGATGTCAACTCTCTGTGTGCCCCACAATTCCGCACCATATAATGCTGCACTCACCACCCTTGCCCTATAAATATCTAGTAGTGCCCCAATAGGTTTTAAAAATGAGGCACGTTGTTCCTTGAGCAGGGCCCCTGTGACCCTCTTATGGGTCAGAAACACCTTTTGGTGGTGCGCCTTCCAACTCATATTGACACACAGTCGAATGCCTAGGTAGTCAAATTCATTGACTCTATCAAGAGGAACAGAGTCCAAGGTGGGAGGAACAACAGATTTCCTGGGAGGGTTAAGAACAAGGAATTTGGTCTTGCTTATGTTTATGGACAGGCCCTTGGTGTCACAAAAGGCCTTAAAGCTAGAAAGCAACTTTTGGATACCTACTGGTGACTTTGAGATTAGGAGGGTATCATCCGCAAAAAGGAGCGTAGGAACTTTCCTACCAGCCAAGGATGGTGCATCTGACGGCTGTTGAAGCAGATGCTCCACCACTCCGTTAACATAAAGAGAAAACAGAGTGGGGGCGAGCACACACCCCTGGCGGACGCCCCTATCTACGGGGATACAAGATGTTTTTTCCCCTGGGTACCCCATCTAATCTGGGCAAAGTTGCTTTCATGAAACTTTATTAGCAAGGCCAACAAATAGGGAGGTATGCCCAGCCTACCGAGGACATTCCACAATTGGACTCGTGGGACCAGGTCGAAGGCAGTTCGCAAGTCTATAAAGACTAAATACAAGCTGCCCCCGCCCAGCACAACCACTTTCCAATATATCATTAAGAGGCGAAACGTCTGCTCGATGGTACCCATCCCTGATCTGAAACCTGCCTGGAAATCTGACAAAACCTGGTTTTCTTCGACCCACTGCAAGATCCTGCCTAGTACCACTTTGCCCGCGACCTTTTGTGTTGAGTCAAGCAGGCTAATAGGGCGATAGTTAGCTGGGTCGTCCCGACAGCCTTTTTTAAAAATAGGGACGACCTCAGCACCCCTCCATGAGTCAGGGAGAGAACCTCCCAACACAGCCTCATTCAAAAGTGAGGCAATTAATCTACTCCACAGTGATGGATATTTCTTCAGCAGGTCGCCCGGAATTCCATCAGGTCCAGCAGCCTTATTGGATACAATACAGCTGATTGCCCTTTCAACTTCCTCAGTGCTGAAGGGGCAGGCATTAATGGAAATCTCGGCTGGTAAGCTGGCGAGAAGACCCGTATTAAGATGGGGTACCCCACATTGGACAGAGTACAGTTTGGAAAAGTGGGCAAACCAGACATCACCAGGAATATTACAAGTAAACTGGAAATCAAGAGGTTTGTCCCTAGCTCTCAGCAGATCCCAGAACCCCTTGGAGTCTTTCCTGGTGCTTGCCTCCACTAGGTTCCACCAAAAACTGTATTCATGGGCCTCCTTCGCCTCTGCCACAACTTTTTTGTAGAGTTTCCTCGCCAATCTAATATTGCCTGGATCCTTACTTTTCACTGCGGAAATGAGTTCCCCCTTAGCAACCCGACATTTAGAGGAATACCACTTATTTCTTGCCCTAGGAGCACCTTTCGCAGAAACCCTCACGCTGGTTTGGGGTATAATAAACAAATCGCTTAACACCGCAATGGTTTCTGTGAATATTGGTAAAACAATTTGACTGGTAGCACCCAGGGCATCAAGGCGCGGCCCCACCGCTAGCATAGTGGTCCCTGCCTGTGCCATCCTTTCCTCGTCCGCTGCTACTTTAGCCCACTTTAGGCGCCTGCCACAGCACGAAGGAACAAGCTCATGAGAGGTTTTCCACTTGTGGGGGATCTTAATTGAGTTCCCCACCTGCCAGGGCGGAATCAATGTTAAGGAGAGAGGATTGTGGTCACTATCACAAGACGCTATAACCTCCATATCATAATGGAATGACCACAAATTATAATTCAACATAACATAATCTATTCTGGAGGTATGTCCCATCCTGTTGTAGGTGTGCGCACCCAGAGGATCCGATTTAGATCGTCCGTTAGTTGGTCTTAGGTCATGTTCAATACAGAGTGCATTGATGTCTACCGCACTCTGAGACCATTTAGGGATCGGATCTAGGGTCAGGGTGGGAATACCTCTCCTTGTGTCCTCATCCCAAGTGTCCAGGATATCCTCCCTAGCCAATGGTTCAAAACAGCAATTGAAGTCGCCTGCGAGGAGAACGTAAGAATCAATACTGCAGGCGGCTAGATCGCTGTTTAATCCTGTAGAGGATAGAGTAGATAACCCGCCCCTGGCTCCCCTTAAATAGAGGTTAAAAACTTCTAGCTTCCTACCCCCTGGGCATAGTATGGTTATCCTCTGGAGATCGGGAGAATGCGTGGACTTTTGGCTTACACTTAAACCTAGTGCGATATTAACCCATATAAGAAGGCCACCCGACGGGCGACCTTTACATCCATGTTGTTGGGAAGCTGGGACGAAGTAGGTCGTAAAGCCCACTCTATGCCTAGGTTCAAGGCACCAGGTTTCCTGCAAAAGACAGATGTTATAGGAGGCCAAAAAGGCATTCCATTCAGGAATTTCAAAATTGCGGGCGAGCCCTGCCACATTCCAGCTTATAATCTTTAGCAAGGGGTCGTCCGAGGTAATCTGCCTTAGAGGATTATCTAGTGTATCCAAATTGGACACAGGTCCTACCACCCCCGCAGCAGTTCTATTTAACCTAGGCAGTGGTTCAGTCTGGTGGTGGTAGGGAGCCATTGCTAGATCAGTCAACTTCCTAATTGGTGAAACATTCTGAATTGGAGGCAAGGGAATCATACGAGGTGGGTCCAGTCGTTCCGTTACGACTTGGGAGTCAAAAATACATGACGTGTTCAAACCCGCCTCTATAGGTAAAACACAATGCATTCCCTCTGGGCTTGGAGAGCTAACAACAGAAGGTTCAATCAACACAGGAAAAGATTCATTGTGCCCTAAAACCTGTGGTAGAGGAACTTGGGGAGCAGGTTGGCATGCGAGTCAATCTACCTCCTCAAGACCAGCAAACCTATTCGAGGTTGGGAAGCCATTCCAGTTTATGGGGGAATCTTGGAATTTTTTGGGATGACTCCTCCAATTGTGGTGGTGTACTAGAGACCAGTCCTCTTCCCGTGTATATCTAGGATGCGGTGGATAAAAAAAGGACAATGGCCTAGGTATAACAAGAGAACCTTCGCCAATCGGCCAGGAGCAGATGTGGTGTGCCGTATGAGGGTCCTCAAAGGTCACCACTATACAATCCCCGGGACTAGATTTCCTTGTAGGGCCCACCCAGGGGATTCTGCGTACCATCAAGATTCTGCTTCTCTGACCATTGGGAATTGGTCTATTCACATTGAGCCAATGCATTATCTTATTCTTCAGAGACCAGTGGTTCTCATGTTGGCCGTTTCCCCTCTGAGGGACACCCGTCAACACATCCACATAATCATTGGCCTCTGGAGGGAGATCAATGTAACCCCCTCTAAAATTATTCTTAACAGGAGGGCTCTGGGTTGGATAGAACGCCACTTCACTGGGAGGGGGTCTATGCGGTGCACCTGCATTGGGTTTGACTAATGGTTGAGGGGTGGGGCGCTTGGGAGCCTTAAGTATGGGGGCGGTGGTACTATGATCCACACCCACAGTCCCCAATATAGGAACCGATCGTGCGATAGCTGGTACTGGAGGGGAGGATTGCGGGACTTGAGGAATTAAAACATGAGGTGATGGCTCAACAGCAGGAAAGCCCTGATTTTCTAGACTTCTCAGGCCGAGAGTGGCCAGAGCAATAATGCTCTTTTCCATCTCAAGCAAATTATTCTCAATGCGTGAGAGTCTAAGATCAAGGGGGGAAAGAAGTTTCTTAAGAGTTTCCCAAACTAAACCTATAAATTCCCCTTCATTCCTTTCCACACTCTCTGTATGTAAGCCCTCATCCTCTGCCAAAGTGGCCGTAGGGGCAGTCGAGAAAGCAGAAACTGTCCCCTCTTTAACTCCCTCATAATGTGGTTGTTCCCTGAACACACACCCTCCTATGGGATTAGAAACCGGAACGCTAGTCAAATTCAGCTGTTGTGCAACCGCAATTTTAGCCTTCTTACGACAGTAAGCAGACCGAGAGGTGCATTTTCTTTTAGATTGATTATCTTTGCTAATGGTGCACCTAGGTGGAAACATTGCAGGGATGGAAAAATTAGAACTAGCATCCTGCTTGAGAGGATTGGTAGGTAGATTCACTGCACTATCCTGAATCGATAGCTCTAAAGTAGAGGGTAGTGAAGGAAAAGACGGGGTATGGGGGACATCAACCTGTGTGACTACACAATGGGGGATAGCTGGACGCGCCGGGGTAACCGCAGTGGCTATATGGCCCAGGGAGGATTTTTTTGACAGGTTGATTACCTGGGACAGTCTCCTAGCGGATGCCAATTCCAGGGAGACACGAGTCTGAAGTTTGGAAATTTCATGGTCTATAGCTGTGTTGGTGCGGGTGATAAAATCGTCCATAGGGCCATTGATTGGGAGACCGCCATTTGCGGCCTTACTCCGTGTTAACCTGGTGGACATAGCTTAACAACCACAACAAAGGCAACCCCCTGACTTAACTGTGTGGATAAAGTGATAAATGGTTTAACAATTAGGCTCAAACACAGAAATGTTGAAAAACAGAGCAGAAGAGGATGGCCCCGACCAGACCTCGCAGACCTCGAACGGCCTCAAACGGCCCGCTCTTAGCCTGGTCTTCGCTCCGGGCGCGTTCCGCTGGCGCGGATAGGCGGGACTCTTAATTTACAAAGGCGTTGGAAAAGGGGGAGGGGCCGGGTAGAGGACACAGGTGTGCTGGATCGAACAACAGCGAGCACCCTGGTCCTCGCAGTCCCGGATCAGCGATGTTGTGCAGGAGCCTCCCAAGTGCCTCCCAAGTGCAGAGTCGGTAAGTTCAGCAGACCCAGGCAGGGACAAGCAGCAGCCACGAAGTATCCAAGAAGTTAGTCCGGCGAGCGGCTCCCGCGAAGCAGGGGCCGCGAGAGGTAATGTACTGGCTGGGGGAGGGGCCGGGAAGAGGACACAGGTGTGCTGGATCGAACAACAGCGAGCACCCTGGTCCTCGCAGTCCCGGATCAGCGATGTTGTGCAGGAGCCTCCCAAGTGCCTCCCAAGTGCAGAGTCGGTAAGTTCAGCAGACCCAGGCAGGGACAAGCAGCAGCCACGAAGTATCCAAGAAGTTAGTCCGGCGAGCGGCACCCTTGCAAATTGAAAATCAAACATCTCCTTTGCAAATATTAAGGCCACATCTTTCTGAAACAGTAGCTGTTTCAGTCAGCTCAAGGCGTCAAAGTGTACGTTCAAAAGCTTAATTGAAGGTCAAAGTTTTGCCTCCGTAACTGTATGGGCAGGTGTAAACAGGACTTGTGTACAGCAAGTCACAATGTAAGAAACTGTGACAAGATAGGCTATGCCAGGTCTCATACTGCAGCAACCTTGATTGTTCAACATGAAGTAACTCCCATTAGAGAGCAGTGTGAAAGCCGGACAAATCATGGCCACTGGGGAACCTTTCAGGTAGCAAGAAAAGTTTGCCATGGGCCCATTATATGCTACCTGAAACAAAACTTTCTTGCACATTCAGGAACAACTTAAAGCACTCTTGCATCCAGAACCGCGGACAAAAACCTCAGTTTCCCTATTCTGACCATGGAATTTAAAAGGTAATTCCCAAGACTCATGAACATACCCCTCCCCTAATGGTTCGTATATGCTCATGTAATGGTGTTGTAGACAGTATTGGATGTGAAATGTGCAAAATTGGCAGAGAAATTCTCTAGGTGCAGCTTATGTCACATCTTTGCATGCCATAAGTATTTGCTGTTTTGTAAGGTGGCATGCTGAAAACAGGCTTGTGGTACTAATAGGTCACTATGGTACCCGGCCAGAAGAAGTGTCCAACAGCAGGATCGGTTTACGTTTTGACTGTCCATGTTGTAGTGTGGACACATCATGTTGCATAATGTCTATTGCCAACAAAAGTATGTTACCCAGGGAGTACATTCTAGAGGACAAGCTTGTCATACTGTTGTCAACAACTGCTAGAGCCTGTTCTAAATTAGCCCTGTTAATCTTGTGTAGTCTTTCAGAAGCTTCCTGCTGAGAAACATTCCACACTTCATTGTATATGGCATAGAAAAAGCATTGTTCGACCTGGGACAGAGTTGAGGTTTTTAGCCAATGAAGGCACAACTGCCCAACACTTTTTTTTTAGTTTTATATAGTGCAAACTAGACACGAAAGTATCAGAGTGATCTACATGAGCACCAATTGCATTATAGACGGACACATTGAATTTTGTTTAAGTGATTTTTCCAGAATCACAGAATGTTGACCATCCCTGCTGAGACTCGAACCCGGTATTCCAGCTTTGAGTTCAACCTCCCTGGAGTATTTATGTCAGTACATAACGCAGTGCAAGCTTATAATAATAAGACACTAGGTCCAATGTATTATAACCAGAAAAAAAGCATACTTCTGTGCAAATGTTTTTGAACTGCTCCGTGGTGTGTAATTAAACACAGCACAAGGAATACTTGCCTTATGCAAGAAATAATTACCATAATGTTGAAAACAAAACTTTTCATCATGGTTAGATGTGCCTTCGAACAGTTCATCAGAAGAAAAAACAGTAGAATGCTCAAGATCTTCTAGCATTTCATGCGCTGTATCAAAAACCCAATCATCAGAGACAGTACTAGGGGTGACAATGTAATTCAATGATAATTTAAACAAATATGGAATTCGTAAAGGTTCTGTAGGACCATACACATCACTATTATTATTATTATTATTATTATCATTATTATATTTAAGCTTATAAAGCGTGCAGCTACCCGGAGGAATACCCTATCCCAAACAATCCAATCAGGAACTGGAACAGCTGAAATGTTCACCAGGGAAAGGTCTCTTCATTCTTTGTGAGATGAAGAATGTAGTTTTAGAACAAATTTCCCCAGTTGTACAGCAGAGCTTTCTAGAAGATTGTGTCCATTCAGAAGCAAGAAAAAGACTGTCCCAAAATCAATAGAAAGGACCTGGACAAGTAACTAAATTGTAATCCAAAGGTGTAGCCATGGAAAAACAAAGAAAGTATTTTTCAGCCAAAGATAGAAAACACGCAGTCTCATCCGAAAAGGTAGAGGAGGAGGTGTTCTGATGAATCCGAAGAAAAGTCATCAAAGTCGATGAAGTATGCCAGACGCAGTCCAATCTATTTTTGGCATCTCTGTAGATTGCAAAGAACTGGGAGATGACTCCATCTGTGGTACGTTGACATAAACAGCATTCGTGTGAGGATTATGAATTGATCAGTGTTTCAGTACAAGTTAACTGTAGTTGCCAATATAGCAGGTAGGAGAGATACTTCATTGCTGTTTACTGCTATCTCCAGATGGGGAGAGGAGGCTTCATCAGCGATTAAAGCTTCCATTGGAACTTCCTGTATGGTAGTGAGAGGAGACGGGTAACTACCCATTAGCCCATGTGGCCTACTGTTGAGAATCGACTACAAAATGTATTGTGATCAAATCAACAGAGCCAAATCTCTTGTTTCTGCACCCAGCAAGAGACGGAAGCAGCACAATTCTGGTACCTTCAACAGCCAGGACAGGTACAGGCCATAATTATTTTCTGTCCACTATTTGCTCCCTGACCAGATCCCCAACCTTTGGGATCCACCTGAGAGCTGCTGGCACTTCCTTTACTTCACCAGTGGCAGTGCGTTTTTCTTGGATGTTGCTTTGTTTGTCCCGGAAGCTGTTCAGTTCCTGTAGAACAGCCAGACATTCTTTTGTGTCAAATGGTGTTTCAGCTGCCATTGTGCTGGGACTGTTGAGGTCTGGGACCTACATTTTACACTCAAATAGGATCTCATAGGTAGCCTGACCACCCAGAGATTTTCTAGGCAGATTTTTCAATGCCCTCTGGACCCCATTTAGATGATGAACCCAACTGGGACCTGAGCCTAATACCCTAGCTATTAAAGACTGCTTTAAGTCCTGTTTTTTCTCCCCAGGACTGCATTTCCAGGATGGTACGGAGAGGAATACCGCAGGATCACACCCTAACTTCCCATGGCATCTTTGTAAGCCCTGGAGTGAACGCTGGACCTTGATCAGAATGGAGTGTGCCAACTGTGTATGGCCCGATGAAGATTCTCAGATCCTTTATAACAATTTGGGCGTTAGCCGATCACTGTGGCCATACCCATAGAAATTGAGAGCAATAATCCACTGCAACCAAGATGTACTTGTAATCCCCATCTGATGACAAAGGGCCTCAATGGTCCAGGTAAACACATGTCAGAGGCTTGTTTGAAATGAGTAAAGTTGTCTGTGGTGGATGTACCATGGTGAAACCCATCATCTGCTGGCAGATGTCGCATTTAAGAGCAAAGTCCTTCATCTGTTTATAGAGACCTGGCCACCAGTAGCTCTGCTGCAGTAATTAAATCGTAGCTATCACCTCTGCGTGTTTGTGCTGATGCTAGACCATCGTCTGCAGCTAGAATTAAACCTAACATGTGGTCTGAATTTGTTATTACTCTATCCCCCACTCCAGGAATGTGAGCAAATGGTATATTTTGCACATTTAATTAGTAGGAGTCCTTGAGTTGAAAGCCTTTCGGCCTGTGGGGCCATTGTGTGCAGCATTGACAGCCGCCATGATGTCTCTATCTATTCTCATATTTGAACAAGTAATTGCAGTGACAGCAGCAGTTTGCACTGTTGCTTTTGCAGCTTCATGAGCTATGTAAATCCCTGCAACGTGTATTCCACCATGGATGGTGACTCAAAGTGTGGATTACATGAGGCGTTGCAAGCACTCTTTCAGCTTAGCCACCTATTTACAGAGCATCTTCTGCTTAATTGTGCACCCTTTTGAATCTCTGAATCCATTCTGGCTCCAGTAGTGTAAATATTCATTATAGGACTGGAAACAATAATACAAATCACACACTATCAGTGTGGGGAATCTGTATTCTCTAGTACCAGAATTAGAACCCTAAGTTCAGCCAGTTGTGTAATGCGCTCACCAGGTGACTGCACGTAGGTCTTCTCAGAATGGAATTCTCCATCTTGCATGCACCCCTTTACGGCAGTACATATTGCTGTATATTGATGCTTTGTCCCTATGGCAGGCTGTGCAGAATCATCAATATATATGATGTAATTGTACTGATAGAGAGGTATGACTTTGTTAGGCAGAAGATGTTCATATTGCAGAAAAGCTTGTGTTTGTAGTGTAGAGTCAAATCTGTAGTCTACATCTGTTGCGGTGAGTGAGTTAACCCAGTGTATGTAATGCTTTTACATTCAGAAAAATTGCTCTTGTGACGGCCTCTAAGGTCAGCACCCAGGCCACGACAATCATTTGTTTCCCCTGAGCCAGTGCGCTCTCCCTCACAACAGCAGTCTGTACCGTATTTAGTATTTTTTCTGTTCGAGCAAAACGCATTTGGTAATTGGTGTATAAATGTGATTTACATGCAATCGGTACAGTTTCACCTTCATTGAATGTAACATGGGTGTATCTGATACTCCCACAATTACATGGATCACCAAGTTTGTTGTGTTTACATGTGTGTGTAAATGTTTTGAAGCTAGCATGTCAGCTTGCACTGAACACAAACTCTTTGTGTCTCCCGTAGTTCAGTGGTCACTTGAAAACTCTGGATGAATGAGGTCATAGAACGGTGTAACTCCTTCTGCGTAATTTGGAATGTAAGTTCTTCCAAAATTTAGGATCCCAATATGGATTGTAACCTCTTCAACTTAGTTGGAGGAGCGCACATTTCTTTAAGAAATGTATTGCAAGTCTTTTTCCTTCACTTGACAGCTTGTATCCCAGAAACAGGACATTGAGGTGGGCAGTCTTTGTTTTTTTTTAAATTAAATTTGTAGCCCATGTGAGCAGATCCCAGAACTATGCAATCTTCTTTCGTCAAGTGCACTAAAAGGTAATCATCCATCAAATATATGTCATCGACATAGGACAATGCCTGGTCATCAAAATGTTGTAGAAGTTCTGTTACTCTAGTCGAAAATAGCCCAGGGGTATTCTTATCCATCTGAGGCAATCAATAGAATTGCCTTGAGCACCCAGCATTGAAAATGTGGTCAAATACCTGCTGCTTTCAGGTGCTGTATTTTGGCAGAAAAATCCATTTGAGTTATTTAGTGTGGTTTTGTATCTTTTCATCACTCTGTTGTTCATTAGTATGGCGCTGTGCATGTTTTGTACTACAAATGTGTGAGTAGCTGTGTTCAAGTGTCTGTAATCAAATACTAGACTATATCAATGATTGGATTTCAGTATGGGAAACAAGGGATTATTCATTGAAGAGGTGCAACTTTCTAATACACCCTGGTATTCAAGTTGTTGAAGAATTTCTATCAGTTGCTTTTTAGCCTAATTTATAATGGGCTATTGTCATTGAGGCTGTGGGGTTGACCTCAGTGCTATTTCATGATAAAGGGAATTGTCATCACATCCCACATGGTTGCGGTGTAATGCCGGAGCTTGCACTAATGCCCACTCCTTGGCACATTAATGTTTTAAGTGTTCTGGAACGAGGTTGGAGAAGGCAGGATGAATTACCGCTTCTCCATTTGGGCAGTCCATGATTAATTCTGGTGGCCATTCCTTTTTGGCCAGGAGGATATCAAAGCCAAATGACAGGTTTTCCCAAGAGAGAACTTTAATGCATATTTGTATGTTCCCCTCCAACTGGAGTTGTATCTCCCACAGGAGATGCGGAACACTTACCCATGTTTTCGGTGTTTCCACCTGGATGTAGTCATTTAGCGCTGCTGCTGCCAGACAGTACATCAGGTTTCAGCAAATTATCTTGACCTCCGCCGCCCTGTCCAACATGGTCAGAGCCCACTCCCCGTCGAGGAGCAGAGTCCTCAGTATCCCCTGCATGCTTGACCTTAAGTCCAGCTACCTTCTTCTTTTTAAATTGCAGTTTGGATCTTTTACGTTTGTCTTCCTGTTCAAATATGTAGTCAGGCGAACGTTGTCAGTCCTTCTTCTGTATCACGTACTCCTCCGATCTGCACTTTGACCATCCACCTGTCTCCAAGCATTTTTCGGATGACTCCTGAAAAGAACGAGACAAACATGTATCAGTTTCTGATACCTGTCAGGCAGCCTAATATTATTACAGTTATGCAGATTATAGCACTTCTCTTTGGCTTCGTATTGAGGAGACCCAGCCTGTGTTTTAGTTTTGTCTTTATTTTTCTTACTATCCCACTTCTTCTTTGTAAAAGACTCGGGTGCTTGCTTCGAGTTATTCTTTTCACAATTACTCTTTAATTGTAGTTTACTAGGTTTGGTTCCCAAATCATCTTTACCTAGTGTTGCATAGATCTGCTCTATATAATTTTAGGTAATTCGCACTCCTGTTGTCCTGGAGCCAACTCCCTTAGACGCTGGCATATAGCTAATGCTGCAGCTTCCGCTTTAATGTTAATTAACATAATGGTGGATACTGGGGCAATATTGCCCAACAGTTTCATCCCCAAATCCAAGGCAGGTGATGCCCGTACTCATTCTGGATCTGTTTAAGAACTTCTGGCAAAACAGCTAAGGAAAAAATACCATGAGTTCTGGTGTAAGCTGCAGCAAAGATTGTACCCCAAATGGGGCAGTCTTCCACAGGCGAGGACATCCCCATTGGCAAGCATATTGTTAAAATCCTCTGTTTTTCCTGTCATCCCGTATGGGGAAAATCTGCTTCAAGCTGACTTGTTCTGTACATTCCAAAACTGAATCTCATCCTGTCTAATGAGAACCTTACCCATGACTGCAGTTATTGTTTGTGGGCTAATGCCTGGGGTAGCCAATTGTGGTTGTGAAGCTTGAGCAGCCCACGCCAGATTCAATGTTATGTTCGCATAACGAACTGTATTAAACACCTATAAAATGTTACTAAATGTTTGTACAATCTAAGTACTTGTGGGGCTGTCATGTTTCCTATATTAGGATGTGGTGTGTAACCGGCTAAGACTGGCCATGTTGCTCTCTCATTGCTAAGGAGAGCTAGTCTGACGTGAATTATTGTATGTGGTATGGCGCCTTCAAATCAGTTTCCATGTTCTTGGTATGTTATTAGTGTATTTATTTCTTCGTATGGTGTGTAATTACTTGGAGCTTCAGCTGCAGTGTAATTTTAAAACAACCTAGTTGTGTTGTCTGCTGCTGGGAATGTAACCCATGAATAGAATACCTCTGTCCTATATGCTTTGTGAATCTCAACCACAAAGGTAACATCCTCACCCGTAAGTGCAAGACCATGTTGTAGCAGCTTCTGAGTAACCGCTTTTCTGCAGTTCTCAGCTATTTTTAGTGCTGTGTCTTCAGCCATAAGAATATATGGAATTCAGAGAGGGTAATCCAATGGGATAATCCTTTGAAAGGTTCAATCTTGAATAACCTACAGCCAATACATAGGGGTTACCTACTCAGCTGAGGCAGATAGTCTCCTGGGATGTCTCCTGTTAGGAGATGAGTAGAGGTCTTTGGGTATGCAAAAGAGAACTTCTCAGGTAATCCATTAAATACTAAGCCAATCTACCAACGTTGGCAGTGCAATGTCAAACGGTTCCCACTTTCTCAGTAGGAACTGTTTGTTTGTTGGACAACATAAATGTTGGGATGATGCCAGACTGATTCTATGCACCCCCTCAGGTTATGTTGGCCTATAGTCCTGCTAACTCACAATGCCAACATAAGTACCCCTAAAACACTAGGAGAGTAACAAATGGATTGGGCAACCTCAGACCCAGACAACCCTGACTCCCCAATCAATCATGGAAGCAGATCTAGAACCTTTTCACTCAGTCACTCGTGGATACCCAGGGAGATACACAAGAAATACACAAAGAGGCATTCCAATTTTTATTGAACTATTGTGGTTCTTGTGTAGAATATATGTGCTGCAAAGATTAATAGAAAGAAGCAGATAAAAGTGATTAGCAGTATGAGAACGGTGAAAAGGATACACAATTCCACCATTGTGCTTGATCAGTGTATGTAAGCTGGCATACAAGTACTTTGTATAGTGTATTCCTATTATTCACTCCCTAACCTAGTTGCCTAGGGCTGGTGATCTGTCAAAATCTCCTACTGGATGATCTAACTCCCCATTACCTGTGGGTCAATGTGTTCGGGTCCCTGTCGTGGTAATAAATTGAACATCTTTCCTTGCAGAGGGTAAAAAGGAATCAGCTGGGCTGGGACTCCGACAACAACGACCTCGCAGCCATAGCAGAGTGCTTCTCTGATTTGAACACAGAAATGCATGTGTATATATAACAATAATAGCCACGCTTCCTTGTCGACATTGTTTATCCTCTTGTGATTGTTATGTCGCTCTACAGATGAATAACAAACATCAACATTTGCACAGTGCACATTTAGGCCTTGTATAAATGTTCAAGGTGTTGTGATAGTGTACTTATGAAGCGGAAATGTAAGCAATGTGGTTTTAGAGAAACAAATCCTCCACTGTCTCGCAGGCAAATGTGTGTCAGATGTCATTGTATAGAAAACACGTCAACTTAAGAAACATGTATATGTAAGGTGGCAGTGTTCTTCCTGTGCCTAACCCAGCCACGTGACAGTATTGGAGAGTGACTGTCTGTGTGAGTAGCTGTATGGGTGAGCGTGTAGACTTGTGAGTGCTTCTATGGATGTGTGAATGGGGGAAACAACCTTTACAAAGCAGTCATTACATCGTACTACCTTTACAATGCAGTCAGTACAACACAACGTCCTTTACATCGCATGCCATTACAACGCAGCCATTACATCGCATGTCACTACAACGCATGTCATTACAATGCATGTCACTACAACACATACCATTTCAATGCATACCATTACAACGCATAGTTTTTACCCTTACACTATCCAACACTTACCCTACTGTTGCACACACTAGAGTGGGAATAGTAATTTTTACCCCTACACTATCCAACACTTACCCTACAGTTGCACTCACTGGAGTGAAAATAGTAATTTTTACCCCTACTATATCCCAAAATTACCCTACTGTGGTACTCACTTGAGTGGGAATTGTAATTGTTACCCCTACACTATCCAACACTTACCTTAAATGCAATGTAATGGTATGCGTTGTAATGGTATGCGTTGTAATGGTATAATGCGATGTAATGGAATGTGTTGTAAATGTAGTTTCTAAAAATGCGTTGTGATGGCATACGATGTAAAATCATGCGTTGTAATGGATGTTGCGATGTAAAAACTGTGTTGTAAAGGCATGCGTTGTAAATGTTTGCGTTATAATGTCATACATTCGTGAATGGATATTTAAGTGGTTGTGTGGGTGTGTGAGTGGCTCTGTTGAGAGGCTTTCTAGGTGAGAGGGTGTGTGAGTGGCTGCATGGGTAATAAATGGTTGTGTGAGTAGCTGTATGGGTGAGTGAGTGGCTGTGTGAGTGACTGTATGGGTGAGTGAGAGACTGTGTGAGTAGGTGTATGTGTAAGTGAGTGGCTCTATGGATGAGTGAGTGGGTGTGTGAGTGGTTGCATGGGTGTGTGAGTGGATATATGAGAGGTGTGGGTGTGTGAATGCTTCTGTGGATGATGTCATCAGTGATGTCATTTGAGATGCCATCAGTGATATCATCAGTAATCTCACTGACCATGTCATGAGTGATGTAATATGTGAGGTAGTAAGCAGAGCATTGCGGAGGTGTAAGTTATAGTTAGCCCAGGTAACTATAACTGTGGAATTTCTATGGTTTAGTGCATGCGAAATCTGAGCCTAACTGTAACATCCCTGTCAACTTTGATTTTTTCAGTGAATTTCGAAGATGTTTTAAATTTTATTTCCTAACTGTAACCTGTAACCTTTGAGAGTGTCTGAGTTGGTCTGTGAGTAGGTGTGAGAGTGTCCGAATGTGTCTGTGAGTGGATGTCTGAGTGTCTGTGAGTGTCTCTGTGGATCTGTGAGTGGGTGTGTAAGGGTCTGTGAGTGGGTGTGTGAGTGTCTGTGTACATCTTTGAGTGGATGTGTGTGTGCCCCTATGGGTCTGTGATTAGGTTTGAGTGTGACTTGGTCTGTGAGAGGGTGTGTGAGTGTTTGAGTGGGTCTATGAGTAGGTGTGTAGGTGTCTGTAAGTGGGTGTGTGAGTATCTCTGTTGGTTTGTGAGTGTATGTGAGTAACTATGTGAGTACATGTGTAGATCTCTAAGTGGGTGTGTAAAGTGGGTGTGTAAGTGTGCAAGTCTGTGAGTGTATGAGTGGCTGTGTGAGTGCCTATCTGGGTCCGTGAATGGGTCTGAGAGTGCCTGCATGGCTCTGTCAGTGGGTGTTGTGAATGCCTGCATTGGTCTCTGAGTGTGTGTGTGACTGCTTGCACGGGTCAGTAAATGGGTGGGTGTCTCATAGTGGGTTTTTTTTCAAAGTGCATCAAGATTCACTGATCCGTCATGGATTTACATGGGGGCTGCACTGAGATTTGTGAGGGATTTGCAGATTCTGGAAGTGGAAAAACCCTCCTTCTATAAAGTTTTGTGCGCAACATAGGTCCCTCTGGCACTCCTCTAACATGGGGCCAGGGTCCATCTACCCCAACCCCTTTAATCACTTTGCAGAAAAAGTTTGAAGCCCTGGGACCATTCCCCAATCCTTAAAATGGTAGCTGCAACCTCCTGGTCAGGTTATGGTCAGCCAACCACGGCGTTGCTGGTGGCGCTTGACTTAGCGGCTCCACTGCAGGGGATCCGCACAGGATTGGTGTCCCTAAATATCTATATTTCTTTTTTCTATAATAACTCCGCAACTACTGAACAGAGCTACATCAAATCACAAGAATTGGCTTTGTCAATAGGTCTCGCATTTGCGGGAGCTAGAGCTATTAGTGTTGTAAATGACAATGTCTTACCTATGTTTTAGGTTTGGAGTCGAGTGGATGTATGTGGTGTATAGTGGCATGACGTGTGTTGAATTTGAATTGTTAGTTGTGGAAATGTGTGTGGTGTAGTAGTGTGGTGTTGAGTAGATTTGTGTAGTGGAATTAGGTAGGATGGTGGATAGATAGGAAGATAGGTAGTTAATAGGTAGTTTGTGTATGAATTGGTAAATTAATTTTTAAATAGAGGAGCATAAAGAGTGTGTGTGAAAGAGAGAAGAATTGTTAGATTATGCAATAGATGTAGAACGTGGGAGTGCTTGTGTATGTGACACCAAAGAAGAGGAGTAGGGTGTGCGTTTGAGGGATGGAAAGTCTGAAAAGGTACGTGAATGAAACTGTGGTTGAAGATTTGAATTTAATTATTTGAGAGAGATGTGAAGAGTGTGTGTGAGAGAGAGAGTGAGGTCAGAGAGAGTATGAGAGAGATAGAGGGATTGCTTGCTTTTCTTAATAAAAATGTATTAACCTTAAAGTTAGGCAGTGTCACTGTGGGCAACTTTTTCCTGCTTTTTCTTGATTAGGAGCGAGAGAGAAGGTAATAAATAGTGTGTATGTATGTGGTTGAGTGTAAGACAGACAAACTGTTCTAATGCCAGCTTCCAGTGACGTAATGTAAGAGGACTTTGCCATACATTCCCTCTTAGAGGTCCCCCCAAACTAAAACAAGCATTGGCATAGCCAATAGGTCTCGCCTTTGGGACCTTATAAGTGTTTAGCTATGCAACAGTTGCATAACTAAATACTTATAAGGTCCCAAAAGCGAGACCTATTGGCTACGATCACGAAAGTGAAAGTAATCACGGTAAAGCGCGGCGCGAGCGCCCGCGCACATACACTGTAGCTCTAGGCTGGCCTGGTAGCACTTTTTGGAGCCCTCTCAATAAGTCTCGCCAGACCAGCGCATGCGCTGGGTCAGGCAAGACCTAAAGAAGGGCTCTTGATACTCCAGAAACTCACATATATTCCTAGTCCTGCTCACCTCATCAAGTAGTTTTTGGGTGCTTAGAAACAGGTGAGCACCAGTAAATCAATAGCTGAAACTGGGAAGTGACATTTCAGGGCAAAAAACACTGATATGACAACATGTTACATCTGTCTTAAAATGACCCATACAAGGTATAGAGCATCCTTTAAGGGGGGACATGGGCAGGGTCTGCCTATGTTTTAAAACAGGATGTTGGGTCAAAGTGCCCGGACCAGGGCTATTATTTAGAAAATTAAACATATTTTATGAAATGGTGCTTCATGCCCCTGAAGAGGCGCTTTCAGTTAAGTATAACACTTTGCAGGTGTTTGTAGCATCTATACTTCAGTTCATAAGCCAGAGTTTAGAGGAAGCACCTTTTTTGGTCACTGAGAGCAAAAGAGCTTAGCTGCACAACTCACTGCAATGGTAGATCAGCATGTTGAGAGACTGCTACAGCGAACTGCGTGAAATGGGCATAGTGGTGAGTTGGATCAACAGAGCGTCAGCCAACATCTTACCTCTTAGATAAACAATAAGGAAAGCTCTGGCAGTTAGTTAACACTAAATGAAATACACAGCTATATATGTCTAGCACCAGAGCACTCTTTTTATGGCATTAGGGCACTGTACAAGTAACATCCATTTATACATAAAGCCACATGTGGAAATACACAGATAAGCAAACAATGGTGCATTAAAATCCACTGCATTGAAATAAAAATCTCTGTACCTGAGCTCTGGTGGCCCCTGTTTGCAGCTGCTCTCCTGGCCCTGTACATCCTAGAAAGTATTATTCAAGTGCAATGAGGAATATGGGGCAGTAAGCAGTGCTAGCAAGATACTGTTGCACAAAGCAGGATCTTAAGAGATGTACAAAATAATAAACCCAATGTTTAGACATGTTCTGTTAATAGTATTGCCACTTAACGTTACCAATGGTATGCTCGAGGAGGAGAGAAATGCCCTCCGTGGCTGAGCAGCCATCACACGGACCCTTTGTTGGGGTGCAGCGAGGAATGGGAGTAGGAGAGCCAACACTTCCGGTTGTATGACAGAGTGTCTCCAAAACAATGGGCCAGCCTGCACCGAGTGACACTGTGCGGGGACAGGTATTGCACCTCATTGGTCCTATGGTGCCCCTGGGGACCCTCCGTGACCCGGGAGCACTCCTCCGCAAACTGCTTCCTTTATAGAAGTTCTTCTGGATTGAACTGAGGGCACAGAAGAGTCCTAGAAAAAGCACTTGCCTGGATGTGTGCTGCTGCAAAATTGGAGAAGGAAAATAAAAGCCTTACGGTCTGCAAGGCATGCACATGCTGTCGTGTTGCATGTAGACCCCCATTCCGGGCTAAAGACAGACTTACAGGAAATGCACTCACCCTCTAGGACCCACAGATTTCCACATCCATGTAGCTTCCTCCTCGTGTTAAACTGAATTACAGTAGACCCCTTAGAATCGCCCCCTGCAGTCTTAACGGGACCGCAGGGTGGCCCTAACCTAGTAGGATAACATACAATCCTCTACCATCTTCATGTACTGGCGCAGCACCGAGTGAAAGAGCAGGACTTGCTTCTGTCTCCTTGCCTTGGTGATAGACACAGAGAACAGTGGAAAATGGTAGCCGATTAAAGGCACCTACTCCTTAAACAAGCATGGACGGAGCTAAGGGGTGTGGGGCGGGGCATCAAGACAGAGAAGTGCTGTGTGGGAGCAGAAAAGAAGTGTCACAAGCAAAACATTTAAAGTAAATTAAAACAATCCTAAACCACAGAACGAGGAGCAGAGAAGTGACGGCAGGCAGCAACATGGAGAAGTGGTAGGTGGGAGGGTAAAAACAAAGAAACATGGGCAACATTTTCTAGCAGCAACTGAAAACAAGAGCAAAACAGTTATAGTAAATACAAATAATCTTAAATCACTGCACGAAAATATCAATAATAAATAGAATGATGGGTGGGAGGTGGTGGGGGGACAGCAGCGCACAGGGAGATTAACTGAATCGCGAGCAGCGACAGGCGGTAGGGGGTGTGTGCACGGCACTGTGAGCTGAGGCAAAAGTTGTACGTGGAAACTAACGAAATGGCCAGAAGGGTGAGTCTCCAGGACAGAAACAAAAAGGCAAAAGGCAGAACAAAAGAAAAGCATTGATAAAGAAACCAAATGAATTTTGAAAGGCAGACCAAGGAACGAATGAAAGTGATGGGTGTGTGATGGCCGTGGTGAAAGTCCACAGAAGTAGATACAGCATGCTGAGAGACAGCGCATGCGCTCTGGCTAGGCTTAACCTAAAAAGGGCTCCTTCTGGACCAACAGCTACCTCTCTGCTAAATTTTGTGTAATCCTGTCCAGCAGTTCGGCCTGTAGTCATGCTCAAAATCCCTTTGGGAAATTGCATGGGAAACACACTTTTTTGACCCACCCCCTTTATCTTGGGCCCCGCTTGATGGATCACCCCAAAACCTTTCACTTTTTTTGGTGAAACCTTTGTGAAGATTCGTCAAACAGTGCCAGCATTATGAGCAAACCAAAAAATGCTTTTCCTATAGAAACTAGGTCCAAACTACACCTACCTATGGCAACCGGCAGTAAGTAATACATAGCTGCCAAGGTTTCAGATTTCTATGTGTGACATTTTCATAATTTCAGAGTAATTATGAGTGACATTTTAACGACTATGAGTGCCCCTTTCTTTTTTTTTTTTTTTTTTTTTTTTTTTTTTTGAAAAAGTTTTTATTGAACAGTAATTCGGTTACAAGAATGGGCCTACAACCACCCGGGCCGGCCGCTAGGTACATAAGGAAATATACACATATCAAGGCTACAGTCAGTTCCCAGGGCACTGCCCCGCAGTGGCTCAAGATAGTTCTCGAAGAACAGCAAGCGTGAGTCCAACAATAATAGAAACAAAATGAAAAACAATAAAAACAATAAAAACAAAAGGCGAGTTATGAGGGATACCAGTGCGGCTCAGGCTCCCCCCGGGAAACTCCAGTCAGAACATTTGAGCAATCCGCTAAAGAGAAGAGTACCGGGAGGCCGGGGACGGAGGGGGGGGGGGGAAGGGGGTCAAGGGAGATGAACGTCCATATGTAGTTGTTACAAAAAGCGCCAGGAGCCGCCAAGGGTCAGGGGGACATGGCGATATCAGTGTCCACCAGGGGGGGCGTACAAATGCCTCCGCGATACGCATTCCATTGACCCCAAATTCTACCCCATGCCCCCGGCTTGCCACGGGCCACATACACTGTCTTCTCCCGAAACATACACCAGTCCATATTCTCCTTCCATACTGACACGGTGGGCGGCCGTTGAGCGCCCCAAAGTTGCGCTATATCCCTCTTGGCAATCATGTTCCCTAGGGCCGCCCACCGAGTCTGAGCCGCGTTGTAGTCATTGGGCTCCCACACATTCAGGACACAGCGACGCACCTCCGGCAGCAGCACAACCCCGGTGACCTGTCCCATAACCGTGTGGACCCGGCGCCAGTAGTCCGCCACCTCGCGGCACTCCCAAAGGATATGAAGAAAGGTGGCGCTGAGCCCACAGCCTCGCTTACAGAGCCCGTCGTCGGAAAATCCCATCGTGACCAAGCGCGGACCCGTGACATACACCCGGTGGAGAATCTTGAGCTGTACCAACCGGAGACGAGCCGGAATGGCAACCTCCTTGGGGGACGACAGTGCAGACTGCCAGTCTTCGTCGTCCAATTCGACCCCATCCCCAGTCCAAGCCTCCCGAAGGCGCACCAGGAGATCCGCCCGGTGATTAATCAATTTTTTATAAATTAAAGAAATAGTACTATCAGGGACATGTCCGTCAAGTATGCGGTCCTCGAGGGGCGAGGAGACAGGGATCTTGGTCCCCTCCCCGAAGACCGAGAGCAGGGCGTGTCGAACCTGGGCGTAGCGGAAGAACTCCCTGTCGGTCAGCTCGTATTCGGCCTGGAGCACCGCGAAAGTCTTGACCGCGCCCTTGTGCCACAGGTCTCCCACTTTGCTGATACCAATCGTGTCCCACTGGTCAAACCCCTTGGTGGTCCACAAGCTGCCCAGGCGGTCGGAGGCAAACAAGGGAGTAGCACATGTCATTCGCTCACTCCAGCCCATGGCCGCAGTGGCAGCCCTCCAGGTCCGCACAGCAATCTTAGTAGGACCCGTAAGGGTCCGGTCAGCCAGGTGGGAATAAAGTGCCCTGTTGTAGTTCCCGCCGGGAAGTAGGAACTTGTCCATCTCATACGCCGGATTCGAGCCGGGCGCATACGTGGCGTGGTTAATGGCAGATAGCTGCGAGGCCCAATAGTACCTGCGAATGTCAGGAAGCGCGATGCCCCCGTCATACCAGGGGAGAGTGAGCTTGGCAAGAGCAATACGCGCCCGGCCGTTCCACACCAGTCTCCTCTGCAGGCTCTCCACCTCCCGAAAGTAGGCCACTGGGATAACGTCGAAGGAGTTCTGGAGTGCATAGAGGAACCTGGGAAGGGACATCATTTTAAACAGCGCGGCGCGACCCAGCGGGGACAGGGGCAGCCTGCACCACCGGGCCGTGTCCTCACGCAGTCGCCGAAGTGGACGCAGGAGATTCTGCTCATAGCGAGCCACCGGGTCCAGCGAAACGTATATCCCCAGGTACTTAAAGCCGCTCAGAGATATTTGAATCGGGAGCCGAGGCGGCAGGAGAGGAGGACCACCAGAGATGGGATAAACGCAGGATTTAGACCAATTGATCGTGAGACCCGAATTGTTCCCAAAGGAGGTCAGAACGTCAAAGAGGACGCTGAGTGACTGCCGCGGTGAGGTGAGATACAGGAGAATGTCGTCCGCATACAGCGAGACCCGATCTTCGAAGCCCGGGCCCCACCGGATCCCTCTAAGCGAGGGCTCCCAACGGAGCCAGGCAGCGAGTGGCTCCAGGGCGAGAGCAAAAAGCAACGGGGACAACGGGCACCCCTGCCTCGTGCCCCTGCCGAGGGCAAAGGGCCGAGAGACCCGCCCATTCACCACCACTTGAGCCATGGGTCCCGTGTAAAGGAGCCTTACCCAGCCAATAAATCCCTCTCCAAAGCCGAATTTATCCAAGACGGCCCAGAGGAATGGCCACTCAATAGTGTCAAATGCCATCGTGGCATCCAAAGAAACCAGCACGGCCGGTTCGGTGAGGAACTCCGCCCTGGCGAGGACCCCGTGCAGACGACGCAAGTTAAGAGCGGTGTTGCGGTGCGGGATAAAGCCGCATTGGTCCGGATGAATAAGGTCGCACACGACACTCAACAATCGATTGGCCAGGACTTTCGCCAGGATTTTAGGCTCCGCATTGAGCAGTGAAATAGGCCGGTAAGAGGTACAGCGGTCACGCGGCTTGCCCTCCTTGGGGATAACGACTATAGAGGCCAAGCGCTGGTCGGCCGGAAGGGAACCCGCCGCAAGAGAGTCGCGGAACATGCGGCTGAGGAAGGGCGCAAGCTTATCAGGACGCAATTTGTATAGTTCAATGGGCAGACCGTTAGGACCCATAGCCTTGCCCGAGCGAAGGGAACGAATCGCGGTCGCTATTTCATCCGACGATAAGGGGGCGTCCAGCCGCTCCCGGTCCTCAACGGACAGGCCGGGCAGAGCAATATCTCTCAGTAGGAGGCGAGAGTCATCCTCGTCCCTGTCAGTCACCGGGGAGTACACCGCCCGGAGGTGGTCAGCGAAGCATTCCACAATCTCATCCGGCTCAGTCACACACACACCATCCGCAGCACGCAACTCGGGGACCACACGATTCACTCTCTCCTTTTTGTCCAGCCACGCAATCAACTTTCCCGCTTTGTCCCCCGCGTCATACAATCGGCCCTGCAGCTCCCTATACATAGTTTTGGCCGCGTCAGTGACCAGGGACCTATATTCGAACTGTTTCAGGCTAAGGGCATGTAGCCCGTCCGGAGTAACATTCGCCCCCAAGGCCGACTCCAGCCCCGAGATGTCAGTCTCCAGCTTCACCACCGCCTCGCTCCTGACCTTCTTGGCCACCACTATCTGGGCGAGGGCGTGTCCGCGTATAACAGTTTTAAAGGCTTCCCAAAGGGACAGCGCAGACGACACCGACCCCTCGTTTTCACTGAAGTATTGGTCCATGGCCTTAACCAGGCTGTCACGAGTCACAGGGTCCCGCAGGTACCAGGGGTTAATGGGAGCTATCCGCCCTGCGGACCGCGACCCGGTGTCAAAGAGAAGCCACAGCGGAGAATGGTCGGAGATACCACGCGCCAGGTGTCTGACCTCTCGAATCCGACCAGTCTGCGCCGCGGGCGTAAGGAAGTAGTCTAACCTGGAGAGACTCCCATGCGCCCCCGAATGAAAGGTGAACTGGCGCTGGGTCGGATGCATTAGTCTCCAACTATCCACCAAGCCGAAGGTCTCCAACATCCCGCCCAGCCATGACTGGGCAGCGGGGAGGGTCCTCGGTGGGTGACGATCCAGTTCACCCGAGACCACAGAATTAAAGTCCCCGCCCATGAGCAGGAGGCCGTCCGGGAGGTCAAGCAGCATTCGACCCAAATCAGTAAAGGTGGAGTTCTGGAGGCCCGGGGGGACGTAGACTGAAACCAGGGTAAGGGGCTGCCCCTCCCACCTCCCAATCAAACACACATAGCGCCCTCTGTCATCCGAGACTATCCTCGTGATCTCCACCGGAAGGGAGGTTCGCAGGAGAATGCCCACCCCCCTGGAGCCAGTTGTGAAACCAGAATGGGCTACGAGGCGGTATCCCCCCCTGTTCATCGCATGGCAGACATTGCCGACCAAATGCGTCTCCTGGAGAAACACCACATCAGGAGTCAAACGACGCAAATATTGCAGTACAACACCCCGCTTAATACGGTCCCCCAACCCATTGACGTTCCATGACATAAGCCTCAACCCGTCTCCCCCCATCCCCTCCAATAGATCAAGAGGCCCCCAGCCCGCAGCACCGCTCCCAAATATGGATAAAAATCAATACCTCGCCCTGTAAACAAAAAACACACAACTAAACAACCCCTCTTCCCCCCCAACCCCACCCCAAGTCCAACGCCCCCCACCCTGCACCCCTGCGGGCCAAAGACCCCCCCCAACTTGCAGTGTGCCTGTCGCCCCACTAACCCCATTCTACAAAAAGACCCCGGAGGAGGAAAGGGACCCGAACCCGCCCGCACCCCTCACGGGTCCTGGTAAAACACAGTATGCAAAAGAAGTAAGACCCAACTGTACAGTGCAAAACCGCAAAAGCAAGGACCAAAGGTCAGTCTAAGGGGACCCGTCACCTGCGGTGCCCCCAGAGGGCCCGGGCCGACCACCCATGTCCGGCAGCGAGTCCAGCCAGTCACTTGCGGCCACAGGAGAGTCAAAAAAGACTGTCCGTTCTCCATGCTCCACTCGAAGTTTCGCCGGGTAGATCATCGAATACTTCAGGCCTAGCTCGCGGAGACGGCGCTTCACCCCTTGGAATCCCATCCGCTGTTTCTGGACCAGTTGCGTGAAGTCCGGGTAAAAGTTGATGGTCGAGTTCTCGTAGCGGACCGGGCCACGGGTCCGCGAAGCCTGCAGAATAGCATCGCGGTCCCTGTAGTGGAACAGTTTAGCCACGATAGGCCTCGGGGGGGCCCCCGGCCGCGGCCGGCCGCCCGGAACTCGATGGGCCCGCTCCACAGCGAAGAATTTGCTTAGGCCAACCGGGGACAGCTGTTGCAGGATAAGTTCCTCGACCACGAGGTCCACCGGGCGGCTGTCGGAGGACTCCGGTACCCCAATGATGCGGATATTGTTGCGTCGGGCCCGTCCCTCGAAGTCCTCAAGCCGCCGGGCCATATGGTCGTTGACCAATCTAATGTCCCCAAGCGCGGCCCGCAGATCCGACACCTCCGCACCCAGGGTGGAGGTCCGTGTATCAAGGGCCTGGACCTTCTCGTTGGTTTTAGAGAGGTCGGCCCGGATCAGGGTGACGTCGATCGCGACAGTATCGATCTTACGGGCCAGGGCCTCATATTGCGTCGCGATAGTTTCCCTGATGCCCTCGATGGCGCCCATAATATCTTGTAGGGAAGGTTCCGCAGAGACGGTCGTGCCTCCCCCTGCAGCATCCGGGGAGAGGCCAGCAGCGCCAGGGGACCCCCTGCCCTGGGTATAGCGGTCCATGTTGTTGCTCTGGACCGCTCCCCCGCGCAGTGAAGCCTTGGTCTTGCGCCCCTCCGGACCCCCTTTGCCCGCCATGTGAGCGCAGTCTCTCAATGGGACCTCCGATCAAGGGGAAAGGACCAAAAACTGTCGGTGTAGGAGGCGTTAGGCCCGCCAGTAGCAGATGGAAGCAAGCCTCGGGCAGAGGCCCAGGAGGCACCTCGCCACCCTGAGCACGCACGCCAGATGATCTCCTGAAGGCCAAAACCGAAACCGAAAGTGCTGAATCGGTAACTGGCACCGCGCTGAGGCCGCTGTTGTTCAATTGCAGCCCGGCCCCACGGGTCACCTTCACCCCGGCCACCTCCGTCGGGTGGGTCCCAAAAGTTCCGACGACGACAACTCAGGATTCCCAGGTCCGATTAGAGTTTTGAAAAGAGATATATGATCAGCTGGTCTTCATCTCCCAGATTCCATACACCAAATCAGGATAGTCTCAGGATATATTCCGAGGAGCAGAAAGGGTCCGGGGAGCCCTGTGCTCACGCGACCATCTTGGATGCGCGCTAGGCTCCTCCTCGAGTGCCCCTTTCTTGAGAGCAAAATCAAGCTATGAAAACGAGGGAAACTTATAAATACCAGATATGAGACCCATTTGAACAACTAGAAACTCTTTGTTAACTGTTGCAAAGCGTAAGAAATATTGGTTAAACGACTTTCATTTATACTCATGTCTAAGTAAATATACTTAAAATTGTACAAATACCAGGAAACTCATTAGAAACATATTAAATTAAGGCTCTCTCTGCACACTTAGGGGCGTATTAGGATCTCGGGCGGATCGCCACCACCGGCTCGGCGATTGCGATCCACCCGCCAAATGTCCCAGTTACACCCCCTGCCATATTAGTATGGCGAGGGGTACCGCGGCGGACGGAAAGACCATCCGCCGCTTTTCCCCCCGTCTAATTGCCGGCTGGGCGGAAAAGGCACACAATATGGTGGCGGCACCTTGCAGGCACCATCATCATATTATGATGGGTGCGTGGGGCATGCCTTTCCATGGCGCAGACTCCGCCATGCCAAGGCATGCAGAAAATGACTTTGGGGGCCCGTTGCGGGCCTCCGGGGGGGGTGGATGGCTGCACTTGGTACTCCCCTTCATTGGCATGCACAAGATGGCAGCCAACGCGCGGTGCCTGTCACATTGTGCATGCCAATGCACAACATTTATTTACATTACGGCGGGTGCTGCTTACAATGTAAAAGGTGCAGGATGTGACCGCCGTGATGGCGGTCGAATTCTAATTGGCATAGCGGGACCACCGCACCTCTTGCGGTCGGTACCGTTTACCGTTACAGTGGCGGCATCGTAATAGGCCCCTAAGTCAGGAGCTGTTTTTTATTTGTTTGTGGTTGCTTGTTTTTTTAGGCTTGTACCTCCAGCCTTTGCTGACATATACTGGACCCCCTGGTTCCTCCCTTGTAATTAATGATGCTGCGTAGAGAGCATCACTCAGTCCTACGGCCTCTCTCCAAGGTGGGAAACAGCCCAAAAAGGATGTGCGAGGCCCTGCTAACAACACTCTAGTGGCTAATGTTGTTGGATAGGCCAGCAGAAAAACAACATAAAGATTGCCAGCCTTTGTGGTAGCCCCCCTGCAAACTAAAGTCAGGAGAACATCAGGACTTAGGCCACCCTCTGATGTCACATGAGTGACCCTGTGCCTTTCTCCAAGGTGGGACCCAACCCAAAAAGGATGTGCGAGGCCCTAACAACACTCTGGTGGCTAGGCTACTGTTGTTGGATGGGCCAGCAGAAAAAACGACATAAAGATTTCCAGCCTTTGTGGTGCCCCCCCCCCCCTCCTTCCCAACTAAAGTCAGGAGAACATCCGGACTCGGACCACTCTCTGACATCACATGAGTGACCCTGCCCAACAGGGAACCTATGTCAGAGAGGCGCCAACAACAAAAACCACACTTCACGCGGCGCCAGTCTTGCCACCCATTTTACCGTTTTGAGTAACTAACACCAGCCGGCGCTGCAGCTGCCTGATCGTGCACTGCCATTGGCACCCAGGCTTATAACTTAAACTTACTTGGGCTGCGACAGGCTCTGCCATGGCTGGCTATTCTGCAGGCACTGGCAGGCTCAGGCAAAGAGCCACTGCATGCCGTGGCAATTCGAGTTTGCCACTCAATCTGCGCCTCCAGGCCGTGTGGTCCAGGCTGTGCAGTGAGTCATACTTTGCAATCTACAGGGAGCCATGAGTGTTACCAAGTAAGGATATCACACCGTCCAATTAGAGGGTCACCCGGGTGACGTTCACTGAAACCTTGACGACTCTCTCGGCTAAGTAAGGCAATGATTAATTGAATTCGGCAGGTGTCAGGGGCTGACAGCACACTGGCCGTGGCCTGGGCCGCTGCGAGATGTAGCAAGCAGCGTGAGGCCCACGAGTTCCGTTATTGAATTTGGCGCAGCCTGAATAGCCAGCCCCTTGTAACAAACGGAACACCCGGCTGGCAGCAGGATGTGACATGCCTAGCAGCGCCAGCACACAATAGGAGAATGATTTATGCTAGATACATTGTAGCAGTGAGTGTGAGCCTCGAGGCAAGCTCCAAGCCTGTGTGCACATGCCATGGCTGCATGCTGCCAGCTGCCACACTTTTAGGCAGCAGAGCTTCAGTGACAGCGCTGAGAGGGTGACTATGTATATGAGTGACAATGCATCGGTGCAGTAATGCGGTGTACTACACTGACATGTGTTAGTCTCACGCCTGATGCGTGATACTTGGCAGGACTAGTAATATATATCTATATATATCTATATATGTTGTTCCAAAAAAGCTCCGAGCTTTAAAGCAGCACTCCACAAAGGTAAGTTGAACACAACCTTTATTGATGAAAGCGGCGCGAAAATGGCCCAATTAATCCTTTTCCCTGACGCGTTTCAGTGCTTCAAGCACCGTAATCATAGGGCGGCAGCTGGCAAAACATGAGATGGACTTCCACGTTTATTACCCTTATGGCACTCACTTTCAGGTAGGCGATATGCCGGGAGTAGAGGTCCCAATTCTTCTATTCAGGTATAGTCATTAATATGCCAGCGATTTTTCTGCCGATTTTCAGTCACTTTAAATTCACAGCCCTCCGGTGGGCCTCAGGCCATTTCAACCGCTTTCCTTTTTTGCAAACCCTTGTGCTGCATGGAGGCTGCAGTCGAATACTCAGCCCCACAGACCTTGTCCAATTGAGGAGGCGGTGCTTGCTTCCACGGCCGGAGGCGCCGTGTCATCACTGTTCCAAAAAAGCTCCGAGCTTTAAAGCAGCACTCCACAAAGGTAAGTTGAACACAACCTTTATTGATGAAAGCGGCGCGAAAATGGCCCAATTAATCCTTTTCCCTGACGCGTTTCAGTGCTTCAAGCACCGTAATCATAGGGCGGCAGCTGGCAAAACATGAGATGGACTTCCACGTTTATTACCCTTATGGCACTCACTTTCAGGTAGGCGATATGCCGGGAGTAGAGGTCCCAATTCTTCTATTCAGGTATAGTCATTAATATGCCAGCGATTTTTCTGCCGATTTTCAGTCACTTTAAATTCACAGCCCTCCGGTGGGCCTCAGGCCATTTCAACCGCTTTCCTTTTTTGCAAACCCTTGTGCTGCATGGAGGCTGCAGTCGAATACTCAGCCCCACAGACCTTGTCCAATTGAGGAGGCGGTGCTTGCTTCCACGGCCGGAGGCGCCGTGTCATCACTGTTCCAAAAAAGCTCCGAGCTTTAAAGCAGCACTCCACAAAGGTAAGTTGAACACAACCTTTATTGATGAAAGCGGCGCGAAAATGGCCCAATTAATCCTTTTCCCTGACGCGTTTCAGTGCTTCAAGCACCGTAATCATAGGGCGGCAGCTGGCAAAACATGAGATGGACTTCCACGTTTATTACCCTTATGGCACTCACTTTCAGGTAGGCGATATGCCGGGAGTAGAGGTCCCAATTCTTCTATTCAGGTATAGTCATTAATATGCCAGCGATTTTTCTGCCGATTTTCAGTCACTTTAAATTCACAGCCCTCCGGTGGGCCTCAGGCCATTTCAACCGCTTTCCTTTTTTGCAAACCCTTGTGCTGCATGGAGGCTGCAGTCGAATACTCAGCCCCACAGACCTTGTCCAATTGAGGAGGCGGTGCTTGCTTCCACGGCCGGAGGCGCCGTGTCATCACTGTTCCAAAAAAGCTCCGAGCTTTAAAGCAGCACTCCACAAAGGTAAGTTGAACACAACCTTTATTGATGAAAGCGGCGCGAAAATGGCCCAATTAATCCTTTTCCCTGACGCGTTTCAGTGCTTCAAGCACCGTAATCATAGGGCGGCAGCTGGCAAAACATGAGATGGACTTCCACGTTTATTACCCTTATGGCACTCACTTTCAGGTAGGCGATATGCCGGGAGTAGAGGTCCCAATTCTTCTATTCAGGTATAGTCATTAATATGCCAGCGATTTTTCTGCCGATTTTCAGTCACTTTAAATTCACAGCCCTCCGGTGGGCCTCAGGCCATATATATATATCAGAAGCACTCCTTCGCCTTGGAAAGCGTTTTTTGTCGTGTCGAAAAGAAAGGAGCACGGACCGCAATTCAGTGCATACAAAAAAGACTTTATTCTCTCAAGGTATGTCAACCATGACGCGTTTCGACTCCGTAGAGCCTTGATCACATGACACGCCATGAAGTCACCTGATTATTTAAATGCATTTTTTTCTACTTTTTTTCACATTGTCGGTGTTTTTTTCCCCACCTTCCGGTCTGTGTTAAAGTGACATTGCATAAAGTGTCCAATTGCCTATTTCATTAGGGGTTTGTTTTGTATTGTTACATCTCGGTAAAATACCTCTGCCACAATTTTAGAGACCATTAATGCAATGCAATATATGTATACATGCAGAAATTGATTTCCTGGTTGTTGGGCATAACAATATTATTAGATCTTTAAAGAGCATTTGATAAATCTTAATAAATACATAAATAAATTAATAAATAGATATGTATAAATAGCATTCATCATACATGTAAATACTTATAAAAACAATTATTTCAGTTTTGATAAAAGTAGATAAAAGTAGATAAAAAACAAGACATTAAGAAATGGAAGTGCAAATATAGCCCAACTCACAATTGTGATGTAAATATCACGTCTGTGTCATTTTATCCCTACATGTATTGCTGGATGGTGATAAATAATGCTCGTGTGTTATGTCAATGTGACATCATATAAAACCCCAAATAACAAGTTGTTTTGGTTAATAAGTAGTGCTAAAAATATGTGCAAACTTGTGCAAATCATCTAGATTTTTGAAAAAAGCCTTTATCAATAATCTTTTGATTTCTAAAGGACACCTAAAAAGACCATAGAACATGTGTATGTGGTAAAAAAAAATATTCGTTAAAATCCTTATTTAAAGGGGACTTCTTTGGACTGTGAGGCTTTCAATTGCTACATTATCTTGGTTTAATTCTCCCAGCATTGTATCTATGTGTAGCAAGAATAAGATAGAAGAAATTAACAGGATGTATCTGTTGTTAGCCAATGTTTATTTGTCATAGGAAGATTTCTGAAAGGTGGTAAAAGCATGTGGTATTGGGGTAATAGAAATAATTTCAAATAATTGTAACTGATTTACAAATAAGTGCACATGTCTTCAGTTGCGTTTAGGCCATTGGGACTTTTAGAATCTAGTTCTAAAATGAAGCGGGTCTCCAATTGTCTCAAAATCCTCTCTCTGTTGCCACCACGTTTGTTGAATGGCACACTATCAGTGATGAAGTATTTGAGAAGTTTGGGATCAGACTGATGGTGTTCAGCGAAATGTCGAGCCACCGGATAAGTTGGGTCTTTATTGGATATTGCTCGAATGTGTTGTAATATCCTTTTGTGCCCCTGCAGCTTGGTACTTCCCACGTATCTGAGCCTGCAAGGGCACTCGAGAACATACACTACAAATTCTGTTTTGCAGGAAAGGGCTTTGTTGATTATTTGATCTGGTCGCTAAATGCACTTTTATATGTCAATGTATTTACACCACACTGGCAAGCTTTACAGTTACTGCATTTGAAAAAGCCCTTTCTCTGACTTAGCCAGTTTCCTTTTGATTTCCCAATCAGATTATTTTGTACCAATTTGTCGCACATATTAGGCGCTCTTCTGTTGGTTATGGAAGGTTTGACAGGTAGAGTGGGTTTTAAGATAGGGTCGTTTTTTATCAAAGGCCAGCTTCTCTGTATAATCCGATTTATTTCAAGGCTTTGTTTACTAAAACCCAATACCATCCGGAATTTATCTTTTTTAGGGCTAGATGTTGTGTTGGATATTTCGCCAGACGATTCCTTAGTGTGTGTTTTTAAGAGAGTATCTCTATCTATCATGGCACACTTTGAAATAGCTGCTTCAATGCATTTTTTGGAATACCCGCGTTGGAGGAATCTTATCCGGCCGGCTGTTGTGTTGGGCTTTCAGTAGTTCGTCATTGGTACTACAAATTCTCTTTAGATGGGTAATTTCTCCGTAAGGGATACTCTGTACCAAATGTTTGGGATGTAGACTAGTTGCGTGAAGCACTGAGTTTACTGCCGTGGGCTTTGGTTTCAATATTCTCATTATGTATGTAAATTTTAACATCTAAAAAAGTGACTTTTGAAGCACTAATCTCATACGTGAAATTCAAATTGATGTCATTTATATTGAGTTTGTCAACAAATGTTTTAGCCTCAAACTCATTGCCATCCCATATCAAAAACAGGTCGTCTATATAACGCCACCAACATTTTACTTTGTTTTCCAAAGTGTCCAAAAAGTTTCTGTGTAGGACCAGTTCCTCCCACCACCCCATGTGGAGGCAGGCGTAACTTGGTGAGAAACTGGCCCCCATCGCCACGAAATAAAAATAGGTTATTATGAAGACAGAAGTCAATCATATCAACGAGCATCTTATTATGGGCTTTATGGATAGGTCCTCTTTTACCCAGATAATATTGCACTGCTTTAAGGCCATCATTGTGATTGATGCTCGTGTACAATGCTGTGATGTCCATGGTTATTAATAGATATCCTTTTTTCCACTCAAAATCATGAATTTTAGTTAAAAAGTCCCCAGTGTCTCTTAAATATGAAGGGAGTGCCTGTACAAACTCCTGAAGGAAATAGTCTATGTATTGGGACGTATTCTCAGTCAGACTGTTCCTTGCCGAAATAATGGGGCGCCCAGGTGGTGTGATAGGGTTTTTGTGCAGTTTGGGTATGAAATAGATTTCCGGGGTTGTAGATGTGTTGTTTCGCAGGAAGCCATATTCATCTTTGTTTAGAAGCCCCAAACTTCTCCATGCCATGAGTTTACTGTAATAGCTGTCATATGTCGATTTTAATCTTACAGAATCGCTTCTCCGGTAACATTGTATATCCGTGAGTTGGCCAAGGGCTTCTGCATTGTAATCTTCCTTCGACGAAGATTACTAGATTCCCGCCCTTGTCGGCATTTCTTATGACAATATCTGGATTGCTTGATATTTTATGTTGTGTTTTTTCATTTTTGTTTTTTGGGTCTCTTTACTTGTTTTGTTGATTTTTAAATTCAGATTTTTTAGTCCCATGATTATTAGTTCGTGGTATACATCTATGGCATCTCTTGGCATAATGGGTACGAAAACTGAACGTGGTTGACGTTGATGTTGACTTTGAATGTTCAGTATTGGATGTCGTTGATGCCGCTAATTCATGGGTACTCACAAACTTTCTCTCGGGGGCCAAATTTACAGTGTGGTTTGTGGCCGAGGGCCGCACTGGTGGGGGCGGGGTCAGGGTGGGAGGGGCAGGGCTAAAGCAAAAAAAAAGTTTTGACCATGAGGTTGAACACAGGTCCCTGCAGCCGACGCCTTCATCCACTGAGCCACCAGACCTGGCATACACACATCTATCTCTCTCTCTCCTCCTCCCTCCCTCTCTCTCTCTCTCTCCCTCTGCCTCCCTCCACCTCCCTCCCTCCCTCCGTCTCCCTCCCTCCGTCTACCTCCCTCCCTCC
This sequence comes from Triturus cristatus, assembly GCF_964204655.1. NCBI lineage: Eukaryota > Metazoa > Chordata > Amphibia > Caudata > Salamandridae > Triturus > Triturus cristatus. The sequence continues at coordinate 500,722,140 of NC_140581.1, forward strand.
ATCTCCCTCCCTCCATCTCCCTCAATCCCTCCGTCTCCCTCCCTCTCACTCCCTCCCTCCCTCCGTGTCCCTCTCCCTCCGTGTCCCTCTCCCTCAGTGTCCTTCTCCCTCCATGTCCCTCTCCCTCCATCCCTCTCCCTCCGTCCCTCTCCCTCCATCCCTCTCGCTCTGTCTCTCCGTCTCCCTGTCTCCCTCCCTGTCTCCCTCTCCCTCCCTGTCTCCCTCCCTCCCTGTCTCCCTCCCTCCCCCTCCCTCCCCCTCCCTCCCTCTCCCTCCCTCCATCTCCCTCCCTCCCTCCGTCTCCCTCCCTCCCCCTCTCCCTCCGTGTCCCTCTCCCTCCGTGTCCCTCTCCCTATGTGTCCCTCTCCCTCTGTGTCCCCCTCCCTCTGTGTCCCTCTCCCTCCGTCTCCCTCTCCCAGCCTGTCCCCCTCCCTTCCTGTCTCCCTCCCTCCCTGTCTCCCCCCCTACCTGTCTCCCTCCCTGTCTCCGTCTCCCTCCCTCCCTCCGTCTCCCTCCCTCCCTCCCCATCCGTCCCTCTCCCTCCATCCCTCTCCCTTCATCTGTCCCCCTCCGTCTGTCCCTCTCCCTCCCTCTCCCCCTCCCTCCCTCCGTCTCCCTCCCTCTCTCCCTCCCTGTCTCCCTCCCTGTCTCCCTCCCTCTGTCTTTGTCTCCCTCCCTCCGTGTCTGTCTTCCTCCCTCTGTCTCTCTGTCTCCCTCAATCTATCTCTCCCTGTCTCTCTCTCTCCCTCTGTCTCCCTCCCTGTCTCCCTCTCCCTCCCCCTCTCCTCCTCCCTCCCTCTCTCTCTCCCCATGTCTCTCTCCCCCCGTCGCCCTCCCTCCCCCGTCGCCCTCCCTCCCTCTGTCGCTCCCTCCCTCCGTCGCCCCTCCATCTCTCTCCCTCCCTCCCTCCGTCTTCCTCCCTCCGTCTCCCCCTCTGTCTCTCTCGGTCTCCCTCCCATTCTCCCTCTGTCTCTCTCGGTCTCCCTCCCTCCCTCTGTCTCTCTCGTTCTCCCTCCCTCCCTCTGTCTCTCTCGGTCTCCCTCCCTCCCTCCCTCTGTCTCTCTCTGTCTCCCTCCCTCTGTCTCTCTCGGTCTCCCTCCCTCTGTCTCTCTCTGTCTCCCTCCCTCCCTCCCTCCCTCCCTCCCTCCCTCCGTCTCCCTCCCTCCGTCTTCCTTCCTCCCGCCATCTCCCTCCCTCCGTCTCCCCCTCTGTCTCTCTCGGTCTCCCTCGGTCTCCCTCCCTCCCTCCCGGTCTCCCTCCCTCCCTCCCTCTCGGTCTCCCACTCTCCGTCTCTCTCGGTCTCCCTCCCTCCGTCTCTCTCGGTCTCCCTCCCTCCGTCTCCCTCCCTCCCTCCCTCTCCCTCTCTCCCTCCGTTGCCCTCCCTCCCTCACCCTCCATCCCTCCGTCGCCTTCCGTCTCCCTCCGTTGCCCTCCGTTGCCCTCCATCCCTCCCTCCATCGCCCGCCCTCCCTCCCTCCCCCTATCGCCCTCCCTCCCTCCCCCGTCGCCCTCCCCAGTTGCACTCCCTCCCACTCCCTCCGTCTCTCTCTCTCCCTCCGTCTCTCTCCCTCCCTCCGTCTCTCTCCCTCCCTGTCTCCCCCAGACTGCGCCTCTCTGTCTCCCTCTCTCTGTCACCCTCTGTCAACCTCTGTCTCCCTCCCTCTGTCTCCCTCCCTCTGTCTCCCTCCCTCTGTATCCCTCTCCCTCCCTCCATCACCCTCTGTCATCTCACCCCCATGTGTGTGTCAGCCCTCAGTCCGGACTGAGACAGCTTCCCACTGCACACACACAGCCGCACTGAGACAGCTTCCAAGCGCGCACACACAGCCGCACCAGAGTACTTCACAGGTCTTTAAAAGACCATTTACATGTTAATAAAGCTTTGTTGTATTTCACCTCTTAGGCCCCTGCATCTCCACTTTGACAATCACTGGAATCTCCCGGCCCCCACAGAGCAGAGTCTCAGAGTCCGGGCTGCTGCACCCGGCAGTGTTTCTAACACTATATATTTTTTTTTTAAACACAGTTAGGAGGTCTGCAAGGTCCGCGGGCCGCCAAGGAAGGCTTGCCGGGCCGCTGGCGGCCCGCGGGCCGTACTATGAGTAACCGTGCGCTAATTCCTCTTGGGCCTTTGTGGATAGTGCCAATGATTGTAAGTCTTTTAAAAGTGGCATGTCCTCCTTTGTTAGGCCATATATTGAAGGGGATCCACTGAGAGGAGGTGATAATGCTGCCGTGTCTTTGGGATTTGTCCCTTTCATTAGATGATATTTTCGGAGTTTTAATTTACGAATGGCTTTGTATACGTCGATCCTAGTTGCAGCATAATTGAATGAACTTTCCGGGCAGAAAGACAGTCCTAGTGACAACAATTGCAGTTCAGCGGTGTTCAGGGCCAAGGATGTTAAATTGGTCACCGTGATGTTGTTGCTGTTTGTTTGTTTATCATCTATTTTCGGTTCCACCGGCGTGTCTGATACCGCCTGGTTGGTTCTCCTTTGTTGTGCCCTTCTCCTTTCACTTCGTGTGACTGTTTTTTTGTTGATGTTTGTTGTTGCGTTTTTTTTGGTCGAAGTGTTTGTTTTCTCTCTTCGACTAAAAAATCAATTTCTTCAGCGAGAGAAATTGCCACTGGGATTCTTTTATCTCGATTGTCTGCCTCTGTTTCGCTTTCAGTTGCTGAACTTAGGTCGGAGGTAGACGAGTTAGCGTGTTTTGATCCCTTGTTGTTGTTGGGTCCTATTTGAGAACTTGCATTTAATTTGGATATTTTCATGTTTTTATATTTCTTTGCGAAAGTGAAAATACGTCCGCATTCATAATCCGCTTTGTCGCGATAATATTTATATGTTTTGCGTTCTCTAATTTTGTCTTCCTCTTTTTTTAGCCGTAGTAGCATTTTCTCTTTTAGTTTTTTTGATTCCTCTTTTTGGTCCATACTTTCTATTTCGGCATTCAGAATGTCTATTTGTCCTTGTATTTTGAGGCGGTCTGACTCCGCATACTTGACTAGCAACATCACCAATCTTTTTGAAGATTCCAAATTAGTTTCTGCCCACTCTTTAAGCATCTGTGGATCTGGTGTCTCATAGCTGGGGGCGATTAGTATGCGTAGCCCCCGGGGGATCCTTCCAACATCCAGATAATGCTGTAGGGAGCGACCCTCCCACCACTTGCTTTGTTCGCCTTTCATCAGCTTCTCTAAGCTCCGGTATTTGTCACGGAGACTTGCATATATATATACTCTCAAAGCTCCAAGGTGCTCGCTGGCAGGCTCAGATGGGCTCCGGCGAGCAAAAGGTCCATTAATCCCTTTCCACTGTTTCACAAATGGACTCTGTGTTTGCAGAGCCCGTGACCCCCTACTTTGGGGTGGTGCAAGCCTCGCGGCCGGACTGCCGCGTTAATTTTCAAAGCTCCAAGGGCCCGCTGGCAGGCTCGCACTTAAACAGTGGTTTCATTTTAGCGGGTAGAGGACCCCTGTGCGCGCCGGCAGCTGCAGCTCCCCTGTCATGGATGGAAGCCTGACACGTTTCTGAGCCGTGTTGCTCATCTTCAGAGGCTCGACATAGGAAAGCATTTTTAAGACACACACTTTAATTTATAATTAACTGCCCTCAGATGGGCGACTCGAATGAGCTTCACCCGATGGATTCTGTGTAATGTAGTTTGTGTCAATGTCCCTTTTGGGTGCAGTTCCATTTTGAAGCCCTCAGATGGGCTCCGGCGAGCAAAATGTCCATTAATCCCTTGCCACTGTTTCACAAATGGACACTGTAGTTTGCAATGACAGGGCGGGAGCCTCGCAGCTCCCGCCCAGTCATTGCAAACTGCTTTGCTTCATTGAAGCGAGAGCAGGGAAACCTGCTCATTCTTCAATAAAGCAAAGCTGATTGCTTTTCCACATGGGGAGCAGCATGTTAGCTGCTCCCCATGTGGAAAAGCAATGCCGACTCCCGCAGGATGCGGGGAGCCGGCTGGGACCGGATGGGGGATTGGGGACCCCTCCACGGCCCCCAACAGAAGCCAGGCCCCGGGGGATGGGTCCCCGGGGCCAAAAGTGGCCAGAGGAGGGGGGCTACACAGCCCCCTCCATAAATTTTTAAAACATTAAAAAAGGGCCATGCCACGCGGAATGGGGTCCCCGGGGCAAATTATGGCCTCCCCGATTTTCTTTTTTTTTATAAACAAAAAATGGGGGCAGGCCCTGGGGGATGGGGTCCCCAGGGCCAAAAAAATGGAAAAAGAAGGGGGGCTACATAGCCCCCCTTCTAAAAATAAAGAAGAAAAAGAAGACCGGGATCGGGCCGGAGGCCACGCCCCCTCCTTACACCACTCAGCAAACGCATCCCCTGGTGTGTTTGCAGAGGGGGAACTAATTCCCCTTGAATACTGGGGATCCCTGGGGGCAAACTAGCCCATCAGGAACCTCCAGTATGCGCCAGGGGACTGCGTTGCAGAGAGGTGTAATGAGGCCACGCCCCTTTTACACCTCTCTGCAACGCAGCTCTGTGGCGCTTACTGGAGTTACCTGGTGGCCTAGTTGGCTGCCAGGGGACCTCAGGATTCAAGGGGACTTAATCCCCTAACTTAAAACGCACCACTGGGCGCGTTTGCACAGTGGTAAAGGTAGGGGGCGGGGCCTGAGGTGATACTGTGCAAACACGCCCTGTGGCATGTATTAAGTTGGGGAATTCATCCCTCTTCTATCTAGAGGTCCCCTAGGGGCTAACTAGCCCACCAGGTACCTCCAGTAAGCGCCACGGAGCTGCGTTGCAAAGTGTTGTAAAAAGGGGCGTGGCCTCTGAACACCTCTCTGCAATGCAGCTCCCTGGCGCATACCGGAGATACCTGGTGGGCTAGTTGGCCGCCAGGGGACCTCAGGATTCAAGGGGACTTAATCCCCCAACTTAAAACGCGCCACTGGGCGCGTTTGCACAGTGGTGAGGGTAGGGGCGGGTCCTGAGGTGATACTGTGCAAACACACCCTGTGGCGCGTATTAAGTTGGAGAATTTATCCCTCTTCTATCTAGAGGTCCCCTAGGGGCTAACTAGCCCACCAGGTACCTCCAGTAAGCGCCACGGAGCTGCGTTGCAAAGTGTTGTAAAAAGGGGCGTGGCCTCTGAACACCTCTCTGCAATGCAGCTCCCTGGCGCATACTGGAGATACCTGGTGGGCTAGTTGGCCGCTAGGGGACCTCAGGATTTAAGGGGACTTAATCCTTGAACTTAAAACATGCCACGGGGTGCGTTTGCACAGTGGTGAAGGTAGGGGGCGGGGCCTGAGGTGATATGTGTGCAAACACGCCCTGTGGCGCGTTTTAAGTTGGGGAATTAATTCCTCTTCAATCCAGAGGTCCCCTAGGGGCCAACTAGCCCACCAGGTGCCTCCAGTAAGCGCCAAGGAGCTGCATTTCAGAGTGTTGTAAAAAGGGGCGTGGCCTCTGAACACCTCTCTGCAACGCAGCTCCCTGGCGCATACTGGAGGTACCTGGGGGCATATCAGCAACACCCGGAGATAATTATCGCTCAGCGCTTTTAGCGTGAGGATAATTATTGCAGGGTAACGTGGATTTTTATCGCTGAGATAGCGTGCTATTAGCAACGCCTATCTCCTCAGCGATAAAAATCCTCACGCTAACTGCCTAAAGTGAGATTATCGCTGGAAACCCAGCGATAATCTCACGTAGTGTGGCGTTAGCTTGCTGATAGGGACTCACAAACTTAGCCATGATATCCACCTTCCATAGGATATCATGGCTAAGTCAGTCCTGAAGCAGGCGTAAGGAAAGTAGGGATAACAGGGGTTATCGCTACTTTTCCTGCCGCTATGCTTCATGGTGTGGGGCTTGATGATAGGAGAAATGTCGCTTAGCAATATTTCTCCTGTCATGTTAGGTCAGGAACGCCCACTTTGCATCTCATTAGAGATGAAAAGCTCGGTGTTAGGCATACCCACGCTAACACAAGGTTTCACGCGTTAGTGTGGCCTTGCTAATTAGGCGATTTTATCACCGCTTTTCGGCTGAAAACGGCGATAATTTTTTATTGCCAGCTTGTAAATATGCCCCTAGTGGGCTAGTTGGCCCCCAGGGGACCTCTGGATTGAAGAGGAATTAATTCCCCAACTTAAAACGAGCTACAGGGCGTGTTTGCACACGTCACCTCAGGCCCGCCCCCTTCCTTCACCATTGTACAAATATTCCTCTAAAATCAGCCAAACTACGAATTCCGATTTACTCACCTGTTATCAGGAGAGAACCCAGGGCTGCATCTTTTAGCCCAGCACTGACCCTTAAAAGTAATTCTAAGTGTACTTACTAGTAACTTGTATTTCCTTCCATAGGAATCCATTGTGTGGTTTTCACCAGAAAAGTTTCTAAGTGTCCATTTTTGAAACGTACAAATATTTCTTTAAAATCAGCTGAACTACGAATTCCAATTTACTCACCTGTTATCAGGAGAGAACCCAGGGCTGCATCTGTTAGCCCAGCACTGACCCTGAAAAGTAATTCTAAGCGTACTCACCAGTAACTTGTATTTTCTTCCTTAGGAATCCATTGTGTGGTTTTCACCAGAAAAGTTTCCAAGTGTCTATTTTCACAAACTAAAAATATTCCTAAAAAATCGTCTGTATGACTTAACCCCTTCGATGCTGCGCAGATTCCGCCGCTGTGCTGGCGGAATCTTGCGCGGGCGGGGTCATGACGGAATGGTTCCGTCATGAGCACAGCTCAACCGTGGGTCATGACGGAACCATTCCGTCATGAGCACCGAAGGGGTTAAACACATTCTTTCAACTGTTTACAGGAGATTGGCCAGTGCTGGATCCAGGATCCACCACTGAGTAAGAAAAAGTAACGATAACACTACTTACCTGCTAAGTGAATTTTGTGCCATAGGATAACATTGGTGATTCTATGTGAAAATTTTTCGAAGTGTCAACTTTTAAAATACATTAATATTCCTTAAAAATCACTACTGTAACCAAAAGGCTTTTACTCAACAGTTTACAGGAGATGTCCAAGGACTGAATCTAGGATCCAGTCCTCTGTTTAGAAAAGTAATCCACAATGTAACTAATTGCATTTGACTAGAAATTCACATTCAGCTCATTGTTGCATTGTGTTTGAAATTGTGTTGCCCATTGCAACAACTGTAACTACTATACTTAAAAGTCTATTGCCTATTTGCAAAGTATTTAAACTAAAGTAATTCATTTTGATAAAGTATGTTTTGTATTGTAATGTATAATGTAAATAAATTAAAAAATATCTAAAAATATACAGTTTACAAAATGTAGTAAATCAGTATCAAAATAATCAGTATAACAATTAATACATTAAAAATTGTCATTTACAAAACCTTTGAAATTCACTGAAAAAACCATAGGTTTCAGGCCTGATATAGTTAGGAATTAGCATTTAAAAAAACCTTAGAAATTCACTGAAAAAACAATAGGTTTTAGGGGTGTTATAGCTAGCTGGGCATTTCACTCGAACAAAACCATTGAAATTCCTCCGATATAGTTAGTTGTTCTAACTACATATCGCGCGCCCGCTGTCCACTGCTGATGATGTCACATATCACATCATTCATGACATGGTCAGTGACATCACTGATGACATCTCAAATGACATCACTGATGACATCACTGATGACATCATCCACGTGACAATCAGATACACCTCATCATACACTAGTATAACCTTTCATCACTCACTGTAAAATAGAGTGCCAGATTTAAAATCATTGACACACCAATACAAGTTTCTAAACACCCACTCAGTGATTCCTAGATCTATCCACACATGTAATCACTTACCTATAGATTCACTCATACATGCTGTCAATGATCAATAGAACACTATCAAATATACTTATACACCTACATCGACATTACACACCAGCACACATCCTAATCACTTATGAAGTCATCCTACTCACTTATGCAAACAATGGATCATACTTACTTTTACTTAGCTATACACTTATAAAAACACCACTTCATCTATTCATATAGATAATAACTCATACTTAGTGTGTTATAAAAACACTATTACAAGTATACAGTTATCCATACAGTCACTCATACAATCACTGAGTCTTATGTATACTTATTTATATACAACAACTGACACATACACTGGCTTTTATTTTTCTAGTTTGTTGGACATGTACCACTGAGACTTATATTTGCTCATCGCCACACCCATAAAGATATTCACTCACCCAAACAACTGTTATAACATGTAGTTTTAACTTCATATACCTTCTGAATCAACTACTCACACATCTTTTGGCAGTCACACACCCCCCACCAAACCACACACACATTCACTCTCCCATACAAATACTCAGTTAACTAATCAATAAATAGTATAGACTTTCACGTAGCTAGTAACCAACTAGTGCAGCAGTTCACACAACAACTGATAAAGTGATACAGATATTCACACAGTTTAGTCACTATCCAATATATTTAGTGAGACACTATAAATTAATTAGTAAACAGTCAATCACACTGCTACTAAATCCTCCATCCAGATATTTATTTTTATATATCCGCTCATTCTTCAATGCAAATTGTTATATATATATATAATACATATTTAAATAATGAACCAAACCACATTCACTGGATGATGTCATCAGTGATGTCATTTGAGATGTCATGAATGATGTAATATGTGACATCATCAGCAGTGGATTGCGGGCGCGCGAGATGTGGTTAGTACAACTAACTATATCGGAGGAATTTCAATGCTTTTGTTCGAGTGAAATGTCCAGCTAGCTATAACACCCCTAAATATATATATATATATGTTTAGCGTTTTGGTTCTGCCGCAAGTGACGCACCACCAGCAAAGAGCGCCATGACTGTCCCAATTGAACCACCGTTTGCAGCTCGTGAAAACGATCAGGGACAGTGGTTGCCGCCGAAGACTGGCTTCGGTTTGGACTCTGTGCAGCCTTAAAATTGGTTATGCGACGGAGCAATGATGAATACAGCAAAGAAATGACACTAAATAAAATGGCATTACCCATTGGAGGGTGTGACTGTGGGGTAAGCGCACTACAAGTTCCAGCATGCTTAGAATAAAGTCCCATCAGGGCGTCCACTAGAGGGCAAAAAAGTATAAAATGAGCATGTTACTAAGGGTGTGCCTTACCTATATGCCGGGGCTTACCTTCGAAAAAGGTCATGAAGACCGAAACGCGTCAGGACTGCCCACGCTGTAAATAAATGCATTTGACTTTCATCATTGTGAGTGCGGCTATGTCTTTCCCGCCAGGAGAGAGTTTGTGAAATGTTCAGCGGTTTGGTTCCGCCGCAAGTGACGCACCACCAGCAAAGAGCGCCGTGACTGTCCCGAATTGAACCACCGTTTGCAGCTCGTGAAAACGATCAGGGACAGTGGTTGCCGCCGAAGACTGGCTTCGTTTTGGACTCTGTGCAGCCTTAAAATTGGTTATGCGACGGAGCAATGATGAATACAGCAAATAAATGACACTAAGCAAAACGGCATTACCCATTGGAGGGTGTGACTGTGAGGTAAGCGCACTACAAGTTCCAGCATGCTTAGAATAAAGTCCCATCAGGGCGTCCACTAGAGGGCAAAAAAGTATAAAATGAGCATGTTACTAAGGGTGTGCCTTACCTATATGCCAGGGACTTACCTTTGAAAAAGGTCATGAAGACCGAAACGCGTCAGGACTGCCCACGCTGTAAATAAATGCATTTGACTTTCATCATTGTGAGTGCGGCTATGTCTTTCCCGCCAGGAGTTTGTGAAATATATATATATATATATATAAATATATATATATATATATATATATATATATATATATATATATATATATATATATTTTTTTTTTTTTGAAGGAAAGGATAAATCAGGTCATGCTTTCGCACATAATGGTGGCACTTTATATTTATTTCTACCTCATACTATGCATTCAGACATGTAATAACCACACTCAAGCCATATTCATATCTATCACTAGCATTCAGGCTGTTATGTATAACCTTCGCTGGTTCATTACTGGATTATGTGGCACTGTTTTTTCTGTTTTATTAGTGATATTTTTATCCTATTTATTAACAGTTTTTATACCGTGTTACATTCTTTTATCCATTACCAGTGTTGTTATAAATATATTTATATATGTATTTGCATTATTTTTTCACTTTGAATTGCACAAAGTGAACCAAGTGATATATATTTAACGATGATGCTGTTTTAATTTTATTTGTATTTTTTACAGATACATTGCATACATCATCTAGTAATTGCGTGATGCATTTAAGCAATTTATGGCGATTGTAAAATGAAATGAACATAATCTGTCTTCTTTGCATAGTCTTTTTCTTGTGTCTATGATCACCTGACACAGGGAGTGAACTCACCCTGCATGTTTAAATGGCTTTGGCAAACTGTTACCTGTGTGTGATCAAGGGCACGGCTGTGCTCGAAACGCGTCACTGAGCAGAGGAGCAGAAATAAAATCTTCCTGCCAGCAATTGGGGTCCGTTTACTCTGTTCGCCGCTGCTTCTGTGTGTTTGTAGCGGAGGTTCGAGGAGTTCAAGGAGTTGTATATATATATATATATATATATATATATATATATATATATATATATATATTCATTCAAACACAAGATTGCCCAAAACGGAAAGGCCCACAACAGGTAGATCGCGGTCGGTGAGAAATTTTAATGAAGGCTGTCAAATGAATCTTTTATGAGAAAAACATATAGGAAACTTAATGTAGAGTGTACATAAACATGTACATACCCAAGGACTTATGTGATTCAGAAGTTCATTTTTTATTATTCAATTTTTTTAAAGTTTAAATAGAAAAAGAGTAAGGTTAATTTATACATTGGATCAAAGATTTTGTATCATCCTCTCCATGAGCATAATTGTCTATTGGTACAATTGTTTCTGAACAGTATAGTTAATGATCTATAAACACAAAATCATATTGATGCATTAGATATACATATATTTACAATAGATGTCGAACAAAACATAATAAAAATGAAAAAAAACGAATTATACAAGAACATTGAAATATGTCCAAAGGGGTTACATGTGTTCAGTCCTACTCATTAAATATTATCTACATTAAAATGACAATATGCATATTTACAGTGGTTGTAACGTCACAGAAAACAGTGATTATTGAAACTATAGAGTAGAAAGAATCTAGAGTGTTTCTATACACAGAACATAAAGAAGGCTGAAAGAAACAGGGCAAATATACTGAAGCCGGATAGCAAGCAGAAGTGTACCTAGTGAATTAAGCATGTTAGTAATAGAGAGGATGCCAAGTAGTTTTAGAGTATGGTATATCTCCATATAATAATGTATGTGCATGCACAACTCTGATCATGCAATTTATGACCAGCTGCTGCAATGGTCTGTGTCAGTATAATATTTGCCTTATAATAAGGTACCTGGCTCAGTGACGTTGTAATCATACGTTCTTGGTCGGAGCTAAGGGCAATAACTGGCGGGCTAGATCTAAATGTAAGAGACCCCCAGAAAAGGTGTGATTATTTTTATCAAATCAAGGGCATGTGCATTACTAGTTATATTGAGCAAAGGAAGAAGAAAGAAAAGACACTCACCCTGCTGGCGGTTAGTGCTTGGGGACATGGGTTTATAAACTCACTCAGAATGACGGAGTTCCTAGGAGGATAGTGAATAAGACATTCTGTCACAGGTGGCATATTAGGCACTATATAGTCAAAAATCGGTCCTGAGCTATGTCGGGGTGGCCTATATCTTCAAGGGAAAGGCTACGGTGTTTGACTATTTCTAGGTACTACAGTTAGTGTTAACGGTATATTATACACCGATAGATAGCCTACCTGAAGGTGTACGTTGCCTGGCGTCATGCGGATTCCCGATAGTGTGGTAAACGCTGTCCGATAACCATGATGTTCGTGTATTTGGGGACAGCTCGTTCGCACTCGCGGCAGCCTCCGTCTATGTCATACCGATGCCGAAAAGCACCGTGCTGGAAAAATGCCGTGCGGTCAAGGGACGTGAACGGTAAACGTTTCGCGTGCCTTCGTGTTGCTGGATTTTACGTATTGAGCCTGAAAACCACACATGTGTAACACGTCATAGCAACACGTCGGTGAGCATCCGGCGCATTTGGTTCAGGGAGCAAATAATTGCGCCATCTTAACTGTGTAATTTAGAGCAGAACATACATAAATATAGTTAGTAAAAAACTGTGCATTCAAAGTTCATGAAAGGTACAGGTGTAGCGTACCTACAAGTTGCTAAATATTGAAGGCTGGTCCTACTGAGATGATATAGTACAACGTAGCTGGGCATTGCTAGACATCCAATGCATTAAATTGGAAGAGCAAATATCAGCGCAATCTTGACAGTATATTAGAGGTAATGTTTAAAAAGAACTGACCTTGTTGTATGTACCACTAGGACCACAAGGTCTCATCTGATAATGAATCCAACTTCTCTAATGGAGAATAAAGGGGTATTAGACCATATATATTAAGGTATCATCATTTCATTGTGATGGACTGATTATACAAGGGGCAACATTATACAGAGAAAGTAATGTATTAATGTAAACAATGAGAATATTAGATAAAAAACAGAGTTCTGCTGGGCCTGGAGCGCAATAAATGCTGTATAGTTTAGCATGCTGACCATACAATTATTTTCAGTTTGCAAACAATGGATTTGAAAAATAATCGCTGTAAGTAGCACGGGGCAGATAATGATGTTACTCTTAGATTTATAATGGACTCAGTTTGGCTAGTTGCTGTTAACCTCTTCTGTGCCCATGACGAGATGGTCTCGTCATGGAGCACAGTCGCGCTGTGCCCATGACGAGACCATCTCGTCATGACACCCACCCACGGGGGAAGCGCAGGCACAGGAGGGGGAAAAGGCCTGGCAGCGAAAGGGTTAAATCTTATTGCATGGCTCCACGGAATTTCACTATTGAGGTCCCTTTTGTATGTGTCCAAAGTGAAAATCCAAAAGACCTCCCTACGTTTTTGAATTTCTGTACCTGTGGGGCCATTGGTATGGATTTTCTCAAGGATAAGCCATTGTATGTCTTTAGTGGTGTGGTTTGCATCTACATAGTGTTGGACCAATGGGGCATGCAATTTCTTGGTTCTGATAGCAGACCTATGTTCTGTGAGGCGTGTTACCATCGATCGTGAGGTTTCCCCCACATAGGTCTTTTTGCAGGGGCACATGATTAGATAGACTATGTTTGTCGTTTTACAATTAGTCAAACTTTGAAGGTATCCACTCATTCCATTTACTGAGTATTTTTTTGTTTCTAAGGCAAATTGGCAAGCCACACATGACATGCATTTGTAGTTCCCTACTAAGATGGTGGCTCCACTCAGCGTGGTCTGTGTGGGTTCTTTCAGTGTGTTTGTCATGCGTGAACGTGTAATAAGATCTTTTAGATTTTTGTTCGTACGATAAGCAAACATAGGTTTAGGTATTTGTTCAGTTCTGTTCCTTGTTGCATTCAGAATATGCCAATTAGAGTTAACGATTAGGCACATTTTGTCATTCATGGTAGAGTGGCGGGTAATAAACACCAATCGATCGTTCTGTTTACGGTCCTTGGGTGTAAGCAGATGTTGGCGGTCATAGTATTGTGCTCTTTTGTAGGAGTCACATACTAATCTCCTTGGGTAGCCGCTGATTATGAACTTCGCCTTCATTTCAATGGCCCTGTTATCATAATCAGCCAAATTCGTGCAGTTCCTGCGTAATCGCAGGAACTGGCCAAATGGTATGGTGGTTTTTTGTGTCTTCGAATGATAACTTGTAAAATGTAGCAATGTATTGCGTGCAGTGGATTTTGTATATAGATCGACTATCAATTTCTGTTCATTCACTTTAATCGTGATATCCAGAAATTCTACACAGCAGTTACTGCTAGTTGCTGTGAAGATGATATTCGTATCACACAAGTTTAACCAAGAGACAAACTCTGTGAGTTCATCAGTAGTCCCATTCCAGACAAAAAAAAACGTCATCTATATATCTGGACCAGCTAGTGATGGACTCACTGAAAGGTGCTACCTCATTGTAGACAAATTTATGTTCATAGTGTGCCATGAAGATATTCGCTACTGTGGGGGTACAAGATGCCCTCATGCTGACACCATTAGTCTGCTGAAAAAGTGATCCATTGAATTCAAAAGTGTTTTCCTGTAAAACAATGGTTAAGCAGGACATAATGAAAACTTTGGGGAAATCTATGTTAAAAGACTCAATGAACCATAATACAGATTCTAGGGCCCCCGTCTGTGGGATGTTACTATATAAGGCCTCTATGTCCATTGTAACCAGAGTTTGTGTCATGTCATTGAATGTAAGATGTTCTACTTTATTAATGATATCTCTGGTGTCCCGTATATATGATTGAATTTTGGGGATGTTGGGCCTCAGAATTGCATCTACATATTTCGAGAGGGTCTCAGTAACGGACCCAATGGTGGTTACTATGGGTCTATAGGGGGGGTTTGTAATATGTTTGTGAATTTTGGGGACCCCATATATGGATGCCAGTCTGGGCTTGGTGACATTGAGATATTGCCATTCTTTTTCGCAGATTAGGTTCTCATCTAGGGCTTTGCTTGTTGTCTCAAAAATTAGTTTAGAGACCCTCTTTGTGGGGTCCAATTGGATAGGAATGTAGTGTTCTGTGTTGGAGAGCATTCATTCAATGTTTGTGACATATTGATTAGTTTCCATTAGAACAATGCCCCCGCCCTTATCGCAGCCTTTAACTGTAATCTCTTTATTGTGAATCAGGTTGTGTAGGGCTTTGTATTCGTCCTGAGTTAGATTATATGTTGGCATAGGAATATATTTTAGGGCAGCTGTAAGTTTATTAAACACCACATGTTCAAAAATAATAATTTCAGGTCCCACTTGTTCAAGAGTGGGAAGAAACGTATAGGGAGGTGAGAGACCTGATCTGTTCAGTATCTGTTGACTCTGGTTTATTTGGCCTTCGAAAAATACATGCAATCTGATTTTTCGGAAAAAATATAATAGATCTTGAAAGATTTCAAATCTATTTGCTTTTGTATGTGGAACAAAGGAGAGGCCTTTTGTAAGAAGAGATTCAGTATGGCAGTCTGTTGTCTGGGTACTCAAATTGAAGATGGGTATCTGGCTTACTCGCGCCAATATTGGGCATGTCTCGTGACCAGGAATTGAGGGTCGTCTTGGTAAAAATTCTGTCCTTGCTGATAATTCTGAGGTTGTTGGTAATTCCCTCGGTATCTCGGTTGATATCTCGGTCGCCATCTGTTTTTCTGTGTTCCACGTCTGGCTGAAAAAGCCAAGCGATCTCCTCTATTGTTGCCTGGCATGTCTCGTCCTGGATTACGGGGTTGGTACTGATTGTACACTTCCCCTTCAGAATCTGATGTATCAGAAAAGGTAATGACCTTTTTAGGAAATCTATTAAATGAGGGCTGATATGTGTCTTCCTGTATAGGTTCCTGTTGGTAAAAATGGTCTGCCAGGTATGGGTAAGTTTTTTCTTGGCTGGCGTACCTCACATTTTTTTTAAATTTGTCTGTCTTCCTTTTTAGTATGTATTCATTGTATGAGGCCATCTCAATTTTAACCTCTTCTAGCTTCTTTTTCTCTTCTTCAATGGCCTGACTTCTTTTAATCTTAGCCTCTAACTCCTGTATATCATCTAACAGCGATTGTGCCAATTCTTTGGCTGTCTCTACTATCAAGATCATTAGGTCGCGGGAGCACATGTTAGCAATGAGTGACCAGCGTTCTAAGAATTTGCGAATTTTTGCAAATAGACCATGGATGTTTGTAACTCACAATCCCTGCGGGATTACCCCTGCTTTAAGATATTTCAGCATAAAATGTCTGTGTCGTTCAATTCGTTTAACTTTTTTCTTAAGAGATGTAAGTTTGTTAATGTCTTCATTGCCTATAGTATTGGTAGAATTAAGTATATTGCTACCTCGCGATGATTCACCCAAAAGTGAGGCAAAATCTGCGTCGGTGAAACCGAACGTTTGCAATTTATCCATAATGGGATAAAAAACCCAGCCTCTAATTCTACTCTATGAGTGCTGGAAGAGAAGAAAGAAAGGGCTTAAGCTCAAACATAGGGGGCTGAAGAAGAACCCCAGCCTCTGATTCTACTCTGTGAGGGCTAAAAGAAAAGAGAGAAAGAGCTTAAGTTCAAGCACAAGGGGCAACGTCCCTAATGGATATTATGATTCAGTGTGAAATGGCCATGGAAAAAGCGGTGCTGTCAGCTGAAGTCAAAGTATGGAAAGATAAATGGAGTAAGAATATTATACCCTTGTGATTAGAAATAAGGGTAAATACAGGATTAAGATGAGAGAGAAAGATGCAGATATGTGACAAACCAAGCAATTACAAAAATCTATTCAAATACAATATAATATATTTAAAAAAACAACCCCACACAGACAGGCTGTGGAGAAAACACTATGTAGTAAAGAAGGGGTACCCCTAATGACGTTTCCTATATCAAGGTCTACAGAACATCTATGAGAAAAACATATAGGAAACCTAATGTAGTGTGGGCTGACTAATTAAGTAAACATGTACATACCCATGGACTTATGTGATTCAGAACTTCATTTTTGATTATTCAATTTTTAAAAAGTTTAAATAGAAAAAGAGTAAGGTTAATTTATACATTGAATCAAATATTTTGTATCGTTCTCTTCATGAGGATAATTGTCCATTGGTACAACTGTTTCTGAACAGTATAGTCAATGATCTATACACACAAAATCATATTGATGCATTAGATATACATATATTTACAATAGATGTCAAACAAAACAAAATAAAGAAAAACATTTTAATTTCAAAGACAGATGTCTTGCAGCCGTGGTCGGTAGTAGGAGTACCTGCAGGGCGGTGACGTGGGGAGGGGCAGGGTGGGGGTCAGTAAACTATGGATTACGGAGGTTTACAGGTAAGTTAACATGTAAATTAATAAAACGAATTTCGTTGCGTGCACTGCATCGCATTTGAGGATGCAGTGCACGCAACAAGATTCGTTTTATTAATTTATATGTTAACTTACCTGTAAACCTCCGTAATCCATAGTTTACTACCCCCCACCCTGCCCCTCCCTCTCCCCACGTCACCGCCCTGAAGGTACTCTTACTACCGACCGCAGCAGATGTCTTGCATGACTAGATATAATAAAACAGAGAAAAACATATTAATTTCAAAGACAGATGTCTTGCATGGCTAGATATAATCTACGTGCGTTTCGGCGTTGTGCCTTCATCAGGTAGCCATGTATTCATAATTCCTGGAGGGATAATAAAAATGAAAAAAACCTAATTATACAAGAACATTGAAATATGTCCAAAGGGGTTACATGTGTGCAGTCCTACTCATTAAATATTATCTACATTAAAATGACAATATACATATTTACAGTGTTTGCAACGCCACAGAAAACAGTGATTATAGAAACTATAGAGTAGAAAGAATCTAGAGTGTTTCTATACACAGAACATAAAGAAGGCTGAAAGAAACAGGGCAAATATACTGAAGCCGGATAGCAAGCAGAAGTGTACCTAATGAATTAAGCATGTTAGTAATAGAGAGGATGCCAAGTAGTTTTAGAGTATGGTATATCTCCATATCATAATGTATGTGCATGCACAACTCTGATCATGCAATTTATGACCAGCTGATACAGAGGTCTGTGTCAGTATAATATTTGCCTTATAATAAGGTACCTGGCTCAGTGACGTTGTAATCATACGTTCTTGGTCGGAGCTGAGGGCAATAACTGGCGGGCTAGATCTAAATGTAAGAGACCCCCAGAAAAGCCGTGATTATTTTGATCAAATCAAGGGCATGTGCATTACTAGATATATTGAGCAAAGGAAGAAGGAAGGAAAGACAATCACCCTGTTGGCGGTTAGTGCTTGGGGACATGGGTGTATAAACTCACTCAGAATGACGGAATTCCTAGGAGGATAGTGAATAAGACATTCTGTCACAGGTGGCATATTAGGCGCTATATAGTCAAAAATCGGTCCTGAGCTATGTCGGGGTGGCCTATATCTTCAAGGGAAAGGCTACGGTGTTTGACTATTTCTAGGTACTACAGTTAGTGTAAAGGGTATATTAGCTGACTGATATGAGTCAAATGGCAAACTATCAAGAGGTCACGATGTTCCAATTATCACGGATGTTGATCATGCAATCCAATGTACGAGTTTCAATCGCTTCATTTTCTCGGTAATCCGATGGGTTACCTAATCTACTGAAATCTATTTATTATATGGGTAGGTCCTACTACTGGGGAAATGTGTATTATACACCGATAGATAGCCTACCTGAAGCTGTCCGATAACCATGAGGTTCGTGTATTTGGGGACAGCTCGTTCGCACTCGTGGCAGCCTCCGTCTATGTTATACCGATGCCGGAAAACACCGTGCTGGAAAATTGCTGTGCGGTCAAGGGACGTGAACGGTAAACGTTTTGCATGCCTTCGTGTTGCAGGATTTTACGTATTGAGCCTGAAAACCACGCATGTTTAACACGTCGTAGCTAGACGTCGGTGAGCATCTGGTGCATTTGGTTGAGGGAGCGAATAATTGCGCCATCTAAACCGTGTAATTTAGAGCAGAGAATACATAAAAATAGTTAGTAAAAAACTATGCATTCAAAGTTCATGTAAGGTACAGGTGTAGCGTACCTACAAGTTGCTAAATATTGAGGGTTGGTCCTACTGAGATGATATAGTACAACGTAGCTGTGCATTGCTAGACATCCGATGCATTAATTTGGATGAGCAAATATCAGCGCCATCTTGACAGTGTATTAGAGGTAATGTTTAAAAAGAACTGACCTTGTTGTATGTACCACTAGGACCACAAGGTCTCATCTGATAATGGATCACACTTCTCTAATGGAGACTAAAGGGGTATTAGACCATATATATTAAGGTATCATCATTTCATTGTGATGGACTGATTATACAAGGGGCAGCATTATACAGAGAACATAATGTATTATTGTAAACAATGAGAGTATTAGATAAAAAACAGAGTTCGCCTGGAGCGCAATAAATGCTGTATAGGTAAGCATGCTGACCATACAATTATTTTCAGTTCGCAAACAATGGATTTGAAAAATGAGAGTGCTCATGCAGGGGCTAGACATTAAATTATAGATACCTCTCAATAAGGGAAAGAATTCCACCTTGTAAACAACTCAAGCTTTGTACTCTTCTTTGTCACTTACAAACCTGTGTAGTGAAAAACAGAGTTGTAGTTATTCATAGCTTTTCAGTGACTTACCTGTGTAATCTATTAGTATTAAGGTAAATCTGTGTAGAATATGGCATTCTTGCCAGACAGATATAGACATCTTTAGATGAATTCTGTCCACAGCCTTATAAATCTAGAGCTTTTCAATAGCAACATATACATTTGTGCCACTAATGAGCATCACCGCATATTTTACCTGGTTTTTGTTTGGTAATTGTACATTTTATCTTTATCTTGTACAGGGGAAAGACTTCATTTCAAGGCGGACAGAACGTTTATCACCAAGAAAAGCAGGTACAATCATGGCCTTTACCTAGTAGTCCAATGTTCCACTTCCTATCAGGAGTGTTGCTCTGCCAAAAATGTGTTGTCAAAGCTCTTAGGGTACATTTTCTTTTTGTTATTATAAGAGTAAAATATCATTCAAGAAACATAACACTGTAATCAAAATGTAGGACTGCAAACTTATCTGCATTTTTTGTTTTATATAATTTTATGTGATTTACTATGGAATAATCTCCCTCGAAACTCTGTATCGAGGACTAGCGCTGCAGAGCATGCTTACCAACTGATTTAAGTGTAGGTAACTTAAAGGTTGATAAAAGGTGGGAGGAGAAATGATACTCAAATCAGGGTATTGTGAGGTACAATCTACATTTACACGAAACAAAAGTAGCCTTCATCTGGAGTAAGTCGCGTGTAGATGGGTGAGTGCCAGGGTCAGTGGTAAAATGTTGGGGTGGGGGGGTAGGGTTGAGCGGCCAGCGCCCAGCAGGCAAGGATGTAGTCAGCAGAGCTCAGGTCAGTGGTTGTAGTCTCCGGTAGGGTTTGTGAATGGTGGGGGCTGATATATGTGAGGGTGAGTGGTCCTGAAGTGATGGGCAGGGCCAGTGTGTGTGTTCTTCGGCTACTGACCATGTGGTAATCATAACGTTGCTGGGGCAGGAGTGTTAGGTAGCATGTTACAGCTTGGCCAGGACAGCCTGGTTGGAGAACGGCAGTGCAGGTTAAAAGCGGGGAGAATTGGAACTAGGGGGAAGATGTGCCTATTTTTCCTGGGTGGCACATTTAGTTAGGGGGTTAGAACTAGAAGAAGGTGAGAGGAGGTAAAAAGGAAACTGAAGACAGACAGATTGGGGGTGGTTAGATAAACATTCATGGGTTCAAGAAGTGGGGTATCAGAGAAAGATGGCCTGAAACTACTAGCTTGTATACAGAATTACACCTTAATGACATAGTGAACTTTGCATTCAATATTACATTACTCCTTTGTGCCATTGGCTTCAGGGCCTTCTTGACGGTCCAATCAGAGGTCAAGAGATAAATGTAGAATGCGTTTATATTGGGGAACTTGCCCTTATGCGTGGTGAGCCTTACTAAAACACGTGTTCCTAAGAGTTGGTTGGTGGGTGACATTAGCTCTGGCTGCTGCACAGCTTCTTTGATGCAAGGCATAAACTCAAGGAATGGCCCCAGTGCAGTCAAAAACAAGGTTAAACCGCATGGAGAACCACAACTGCCACTTTAGTTTATAGAAAAGCTCATTTATTGTGGTGAGCCTCCAGTCCAGGGACCTACTTTTGATGTCAAGATCACACGTTCAATGCATGGCAGATCAACTCAGTCTTTCATCCTTCCGAGGTTGATAAAATGAGTACCCATTCAGTTGGATAACAATTAACATTTGTTATTCAGCACCAAGATGCCCCATAGCGCGAACGTGCACTTTACAAGTGCACATGTTATGTTTACACATTAACAGTTGAAGGTAGATAATTCCATCAGTTACACTTTTAAAACTACGTTGTACCTGAAAGAATAACCTTGCAATTAAAGAGTACTAGCAAAATTTACACTAGTGGTTGTAATTTACACAAAACAGGCTGGGTTGCAGTAACTATATACCGGGTGAATCCCTGAACTGAGGTCAAAATGCTGGTACAGCAAAGAAATCATCTTGGCGTTCAGCAGATGAATGTCCTACATCAGTTAGGCAAACATGGTGACTTCAGGGACATGTAGTCTTATGGTCACTCTAATACGATAGCAC
Organism: Triturus cristatus; assembly: GCF_964204655.1. Taxonomy (NCBI): domain Eukaryota; kingdom Metazoa; phylum Chordata; class Amphibia; order Caudata; family Salamandridae; genus Triturus; species Triturus cristatus. Next base: position 500,743,536 of record NC_140581.1, read on the forward strand.
CATGAATATACTGCTTTGCAGTCCTGTTTGGACCTCTTCCTTTTATGGAGCATTTTGCTATTTAATTTAGCTCTTGTTAGTAGTTGTTTTTTCCTTTCATATAATTGAACTCTTCCCGAAGCATCCCCAAACTCACAGGTCAACCAGCAAACTTTTACCTTTAGATGCGTGTTCTCTGTGATACACAGAGGCCTGGGGCCTGCTCTTCTGAAAGCCACTGTGAAATCCCATCCATAGGGATTTCCCACCCTTTCAATTCTCTTCGCAGACCTCTCTCAGAATGGGCTTAATTCCTGACCCCAAATGATCCAATGCATTTACTTTCAACTATCCGCCTAACCTCTCCAAATCTAGACATGAAACACTAATCTCCGACGTCTACATCTGACCAAAAAAGGGCATTCTTTCTAATGACCTCATTTTCTACACCAGAAAACGGGCATGTTGGTGGAAGGTCATCTTCTCCATGCTTCGAATACGTCTAGATTGCTTAATTCCTCTCAACCCATAAATGTCTTCGGGGAGACTCAATCCCCTCCAGTAGCCTCGCACACCGATCGACCTTTGTCTCAGACGGGTAGCAGGCTTAATGTTCCACCCATTTTGCCGTTAGCAAGCTAGATGCTCGGCATTTTCCCCATTGGGATACCCTCCCAAGACATACCCCTTCCCCTCTCTGCCGTTGCTCTTCCATCCTGGGCTTCACTTTCCAAGCCTTCTCTACCGATGGAGCACACAAGACTGCCATTAACGATACATCCTTATCCTAACACACTTAATCACCCTATGAGCCCCTCCATTATACCACACTACTTGCCTTCTACCAACCTTCCCTCCCCTGCCACTCCTTTCAATCGAGCAGGGCTCCAACAAGTTTTTAAGGATGCATCCCCTCTACCGGACATTCGCATCCCCATCTTACCTCATCCAGATATCATTCGAGGTCCCCCCTCTCCACAGGATCCCACCCCTCAGTTCCTTTCCATGAACCAACATTCAGACCTGGTGGCTCGTCTGAATAAGTTATCTCTCCAAGTGAACCTTCTCACTCACGAATTGTTAGCCTTCTCGCTTGATCATCTGCCCCAGCTCAATTCTCTTAGTTCCCTAGGAGAGTTGCCTACAGTCCCCACCAGTGCTCCTCTTGGCCTTGACCAGCACTCCTCGCACCCTATCTCTAAAACCTTACCCTTCCCTAACGCCCCTTCTCGCCCTAAGAATGATGGTCGAACTTGCGACCAGCAATATTGAGGATCTACTCCTCTCTTACTCAATCACTCTAGAAACTGGCAAGGTTCCTACGGCCCAAATTCAAACCATTCTCGCCAACCCAGACAGGGAACACTCTAACAACCACAGAGTCGTAAATAGGGACAACCTCAAGCAAGTGAATATTATTCAGACTCCTACATCACACACGCCTATACGTCTGAAATGCGCACTACTCAATTGTAGATCAGCAAACAAACATGCCTCAGATATCTTCGACCTCATCCAAAACAATGAGCTGGGTATTTTCATCCTCACAGAAACATGGCTAAATCCTTCCTCCACCCCCATATTAGACCTTCTAGTGTCTCCTAGTCATGACATAATTCGTCTAGACAGAACCATGAAACAGGGCGGAGGACTAGCTTGTATACACCGGAACACACTATCTGTCTCCCACATGGAGACCTCCACCTCATCTGTAGTTGAATACCTTTGCCTCAACATCTCTAGTAACCACCTCGCTGTTTGCAAACTTCATACTTTTTACCACCCTCCTGGCGATAACTTCCTCTTCATCAAACAACTAATGAAAATTATATCTTCCAATGATGACCCCTCAGTATCCCAAATCTACCTTGGTTCTTTCAACCTTCACTGGTCCAAACCTAATGACCAAACAGTGATCTGCCTTAACGCATTCTTATCTGATCTGGACCTTACCCAATTCTGTGACCAGCCAACTCACAGCAAAGGTGAAATTCTGGACCTATTTCAAAAGATAATACCATCACATTGGAGGACATCACCCCTTGTTATTGGGCCGACCACTACACTATCTTCTTTATCAACAGGGAGGTGATACGGAAAAGGGTCCAACCAAAGAAAATTAAACAGTGGAAAAGAGACCTCATGAATATTAACACAGACTGTCTAGCTATCGAATTGAAAAAGGCCTTGTCTTCCCAAGTTGACATGACTGATGTACATGATCTCACTGACTTATATACCTCCACTATCTCTGGTATCATGGATTCAATTGCACCTTTACAGCATAAAAATGCCACCTCTAACCTAAGGGCTGCTGTACGTCTATGGAGATCAAAACCTTCTGTGTATCATCTAAAATTCCTTAGATCGGTTAGGAGCTCCTACAATAAAAAAATCAAGACAACTAAGGCCGATTACTTCAGAGCCCAACTTAGTCAAGCCTCAAATCGCCCTAAAAAACTTTTTGAAATTGTCAAACAGCAATCAGCAACAGCACCCAACCACTTCGAATCAGCAGACAATTCAGCTTCATGCAACAATCTGGCTATCTTCTTTATGGAAAAAACTAAACTCATTAGTCTTGATCTTGAATCTAAGAGGGCCCTATTTATATCATCTGACAGTGCGGCTCCTGCTGCCCTCTCTGAGAGTCTAAAGCATCTTAGTATTAGCACCAAGAACAATGCCACTTGGGGCTCCATTTCTCCCCTCAGTGAAAACGACATCTACAAAACTCTTCTTAGCATCAACCCCTCTAATCACTTCAGCGACCCATTGCCACTGTCTGTCTTCAGAGAAATCAAGGTTGCCCTTATTTCCCTTGGGACAAAGATTGTCAACGCCTCCTTTATCTCAAGGCCAGATCCCAGAATGTCTAAAAGCAGCTCAGGCTTCACCCATTCTTTAAAAATCTGATGCGGACAGAACTGACCTTAACAACTTTTGTCCCATCTCCAACATTCCTACTCTGACTAAGTTTCTAGAAAAATGTGTTCAATCGCAACTCTGTTCGCAAATTGAGACTTTCAATCTCTTGGATCAACATCAATCTGGTTTTAGGAGTGGTCAAAGTACCGAATCGGCGCTCCTTCACATCATGGATGACATCCTAAAAATGTTAGACCATAAAGAATCCTGCCTACTAATCCTCCTTGATCTTTCCTCTGCATTCGACACGGTTAATCACGATAACCTCTTAGCCATTCGGGATCACAGGATGGGCCTTTCCGGTCTGGTATTGCAATGGTTCGCTTCCTTACTTCACAATAGATCCCAAAGAGTTCAGGTGAACCATACCCTATCCCAACTATCTACAGTCTCCATGGGGGTCCCGCAAGGGTCTGCGCTTTCTCCCATACTCTTTAATATTTTCCTGGAACCGCTAGCGAACACTCTAAAATCCATGAACATTCTTTTGCATATGTACGCGGATGACACGCAACTTAACCGGAAAATCAATTCTTCTGAACATCTCATTTCACTCAATTCCTCCTTGACAATTACCCAAAACTGGTTAACTAAGAACCATCTCCTGCTCAAAACCCCCAAAACAGAATTCTTTCTCATATCCCCTCCTAAGCACACCCCCAAGATTGACCTCTGGATGAAGCACCTCACTACCTTCAACTACTCCCCTCGTATCATCGACTTAGCAAAATCTCTTGGAATCCCCCTAGACTCGCACTTGAACATGAAGAAAAATATTAGTAAGATGTGTTAGGGTGCAAACCACCAAATGAGGATTCTTAGAAACCTAAAACCTTTCCTCCCTCAAGAGGACTTCAAGCAGGTGGTTCAAGCGCTTGTCCTGCCAAAGCTAGGCTATGGTAGCACAACGCTCTGTGGCCTCCGCAAACATACCTTGGCCCCACTCAGGGCTTCATAGAATGCAGCTGCCAGACTGATCACTAATACAAAAAGAAATGATCACATTTCTCCAGCCCTAAGATCACTAAAGTGGTTACCCTATGAAGCAAGAATACAACTAAAGATTGCTTGTTTGGCGCACAAAGCCCTCCTCTTCAAAACCCCTGGTTACCTGGCTAAACAATTAGAACTATCAGGTGGGGGCAGGCCATCAAGAAGTGCAAATTCTCTACTACTGAAACCTCAGACCTTTCGCAAAAAGAGAATGAGGCTCCGAGCCTTCTCTGGCTCGGCACCAAAGATCTGGAACTCGCTCCCACCGAAATCCGCAGAATCCCCTACACAGCTACTTTCACACATGAAGTAAAAATAATCCTAATGAACAAGTTCCTGCCTTGAATGATCATGGTTCGTCTGTTTTCTAATGTCGTCTGATTTGCTTTTTTATTTTATTGGCATAACAACTGTAATACCCAGGATTGTCTACCTTACCGTACTGTTGGGCATCCGTGTACATTTTTATTAGCTCACTATGTTATCCTCTCTTACTCCCTCTACAATGTTCCCCTTTACCTTGTTCTTACCTTCCATTGTTGTGAAGCCTCTGGTCCAGGCAACACTCTCCCCAGCAGCTCCGCTCATAGCGTTTCCCTGCTTCAGCGCCAGGACTTCCCGCCTCCCGGGTTCGCGCCGGCAATCCGCCGCCATGACGACTTTTTCCAGCGGTCCCTGGCCTTCCCTGTCTGCCAGGAGACTCACTCCCCAGCTCTTCAGTCAGTTTTTTTATTTTTTTAATTATTGTTAGCTTCATTGGACTTCACTTTCTCTGGGCACAGTCAGCTGTCTCCCACACCTGACTTGCTGCCCGCTTTCCCACCTTCAGCCTTCCCTCCGTCGCTGACCCACCCCCGCCTCCCCACCTCCAGTCCCGGCCCTCCTCCCCTACTTAATGGCGGCCACTGCGCAGTCGCGCTAAAGGCGCGCCTAAGGCAAGCCCATCTGCGCCCATCCGCGCCTGGACCGCTCCCAGTGCCAGACCCCCTGGCCACCGCGAGAGCCCCGACATCTGATGCCACTACGATGCCAACTTCCTCCACGAACTCAACGCCGGACGATCACCCAACTGCTTCCATGCCACCCCGAAGCTCACCCACAAACCCTTCTCCTGCCGAAGCTGCAGCTTCACCAGCCACAGAACACCTGCACATCCTGCCCCATCCACCAGGGTAGGACGCAACCATCTCAGATGCATACTACTCAACACCCGCTCCGTCCACAAGCACACCATCGAACTCTGGGACCTACTCAACTCAACCTCCCCAGATGTCGCCTTCCTAACGGAGACCTGGATGAACCTCTCCTCGGCACCCGACATTGCCATTGCCATCCCGGACGGCTACAAGATCACCCAGAAGGACCGCACCAACAGACCAGGAGGAGGAATCGCCATTGTCTACAGGAATACCCTCAGAATTTCAACCAGCACCAAAGACACCCCCAGCGCCGCCGAACACCTGCTCCACATGTCTTCCAGATCCACATCGACCCCAACACCACCCTCAGAGGAACCCTCGTCTACAGACCCCCCGGACCCTGGCCACATTTCAGCGACTCCATCACCGACATCTTCAGCATGCACGCTTTTGCTTCAACAGACTACATCCTCCTCAGAGACCTGAACTTCCACCTCGAGAACGCCGACGTCAGCAACGCCATCTCCCTGCTCGAAAACGTCGCCAACCTCGGACTCAAACAGCTTGTCACGACCCCCACCCACTCAGCCGGACACACACTCAACCCTATCAGCCACACCATCGAACTCCACTGGACCGACCACCGCTGCGTCCACTTCACCGTCAAGACACCCACCACGCACCACCACCCTACCGCAGCTGGAACAAGGTCACCGAAGACCAGCAAATTGGCACCCTCGCCCGAGACCCACCAACCAACACCACCGACGCCGACTCAGCCGCCCGCAACCTCAGACAATGGCTTGACGATTGCGCCAACAATTTCGCCCGATCAAAAAACCCTCCAACAGACGCACTGACAGAAAGGCCAGCTGGTTCACCACCGACATCCAGGAATCCAAGCGGGCTTGCCGAAGATTCAGGAAAAGGTGGCGCCAAGAACAGACACTGGACAACCAACCCTCAAGCCCTCAAGAACGCCCGCCGCAAGCACCACCAACTCATTCAAGCCACCAAAAGGACCTCCTTCAAGGAATGCATCGACAACAACGCACACAACAGCAAAGAGCTCTTCAACATCGTGAAGGAATTCTCCATCCCCAGCTCCTGCTCCAACGACATCCCACCATCGCAAGACCTCTGTGACGCCCTAGCCACCTTCTTTTACTGCAAGATCGCAGACATCCACAACAGCTTCAACACCCAGACCCTCCTGACAGCCACCGCCACTGCAGACCCACCACCCCCCAACCTCACCAACCTCCTGGTCTCCTGGACCCACGTCAATGACAACGATACCATCAAAACCATGAACACCATCCACTCCGGCTCACCTTCCGACCCTTGCCCTCACCACATATTCAACAAAGCAAATCGCATCATCACACCCAACCTTGGAAGATCAACAGCTCCTTTACGACCGCCACCTTCCCGGAAAGCTGGAAGCACGCCGAAATCAACGCTCTTCTCAAGAAGCCCACAGCGGACCCAAAGGACCTCAAGAACTTCCGGCCCATCTACCTGCTCCCGTTACCGGCGAAAGTCATTGAGAAGATTGTCAACAGGCAACTGACCCTCTACCTCGAGGAGAAGAACATCCTGTACCCGTCCCAATCCTGATTCCGCAGCAATCACAGCACCGAAACTGCCCTCATCGCTGCCCCCGATGACATCAGGACCCTATTGGACAATGGCAAAACCGCGGCCCTCATCCTCCTGGACCTCTTGGCTGCCTTTGACACCGTCTGCCACCACACCCTACGCACACGCCTCTATGACGCAGGGATCCGCGATAAAGCCCTGGACTGGACCACCTCCTTCCTCACCGACAGAACCCAGAGGGTCCGCCTCCCCCCATTCTGATCTGAAGCCACCAAGATCACTGGATTCATGCTAGCCTGGCTGAAGAAGGGTGACATACCCTGAAACCGGTCCCAGGAGGCTTGTTTCCGGTCCAGAGAGGACCTGGCCTGGCAGTTCGGTCTGGACTGTTCCCATGAGGCACAGGGTCAAGACTGATTTGCATATGGCTGGATCCAAACTGGGGTGGCGTAGTGGGCAAAAGAACGATGGATTTAACCCAGATCTTTTGACTGGGTGAGAATGTTTGCATTGTCAGCATTCCGTCCATCATTTGTTTGTTGTAACACTTTTCTCCCTAAGTGGGATGGGTATGCCCAGACGTGGGTCCCTTGATCACTGTGCCACTGGATTCAAGCTAGCCTGGCTGAAGAAGGGTGACATACCCTGAAATGGGTCCCAGGATGCTTGTTTCCGGTCCAGGGAGGACCTGGCCTGGCAGTTCGGTCTGGTCTGGTCCCATGGGGCACAGGGTCAAGACTGATTTGCATATGGCTGGGTCCAAACTGGGGTGGCGTAGTGGGCAAAAGAACGATGGATTTAACACAGATCTTTTGTCTGGGGGAGAATGTTTGCATTGTCAGCATTCTGTCCATCATTTGTTTGCTGTATCACTTTTCGATCTAAGTAGGATTCGTATGCCCAGATGTGGGTCCCTTGCTCACTGTGCCACTGGATTCAAGCTAGCCTGGCTGAAGAAGGGTGACATACCCTGAAACCGGTCCCAGGATGCTTGTTTCCGGTCCAGGGAGGACCTGGCCTGGTAGCTCGGTCTGGACTGTTCCCATGGGGCACAGGGTCAAGACTGATTTGCATATGGCTGGGTCCAAACTGGGGTGGCGTAGTGGGCAAAAGAACGATGGGATTTAACCCAGATATTTTGACTGGGGGAGAATGTTTGCATTGTCAGCATTCCGTCCATCATTTGTTTGCTGTAACACTTTTCGCCCTAAGTGGGATGGGTATGCCCAGACGTGGGTCCCTTGATCACTGTGCCACTGGATTCAAGCTAGCCTGCCTGAAGAAGGGTGACATACCCTGAAACCGGTCCCAGGATGCTTGTTTCCGGTCCAGGGAGGACCTGGCCTGGCAGTTCGGTCTGGACTGGTCCCATGGGGCACAGGGTCAAGACTGATTTGCATATGGCTGGGTCCAAACTGGGGTGGCGTAGTGGGCAAAAGAACGATGGCTTTAACCAGATCTTATGACTGGGGGAGAATGTTTGCATTGTCAACATTCCATCCATCATTTGTTTGCTGTAACACTTTTCGCCCTAAGTGGGATGGGTATGCCCAGACGTGGCTCCCTTGCTTACTGTGCCACTGGATTCAAGCTAGCCTGGCTGAAGAAGGGTGACATACCCAGAAACCGGTCCCAGGATGCTTGTTTCCAGTCCAGGGAAGACCTGGCCTGGCCGTTCGGTCTGGACTGTTCCCATGGGGCACAGGGTCAAGACTGATTTGCATATGGCTGTGTCCAAACTGGGGTGGCGTAGTGGGCAAAAGAGCGATGGATTTAACCCAGATCTTTTGACTGGGGGAGAATGTTTGCATTGTCAGCATTCCATCCATCATTTGTTTGCTGTAACACTTTTCATCATAAGTGGGATGGGTATGCCCAGACGTGGGTCCCTTGCTCACTGTGCTACTGGATTCAAGCTATCCTGGCTGAAGAAGGGTGACATACCCTGAAACCGGTCCCAGGATGCTTGTTTTCGGTCCAGGGAGGACCTGGCTTGGAAGTTCGGTCTGGACTGGTCCCAAGGGGCACAGGGTCAAGACTGATTTGCATATGACTGGGTCCAAACTGGGGTGGCATAGTGGGCAAAAGAACGATGGATTTAACCCAGATCTTTTGTCTGGGGGAGAATGTTGCATTGTCAGCATTCCGTCCATCATTTTTTTTCTGTAACACTTTTCGACCTAAGTGGGATGGGTATGCCCAGACGTGGGTCCCTTGCTCACTGTGCTACTGGATTCAAGCTATCCTGGCTGAAGAAGGGTGACATACCCTGAAACCGGTCCCAGGATGCTTGTTTCCGGTCCAGGGAGGACCTGGCTTGGCAGTTCGGTCTGGACTGTTCCCATAGGGCACAGGTTCAAGACTGATTTGCATATGGCTGGGTCCAAACTGGGGTGGCGTAGTGGGCAAAAGAATGAAGGATTTAACCCAGATCTTTTGACTTGGGGAGAATGTTTGCGTTGTCAGCAGTCCGTCCAACATTTGTTTGCTGTAACACCAAGATCACCTGCGGCGTGCCCCAAGGATCATCCCTCAGCCCAACCCTTTTCAACGTCTACATGGCACCGCTCGCCAACATCATCCGCTCACACAACCTCAACATCGTGTCCTACGCCAACGACACCCAGCTGATCTTCTCACTCACCAAGGACCCCGCCAACACCAAAACCAACTTCCACGAAGGAATGAAGGCCATCACAGACTGGTTGAAGAACAGTCGCCTGAAACTTAACTCAGACAAGACAGCGGTCCTCATCCTTGGCTGCACCCCCTCAGCCTGGGATAACTCTTGGTGGCCGGCCATTCTGGGAGCCGCACCGCAACTGGGGGAGAATGTTTGCATTATCAGCATTCCGTCCAACATTTGTTTGCTGTAACACCAAGATCACCTGCGGCGTGCCCCAAGGGTCATCCCTCAGCCCAACCCTTTTCAACGTCTACATGGCACCGCTCGCCAACATCATCCGCTCACACAACCTCAACATCGTCTCCTACGCCGACGACACCCAGCTGATCTTCTCACTCACCAAGGTCCCCGCCAACACCAAAACCAACTTCCAGGAAGGAATGAAGGTCATCACAGACTGGATGAAGAACAGTCGCCTGAAACTTAACTCAGACAAGACAGCGGTCCTCTTACTTGGCTGCGCCCCCTCCGCCTGGGATGACTCTTGGTGGCCGGCCGTTCTGGGAGCCGCACCGCATCCCACCGACCACGCACGCAACCTGGGGTTCATCCTGGACTCATCTCTCGCAATGACCCAGCAAGTCAACGCCGTCTCCTCCTCCTGCTTCAACACCCTCCACCTGCTTTGCAAGATCTACAGATGGCTCCCCACCGAAACCAGGAGGACGGTCACCCAGGCCCTCGTCAGCAGCAGACTCAACATCCCCCACCACACCCACATCACAACCCACCTGATAAGCCTGCACTGGCTCCCAGTCAACAAGAGGATCACCTTCAAGCTCCTCACCCACGCTCACAAAGCACTCCACAACGCCGGTCCACCATACCTCAACAAACGACTCACCTTCTACACCCGAACCACCAATTTTACTCCGCTGACATTGCCCTTGCCACCGTTCCACGCATCCACAGGGCAACCACCGGCGGCAGATCTTTTTCCTATCTCACCACCAAGACATGGAACACCCTCGCCACCCACCTGCGACAGACCCAGGACCTGCTGACCTTCAGGAGACTTCTCAAGACCTGGCTGTTCGAGCAGTAGCTGCCCCCCCCCTCTCAGCGTCTTGAGGGTGATTAGTGTGCTATACAAATGATGATTGATTGAAGCGCTCTGATACCCTTCGGGGTCTTGTTCGCGCTATACAAAACTTTTTAAATAAATAAAATAAAATACAAATAGGGGGATGAACTCTGAGACTCTGAGTCTTAATTACGGACAAAGAAAAGTGCGCTGTCTGCAAGTGATGAGTCGCCTTCATAATCACAAGGAGGCTAATCTGAGGAGCCAGAGCGCGCTCACCTTCCTGTTTACGGTTAAAACCTTCAGAGATCCACAAACTTAGGAAGGGTGTTCTGTGCCACCACCTCCAAAAATATGCCATAATCTCTTCAGGGGAAGTGGCTGGTGGCCCACAGGGGGGATTATGCCTCCATCTGATAGTCTATGGTCTTTTAATATCACCTTCATTGACCTGGGTCACTTGTTCACTTATCCGTTATTTGTATCCACTGCTCTCCTTTAGGTCCCACCAGCAATCTCTTTACCCCCTCCAAAACCCCTCCTGGCCCAAGAGCTGGACGTGGGTGAGCCATTGAAAGCTAGAGCCTGAAGACTGGCTGTGGTGCAGCTCGAGGTCCTGTTGGAACCTTGAGCCCATAACGAGCCAAACTTTAGTGTGCATTCTACTTCCCTCCTTCCCTGGATCCAGGATGTGGTGTTACAGCCAGAGCTGGCGAATATGAAACTTAGGAACCAGGGTTGAATAACGGCATTGGCTCAACATCATGTGATTCTGTGGAAACCACTTAATCTCCTCATGTCTATAAACAATTCCTGTGACCTTGTGTAATGTAACTTGTTCTTATGTAGAGCAGTTCCAATACCTTTGGGTCAAGTTTGTGCTAAATTTAAAAACTGCAGAAGAATGCACTAAGAGGTCAAAATAAAGCTTTAACATAAGGAAAGACTGATAGATATCCATTTGTTGGCTGATTTGTAAAGAGTGAAACCAGGATATCTTGATACATTGCTGCTTCCCTGCGTAAAATGTGTTATTTTAGGGAAATATTTTATTTCACTAAAACTCTTTTTTTCATTATCGTATATGAAAGCACTTTTGAATGTGTGCGTTCAGACAACCAGTTGTACAACATTATTACTTTTAATCAGTGCTACAATGTGCAGTGCTGTAATGTGCCCCGTGTGTGTCAAAGCTTGTTAAAGAAATACACTTTATTGAATTTTGAAGGGACTTTAGCATATTTTCTGTGTTTTGTAATATGATTTACATAACACTTATTTTCTGGTCTTGGCTCGTGCATGGGCTCTAAGATCCAAGCCAGGCCCTTGGCTCGGCTCTGCTCATCTCTCCCTGTTAATTTGTGGGCTCGCCCCCCTCTGGTCAGAGCTTGGCGCACAATTACTCATAATCTTTGAGTTAGCCACAATGACTGTTATGGGTTGTATGCCCATTTCTGTCAATTTTGTGAATCTGCTTCTTAGCCACAGTTTTCCAACCACAAAATCAAATGTAAGCTGCAGTCGTACAGCTTTCCTTTGCTTAGGGTGATACTATCTATGATATTATGTTTTAAGTGATAAGATCAGGTGCCTTTACAGGATTGAAAATTCGGGGCGGTGTTAGCCTCAAGAATGGCTGAGGTAATGTGCCCCTGACAAAGCCAGGATTGGCCGTAAAATAGGCAGCATAATCAATAAATAAGCCTTCTCGAGATGTGTAAAAGTTAGAAACCGTGGAGGTTTATTAAATGTTTAAAGTTGAATATTGAGGGCAAAAGAGTGATTAGTGAATATGCATAATAAATCATATAAGGGGAATTAGCGTATGCCTTAATCAAATGTAGCAGAAAGTATGACATAACGTCAAGTCTCAGAGAAAATATTCTAAGTCCTAAGCAAGAGACAGACTGACAAGGGCCTGATCCCCAAAAGTTAGGGCAAACCAGACTGGCTCACCTCCACAATAGGCCCATTTTATAATAACATGGACAATGGAAATCACTAAGCATAAAATGTACTAAATGTTTCATAGCTCAGCCAATCACAATAAAGCAATATGCAACAATATTGAAAATAAATAATAACGAATCCCTATTTGTCCAATGCCAATGGATGTGACAATCTAAATCTAATTACACGCAAAACAGTGACAGACTCATACAAGGAATAGGCCTACTGAGATCCAGACAGGAAAGGCCTTGAACAGTTACATTTGGAAGAAAATAAGCTTCCTTCGGACTTCTGTGAGAAAAGTGTTTCATTAGTGCGCATTGCGTTACGTGCGATGAGGGTTATAATGAAAACATGGACACACAGAAATATGAAATGAAGTCAGCCCTAGTTTGAGCCTCGTTTGACCAGTCTCAATAAATGTAGTTCTATAGAGTGCAGTGAAATAGCTTTAAATGCTAAATGTTCATGATGCTAAGCACATAATTTATTAATGAAAAATATCTCCCGTACCTAGTTGGTATCTACTTCAGGTTTCAGTCAGTGCTAGTTCTTGGCAGTCTTTAAACTTGACATTTTTCTAGTTGACACACCCTGTTTCAGATCCCTGAAGCCCACAGAACACAATCTATAACCCCAAGAGGGTCCACAGTGTGTTTATTGTTCCCAGAAGCAATTCACTGAAAAAAACACGGAAAAAACAAAAGCCATCATTCAACTGTCTCCCATTTTATGCCACCATTACCTCTATCCCAGCAACCATTTACTCAGCATTCCACACCCCTTTTGCTGCTAGTATTTAATAAATAAAGGGCATCTTCCAACAGAAGGCAGTTCTTTCTTTGTTTTATCAGTGCTTAATTTGTGGCAGTGGTTGAAGTTCACGGGGACCAGAGCTCGCATTCTGAGATTGGGGCTTTTTCCCATCATCAGACTTTTACCCAGAGAAATAGAGAGAAAGTGAGAAAATGTAGAAAGAAGTTGGAAGAGGAAGATGGGAAATAGTGACAAAGCAAGAAAGCAGGAAGAAAAAAGACCTGCAAGAATTAGCTAAAGAGACAGGAAGTGTATGGTAGCAGAGGAAAGGTATAAGGTGGAATGAACTGTAGGCAGCCATGGCATTCAGCAGCACCTTCTCAGCCTTATATGGAAAACTTTGAACCTGTGTATTTGTGTTTTTTACAGATGAAGCACCGGCACCTACGCAGATCAAGAACATAACTGAGGTTTCGGATGGTGTGTTTTAGTATAGTATTAAAGCCCGATGTAGCGGGCTCTACCGTCCATTAAAGGCCTGCTCCAGGGTTAAAGGCCCAAACCGAATGCAAGGGCGTTTAACAAGGGAGTGGGCATTTAAAGGCCGGTAGAGCCTGCTGCGAAGGGCTCTAAGGCTATTAAAAAATTCGCCCCCAGAGGGCAGAATGTTCTAATTTGTAATACAAATGCCTCAAGGAGCCAGAGGGGGTTGTAATCCCCTCGGCCTCCCCGAGGCTTTTGTTAAACATTGGAATTTTGATGCTCCAGACTTCTGCCGGCCATTAGAAGCCCAGATCACTCCATTGTTTTCAATGGAAGGCTCAACATTCCAAAGTTCTAATTATAATTAGACGTCGTGCTAGAGAGGTATTAGGAAGTAGATCTTCATGGGTCCCCATATACGCACGCCCCCTATCCACGTGGTTTGAAAAACATGGCATTTGAAGAAGTGTATTAGTATGGCAGTCTTCATCATTCACATTTACATAGTTTATTCACTGTTTTTGTATGTACAGAGTGCTCAATTCCTAACATTTTTGACGATGAAGCTGTTCGACTGGATTCCTTCAAAACTTGGAAACAGGAAGGTGAAGTCAATGCAGACACGTATGCACATTTGGGCTACTTCTATACAGGTAGGTGTTTCATAAAGGTGAAAAATATGACCTTTAAATCAGCGTTGTGTTATTTTCCCCTCACAAATGATATCTGAGAGTATGGAAATTCCATGCGCGGTCTGTGGGTGTTACTGCATCGTCTCACCTGCAGAAGTAGATGAACACCCATGAAGTCGTAGGTTTTTTGTATTTACTTACCTCTTGCAAGTAGTTTCCTATCCTGGAAATGCATGCACTTTTACTCCTGACAAAACCTAAGTAGGTGTATTTCCAGGGTGGAAACTAAAGGAAAACACCCATTATGCCATGAAGGTAAGTGTGATTTTGCAACAATGAAACAAATCTAAATGTCTAAATGCACAATAATGCCCCTCTGCATGAGTACATTTTATGCATTGGAATAATCTAGGAAATCTACGACTTTTAGCTATTTCTGTTCTGTAAGATCTCCTGAGATCTTTTGAAAATCCAATAAAAATGAACATTTGCTCTAAACGTTGGGAGGAAATTTCCCTAGCTTTGTGAATCGGGCCACATTGTTCTGAGTCTTACTGGCAAACATGAGGTTTTCTGCAAGAGTTCTTACCTGCCAGAGATAATGCCACGTTTTGTTTTTTAATTATGCGGAATAATGTGGTACCTTCAGTGGCAGTATTAGTTAGCTATTTTGTAATTGAAACACATTAATTATGTCTGACGAAAAGATTAATCTCATTCGTACCAGCTTAACTCTAGAATCCGCGAATGAAAGGTGAGCAGTTTCGCTTTGAAAAAGATGTGCTACTGTGTAGCATCACATGGGGTACTGTTTGTTTTAAACCTTTGATCTGCTTGAGCTATACACAAAGTTTTGTTCAAATCTGCATATTATGCAAAAAATGGTGGCTTATGTGGCTGAATTGATAATTATGAGGAAAATGCTGTGGCCGCAGAAAGTCATAATTTTGGTGCACTTGCCTATAAGAACCACTCAAATCAATGTAGTTTGCATGTATACTGACATTTGGATTAAAACGTGGGAGCACAGACAAAGGAGAACTTCATTCTTTCTTTTAGATAGTAGATTAAGATATTGATTTGTTGCGAGTTAAATGTTAGATGGTCCATCATTTCTTTGAATGCTTTGTGTGTCTTTCATGTAGTGCCATCACAAGGCGGGACTGTAACGTTTTTTTTACCCCAGGCCCTCGCTTTGTGGGGCCTTGCATGCTATTACAAAATGTATTAATATCAGGGTCGTAGCTTCTTCAGTGAGATTCGGGGGGGGGGAGGGGTGAATCTCAAACTTTCCACCTGCAAAAGCAGTGGACTGCAGGGTGGAGGGGTTAAAGGACCAAGTTTTGGGATGGAATGTTTTCATGAGGAACATGGTGGGCATTACTGATTTGCATTAGGTTGGCCTCTGTGCAGAGTGGCACAGTGGGAAAAAACTGTTGGTTGTTATGCTACCCCCAGCAAATGCCACTGGTTAGACTATTTGCAAGCATTCCTCCCAATAACTTTGGGTGTTTGATTGCCAGTCGGTATGCCTGGAAACTGGAGACTGGCATAGCTTTCCAAGTTGCCAATGGTTTTTGGATTCCAAAAATAGTAAATTTGCACCCATTCAAGGAGCACTTCTATGGGTGCAGATTTACAACTTTTTTGGTAAACCAGTCACTACATATATTTATGATCCCGATCCAAAAAATGAATACGTTAAAACCTCTAAGAGAAATGAGAAATGAGAATGGTGAGAAAAACTGACACGGACCTACCAGACCTCATAGAGGCCCCCAGGCCAAATGATGAATGCATTTGAGGGGTGTCACATCCCATACACTCCTACTAAAGCTGCCCTTTCCCATCCCAACTGGGCCTGGTAGTTCTCCCAGGGAACTCATGGCAACAGTCACATAAAACACAGCGGCCTTGAGTCGCTGCCCTTTGATTACTTATTTTAAAGGAATTTTCACTGCTCACACTTCTTCATCCATGCTTCAAGAAGCTGTGATGGTATAGTTGTGAAATTGGAGCATATGAGCAGGGCTCCATGTTTCTAGTCCTTGCTTTTTACAAAACATTTTATCAAATGACTGACGGCCCGGTGTGCTAAGCCCAAGCCGCACTTTGAGGAGCGTGTGCAGGGAAATCAATAGGGGAGCTGAGCCAGAGTTGAGCCATAGGTCTGGCTTAGCTGTAAGAGTCCGTGCACGAGCCAAACCATTAAAATGTTTGCCATGTATATTGTGCAACAAATATAATGTAAAAATGTGATAAAATCTCTTTACAATACAAAAAAGTGCATTTCTTTAACACGCGGATGTGTTTCACCTTGGTACATCAGATTATATCACTGCATAGACAGACATTTATTAAAAGTGATGGTGTTTGGAAATATTCATGATATTAGCCATTAGTGAACTAAAAGGCAAGTCAATAGTCACATAAATGATCTGTTAAATCAAACATGAGAGGTGCTTGTGCAGTGAACATCCTGAACTCAGGTATTTATAACCGCACTCATGTGCGGTAATAGAGAAAAAGGCAGCTCTGTGAAACACAATATGTGATTAGGATCACACAATTTGGACAAGTACAGAAGCTGGTATGTCTTTCTCTCTCTTTCGCCCTTTTACACCAAAGTTCACTGTTTTGTCTTTAATTGTTGGCTCACAATGCAAAAAACATGCAATGGGGCTAGCAGACCTAACTCAGGTCCCCTAGGCACAACTGCCAAGAATGCCCCCCCGCCAGAAGCTAGACCACTGATTGATATATTAATAAAGCAGACCTACCATATGCTTTTACAGTGCTGCTAATGTGGCCACTGCAGTAGGTGGAGCCAAGTACTATGTTATTTATCCCCAGCAAATGTTTTGCCCTAATTAGCTGGTAGAATTGAAAAGCCAAGATGGTCCTGAATTCTTTTTGCCTGGGCACCAGTAAGCATCTGACAAGCCTGGCCACATTGGTATAAGATTCTTCATTTAAGGATCACATTGTGCTACCATTTGAGGTGTTGTATGAACTGTCAGTTTTACATATTGAGAGCTGGATGGCAAGTCAGTAGAAGGCAGTGGCGTAACACAGGCCCCCGCAGCCCCGGTAGTGGGGGGGGGGGGGGGGAGCTCCAGGGGGCCCACACAATACTCTGGCCGGAGAGCTCCAGATTGAGTCCAGAGGGGCCCCTCCACGTACCTTGCGGATGGCCCCCTCAAATTTTGTTACACCACTGATAGAATGCATACTAGAGAAGGGAAAGGTCCATTATCTGGCTTTGTACATGTGATTTACATAGTAGGGGCCTTTTAGGGGGCTCCCAATATGTGAAATTGTAATATTAAACAATTTTCCAGATATGTAAAGCACATTTAATGATATTTATTTAGCATTTCGAAATACATTCATCCAGGTAGCACAGGATAAACATTCCTATTGACACTGCAAGGAGCACCCTAGATCCAACACCCTTGCCCGTTGTTTCAGCAATGTATTCCGCTCACCAGCTTATGGTTTGATATTAACCAACATTACGATCTTTAATGTACTTCTTATTTACCACAGCAATGCAGCAGTAGTTATTGTCAAGTAGGTAGGCCACAAATGTCTTAAGGGATCTATTTTTTGATATTCTTTCTCAAATTCATGACATTTGGTGAGCTCAAGCAACCTGTCCTACACACTCAACCTGCTATTCCTGCCCCAGTGGACAGGTGAACCATGTTTCGCCATCATAAAAGCAAGAGATGCCAATCTCCTAGAACTCCTAGGGATTTGTTAAGTGCCACCAGCTAACTAGCTCAGCAGGGTTCGTATGGATTGATAATCCCAGCATGCCTTCACCCAAAATATTCACACTTCAGGGCAACTCCAGAACAAGCGAACAAAATCGGCATCTTTTGCCCTAAACTATATACGTTGACTTTGGGAGTCTGGGAACATTAGGTTAGCATGCAGTGTACATGACATAGATATTTAAAGTTTGTTTATGTAATTAAACAAGACTCCCTTAATTTGCCTGCAGAATTAACAAAGTGATCCCCAGAATCAGGATCATAAATGATCGTGCTCCAGCTGGCCCTGCTCTTTTTGCCAGGCTTCCCCAGGAGGGTCGGTGCAGTCTTTAACAGAGTGTAGACCAGTTTGTCCTCACCTCTCATGGTTATGGCGTTCTCCAGGAACCCAGATGTGATGAGTAGGTTTTAGAAAGCCTTGATCACCCTCAAATTCTTGTTTAATCCTAAAGTAGATCCTCATCTCTACAATGTTCTTCCCTCCTTTAGCTTTCAACTGTTCCAGAGAGAAAGTGCGCATTCACGAAGAGGTTGCCTAGTTGTACGATTTTAATGCATGTAATAATCTTTTGTGCTCGGGTTTAAACTCAAACAGTACTACTGACAGGTTGTGATGTGGTCATATTTTTATGCTTATGAAACAGAAAACATCCATCTTTAGATTAAATTACGGTCATAAAGGCTCCCATGAAGGCTCCTAAAAGAATAATTCCTGCAAGGACAATGCCAGCCCCTACATGGGACCTCTTTGGTGTCCTCACAAGACTCACAGAACCGTATTCTGAGCCATTGGAAATACAGTATCTAGCTTGGAAAGCAGCATTCCTAGTAGCAATCCCTTCCTTTCAAAGGGTTAGCAGGTTGAAGGCGTTAAAGGTAGAGGAGCCTTTCATCCCGGTTTACATGGATAGGGTTGTAATGATGACAAATCGTCATTTCTCGCTAAAGGTGGTTTCCCCATTCCATGCCAATCATACCATTCAGATTCCAATCTTCTTTAAAACACGCTGAGGCTGTGCCAAAAAGATTTTAACTTGCATTAAAGATCAAAGTGCCCTCAAGTATTGCATCAATAGAACAAAAGGCATTTGCAGGACAAAGCAACATTGGCTAGACCCCACTTGGGAAATTCCATTACACAGAAATGTTTTGTGAGATGAACAGTTAAATGCATCCATGTAAGTTATGCTAAGGAAAAATTAACTCTGTATTTGGTAACCTAATCACATTCTACTGCAAAAAAGAGAGCTACAATGGCTTTCTTATGTAGCATACCACTAGCAGGTAATTCTAAGGCTGCTACACAGCAGTGCTTAATTTGTAAAAAACATAAGTGCCGGGGCTGTCCTCGGGAGACCAGTGCAGCTTGCACCACACATCGCCGCTGCCATATGTCACTACAAACACAACTACTAACCATCACACTCTTACAAGTGTGACAGTTCATACTATTCCAGGCCCCTAACGCTATAAGAATGGTTTGGGAGGCCAGTATTAGTCATTAAAATGTAAATTCAACTAATAAAGGGCTGTTATGCTCAAACCTAAATTAGCCAGACAGCGCCGCCAAGTGGCAGACTGTCATAAGCCCCGGTGCTGGCAATCAGGCGTCCAGCACCGGAAACCACCAGCTCAAATTAAGCACGGGTGCCAGTCCGTCAGTCAGTCAAATTAATGCATGCACATAATGCGAAGTACAAAAGTCAGCGAAATGTGAAGTATTCTTTTTCATAGTTTTAAGGAGGACGAGGGGAGGGGCGGGACCTCTCGAGCTTCTGATGGCTCTGACTTGTTTGTCTAGTCAGCCTTCCGCCATGCTGGGAAAATCCTTTTTCACCTGTGGCCTATTTTTATTTTATCGGTCCTGTCACTTGCCTGCGAGTCACAAGGAATTGCAGGTCTGTAAACAGAAGATAAGCCTCAAGTGCTGGAGGAGTTGTACTTGGCCCATTTTACTGAGACACAGTACAAAGGACCCAGGGTAAGGGGCTTGTGTGCCTCACAGCACAAAACCATCACTTAGAGGAGCAGGGGAGGAAATCCCTCTCCCCTGAGCATTACAGCACATAACCATGGCTCCTTCCTTTTCATTCACTTGCCCTCCCCTCTCTGGCAGCACTGGGTTATAGCTTCCGGGTCCAGTGAAGAGGGCATAAGCCCCCAGGGCCTCATAGAGCTTGTCCCCTGCTGCAATGCCAAGTGTATGGGGTACTGTGGCTGGCCTGCTCCCGTGGGCCTCAGAGCTAGACAATGGCTGTGAGGCCTAGGAGAGGTTACCTACCCTGAACGTCACTTAGTTGGCTGCGTGGGCCTCAATTCAAAGCACTAAGTTATTGCAAGACGTAGATGACGAGGTGTTTCCGTCACCTGGGCCTCCCAGTGTTAGGTCATGTCTTCGAGGCTGGGCAGGGCCCCTCCCCCTGGGCTTTGTAGCGGTAAACCATGGTTGAAAGGCCTAAAGCACTGGGAATGGGGACCCCCTGCCACGGGTCTCGCAACAGTAGACCGGCTTGGCATTGTACTTGCACAATATAGGTGACTGGGGTAAGCTCATGGGTGACAGAAAAGCGAGGTCGGCTTTCTGGGTAATGTAATGGATGGACGCCTTGCTGGCTTGCTACTCACCTACTGAATGTAGGGAGCAATAGACCGTATAAATCTTAGACAGTAGCAATGTATGGGGAGGTTTAGGATATATTCAGAATGTAATGTGCGTGCAAACATGGAAGCATGACATGGAGGCATGATTGGTGAAGGCAGGCCTTGGACTCTGAGTTGTTACTCGTGGTTCGCTTCATAGTTCACTGTATGTGAGTCAAAGGCCTGCCCTGAGCAATCATGCATCTGGCGCCGGGCACCTGACTGTGCAGCAGGTAAATACAATGCCACTGCCCGTCCCGGGCAAGGAGAAGGCTGAAAGAAAGGCTGGGGCCGGTCCTTTAACTTAACCCCGGACCGGAATGCATCACTGTTCATTGTGGAATGTCATGCCACGCCAGAGACCATCACACAGTGTGTCACGCCACTACCACAATCAAGACAAAAGAAAGCAGCAATGGTAATGGCTGGTACAGTACTTACAGTTACTGTTGGTGGTGGGCTGCTGGGGCCAGCACTGGTACTGCCTGCCTGCCTTTATTCAATAGGCGGCCTAGGCCTGCTACTGCCTGCACTCGACGTGGAACTTCCCAAACTGGCGATGACTGCTGGTGGGGGTGCGGGTGTGCCGGGGCGTGGCAGTTGAAAAAAATCAACGCACATCGCACACACTGCCTGCCGCAGAGCCCTACCCCTGCAGAACCAAATTCAGCCCCTGCCCAATCAGTGTCCCGGACTCCCGCCCACTGACACCAACACTGAACTAAGGGCCGCCTAAAGCAAATTGAAATTGAAATGCACATTGTCACGACTGAATCATGTGATGTGAACTAATCTAATCATACATATTGGAATAACTAAATTATGAGTCGGACTCGGATGGTCTGGACCAGACAGTATTGATCATATGTGATGCGCGCGTAGAGTCAGTAAGGTAATTTAATTTTATTATACTGCCTAGTCCACGCACATTCACATTGCCATATGGTTGGTGACATTCAGAGTTGCAGACGCATGGTGTTCTGTAGACCCGGCCCTGATTAAAATGTGCCGGTGCTAAGCACCGGAAAGCACCGGAACAAATTAAGCACTGCTACACAGTCATCACCACACATATGGACTAAGAATTACTGTGTCAACATTCACACCCACCAAATTGGCTCAAGTTGGTCAAACTGTATTTAAAAATGTATTTCAATCATCAGCTTGCTAGCCACCACTTTAGGTGGAGTGCACTGCTTTATAGTCTATGCAGAGCATGTGATGTACAGCAGCACATGCATCAAATGGAAAATGTTACTTACTATATAACATTCGATTTGTAGCCTGTAGTGCTGTTGACGCATGTGACCTTCTTGCTGCCCCAGATTCTGACCTGAAGCTTCAGATGTTTTTCTCACACTATTCCTTCACAATGCACCTATACACACTTACTGTCCTTCTTCGCAACACTCCACTTATATCACTCACGTGTTAGGGGAGGAAAACACTGATTTGGAGTCTTTATTACGGGTGAATTATGGATTTCAAGGAAGATTCACAAGTTTTATCAGAACAGAAAACTTGTTCAAAGAAAAAAAACTTGCAATGTCCAAGATCAACTCTAGTTTGTAGCAGTGTGCCGGGTTTGTGAATCTATACCACTACAAGCTGCATGTAAATAGTTACAAGGTACCCAGAATTTTCTCTATGGCATCTCTGTTTCTGGGCAAATGCTGCATGCCCCTCTTACGTTGGTTGACTCTCCTGTGAAAGGCTATATTTATTTGATGCTAACTTTATACACCACCACCTTATGGCCTTCATAGTGTGGTTCAGTCCCCTAACAATCCAAGTGAGTAATTGTAAGTTCAGTCCATACACTGTCCTGTTAACACCTGCATTATTTGCCACCATTAATTCCACTATTTCTACAGTAAATATTATTTCATCTTGCAGGACATGGTCGTTTCAATTCATCAGCCAGCATCACTTTGCACTCAAACAGTGAAATACCCTCCTCCAGTCCTCATCCCTCCACCCTGACCGATAACCCTACAACTGCAATCTACCATCTCCATCCCCAGTGTCATTTACCAAACAATAACTAAGGTAGCAAACTTACAATTTAAACTGAGAGCCTTGATGCCAATCCAGCTGGGCTCTCATGTAACCCTTGACCATCACTTCTTTGACCCCCAGTCACTCCACTAAATGTACCAACTGTACAACCAGTGAAATTATAACAGTGCCATCTACATTCTTATCTTAACATGAAACAACTATAATATCAAGGGATGGCACACTAGGACATTTTCTATGTTCAACCTGAATGACTAACCTGGATTGCAGTGATGCCTGAAACCCGTGCTCTTTGGCCTAGCTTACTGTGGGCAGCCACCAAGTTGACTGTCAAAGGGGGGAATTAGTGTCCCCATGTGACAACCTGCTAGTTCTCTCCACCTCCTCTGTTGGTATTTCTCTCCACCTCCTCTATGATGCGATGCTATTCAA
The DNA here is from genome assembly GCF_964204655.1 of Triturus cristatus. Lineage (NCBI taxonomy): Eukaryota > Metazoa > Chordata > Amphibia > Caudata > Salamandridae > Triturus > Triturus cristatus. The sequence continues at coordinate 500,766,578 of NC_140581.1, forward strand.
AGTCCATTGCATCTTTGTCAGACATGAAGACGTATGTTCATCCATTGTAGTATATGTGGAACCTGGAAAGGAAAAGCCTACACCTTTTTTATTCGAAGAACTTTTTTGACATTAAGGACATTTTACTGACTGCTTGAACAGATGAAATAAAGCCTGTTAAGATTCTCACCTCTAAGACCTCATAAGGTAAAATGCCCTTTTCCATTGCCCTACCAATCATTTAATCACTATCTCTGAAATGTAGAAGTTGAGCTATGATTGGCTTTGGGGGGTCTTCGCGGAAAGCGTACTACGCTCCTGCTGAAATGCAAATTGGGCTGTAAAGATTTGTTCACCAAACAGGGTTTTTTAGGAGACTCTATACAAAGTCCTCAATGAGTCCAATTTGCTTAATTTTCTATACGCCCAGTAGTTGGACATTATTTCTACAGGAGTGTTCCTCAAAGTCTTCCACTTCAGACTATAATTAAAACGTCTGACTTTCAAACTTGTCAACTTCTAGGTCTGTAATTTGCTGTTCAGCAGGCACCAGCTTTACTCCAGGCTTGTCAAGTCTGGCATATATGTGCTCTATTTTGCAGACTAAGTTGATTAACTTGCTTCCTTTACCAGTTCAGCTTTCAGTTTGGGGAACAACAATGTTATAGCTGGTGGATCAGAATGAGTATTGTGCTAGATAGTATTACCTCTGTCTTGCCCTCTCACATCTTCTTTCTACAGGATGTCTTTCTTCCTTTGAAATGTGATTTTCGATTGGAACATGACCCCTTTGCTCATTTCATGAGTTTTTTTCATCACCCTACCAGAGTCCACTATGCGGCACACTTCCAGCTGGCAAAAGCATCTGAAGTCAACTGTATAAAAGTATCTCATGTGCTGTGTTTCTGTAGATCTTTATTCAAAATCCATCCAGACAGCACCAGGTACAAAGGACAGTGCAGAAGGCAGCTCCACTGAAGTATATCCAGTGTAGAGTGCTAGCTAGCCAATGTACATATTTTATGGGCATTTTAGTCTATCCACCAATCTATGACTAGCAGGAGTAAAGTCCTTCTAACAGCTAGTCTCATGCTGCAACAGTGAAGCAGTGCCCAGTGAGCAGCAATTGAGCTCTCCCCCACCCCCACCTGGCTGCAATCACAAGCAAAGCCTCCATATCTCACAGATGAGTAAGTTACTCTTAGGGAAGAGTCACAAAAGGGAAACACACCACTTAGTGTGGTGATGGTGACAGGCCATGTAGCTGAACTCCTGTTTTGCTACTTATCTGGAGAGCATGATAGGCATTGGGGTGATTATGGCCGCAGGGGTACAGCCAGGGTTCTGGTTTTGTCGTGTAGTTCCTATAGAAAATACACCAGATCTGCGCGTTTAGACAACATACACTGTAGGATTGGTGTCAGACGAACTCTGATCACCCCCACCGGGTATGCTGGCCTTCTTGTACCAACTAACTCACAGTGCCACTAGAATCTCCTCTTACCAAGGAGAGAATGGGTTCTAGGCAAACATCGAACATGACAACCCTGATCCCTCAGGACTGTGGAAACAATATTCTACCTTTCGCTCAATCACTCGTGCTTACTTAGTCTGTCTCAGAGAGATACACCGAATGAAACAAGCTGGGCATTTTCAATAATCATTTATTGAACAGTGGTTATTCTGGTGTAGAATAGATGTGCTGCAACAACCGTTAGACAGTATAAGATATAAATGATTAACAGTACTATAAAGGTAAAAGGATGGTATAGTTCTACCATCTTACTAAAATTATGAATACATGCGAGTATATAAAACACATGATACAAGGTGCGTACTCCTACGATGCCTCCCTATCTAGATGTACCTAAGTGTACGTATTATGGGTGTAGGTGTTAAGCCAAGAATTCCTCTAGGATCTAGTCAACCCCATTACCTTAAGTGAGACTGTGGGACCCCGTCCCGGTCTCGAGTTGGACACCCCGCGAGGGATGCTAGACCACCGCGAGCTGAAGCGTCTGCATGCAGGAACCTCAGCGTCTCTGGTCAGTGTGTCGGCTGGGAAGTCTTGATCTCCTCTAGCTATCTTAGCAAGATGTGATGTATATATACCCATAGGTCTCCCCAGGGGTCCTACCTTGCTGTGTTATTGTGTCAGCCTAAGAATGACGTCGGACCTGAACTCTGTACATAGATTTTATACACGAGATGGCATTCCTGCTTTGCTTCCAAGAATAATGGCATTCCTGCTTTGCTTCCATGCATAATGTATGAGATTTCGAACTAAGGAAAATCCGCGTTCTGAATGGAGTGTAATATCTAGGTAAAAGGTCAGTTCCTGTAAACCGTAACAAGTGTAATTGACAGATAGGCTATTGCTCTAATATGTCCGAACTACTATAAGCATTTTGAAAGCCATACATGCGTGAAAGGAATGTCAATTTTGATATAGAGTTTCAGTTTTCTGTTTTGTTTTTAAATAGACAAATTTCTTCCCAGCACATGACGGGTCAAATGAGTCAAATTTTTATGTGTTCTGGCTGGTAGACGCAACTTTCTCATGGCATGCTTCCGCAGTTGGCGGTCCTGGTAACACCTCGCAGAATATGTCTATTGAGCACAGATGATTTTCCGTACTGTCCACAGCCGGTGCTGGGGCAGCCTGCGCAGCCTGTGCGCCATCCAAGTCCTGGTTGTCAGAGGAGGAGCCGGTGTCTGTACCAACAGATTCTGATGTTACCTTCGGTGGCTCTAAGAATGCTGACATCAACATGGGAATACGCTGGGGAGACTGCAGAACATGGGACATTATCGGGTCCAGTAAAGCGTCAACGTCCGGGCGCGCACATGTTGAGAATGTCAGACAGAGATCCAACATGCATTCTTCTTCGCAGAACAGGCATCGGAGGACAGGTAAGATGCAGTCCATCCAGACTGGTCTAAACAACAAGAACCAAGAAGCACTTAGTTCCTTTAGGCTAGGTGTGCCTAGAAGTTGCACCATGTGATCACTGTATTTTCTCTCCAGGAGTATTGTTTCCATCTCCTTGGTGACTGGGGCGTCCATTGCGCAGCAAAAACACGACAATCAGGATACCTGCTATTAGAAACAGGATCAGCGGCAGTCCTCCAGAACCTACGTTCTTAAATAGGTGGACAATGCCTGTTGTATCAGACATGTTAAAGATATGATTTACCATTTCTGCAAAATGGAAATGGCAGTTTGTACGTAGAAGTGCCTGTATCTCTGCTGAAGACCTTGCTACTTGGAGATCAAAAGTCTCTCGAGCGGAGGTTAAGGGCATGGATTTCTGTGTAAGCATGGCTTTCATTCTGCTCAAAGTGTCAAACTGTATTAATGAAATATTTAATGAAGGCCTTAGCGGCGCCTCCCGGACTGTATGTGTTGGGGAAAACAATACTTGCATACAGCAAGAAACCCTGGAGCTTTCAGTTACCAGATATGCGATGCCCGGAAGCATCCCACAGCAACCTTGATCGTTCAGGATCAAATAACTCCCATTCGAAAGTAGTTTGAATACTGGAGTGGTCACGGCAGCTGGGGCACCCTCTAAGTGACAGGACAAGTTTGCTACTGAGCCATTACAAGCCCCATGAAGCATTATATCCTGGCATTTAAGTGATGCACTTAATGTATTCTCGCAGTTAGTACTGCTAAGAAACACTTATTTTTTCCCTCTCCGGCATCGAAATCTGTACGACTATTTCCAAGATGATATATTATCCTCAGTGTGTGATGGTGCTTGCGCCCGAGGTGTAAGATCTTTATTCCTGGCTAACCCAAGACAAGTTGTTTGTTGCACTGTCTCATTCAAGAACATTATTTGTTGAGGAATAAGACATGCTTTAAATAGTGCCTCTGTTCCCTGGACGTGCCAGTCTCTTGTACCCCAGACGGATTTTAAGTCTATAATGTCTTTCCATAGGTCGAACCCTTGTTCAGACAACTGGGCAATAAAAGAAGCAGAATAGATTTGTTTGGTGTTTGTCAACATATTTTTCTGTGCTGGTGTAGGTGCAACCTTATAGTAATATGAGGCTGGGTCTGACGTGTTAAACCCTGAAAAATATGGACATTTTTGTACAAATGTTTTTTGACTACTTTTGGGCGGAGTTGAGCAATGTTCCCATTGGTGATATGTGAAAACATTCCTAGGGTTAGCAGATTTATGCAAAAAATGACCATAATGTTGATAGCAATACATTTTCTTAAAGTCTGATGTGCTTTCTAATATGTCTTTATTAGAAAAAGCAGCAGATTTTTCTAAATCAGACAGCATATTATTTACAGTTTCATAATCCCAATCATCGGAATATGTACTTGAGGTAATGATCTCGCTCAATGATATTTTAAATAAATGTGGTATTTTTAAAAGTTCAGTCGGGCCAAATATACCGAAATCAACCTTGTCCCATACTATACCATCAGGTATAGGAACTGCTATAATGTTCACTGATGACAGGTCTCTTCTTTCTCGATGTGATGATAGGTGCGGTTTAAGGATCACATTCACTTTTTGTGCCGCAGAGCTTTCTCGAAGAGAAGTTCCATTACTAAGCATACTAAAAACAATTACAAAGCCTATCCAAAAAAGAAAGAAAAGTATTCCTGTAGATACCCAGTGTTTCACCCAAGGTGGTACCGGGTGAGTCTTTTTAAGAAAGTTCAGAAAGTCTTTAAATCGCTGTAGATGAGTTTTTTGGGCTGGTATTGTTTCAGTTTCACTTGGATCTAATGAGAAGGTGTCAAAGTCAATAAAATAGCCAGATGCAGTTTGATCAATTTTCGGTAGTTTCCCAGGTTTTATGGAAACTGTAGCTTGCTCTTGTTGGGGCATGTTGACATAGATTTTCGTGTTTGGTCAAATTGAAATTTGTCTTTCCGTGGAGTTCTCATTTTGAACTTCAGTTTCAAGAGAAACGGGTTCCATTGCATTGTTGCTTAGTCCTCCATTCCGTGTAGGTGACCCTTCAAACGTGATGAGTCTTTTTGCTTGAACTCCTGGTATAGTTGTGAGAGGAGGGTGTCTGTTACTTCGGAGTCCACGTGGCCTACTACTCAGTATTGGCCACATAGTGTGGTTTGATTAGGTCATTTGAAACAAATCTTTTTCTTTTTTACTGGCAAGAGGTGGCAGAAGTACAGTTCTTGTTCCTTCAACTGCCAGGACAGGTACAGGCTTTCTGTATGATGGCCCAAATTATTTTTCTCTGACCAGATCCCCGACTTTAGGGATCTAGACAGGTCTTGTCGTGACACTTTTTGCTTCCCCAGTGGCGTTCTTCTTTATATTGTCATTACTCTGTTGTTCCCTGGTTAAATTCAGGTCCTGTAAAACAGCCAAACGTTTATGGATGTCAAATGTTTTTTTATCCGCCACTGTGCCTTCACAATCAAGATCAGGTACCCACATTCTCGTCCCAAATAGGACCTCATAAGGAGTGACCCCCCCCCCTAGAGAGTTTCTTGGCTGATTATTTAATGCCCTTTGTACTCCTTACAGATGTTTTACCCAATTTCCACCTGAGCCTAATACTCTAGCTGTTAAAGATTTCCTTAAGTCCAGTTTTTTCCTCTCCACAACCGAATTTCCCTCTGGATGGTACGGAGAGGAGTACCTCAATGCTACACCAAGACTTCCCATAGCTTCCTTGTAAGCCCTAGAGCTAAACACAGGGCCACGGTCAGAATGAAGTATGCCGATTGCGTATGTCCCTATAAATACTCGCAAATCTTTTATATCAGTTCGAGAGTCAGCCGAGCGCTGGGGCCACACCCATGGGAACCTAGAGCAGGAATCCACTGCAACCATGATATATTTGTAAGCCCCATCAGATTGTAAGGGGCCGCAGTGTTCCAAATAAACATATGTGACTGGTTTGTCTGATATTAATAAAGGTGTCTGCGCTGGACTTGTTACGGTGGAGCCTTTCATCTGCTGACAGATGTCGCATTTCAAGACATAGTCTTTAGTCTGCCTTCGTAGTCCTGGCCACCAGTAGCGTTGCTTCAAACCGTAGCAGAAACTCCTGCATGTGCAGAACCTATACCCTCGTGTGCTGCTAGAATTAATCCTAACCTTTGGTCCATATTTGGTATTACTCTATCCCCCACTCGAAAAATTTGAGCAAATGGAATATTGTGTGCATCTAACTTGTAGGAGTACTTGAGTGGAAACGTTTTCAGTACTGCTGAATTATCGCGTGTGTCAATAACCGCAACCATTATTTCACCATCTATTCTCGTTTTTGAGTGAGTGATTGCAGCTACGGAAGCTGTGCATACAGCCCCCTTTGCGGCCTTCTCGGGCAATGAATTCCCTCTAACGTGAACGCCATCACGTTGATGACTCAGTGTGTGTATCGCGTGAGCCCTTGGTAGTTTGTTTTTTAACTCCACTACCTGTTCCCATAGCGTTTTATGCTTAATTGTGCGATCTTTGCATCTTTAAACCCATTCTTTTTCCCAGTGATGTAAATATTTATTGTATGACTGTAAACAGTAAATAGAATCACACACGATTAGTGTGGGAATTCTCGATCCGTATTTACCAGAGCCAGTATTAGTGCTTTTAGTTCTGCCAGCTGTGCCGTACAGTCTCCAAGAGACTGTGTTTTTGTGCAATTCGGATGAAACTTTCCGTTCTGCGTCCGTCATTTAACGATAGCACATGCCACGCTGTATTGCTGTTTACTCCCTATGGCCGATTGCGCAGAACCATCAGTGTAAATAATGTATTCATCTGATCTAGAGGTTTTTTTATATTTGGTATTACAGAAATGCTTGTGTTTTTAAATTTGGGTTGTACCTGTATTCCACGTCTGTTGCAGTGAGAGAATTAGCCCATTGTATCCATCTTGGATGTAAGGCTTGCCTTTGTTGCAGCCTCTAAAGCTGGAACTGGGATCATGACTATTATAAGTTTCCCTGAGCCAGGGCTCTTCTTCTGACTACAGCAGTCTGTACTGCTGTTAGAATTTTTTCTGTAGATGCGAAACACATCTCAGCACTTGTGTACAAGTGAGATATATATGCTATTGGTACTTTTTCACCTTCATTATATCTTAGATAGGTGTACCCTGATTGACCCGCAGCTATTCGAATCACCAGGTTGCGTACGTTTACGCATGTCTATAAGTGTTTTGAAGCTATCATGTCAGCTTGTAAGGAACAAAGTGTATCTGTGTGTTCCTGTGTCCACTGTCGAACTGAAAAATCAGCTTTTATTAAATTGTAGAAAGGTTTAACCCTTTCTGCGTAATCCAAAATGTATATTCTGCCAAAATTAAGGAATCCTAGTATTGATTGTAAGTTTTTAAATTATTTTGGAGGTTGGAGCAGCGCACACTTTTCTAAAAAGTTAGCTGCCAGGCTTTTCCCTTCACTTGAAAGCTCATATCCTAGAAAAAGGACGTTAATGTGGGCTATTTTTGATTTTTTGAAGTTAACTTTATAACCCTCAGAGGCGAATCCCAAAATTATGGTATGCACTCTGTTCAAGGGTTCTTCCAGGTCATCGTCCATTAGATAAATATCATCCACATAGGACAATGCCTCTTCATCCAGGTTCTGAAGTAATTCAGTTACTCTGGCTGAAAACAACCCCTGTTCTTATACCCCTGGGGGAGTCGACAAAATTGCCGTTAAGACTCTAGCGCTGAGAATGCTGTCAAGTATCTTCTCTCAGGCACCATATTTTGGCAAAAGAATCCAATTGAGATATCTTTTGTTGTTTTGCATTTTTCCACACAATGTTATTCATTAATGCTGCACTGTGTGCATTTTGACCTGCAAACGTCTTAGTGCAAGTGTTTAAATGTCTGTAATCTAAAACTAAACAATATAAATTGTCTGGTTTTGATACCGGAAACAAAGGGTTATTCATTTGAGAGGTGCAAGTTTCAATCACCCCTTGATATTCAAGTTGATCTACGATGCTATGATCTCCCTGACCTGTTTTTTAGCTTCTTGCTTTATAGGATACTGCCTTTGTGCAGTTGGAGTGTTTTTTAGTGGAATAATGTGGTGGAATGACTCCTCGTCCCATCCAACATGGTTTTTAGATAATGCTGAAGCCTGTGCCACCACCCACTCCCGTACATATGTATATTTTAATTGTTTTGTAACGTGGTTGGAAAATGCTGGTAAAATTACCGTTTCTCCCCTAGGGCAATTTATGACGAATGCTGGCGGCCAATCTTGTTCAGCTAACAAAATGTCATAGCCAAACGTCAGGTTCTCCCAAAAGAGACCTCTAACTGTTGTACATTTGTCCCCCTCCATCTGGAGCGTCATTTTATACAATTTATGTGGGACACTTAACCTAGTATCAGGTGATATAATCATTCAAGTCCGCGGTCACCAGAAATTCCATCAGGTTCTGGCAAGCTATTGTTACTTCTGCCGCACTGCCTAGCATCGTCAGAGCCCATTACCGGTTCAGTAGTCGAGTCCTAAGAATTCTGGGCATGTCTGATCTTTAGACCTGCAACCTTCTTCTTTTTGTGGTTTCGGTTTGGCTTTATCATCTTTTTTGGAAGTATATTCTTGAGCGTTCTGCTTGTCTCTGGACTTTGTATGCTCTTCGTGTCTGTCTGACCTTCCTTCCCTCTCAGAGTTTTTCGATGAACCCTGGAAGGAATGAGAGGAACATGCATCAGTATCCAGATACCTGTCAGGTTTCCTAATGTTATCCCTATTCCTAAGGTTGTACTTCCATTCGGAGCGCTCCTGTGGAGGAGACCTTCCTCTGGACTGAGATTTGTTTTCTTTAACATTTTGTTTTTTGTTATTGTACCACTTCTTTTTAGAAGAAGTAGGTGTCTGCTTGAAAGTCTCCTTCTTGAAGCTCCCCACGAGTTGTGGTTTTAACACTTCCCCACCCAAACTGTCCCTGCCTAATTCTGCATATGCAGTTTCAATTACTTTGGGTAGTTCCTGCTCCTGTTGTAAAGGACTGAACTCCCTTAGGCGTTAGCAGATGGCCACTGATGCTGCTTACCCTTTAATATTTGCTAGTATTATCTCTGATACATGGGCATAGTTACCTAGTAACTTCATCCCTAAGTTTAGAGCAGGCTCTGCTCCGTACTAATTTTGTATTTGTCTTAATACATCTGGTACTACTGCTAATGACAGGATACCATGAGTTCTGGTATATATGGCAGCGAAAACTGTACCCCACGAGGTACATTCCTCTAGTTGTGGTGTGATCCCCATGGGCAAGCAGATTGTTAGCATTCTGTGTTTTTCATAAGGGCTAGTATTTGGGAATACTGCTTCTATCTGTGTTATTTACTTAGCTATCCAGAATGGCATTTGTTCATGTTTTGCGGGCATTTTACCCATGACTGCGTGTAACTTTGTGGTGTAATTTTAGTTGCAGTATTTTGATCTTGAGCTGTATTTGTTGTTGCTATTGCTGGCTAGACTGTAAATGTCCTCATGGCGACTTGCTTCATGTTTCTGTAAAGTTTTATTAATTATTTGTGAAATATGAGTAAGTCTGGCCCTGGCATAGTTTCAATATCAGGATGTGGTGTATAAGTTGCCAATATTGGCAATGTCACTTCTTCTCTTCAGAGTGGATTGAGTCTTATTCTTCTTCTTATATGTGGTAGGGTGCCTTTAAACCAGTATAAGTGTTCCTGGTACGTAAGCGGAACCTTAAAGTCCTCAAATAGACAATGTTCCGCTGGTGCCTCACCTTTTGTGTAGAAGTGAAATGTTTTTGTTCTTGCATTTGCTGCTGGGAATTTAACCCACAAATAAAATACCTCTGTTCTATATGATTTGTGTGCCACAATCACGAAAGCAACTATGCCACCCCTAGGTGTTAGACCATGCGCAAGCAGTTTCAGGATGACTATTTCTAAGGTTCTCTGCAATCGGGATTACATCTGCATTTCCCTCTTAATCTGAGAGGTGCACATTTTGGACAACTCCTCCCGCGTTATCCGCGTATTCAGTCATTGTTTTAGAGACGAAGAACAATTCCAGAAAATTTAAGATAAGGTGTTTTGCACAATTTTAGGATCTTTGTGTCCTTCAAGCTTGAGTAACCAACAGCCAATAAATAGGATGTTTGCCTACTCAGCTGTGGCGGAAGTTAGCCTACCCACTCCAGACATTTCTGGTGTTTTTGTGAATAGGTATTTCTGAGCACGACTGAACTGCTCAGATTCTACTGTTAAATAAGTACCCAACCAACGTTGGTGGCGCCATGTCGTGTAGTTCTTATAGAAAATATACAGGATCTGCATGTTTAGACTACATACACTGTAGGATTGATGTCAGACGAACTCTGATCACCCCCACCGGGTATGCTGGCCTTCTTGTACCAACTAGTTCACAGTGCCACTACAATCTCCTCTTACCAAGGAGAGAATAGTTCTTGGCAACCATCGAACATGACAACCCTGATCCTCAGAATCGTGGAAACAATATACCACCTTTCGCTTAGTCACTCATGCTTACTTAGTCTGTCTCAGAGAGATACACTGAATGAAACAAGCTGGGCGTTTTCAATAATCATTTATTGAACAGTTGTTATTCTGGTGTAGAATAGATGTGCTGCAACAACCATGAAACAGTATAAGTTATAAATGATTAACAGTGCTATAAAGGTAAAAGGATGGTATAGTTCTACCATCTTACTAAAAACATGAATACATTCGAGTATATAAAATACATGTTAAAAGGTGCGTACTCCTACGATGCCTCCCTATCTAGATGTACCTAAGTGTACCTAGTTTGGGTGTAGGTGTTAAGCCAAGAATTCCTCTAGGATCTAGTCAACCCCATTACCTTAAGTGAGACTGTGGGACCCCGTCCTGGTCTCGAGTTGGACACACCGCGAGGGATGTTAGACCACTGCGAGTTGGAGCGTTTGCATGCAGGAACCTTAGCGTCTCTGGTCAGTGTGTCGGCCAGGAAGTCTCGATCTCCTCTAACTATATTAGCAAGATGTGATGTATATATACCCATAGGTCTTCCCAGGGGTCCTACCTTGCTGTGTTACTGTGTCGGCCTAAGGATGACGTTGGGCCTGAACTTTGTACATAGATTTTATACAGGAGATGGCAGTCCTGCTTTGCTTCCAACAACCCTCATGCATAATGTATGAGATTTCGAACTGGAGACAACCTGCGTTCTGAATGTAGTGTAATATCTAGGTAAAAGGTCAGTCCCTGTAAACCGTGACAAGTGTAATGTAGGGAGAGAATATAGGTGAAGGGTAACGAGTTTACCGAGGCCTATATTATAGTACCTATATGGAATACAACAGTTTAGCTCTCAGGATTGCTGAGTTAAGCTACTGGAGGTGAGAACCAAAGGATTGATGTCCCACCTCACTCATCCTAGGCAGAGACGTGCTGGCCCCAAGCCTTCTTCCATCACTAAGGTCATTTCTCTCATAGAGAAAAAAAAGGACATATTTTCCCATGATAGACAGCGTTGGACATTTAGAATCCCAACACCACCATCATTTAGAGTAGTTTGAGGCACAAGAAAGATAATTGAGTTCCAGTTGAAAATGAAAAATGGCAAAGAAAAGCACCTGCCACAATCCAATCACAAGGGAAAACGTGTAAAAGGGATAGTGTACCGCAGTGCCATTTTAAATAGGAGAGAACCAATGCATAGTAGTATAATTATCTGATGCTCCTGTGTGTCATTTTACAGGCAAATCGAAATGTGAAGTCATTTGTCGTAAGCGAGAACAGGTAAAATGGTTACCAGAGAGACATGTGCGGGACAGACAACAGGTTCCTCCTTGTTCCAGCTGTTATTTTATTAAATGCAAGCAGGTAGGAACAATACTTACTGACCATCATATGGAAAACAAAGGATTGATGACCGAAAGGCTATGTGCAGAACTTGTCAAAACAAAACATATTCTTAATCCTACATGTCCAGCTATGAACACTAATGCCATCAAATGGCTTTGGGGAGAAATACAAGTCGTATTTACGGAATGATTCAGGCCCGTAGGTGAGCATTCTCTCTCCTTCTCATTTTAGGTCAAGTCTAGCAGCGTGCATGCACTGCTCTGCGAGGAATGCTGTATCTCCTCTATGGGCATTGATTCCGCCTCTCGCTTCCCATTGGTTCCTTAATTATGTATACTCACCAGTGGGGGTGGGGTGGGAAAGTCTGCGTGGAGTTTTGGTTTCTACTTCTATTTCTTTATATACAAATTGTACCCAATGATATTGTTATATTTGGTACATTGACACTTGTGTTTCATAATGGTATATGTTGGGCGCTTGTCCATGTGGTACTACAAAATCCCAATAAAATATGTTTAAAAAACAAAAACGTACCTTCCTTTTTGTGGCTAACTTTCACATTTGTCCGTACTTTCGGTCGGTGGTTCCTGTCCATGGCGACTGGCCATGTTACATGTATTATTGCTCAGCTGTCTATTTCGTTATGTTTTTGCACTTCTTTTTCTGTTTCCTTGGGAAGGCTCTTCTCATGCACAGCACATATTCCGTTGCTGCTTCATCTCCTCCCCCTACCCTTTCATCTCGCTGCCCCCCCTCCAGCCCATCCCTGCCGTTGGAAACAGGAGGTGGACGGTAGGCGTGGGGCTCCGCGCCTCATGTTTGTTAGGGTATTCCCAGTACCACTGCACATTGATCACACTGTTCTGTCTATTTCGTTAAATTTTTGCACTTCTTTTTCTGTTTCCTTGGGAAGGCTCTCCTTATGCACAGCACATGCTCTGTTGCTGCTTCATCTTCTCCCCCACTCTTTCATTTTGCCCCCCCAACAGTCCGTGCCAGCCATTCGAGACAGGAGCTGGACAGTAGCTGCGAGACCCCGTGCTTCATGTTTGTTAGGGTATTCCTAGTACCACTGCACATTGATCACACTGTTTTGCCTATTTCGTTATATTTTTGCACTTTTTCTGTTTCCAGGGCGGGGCTGGTGGCACAGGGGGAGGAGTGGTTTGTGCACGCTAAGTGTACATTACTGCTTGGCTGGCCGTCTGTGACTGGCCAAACAGTCAAGCGCACTTAGCATGTTCCCCACCAGAATGCATTACACAGCCTGGTGGTTAACATGCCCAGGCTCCCTGTCCCCGTCTGAGCGCCAAATTACGGTGCTCAGACTAATCACAATGCTGCATTGCAGCATTGTGATTGCTTTAGGGGAGCTTGGGAGCCCGGATGATTCCTGCTGCTTCCTGGTTCCAGGTCGAAGCAATGGAGGAAAGACGGTGGCTGGCGGCTGTGTGGGGAGAGGTGTTTTCTATTTTTTATATTTTGTTCCCCTCTCACCCCCCCACCCCACCACAAAAAACAAAGTCCAATGTTATTGAAAACACATCTCATTCTTGGCTGGTAGCTAAAGTTAAAATAAATTAATGATCACTTTAGCTATAATTTTGTATATTTTTCTGAAAAAAATATAATGCACCAGTATTTAGTCTTAGCCTATAAAGTTCTGATAAAACGAGCGTTGTATTTCGATTTGGCCTCCGCATTTACGAGAGCGCCATTATACATAGAGATATGAGGTAGCATTCTACAGGAAGTCCTCTCTAATGGTGCACCTAAAAATTCACCCATGTGTTCCATGGAAGCAAAGAAACATACTGGATGCTTTCTTGTCACGTGACTGTGGTGATCGGCTTCTGCCAGCCGTCTGATGCAGTTGTGCCTCCGCCGGAGGTTGCTTCATGTCCATCCAGCAACAAGGCAGGGATGAAATGAATTAGTGATTGAGCAACAGTACAGTAAAACTGCAGAGGTAGCAGCAGGTACAAGAGGCGCATCAGGTGCTGAAATGACATTCAGTTGGTTAGCGCATGTCTTACTTTCAGGAAAGAGCAGTCTGCACATATCTCAATCACAGTGTGTAGATTCCCTTCTCCATCCTCAGGTGTGCATTTCATGTGTGGGCATAAAAGTATGTTCTTCATTGTCATGACCGATGCAAGTCAACTGCTAATTACACGCTACTTATTTTAGATAAGTTATGTTGCACAGCGGACTGTAGCAAAGTTGCATGTTGATTGCAACTTGTTTGGAACAATCGACACGGTTGTTGCACGTTAAGTAAGTTATATTGAGTGCTTGTGAATAGGTTTCCTCCATACCATTCGCTCTTTTAAGTGTCCAAGGAGTGTTCTCTTGGAGCCTGGACTATCCATTTTAAGTCAGTTAGAATATGTATGATGGTTTGGAGGCAGTATGCGTTTGTCAGCTGAGGCCTGATCTGGAAAAGAATGGTCTAACCTCCCCCCCGCCCCAACGCTTCACCACCCACCACGTTGTCACATTTTACTTAGCAGTAGCAACAGCAGCAGCAACAGCAGCAAGGAACAAATAGGCAGACAGGACAAGAGACAGCCTTGCTTGTATCAGGACCCTTGACACCTTTTCTTTGACACACTATCTTTGCCAGTAGTAAATCAGGTGAAAGGGAAATTGTAGTATTCATACTGCCTTAGAATTTGCTCTCTTCACTGTGCAATGTATTAACATTACAATTTAAGTGCTCTCTGTCCATGGTTGATTGATTTGGACATTAGCTGCAGAAGCGGTTCTGTTCATTTTGGTGTGGGTGGGGACTACTTTTTGGGCGGCTCAGGTGCTTTGTGTCACTCCATTGGTGTGATGAGAAGAATGTACACCATAGTTGGGTAATATTAAGTGGTCTTGTGTGCACCGCACATTTGGATGGTACGGGTGTTCTGTTTCCTGCAGTGCTGTGATGGGCACCTGAACTGTTGTAGAGTTAATTTGCTGTTCAATAGGAACATCCTTTTACTGAGCTCTTATTGCAATTGTGGGTGAATTTAAACGGTTCTCTTATGACGAAGTGTAAGAAGGGATTAATTAACCCGTTTTGTGCTTGGAACAAATAAAATTGCCATTCATCATGAAGTGAATCGTTTCTTATTGTTTAATTAATGGTCATTAAGGTTCTTGCTTCATACTAAAAATACATAACTGCCAAGTTTTCAGATTGCTTATGTGTGACATGCCCATGGTTTCAATGTACTTATGAGTGACATTCAACTGGCAAATGTGTGACACTTAAAAAGTGACTCTTTCTTAAGAGTACAACTAAGCAATGAAGTAAATGACAAGTGTTAATTATACAACAATTATACCCTTTTGAGCAATGAGAGGCTCTGTTGGTACAGGTCGAATACTTTTAATAATGTCCATTGTTTAACAGTTAGCAGAGTCCCATCACTCCTGTATTCAACCTCAAATCATTAGCCCTTTAATTTATTTTTCATAGTCCACCTCGAATGTAACAGGCAAGAGGAAGGGCTCAAATTTCAGTGGCCCAGAGTACGTCGTTTTGTTTGCCCCCATCTACACACTCCATGTAGTTTTGAAGTGCGCATGCAGAGATGTTGTAAGGCATGGGCAATGTGGCTGTGGCCCAGGGCCCCAGCCTTTCAGGGGGCCCCTGATAGAGCCATCTCTGTTCTGCAGAGAGTCTTGCCCTGAGAACCTTTAATAATTCTTAAACAGATTTTTTAAATACAGTTTTCCCTTAATCTATTTTTAATATGGGTTATGTGTGAGAGTCTATTACAGACATTTTGCAAAGAAATGTTGTGTTTTTGTTTCATGCAACAACCATTAAAAAAGGTTTCTTTTAGATCAAAAACAGAACCTCATAGATGCAAAATGGGAAGGTGTCAAAGAGATTATTAGCACTAATATTAGTGAGCTGCTGCTGTGTTAAAATATTGAAAACATAGGTTTTTCGACTCAGAGAGTGCACTGAGGCCTGCTAACCACACCTCAGTGCCAGTGTTCTAACCTTAAACAAAAGATAATTTGAGTAAGATGCACCCAATTGGCAAGTACTGACTTACTTATTGGGCCCTTGTATGTGGTACCCCGGGTGCCAATGGAATGTAAGGCAGAGTGTTCACATAGGGCTACAGCACTGTTTGTGCCACCCTGCATGTGACAAGGATAACATGGACTCCAGCCTGCCACTGCAGACTGAAAGGGCAGTATTTACACTGCTAGTTTGACATTGCCATTACAACTAGTGGCAAAGCCCCCACTTCCCTTAGTGATGTATGTAACTATCCCCTAAGGAAGTCCTATGGAGCCCTACGGTAGGGAGCTACCAGATGTACCAGATCAAATATGAATGCTCTTGGAGTTTGTAAGTCCCAATCTTCTTGGTACAAGATGTCCTCAATCACCGTCAGAGTCTCCATTTTTGGCAAATAAGTATAGAGGGATTCTATGTCCAAACCTACCAGGAACTCTGTTTCTGGATCAAATTCCATGACCTTGATACGGTTTAGAATATCCCGGGTATCCTTGAGATACAATTCCATTTTCTATACCAATAGCTTTAGGAAAAAGTCACAAATCGAGCCAATCCCAGATACTATTGGACCTCCTGGTGAGGTCTGGTTGATTTGTGCACTTTCGATAAAGTGTAGAAATATGGAATTACCGCTTTCTCTTTATACAGAAATTATCCTTTATTTTGGGAAATCCAACCATTATTGACCGCCTCATTTACAAGGGAACCAATCTCTTTCATTAGTACTGCTGTATTGACCCGGAAGTACACTATAGTTCCATCTATCAGACAGCAGACACAAACATTCCTGTCAGCAAGCCACCCTTGTTTGTAATACAATGGCACCCCCTTATCAGCAGATTTTATGACTATGTTGGGCTTCTTAAGCAGAATTATAGCCCCAAAAATGTAGATCTGGCCAATAGCATTACGAGTTTCAGTGCACACTACAGGCACATAGTTTGAGTTTGGAACTTAAAAAAATTGGAGTGGAAACCTGAGTGAAACGGCAATACTATTCAGACCTAATGTTTCACTTGCTATTCATACACCTTACCTCCCTTCCTGTGTACACCCATCACTCACATTCCAGTGATGCCCCCAATGACTTGCTATTATTTATCATGTCCACGCTGAACTTGCCATGTTCTGTTTCATGGATCTTGAACTACTCTCTGCATTTGGAAATGTCCAACCTGCAGCCACAGGTCCAAGGCTAGTAAACGCATGCTGCATCTTTATAGGCCACTGGCTCTTCTGCAGAGTATTTCCGGAAAAAAATACCACCAACAGGCCCACTGCAAGTTGCCTCCAAGGACAGTTTTCCGTGATAGAGGGGGTTGATTGCTTGCACTGCCTAGCACCATAATGGACTTTATTATTGAAAATCTATTTTATGCTACAAATGGTGGCCACCACCATAGGTAGATCCCAAGCTAAAGATGCTCAATCATACCACTTTAGGACAGTTTGCCTGCATATAACACATGTAGCAAGGTTATGCTGGTAAAGAGGTCCATAGCACAACACCACAGCTGTATGACACCATTGCGGTGCAGGTCTGCTACAAGGTCCTACGTTCACTTCCATTAGCTCTACTGCAAGGATAAATTGGTCTTCTACAACTTCTCAGAGAAGGCGCAAGCAACAGTCAGGTCGCTACAGGCCCAACCCTCCAAGCTACAGGCCCTCACCAGAATACCAAGCCAGGTTTTCAGCCAGAAGACACCAATTTGAGACAAGAGCAGCAAGACAGCCTCAAAGGAAGTAAAGGGAAGCAAGGCACAGACAGGGTCCCAGAGATACGTCATGTAGGAGTCATAAGATGCTCCAGAATCAAATGGGATATCTTATGGGCACCAAGGAAAATTAGGCAGTGAGGCCCAAGGACATGCTACAAAGCATGAAAAACCCATGATGCCCTGTAAGACCCACCCAGCGGCTTGCCATCATGTACACTCAGACAGGCAAGCAGATGCCACCAGACAACCCACTGAAGGACCCAAACCAGTGGCAATCACACCCATATTCCGCACCTGTAAAAGACACCAGCAGATAGAAAATAAATATAGGGCACAGGTAAGGGCATCAGCAGCTTAAGTTGACAGTGTAAGTGGCAGGTGAGAGAGATGTCATCAGCAGAGGAAGAAAAGATACGGGGGAGCAGTGACCCTAGGAATGCAACATTTCAGAAGAACATATACATATAACCTCTAATTCCAATAAGCACACAGAGACAAACCAGCACATCAAAGTGGGCCATAGACCGCCCAGAAAGAGAGCCAAGGGTCACAAAGAGGAGGCCATGTGCACAGTCACATATGGAAAGCAGCAGCCATAACCACTGTGCAACTACCAGCACAAAGGTTGTGAAGAGAGGCAGCCAAACGGTGCCCTTCCCTCCTTCCCTCCCTCCCTCCATGGAGAAGGACAAGACCACAAGCCCTTGAAAAGGGAAGAAAGGCCATAGTGTCAACCTGAAAAATTCAAATAAGGCACACCCACATACAGGGGAATCCTAGCAGGGACACCCAAGTCGCTGCTGCAGGGACAAAGGCAAACATGTGTAAACCCATCCCAAACACCAAGCACAGCCAAGCAGTGATGAGTAGTGGAAGCCATATAAAGGAGCTGTTAAGGCAGACCTCTAAAGCTGAGGCCCACGTCAAATACAAACCAACTGCAACTTCAACAAGAAAAGCACCGGAAATGCCCTAGAGCCCAGAGCGAGCATGCAAAAACCCTCCAGGTGAGGTCATAGAGAGCCTCACACTATGAACCCAAGAAAAGGGATAGGGCTTGCGCCCACTGGGGCAGGGCTGCTCTAAGGCTAGGAGACCCCTGCAAGCCCTACATGTTAAAAATCCTAGTTTAGCAAAGAGGCCCCTGATTTTTGGAGCAAAAAAAGAAAGGCTTATTTTAACTTTCTCTAACTTAAAACTTCCTGAACTTTAATGTAAGTCAATAGACAAATTGAAGTCTCTCAGTTTTGTTTTCTAAATCTCTCTCTTACCTCTGCTCAAAAATTGGCATGTCTGGAACAGAAGAGTCGCTGAGCCAAACGCACAGGCATAACACAATCGCCTTCTAAAGCAAACCAGCGAGGGGAAGCAAGAAAACACTTACCAGACAAATTTACAGCTACTAACAAGCAGCCCATGAAAAGAGCAACACATCTCTGGATGGAGACAAAAAAACAAGGCCTATAAAGGGACAATGTGTACTTTTGTAGCTGGGAAGGCAAAGCTAAAATGTAGTTTCTTTTCTGGGGAAGAAGCAAAGTAGCTATCTGTCTCTAGGGTGAGACTCAATGTCACAAAATAATGACTGAGATGAGGAATATAGACAATTTACCCATGTGCGTAAGCAACGCATTCAGCTACACAACCTAGGAAACGAAGGAAGGAAAATATACGAGAAATTACTGGATAGTGTAAAAGAAGAACATCCTGATGCACAATTGGATGTATACCAACTTACTTTCAACAAACTGCAGGTATATTTTGGCCCTAAAAGAAATGTATTACTCAAGTTTTTTAGTAGAGTTCAAGGGAACGGTGAAAAAGTGAACACTTATATTGTGTTGAGGTATCTTGAATACATGTGACTTTGGCATCCTCACCATTTAAGCCTTTGATTCTTTTCTCCAAAAGGTTCGACCATTTCAAACATCTATCAAGATGAAGCGATTCGACTAAATTCCTTCAGAAATTGGCCAGAGGACGCACACGCAGATCCAGCTGCTCTTGCAAAAGTAGGATTTTTCTACACAGGTAAATTCATGTCCATTATTTTCTGGTAGTTCTGAGGTTTGTCAATGAACTGCCTTATGGAAAGTTTGATATGTCAGCAAGAACTATTAATGCACTTGCAGATATTTCTCAGATAGATGCACCCTGTCATTTGTTAATTTCATCAAGTATCTCTCTTTTCTTTAATTGGCCCTTTCTTTCCATATTTATTTAGCTTTAACTCAGTCTTTCTCTTCTTTAAAACTGAATATAGTCATTTGTATGCTTTAGCATAAATTATATTTGGAATACAGTGTATATAAACATGAAGCAAGTAGCTCCACTACTGCACCTTTCTGTGTATATTGGTTGTCTTCTCAATAATAAAGATTATGAAGCCTATTCACAAAGATAAATTTGACTTGAACATATGTTTACGACTGAATTTAACTTTTATATGCCTGCCAGGAATTCACAAATAGATTCCTTGGGGGTGTAAACCCAGTTACAAATGTTGAGATCTCCGCCAGGAGTGTGGGGACCTTGACATGCGTAAAACTCATGCAAGGTGTGGGAAGAGGGTGTTTCAAGGCACAGATTGCTTTGTAAGTTTGGGAATGACCATAAGCATGAGCATTGGTCAGAATTATTGAACTGCCACCATTACCCTTTCCATCCTAGATTGAGTCTGTCATATGTTCACTTCAGCACTGCTCTGGTATAACTCCTTTTGCAGGGTGGGAAGGGAAATGGATCAGCTCCAGATTTGTTGAGAGTATAGAGTAAGGGATTACTCCACAGGCAAAAATGTTTACCCATCAGAGAAGAAAAAGTGTGCTTTTGCACAGGGGATCCTGTTCACCTTTTGCAGACATTTTTACTATGAAGAACCCCGCACAGTGGCAATACGATCCTGCAGGAAAAGTTATGTGATCTGGCAAGAACTGCGCCTTGAAATCTGTAACATGTGCAACTTTGAAGGTGCACTAAGGGATTAATGGTGAATGAGGAGAAATCGTTAAAGTACGTTCAGGCGGAAGTTGCAATCAAGGCACAGGAGGAACAGGACCAGGATCGCTCCTCTATCGAGGGCTCTGCTGCTGGCCCCAGTAAGTCTTCCTGTTGTTAATATTAATAATTATTATTCCCTAACTTTTACTGCAACTTATTTTTTCCAAACTATTGTTTCTGTTTCCTAATGCTATTTTTTACGAATTCTTCGATTTAGACTATCTGTTTCTAAATTCTTGTTATCCCTGCCTCTAACTGCCTCTGCTGTGACTCTCTGTACTACTACTATTAGTCTATCTGTAGCTAAGCTTGCCCAGTTGGCCACTCTTTATTTAAAAGGTTTTATATAAAACTCAGATTCACCAATACCTCTAGCCATTAAGTCCAGTCCTTTGGGTTGTCCTCTTCTACTACTTCTAGTCTTCTTAATCTTGAGGCTTTCATAATCTTGAGGCTTTTCGACAATTCCCACCAACAAAATGCCCAACCAGATTTTACTATTTTTGATAGGATAGGACATACTACTACTGTTGTAGGGATTCTGCACATATAGATCTTTGCACAAGAAAATAGGACGTTGGTGATGGGAGGTTGGACCTTCCTCACACCTCAATCAGAACCCACCACAATCCCCTGACCAACTAGTTATAGTGTCTCATTACTATTAGATCTCCGGACCCACCCCCAAGATACCCAGTGAGTAGACACCCCAGATTATAACACTCCCGACATCTGAGTTGTGGAAGCAATGCACATGCACACCCTTTCGCTCACTCACTCGTGTAAGTCCACACCAAATACCACCGAGTCTATGTAAGTTCAAAAGGTTTATTTTCAACTGACAAGCTCTGTACGTTGTTCTATAATGCAGCACCAACAGCAAAATGCATAAGATTAAAACAATAAACATTGTTACACTTAGTTACAACAACTACAAGTCCATAGAAGATAAAAGGCAAAATCATGATAACTGAACAGAGGTGGAAGCCCCACCCTCCCCTTGGTAGGAATATAGTTTATATAAAATTATAAATGAAGATCTCTGAGCGAATTCTGGGGACCCCTCACCTTAGAAGATCCTAGTACTGGTTACATCATAAGCTCTGCAAAGCTCTGGTTCATAGAAGGGAATCTCCCGTCTGTTATGAGAAAAATGGTGCGCATTAGTATATTGCAAGCATTTCTCAGTCGTGCCAAAAAGTGTAGCATTTTTATGGATAAGCAATATGGACTAACACAAGAACTTCATAACAAAGTGGCTTGTTTTTCGTCCTTGTACGCAGCAGTCAGACAGTAGTAGTATGAGATCATGTGGGCTCAAAGGCGTCTTACACAACAAGCTGCAAGGTAGCGTGCACAAAAATAAAAGACACAAAGGTAAAATGGTTGCATGGCTCGGGCTAACTAAGCAAAGACTAGAATGACCCTAGGGACCATATAACACTACTAGTGTCTACTCTACTACCTGATGTATGTTGTATATGTATGTATTAATTTGTTTTTCAATCTTGCTAGTGAAAAATAGGGGGAGGTGTATATGGCATCTAAAAAATGTGTAATGTTTTTTCTAGGCGTACTACCGACCACCAGTGCCAGGGCCAGCAGCGAAGGCGACGGGGCTGCTGAGGGCAGAGAAGATGCGGCAGTTGCAGGAGGAGCTGCAGGGGGTGAGCCAGCAGCAGTGACAGGCTGTGGTAAGTTATATTCCTAATCCTTACTTATTGACATTACACTCACTGCAAGGGTGTACTGTATACTGTACTGTTGAGACTTATTAAGTAAGAAGTTGTTGTGAACGGTTGAAGACACCCTTTACTTAGCATTAGTAAAAGCATTAGCGACAGGAGTGTTGAGTAACCAATGGCCTCTTCTATCTGACTTCAACTCAGCTGTGAATGTTTTATGGAGAAGACTAAAAGTCAGATCAGATGACCTTGATCGATGGGTTGAATGAACAGGGAAAGAAGGGTGGAAGGAAAAAGGACGGGCGAGATTTAATATTTATGACTGGGAGAGAAGGAGACATGGGAAGCATGTATGCATAGGTGGCTGATAGGAATCAGATGCATGGATGGTTGAATGCCTGAAACCCCCACAAATGTTAGAGGCCGAGGAAGTGGGAGGATAGATACATACCACAAATGTTATGTACTGTGCTTTCTAGTGCTACAGTGCCACTATGTGTAGAATTAATTTGTCTTACTGCTTTGCTAAGAGTATATTTTACAATAGTCTTGTTTTTTCTTCTTGATATAGCTACTCCTTCCAAAGGGAAACCGGACAGGAAGGAGTTGACAGCCAAGGCCCGGCACCAGAAGCTGGAGGCCATACAAAGGGAAAACCGGCGGCTGGTGGTTTTGGCGGAGGAGGAGGCGGCAGCGGCAGCAGCTGCAGCCTCCTCCAATGCCCGGGCCCCAGCCACCCCATTCCAGCGTTACGGCACCACCATCTGACAGCCACCTGCCGCCGCCCATCTTTTAATATTACTGCTGCCCCCCCCCCCGTGGATGCAATTGCCGCGCGTTGAAACGCAACATGGCCCGGCTAGAGGAGCAAGTTCGTGACCTCCTGGAGAGGCGAGCCCGCCGATAAGACCCTGTTAATTGCCCCTTTTTTATTTCTTCTTTTGGTGGGTGGGAATCGGGTGTTGGGGTTAACTTTCTTTGGACAATTGGACATTTCATATAGGTTGGACTTTTTTGTTCCGGACATTGGTTGGGGTTAGGGAGAGGGGTGGGTCAGGTGTTGTTGTGGGATTTTTTTACATAGTTTATTTTTGTTAGGGGATTACATTATATATTTATACTTTACATACGATGTTGTTAATGTTTTGTGGGTGGGGTTACTGTTTTACGTCACACTGTTTCCTTGCTGATGCAGGGCCACAGCCAGTGTTTGATTTAAATAATTGGCTGACTTTGTAAGACGCAAACAGATAGATGCGGTACCCCTCACTGAGTGACTTGTCCTACTAGTACGGTCAGTCTCTCCTCCTAGACTATGCATTCTGCAACTGGACTCAAAGGGGTGTGTGAAATTGAATTAATGAAAAAATTTCCATTATTAATTATACCTCCCTCAGACTTCTTCTTTTACCTGTGCTTGATGTTTTACTTAGGCACAGCGATGGCTGCCTGGTGATGATGGTTTTCTTTCCCAACATGCCATGGTTGTGGTGGTAGTAGTAATAGGCAGTAGCATTTAAAAAAAAAGAAAATGAGACAGTCAGTCGCCTGAGAGAGACAGTTGGAGGAGTAGTAGAACGAAGTACAGTATAGAACTTACTGCCAAACAATAATATGCAAAAATACAATAAAACATAATGGTGGCGGGGATAGCCTAGTACATAGAGTTACAAACTCTAGTTGTGTCGAGTCACTCGACTAGGCCTACAGTATACTCGACACAAGCATAACCGTTAGGACTGTGTAGGAGGATGACAACAAATCCAATTGATGCTGGCAATTAATGCTGATGGATTAGGTTCCTTTGGCAAAAAAATTACCTCTCAAATATACTGCTCATGGGGGGGCAAGCAGAAGAAGATCCTCGCCCTGCCTTGAAATTGAATTAGTGTTGCTTTTGCCATACCCACTCCAGCAAGCGTGTGATAAATTATTGGTGTCCATTTAATTTTGTCACACCTCAATAAGTCACACAGCCCGGGGGAAGAGGGTTAGGGTTTGATGAATGGTAGGGAAGGGGGGTTTGGGGAAATGTTTGACAAAGAAAAACAGTACGCAGGGACAACAATAAAAGAAAAAACAATCTTGGCAGACGACCATATCCATAAATCTGTTAAGGGAGAAAAAGGAAATGCATGCATGATGATGATAACTTGATGGTTAATGAAGTACTTACTATCTACTACTAGATAATTAGACAGTACAGGACAGCAGTATATTATGCAATTTGCCTTGCCTGTCTGCCCTCAGAGACCCGAATTACATACAGTTTCTGTTCTGTTGTACCGGCCTGGGCTTACTATTAAAGATAGCAAAGAAATTTCAAAACTAGCTGTAGGGATGAATTGAATTATAAGCAGAGAGCAAACATACTAATAACAACAACACACAGTAGTAATGATTGAAGACAAAAAATGAATCAAATTATTTAAAAGATCATGAAAGTTGATACTGTTACTGTATGTTATCCTGGTCAAAATGGGGAGTTGCATCTCGGCATTCCTCTTGGTCCTCCCTTCCATGGACGCTCCGGCCATCAATCTTGGGTGACGCCACTGCCTGCTTGGCAGAAGTAGATTCATTGGTAAGGTTAGTGTGAGTTGTTTTTCCCAGTATAGCACAGGGTAAGGGCCGGCCTGTAATTGTAGATGGAAAAACAAAGGGCATATTGAAACAACAAGTCGAAAAAAAAATGCATAAATTACGGTGGAGTGCAACAAGAACACTTTCAGAGGTGGCATGGATACATCATGTCTACTCTAGTCTGTTTCCAGCATTAACCTCCAAAAACAACAGGACAGAGCAGGCCTACAGCACCCGCCATGACCCATCCTCCATTTAGTGTACTTTTTTTTGGGACAGAGGCAGACAAAGCACATAATATACAGCAACATAGCATTTTACAAATTAAGTGACTAAATCAATGCACCGCTCTCAGTCATACCACCACACTTGACTCCACCATTACACAGGCATGTAGGTCTGCAGTGGTTGTTGTTGACTTGTTTACCTTTTATGCCACTCATGAAACGCCCTGAGTTATTCCATCAATCATCTTGGATCCTACTGAGTGACTGCAAAGATATTATGTCACTGTGGTCATCATCATGGTGTTGTCCAACTCAATGTGCATTGTACTGATTGAGTCTCCTTTCCATATTCAAAATGCAATGGATCGGCCTGCAGTAGAAGTACAAATTTGTTATTAAAAAACAAGAAGGGAAACAAACATTGCCTTGAGTGTGTATATATAAGATAATAGTGCACAATGAATTAACTTCATGCACTACAAACAACAACAACACAGATCACTCAGTCAGCGTCCAATGCATGTCATCATTCATTACCTGTTCCTTCTCATCTTCAGTTAATGGGCAGTCTTTCTCGGCTTGGAAAAGAGGACAGCTATGGTAGTCATCATCATGTTCCACTTCTTTTGGAGGGACTCAACGAGGCAAGATTTTCTTTTTTCTTCTATTATGCTAATCATCTGGCTTGAGGGCAATAGATTTAGTGCGATTCAGGAGGATGGAGCAGCAGGACTGGGAGGAGTGGACTGAAATGCAGAAAGGTGAAACTCATATATGGCAATAAAAGACTAGAGACGGTGGTGATGGATTTGTTGTGATACGAAGTTTCCAACCAGAAAGACAGACACACAAATAAATAAGGGAGGAAGACAGTAAGAAGTGGAAGTCTAGTTGTCAGGAAAGTATAGCTCATCTTCAAACTCTGGGGGTTCAACCAGAAGTAAGTAATCATCCTCTAACACACTACTACCGTCACCTGAGCCGTTGTCCTCATCTTCCTGCATTGATTCATGTATTGTGTAATTCGGTGGTATAAAGTGCTGATTCATTTTGATCATGGTTAACCTCTCCACGTTTGTGGGCAAGAGACTGGTCCTTCTCACTTTTACAATGGAACCAGCAGCACTGAAAACACGTTCAGAAGAGACACTTGTGACAGGCCAAGCCAGATAGTTTATCGCCAGCCTGCTGAGCAGTGGCCATTGGCCCCTTTTTCCATACCAATACCGCAATGGGTTTTGATCAATGTACATCTCTGTTGGGTCACCCAGATAAGCCTGGACCATCCGCTCAATGTTCAGGGGTTCTACACTTTGTTTGGCGTCTTTTGTCTTTGCATCAGCACTGGACCTAGCAAGTCCTTGCTGTAAATACCAATCCTTTGATGACTTTACTGGGGCTGATGATCCGGTTCTTGCTGTTGCCGATAGTGTTGGTGAGTGTTCTTCTGTGCCAAACGCACTGCCCTCAGGCTCCGAAGTTGAACTTGACGCAGGATGCCCTGCTGCAGTACTTGTTGTGGGTTTATGTAGCGGGCTTTTAATTACCAGCCGTTCATTTTACAACTTACTGGCTGCCTCAGCTATCCAAGTTTTATACCAGGCAACTTCCACTTCTGAAAAAGGAATTAATGTCTTACTTTTCAGTGCCGATTTGGACCGTGGATCCAGAATTGTGGCACAAATGTAATGTTCCTGTGACAAAGGGCCAGATGCAGGTTGCCAAATAGTGAGCACTAATGCTGAAATTTGCAGAATTTCAGCGTTAGCGCTCCCTATTTGGCAGCGAGCAATGTAAGTAAGTTGAAACCTTCTAGCAAAATAAGGAATCGCAAAATTGCGATTCCTTGTTTTGCTCATGCATTTAAGGAATCGCAAATTGCAATTCCTTAAATGCAATGTAAGTAGCACAAAAGAAAGTGCACTTTAGCCTTACGGAATCGCTAATTACCACCAAATTCAAATTGGTGGTAATTAGCGATTTCCTTTAAAAAAGCACTTTTTTGCTTTTTTTTAAGTGATATGTGGCACACATTCATGCCCTTATGGCATGTATGTGCGCCACATGTGCACACATGCACATTTCAGGGGTGCAACAGGGTATCCTTTTGGAACCCTGGCACCCCTGAAATTGCTCCTGCAATTTGCGAGTGCCTCTTGGTGACTCGCAAATTGCAGGAGCAATTCCTATTCATTCCTATGGGCCTCTTGGCCCATAGGAATGAATGGGAAGGTATTCCTTAATTGCGAATCGCAATGTGCGATTCACAATTAAGGAATAGTAAGGAATTGCAAAATATACTGCGATTCCTACCTACATGGCATTTTGCAATTCCTTAATAGCGATTCCCTAAAAATCGCTAGTAAAGAATCGCAAACATGCATTTACCTACATCTGGCCCAAAATCTTATTTTGCACCCTTGTAGTGTCAGCTAAGCGACGGGATAAGCTCTCCACCAACTCATATGCTTCTTTTTTTCCCTCAACACCTTTGTACGCTTCAGACACCTCCTTCAGCTGTTGCTCTAGCATGTGCAACAATGGGATAGCATGGCCCATAGTACAGTCCTCCTTGCTGACTTCACGTGTGAAGACCTCGAATGGAAGAAGCATCTCAGTCAGGCATTTAACTAGGCACCATTGGTCCATCTGAAGGGTCATGCCTTTCACAGTAGCATCCCCTCTTCGCATGACATATTCATTGCTTGGTCTGTACTACTCAAACAGACGGTCAAGCATGTAATAAGTTGAGTTCCAACTTGTTGCCACCTCCTGGATGAGTGCTTTGACTGGCATTCTATAGTCACGTTGAATGATCCTCATCAGCTTATGAGCTTTAAAAGAATGGCTGAAATGAGTGCATATTCTTCGGCAGGTGGTCAGTAAGTTGCTGACTATGGCTTCTTTTTTCAGAAAGTCTTGAACTATAATGTTAATGCAGTGTGCCGAACATGGGACCCTGAAATAGGTACCAAGCGCCATGGCCTTAAGTACATTACAGCCATTATCTGTGGAAACAAAACCAATCTTAAGCCCTCTTGGGCGCAGCCATTCAAAGACCTTCCTGTGAAACTCTTCCAAAATGTTTACAGCAGTATGAGATTTCTCCATGGCGAACATGGCTACAGTTGCATGTTTCCGAGAAGCATTAAAAATCTCAGCTGTGTCAACAGCACCTACTTCAGATAGCTTATCTCTAACCCCCACAAAAGAGACCCAGTGTGCAGTGATGCACTTGTAATCAGAGGCTTGGCAACTGGTCCACATGTGTGTTGTCAGGTGGATACAGTGAACAGCACTCTGCTGCAAAGCTTGTCCAACCAATTCCAGCACATCGTGATGTAGTGCTGAAACAGCAACTCTGTCAAAATAGGACTGGCTGGGAACCTTCCATTTAGGACAGATGGCTGACACAAATTCAAGGAAACCCACCCCTCCCACAAATGAAAATGGGGGAAGGTCCAGCGCTAACATTTTAGCCAGCTTCGCATTGTATAACCGTGCCGTTGGGTGGTTGCGTTGGTACTGCCCCTCCAACCTAAGCATGCTCTCAATGGTAGGCTGGATTATTTTCCTTTGTGGTGCAGCTGTTTTCTTGAACCCAGTTAGGCTCAACAACGCACTTTTTTTCATTGTAGTACTCGGTCGCCTTGGTGCCTCAGTCTGACTCTGAGTATGGCTCTTACTGCGGTGCCACTGAGATGTTGCTGAGGATGTGGGCGGTACCACTACACTGCTGGGGACAGGGCTAGAAATGTCTCCCCCTTGTAGACCTTCCACCGCGATCATATCTTCCCATATTTCTTCATCCCCAACAACAGCAATGGGATGAGTTTTACTTTTTTCTAAGCGAAGTAGGTGAGCCTCCCACTGGATATTGTGGTGTATTTTGAGATGAATTGTTTAGTTTGTACGAAGCTTACCTCGCCTAACAGCATGTCGACAAATTGAGCATATGGCAATGTTCTCTTGCTTACTGCTAACCGAAAAGAAGTCCCAAACTGGGGAGGAGAACTTTCTGGTGCTACTGGATGTGCCACTTTCAATACCAGATGAACTGGAGGGTGGGCTTGGAATGTGACTCTGTGCAGCTACACTACCACTACCTACTGAGGTGGTGGTTGAGCTGGATGTAGGTCCCTTCCGTGCCTTTGCAAATGCAAATGTGGAAGCTGAAGGTCATGGTGGTGTTACCTGTGTTAGTGGTATCCATGCTACATCCCTCGCAGCCATTTTCAATAGGGTGATAATGTTGGTCTCCATCTCCTTTGGGCCGGGAGTGATGTTCGTGATGACTGGCTCATCATCATCATTATCCCCCTCTTGTACATCTCACTCCATAATTCTAAGGCTTTCTGGAACCTTCCTTTTCACGAGCCTTGTCTTGTGGCATGCATCACTCTCAGACGAAGATGATGGACTAACCCTTCTTTTCCTTGCTGGGGGTCTGGAAGACAATGGATCTTCTGAAACAGTGACTTGCTCCACTTTGTCTGCAGGAATCTCGATATTCTGAAATGCACCTACTTCAGGAGGAACAACTACTATTGTGAGCTGTTGTTGTGGCTGTTCTTGTTGCTGTTCTTGCAGCTGCGGCTGTCCTTGCGGCTGCGGCTGTTCTTGCGGCTGTGGCTGTTCTTGCGGCTGCTGCTGAACTTGCGGCTGCTGCTGTACTTACAGCTGCTGCTGTACTTGCGGCTGCTGCTGTTCTTGCGGCTGCCGTTCTTGCGGCTGCTGCTGCTGCGGCTGCCCACTTATCTGCTGAGTTTCCGCCTGCGTGGATTGTGTACTACTTTGCGATAATGACATTTCAACATCGCTGCTCGTTAGTAGACTGGCTACCTCTACGACACTCATGGGCTTGGGCCTAGGTTGGTGGGGCTGGCCCGCTGATGCGGAGGTGCTGCTCCCAGCTTGGTCCCCGGACAACTCTGCTTCAGGCGTAATATTTTTTCCCAAAAAAAACACATGGGGTGGCACACCAGTCTTGGTAAGTGCCACTTCCTTTTTCTGTTCCTTCTTCTCACTGACAACTTTCTTGGTACTGGAGGCCATCTTCTTCAGATGTCAGCAGGACGCAGGTCCACAAGTTGCAGAGATGTCTTTGGTCACACGTGAATGTGACGTGGTGCGCAGCAGGACTTCTGTCTGGCAGTACAACGGGTGATGATGATGACACCTCCTCCTCTGTCTTTTTGTGCACCTAAAAGCAAAGAAGCCAGGAGAAGAACATCAGTGAAATGTTGCATTTGTTGTTGTGGTTCAATTACTACTAGTACGAACAAACAAATAAAATATATAGTGTAGCCATTTGGGAGACTTTGTCAACAAGGGCTTTCATGGTATACTGTGTACACTACACTCTCAGGAAGGATAGTAAAGAAGAAGAACAACAAAAATACAAATGTAATGGAAGTGGACCCTGTTTGGCATTACATTATTTGCTCATCACATCATTCAGGGAGCTGCTGCTGGCAAAGGGGATGGATGGAAGCAGTAAGCCAAGAGGAAAACCATGCAGGCCTATGTGGCAAAACCAGCACACTAATAACTCCCACCAAAAATGGCCACCAGTCACATGGACACTCACAAATCACAAGCAACAAGCAGGAGGCATGGAAAACAATTTACTGACAAAAGGCCTATAATAGCCATGCAAAGGATGCATGCTAAACCACACTGCTTTGCCAGTCTATTGCAATAAAATGCAAAAACGAAAATCCAAAGGACTAAACTAGGTCTGCAAGGTACACAACAACCACACACTATAAAGGCATTTATTTAACACACACCCAAACACAGAAATGCCCCCAAAAACACATTTTGCAATTCAATCCAATGCCATCCATGCCCTAAATGATGTATAAATTCATCAGAATACACAGAAACAGTTGTTTCATGAACCTGTGACTACCTCTCAGCCGACTGGATGAAAGGCCTGTTGGCAGACTAGGCCACAAGCTTGCAGGCCTATGGCAAAAGCACACTACCGGGCTTCAAAATGGCCACCAGCCACATGGCCAGGCCCACACAACTACAAGAAACAGAAGACAGACAATGCAGGCCTATTGCAAAAAGCACACTGCCTGTCTTCAAAATGGCTGCCAGCCTCACGGCCTGGCCCACAACAAGAAGCCTAGGTCACAAAGGAATACCATGCAGGCCTATATGGCAAAAGCAACACACTAATAACTCCCACCAGAAATGGCCACCAGCCACATGCACTCACAAATCACAAGGAACAAGCAGGAGGCCTGGAAAACAATGTACTGACAAAAGGCCTATAATAGCCAGGCAAAGGATGCATGCTAAACCACACTGCTTTGCCAGTTTGATGCAACAAAATGCAAAAACGAAAATCCACACAGCTAAACAAGGTCTGCAAGGTATACAACAACACACCACACACAACAAAGGCATTTATTTAACACACACGCAAAAACAGAATTACCCCCAAAAAACACATTTTGCAATTCAATCCAATGCCATCCATGCCCTAAATGATGTTTAAATTTAACAGAACACACACAAACAGTTGTTTCATGCACCTGTGACTACCTCTGAGCCTACTGGATGAAAGGCCTGTTGGCAGACTAGGCCACACAAGCTTGCAGGCCTATGGCAAAAGCACACTACCGGGCTTCAAAATGGCCACCAGCCACATGGCCAGGTCCACACAACTACAAGAAACTGAAGACAGACAATGCAGGCCTATTGCAAAGAGCACACTGCCTGTCTTCAAAATGGCCACCAGCGTTATGGCCAGGCCCACAACAAGAAGCCTAGGCCACAAAGGAATACCATGCAGGCCTATATGGCAAAAGCAGCACACTAATAACTCCCACCAGAAATGGCCACCAGCCACATGGACACTCACAAATCACAAGCAACCAGCAGGAGGCATGGAAGACAATTTACTGACAAAAGGCCTATAATAGCCAGTCAAAGGATGCATGCTAAACCACACTGCTTTTCCTTTTAATGCAACAAAATGCAAAAACGATAATCCACAGGGCTAAACAAGGTCTGCAAGGTACACAACACACCACACACAACAAAGGCATTTATTTAACACACACCCAAAAACAGAAATACCCCAAAAACACATTTTACAATTCAATCCAATGCCATCCATGCCCTAAATGAGGTTTGAAATAAATTCAACACACACCAAAGGAACAGTTGCTTCATCATGCACCCACCCATGACTAGCTCTGGGCCTACTGGCTACCCACAACAATAAAAAATAAATAATAATGATAAGTACCAAAATTGTAGTAGCAGCAACTGCAATGCCCCAATCAAACAAACAACAACACCAACTTACTTGTAAAATATCAAATTCAAAAGTCCTCAAATCCAATGATAATGATGCAGCAGACACAAAGAGTGAACCTTCCAGCTCAAAATCCAAAGGCAGAATGAACAGGAGATGGACAAAGCACTGGGAGGAGCCTGCTGGACAGGAACAGGAAGTTGGAGACTCTGTGACACTTCCTCTCTCTCCCCAAAAAAAGGACTCCTTGCACAAAAAAAGGACCGCCAAATGTCAATCTGAGGAGTTTTTTTCAACCAAATCATCATTTACACAAGGTTTTATGCTGCTCGAGATATTATTCTTCTCCAGATTGAAAATTTTGCGTGTTTGGGATCGCGAGCTTTACAACATTTCTGACGGATGTCGCATCCAAATGACGTGTTCGTGATCTCACGCTCTCTCTCGCGGTGGTGAATGACGTGTTCGCGATCTCATACTCTCGTGGTGTCTGATGGCGCGGCGAATGACGTGATTGTGATGGCAATCTCTTGCGGGATAGCGCGACCGTCTACCAACATCTCGTGGTGCACACGAACGGATCGGAAAATTTGTCGGCGAATGCAGGGATTCTGGGAAGTCAACCGCGCGCACGAGAACGCATTTTTAAGGCGCAAACATGAAAAAAGTCTCCGCTACGCCGCGGATCGCGGAAATTTTGACATTCCCGCGCTCCCCGCGGAATGGGAAAATGCCAAAATAACGCAAATTTGAAATTGGAATTTGACGCCCACCCTTACATTTTACCACTCCAAAGTCCAACACTTTCCTTACTGTTTCACTGACTGAGTTGGGAATAATACATTTTTCCCCTCCAGAGTTGAACACTTTCTCTACTATTGTGCTGTTTGGAGTGGGAAAAGTACATTTTTTCCCTTTGAAATCCAATGTTTTTCCTAATGTTGCACAGACTGGAGGGGGATTAGTAAATTTCAACCCTTTGAAGTCCAACACATTCCCTTCTTCTGCATAAACTAGAGTGCGAATAATATATTTAATATTCTTAGACTCCAATAGTTTTCATAATGTTGGTTAAAAGAGCTTATCACATGAATTGATTTATACTTTACAATATTTGTATTTATTTTTTTATTTATTTTAATGTTTATAGTATTTTTTGTAAATATGTATATGGGATTTTTTTTTAATAAACAGATTTTATTGTGTCAAGCGTCAAATACGATGCAGCGCTCTGTAACCCAGAAGCCTCCTCCTATAGTATAAAATGCAGAATAATTGCATTGACATCTAGAATATACAGTTTCAGAAAAAAATACAAACAATAGTACATAAACAATATAACTCCCCCTGTTGCACTATTTCAGCACTGCATCTTAAACGCCACTCCAACACCCATGTTACCACATGAAGATTATCACTGAATCGTTGGTCCCTCACTCCACAGTCCTGAAGAATCCTCCCGGGATGGAGGCATCCGCAGAATGAATTGGCTCAAGGAAAAGGACTCAATAGTCCGCCCAGCGCTTCTAGATCTTTCGATGTTTTTGCGGGCAGCCCCTAGCCTTAAATATTGGAATCTCCAACCCCATACATCAATCAAGGCCATTTTTCATGCTGACAAAGAAGGCGGGACCACTGCTCTCCATTTCCGTGCAATATCTATTTTAGCCAACGTGAGCCCCAACAACAATAAATGTCGTTTATAGATATTTCCCCCAATACCCTCCATTATATGTAACAGTACAAGCTTAGGCGATAAAGGGAGCTCTCACCCCAGCACCTCTGCAAGACAAGCCAAAACCCCCCACCAGAAGTTTGTGAGTGTTGTGCAACTCCAAATCGTATGGATTAGTGTTCCTTCTTCCTGTCCACATCGTAGGCACATCTGGGAAGACACCAGGCCCGCCCTCCACAGCCTAAGCCTGGTATAATACTCCCGGTGTAAGTGTTTAAATAAATTAGGCGGAACCACATCACGATCGCAGCCTCTCGCGGGGAGGCCAGTGCCTCCGTCCAATCATCCCCATCCAAGGGGCTAAGATCCCCCTCTCATGCCTCTCTAAGTTTATCTAAGGAGGTGGGGCTATTTGTCACCAGAGACTGATACATTTCGGAGATTTTATGATCTTGTAAATCTCCCATGAATACTTTGGCTTCAATGGAGCTGAATTCGGGAATGGCCTCCATTCCCACAATGCTGGGAGAGATGGCATGTCGAAATTGGAGGTATTTATAAAATTGGGTTTTCAGCATTTGATATTCCTGCTGGAGATCTTGGAATTACTTCAGGACTGTACCACGCATCACATCCCCTAGGGTGGAGATACCTATAGTGTCCCAACTTCGAAATCCAGATAAGAGAGCTAATTGTGGCAGTCGACCATTAATCCACAGTGGAGTCTCCCTCATCAACTTGCCCCACCACCCCATTTTACGAAGAGCCTGCTTCCACACCTGGAATACCACTCTTGTGGCCGACGGTAGAGAATTACGCAGGGAAACTGAATACAGAATAGTACGCAGAGTGGAGTCTCCCATGCATCTTCTTTCCAGCCCTTATGCTGGGTCCGACCTGTCCCCATACCACCATTCATTCAATATCAACAGGTGCGAGGCCATATAGTAGGATTGGACATCCGATGTGGCCAACTCCCCGACACAGTATCGACTAAAAGCAGGCCTGCAACGCCACTCTGGACGCCCTTCCCGTGTTTTGGGGATTTTTTACTTTTTCTTATTCACTTTTTTGTATTTTTGTATGATTGACTGACCATGTCATGAGTGATGTAATATGTGACGTCATCAGCAGTGCATTGCGGGAGCGCAAGTTATAGTTAGCTGAACTAACTATAACGGGGAATTTCAATGGTTTTGTACGAGTGAAAAGTCCAGCTAACTATAACGCCCCTGAAACCTATGGTTTTTTCAGTGAATTTCTAAGGTTTTTTAAATGCTAATTCCTGACTATAACGTGCCTGAAACCTATGGTTTTTTCAGTGAATTTCAAAGGTTTTTTAAATGCTAATTTCTAACTATGCCTACAGAGATAGGACATGTGAAGAAAGAAGAAATAACGCACAGAAAGAAAAAAAAAGAAATGCAGAAAGAAGCAACAGAAGTCCTCAAAGACGAAGAAAAGTGCAGGAAGAAGGATAACATGCAGAAAGAACAAACAGAAGAGCAGAAAGAAGCCTTGTTGCAAAATCATCCTGTACCCTCAACTTTTTCAGACGGATACTGGTGGTAACTGAGTCTGACTAACCAGTCCTAGAGCCAGTGCTATGTTAAAAGACACTCAGAATACAGTGAAAACACCTACATACACTAGGGAACACTATGCGTTGGGGTCCCCCTGTGACCAGCATGACCTCCTCTGTAAGCCCCTAGTATATAATAGGACAGGGGATTAAAACTACCTCTTAAAATGCGCCACAGGGTGTGTTTGCACACGTCACTTCAGGCGCCATCCCCTCACTTCCCCACTGTGTAAACACGCCCTGTGGCCGTTTTAAGTTGGGAGATTAAGTCCCCTTGAATCCTGAGGGACCCTAGGGTCCAAATAGACCACTAGGTACCTCCAGTAAGCGCCACAGAGCTGCGTTGCAGAGAGATGTAAAAAGGGGCACGGCCTAGACCACCTCTCTGCAACGCGGCGCAGTGGCGCTTACTGGAAGCACCTGGTGGGCTAGTTAGCCCCCAGGGTCCCTCAGGATTGATGGGGAATTATTTCCCCAACTTAAAACGCGCCACAGGGCTTGTTTGCAAACGTTAACTCAGGCCCCGTCCCCTCCCTTCACCACTATGTAAACATGCCCTGTGGCCGTTTTTAGTTGGGAGATTAAGTTCATTTGAATCCTGAGGGTCCCTAGGGTCCAACTAGCCCACTAGGTACCTCCAGTAAGCGCCAAAGAGCTGCGTTGCAGAGAGGTGTAAAAAGTGGCACGGCCTGGATCACCTCTCTGCAACGCAGCTCAGTGGCGCTTACTGGAAGCACCTGGTGGGCTAGTTAGCCCCCATGGGCCCTCAGGATTGAAGGGGAATTATTTTCCCTACTTAAAACGCGCCATAGGGCGTGTTTGCACACGTCACCTCAGGCCCCGTCACCTCCCTTCCCCACTGTGTAAACACACCCTGTGGCCGTTTTTTTAAGTTGGGAGATTAAGTCCCCTTGAATCCTGAGGATCCCTAGTGGCAAAATAGCCCACTAGGTACGTCCAGTAAGCGCCATTGCAGAGAGGTGTAAAAAGGGGCTCGGCCTGCACCACCTCTCTGCAACGCAGAGCAGTGGCGCTTACTGGAAGCACCTGGTGGGCTAGTTGGCCCCCAGGGTCCCCCAGGGTCCCTCAGGATTGAAAGGGAATTATTTCCCCAACTTTAAACGCGCCACAGGGTGTGTTTGCACACGTCACCTCAGGCCCCGTCCCCTCCCTTCACCACTGTGTTAACGCGCCCTGTGGCCGTTCTAAGTTGAGAGATTAAGTCCCCTTGAATCCTAAGGGTCCCTAGGGTCAAACTAGCCCTCTAGGTACCTCCAGTAAGCACCACAGAGCTGCGTTGCATAGAGGTGTAAAAAGGGGCGTGGCCTCAGAACACCTGTCTGCAACGTAGCTCCCTGGCGCATAGTGGAGGTACCTGTTGGGCTAGTTGGCCCTCAGGGACCCTCAGTATTGAAGGGGAATTAATTCCCCAACTTACAACTGGCCAGGGGGCACGTTTGCAGAGTGCTGTAAGGAGGGGGCGTGGCCTCCGGCGCGATGCCGGTCTTTTATTTATTTTATTTTTTTAAGAAGGAGGGCTGTGTGGCCCCCCTTCTTTTTCTAATTTACTGGCCCTGGGGACACCATCCTCCAGGGCCTGCACCCTAATTTTTTTTGTTGAAAAAAATTAATTTGGCCCTCCCAGGGCCTTAATCGGCCCCGGGTACCCCAACACCCGGGTCATGGCCTTTTTTTTTTTTAATTCTTTAGGAGGGGGCTGCGTTGCCCCCTTCCTCAGGCCACTTATGGCCCCGGGGACCCCATCCCCCGGGGCCGGCCTTTGTTTTTTATTATTATTTTTTTAAATATATTTATAGAAACACCTAGGACATGCTGGACAAACCGTATGTACCTATCACCATGACGATTTGCGTGATATTCATTAAAATGCGACTATGCTCCCCGGTTTCCCCCTGCTCGGAGGAAGATTCCCATGCCCTGCTTCGGGACATCGCACTGCCCTCCCTTACGGTGGAGGACAGGGATTTGCTGGACGCTCCTCCCACCTCGGATGAAATTGCCTTGGCTATTCGCTCGGTTGCGTCCGGCAAGGCCATGGGCCCCAATGGTATCCCCATCGAACTATACAAGCTACGCCCGGATGTATTGGCTCCCCACCTGCGCGCGATGTTCCTGGCGGCACACTCGCAGGGTTCCCTCCCGCCGGACCAGCGTCTGGCCACAATCGTGGTGATCCACAAGGAGGGGAAGCCCCGTGAACGGGTCGCATCCTATAGGCCGATCTCGCTCTTGAACGCGGAGCCCAAAATCCTCGCCAAGGTGTTGGCTAACCGGTTGGTTGGCGTGGTGGGCGATTTGGTCCACCAAGACCAATCTGGCTTTATACCACACCGCAACACGGCACTCAATCTGCGGCGCTTGCACGGTGTGCTCGTGCGTGTCCCATTTGTGCGGGAGCCGGCCATCTTGGCGTCCTTGGACGCCACCATGGCGTTTGACACGCTTGAGTGGCCATACATCTGGACGATGCTGGCGAAATTTGGATTTGGACCGGGCTTTATTAGCTGGGTCAAATTGTTGTACTCGGGCCCCTTGGCGCAGGTGGTGGTGAATGGGCGAGTCTCGGCCCCATTCGCGCTGGGGCGGGGCACGCGACAGGGTTGCCCCTTGTCACCTCTCCTGTTTGCACTGGCCCTGGAGCCCCTGGCGGAGTGGCTGCGGTGGCACCCTTCCATCCGTGGTCTCCGCTGGACCCCCGAGCATGAGGACCGTGTGTCCCTCTATGCTGATGATATCCTCCTGTATCTCGCCTCCCCGCGTAAATCACTGATAGTCCTGGTTGATGTTTTGCGCTCCTTCGGTCGCAACTCAGGCCTTGTCATCAACTGGGCGAAATCCTGTGTATATGTGCTTTCCGGGGAGGCTCCGGTCCTACCACGGGACTGTCCGATCCAGATTGCCTCCCAGGGGTTTCGGTACCTGGGTATATATATCACCCTTGACCCGGAGGCCCGCTATGAGCGGAATTTGCTACCCCCACTCCAGTGCTTGAAGGAGGACGTGGTGCGCTGGCGGCGTCTGCCACTTTCGCCGCTCGGCCGAGCGGCCTTGTTTAAAATGATGTCCTTGCCGCGCTTCCTCTACGCCCTCCAGAATACTATGGACTTGGTTCCGGCACGCTACTTCCGTGAGGTGGAGGGCCTCCAGCGGCGCCTGTTCTGGGACGGGAGGCCGCGCATTGCTCTGGCTAAATTGACGCTCCCGTGGTACGATGGGGGGGTCGCCCTCCCGGACATTAAACGGTATTACTGGGCCACCCAGCTGGCTGCAATTAATCATGGCCTTTACGGGCCCGCCTTGAACCCGGCGTTTGAGATGGACAAGATGCTCCTGCCTGGTGGCGACTACAATCGAGCGCTTTACTCTGCCGCGCCCGACCCCCGTCTGACGGGACCGACGCGTGTCATGGTGCGTGTCTGGCACGCGGCTAATGCAGCTATGGGGTGGAAGGACCGTTTGACCCGGGCGTCACCGCTATATGCGTCTGAGAGGTTGGGCTCCCTGTGGACATCGAAGGGCTTTGAGAAGTGGGACACGATCGGAATTAGCACTGTGGGAGATCTCTGGACGAGGGGGGGATTCAAGACTTTTGCGACGCTGCAGACGGAGTTTCAACTGCAGGGCAGTGAGTACTTTCGGTACCTACAAGTCCGCCATGCGCTGGGCTCCGTCTTCCCGGATGTCGCGTCCATTCCGGAGTCTTCCCCCCTGGAGGACAGAGTGCTGGATGGCCATGTCCCAGACAGCACGATCTCCCTCATATATAAAAAACTGATCAACGACAGATCGTGCCTGCTGACTAGTCTCCGCGAGGCCTGGGTTGCCGACGGGCTAGAGCTGGACGACGAGGATTGGATTTCCGCGGTGGCCTCTCCAAAAGAGGTGGCCATCCCGGCTCGCCTTCGTTTCGTCCAGCTTAAGATCCTTCACCGGTTTTACGTGACGGAGCCAAGGCTTCTACGTATGGGCTTTGCTGGTGACGGAATGTGTAAGCGTGGCTGTGGCGCGTTGGCAACTTTCATGCATATACTGTGGGAGTGCCCAAAGGTGGAGCGATTCTGGCGTGGTGTGCATGAGGTCCTGCGTGTGGTTACGAGTGTCGCACTGTTGCCTGAAGCGAGGAGATGCTTGCTGAATGTGTGGGAACCAAATGATTATTCGGTCCCGCAGACGCGGTGGGTGACTCTGGGATACATGATAGCTAAGCGTGACATTGCTCAATTGTGGGGATCCCAGAGGCCCCCTGCGGTGTTGGCCTGGAAAGAACATATGGATTGGTGTATGTTTCGTGAAAGGGTGGTGTATGTGGCGAGGGGTAAGCCTGGGGCGTGGGTGAAAATCTGGGGCCCCTGGAACGCCTACCGCGGGGGTATTTGTGAGCCGCCACTGCTACCGGCTGCCTCGCCTGCTCCGTCTCCCTAGATGGCCCCCCTCCCTAGGCCTTGGGCATGCGGTCCCCCAGTCCCTGATCTATTCCCATTCCCCTCTCCAGAGTTCTGCTGCTGGTTGGGATCCCCCACTTATGGTGCACGTGCTGTCACTTTGGATCGCGGGTTGCCTTGCGGGTGTGGTTTTTTGTGTTGTTCTGTTTTGATAAAAGGGAACCGTACTGTGGGCATGGAGCTATGCGGCCTGCAACATTGATTTCTCCTGTTTTGCTAATCTGTACTGCCAAGAGACTCTTACCGTATGTATGCAATATGCTTTTGTCACTCTAGCGGCCGGCCGAGTGGTTGTAGGCCCATACCTGTAACTTTTTCAAACTGCAATAAACGGTTTCAAAAAAAAAAAAAAAAAATGCGACTATGCATAGAACGAATCCACATGGAATGTATTTACACCGCTAGTGAAGCTCTGACGTGTCTGGCGCCCTACCGTGCCTAATCCCGGCGCCCCCGCTGGTGGGTACTCTCCAAGTAGACACCCTTGTCGTTTATTTATACAAACATGGGTAGCTATTGACGGGCACATTTAATATACACGCACACCAAGCCATTCAAAGGGGATTCGACAAAAATTCGACCAAACTATGCAAGAAACCCCCCTCACGGTTAATAAAACACACATCCACCACCGGATATGTAATACTTTTTATTTTACTCTCTGGAAAGGAGACGAACCTCACTTGAGAGTCACAGCGTGCTCCTGGCTGAGCCCAATGCTGTGTTACACCCACCAGTGCCCGCCGAGTGCCTCACACCTCTGTGTTGTATTCCACCAGCTAGTGCGTATGCTATGACACTCTCTAGCCCATGTGCACCACCCCGTGAATATGTCATGCCACACTTGCCTTCGCACGGGTTATATTGCCCCATCTAACGTGCCTTCCTCGATGCCTATGTTATAACACACAGCGCTATGCCATACGTATTACAATCTGGGATCCATATCTTTGTCACAGTGCATATGCAACGTTACACTCCCCAGCACATATTTTATATTACAACTTTAGAGACTAGTTAGGTTACACAACACTGCCCTGTGCATATTACACTCCAAGGCGCATATCGCATAGCACATGCTAGTGCCTGTGCTATCTCGCGCTCTCCAATGAATCTGTCATTGCGCACAATGTATTGCATATTATATTTCACGCCCCGGTTCATCTTATATCACACTTTTTGGTGCATAGTTTATACCATATACTATATCTAGTTTTCATTTTCAATTGTGCTCTCAGGACTATGTTCTATATAACACTGCGTCCACCTACCCTTTTCACGGGCATTACATTTTGCGATGGGGGGTGGAGGGTCAGGGGGTGTTTCTGCCAAGTGAGCCCGTAGTCACAGTCACAATCGTCCTCTTCTTCCTGAATAAAAGTGAGATTATGCTACATACTTGTTCATATTTTAAGTAGTTCGCACAGACACACATTTTAAAAACAATAAAGTTCCTAATACCCACCTTCTCTGAACAGTTAGCTTGCTGCCCCATCCACCTCCTCCCTATCCTCTGTTGTCTGAATCCATGGACTAGCCTCCTCCCTCCTGCCATGCATGGGCTGATGTGCTGCCACTGCCCTCAATTTAGCATGATGTACCAGTCCACTCCTCCTGCCCTCCATTGCCTAATTCTATGGCCCATCATTGACCTCCTGCTTAGTCTCTGTGCTTAGCTTGCTGCCCCTATTCTCCTTCCCCTGCCCTCTGATGTCTTTGTGCATGCCCCTGCTCCATCCTTTTTGCCCACCATGTTCCATGGACCTGCCACTCCTATCTACTCTGAGTGTTCTGTTGAGCTGCCACTCCCCTCCCACCTGCCTAGCATTGTCAGATGACTGTAACCTGCCCCTGCCACCTCCACCCTGCCTGTCCACATTCCATGCCCCTATCCCCTTCCTCCTGTCCTCCATGGTCCATTTTACTGCCACACCCTTCTGCCCTCCCTGGTCTGTTGTGCTGCAACTGCTCCTCCTGCCTGCCCCGCGCGGTCGGTTGTGAGGCCCCTTCCTCTGAACTCTCTTGTCTGTGCCCAGGTCCTGACCCTCCCTTCTATCCTCCATGGTCCTTTGTGCATGCCCCTGCACCCTCCTTCTTGCCCATAAATAGCCATTGTGCTGCCACTAACCCTCCTGCTTGCCATGCATGGTCTTCTGTGCTGCCATGGCCCCTCCCATCTTCCCTGTGTGGTCAGCTAGCTGCCCCTGACCCCCTCCCACCTTCCCTCCATGGTCTGTGTGTATGCCATCATAGTCTCATAGTTGCTCTCCATGGTGTGTCTTGTTTCTAGTGCCCAAACTGCCTGACCTCCATGGTCATCTTGCTGCTCCTGCCCTGCCCCCTTACCCCCAGCCCTCTGTTTCCATGTGCAGACCCCTATTCCCTCCCTCCTGGCTTGTCTGTTCCATTGTAATGCCCCTGATCCGTCCCTCCTGCCCTTTACGGTCTGTTATGCTGCAGCTTCCTCTCCTGTCTGTCCATTATGGTCAGCTAGCTACCATTGCCTCTCTGTTCTCTCTTGTCCATGTGCATGGTCCTGTCCCCTCCCTATTGCTTTCTATGGATTGTTGTGCTGCACTCCCGTCCTGCATGTATTGTGTGGTGTATTGTGCTGCTGCAAACCCTGATGCCTGCCCTGTAGGGTCAGTTTGGTGCACCTCTCCATGTCCCTCCTGTCCTCTGTTATCCGAGTCCATGTCCCTACCCCAATTCCTCCTGCCTACCATGATCCAATGTACCATACTTGCGAACATTTTGAACTTGGTAAGAGGGGGATTTTGAAAAAAAAACTTGGGTATTGATTTTCCCCTTTGAGTTACATTGAAAAAGAGGAGATTGTAGACAGGAGACAGATCAAATAAAGCCCATTTGAGCTTAAAAACATTGGACGTTTCCTGGCCGAAACGGGTCTGTTGGCATGTATGGTTGTACTACCACTGCCTCTTCCTTCTGCCCACAATGGTCTATTATATTGCCACAGCCTCTCTTGCCAGTCCTGTATTGTTGGTTTGTTGCCCCTGCCCCCCTTTCCACTGCCCTCCATAGTCTTTTGTGCTGCCACTTCCCTTCCTGCCTGCCCAGTGTGGTCAAATTGTTGCATCTGCACTCTCCTACCTGCCTTAAATTTTCAGAGTCCATGCCCCTGGCCTCTGCCTCTCAACAGTATCCCAATGAACAACTAGATTCCTAACATTCTATATTTATTACAAAAGTGTGGAACGCCTGATGTAATCAAAACTGTAATACCTAGAGTATTTCCTTTAGAAATTACATATATGAGAGGGTCTTATTTGCATCAAAATTATGGTTAGTGCTCTAAAAAACTAAAATGACGACATATTTTCTGAGTTTTCAAATAGCGACAAAGAACTTTTAAATTATTTGTAATCTTTATGTTTTTTTATCCAGTTGACCACTTGATTAAATGTTGCACCTAGGGGAGAGGATGTGGTGTTACTTCCAGAGCTGCAGACTTTGCAACTGGGGAACCAGGTTGGAGTTTCTGCTTCAGCTCAACATTCTGTGATTCTGGTCAAATCACTTAATCTCCCCATGTCTACAACCAAAATGAATTTGATCTTGTGTGATGTAACCAATGCTCATGTAAAGCACTGCAATACCTGACAAGTCTGCACTATATAAATCTGCAAATACACAAAAAATAAGTGTTTTGCACGCTTCTGTCAT
The DNA here is from genome assembly GCF_964204655.1 of Triturus cristatus. Taxonomy (NCBI): domain Eukaryota; kingdom Metazoa; phylum Chordata; class Amphibia; order Caudata; family Salamandridae; genus Triturus; species Triturus cristatus. The sequence continues at coordinate 500,810,303 of NC_140581.1, forward strand.
TGGGCTACATGTGGGCTACATTTGGGCTACATTTGGGCTCTTTTGTCTCTGGTGGCCATCTTGGGAGATTTATTTGTTATGAAGTTTCCTAATTTCCTCATTTACTGCAGTCTCCTCAGTGGGAATACTTTCAGTTTTTTATTTTGGTTCCATCAAGAAGGCATTCAGATGTGTCACACATTTGCCATACATTCTGAATGTTAGCACTCTAGTTGCTTATTAGATCACTGTAGTAAAGCTACTGCTCACCAGGGAAGTCTGCTGCTGGTATTGAAAGTGCATGTTTCAGTCTGCATGTCAGAATTTTTTAATGAAATAGAAGAGGATTTGAGAAGTCACTCAAAATGTGCCCTAATTTTTCTTTCTGCAGCACTAATCATACTTTCTATGGCAAAATGAACCCCCTCATTGTGTTCCTTTTTAACTTAAATGTTTTAAGTGTTACCAGTTTATTCCAATCAAGATGGCTTCAGGTGTGTCATACTTTTGTCATAAGTAAGACAGTAAGCGCTCTAGTTGTTCTTAAGAACACTCTGGGACATTCTGTCATTGGGCTATACTTGGGCTACATCTGGGTGATATTTGGGCTACATTTGGGCTCTTTTGTCTCTGGTGGCCTTCTTGGGAGATTTATTTGTTATGAAGGTTCCTAATTTCCTCATTTACTGCAGTCTCCTCAGTGGGAATACTTTCAGTTTTTTATTTTGGTTCCATCAAGAAGGCATTCAGATGTGTCACACATTTGCCATAAATTCTGAATGTTAGCACTCTAGTTGCTCATTAGATCACTGTAGTAAAACTACTACTCACCAGGGAGGTCTGCTCTTGGTATTCAAAGTGCATGTTTCAGTCTGCATGTCAGAATTTTTTTTATGAAATAGAAGAGGATTTGAGAAGTCAAAATGTGCCCTCATTTTTCTTTCTGCAGAACCAATCATAATTTCTATGGCAAAATGCACCCCCTCATTTTGTTCCTTTGTAAATTAAATGTTTTAAGTGTTACCACTTTATTCCAATCAAGATGGCTTCAGGTGTGCCATACTTTTGTCATAAGTAAGACTAGTAGCGCTCTAGTTGTTCGTTAGAACACTCTGGGACATTCTGTCATTGGGCTATACTTGGGCTACATCTGGGTGATATTTGGGCTACATTTGGGCTCTTTTGTCTCTGGTGGCCATTTTGGGAGACTTATTAGTTATGATGTTTCCTAATTTCCTCATTTACTACAGTCTCCTCAGTAGGAAATACTTTCAGTTTTTTACTTTGATTCCATCAAGAAGGCATTCAGATGTGTCACACATTTGCCATAAATTCAGAATGTTAGCAATCTAGTTGCTTATTAGATCACAATAGTAAAGCTACTGCTCACCAGGGAAGTCTGCTGCTGGTATTGAAAGTGCATGTTTCAGTCTGCATGTCAGAATTTTTTAATGAAATAGAAAAGGATTTGAGAAGTCACTCAAAATGTGCACTAATTTTTCTTTCTGCAGCACTAATCATACTTTCTATGGCAAAATGAACCCCCTCATTTTGTTCCTTTTTAAATTAAATGTTTTAAGAGTTAGCACTTTATTCCAACCAAGATGGCTTCAGGTGTGCCATACGTTTGTCATAAGTAGGACTGTTAGCGCTCTAGTTGTTCTTTAGAACACTCTGGGAAGGTGCAGTAGAACACAAAGGAATCAACTGACAGTCTCTGCCCTTGTTGGATGTACATGTTTTACTGAGAATGTCAGACTTCATTCTCACATGACTGAGAAAGATAATGTGAATTTACAGAAAATATGCTCTCAGTTTAGCTTATAGATCACCTTCCAAACCTCTGTGGGAAAAGCATGAGAAAATAGTTCTCTCAAACATGACTTATGATATCACAGCACAAGGCTTTTTCACATGGTAAAATCACCTTAGAACACACCACAGTTCCTAAAATGAGTATGGTACCATCAACAAATGAGTTATAATGTAACTAAAGTCTTAAAACCTTCTATTAACTGCAATGTTTTTTAATGAGGTGCTATCATGTATATCGGTCCCAAGATGGCTGCCAACTCTTCTTGGATGAAGTGCTGACAGCCAATCAGATCTCACGATGAGATGTGTGGTTAGGCTCCGCCCAGATATATATGTGATTTTACTTTTGATTTTCTCAGGAACTATTGAACGGATTTACACCATTTAAGCAAAAGGCACGAGTCTGAATTGAGGACTACCTCTTTGCCAAATTTGGTGTAATTCCGTTCAGCACTTCGGGCTGTAGCTGCGTCAACAGGTCCGATGGGAAAATGCATGGAGAAAACGCGTTTTGGGACCCCCCTTTTTTCTCGGCCCCCGCTTGATGAATCACCGTGAAATTTGCAGGATAGGAGCGGACCGGAGCTGGCCAAAAGTTTGGAAAATTTGGCGAAGATTCATCAATCGACGCCAACGTTATTCCAAATAGAATGTTGTGGATTTCCTATGGAAAATAGGTCCTAACTATAACTACCTACTGGTGACTGCCAGTAGGTAATATTTATTGTGTTATATATTAAAAATATTTATTTTACATTGTAGTAATTTTAATAATATTTCAAATGTATTAGTATGACTAATATATAGATACATATATCCAAATAGATATATATAGATATAGAATTTCATATTGATCAATGTAAAAATGAAAAATATATATTTTTATTAAATGTATATAATGTATATTCATAGCAGTGCATTTAAAATATAAAACATACATAATGTAAAATAAATATTGGTATTAATGATGTTACACTATATGTATCTATATATATATCTCTCTCTCTCTCCCTCTCTCTCTCTCTCTCTCTCTCTCTCTCTCTCTATATATATATATATATATATATATATATATATATATATATATATATATATATATATATGAAATATGTTTCCCAATCTGATATGATTAAGATTATATATATATATATATATACACACACACACACACACACACAATCACCACATATATGTGTGTATATATATTCACTGAAAAAACCATAGGTTTCACACATGTTATAGTTAGCTGGACATTTCGCTCGTAAAAAACCATTGAAATTCCCCCATTATAGTTAGTGCAGGCAACTATAACTCACGCGACCTCAATCCTCTGCTGATGCTAATACTGTATTTAGACACTTATTTCCCATGTCTTCTTCCATTAAATTTTAGCTATACATATATTGCAAATATTTTTTTTTCATAAAGACACATATGTCATCAGCAGAGGATTGCGGTCGCGTGAGTTATAGTTGCCTGCACTAACTATAACGGGGGAATTTCAATGTTTTTTTACGAGTGAAATGTCCAGCTAATTATAACATGTGTGAAACCTATGGTTTTTTCAGTGAATTTGCAAGGTTTTTTAAATGCTAATTCCTAACTATAACGTGTGTGAAACCTATGGTTTTTTCAGTGAATTTGTACGGTTTTTTAAATGCTAAGTTACTTTACGCCGTTCGTGGCGTGCGCGCCCACTTTACGCAGTTAGTGCCGTGCACGCACGGTGGGCACGGGGTGCGCTACGCGCACCGCGTGCCCACGTTACGCTGGATGGGCCATGTACGCACGATGCGCTTCGCGCACCGTCCGCACACGGAGGACATATTATGCGCTTCGTTGAGAAAGGTTAACTATTATATGTTCTATGAAACCAAGGCTAGGTGGTTAGGAGCTGTCTAGCCTGCCCCTTTTCTTGTTATCCAACTTTGGTTTTCCTCCCCCCTCAGAGTGCGAGAGAGAAAACGGCGGCCGACACTTCCTGGTTTCGACCGATTCGAATGTTTACTAAGATCTAACAGCCAATCAGAATCGCGCTCGCGCACGGCACCGTACGCGTACGGTAAGCTTACCGTAAGCGCACGGTAAGCGCACGGTAAGCTGCCACAGATATATATATTGATTTAAATGCTATTTTCTCAGGAACTACTGAACAGATTTACACAAGACCTACAAAAGGCACTTCCTTGACCTGCAGACTACCTCTCTGCCAAATTTCAAGTAACTCTGTTCAGCCGTTCGGGCTGTAGCTGTGTCTAAAGGTCCTATGGAAAAATGCATGGGGAAAACGTGTTTTGGGACCCCCCTTTTTTCTCAGCCCCCGCTTGACGAATCCCCCCGAGACTTTCAGGGTAGGAGCGTAGCGCCCCATTAGTTTTGAAAATTTCGCGAGGATTCGTCGACCGGCGCCAAAGTTATTTCAAATAGAATGTTGCGGATTTCCTATGGAAACAGGGTCCTAACTATAACTACCTACTGGCGACTGCCAGTAGGTAATATAGATATATAGATATATATATATCTCTATATATATATATAAGATATATATATATATATAATATAAATATATCCAAAAACAGTGTCCGTTGCTTGAAGACGCACTCGAAAACAAAGCAGGACCTCAACCATTGGTGCCAGCCCGTGAACAAGGAGTAAAGTGTCTCCGAAACGCGTAGGGCGTCTGAAGAAAGGCACGAGGGAATGCCTGTTTTGCCTGAATAAAGGACTCTATTACAATGGATGGGGTCCTGCTTTGTTTTCGAGTGCGTCTTCAAGCAACGGACACTGTTTTTGGATAACTCCACACGGCCGGTCCTGGCCGTGAAGATTGCACCGCCATAGGAATATGTTGGGCTGCAGCAAGCTATTGAAATTACGCAACTTGCAGGAAAACGAAGTTTTTGTGCCATTGAAAATCAGACTTTCCTCTTGTGACCCACTGGAGGGTTAAATAATTGCACAATGTTTTTAATGTGTTGTAGACAGAACCCACCGAAGGGGATTAATTAATGAGGAAGGAATACAAGTCCCAGAATGCTCGTAGTGAATGCAACCGGACAGCAGGTCCACCAGGGGCGTGATTTAACAATTAAATACGGGGATTTGAACTTCCTCATAGAACTGCCTCAACCATTGGTGCCAGCCCGGGAACAAGGAGTAAAGTGGCTCTGAAACGCGAAGGGTGTCTGAAGAAAGACACGAGGGAATGCCTGTTTTGCCTGAATAAAGGACTCTATTACAATGGATGGGGTCCTGCTTTGTTTTCGAGTGCATCTTCAAGCAACAGACACTGTTTTTGGATAACTCCACACGGCCGGTCCTGGCCGTCAAGATTGCACCGCCATAGGAATATGTTGGGCTGCAGCGAGATATTGAAATCACGCAACTTGCAGGAAAACGAAGTTTTTGTGCCATTGAAAATCAGACTTTTCTCTTGTGACCCACTGGAGGGTTAAATAATTGCACAATGTTTTTAATGTGTTGTAGACAGAACCCACCGAAGGGGATTAATTAATGAGGAAGGAATACAAGGCCCAGAATGCTCGTAGTGAATGCACCTGAGCAGGCCCACCAGGGGGCGTGATTTAACAATTAAATACAGGGATTTGAACTTCCTCATAGAACTGCCTCAACCATTGGTACCAGCCCGTGAACAAGGAGTAAAGTGGCTCCGAAACGCGTAGGGCGTCTGAAGAAAGACACGAGGGAATGCCTGTTTTGCCTGAATAAAGGACTCTATTACAATGGATGGGGTCCTGCTTTGTTTTCGAGTGCGTCTTCAAGCAACGGACACTGTTTTTCGATAATATAAATATATATACATACATATACACACACATATATGTGGTGTTTGTGTGTTTATATAAGTGAATATTTAAAAATTGTATTAGATTTTAGTGGAATAGATTTAATTTACATTATATTAAAAGTTTATATTAAAATATTTAACATTTACTACTTTAAACTTTATATTAAAAATAAATCAATATTTATGTCTATTTTAGAACTTTAGTGTCAATGATATTTTTCGCAATATTTTTATACTTACCATTATAAGTATAGGATTACAATATTGTGGTAAATTATATTTTGAACACAATATTTTTGTAAACTATATTGTTTTTCACAATATTGGGGCCGATTCCGATCCGGATCGGAAAGCACTCCGACCGAGTCGTATCCGGAGTGTTTTCTGACCGAGCCGGACCCCTACAGTCCGACCGAGCGAGTACGATGCGCACATATGCTGTCGGACTCGGTTCGGTCGGACTCCCATAGAAGTCAATGGGAGCCGGTCGTACGACGCGTACATGGGCTCCCATTGACTGAATGGGTACGTCTCGAACAAGTGCGCCCCCTACAGTGGGTACGCGTCGGTGCCATCCGCACCGTACATGCCTGTGTTGGGGAAACCCATAGGTCTCCCCCTGTGTCTGAGTCGTAGGGCTGCGGGTGTTAGGGGGTCCGACGTGGACCCCCGAAGTCCGACTCCAGGAGCTTTTGCGAGCCGGGTACTCCGCCCGCACAGGCTGTCAAACGCGTGCATCGTTCTGGCTCGGTTGTAAATCGCATCCATTGCACGCCACGGTTAGCTTCCGACCGACACGTATGGAGTGGTTCAGACCCGGAAACGACTCGTCGGTGAATTTCATGTAGCTTACATCGTACTTGCTCCCTCGTACAGCTGTACAAGTCGGCCAGAAAACACACGTACGGCTCGTAGTTTTTCCGGTCGGATCGCGTTCGGTGCCCTTCCGACCCGGATCGGAATCGGCCCCATTGTGTCTCACCAGTGAGTCTTGTCTGATTCAAGCTGACAGAGGTTCGAGTATATTCCATTCCGTCACTGGGTGGCTATTTAGAAATCTTTTCCTTTATGTAAAGTGGGGGCCAAGCCAATTCTGTTTAACACTGCGAACATCTAGTTCCATTCCAGTGTGTCCATCGATATTGTGGGGTCTAATGACATTACCACTCCTTTTTCCCATACTTTAGAACTCATCATGATCTGGGGCGGAAAGCCTACGCCCGACAGTTGGAATCTCCTCGACCACGTCGGAACCCTTCCGACCAACTCGGTCGGTTTACAGTCCAACTGCCCGATTACAATGTTCGCGGTTGGAACGCAAACTGCACGGTCATTTCAACTCGTTCTGACCGAGTCGCGGAGTATACGTGTCCATCCATTTCCGCCATTGGGATTACGATGTCGATTTCCAACAGCCTTTCTGTGTCGGCTTGTTCGATACGGAAAGGCTGTGGGAAAGGGACTTTGGGGGCCCCTTGCAGGGCCCCCTAGCCCCGCAGCCTAACGTCTATGGCCGAGGGGGTACCTAAGGGACCCCCCTGTAAAATCCGGCACTGTGTGGCAGACACCCTGGGGTGCCTGTGACAGGGTGCAGGGTTTTCCGCACACACCCCATTTCCCTATAGGAGCCTGTGTTATGGCCGGTTGTTGGGCAAAACACGAGCTCCCATAGGGAAGAATAAGACTCCGACCGAACAGCGTTTGGTCGCATCGTAATCTGGTGGTCAGAACCGTCAACCGCATGTCAGAGTCTGAGACGGCGTTGCTCAGAGGCAATTCTGCCCGACATATGTAGTGCTAGAGGCACTCTTGTGGTCTGACACCTTGTGATGACCTTTGACTACCATTATTTTGATTGCCTGAATGTACGACGTCCTGCATATGGCTTGCTTCTCTTAAAAGTTTATTTCTTGTAATCATGCAGTCTTTCAGTGGGAGATGTCACGGAGTAGAACAGCCTTGCCAAGAACAGAACGTGTGGGATGTGCATTTGAAAGCATGAGAGAGAGAGAGTGAGCGATTGAATGTACTTTTCGGTCTCGAAGTGCAGTGTTGTGAGCAGTGGTGCACAAATGTGCACTGTGTTGTACATTGAGAAATTAAGTATGTGATGCTATAAGCAGTGGTGCACAAATGTGCACTGTGTTGTACATTGAGAGATGAAGTATGTGATGCTATAAGCAGTCGTGCTCAAATGTGCTCTGTGTTGTACATTGCGAGATGAAGTATGTGTTGCTATAAGCAGTGGTGCACAAATGTGCATTGTGTTGTACATTGGAAGTATTATGAAGTTTTTACTATTGGCTTTGACATGGCCTCATGTCATCCTGAATTCTGACTCTGCCTGGCTTGAGCTTTATCTGCGCGTACAGCAACGCTGGCAAGTTGTTTGTGTTAATAACGTTCAAGGATTGTTTTTGTGAGAGATTGTTTAATGTACCCTGGAAGGCTTTCGTGAGCTTCGTCAAGATAAAGGCTGGAACAAGCGAAATTGTAGAGGGAACGTGTGAACTCCTTCCTGCCATGGAATGCTTTCTTGGAAACTGGTCAGTCCTGGTAAAGTTCCTCTGGCGTGGGGGGAAGGTTTCTCGAACCTTATAGTGCGAGTTTTGAGACTATAAAGCTGGTGTTTGTTGACAGTTAACTTTGGTGCTCACTTACAGAGTAGACGTACTGCTGTAAGACAAATGGAACTTAAGTCCCGGTCGAGAGTCCAAGCCAGCTGTGAACGGGCCCCCTAGCGAGAATTGGCAAGGATGTCGAGTGAACGATCGGTGAGGTGATTTGTTTCTGACTAGTGCCATTGTGATGCGTGGTTCCAGTGGCTGTGGTCATTTGAGGTGTTTGAGCTTTGATTATTGTCATTGTGATGAGTGGCCAGTGGCTTTGGTCATTTGAGTTCACGGTATTATTCATGCATTTAACTGTTGGATTTACCAAGTGTGTTATTGCTTGCATATAAACATAAATATCTCTATGTGTATTTGAATGTTCTGCTTCACAAGACAAGACAACATAGTAATGAGCCCCTAAGTGTATATTGCCCATCACACTCAATAGTCATCTCAGGTTGAGCCTCGTACGTCTGTTGGACATGAAGCCCACCTGATCTGGGTGTACTAGGGCCGAAATCACCCTTCTCAAGCTGGTCGCCCATATCATGACCAATATTTAAATTTCTGCTTTTAGCAGCAAGATCGGTCTATACAAGGTACATGGGAGGCTTGCCTTCCTTCGGTATGAAGTTAGTGCTGATAACATACTAGAAAAGGCTATTTATTACTTATGTGTGAAGTTCTACGTCTCCGCCTCTCATATCTTTAATGTGTGGCGATCACCGCCCTGACTTTAGAGATCTTCATATGCATAATTATACGTTTTAGTAGTAAATGTGGTAGGGAAGAAGGGGAGTGGCTAGAAATTGGGAAATAATTACTACTAAAGGGGAGGGGTTGTGGGAAGCATACGGAAAGGCTAAGGGAGAGTTAGGCAGGGGTTGAGGGAGGAAGATCCACCTACCTATAAAAGAGTGAGCCCCTTCCTATCTACAAACTACCCTTGTATAGTTACTACAGAGTAAGTCAAGCACCCACATAGTTATTCATAGGTACTGTAATACACGTCCATGAAAAACAACACAGGTAGGAACTTAAATTACAAACCTATAGGAACTAATGTTAAAATAAAAATGTAAAATATAAAAAAATATAATTACACCTTATTTAATGATAAAAGAATGTTCTAAAGATAAAACATAATTATTAATATATTTAAAATTGCTATATTAATCTTTTTTAAATGTTAAAAATAATATAACATTAATATGTATTAAAATAAATTACTGTTGAATAATTCTATACATCACATTTAATAATTTTAAATACATAATACAAATTTTACCTTTTTACTTTAGGTGGGATTTTTTTAAATTAAACATCAGAAAATTATTTTTATTTTAAATGTAACTTACTTAAAAATATTTGATCAAGTTTAAAAAAAAAAGTGTAATCAACTGCTAAACTTTTTATTTTACCATATGAAAATGTATGCCCCAATAGTGGAGGACTCCGTCCATATGTGCAGAAATTACACTACGCTCAAAAAGTCACTACTAATAGTAACTGTATAGATGTATTTGATGTTTTTACTGACTCCGTCCTCTATTTCAGGGTTTGTGGACTTGCACGTCTACACTTTTGAGTAACTTATATTTGGAAATGGTGAATAGCCCAAAGTAGTTATATTACTCAAAAGTGTAACAGTAAATGTAAATGTTTAGGTTTATTCGTGTAAGTTTATCTTTGTGAGTAGGCCCATTATTTTTTTTCATTATTGGTTCATGTTATACTTCATCATTCAATTTGAGCCTCCTTAAGTATTTCTATTGTGAAAGGCTAATCCACCCAGTAGATTTTTTCACATATTTAACAGCTATTGAGGCAGATAGATTCTGGTGAACAAAAAAAATATATATTTTATGGCACTGCCCTGGTTAGAAGGCCAGGAAAAATGTAGCTCTTTTCCTGCAGTGGTATTGGACGAGTTCGCTATTCATTTAAATGAATTTGATGCAGAGATTAGAAAAAAGATTTAAGCCTGACATTAGATTCACACTTGTAAAGCACAACTTTAACACTAAAGGCAAGGAAAGTAATGAACCTTTTCAAGAATTTCTTACTCCTTTAACAAATTTAGCTAACAGAAGATGAAATGATTAGAGAAATGTTAATGGTCAACATTAATTCCAAAACAATTCAAGAATAGTTGTGGATATTAAGCAATCCTAAATTAGATAAGGCCATTAAAACAGTCAAATCAAGCAGCAGCGTAAGCAGGTAAGATGGCGGTCGCAAGTTAGGGCCACTCCCGACCTCCTCATGCATCAGTCTCCATGCACCACCTTAACACAGACTAGGACTTCCCCCAAAACTACCTCTGAGTGGTGGGCACATTGGGCCATCCGGTGTTGGGGGCCCAGGGGCTGCGGGCGGTGAGAGGGAGTTGGAGGCCGTTGGGCCAGCCCACTCAAGATGGCGGCTCCCGTGCAGTGGCACCCTGCTGCAACATGGTGACGTGGCTCAGGGGACCTCTAGAGCCCGGGATCTGTAGCTGGAAGATCCAAATTGCACCCACCTGCGAAGTCCCAAGGCAGTCACGCAAGACAGTGCACCGGGGCCTGGGACAACTGGGATCACTGCGTCTGGAGAACAGTGGTTGGCGTGTGGCCCGGACTGGTCCCAGTCTGATGTGAACTTGGCCCAGCTTGTGCTGCTGTTGTACAGCCCCCTCTCCCTGCAACATACCCTGTGGTTCCCCCTGGAGTTTGGGGGGGCTTGGTTGGTTGGCTGGTTGTAGTAACCACACTACAACCGGTATGAATAAAGCAGCAGGTTTATTGTCTGTCTGTCTCCACAGCTCCCAGGAACCAACTGGTCAGCCTGGAGATTCAAAGCACAACACTCCATCACCATGACACTGACATCACAGTGACCATGGAGAAGTACATGCATATAATATAATTAGCACTATTAAGAGGAGACTACTACAACATCTCCCTTCTCCCAAGAAAATCATAAACACATGAAAAATAATGAAAAGATGCAAAAATTATAACTAAACATAACCATAAACACATAAATAATATCTCCTAAATGTACTATATAAATATAAAAGAACAGCAAACACAAGAGAATAACACACAAAACTTAATACTAAAGATCTAAACGATTGGGTGGAACACTTGTCCTATTGCTTCTCCGTGGAGGAACATATTTCATAACCGAAGACTCCTCCCCAACTTCGGGTTGAGCTTGGCTCAAATCACCTGACCCTAAACCCAAACGTGTCACCACTTTCACTGGTACCTTATAAACTCTAGAAAGGTTCCACCAATTATTCCCATTCACTCTTATGGCAAAACGTGACACAGCATCCACTTTAACAGGTGGACCAAACTTAGACAATCCCTTGGGAATATGCAAAGGAGATTTAATCCTAACCCAATCCCCTATCTTAAGCCTAGGTTTAGAGTAATCTTCACAATCTACTTCAGATCCAACGACTGAACTGCTCCCACCTTCCTTGTTGATACCATTTCCACGATTCTTGGACAACACCTCCCATTTTTTCATCCAAGCTGGGCACATATGAAACGAAGCCTCCCTCCCTCGCAATAAAGCAAAGGACTTGAACCAGTTGATGAATTGGGGGTCGTCCGATGAGCCCATAACATGCTCTGGACCGCCTCCATGATGTCCACCTTACCCGGAACGGCCCACTGAATGCATTCCACCAACTCCCTGTTATTGCGCTCAATGAACCCATTGGCTTGAGGATGATATAATGCCACTCGTCGATGGGTAATACCTGACTGAGACAAAAAATCTGACATATCTTTCGAAGTAAATTGTACTCCATTGTCCGAAATTATTTCCTTAGGAAATCCTTCTCTACCAAAAAGAGCCTGAAGAAACTTAATAACCTCTCTCGAATTTGGATCTGTTATAAAATGTACATCCCACCACTTACTGAAATAATCAGCCACCACCAAAGCAAACTTATATTTATTAGGCAAAATGGTGAATGGACCAACAAAATCTATTGCCAATTTTAACCATGGACCATCAGGCCTCTCAATATGCTGTACCGGCGGTGATGACACTTTGATCACTTTATCACTCGTACAGCACGTCAAACACGTTTCAACAACATCATTTATCTGGCGATCCATGGAAGGCCACCAATATACCGCCCTAATCCTTCTTTTTGTGTTGGTCTGCCCCAGATGTCCTTCATGACCATACTCCACTATGCGACTCCTCAGAGACACTGGGGGCACAAACTTGTCTCCCCGCATGATCATGCCACCATCTTTTACTGAAAGTTCATCAGCAACATTTGCAAAAGGATGAAGATCAGGATCTAGATGCTTTTCTTTAGGCCACCCCAACACTATGAGTTCTCTCACCCTTTTGAGAAGATTATCAGACTCCATCCCACGAAACCAATCGCGTTCAGAGAAAGAACCAATACAACAAGCATCAACAGCTGCAATAATGCACTCATCTGTTATGTCTACATCACGTTCATCATTCTTCAGGGGTAAGGGTGATCTCGACAGATAGTCAGCCCTTGTGTTCTTGCCACCCGAAATATGTGCAACAACAAAGTTGTACTGTAACAATTTTGCACTCAACCTAGCAATCCTAGGCGTGTGATCTTTCACCACTTTCCCTTCCAATATGGGAATTAACGGTTTATGATCCGTCAGTAGTCTAAACTTTTTCCCCAAATAAAACATTTAAATCGCTCGACAGCCCAGCAACACGCCAAAAGTTCACGCTCAATGACCGAGTAATTCTTTTCACTTGCTCTAAAAGCCCTGGAGGCAAACCCCACAGTATACTCCTTCCCTTCTTTGATCTGAGATATCATGCCACCTAAACCATCAAGACTAGCATCCACCGATCCCGTGCACTGAAATAATGGATCAAAAGGGGTAAGAATTTGACAAGTAGCCAATTCTTCTTTTACTTGCGTGAACTCATTCTGACACTCATCACTCCAACTGAAAACCGTCCTTTTTCTCAGCAACTCCCTCATGTTGGCTGTTTTCTCTGCAAAATTAGGAATGAACTTCGCATAAAATTCGCACATCCCCAAAAACGAAGATACCTGATCTCTAGATCCAGGACAAGGTGCATTAGATATTGCATCAATCAAACCTTCCCTAGGCACTATACTCTCACCAGAAATACGATGCCCGAGATATTCTATTGACTGCACTCCAAACGTACATTTGAGCCTGTTTGCTACAATCCCTTTGATTTCTAGCCGTTTTAGAACTTTAAAAACATTCTCATCATGTTCAATTATGTCTTTACCAGCCACCAAAATATCATCCTGAAACACTACTGTGTTCGGGACCCCATCCAACACTTTTTCCATAACTCGTTGAAAAACCGCCGCCGCCGAGGCCAATCCAAAAGGCATCCTCCGGAACTGAAACGTCCTGACGGGAGACACAAAAGCAGTCAGATGTTTGGAGTTCTGATCCAGTTCAATCTGGTGATAAGCTGAAGCTAAGTCTATCTTGGAAAACCACTTAGCTCCAGCGAACTTAGAAAGAATATCATCAATCCGGGGAAGTGGATGAGAATCCACCCAAATCTCTCTATTAAGGCTGCGCAAGTCAATGCAGACCCTGAGACTGCCATTTTTCTTCCTGGCAACGACCAAAGGACTCAACCACAAAGACGACTCAATTGGTTCAATTACTCCATTCTCACACATTCTTTTGAGCTCAAGAGAAAGATCATCCCTGATGCTAAAGGGTACATTCCGTAACTTATGCTTCACTGGTGAAGCTCCCTCTTTCACTTTAATTGTGTGTTTGAACCCTGTGATGCATCCCAACTTATCACTAAAAACTTGTGGAAACTTACCCAACCAGGGACCCAAACCCACATCTTTAGACTCATCATGCACAATAGAAACTTGCTGCAGAGTCCCTGGTCTAAGCATCATGCCGAACAGTCCTTGATGGTACCACCCCAAAATGTTCAGCCCTTTTCTTGCTACATAGACTTTCCCTTGAATGCATTTGTCTTGGAAAACCAACGAAGTATCAAAAAACCCTCTCAAATCACTGCGTCTCCCTTCGTACGAAACAGGGCTTCTGTCCGGAGGATTCAGAGGCTTATCTCCCCAAGTTTCCTCAAAAAGTTCTTCTGTTATCATTGTCATTCTCGCCCCTGAGTCGACCAATAGTTTAAGACACTTCCCATCTACCAGAATGTCAACCACAGGATCAACGCAATCCTCCAAATCATCCTTCACAACCACCACGAAATCTGTTAAAGAACTGACAACCTCATCATACACATCTTGTCTTGTACCTTCTGCATAAACCACGTTCACACCCCCACCAGAGATACACATTTTGGCAAAATGACCCGGTTTTCCACACTTACGACACATAGCATTCTTTTTTTTTTTTTTTTGATGTAAGAATTTTATTGCACTTTTTTTACACATACAAAACCTGCCGAGAATCACCTATATTGCACTCGCCTACATCCGCAATGGGCCGGCGACATGCAATCACAGTTTTCTGCTACAGTGCTAGTTGTACACAGCCCATCAGCCGACATCCAGCGGACCGGCGGCGTGTTATCAGATAGTATCCAGTTGTGTGTCAGTGCTATGCTCGCTGCCTGATACATCAGTAGTCTTACATTTTTACAGTTGTTGTTTATGTTATGCATATTTTTGTGTTGTAAACTGAAACTTATCTTAACATTGCATTCCCCAACTTGTAGGTCTCCCCCTGCATCCTTCCCTCTGCATCACGGCATCCTCCCTCCCAAGTGTCAGTACTGTACAATTGGTCGCCCTGTGTTGTCATTTGCAGTCTTTCATTTTACTCAACTTCCGTTTCTGTGTCCGACGTGCCATGTTCAAGCAAATAGGCTCGTAAGTACCCCCAATAGTCTTTGGGCCTAGAGCCGACCGGCAATTCCTCTTCGTATGTGACGAGCGTATCTCGACAATACACCATGTCTTCAAGCCAGCGTTTAACCTCTGGCGCTCTTTTGCTATTCCAGTGAAGCGACACCCTTCTTTTAGCCAGCAGTAGCGCAACAGCACAGAATCTACGCCTCAAAGCTCTCAGGTGTGGAGTAATACCCAACAGACAGACCTTCGCCTCGCACTGCACGCCAACCCCCAGCATGTCGCTCACAACCTGTATGACCTGTTCCCAATATCCCGCCACTTTACGAAAGTGCCATGCTAGATGCAGGAAGTCCGCGTCCTCCTGACCACACCTGCAACATTTTGAATCTTCCCGTAAGCCATGTTTGTAAAGCCTTTGAGGTGTATGGTACACCTGATGCAAATACTTGTAATGTATAATTTTCAAATTCCCGTTGGGTGTCAGCATACCCGTGAGCATGCAAGCGGAATCCCATTCTACATCCGTCAGGGGTTCTGCCAGTCCAGCGCTCTATCTGTCCCTGGCCTTGTGTGTGTTGTTCCCTACCGCCCCTTGTATACTCGCATACAGTTTGGAAACCAGGTGGGATGCTTTGGGTGTAGTCAGGAGTAGTCGTAGAGGTTCAAGGGTAGGCGGTTCTTCCGGATGTGTCGGGTAGTGTTCACGTAATGCTCTCTGCAGCCTATAGAAGTTGAAACTGAACAGTGGAGTTGGGTTGCTGATGTATTGTAGCTTATCAAGTGTCTGGAATTCGCCATCAGTGTACAGGTCCCCCAATGTGTCTATTCCGGCCCGCCGGAACAGATCCATGCCAACCCTCTCGTGTGTTACCGAGAGGGCTGGGTGATGCGCTAGCGGGAGTGTGGGTGCGTATAGCGGCAGGCAGCCTGCTTCCCTGCCCAGTAGTCTCCATGCCTCTGCGGTCGTGTTAACTGTGTTAATATCACGGTCGTGTAGCCTGGTGCGCTTATGTGTGAGCATACTGGTCAAAGGGACCGGGTCAGTGTCACCTGCCTCCACCGCCACATGCGTCAGGAAGGGCACTTCGTGGAACCAGAAGTGCGCGTACTGCGCCTGAGCGCATAAGTAATATAAGTAGAAGTCTGGAACTTTGAACCCCCCCCTCGCATATGGCAGTGTCATTGTGCGCAATTCCATCCTCGCCTGCTTGCCTGCCCATAGCAAACTAAGGACTAGCGTCTTGATATTGCGGAAGACGGCAGCGGGAGGTTTTATGGGGATATTGTTAACCAAATATAGGAATTTCGGTAGAAGTACCATTTTTACAATCGCAGCCCTGTCCGCCAAAGAGAGCGGAAGTCTGTTCCATTTTTTAATTTTGTCTTCCAGGGCTGCTATCGCCCGCCCGTAGTTCGTCCTGATGACCAATTCAGGGTCTCTGTGGAACCATATGCCCAGATATTTGGTGGGTCCCTCTTGCCACTCTAATGGATAGTCTAATGTGGTCGGTTGTGTGCTGTCTGTCAGCGCCAATACAAGGGATTTATCCCAGTTTATCTGTAAACCTGCCTGGTGACCGAACTTTATATACTCTCTCAGAAGCGGATTCAGGTGTTGTTCAGGGTGTTTAACATATAACACCATGTCATCCGCGTATAGTGAGATATGTATGGGTCGGGAGGGCATTTGAATCGCAGAGTGATGGTAATGTTGTCGGATTTTGCAGGCTAGTGGCTCCAGCACTAAAGCGAAAAGCATCGGCGAGAGTGGGCACCCTTGCCGAGTGCCTCTGCATATTTGTATGGGGTCTGAGATGTATCTGTTTACTCTGATGCGTGCCGTCAAGTTTGTGTAGAGCATTGCTATCCATCTCTGAAATATCCACGGGAATCCCATGCGGACCAGTACTGCGTGGATAAAGGGCCAGCCAATAGTGTCGAACGCCTTAGCAGCGTCTAATAGCACTGCCACAGCTTTCGTTTCCGGAGCCAGATAGTGTGCTAATGCGAACAGTGTGCGAGTGTTGTGTGTAGTGGCCCTGTCCGGGATAAATCCCGACTGATCAGGCCTGATCAACAGCGGCATAAGTGGTTTAAGTCTGTCTGCCAGCAGACTAGCTATAATTTTGGTGTCTACATTTAACAATGATAGGGGACGGTATGAGTCACATTTGTCTACTTCTTTGCCCGGTTTCAGCAATGCAATGAGCAAGGCTTCCCTCAGTGACGCCGGCAGTGTCTGGGCCTCATGTGCCGCCCCGTATAAGTTTACTAAGTGCGGGGCGAGTAAGTCAGCGTACGCCTTATAAAATTCCGCTACAAAGCCATCCGGCCCTGGCACTTTGTTGTTAGGTAAACGCCTAATGGTGTCTGTGACTTCTTCTACAGTTATGGGGCGTTCTAAGTATTTTCTATGTCCATCAGCCAGCCACGCCATCTCTATATCCTCCATGTACTTCAATAATTCGGCCTGTGACGGTGAGGGGTGTGCCTTGTATAGTGTGCCATATGTGTTCATGAATTCTTGCAGTATACCCTTGGTGTCTGAGATCACCTCCCCGGCGCCGGTAGTTATGGACGTGATATTTTGTGATGGTTTGCCTGAGCATATCTTTGCGGCCAGTTCCCTGCCGGTCTACCTCCTTCCCCATATCTTCTCGCAGTAGCTCGTTTAGACACATATTGCAGCTCTTCAGTTGCAAGTTTAGCATGCTCCGTCAATAGTACCTGGATATCCCCCAAAATTTTGGTGTCTCCCGTCTGGGTGTATGACTGTTCCAGTTTTTGAATGGCCTGTTCGCTCGTGTGGAGCTGCCGTCTGATAACTCTGAGGATGCCTGAGGTTGTACTGAGGCAGACTCCCCTGATTGTAGCCTTAAAGGCCTCCCATAGCAAACCCGGGTCTTCCGTTGTTGGGCCGTTAAGATCAAAGTAATCCCCTATTGCCTCATGTATTGTAGTAACGTATACTGGGTCTCTCAGTGCCGCTGCGTTAAAACGCCAGGCGAATGGTGGTGGGTCGTAGTGTGGGACATCCACTTCCAAAAGCACCTGACTGTGGTCCGATAGTGTTCGGGGTAAGTGAACAACATCTAACACCCATGTGAGTACATCCTGCGTGCCCAGCCAGTAATCTATTCTGGACCAACTGTTGTTCGCCGCGTTTATGTGTGTCGCCGTCGTTACCCCCGGGTTACGCGCCCTCCACAGATCTACCATGCGTAGGTCTTCCATTGCGTCCCGCAACATTGTCCTGGCATTCCCATGATGTTCCGCAGTGTGTGCTGCTCTATCTAGTGTGTCTTGCAACGTGACATTGAAGTCCCCTCCCCATAGTACGTGAGGCGCCTGCATGTTCGTGATGGTGTCCCATACCTTTCTAAAAAACCCCGGGTCATCCACATTAGGGCCATATGTGTTCACTAATAGGATCTGTTGCCTTCTAATCCTGCCAGCTATTGCCACGCTCCGCCCAGCTGTGTCTCTGTGAACGTCGGTAATGTCAAAGCCCGTACCCTTCCTAATCAATATGCTCACTCCCCTGGAGTAAGATGAGTAGTTAGAGTGAGTGACCGATTCGGCCCATTTAGCACCCAGTTTGGAAGTGCCGTCTCGATCTAAATGTGTTTCCTGCAAGAAAACAATGTTAATTCGCAGCCTATCAAAGTAAGCAAACAGTCGCCTAATTTTCTTTGGGTTGCCCAGACCTCTCACATTCCAAGTTAGTAATTTCAGCGAGTCACTACGGGACATGTGTTTGTATAGGGTGATGGATTATCCCCTTCAGACGTTCAGTCAGGGTTCCATATCGCGTGTGCACAGTTTTATACCCTACTGTAGGTGGACGTGACAACGGCATACGTTGATTGCCAACATTATATACGTGATAGTACTTTACCAAGGAGTTCGCCATGCTTCTCAGACACAGAGGTTGCAGTCGGTTAGAGTCCAAGTTCCCCACCCTCCCCCCACCCACTTTAGCACCCAAACTTTGCCAAAGCCATCCCAGAATTAACTGTAACTTCAACTGTAGTATAATTAGATTTGAAGTGGGGCGCACCCTCCTGGGGGTGTCGCCAGGTTCACACATCTCCATCCACATAGTGGATGTGGGCAGAAGCTTAAAGCATTAATATTGATTAACTTGCATGTGCCCTTCCGTCTCCTCCCCCACCCCATATAAGTCTGCAACCGCAACCCCCGGCCCGGCCGCCGATGCACAAGTTCGCCATGTCCCAAGTGTCCAGCATCTCGCTGTTCACCCGCAATCTTCATTTGCTGCTGTCTCTCCCAGCTGGATTGCACCTCCCTCTACCGGTGGACCGCCACCTCCCAGGGGGCTAGTGTCACCCAGTGTCTCAGGCCGTTGTGCCAGCCCTCTGCGTGCTGCATGTGCATTGTGTCCCCCATCTTAGACGTAAGTCTATGTCCACCAACGCCTCATTCTCAATGTGTTCACTGTACTCACTGCGATAGGGGACACCTCCGGTGCAACCGATCAACTGTTCCAGGCATGGGGTGTGTCATAGGTTCTTACTCCCGCACTCAGTGGGAGAGCAGGGCCGCCCGTCGTCTCACTGGGCGCCCACCGCCACACTGATCGCAGTCCGCCCTGCGACACTCGGCGGCCGGTATATATCCACAACTGGGTGTATAGTAGTTCTTACTCTTGGCATCTCGCGTGGTCCAGTGTGCCCAGGAGTTATTCAACGTCGCTGGTTCGATCGGTCCTTTCCTGCGATTCCCTTCGCTTTCCCAGCTTCTTGACGTATTCCTGCGCCACCTGCACTGTTGGGAGTATTACCGGCTTACCCGCTGACATGATCTTGAGTTTTGCTGGGTAGAGCATTGCATATCCTAGCCCCATATCTCGTAATTTTTTCTTTACCGGGGCAAACTCCTTGCGCGCCATCTGGACCGCCATAGTGTGGTCTGGGTAAAACTCCAGGTTATTTCCTTGATGCGTGATTTTGCCCATTTCCCTGGCCATCCTGAGTGCTGTGTCCCTGTCTCTGTAGTTCAACAACCTCGCTATTATCATGCGTGGGGCTGCTCCCGGTTTAGGTGTTGGTGCCAGTGACCTATGAGCCCGCTCAACAAGGAAGACAGGTGAGAATTTATCAGCTCCGAAGATTTCTTTTAGCAGTGTTTCCACATAGGTCTCCATCTTCCCAGTGTTTGTGGACTCCGGCAGGCCAGAAATGCGTATGTTGTTCCTCCTAGACCTAGCTTCCTGGTCCTCCACCTTCGCTCGCAGAGTCTCCAGCGCCTTATCCTGACCACTGCACGTTTTCAACGCAGCCCTGGAGTCGTCTTCCGCTTTTGATATCCTTTGCTCCGCTTCCGTCAGCCGTCCATCATGCTTCTCAAGCTTTGCCGCCATGGTATCGACCCTCAGCATCACGTTATCCAGTTTGTTGTTCATTTCTTGTAGGCTCTGCTGGATCGCCTTCAGGACAGTCTCCATTCCCGAGCCTTCAGACGCCTCACGATCACCCTCAGTGTCTGGGGTGGCCGCGCTATTCTTGCCCTGTTTGCGGGTCTCGAACTGTAGCTTGGACTGTTGCTTGTCCGTTTTACCCATGTCTGCCGCTTGTGTCCGGGATCTGTGGGTGTGTGGGTCAGCGTGTTACTGGGCTATCGTCACGGCTGTGGCGCGGTGGGCAGGTGCTCGGGGTCACAGCCAGGCAGTGAGTCTACCCATCAGCCATCCATCGGTTGTTGGCAGGTGTATCACCACCACCAGCCCCGCCAACACCGGCCTCAGCAGCCGACCCAGGCTCTATGCGCCATTACAGCCTTACACCTGCCGATGTGAGTATGAAGGCTCCTAGGTCCGCCGCCGCGCCCCGTCTCCCGCGAAGCAATGAGGTGCTTCGTCCAGTGCCACGAGGTGATGTAGCGCTCCAGTCTGAGGCCGTTGCATCTGTGTCTAGCTATTTTGCGCTATGGGGTACTGTTTCAGCAGGGACAGGCCGCGCATCACTCGCCAGCCGAGACCGCCCTTTCAGCAACGCTGTTTTCGTGCCTGTTTCTCCCTCGCAGCCGAAGCCGCCATCCAGCCGCATTGGTATGTGCACTCTCGGTTACTGCCCATATCATATCCCGCCACCATCCATCCGCCGTGTGCCTCACGAGTCTGAGATAGCGGTGGTCATCTGGCTTCACTCGCTCGCGCCACCTTTCCTCACGGTATCTCGGGTTTGCAAGCCAGCCCCTCCGCCATTTTGTGGTCGCCGGAATGCACGTTATTTGCCAGTGCTTTTCTCGCGCCCCAGGGCTCACCTCCAGATTGCACCAGCGCACCGCTGGTGGCGCTCCGCTTCTCACACCACAGCAGGTCCGGGTAGCAGCGGGCCGGTAGTTAGACGTTCAGGGGCGGCGGCAGTCCCGAGCGGCGGGCGCGGCCATCTTGTAGCGGCTCTCGGGTCCCCGTCCACTTTTGGCCGAAAATGTCCTGTCACGCCGCCGTTTCAGCCCCGCAACTGCATTCCCTTAAGCGCCGAGGTTTCCGACTGCCATATTCATCGTTTCCGCCGCTGTTGGGGTGGTTTAAGGGGGCGAAAGTCCGCTAATTGTCTTCCGCCCGGCGGAGCTGCCTTTCTCAGCCAGCCATTCCGCAGTGCGCCCTCTAGCGCCCCCGACACATAGCATTCTTGGCTGGACACACCCGTGCATCAGGAAAATGCGAAGGGAAACCACACTTATTGCACAGGTTCCTCGCATAACCACTTTTCTTTCCTGATTTGTTTGGCACAAACTTATTCTGAGGAAATCTAACGCTTCTCTGATCATTATTAACTCTAATTTTGTCATTACTTTTATCTTTAGAATCTTTTAACTCTTTGTCCTCATTGTGTTCTTTTACCACGTTTACTAAACTCTTTTCAGGTTTAAGTTCATTAGAGGACTTCTCAGACAATTCTATACTTTTCACAATCCCAATTGTTTCTTCTAAAGAGAGATTCTTTAGTGTGAGCAATTTCTGCTGTACTTTCCTATCACGACAATGAACTACAATTTGATCACGTATCAGCTGTGAACAAAAATGTTCGAATTCACACTCAGACGCTAATATGCGTAATGCTGCTACATAGGAAACAATACTTTCTCCACTTCCTTGTTCCCTGGTAAAGAACTTACGCCTAGATACTACTAGACTGCTCTCCACATCGAACTGTATTTCTAACATTCTTACCGCTTGATCATATTCATTCAAAACTTCTTCACCTATTACTACAGATATCGGAGGTAAATGTTCAAGTACAGCCTGTCCTTCAATTCCTAAATTGTGTTCCAAAATACATTTTTTCCTCTCAGCGCTGAATCTTGAACCCCCTATTGCCCCAAGGTATTTTTCGAATGCCCTGTGCCAAATTTTCCACTTAACTGGGGGATCTCCTGGAAGCTATAAAAAGGGGGGGGGGGAGCTTGTACATTTTGCATGTTACCTTATGTCGAAAAGTCTGTGCACAACAATAAAATATTGACAAAGTTTGCAGGTCTAAATTAACTTAGTCATCTTGTAGACAAAATAAAATTTGTTCTAATGAACACAAATAACCCTCATCCCCTTTCTCTTAAGTATTAAATAATAGTTTAAGACGTTAGAAATGACGATCAAATAAAACCAAGGTACTAAGAATTCACACATCCATAGAACGCAGCATAGGATAGTTCACTCAAACTCTCCCATATAACTTTGCCTGCTATTCCAGTCCTTTCCTTGCAGCAGAGTAATGGTGTGGTACAGTCAAAATGGTTTCTCAGTTTTTTCACAGTCAAACAATAAATCCGTTAAGATACAATTATTACCACAGAAATTGTTCCGATATTCAGTCTCGGACCCCTTTTCCAAGTTGCGCTGACACACTGGACAATTACTGATAGAGCAAACCCCTCGCGTACCACCTGTGTGTGTTTACACACTCTCGCATGTACCGCGAGAAACTCTGGAAACACTTCCAGTGTTATGCACACTTCCTTGGGCAAATGAATTCTTCCGGTTCCTCTCACGTTGGTCACGCTTGACACTTGACGCGGCCTTCCCCTCACGTAGCTTCCTTGCGCATATGCAAACTAGAACGCTTCCTACGTTCGTCAGTCACCGCTCTCGCTGAATCCCACCGCACGTTCTAGCACGTCATCATTTCTCTCCTGGTAGCAGCAGGAACGTGTCGCTCAGCTCACAGGAATCAACTGACAGGAGCTCCGAAGAAAATGCCAATTAAGACTCACGCAGAACTGTGTGGGGTGCCTCGACAGTTCCTCTCGATGTTGGAAGAACAGCACGTCAGAAGTACGTCAAAGCAGGTAACGAAATCACTTCCTTTTTGTCGAAATCCTCTCCGCTTGTATAACTCACACTTGAGTTTGTTTCACTTCACGAGACTGGGGTTGCCAAACGTTGTTACTCTTGCCGTGGACCTCTGTTGTATTTCCTCATCTTTAGGATTGAGCTGTCGTCTACTTCTTGTCTTCTTCCCGTTAAATTTAAAAAGACAGTGGTAACTCTTGAAAATACGTTAGAAACTTTCAACTTCGCTAACTAGTTTCCAGAAGTGCGCCCTTGTACACGTGGGTGGAGACACAGACAGATCTCGTCGCCAAATTTGTAGTAACCACACTACAACCGGTATGAATAAAGCAGCAGGTTTATTGTCTGTCTGTCTCCACAGCTCCCAGGAACCAACTGGTCAGCCTGGAGATTCAAAGCACAACACTCCATCACCATGACACTGACATCACAGTGACCATGGAGAAGTACATGCATATAATATAATTAGCACTATTAAGAGGAGACTACTACACTGGTGCTTCCAGCCTATGACGGAGACCCCTAAATAGCTTTGCTGACCATGTAGTGGTGACGCTCGCAAGGAGGCTGAGGTGGCGGCAGCTTTAGCACCCGCTCTCTGGAGTCGCCTGAGGAGGCGAGTGGCACAGGTTAGCACACAACGACCGGGGCCCCCTGGGGCTGCACCATCTTGGGGAGAAGGAATTCATGGCCCTCCCTTGCAGCCTACTTTTACACTCCTTCCATGGAGTCTGGGAAGGCGCTGGAGATTGTGCCTATCAGACTGGTCTGACTGTAGATGGAGTGACCGAGAGGCAGGAACATGGGGCCTGCTTTAGGGGGGCCTGAGGTGCTATGGGGGCTGCAAATGGCTCGTCATTGTGTTATGCACACCAGCACAGCATTTGTTGAAGGTTCTGGCCCTGGTTGCTCGAGCTGCCCTCAAGGATAAGCAGACCACGGAACATCTGCCTTCCACCTCTCCACACTCTGCTGCTATTGGGGTCCCACAGTAACTGGATATCAAATAGAATCCTTAGGTAAGAGAAATGTTTGACTTTTTCAATCTGATTACCTTGGTCAGCAAAAGATTTAAACTTTGAGGACATAGGGCTCACACCATAATGTAAGACTTTTTGTGGTTCAGCTTTAAATCCAACGATGACATCAAGCCTACAAAGGTGTCTAGGGATTTCTGGAGGCTCATGGCTGTCCTTGCAAGAAGGACAGTGTCATCATCTGCATAAAGTAATGTTGTGACAACTTTTTTGCCGATCTTTGGGAAATCTAAACCCTTTTGTGGTAGGTGGGCTTCTAGGCCATTTGTGTAAATTAGAAATCAGAAGAAGGGCCCATATACAGCCCTGACGGACCCCTTCCATCGAGATAATTGTGTTTGTTCTCTCACCGTCATTACCATAACTTATCTTGACTGTAGTGTTAAAATTAAGCCTATGCAACAGAACAACTAAGGGTTCCCACCCCCATATCTCCCATCATGCTCCACAATCTGTCACTATTGATGATATTGAATGCACTAGATAAGTCCATGAAGGCCAGATGTAAAGAGCACTTCATGGACTTAGGGGCCGATTACGATGGCGGACGGACTGGAGTCCGTCCGCCTTTGTGGTGGTGACCAGGACCATCTGCAATACATGCGGCGGTTCCGCATACCACATTAGGATGCGACCGCCACCATGGTGGTCGCATCTTGCATTATTAACATTGCGGCGGGTGCTGCTGACACCCCCACCCTCCCCATTGGGGGCCTGCAACCAGCCCCTGAACAGGATCTCCACCAGCCTTTTCATGACGGTGTCACCGTCATGGAAAGGCCGTCTCAAAGCCTGCATCATATTATTGTGGATGGTTCCTGCTAGGCACTGCCACCATTTAATGTATGCAGACCGCTTCACCAGGCAATCGGTCCAATTGCCTGAGGCGGTTCTGTGGTGGACAGTCTTTCCATCCGCCACGGTCGCAGTCTGGAACCCCCCGCCATCGTAATGTTGCGGGGTAAATTCACGGTCCGATGGCGGAATGACCGCCACTGCATGGCTGGCGGTGGCTGTCCTTCCGCCATCGTAATGACCCCCCTTAGCGTATTTACTGACAATCAATGACAGATTCAAGCACTGTTCCATTGTACCCATTCCCCACCTAAAGCCATACTGTGTTTTAGAGAGCACGTTATGTGCAGAAGTCCACTCTTCACGCCCCAGGAGAACCTTACTCAAGACTTTTGCTGTTGCATCGATTAGAGATATTGGCCTATTACAGGCTGGGTCATTCCTGTCCCCTTTCTTAAAGATAGGGACTACGGTAGCATCTTTCCATTAGGTGGGCAGGGGACCTATGATAGAGGCCCTAGAAATGTTTGTTAGAAGGGGCGCCCACAGGCTGGGATTATCCTTGAATAAATCAAGAGGAACCACGTCAGGTCCGGGTGCTTTGAGGCGGATACCCTGAGTTAACACTACCTCCACATACTTGACAGCGATTAGTTTACTAAGCTTGATCCATTTCTTTGATCATATAGACATCCCTATTCTGGGAATTTAAAATTCTGTTTAAAGGATTGAAGATGCGCGAATGATGTGACACCCAGGTGTCCCCAGGTATCAGGGAATCCATTTTTTGTGCAGGGGCTTCTGAGAAAACTGGACAATTAATGACTTCCCAAAATTGTCTCATGTCCTTCTGAGCCCTAGCAGCGAGTAGGCCCTACCAGGCCTCTTTCCTAAGCTCTGCATTCATCTGGGCTATGCTTTCCTTATAATTCCTTCTAGATGCCCTGACTAACTCTTTGTTGTGAGGAAAGGAATTTAGGGCTCTTCTCAATTCTTTATGAGCTTTTGTACAGTCACTGTTGAACCAACGTTCAGGTGGAGCAGTGTTGTTGGAGCATCTAACCGATAAAGCTGAGAAGATGGTTTAACAAAGTGCCTCAAAATCTTGGACCAGGGTGACAGGCACACCTCTAAAAGCCAGGCACCTTTCCAAGAGGACATTGTTCTCACTCACAATTTTACACTTGAAATTCTGAGGATTTACCTGATCCCTTTCCAAGCCTTTATTCGAGTTATACTCAATGGGGGGATGGTTGGTTTCAAGGTCCCTGTCCGTGGACTTAACTTAAAGTGTGCTATTAGAGGGTTATGATCAATAGCACAATTAGGCACAACTTTAAAGTCCTGAACAAGATTTCTGTAGTTGCTGGATAGTAACATAAAAACAATTGTACTTTTGTTTCCTCCTCCCACAAAGGACGGGTATTGTATATTACAATCATTAACACAGTCATATAAAGGAATCAAATATTGGGAAATCAGAGTACCATTTAGTGCATCCCCATAAGCAGAGTGGAAAAAATGGGTCATTGGCTGCTCGCCCTTGTTTTGAACCACACAGACACTTGAACCGCTAAAAGCACAAATTCTGTAGTTAAAATCGCCAGCCCACAAAATTCATAAGGACTGTCTATAGAGAGTTACCTTGCTTATGTCCTTGTTTAATTTATCAGCAACTTTCGTTGGCCAAAAATATTTAGATAAAAGATGACAATTACAAAAACTACAGTGCTAAGACCAGAGAAGAAAAGCAATTTATGCTAGGAAGAACAACATAATAAATTGACCATCAGCGCACTGTTATTAATTGTGAGCACTGCCGAACTACCCTTCGCCCTCCCTGGAATAGATGAGGTAGCCGGTGTACAATAAGAACAAAAACCATTTAAATGGAACTCATTCATGGCCCAGGTCTCTTGTAGAAGAATTATATCATAGGCAGACACAAAGCCCACCCATACCTCACTTCCCAACTTTGTACGAATTCCTGCAGTGTTCCAAGATAGAATTGCAAGTGTGGAATCAGGGTTTGGTGTCTTCTGGGCACCTGCAACAAATGCTTCATTGGAGATTTGGATCACTGTAGGGCCCGCAGCTAGCATTTCCTCCCATCATATATCAAGGAGCATTAACGTATCAGATGAGCAAGATGAAAAATAGCTGGTTAGTCCTGGTAGTCAGTCAATTTCTTCCAGGGAGGTCAAAGCATAAAAGTGATTACTCATTTGAAGAAGTGGGGGAAATGAACAAGCCAATGATGCTCCCGAGTTCCTCACAGGGGCCATTCTTGCTCCCTGCCATATTGACAATGGTGGGTAAAAGAAACCCAAAGTTAATGCTCTACTTTGATGCAGTGAATTGTCAAAGTGTTGAAGATCCTTCAGCAGGTGCCCTACTCTATCCGGGTATCTAAAGTTAACCACCACTTTGTCGCTGCCAGGTGAGCCCTTGCGAAAACCAACTGAGGAGGATCTTCTAGCTGTTATAATATCATAGGGAAAGTCGACAGCATGCTCCACATTTGATCCGGACCAATGCAGCACCTTATGCCTTAGATCGGCCTCAATTTCCTTCGCAACTTTTTTCAGAGCCGGGACGCGATCCAAAATGATAACATCCTGAGTGGCCTGGGGAGGAAGGTGTAAATACAGTTGCTGAGTATGGTGTCCTGAGGTTTTGCCCGGGAGTCCAAGACCACACGAGGGTTTGGATTTTCTCATACTCTTGGCAGTGGAGTGATTTGGTCCCTCCTCCCTTCGTTGTAAAACAGGTGGGGGAGGATGTAACGGAGAAGGGCCGAGCACTTCGGTTGAAGAGGCGATGTCGGATTTTGGACCAGGGCCAGATCATGATTCTCCTACAGGATTTGCAGGAGTGGTCTTATGTAGAGCCTCAAGTTTTTGCAAACCTTCATCCAATTTGGCTAGCAGGTCTTTTTTTAAGCCAATAACTACAGTCTGAATTCCGTGAAGCAACTCCTGGTTGAGGTTTTTAAAAAGGCCATCTATGTGCTCGCTCAAGTCAGACTGAGTGCCGCCACAGGGTCGTGATTCACTGGCCACAGTGTTAATCTCTGTTGGCTTTTTCCCCTTTATCTGCGTTTTGTTCATAGGCAGTTGAGTGCGCTTAGACCTTCTTTATGAGGGCATGCCAAAATGTGTAGTGGCCTCAATGGCAGCGACAGGAGAAGATGAACTCACCAACCAAACCTCAGTAGACAAAACCCCCATGTCTGGGACCACATCACTTCTTGCCTGAGAGATATTGTTGCTATCCACCCCATTCGGGGCAACAAGACCACCCTTTACTGCCAATGCGATTTTAGCCACCTCATCCCCCCTTAAAGATGTATTGTTACACAAAGTCAGATTTTCCGGGGGAGATGGCTGGGCCATTAAAACTTGTGTCTTGGAGAGGGATAATGAGCTGCGTCTGACTGCATTTATTTTTTCTCCTCTTGGCCTTTTGGAGGGATTTTTGGAGATCTTCCTAGCAAGACCTTGGCAGGCTGACCCAAATTAGTAAAGTAGAAAGTTAATTTCTTCTCACCAGAGTAGTTAAAGAAGAAGAAATAATGCTCATTCCTCCATTTCCAAGTTCCAAAAAGAAATCACCATGACTCAAGATGAAAGAGGGTAGGTCCAGCCTCGTCCAAACATGGACGGGTGTAGATGGGCCCTGGCGTAACCTGAGCACGACGCGTCCTGCACTTGCCAGCTTTGCGGCATTTCTGGCCCCTCCTCCTTGCCGGAGCATGCCGGGGGACCGAGTCCCACGCCAGCAGGAACAGCGAGAGCAGCGGTGAGGCCCTCAGACGGCCTGAAGTAACAATCTTGTGCTGCTGCAGTCCCTTGCCGATTTTGCGGCATTTATGGCCCCTCCTCCTCACTGGGGTATGCTGGGGACCGAGTCCCTCCCCAGCAGGAACAGCGCGAGCAGCGGTGTGGCCCTCGGACGGCCCAAAGTAACAATCTCACGCTGCGGGAGTCCCTTGGGGATTTTGTAGCATTTCTGGCCCCTCCTCCTCACTGGGGCACGCTTGGGGACCAAGTCCCATCCCAGCAGGAACAGCAAGAGCAGCGGTGAGGACAGCGGATGGCTCGAAGTAACAATCCTCAAAGTTGATGGTAACCCCTTCACAAATGGGAAGAGGTCTCCCAAAGAATTCCTTCCGCTGTGTGAATGGTTGAAAAAATATTTTTTAAGAGCAGGCAGAAGTCCAAGGGACCACTGCCTTCTCTTAAAAAATGAAACTTAAATATTTCATTTTTTTTCTTTTTAAATGCATCCCGTTTTCCTTATAGGAAATGAAATACCTCCAGGGAACGTGACCCGTGCACCCAGTAGTGGTCTGGGCGAAGGTGGGGCTGCCTACGTACCGAGATTCGCGGCCTATGGCAACTAAACCCAGCACTGGCGGAGACACTGGCAACAGCCCGGACCTAGTGAGGCGGTTAATTACACCAGAATGCCCAGGTGGGGACAGCACAGTGACACTGCCGTACAACCCGTTCTACAGGGCGAAGGGACCTTCCATCTCCCCCTTATCTGCTGAAGCCGGTGGCAAGGAACGAAGCACATGATAATCAGAAACCAGCGCAGCTCCCCTGAACATGCCAAAGGGAATAACGGCCAACCAGTGCACTGGCTGACAGCAAGGCACAAATCTAAGCAGCCCCCAGTGACCGAAGCTTCACACTACGACAAGGCACCTAGGACTGTGCACCAACTTTGGAACCACACAATTAGTGGTGACACCCCCACCAGGTCAACGATCCCCTACGGCCCTGGCGCGGGTTTAGGAGTGGGGTGCACGTACCCAGATTGACGCACAGGCTCAGCAGGAAGCAACAACTGAGTTGGGGTTGAGTCTCTAAACAGCACGGAGGCCGAGTACTCACGCCAGAAACCCCCCCCTCTCTTCAAGGTGCGCCTGGGGTGAAAGGTTGTGCAACACCGAGGAAAGATGCCAAAAACCTTACCTGTACCGCAGAGGTTGCTGGGACCACATATTGACCTGCACTAAAACAATATACAAAACCAGTGGCGACGGGCACACCCAAATGCTGTGTGCATCCACAAGACGCCAT
This sequence comes from Triturus cristatus, assembly GCF_964204655.1. Classification (NCBI taxonomy): domain Eukaryota; kingdom Metazoa; phylum Chordata; class Amphibia; order Caudata; family Salamandridae; genus Triturus; species Triturus cristatus. The sequence goes on from NC_140581.1 coordinate 500,840,600, forward strand.
GGGACGCCCCAAAGGGAATGCACCGGATGCATCCAATACCAGCACGCAGCAACCAGAGGACACAGAACAGTCCACCCAACCCCACTCGCTGAGCTGCATTCCACCTACACATATGGAGTCAACCCCAGACAAGCTGGACTTAATACTTCAGGAGGTCAGAGAATCTTGCAAGGCCATAGAACAACAAACAAACACACTAACTACAGGACTCACTCTCCTAAAAGCAGATCATGCCAAACTGGCAGCTACGGTGCAGGCCAACAAATCAGCACTAGCAGAGATATAAACTCAGCACAAGGAGCATGCCGAACAAATAACGCACCTACAATGGCAAGTATCGGGTCTCCAAGACAGAGTCGAGGATGCCGAGGGAAGAACGAGGAGGAATAACGTCCATATTATTGGTCTTCCGAAGTGCAGTGAGGGCCCCAACACCACCAGATTTATTGCACAGAGGCTCTGTGAACACATGGCGCCAGAGGGCCTGTCAGACTTCTTCTGTGTAGAAAGAGCTCACAGAATCCCCACCGGCAGACCGACTACTGGAGCCCCACCACGGCCCTTGATAGCCCATATTCTTAATTTCCATGATTGGGACGTCCTACTTCAAAAGGCAAGGGAAAGATCTCCTATACAGTATGAGAACCAATGCATATCGCTATATCCAGACTACACTATCCAAGGCCAACGGTGCAGGTCCTCATACCAGCAAGTCAAGAAGAAGCTCAGAGCCCTGGACCTTAAGTATGCACTTTTATTCCCTACCCGCCTAAAGGTCATCCAAGACCAAAAAACTTACTTTTTTGAAAGTCCAGAGGAAGCAGAGGAATGGCTGGAAGTTGTGTATCCCCCCTCCCCCACAGCGTCCAGTGCCTCATCGCAAAGCATGCTGCAAAGCCCCAAGAGGACAGCGGGAAGAAGATCACGCCGCAACACGAAAATCACTCACAAACTACAGGTGAACAGCCCTACACTTGAAACAGGCCCGGAGGGGTAGAGGAGGCCTTGGCAGCAGCAAATACATTCCGAAACTGTGATCCTCATGCCGTATCTGAGTCATCAGAAGACCACACCATACATTCAGATTCAGAAAACAGTATTGCTTTGTTTCCCACAGTAACGCCTCAAACTGCGGACGATTTCCTAGACCTACCTCATGGACATATGAAGTAATAAAAGGGGTAACCGTTGCATATTGCGCACGTATCCTTACCCAGCTGCAGGGGTAATGTATTAACACTAGTACATGGTCCGGGCACTGTAGAGCCCATATATTGCCTAAAACTAACATACAAGGCACAAGCGACACCCCCCTTCTAGTGAAAGCAACATATAATTGTACAATTGTTAACATAGTTTTTTGAGCAGCACAGTTACGACGCTGAACCTAGTATTCAAGGTTAAAAGGGAGTTATGGGATTCTGGCTCACATTGTATAACACGTTTCACACTACCGATCTTGGCACATATATTAGACATAAGATATAAACACAACACCCCAAAAATATGCAGGTCACATATAAAATTGTAACTTGGAACGTTCAAGGGTTGGGCTCGGTGAATAAGCGTCACAAGATATACGCACAACTAAATAGGTGGAAGGCACAGATAGTGCTCCTACAGAAATCCTACCTTACAAATTCTGAGGTTGGGAAGCAACAGAAAAAATGGAAGGAGCAAGTATTTTCTACATCATACTCAGCCTTTGCCAGGGGGGCGATGATATGGATCAGGTATGGGGTCCCATTTGTGGTATTAGAACAGCTCATAGGAACAGGAAGATATATAATACTACATGGTACACTAGATGGCACACATTTAGTGGTAGGCAGTTGAAATGCCCTGAACTTAGAACAGAATAAATTTGTCGCAAGTTTAAACACAAAATTAGCAGAATGGGATGAGTACCCATGGATCTTGGGTGGAGACTCCAATACAGTCATGGACATCCAAATGGATCACTCACACGCCCCACTCAGAGGCGCGGGAATTATTAAGCAATAGGAGGCATTGCGCCGATGGGCAGATCTAGTAAAGAATACTCATTCTTCTCCTATACCCATCAATTACACACGCGAATTGACAGAATGCTATGCTTACTCCCCATCTCCACACCAGTGACACACGCCACTTATTTAGGGAAGACCTTTTCAGATCACAACCCATTAAAGATATATTTTACATGGGGCAGAAACCCCACCTCGGTCCCTACCTGGAACCTTTGGGCCCAAATGCTGGAGGACGCCGTCTTCCGCAGTACACTGTCCAACGCCATTACCAATTATTTTGCAGAAAACATGAATACCGCTTCCTTGAACCTTGTGAAATGGGATGCATTCATAACGGTTATAAGAGGCATGGCAATTAGCTCCACTGCGGCCAAGACAGCAGATACACAATAGCCTTAAAACAATAGAAAATAACATGAATGCACTAGAGCAAGAAGCAGCAAGAGACCCAACAAAAGCAGCACCACTGCAGGAGGCGCACTAACAGAACGCTGGATTGCTAGAAAGTCTCAGAGCGATAGACCACAGATCATACACCCAGATAAAACACACAGAATCGGACAAATTGTGTGCGCTCCTTGCCAGGATACTGAGGGATGCACCACCACCCACCACTATACATGAAATAATCACACTGGGCGGGGAAACTGCACGCACCCAACAAGAAATCAACAAGGCCTTTTGCGCTTACTATGAAACCTTATACAGCGCACACAAGCACATGGCAAGCGCGCCCATAGATGCCTTTTTGGATGTTCTGACCTACCCCCAACTTAACCTAGAAGCCCAAGACAAGCTGACAGGACCCATCACAAGAGTAGAAATCAAAGCGGCCATTAGAGAGCTTCCGCGCAACAAGGCGCCGGGCCTTGATGGCCTGCTGACACATATTTTTTACACATATTCCGAGGCATTAGTCCCCCAGCTGGAGCAGTTATACAAGATAGCGCTAGGGGTAGGTCATATACCCCCCACCACCATGCAGGTGCTAGTGGTCTCACTCCCGTAGCCGGGGCGAGCTGCAATGGACATCACCGAATACCGCCTCCTATCCCTCCTAGCCACAGAATACAAGATACTGCGCCAAATACTGGCATGACGGCTCATACCGTACCTGGCTAAATTAATCCACATTGACCAATGCGGCTTTGTGGCAGCACGCAGCACGTCACTGAACATTAGGAGACTGTACCATGTTATGGAAGCCTCCCCCGTAGATCATACAAATGCAGGATGCATTAAGCTAGACCTAAGAGAGGCATTTGATACAATATGTTTAATGCCATCAAGAAGTTTGGTATACCACCTGCATATATACAATGGATATGGCTTCTATACGCAGTCCCCACAGCTAGAGTCCGTAATGGCAGCCACATATCGCGCGCATACCCAGTGGGCAGAGGCACGCGGCAGGGATGCCCCCTGTCACCACTATTGTGATAGCCCTGGCGCCATTAGCCATTAAACTAAGAAAGGAGGTTGGACAAAAGGGAATCCAACTAGGCAACACCACACACGTGCTATCAGCATATGCAGATGACTTAATAATATATGCCCACGATCTGAGCAACACTCTGGAACCGATACCGAGTACTTTCTCACAATTTGAGAACATATCAGGACTTGCCATACACGAGACAAAATCACACACTTTTTTTTTCATGAAGGTGATCGTCCAGATGCGACTCGATTTGGACAATATACCATAACAGTAGCGCAGCACACGTTCAAGTACCTAGGTATCCAAATTTACATATCCCAGCAAGAATTAATAGAGAGCAACCTGACCAGAGCAATCAGGGCGATCCACTCCCAGGTGACCTTCTGGATCTTACTGCCGCTTTCCGTGATGGGTCGTATAGCTGTATCCAAATGGTGGTTCTCCCACGCCTTCGATATTTCTTTACTAATCTGCCGGTATTGCTCCCTACCTCTCTCTTTAAAACACTCAACACAATACTATCTGACTTGATTTGGGGTACCGGTCGAAGACGGGTGGGACTCAATATCTACAGCTAGAGGTAAGTAGGGGAGGGTTGGGGCGCCAGACCTCCATATATATTGTTATGCGAGCCAACTCCAGTGGCTTTTTTACTGGGTCGCTGGCCATAACCTACAGAAACTAGGATACACTATACATGACATTAACCGAGGAACTTTACACACCCTACTTCTGCCCCGAAGCAAGATACCTCAAGATTCACCGACGCTATTACACATAGCACTTGAATATTGGAAAAAAGCGATACACTACACAAACCAACGCCTCCCATATGCAAATCACATCCCCCTTGTAGGACTCCCAATGCCAAAAGGGGCAGATCACGAGACGCAGCATCCTTGCTTGGTATGGGGGAGGGGTACTTTAGGGGCACTCTTCAATAATAGCATCCTGATGGACCACGAGAACTTTACACAGGAGAACAGGGTCCCGGGTAATTTATATATGACACATACTGCTATATTCCGATATGTAAAGAGACACTGGGCTCCTTCCGGGGAAGAACCCCCAACACATGAATTAGTGCAGGCAATGCATTTAATGGGAGACGGGCGTCATCTCATATAATGTATATATAAAGGAACCCGGGCACATGCTGAGATATCCCTCGTCGAACTGCGTAACAAATGGTCCAGGGACATAGAGAAGGAATTCTCTGACAAGGAATGGGCCGGCATCATAGAATATCCCAAGAAAGTGTCACGAAATGCAAAATTTAGATTGATACAATATATGATTTTACATAGTGCCTACCATACACCGCACCGCTTTCAGTATATGTTCCGAAATACACAGCACCACTGCCCCCGATGTAAAGTAGAAGGAGCCGACATTGTTCACATGTTATGGTCCTGCCCAAGTCTTAACGTATACTGGGCGGAAGTAAGGCACAGCATAGAAACGGTGGCAAATCTTCAAATTGGTGAAACAGTTGAACGGTGCATATTAGGGCTCCATAGACGCTCCAAATCACACAAGGTACAGCTCCGTTTCATAGATCTAGCTTTAAAAATGAGATGGAAATCACTTAAACCTCCAACAGTGCACAATTGGCATGGTGAAGTGGTGCGCTGGGGCGGAGCAGAGAGCGCAGCCATTGGGTGGGAAGAGGCTCGAGGACCGCGAAAGAATCAGATCTCTATGGAATGGGATCTCATGTTGGAGGCCTTCAAGGCCCTGGAACCTGATCCCCTACCCATAGCCCCTGGAACATAGAAGCTGTATACAGACTTAACACCGAACAGTCAAGCCCAGCACAAGCACAGATCGGATGTGCAACCACATAGTAAACACAATAACACCACATACGTAACATAAAGGTGACCGAGACATGATAACATAGTAGTGAATAAACCAGATAGAGCCATATTAGGTGGAGCGGGGAAGGGTTGATTGAGTTGTTAACATTACACATATGTAATATACCTTGATATTAAATGTTTGTCTTCAACCAAACTAAGGAATAGGAATACATGGCTTAAACTACACAAAAAGACTGCACTTCCCAAGTCTTGGGGTGTGTCCCTCGGGCACAGTTACTGTCCTCTCGTGGAGGTTTCAAATGTTTGTCAAAAGATTAAACTTGAGAGTTCATCAGATTTCAATTTGAAAAACTTTACTAGTCATCGTTTTTTTTGGCGTTGGTTTCAATCACTTTACGGTGAACAGAGACATAGATGGTGAGATCCCAATGCATTTCGGCGTAAGCCTTCATCAGGGGGAATCTACGATTTGGCAAGAAGATAAAATGAAATGAATACTGTGTGTAGGAACAATAAAACATGTAGTGATTATTTACTCTCGGTGAATGATGGGATGTGAACATGAATTTAAATGTGAAACGAAAAGTCCGTAATAAAGATATATCTGTGGGCAGACTCGTGATGAAAAAAATACTCGCGACTGTGTGATTCCGTGTTGGGAAGTTTTAACGTGACAAAACGTGCAAAAATACTCGCGGCTGTGTGGTTCCGTGTTGGGAAGTTTTAACGTGACAAAACGTGCCGGGAATACTGATCAGGATGCTATCTAAGGTGTCGGAAGTTAGTAAATTTTAATAAACGGCTACTAAGATGTTAAATTGCATCCCGTATGAACATGCAGGTCACAACGCATAAAATATTCTTACCAGGTGCTGAAAAAGCCTCTACGTGTCTTCCGTATATGGTGTTCCGCATTTTGTGTTTGTACGCGGGTGGTTTTAAGTGTTTGGGAAGTTGAACGTGAATGACGTACATCGAGGGGGTGAGCATGAAGGTAGACATAGGACTGTGGCGATGTGGAAACTGTGAACGGACTATACTAATGGAGTTAGTTAGATTCAGAAAAGAAAAACAAATTAAATAGTACTGTTAATGTGATAAAAACAAGTGTGGGTATAAACATAAACGATATGGATAGGAAGGTCAAAAAGGTATAGTGACGAGTCGAAATAGGAACCTTTAGGAACAGAAGCGTCAGTGATGATGAATTTTACAAGTAAGTATGGAAACAGGGTAATTGATGTGTATACGGTAGTTAATAAGAGAATAAGAAGAAATAAAACAAGGATTAACTTATGAGGGTGTGTGAAGCTAAACATGCATCAGCAATAACATTCCTTTAGAACAACACATATAGTACGAAATCACAGGTAACATGAAAATTCAATGCGATCATTTAAGCCATCCGGTTTCATTGAATTCAAATAATAAATCCAGTGGTTTTCTCTTTGTAGTATGAAGTTGCGATTGTCTCTTCCTTCTTTTTTGGTGACCGTTTCAAGTATACAAAATTTCAATTGGCTAACATTATGTCCAACTTCCATGAAGTGTTGAGCAACCGATGATTTAAGTTGTTTAGTCCTGATGTTAGATTTATGCTCGTTGAGTCTCACTTTCATCTTTCTCTCGGTTTGTCCGACATAAACCTTGCCACAAGGGCATTTGAGCATGTAGATAACATTAGATGTATCACAGGTTGCCGTTAGCCTCAGTTTGATTTTATGTCCCCTCATGGGGTGTGTGATGTAATCTCCTTTTATTATGTTATTGCAATTGTTGCAGTTCAAGCAAGGGACGGTTCCTTTGAATGAAGATGGTGTGATCGGATGGTCTTGTTGTTTTAGAATTTCGCCGATGTTTTTGTTTCTGGTATAAGCGAAAATTGGTTCCTCGTCAAAAATATGGTTGAAGTCCTGCTCAAGTTTAAGTAGTTGCCAGTGTTTTTTGATTATTCGTTTATAGCTTGTGCTCATAGTGGAATACTTAGAAACTACCGTGATTTGGTTGCTAGTTGGTTTGGATTGTGTAGTGAGGAGCTGATCTCTGGTCTTAATGGTTGATCTTTCTTTCGCTTTTAGTAGTACCTGATCAGGATAACCACGAGATTTGAATCTTTGTGTGAGGATGTTGAGTTGGTCCGAAGATTTGATTGAGTTAGATACAATCCTTTTTACCCGTAGCATTTGCGAGTATGGTAAATGTTGTTTAAGTGATGGCGGGTGGAAGCTTTGGTAATGGAGTGTATTATTCCTGTCGGTACTTTTCCTATACAGGTTGGTTTCAAATCCTATGGATGTTTTGGTGATGGTGACGTCCAGCAGGCAGTGCGTGTACTACTCACCCCATTTGTATTTAAACTACACAAACCCAGCATACATCTCCAGCTGTAAAGTATTGTAACCAACAAACTTATGATAATATGCTTCTGAACAAAAGCTGTATTAAAATGTATTCATGAATTCGATGGTTCAAAAGCGAGATCAATAAGGTGTGTTTAAAAAAAGAATTAGAAATCCATCATAGAACCTAACTTATAAATGATTCCATACTTATTCATGCATTGCTTTAGTGTACTGTACATTATACTCTGCTTTGTTTAACAAAGGGGAGATTTGATGCATAGTATAGTTTTATTATTGCACTAGGCTGTATATATGTCATATATTATTTTAGTCTCCATTTCTTCCATCATTACCTGGGCTTGCCCTTCATCCGTACTCTTTGCCTGATCTTGTGTTGTCCCCACTGCAGTTGTATTCAGCATTCTAAACAACAGTGCAGGTCTGGTGGGCAGGAGTTGGAGGTGCTTGGTACTTCACCTGGTGAATAAACCCATACTTTTCTTGACCTACATATTGACATATTTTGCACATGTATGCCTTGTCTCCAGCACAGATTTTTTAAAATTTATTTTTAGTTTATATTTCATAAAGCATGGACTAGAGCCCATTGGGTATCCAAGCACTTTGTATAAGAACAATTTCCATAATAAAAGACTTTGGTTTAGATACACATCTTATTGTATATGACAAAGCTTAAGGTCACAGCATTACAGTCACGCAGCACCTTTATCTCTGAGGAATTGCAGGTGGAAAAGCTCAATCATTCTGGGCAGCTGTGGTGGGGAGGCCTTAATGTGGGATGTGACTACAGAAACTGTAGGATGCAGGCTGTACATTTGTGGTTTTAATTGTTTCTGTATGTTTGTTCCAACAGGTCAAAGTGATATTGTGATTTGCTTTAGCTGTGGACTTGGACTTTGCAGTTTTGAAAAAGGCGATGATCCTTGGATGGAGCATAACAAATACAAGTCAAAGTAATACAGTGAAATATTCATTTTTGTTATATGTTTAAAAAATGTGTATGGTCTCAATCATACTGTGTTACCTTGGTTACTATATGGTGAAATACAGCACTAATAGAGCACATGGAGTCAAGTTGCAATTTCATAAAGAAACAAACGTTGGCAAACTCAATAGGTCTTTTTTTTATTATTAGTTATAAGCCTGGCCCATGGATTTTGACAATGTTGAGGTCTAAATATTGTATGTGTACAGATATGGGAAGGGAAAGGTACAGGCAAGCCGAGATTTGGGTAGAGAAAGATGTGCCAAATATTGGACAAGGAGAAAAGTAAGCTAGGTCCTAGCTGGAAGAGTTACCAGCCATGGGAGGGGTGGGCTGGGAGAGATGGGAACATGGAAAGATATAGGCAGGGAGGGGTAAAACAGGGTGGAAATGGGAGAGGAAGATGTGTTAGCAGATAGAGGGCTGGGCATAGAGGAGCTGATAGAGATACCTGTCGGGGAGAGGTTTGGGAAGGGAAAGATGGAGAGAGCTGAAAGAGATACTATCTGGGAGAGAATTGGTTTGGGAACGATGTGGGCTGGGAGATGTGCAGGTAGGGAGAGATTAGACTTGAAAAAGATGTGGAGTGGGAAAGTTGTAGGATGGGTGCAGACTGTGAGAAGTGTGGGTATGGAGAGGAAGGGGCAGAGAAGTGAGGGCAGGGAGAGGAATAAGCATGGAGAGGTTTGGACAGAGAGAAGTGGCAGCTGGAAGAGGTGCTGGCTGGGTGCAGGCTGGAGGTTGTATGGACAAGCAGCGCTTTGGGCTGTGAGAGGTGCAGGTAGGGGTTGGGTAGACTGGTAGATTGGAGTGAAGTGGAGTGGGGTAGATCGGGGTGAAGTGGAATGGGGTAGATTGGGGCAGAGTGGAGTGGAGTGTGGGAGATTGAGGTTGAGTGGACTGGGGTAGATTGGAGCATAGTGTAGTGGGGTAGATGGAGTGGGGTAGAATGGAGTGGAGTTGAATGGAGTGGAGTGTGGTAGATTGGATTGGAATGGAGTGGCGTTGATTGTTGTAGATTGGAATAGGGCAGACTGAGGTATATTGGAGTGGGGTATATTGGAGTGGGTAAGTGTGGAGTGGGGTACAGTGGGGTGGAGTGTGGTAGCACGTGGTAGAGTAGGGTAAAGTGGGATAGAGGGAGGCAGATTGGAGTGGGGTACATTGGAGTGGGGTAGATTTTAATGGGATGCATTGGGGTGGCGGGGATTAGATTGGAGTGAAGTGCTGTAGATTTGAATGAAATGGAGTGGGGTAGATTGTTGCGGAGTGGGGTAGATTATTGTAGAGTGTGGTAGATTGTAGTGGAGTTGGCTAGATTGGATTGGATTGGAGTGGAGAATGGAGTGGGGTAGATTGGACTGGGGTAGATTGAGGTGGATTGAGGTACATTGGAGTGGGGTGGGGTAGATTGAAGTGGAGCGGGCTAGATTGGAGTGGAGTGGGGTAGATTGGGGTGGAGTGGGTTGAATTGGGATTGATTGTAGTTATGTGGGGTGGATTGGAGTGGAATGGGGAATTAGGATGGAGTGTGTTATATTGGTGTAGATTGTAGTGGAGTTGTTTAGTTTGGAGTGGGGTAGCATGGCTTATTTAAACAGATGTAAGTTTGTAGGTAGACATTTCCTGGGAAGTTCATGGGCTCTTTTGTAGTGTATGTGGTGTACTATGCAAGGTGGCCAATCTCAGGTACCCTAGGTCGAAAATGAAGAATAGAGGTTTATAAACCTCCCATCAATTCTTTTGGGCACTTATTCCTCATTCATCCAAATACATGGAACATCTGTCCAGGTCAATTGCCAGAAGCCATAAATAATAAGCCTGCTCCTGTAATGGCAATAGGATTATTTAGCCTTAAGACTTGCAGTAGCTGAGGTCACTTCCTACAGAGAAGAGGGGTTCTTTTTAAACTATAGTAGTCCATCCCGTCTGTGGATCTGTCCCTCTGAACATTATTTATGTGCAGGCTCCTCCGCCTGCTCCGTGGTGTGTTTGTTTGGGCGCCGTGTGTAGGCGGCACTCGCCCTGCTATCTGTCTTCCCCTCCTTTCTGCACATCCCCATCTTCTCTTGGTTTTCACAGCCAGGCAGTTGTGCATTTTATCACTCGTTCTCTGGAGCTCACCAATTCCTGCATAGTCATTCATAAGTCACTTCAAAATCTCCCCAGCTTGTCAGAAGCTCCGACTGTAATTTTGACGAGATACTCTTAAGCATGAGACACAAACATTGTAATAGGGCCATTCAGTGCTTAATTTGCAAAAACCATAATTGCCAGGGCCCTCCTCAGACGTTCACTGCAGCTTGCACCACACATTACCTCTCCCAGCGCTGCTAATAGCAGCACAAATACAATTACTAATCATCACAGTCCTACAAGTGTGATCATTCAGCCTATTCCAGGGCCCCAAAGCTAGTACATTGTCATTTTTAATGTATATTTAGTAAAAAACTGTTGATGTGCTCATCTTTAAAATTAGACAGACAGCGCCACCACGTGGCAAACTTTTTACAAGCCCTGGTATTAACAATTAAGTGCCAGTGCCGAGCACCGGAAACCACAGGCTCAAATTAAGCAATGGGGCCAATTATGTGGTTTTGCTCTGTGCTTGAAAAATGCCAAGCCTTGTGTCTCTTCTGAAAGAATCAAGCGATCTCCAAATCATGGCCAGTGAGGCGATGGCATTGGAACCTTGTCCATACATGTTGTTCGAGCGGGGATGTCACAGCATAACTCAACAAGCATGCGGGTTACAGCAATGCTGAGGGGAGAAGGCAAGCTCATATATGAGAGATGGAATAGGAGACAAACACACTCTCGTAAGTGTGAGATGCAGGGAGGGGGGGCGGTTGCCTTTGGTTTTGGAGAAGACATATGGGCAACGGAGGGAAAACTCAAGCATTCACATGGATTGCTTGAACAAAAAGAAGTAGCTTCAAAAAAGGGAGCAGTGGATGGACACGAGTACTTTGGCCCTCTAGAGGAGGGCCAAATACCAGGAAAGGCATGACGTGTGCATGCCATGGACAAACGGGAATGAAGGATCCTAGTGTGACATTGAAGAGAACAAATGGTAAGCTAGGGGCGGGCTGTAAGCCCCTTGCTTGTAAACAACATTGCTCAAAGAGACAACACATGCGCTGTCTAGCCGAGACCTAAAAACATGTAAACCAATGACTAAAAGGGATTCACGCGAAACACACTTTCTTTCTGTACGTTACTGTAAAAACATGACGTGGTTGATCCAAGCTGAATGTAGCCTGATCTAAAACACTGGCTTTAGTTTAATATTGTTTGTCTTCAATTTGACACATTACAACATGGCCATAGAGAGCAGCAATTCGATACTGGTATGCCATAATCCCATAAAATCGGTGATTTGAACATGTATGACCTTTTAGTAGGGCAACTCCCAGCTGGTTTACATTTAGTTAAGGTGGTAAACTGTCATCGTTCCCATTCTCCCTATAAATCCATCCCACTCCCCCCACAAGTGGTTGCCTCTGCAGGCCTCTTTTTGTCTCTTCTCGGCGTCTTGCTCTCCAGGTGTTCATCCGGGGACATTGAGAGGATTTCCAGCGCATAGTCCTTTTAGCTAGCAGTAGCGCAAGATCAATACATCTCATTGCACCCTTACCTTTTCTGGGTCTGGAGTACATACCCAACAAGCAGCATATCATATGCCCCATATCAGTTCTTCCGGTTGTTCAGGATATGTACTCTTGTACCTCAGTCCACAAGTGCTTCACCCTTGTACAATCCCACATGATGCGTTTAAACCCTGCAACTATGCTATGACACCCAGGACATTCCAATGGAATTCCAGGGTAAATCTTACTGATTTTTCGAGGTGTAAGATATGCCCTGTGCAATGTATTGAATGGTCTGCATTTAAAGTGGGCGTTGTGGGAAATCTTCTCCTCGTATTTTAATGCCATCTGCCGTTATTTGTAATTAAAAATGAGGCCTGTTTCTGCTTCCCATTTGTCTCTATTTGGTTGTCGGGTCAACCTAGTGGATTCTTTTTTTTTGTGTTTCAATTTTTTATTGAAATTTACAAAAGAATACATATAGTATAATAACTGTTTGCATTATCATACAATAAATATATAAGAAAATTGTTATATATAAGCATATAATAAAACTTTCTGAATAATTAATCATATATAATTTAATAAATACATAAACAGATCCATGCAAAGACAAGTATTTGACTTTATATTGAGGCCATAAAAGATGGAATTACGGGAAGCGGGGCAGGATAGAGAAAGGGAAGGTAAAGAAGGGATCACAAAAGAAAACGATAAATGAAAATGTACACAAATATAAGACATAATGCTATATAAAGCTATATAAATATGTTCCTGAGAAAAGAAGACACTCTAGAAAACCAATAAGAATAGAGAAAAGATGAATATAAGGGATAATAATTTCACTTGATGTATAAATATATATATATATATATAATACAGAATTATATGTAAGTGTTCTGGTGAGTAGCTATTAAAAACAACAACAAATAATAGGTAGACACAATATGTATTAAGATTTATTAACCACCAATAATGAATGATGAATGAGAATGAAAAGGGATAAGAATTAAATTACTGCGTAGATAGGTCATTAATATTAGCATCGGTATTTAAAGCTAGAAAAGGTGACCATACTCGAAGAAAGAGATCAGATTGATCCTGTATGTTGTATATAATACGTTCGTAGGAAGCTGTTTGAATCATGGCCACCATCCATATTTCTTGTGATGGTGGTTGAGGCGACTTCCATTGCCGTAGTATACAAATTTTGGCTGTAGCTAAGGCTGTGTGTAAGAGTCGGGCTTGTGGTTTAGAAAGTGATTGTGATTGACGTGTATCATGTAGAAGAATGGTAGCATGCGAAAGTGGAGTTTGTAGAGGCATCGTGGAATGTAAGGTTTTACCTATATAATTCCAAAAGAGTTGGATCACTGGACATCCGCAAATTATATGAGAAATGTTACAAGACGTACTATCCCATCTCCAGCAGTTTGAATGGGGAAGCAAGCCAGCTTTATGCAGTTTTGTTGGTGACCAATGCCAATCATGTAAAATCTTGAATATGCAAAATTTCAATCGTGCTTCACGTGCACCCTTGTTGAGATTGTTAAGAATGTCAGACCATTCATTATCAGTATAAGAGACTGATAATAAGTTTTGCCATTTAGTACGTAAAGTTTGCGATAAGGGTTGAGAAAAAGATGCGAAGTGAGAGTTTGGTAAAAGCCAGATGTAGCTCCTTTCATCTTACCCCAAGTGTGGAGATATGTTACAATTGGTGAGTCAGGCAAGAGCCATGGTGGAGGTCCTAGACTCCTCCGTAAGGATTGTCGTAACTGGTTGTATTTTGAGACTTGTATATCAGGCAAATGGAATTCTTCCTGCAGTTGGGCAAATGATTTAATATCACCGTTTGAAAAAAGTTGATCTAAGGTGCAAACACCTGCTGTTTCCCAAATAGGCCAAGATATTGATTGTCTATTAATACAAATTGCAGAATTATTCCATAATGGGGCTTTTCTATGAAGACGAGGATGTGAGCCCAGTAAGCGGTGTGCCCTTTGCCAAGCAGCACGCATAGCCGACAAAATAGGATTAGTGGTGGAGTCTCGGGGACGAAATTCCGAGCCGTATAAAACAGAAAGACCTGCGTTTGGTAATGAAAGGTGGCGTTCAAGATGTACCCACTGTGGTGTATCCGATGAATGTGAAAGCATATATGACATTTGAGAAAGCTGTAATGCCAAAGCATAATGCTCCACTGAGGGTAGACCTATTCCTCCATAGGAGCGATGAGCCTTTAGTTTTGAAGCTGAGACACGGGGTTTGGCAGAGTTCCATATAAAGGATTTGATCTTAGAATCAATTGAACGTAGCGTGGTTAAAGGGATTTGAATAGGAAGCATCCCGAGGACATAAAGAAAACGGGAAAGAGTAACCATTTTCACGGCTTGAACCCTTCCCCACATTGAGAGACCCAGTGCCTTCCATTTTTCAAAATCACGTTGCATTTGAGCGATGAGGGGATTGAGATTATCCGTAACTATACTCTCTAGGCCTTTGTTCACTAGTATGCCCAAATACTTGAGATGAGTAGATTTCCATTGAAAAGGAAAACCTTGAATGGCCGCTATTGTGGTCCCATTCGAAATGGGCAGTGCTTCGCTTTTGTTCCAATTAATTTTGTACCCAGAAATGGAGGAGAAGTCACCTATTATTTTTAACACAGATGGTAAAGAGATGGAGAGATCTGTGAGTGTAAGGAGAATATCATCTGCGTAGAGATAAATTTTGGATTCTCCTGTCGGAAGAGAAATGCCCTTAATATAAGTACATTGTCTTAAGGAGGCAGCCAACGGTTCCATGGCTAGAAGAAAGAGTAACGGGGAGAGGGGGCAACCCTGACGAGTACCTCGATTGATAGAGAATGGATCTGAGATAAAGCCCCCACAATTTACCTGTGCCGAAGGATTTTTGTACAACAAGCGTATTTTGTTTATGAATTGATCTCCCAGGCCGAATTTTTGTAACACCCTAAAAAGATAATCCCATTCAATTCGATCAAATGCCTTTTCCGCGTCAAGCGACAAGGCCAAAGCGTCATCCGGAAGATTCTTGGCATACCATAGTGTGTGGGCAAGAGTGCGATGATGGTTCCTAGAGGAACGCCCCGGAACAAATCCTACTTGGGTATGATGTATGAGAGATGGGATAACCTTACGCAAGCGAGAGGCCAGAATGCTAGCTAAAATGTTGATGTCACAATTCAATAACGATATGGGACGATAGCTGCTACATAATAAAGGGTCTTTGCCAGGTTTAGGTAACACAGCAATAATAGCTTTATTAGATATAAGGCCCAAGGAGGCCTCACCCTCTGCCTCTTGGAACGCGAGTAAAAGAGAGTCAAGCACATGCACTCCTGCCCAACGATAAAACTCTGCAGGAAAGCCATCCTCTCCTGGGGCCTTATGAAATGGCAATCCAGCAATTGCATGCAATATTTCTTCCCTGGTAATTTCACCTTCCAATAAGATTCTACCTTCATCTGACAAACAGGGTAAGTTTACGTTTGTAAGAAAAGAATCCAATTTGTCAGTATCAAGTTGAGTTTCAGCAGTGTAAAGAGACTGATAATACTGGGCAAATTCGTTAACAATATCTTGGGGTTTAGTTAGAGTAACACCGTTCATTGACTTAATGGCCGGTATGGCCATAGCTGCTTGCTGCTGACGTAGCTGGGCTGCTAATAATCTTCCCGCTTTTTCCCCCTGCTCATAATGTCTCCCTTTCATTCTATGCAAGGCGTATTCTGCCTTAGAGGTAAAAAGGTTATTTAAAGCCATACGAGCTTTTTCCAGTGATTTACGATGTGGTATCGTTGGATTAAGTGTATATAATCGAGTGTAAGACACAATATCTTGCTCCAATTCTTTTTGCCTCTTAGCATTTTGTTTATTAAACTGCGCTGCATCTCTCATAAGCTGCCCGCGGATAGTAGCTTTTGCCGCCGCCCAAAGAGTTCTGTTGGAGTCAACGGACCCTTGATTGACTGACATAAAGGCTTGAAAATGGGATTGTAATAACATTTTGTTTTTGGGTATCCTATAACGTTGAATGTTTAGACGCCAGGGTTTGCGACCTGGCTTAGATAAACCAGTTTGTAAGGAAAGTAGAACTGGAGAATGATCAGAGATCGCTGCCTCCAGTATCTGAGAGTCCTGTGTTATTTGAACTACATTCTGGGAGATTAAAAAGTAGTCCAAACGAGAGAGCGTGCCATGCGTAGGGGAAGTGAAGGTATAGTCCTTATCCATCGGGTGAGAAAGTCGCCAATGGTCTACCAAACCATTATCTGCCACCACATCGTTCATTAGAGCTCTATCTGCCGCATTTGTCTTATCTAGAGGGCCTGTCTTGTCAAGGACTGGATCACGTACTAGGTTCCAATCTCCACCGATGAGAAACTGGGAAGCACCTATTTCAGTTAAAAGGCGGTTTAGTTGAAGGAGAAATGATCGTTTTGCCCCCGTGGTAGCGTAAATTGAGCCAACACATATATGTGTTTCACCAATGCGAAGTTTGGCAAAGACATATCGTCCATCTGGATCTATCCAGGATTTCAAGACTATCACTGGTAAGGATTTACGGATAAGAATCGCAACTCCACATTTGCGGGTAGGTGTCACATCTGGATCTGTTCTCTTCTGTATGCTGCTGTGTATAACCTTTCCCACCCAGTCTCTTCTTAATTTTTCAGACTCTTTAGCGTCAAGGTGGGTTTCTTGAAGGAGAGCTATATCCACATGTTTGGACTGTAAATAAGAGAGTGTCTTTTTTCTTTTAATATAATGTGTCAATCCATGAACATTCCATGTTATTACTCGGAGATCGTGTGAAGTGGCCATGTCAGATAAGAATAGGAAAGATTAGCGATACGAATTTAATAAAGATGCCAGAATGTGATATAGTAAATTAAGAAATTGATATAATGTTGCTGTATAAGTGAAAGGAGTGAAATAAGATATGAAGAAAGGAAAAAACAAGAAAAAGGAGGGAAAGGAAAATAGAAGAGGGGAAAGAAAGGAGAAGAAAAAGAAAAGAGAGGTAAGGGGATAAAAAGAGGGATAAAGAGAGAAGAAGAAAAAAAAAAAAAAAAGAGAAAGGACCTTGGACAGTAACAAAGATCAGGTAAATAATAAATGAACCAAATGGGTAATGCTGTTTGATGATGAGAGAATATATGAGTGGAGATAACTAGAGGTGTGTTCAACAGAAAGAATAGTATGTAGTATAAATGACAAAGGGAGAGGAAGGGAGGAAAGAGTGCCAAATATAAAAAATGGCACAAGGGATCTCAGGACTTTTAACCACGGGTCCAAACACTAATGGACTGCTGCCACGAGGAGGGGCCCCATCAGGAGGGTGAAACAGTGGTTGACAAATATAGATCCAAATATGTCCTTAAAATGTATATAATAACAGATATTCTTATTATGAATAAGAAATATAACAATATATTGTAATATTGTAACATTAAAAGCTATGGATGATCTCTTGAATTAAGGAGGATTACTATGCTTATACATAAATAAATAAATAATACATAGAGATGAAAAAGTAACACTACTAACGATTAAAAATAATTATTTGATTGAAAAGTATAATAATAACAATCTTAAAAAGCATTAATAAATTCAGAGAATATTTACTATATGTATGGGAAAAGGTATAACAGTAAATTCGGATTTAAAAAACAGTATTACTAACATTACGGAATCAATAAAAGAGAAGAACGAAACAATATAGACCTATCATTAATCATAAGGCTCACGTATCGAATGAAAAATGTAGAAGCTGGAAAATTATTATAATTCATATGAAGACATTTCAAAGTATTATTAAAGAACATAACTTCATAGTATAATTATGAGACATATTATTGAACCATTAGAATATTGAATTGAAAATAAAAAATAAAATAAAGATGAAATAAGGGAAGAGGGTGTTGTAACCTTGTAGATAAATAGGTAATATGTGAGGAATTAAGAGATTGAGATAGTCAGCATGAAGAGTAACCTAGCGGATTCTTAAATGGATTTATTTAACCATATGATCATTTTGCGGCCATACACTATAGTGTGTGGTCTCTGCGCCACTGCTCTGCACGGTCAGTACTGCACTGTTTCTTGATCATATGTTGGTTTCTGCTGTATAATAGAAATTGACCCTTCTGTATACCGTATATGTCAACTAATGTCTGGAAACTATGAACTGAGGCTTCTTTGAAGAGGTCCCCCCTCCTGCATACAGTTCCACCTCCCCGGTGGGGAGTGCGTCCATTTGAGCATGGAACTCCTGCAGCGGTTTTACAAGTAATGTTGATTGCACAGGGTGTGTATATATGACCCTTGGCTTCAGACACCCTAGTGCAGTTTGAACAAAGAAGGTGAGGATGCATGAGGACAGAAATATACACCTAATTGTTTTTTAATCAATTAATCAATCAATTAGACAATTATATATCGTGACAAATCACCCATAAGGGTCTCAAGGCACTGAAAAAATTGGCTGCTGTGTGATGGTTTGTTCATTCGAAAATCTCGGTCTTGAGTTATTTTCTGAATGGCTGGATCAATGGAGGGTTCCTGAGGTGCAGGGGAAAGTTGTTCCACACCTTGACTGCCAGGTGCGAGAAAGAACGTCTTCCGCTGTTGGTTCGGCAGATCCGGGGGTGTCTGTGACGAAGAGGGAAGTGGATCGTAGGTGTCTGGTAGGTTAATGGAAGGTCAGATGTTTGGTGATGTATGCAGGTCCTTCGTTGTGTAGGGCTTTGTATGCATGGGTCAGCATCTTGAACTGGCATCTCTTCTGGATTGGGAGTCAATGTAGCTTTTTGAAGTGGGGTGTGATGTGGGTCCTTCTGGAGAGGTCGAGAATGAGTCTTGCTGCTGAGTTTTGTATTGTCTGTAGTCTCTTTAGGAGACGTGCATTTATTCCTACATAGAGTGTGTTCCCATCTGGTGGTGACGAGGGTTTAGGTGACGGCCCTTCTCGTGGTGACTAGGAGCCACTGGAAGATCTTGCAGAGCATGTGTAGGGTGTGGAAGCAGGCATAAACGACTTCATAGAAACTCACTGTCTAGGATGATGCCGATGTTGTGGGCATGGTCTGTCGGGGTGGGCCGAGTTCCACAGACTACCATGCATTGTTCCATGGTGAGGTGTTGTTCCTAACGATGAAGTCTTCCATCTTGTCTATGTTGAGTTTGAGATAGTTGTCCTTTATGCAGTCAGCGACATCCCTCAAACATCTATGGAAGTTGGCATTGGTAGTGGAGAGATCTTCTGACAGCCAGAGGATGACCTGGGTGTTGTTGGTGTAGGAGATGATGTTGAGTCTGTGTGATCTGACAGTGCTGGCCGGGGGGTCATATAGGTTTTGAAGAGGGTGGGGCTGAGGGATCATCCTTGGGGGATGCCACAAATCATCGTCTTGAGCTTCAGGGTGACGGTGGGAACCAGATTCTCTGAGTTCTTCCAGTGAGGTATGAGGCAATCCTGGATTCCGACATGGTGGAGTCTGTTGATCAGTATGTGATGGGAGACAGTGTCAAAGGCTACTGATAGGTCCAGGAGGATGGGGGCTGCTGTTTGGCCGCAGGTTGCTGTGTTCCAGGCATTCTGTAAGTTGCTGGTTGATAGCTTTCTCAACAACCTTTCCTGGGAAGGGGAGCAACGAGATTGTCCGGGTGTTCTCCGGTTCTACTGGATCTGCAGATGCTTTCTTCAGGAGGGGCCTGAGTTTGTCACCAATTGTCTTGCTTCTGAGGTTGAAGATGTGGTGGGGGCAGGGGTCTGTGGGTGCTCCCGACTGTACTGAGTTCATGATGGGGAGAGAATGTGGCCTAACGGCTTGGGCGGTTGAACTCAGAGCTGGGGAACCGGATTCGAGTCTCGGCTTGGACGCTCAACATTCTGTGATTCTGGGCAAATCACTTAATCTCCGCGTGCCTAACAAAAATGAATGTGTCCATCTGTAACGTAACTGGTGCTCATGTAAAGCGCTCTGATACCTTCGGGTCTAGTTCGCGCTATATAAAACTCCACAACAAAAAAAACAATGACAGAGATTGCGGCTTGAATAGTGTGGAGGTCCCAGTGGGTCAGACGGTGTTCGGTGTTTGTGTTCGTGGATTTAAGCAGGTTGGTACTGTCAGTGGAGGGGGGGTGGGATTTGAAGTTGTCATAGAAGGCTGAGATCTTGTTATGGAAGAAGGCCGCCAGGGTGTCAGTGTTCTTCTTTGTTTCTTTCAGGAGGTGGTAGTACTGGTTGAGTGCTATCTTGAAAGTGGTGCGGTATTCCGTCCTTATGCTGGTGCGCCACTTTCTCTCGAGTTGCCAGCAGTTGCACTTGGCAGATTTCAGCTCCTCGGTGTACTAGATGGCTCTTTGGTGCGTCCTTTGGATTTTGCTCGCTTGGCAGGGGCAATTATTTTGGTGCCTTTTGTGATCCACTTGGAGAAGGTTTTTGCTGCCAGCTCTGCGTTGAGTGTTGAGTCTGGGAGGTGGGACCTGAGAGTGTTGTTCAACTGGAACTGGTCTTCTGCTACCTTTTTTCAGTCTCTGCGCTTAGAGTTGGGGTGCACTGTTCCGGGGATGATAGGTCCTACGATGGTGAAGTGGACGGTCCATGTGAGGTGTATGACATGGGTTTAATTGTTGCTGGAAGTAAAGATGAGTTCAGGCGTGTGTCCTGCGATGTGGGTGGGGTCGGTGACCAGATGCTTGAGGCCCATGTTGCTCATGCTTTCAAGGAGGTTGGTTGTGTTTTTTTGTCTACCATTTGTGTAAAATATAGATTTTTTTAGAATTTATAAAACAGTCCAGGACTCGTATTGGGAACCTGTAACAGTCGCAGATTCCCAGGATATCTCACAAGTGTAACCATTTCAGCATGTGAAAACGTGCCCACTTATTTCCATTCTCCTTTTCCCTATAAATTTGTAGGCTTGTGAGTGTTCGCCAGCCGTGCAAAGCCTACAAATTGTCTCTATGTTAAGAGATTATCTCAGGATGGTATTCTGCCATTCTGGTAGGAAGATTTTGCTGGAGGTTAGAAGCTGATGTAAATCAAAGAAGTTAATAATATTTCTAATTAGTGTATGCAATAGACTCGATATAACTCCCATTTGACACCTTACATAAAAAGGAAAGAACTACCTTGCATTCCTTACATAATGTCTGTGGGTGTCAATAATGATATCAGAAAAAAATTCTAAACTGGTAGACCACATTTGTGTTAATTTTATAACTGCAAAGTTCTGCCAGAATGTTGATGGTGTGGCCGCTGTAATATGGCTGAGGAAATTTCTACTGCATCAATGATCTGAATTTAACTGTGTTTTAGGTTTATTCCCATGATAAATTTACCATGTGAGCTACAGCACATACCTAGCCTATAAATCATGATCTAGTGTTAAAGAGCTTTATTCGTGTATTTACACAAGTAGATGTGGCTTCAAATATATGCTTGTGATCATGCAGGTGAAATATATTGCCTTTGCATCAAAATTATTACTTACAGCATGGAATTGCTTCTCATCTATTCAACCCCTTCTATACTTACACCAATTTCCCTCTTACTATTTGAACCAAAGAGAGGATTACTTCTTCTTTAGTTCTTGACTTAAATCAGACGTATTGCCTCTTAGAACTACATCCCTCTAAGAACAAGATGACTTCTCCAGTGTAAATATGGTGTAGATCAGGTGATTGTGAGAATACTGTTGAAAGATGTATAATCATTTTTATGCCTCAATAGGAAGTTCCACCCCCCTTTGAACTCAATGTGCATCATGAGTAAGGCATTAGCTTCTTGCAAGGCCACCCCATCTAGGGCTGAGACATAGTGCACCCAGGGCCAGTCTGGCAGTAGCGGGCACCAGGCGTTTCCCCAGTGGGCCACCAGGGTGGGGGCCGGTTTTGGACCCCTGGGGGCCGGTTTTGTTACAAGTGGTCAGTTTTATTGGCCACCTGTAACAAAAGCAGCTGCAGTGTTTTCCATGCGCACCCACCCCCCTCCCCAGCGGCCTGTCCGACTCAATTGCCAGGGCCGGTTTGCGTTCTCATTCCGGCCCTGAGTGCACCCACACTTTATGTACGGACAATCGACCTATCTCCTTTCGTATATGTTCTTTAAAAAAATCACCTTGAGAAAGCCCAGGGGGTGGGTAAAACATTGGTGTGTGTTGTGTTGTTGTGTAGTGGGGTGGGGTGGAAATGTCTGCCTGTAATGCCCCCTTTTTTTAAACAAAAGAAAACAGCAACTTTTTAATAGATGACAAAGATTTTTTTTTTTACATGGAGTTGGCACTACTAATTTCTGTGAAATTCTGTCATTTATTTATGAGTCTGTGCAGAAGCCCATCTATGTTGCTTATTTTTTTATGTATAAGTTTTTATTAGCATTTTCATAATCAACAGTTCAGTACTTACATATTGAAAGAGCTCTGATTTGTATTACAGTGCATACCTTCTCGCCATTTCTCAGTCTGTCAATGCAATCACACCAACCTTTATTATTATACATATCTAAGGGGCAGTGTATCCGTGGGATCCAATAGTTTGGTGAGCATTACTACCCAGGCCTGTAATTGGTCTATAAGTTTGTTGTCCTTAAGTGTTCTGCTCATATGGCTCTCTTCAGCATTCGCCCATATCTCCCAACCAATCAGGTAACTTAAGTGCAATTGGGTACAACCATCGAACAGCTATTCTGCGCTTGGCTAGTACAAGGCCCAGGAGGAGGAAGCTTGTACTTAGTTTCTTCTTTTTCTTAATGGATCTGTCCCAAGTGACACTGCCCTACATCTCTGGAAATGGAGCACCCAGTGGCCGTATTAAAGGATTTTAGAACTGGCTCCCAATATTCATGCAGCTTAGGACACCCCCAAAATATGTGAAGGAAGTCCGCGCCAGATATATAGCATGTAGTGTACTTGGGGTAAGATAAACATGATGCACCACATTATACTGCAGTAGCTTAAAACTTGCATTGGTGGAAGTGGTCTTCACCCCCCTTATGGATTCCTTCCCTGTCTTTAGCAGAGAGTGGCAACTCCAACGCCTCCTGCCACTTGGCCTGTATGTTAATCGGTTGCAGTGACATGCAAGTTACTGCCACCCTGGCTGCCGGATCCCCCCCTCCCCCCCCCCCCCCACTTCGTCTGCTGGACATGCTTCCTTTTCGGCGTCTGGCATCTGTAATAACTTATAGAACAAGAAACATGTAAAGTCGAGAGCTAGTCTTTTTGGAATTTAAATATAGATTGGGACCTTAACTCTGAGAGTGACACTCGCATACTCTTTTAACCTGAAGACTTATCAATAATCATCTATTCATCATTATCAACGCGTCGTAAAGAATGCGAGGATGGGACATTGTTCCCATCAGGGTTCATTCATGTTATAGTTAAAGACGAATCTGGGGCCCAGTTAAAAGTCCCAACAGATACAACACTGATATACTCATTACATGACTTACTGAAGAAGGCAGTTCGCCGAAATGCGCACAGAGAAAATTAGAATATTCATTGTAGCCACAACTCTTAAATCATATATGCTATGTTAGAAAGAACTGTTCAATTTGATATAACCTAATGCAAATGCATATCAAAGTATAATACTTTATCACCATGTATTTCTGTTTGGTGGTTGCATGAAGTGAATGTATGTATGGGTATTTGTGAGTAGAAGAAAGTGATGTGCATGAAATGTACTTTTTTATGAATTGATATATATATATATATATATATATATATATATATATATACACACACACACAAAATATATTTTGAATATTATAATCCTAAATAATAAATACTTCTATTTCTGTTTAAACGCTTTCTTTAGTCTTGTGTATACGTGCTTTCAGTTCTGTCGTGTAATTGAATAGTTACTTAAGATTTCCTTGAAATTGATTCCTATCCCTGCCTTAGGAACTCTAGTTATTAGCAGGGGAACCCCTTTTCTCACATTAGTTCAACAGACTATCAACATTTTGCCCTCATTGAAAGTATGGAAGCCAGTCTGTCAGTACAGTGGACGGGTGTACTTGGCTGCCCTGGTGGATGACCGACTGCCATACTTAGAGATTTCCACCTGAAAGAGTCTTGTTTGCCTTCAGCAGAGCAGCAGTGGTGGCAGCTATATTGAAGGCACTTTAACTTTACTGAGCAAGTGTCATGTTTAATGCCCCCACTCTGCAATGTTTTTTCTTATTTAAAAAGTGTCCCAGTGCAGTGCAGACGTTTGTTATTGAAAAATAAGAAATTACATACTGGGAGTTTTCTTCCACCATGTATGAGTCAGGAAAAAGTTGCGTCAGAACATCTGCCCTAAATAGGGTGGACGGTTTGGGTTACTTTGCCCGAAGGCCATATATCTAATTTGCCCCAGGTGAAAGGTATCCACTGGTTGAGTCAGCATAGACACAAGCGGTTCCTTGACATAAATTAGAGTGGGGTAACTGCGATGATTGGCATATATGATATCCACCACATTTCTGGATGGAGTATCCCATCTTCCAAGCTCTAGATGAGGCCTTAATTACTTAGTATTGTAGTTAGGCAAGTTATACATTGCTTTAATGATTAGTATGCCACGATGGGCTAAAATGAGAAAAACATATTTTGGGTTCTGAAGATCATATTTGACAACAATGTCACCTACCAACTGGCTATAAATGTTAGAGATGTAGTTCATACATTAAGAACAAACAACATGGCACATTCCCTTGTTCAGAATTTCCAGTGGTTGCCCTACTGTTCTCCCAAAAGTCCCCTCTTTATGACATTCACTGCATATTTTCCTAGTGACAGCACAGCGACGTTGCATTCCTTTATGTACTGGTCTATGTATAAGCACTCTGTGCTGTTCTCCCTTCGATGGTAGCACCTTCCCAAATACTGGAGTCATCAAGTAGGAAAACTGTAGAATCAGAAATGTGGACTCACGCAGTCGCTTGCATTGAGTTTCTTTGGCTATGCCACACTGCCTCATACCTACCTGCCTGTTCTCGTGTCATTTTATTCTGTGTCAGACAAACATACTTTGTAAAGGAAATATTTGCAGGCGTATAATAGGAATGTGCTGTTCTTTTGCATCTGACTATAGTTCTGAAGAAGCGCATTGTACAGAAATCATTTGTAATAGATTTTCCTAATGAAGAACTAAATTAATGATAATATTTTTTTTATGAATCAATAAAAGTGCTTGCAGGAATACATTTGTGTACATTATTTTCAACCTACCTCCTCACCCCGATTTTGCAAACTATGTTTAAAAGTCCCTGTTTTGTTTCAGTTGTGTGCACCTTCTCAGGATGATGCCAGAGGAAGATGATAGAGTCCTATTGGAGAGCCAACTGACTGTGACGCCAGCAGAGGTAATGTTATATTGTAACTGTATTTATATAGCGCCTAGAACCCCTTACAAGGGCATGAAGAGCTTTACGGTGAGCAGTACAGTACTGCGGAAGGTTCATAGTTAATTAAGTGGTTATTGGGATTAGTCTTATGCTCCTAGAAAATCATTGTATGTATTTACCACCAGTTTCTTTGCGGTAGATTACATTATTAGGCGTTGGGTGGAATCAATTGCGGAGGCTATGGGAGTTCATGCAAATAGTTTGTGGGATGAATAGATTGGCTAGAAGAGATTCGGAATTGCGAGGTTGCAGAGAAGGAGAAGTTGTCATCTATGAAATTAAGTGTGGGAAATTTGCAAAAAATAATAATAGATACTACACCAGACAGGCACGTGACTTAGAGAAGGCTACACTCAGAGCGAAGAGACGTGCAGAGGATGGGAGGTAAGGAGAGGTTGATTTGAAGGAAAGAAAGGCGAGGGAGCAATTGAAAGGTTGTTGATGTTCTCAGGATGCCAGGTGTCTGCCTTCATGCTGGTACCTGCACAAAGCATCTGTCTCAGGCAGATGCTCCTGAGGTCTACCCCATTATGGTAGTCCCCTCCATGATGCTCTTTTCCTCTTCACCCCTGCTGGTACCCACTCTCCTAATCTACGTCCTAGACTTGTGCAAATCTCCCAACATCTGTCCCCTGTCAAAATCCTCCTCCATGGCCTCCTGCTGGTATCCTCTTAATTGGGGAGGCCTCTTTTCCTGCCCCCGTGATGGGTTTCTCGCAAAGTGCTATACCCTCATGTCAGTCATCATTTCCACCCGCCACACTTGGGAAAGCTAACCTTAGCCACCTTTCATATGCAGAAAATGTGGTACTAATGTGCTTAACTAAAGTTGGTCTCCAGAGGCCACTTACTCAAACGCATGAATATGTTATTGCTAACAAACTCGAAATCAATACATCAAACACCAAAACCATTCAGATCAGTAGTCGTCCTAGCCGGCCATAAAAAATCTGGTTAGATGGAAAACCGCTAGAAGAAGTAACCAGCTACAAGTACTTGGAAGCTTATATTGACAGCAGATTTACACACCAAGAACCGAGGAATTACATGTCACAAAGCACCAGCGCACTAGCCTTAGCTTTCAGCACACTGGCCAAAAACTGGAGGGCCCATCTTACAAACTACTGCTTATCTTATGTCGGGGTCGTCCTACAAGAAACAGACTCTGCGCTGTTGAACAAGTTGCAGGCCACAACCTATAAACGGGTCTTTCAACTACCTCAGTCTGCATCACCAGCGCAGGTGCTCTTAGAATTCGGGCTAATAAATTAAAAAGTCTGGAGAATGTACTCCACAATAAAATGTGGGTACAAAATTTTACAAAACGCCCCACTCAACAAAGCTCTATGATTAGAAGTTGAAAACGATAACATATCTATATACAACCAATATTTTTTTAAAGCTCAAACAACCAATAACACAGCTGAGCTATGGAACAAGAATCCATCTATCACAACTTTTAAACACATCGCAAACAAAGCTGCACAATTCCACTCACTGTTGCTAAATAAAAACAGCCTCAGATCACATGGCTGGATGGTGATTAAAAACTATAAAACCAGCTCCTTACTTAGGTCTTACATTCCCGGTACACCTAAAAACACAATTGATGGCACCCCACTTCGGCCACTTACCATCATCAGCGACCAACTGAGTTGAAAGCAAAACGGGTCCACAACATGCAGATTTGCAGTAGCGAAAAAGAGGATTTTATTTACCTTATTTGCATATGCCCCCATATACATACAACATGTCACTTTACTAAGAAAAGCTTTTATCACAAAAGGAATAAGGACATGTAGAGCAGCAATCATGCAAGGACTTAACCCATTAGACCCCAATTGAACTGCAAATTGGTAAAATACCTCAAACTTCACGAACTGGCTCTGAAAACAATAGGCCAGCAGGAACACTAATTTTAATTATGAATACCAAATTTCTATTTTACATCTTTTTTAAGAAATCGATGTGTGACCTTCCATGATAATTGATCTGACGAACTGTCATGAGAAAAGTACCGATCATATGAACATCTAACTGTAACATGAATGAAAACTGTGTGCGTTTTGTTCATTTTGCACATTGAACCAACTTTTAGACAGAGTTTTTATCAGGTATCATTTTAAGAACGAAGCCTGCGGGATAATTTAGCCAGCACAATGCTTTCACAATACTCTTAATGGCCCTTTTTTTGCACATTGAATTTATTTTAGATGCAGCATTATTTGTGTCCAAACCCAAAGCCGAAGTTGTAGTTATCTGGCTCATTTTGCACATTGTACCAATTTGTAGTAGAAATTTCTATCATGTCTCTGCTTTAGAATGCTTTTTGAATTTCAAATATCACTTCACCACTACTGAGCAACATTAATATTAGAAGATGTGTTATGAAGTATCATTTTTAATTATTTGCCGTGTTTATCCTATGTCTAAATGCAAAAAATTGTTATGGTTTTAATTAACTAAACAATAAAAAATGTCTTACCTTACCAGTCATCATCGTCCCCGCATCATAGCGACCCATCCAGATTTGACAAGCCTTTCTTCATACCTCCATCCTATGCTAAATACTGCTGTAAGGTGATGCCCTCATCTGCACCATTATCCACTCCCTTATATGAGCTGTGCTGCCAACCCTACTCCTTTGTCGGTCTGTCTCCCCATTCTTCTGCCCCGTTTGTAAACTCCCCAGTGTTTACAGCAGCCCCCAGCCCTTACCTGAGTCGCTTTATAGGCTGTTTCTTCAGCCCGGCCGTGAACAACTGTCTAAACGGACTCAAATGAATCCTTCATTCAAAACACATAACACGTCCATCCAGATCTGCTATGAATACACAGTATGCAAAATGTGGCCATCAAGATTACTCATTGACACTGCACCCCTAAACTGAACACACAATTGTTACAGGACAACGTGCACCGATAATGCTCTTCGTTATTGATGTGTTGTGAGCCCTCCGCCCCATTGCCCCACTCATGGCATACTTATGAGGCTGATTGCCCAAATAGCGCATAACATTTTACCAACAATCAAAAAACATGAGCAGATCAGTGGCGTAACAAAACTTGAGGGGGCTTCCCTGCCAGGTACATGGAGGGGGCCCCCTTTGGTCTTAATCAGGAGCTCTCATGTCAGGGTACTGTGCTGAGGGGGTCCTTAGAGCTTGGGTCACCCCCCTCCCGCACCGCTGGGGGAGGGGGGGCAGGGCTTATGTTATGCCACTGCAGGAGATATATGGCAACAAGCTCCTGAACAGCCAAAGTTCTTTTTACTTTGGGAGACAACTTCCAGGAGCAATGTAATAAACTAGCCCGATAATTCAGGAAGTCTCCCAGCCCTCATTGCTCCCAGGCTCCAATTCAAGCACAGTGCCTGAATGTCATGGGGCAGAAGCCCCGTGCGGGAAACCGTCAGCCGATATCCCACCCGGGTGTTCCAGTAGCTATAAGTGTCCGAGCCTGGAGAATCCAAGCCTGAAAAGTCTGTTGGCCCATGGCTGGAGAGATAAATCGGCATCATTAGTACAAAGAAATTCAATCCTGCCGCAAAACACGATTGCTAGCTATTTCCCAAAATGGAGATACCAGCAGCCCCGCTGAAATGTACAAACACACATTCAGCAGATTCAAATTAATCATGCAGAAAGACTGTAGAGAAAGATATTATATGTTAAATGACATGCCTAAAACTGCCTCAAGAATTCTTTAATATTAGACCTGCCCATTCCCTCCTGTGGAAGAGAATGGTGAATACTTAGCCCCAGTGCTATCGTAACAATTTTGGGAGCCCAGGCTAGAAAGATTTTGGTGCAGGGTCCGACCGGCTTATTGCACAATCAGGCAGTGCCCGATGGGCTGGCCTGACAGGTCAGTGTGTGGGCAGGTTTTTTGTCTGTTTGTGGGCCTGTTTTATGGTCTGATGCAACAGATTCTACTGTTTATTTCCCTCATAACTAAACCAAACATTGCCTGCAGCATGCTGAAATCCATGCAGTCTTCCATACCTTGCAAAACACTTATACAGCATGTCTTTAAAAGTTCAACCGGACCCAGTTTGCAAACGTGGCCCACTTTTTTAGAAATCTAATTTGCAAATGGAGGCAACTTTAATTTTGGCGCCCAGGCCTATTTTCTGTACAGTACGACCCTGTTTTGGTGGCCCCACTGTGGAACAATATTACTACCTTTTTTCTAACTCGAACCTTATAATGCCAAACAATATTGAATTATACATTAAAGGTTGAGATACAGAAATGTGCAAAAAGGAGCGATAGAGAAAATTCACTTTCCCAGGGACCACTTGGAAGGTGGGGCCCTTGGTTAATTGCCCATGCCTTAAAACGTCTATTCAAACAGATTTACTAAAAGCCAAAAATGAAAAAAAACACTACTGAAACTTGTTTCTGCTGTAGAGACTAAGTGATTAATACACATGTTGTCATATAAATTATCATGGTTAATTGCCATCATTCTGGTAATAGAATATATAAATATCCATAATATCTGCCATATAATGAAGCCTAGATTAGAAGCTAAATTTATTTGTTAATTTATTATTGTTTTGTAAACTTTTGTAAAGCTCAAACATCAATCATTGTGTCTTTCCAGACACATTCTTTCTATGTGGCTGCCCCTTAATTTGAGCTCACGAGTATGTCTCTCTCAAGATGGCTATTGGTACAAGTACTAAAGTATACAACAGTGATTGATGGAAAGCTTGAATTAATGTTCACCTTTGTTAATTACTCGGGCTGTATCCCAGTCCATTGTTATTTTGCACACCATACCACCTCAGTTTGGACCCATCCATATGCAAATCAGCCTTGACCCTGCTCCAATGGGAAAAGTCCAGTCCGAACTGCCAGGCCAGGTCCTCCCTGACCGGAACACAAGCAGTCCAGGACCGGTTCGCCCTAATTAGGACTCATCAGTCAGGTACAGCTTGAATCCAATGATACAGTGTGCACAGGACCCATGTTTGGGTATACCCGTCCCACTTAGGGAGACACACTAAAGAATAGAAAAAGTGATGGATGGAATGTTTGAATTATTCTCAGGCACTAGTAATTACTCGGGTCTGCATTGTTCCCATTGGAGCATGGGCAAGGCTTATTTGCATATGGCTGGTCCAAACTGAGGCAGCATGGTGTGCAAAATACTAAATAGACTCAGGTGTGGCCTGCGTGATTACCAATGGTTATGATTAATTCAGGCATTCCATCCATTTGTGTTTCAGCCCCAACCACAGAAACTGCCCTCCTTGCTCCTGGATCTCTACGTAGTGTTTGACACTGTCTCCCACCCCATCCTCATTCTGCTCCTACACAACATCGGAAACCAAGGAAGCACACTTTGGTGGATCTGCTCCTTCCTGACCGGAAAGAACCAAGTCAGTCAGCCTGCACAGTACACCTCGGACGTCTACGAGCTCATCCACTAAGTTCCACAAGGATCCACCCTGAACCTTTTGAATGCATGCACAATCCCTCTAACCAGCATCATCTGCTCCCAAGATATCATCGTCCTGTCCTATGCTGATGACACACAACTCATTCTCTTCCTCACTGACAAGACGTCCAGTACCCGGATCAAGTTCAATGCCTGTATGACCAATATTGCCCACCCAGGAAGACCAACTGTCAGAAGCTGAACACCGAAATTGTGTTCTTCAGGAAGAGTACTTCACTGTGGGTCTCCACCTGATGGCCAACAGAGCTAGGATGGACACCTACCTCCAACACCCACGCCAAGAACCACAGGATTGTCATCAACAGCAAACTAGGCATGACCTCCCAAGCCATCACTGCCTCGTGCTTCTATACCCGGAAGATGCAGAAAAAGATTTCCAAATGGCTGCCAATCAGCACCCGGAAAAACCATCACATAGGCCCACTTAACAAGCAAGCTGGACTAATGAGTCTCCTGAGTGTGGGGGTACCAGACATGGATGGGGTTTTATAGGGCTGGGGTGCCCACTAGCAATAAACTAGATGCATGGAATTTGGGAACTTTAAAGCAACTGAAAGTGCAATTCCAGTTTAGGGTACCCGTCTTTTACCTGCACTTATCAACTCTGAGCTTTATAGATGTCTACAACCACCAAATATTTTTTGCATCTACACATCCTAAAATTTCTATCGCTGTGTGACAGATCTCCCTCACCATGTTTAGCTGGACTGAGAATCCAATGAAAATTGCTTTTGCCAGATTTTGGGGAATTTTTTCCAAAACTCTGTAATTCTCATCAGTTTTCCTCATACTCAAATTTATCTAACTTATTCCTGCCAAGGCTTGACACACATCTGTGTTCCATGGGATCTCCTGAGTTTACAGGTATCAGACATGTTTATCTTTAATGGGTTTGAGTAGGGGTCCTCACACTAGACAGCACGAAATATGAGGTCAGTCGGCACCTAGCGAAATATACAAACCCAAAACATTTATCAAAACTAGAGAATCCAGGGTGTCCAGGTCGGAGAACGACCTTCACAACGCGGTGGTTACACTGTGGTATGTTTACATTGCGGGCATTACAATGCAAGTCGTTACAACGACTTGCGCTGGATGGCGCTCTAAGCTAAGGAATAGTATGATTTACTATTCCAACAGCTTCCCTACTGTAACGTAGGCTGGAGTTGGAATAGTAAATCATACTATTCCTAAGTCCAGCACCCTCCAGCGCAAGTCGTTGTAACGACTTGCATTGTAACAAACGTGATGTAAAATACTGCGTTGTGAATGTATGCATTGTAACGTCATACATTCAGTGTGGTCTCCTCTGTGTCAGCCATCCCCTTTTACAAATATCCCTGTTTACAAATATCTCAACAGCCCAAAAATCACCCAAATTTGTAGCTTCTTTCTTGTGCTTGCCATAGTCATGTCTTAGGCCTTTTCTGTCCCTGCTTATAGCCCTACGCACAAATGTTGGGAACTGTTTTAACTGGAAGAAATGTGGAAATCCAGGATAATAGGACATTTGCTATTATCACTTGAATTTCTTTATCTCTTTCGCTTTTTCTTGTAAGTTTGTGTCCACAAAAACACTTTTTGAAAAAACCCTCCTCAACATCACCTAACATGATAGGTAATGAAGACATTGAAATTGTACACAAGGCCCCGATTCTAAACTTGAATTCATGGGCAGAAAGCTTTTATTCATCTCATATTTCTTTCTATACATTAGATGGTGAATTATCAAGTGCTACATGGTCCGCGCACAGTAAAAGGTTATTGCAAACCTTGGATCACTTGTTGGCTGGGTTTCGTGTTTTTTTTTTTAACAAATTGCAAACATTACACATTTCTGTTACATAAAGAATCTGATAGCGGTAGTAGTAAATCATCTTTCTGTCTCTGCTTTCTATGCAAAAGGTTATATGTAAAAATTATCTTTTGTCCACCATTGTGTTCATTATTTTTTAATTCAGCAATACATTTCTTTTGGAAACTTTGAGCAATCTACTCAACTACCACTTTGCTGAATTCATAATTCTGTTGCTTTCTAACATTTTATAGCTTTCTTTAGATTTTGTGGACTGAAGCAAAACAATGGAAAATGTCTATTTCTTAGGCTACGAAGAAATCCAATCAGCATCTGTTAATTGCTGTGGCTTTGACACACATCTCCTAATTCTGACATTGTTAGGGGCAGGAGAGGTGCATCTAGGCTCTAGCAAGGAGCCAGACTCTCTGGATTGTTTCTTAGCTGTTAATCTAGGCCCCAGGAATGAGCTAGCCAGTTTTGGATTTTGTCCATCTTTTGAAAACATTCAATTAGTGTCAAGCTCCTTGTTGGGGCACAGACCCACAGCTCCTTCGTCTCACAGAGCTTCTCTTAGAGGGAGACATTGTGAGAGGAAGGAGACGTAAGTCTGTGCCCTGGCACAGAGTCAGACATTGTTTGGATTTTTTCTTAGACTAAAAGAAAATGTAAACAGTGTTCAACTCCTTGCTGAGGAACATAACACGCGTATCTTTGCCCTAGGAAGGAGTTTGCTTTTTCTATCTGTGCCTAGAAAGTAAACAGATTCAATTTGGATTTTTATATTGCAAAGAAAAAAATCCAAACTACATCTGGCTCATTTCCAGGACACGGATATGTATGGAGCCAGCAAGGAGCCAGACACTGTTTGGATTTATACGTAGGGTAAGAAAAAAGCACGCTGTGTCTGGCTTTTGGCCTGGGTGCAAAACTGTGTGTCTGTTCCCCTACCAATGAGAAGGCTCTATCTGTATTTTTTCTGAGCATTAGAAAAAATCCAAACTGTATGTGGCCCCAAAACTGTGTTTCTGTGCCCCTAAAAGGAGACCAAACCTGTTTATATTTTTTCTTCTTATTCAAAGAAAATATTCCAAACTGTCCCCTGTTCTATGCCCCAGCAAGTAGTCAGATGTTATGTGGATTTTTTCCTTGGCTAAGAAAAAATCCATATTGGATCTGGCGTCTTGCTGGGGAAAAGAACTGCGCATCCTTGCCCCAGAAAGGCGATAGATGCTGTTTGGAGCCAGAAAGAAAATCCAGTCTGTGTTTAGCTCTTTGCTGGGGCACGAACACAAAGCTTCTTGGACAGAGTAATTGTGGAAAATAAAGGAGCTGTGTTAAATTGAATCAGGAAGTGGGAATTGGAAGGCCAAGAACTAGGAATAATATTAGACCAACCTCTTCCAAAACAAACTCCTGCTTCATTTCTTGAATTGATAGGGTAGGAGGGGTGGGAAAAGAGAGAGTGGGAGTAAATGGAATGCTTCTCCTGCCCTGTTCCACCTATCTCCCAATTGCACGCTTTGCTTGAAGTTGTGCACGCTTGTTAAGATCTCTGCTTGTCTGTTCCCCCTGTCAGCGCTCCCCCTACCTTGTGGATTCCATTTCGATGTATCTCTGCATCTTTGTTACCAATAGTTCTCAATATCTAACCCTTTTAATTTGTGAGGTACACCTTATATTGTGTCTTCTTGAGGCCTTCGATGTGGCTTTGCAGCTGTGTTTTGTTCTTGACTGCCAGCAGTTGCTACTATATTGCTACAATCGCTTCCTCCCTTGCATCGCTATAGTCTTCCAGTATTGAGACCCTGTTTCCTAAGTATAAGTGGTCCTTTTAGACCCACAGTTTAAAAGTAAGTGCAATTGATATTTCTTTTTTTAAAACAGATTTTATTTGTCAAATAACCAATATATTGTAGAGTACTATAACCCAGCAACTCATGCATACAGAATGAACATTGAATTGACTTTGACAATTTCAACGAAAATACAGGACATATGAAGAGCAATACATTGGAAATATTTAAGCAAATAAAATATTCAAAGAAACAAACCCCAAAACCCACCCCCGTCGCACTCACGCCTACCCCAAAACAGCACCATACATGAACAATCTCATTCATCCAGACTCATTGCACCTGTATCTAAAGAACGATGTTGCATGCCAATTATAGGGGGAGGGACACCAAGTCCGCAGGCCTGGCCACTAAAACCGGTTCCAACTCCAGGCCGCGATTTCCTGCCCATCGCCTCCTGACTTTATAATGTTTAAGCGGGTATCCCCTGGCTGCAAAGATAGGGATCTCCAGCCCCATACAGAAATCCATGCTATTTTTCCACACAGATACCGAGGGTGCCCTGGGAGCCTCCAGGCTTTGGCAATATCCCTCTTAGCCAAGGTGAACCCTAATAGCATAAGATGGTGTTTGTATATGCTACCTCCTATATCATCCATAACATGCAGCAGGACCAACTTTGGGGAACTGGGGAGGTCCCAGCCTAGTACCTCGGATAGGCACGACAAGACTCCCCGCCAAAATCGTGCCAAGACGGTGCATTGCCAGATTGTGTGGAGCAAAGTACCCTCCTCATGTTGGCATCGAAAACACAACGGGGAGGCCACCAATCCCGCCCTCCAGAGCCCAACCCTGGTGAAATAGACCCGGCGGAGATATTTAAACTGACTAAGACGAAGACTTACGGCTATAGATGACCCTCGCGGGGAGGCCAGAGCCTCCACCCAGTCCTCCTCCTCCAGTGGGCCTATGTCTCCCTCTCAGGCCTCCTGAAGTCGCTGCAGTGTGGGGGAACAATGGGTAACCAGGGACTGATAAATCTTGGAGATCTTGTGGTCATGGAGGTCTCCCATAAATACTTTTGCCTCTATGGGACTAAACTCAGCCAGGGACCCCAACCACTCGATGTAAGGAGTGATGGCATGTCGGAGCTGTAAATATCAGAAAAATTGAGTTTTAGGCATGTGGAAGTCCTTTTGTAACTCCCGAAAGGACTTTAGAACTGGTCCCCGCATGATGTCTCCGAGTGTAGAGATGCCAATGCGGTCCCAGCTCCGAAAACCGGACAACACCGCCAGTTTTGTAGTCGCCCATTTGACCAAAGGGGAGTCTCCCGATTTAATTTATTCCACCACCCTGTCCTCCGCAACGCCTGTCGCCATATTTGAAATATCATTTTCGTAGCCGGTGGCAAGGAGTTGCGCAGTGGCGCGCAGTATAGTATAGTATGTAGGGTGTTATCTCCCATACAACGCCTCTCGACTGCATAGGCGGGGTCGGGCTTATCACCATACCACCACTCATTGAGGACCAGGAGATGGGAGGCCATATATAATAAGATAGGATATCAGAGGTTGCTAATCCCCCGCAATACGTGGACTGGAAGCAAGTCCGCAGAGCTACCCTCGCCATTTCGCCAGCCCATAGAAACTGACCAAAGGCTGTATTGACACGTCTGAACCAGCCAGGGGAAAATCAGATAGGGATGGTTTTGTAGTTGAAGCGACACCATTTTAAAAATGGCCGATCTGCCATATATTGAAAGAGGAATGTGGGACCAAGGTTTAAGATCTTCCCACACCCGCTCCCATGCAGGGGCCAGATTCCCTTCCCAAGAGATGATCAGAGAATCGGATAAAAACACTCCCAAGTACTTCAACCCCCCAGAGGTTACCTGAACGGAGGAGGCCCAGGGACCGGTGCCCGCCCCTCTCCCTTGGACCCACAGTGTGGATTTACGAGGGTTCATGTACAGGCCGACGTCTCCCCGAATATCTGCATAATACGTAGTAGGCGCTGTCCCGTCCTATCAATATTTGTAAGAAAAAAGAGTACATCATCCGCATATAAGGCAATATGATCTGATAGACCCATCGTCCATTCGAGTCCAGTGACTTGGGTGTCAATCCGTACCCAGGACGCTAAAGGTTCCATGGCCAGCGCAAACAGATAGGGGGACAGCGGACACCCCTGCCTAGTGCCCCGACCAATAGAGAACGAGGAGGAAACAGCGCCGCCCACTCGTACGGACGCCGTCAGGTCTGTATAGAGAAGGGTCAGATAAGACAGGAAGCGTGGTCCAAAATGTAATCTACTGAGAAGTGCGAATAAATATACCCAGCTAAGGGAGTCAAAAGCCCTGTCCATATCTTCAAGTAAGGGCGCGTCCCGCTCCCCCAGACCCTGGACAGTTGCCACTGCAACATGTGCACGCCTTATATTGTGGCGGGTCACCCACTGGGGCATAAACCCGGCCTGATCGGGATGCACTAAAGATGTAATATGGGCACAAAGGCGATTGGCCAATGCCTTGGCCAACACCTTGGCCTCCACATTAAGGAGGGATATAGGGCGATAAGATGCATGATGATCCGGGGGTCTTCCCGGCTTGTGGAACACTACAATCTCCGCGTGCCGCCAGTCACGAGGCAGGTAACCCCGCTCCCTGGCCTCCTCAACCACTCTACAGAAATGAGGTCCCAACTGTAGAAAATAGCGTTTAAAAAATTCGAATGGGAAGCCATTCCGCCCAGGGGCCTTTCCAGGCTGCATCTCATTTGGCGCCGCATCTAGCTCCTCCTCGGTGAGCGGGAGATCCAGCTCCTTGTGCACCTCGTAGGAGAGGGCCTTGGAATGGAATGGAATAGGTTTTTATATAGCGCGATAGCTACCCGCAGGAGTCCCAGCGCTTTAGCAGAATACAGGTGGGTGAAGCGGGTCGAGATTATCGGCTGAAGAAGAAGGTTTTTAGTTTTTTTCGGAAGAGCAGGATGTTAGGTTCTGAGCGGATAGAGAGTGGAAGGGAGTTCCAGAGCCTTGCCGCGTTTGTTGAGAACATTCTTCCTCCACTTCTTTCTCTTTTGAACCTGGGATTGATGACTTGGAAGGCGAGGGTCGACCTCAGCTGCCTATTGGGATGGTAGGGGGTGATCAGGGTGTGATTCAGGATTGCTCCCTTCCTCCAGTAAGCACGGTGGGCGATGCACATGCTTTTGAAGTTGACTCTATCCTTTACTGGCAGCCAGTGAAGTGCTCTTAGTTCAGATTTCACTGATTGCCGGCGGGGAATGCGCAGGAGAGTGCGAGCAGCGCAGCGCAGTTCTGAATAACCTGCAGTTTTTTCAGGGTGAAATCGGGGGCTCCTAGGTATAGGGCATTTCCGTAGTCCAGCCGGGAGAGGATTAGACCCTGGACCATGATCTGTCTGGCCTTAAAAGGGAGGAGCGGTAGGATCTTTCGTATGAGTCTAATAATGCCCATGCAGGTGGCTGCTAGTTTGGTTGCCTGGTGGCTGAAGGTTAATGCGTTATCCAGCCAGATACCCAAGCTCTTGATGGTATCCCTGGCTGGGGGTGCTGGGCCTAGTGCTGGCGGCCACAGAGAGTCAATGGATTTTTGGGGGGAGTTGCCCAGCACCATTAGCTCAGTTTTGTCGCCGTTCAGCTTCAAATAAGACTGGCTCATCCAGGAGCATACTGCTTCCATGCAGCCTCTGAGATCGCTGGAGTAAGAGGAGGGATGAGTCAGGGTAACCACCAGTTGCGTATCGTCGGCGCAGGACCCGACTTGAACGCCGAAAGGGCGTATTATTTCTGCGAGGGGGAGCATATAAATGTTAAACAGTGTGGGGCTCAAGGACGAGCCCTGGGGAACCCCACAACTGAGAGGTTTGCTGGGCGAGGTGGTATTACCCTTGGGCGGTAGAGCATCAAGAAAGCGACCCACCACCGCTTCGGGGAGGCACTCCCTAGGGGCATAGACATCCGCATAATACATGGCAAAGCTTTCAGCAATCATAGAGGGGTCGGTGAGAGCGGACCCATCCGGGCCCAAAACACGTGGTAGGGCCTGGGAGTACAACGACCGCTGGCACAACCTATGCAACAGCTTGCTGGATTTATTACCCCACTGGTAGATTCTACTGTGGGTCGCCAGCCACGCCTGCCAGGCTTCATCAAGCAGAATATGTGCATATTCCTGCTGCGTCAAAAGAAGTTGGCTGCGAGCGCTGTGGTCGGCACCATCCGTACTGACGGATTCCAATGCCCGTAGCTTTGCCTGCGCCTGAAGAAGAGTCTCCCTACGTAATGTACGGGCCGCTGCGCAAAACGCGTTATCCACCCCACAGGCAGTCAGCCCCCTCCACCGTCCCTACATTGGTTGACAAGAATTGATTGGCTGCTGTGCTCGACCCAAACGTAACGTAAGAGTGACCGGTGAGTGGTCCGAAAGTCCACGCGGTAGAATATCCGCAGCAACCACCCTGTTGTCCAGGGCACGGGGACGAAGATGTAATCAAGGTGGGAGAAGGAGCAATGGAGGGCCGACAAGTATGTATAACCCTGTGCCGTCCCATGCAGGCGACGCCAAGGGTCTACCCAATCCATACCCGACACTAGTGAATGCAGCCAGCGATCCCCAACCAGGTCTAATACATCATTCCAGTCTCCCCCCACAACCGTTAACCCATCAGGTATGTCTGCACACACCGGGTAAAATTCCCGCTCCTCATTGTTGAAGCACGTCACCATCCCACTGGCAAACTTTTCGTGGATGCGCTCCCAGTAAGTCTTTCATGTTGATTTCGTCATTTGTCATTACAGTAATTGCATCTGGCTTAGGTTCTCAGTTCTCTACTTGCCTTTCAGCGTTTACATGCCGGAGCTTCCAATCCATTTTCAGTTTCTGTGAACCCCGCATTGTGTTTACGTCATCTTTTCCTAATCAGTAAGAACCCACCATTTCTCTTGTCCTTTCACAATGGTCAGTTTCACGGCACTCCGCCTCATTATTCTGTTCTTTGTCACGCTTTTATTGAGAGACTTTCTGAGTTACTCTGCGCACAATTTTAATTTTTTTCATCTTTTTGCACTATGGGTTTTGGTTTCGTTTTATATACATGCTCGATGTTACCTTCATCACCCTTACGTCATTTCATATTGAATTGCTTCAGCTTGATTCAGATCAGCCGTCTATTTCTCTTGTCACAGTCACGATGCATCTTGTTATTGTTCATATATTATACACCATGAGTTTCTGCAATGCATCATGTTCCAATGTAATTTCTTTTTTTCCTACAGCTCCCCTGAAGAAGGGATGCTACTCATCCCGAAATGCATTGGGCTATTTCTTATGAACTGACGATCAAGTTCACTGCTTTTGCGCAGTTTTCTCATTGATTGTATCGATGTGTTTTCCTTGCTTATGTCATTTTCACATTGATGCCATGTCCAATTTTGTTGCTTCTTTTTGATTGACTTATAAATACAGTCTTTCTTGATACACTTTTTGGTTTCATTGACCACCAGATTGCTGTTTCAAACAGTTTAGACTCACGTTAATTTAATTATACGCTAGCAAAATGTCATAACTGTTCCTCACATATTGCCAGCAGTGCACTCAGTATACTGGTGTCTGTTCACCAGCAGTTTTTTTTTTTTTTATGTCTGTCCACAGTGTCATGAGCTTTTCAACCATGCCCCAGGAAAGGGGCGGGAGGGGCATAAACACTTCCCAAAACTATGGATTCCATCCCTATCATCCCCTGAAGAAATAAATATCTAACCTATGTATCCCTCCATGCCTTCACATGTGTGTACGGGACTCTTCTATGTATTAGGACTGCAACCCCCCCGGGATCCCCTTATAAACCCGGAGTGAAAAACGTGTACATATCCAAAGTGTTGAAAGCATAGCGCCTTATTCCCCATAAGATGTGTTTCCTGCAGTAGGAGGATGTCTGCTTGTGCTCGCTTCGCCTGTTTAAGTATCGTGCCACGCTTGATTTTGTCTAGCGCCCCCCGAACATTCCAACTCATTATTTGAAGGGCCCCAGAGGGATCCTGCTTATCACTAAGGGGGCCAGCCATGAAAAAGTGCAAAACATGAGTGTGTACCAGGCAAGACCATGTGAACTGGATAAGGTGACTCAGAAGCAAAGTAGGCTAGTACGATCGAACAACAAACCCCCCACCCCCCAACCAAACTAACAACACCCCCCCCCCACCCTATACCTCAAAAACAATGAAGTATCTGTTGCGGCGTGCGTGCGTGACAGGCCCCAACAGGGGTTTCCCCCTGCACGCCAATGGATCTCCAACTTACAACCCATTGTCAGCAGGCCCTTTCCCTGTCAGCAGATGTACTGCAGGGGTAACGGCCCTCAATCGTGCTTCCCCACAAGTCAGTCCAATTCAGTAGGCAGACGCTGAGCCGATGCCGCCGTGGCTGAGGTGCTACACGACAAAGATCTGCGTCTGGACCTGGAGCATCTGTATCCTTTCCCTTTCTGCGTGGGTTGTTTTTGCACCATCTCGCTCGACGAAGAGTCTGAATCCCTCCGGGGCGTTGTGTGCGGACGAAGACACACTGTCTCATCTGTTCATTGAAAGACCTCTTCCGGTGAATCAAAAAAATGGGTGCGGGACCAATAAACCACCCACAGTCTGGCAGGGTATAGAAGGGCATAGGGGAGCTTGAGCTCTCGGAGAGGGGCTTTGCTGCCATAAAAGACTGCCGTCGTTGCTGGACCAGCTTAGTATAGTCCGGGAATATCAGGATACGGGCATTATCAAACAGCAGTGGTTCCTTGGCCCTAGCCTGTTTCAGGATAATGGGTCTGTCGTGATAATTGAATAACTTCGCGATAACAGACCTCGGGCGAGCGCCGGGGTGGGGGGCTTCTCGGTCGGCGCGCTCCACCACAAAACACTTAGACAATGACCCCGGAGGGAGCCAACTCTCGAGCCACTTGGTGAGGAACCGCTCTATACCACCCTCCTCGCATCCCTCCGGTAATCCAACAAAGCGGAGATTGTTGCAGCAGGCCCTCCCCTCTGCATCTTCCACCCGGGGAGCCAGCCCACGTTGGACCGTCTCCAGGGAGACCACTCGCTTCTGTAGGGTCTCCACCACATCCTCCACTCCAGAGACCCTAGTTTCAGTCTCCGCAATCCGTGCCACCGCATTGCTGAGATCTTGATGCAACAGCATGACGTCAGATCCCACTGCTCCAATTTTGGCATCCAAGGCATCCCTCGACTGGGTGATGGTGGCCAGGAGGGCGGCGTTATCAGGCACATCACGAGCCGTCCCCCCAGATGCCACAGCAGAGGCCCCAGGGCCTGTGAATTTATCCATTGTGCTTTGTTTGGATGACCCCCCACCCGGCCGGTCTCTCGTCATGGCAGATACGAAAGTTCCCTGTGGGTTAGAGAGTTTTGCGCCTGCTCCGTGTGCGACTCTGTCCAGATAAAATGGGTCCCCAGAAAATCACAAGGGGATAAAGTGTGTCGCAGTCCTGATAGTACACCAATTAACCCACGTCACAGGCCCAGTGTCCGACAAGGGAAATCCTCTCCTGTTGATGTGGCCTGGCCACCAAGCACACGATGGGCACCAGGGCGAGATGTAGGGGAGCTCTGCAACTCCACACCACCAAGGGATACAGCTATGCAGTGCACCGCTCACCAGGACCGCTCACAGTCAAGCAAACCACTCTGGTCACCGCTCCCAGCAGGGAGCCTGGGGGAGTACAAGGCAACCTCGCCTCAGCACCTTAGAGATCCTCACACATGACATAGATGGCGTCGCAACAGCATCCACAGGGCACTTGCGGCAGGCTCACGCGGCCCGATCGACCACCGAGGCGAGCCTGACGTTCCACCAGGGGGGGAGAAATATGTGGCATGTAGCCCCCCACCGGGGTCCCAAGACTACGCCTGTCCCCAACTCCACCGACAGGGCATCCAACACAGCCCTAGTGTGCAGCCGGCCCCCAGGACCGGGCCCTCGACAGCGGTGCGGGGGCAGGCCCAACAGTCCCCATGTCAGGCACCAGTAAGACCAGGATGCCCTGTCCTGAAATCCGGATGTCGGTCACAGCCCCCCACGTGGCCCGACACAGCCGCCGATCAATGGC
This sequence comes from Triturus cristatus, assembly GCF_964204655.1. Taxonomy (NCBI): domain Eukaryota; kingdom Metazoa; phylum Chordata; class Amphibia; order Caudata; family Salamandridae; genus Triturus; species Triturus cristatus. The sequence continues at coordinate 500,883,443 of NC_140581.1, forward strand.
ACAGGAGACTCAAAGTGCAAGGGGCGGCTGGGGTGCACACCAAGAGCGCCAGGAAGCCCCACAGCGACCCCCCACCAGGACCCATGCGGTACGATAATGCCGCCGATGCGGGCCCCACACACCACGGGGCGGCTGCTCACAGCAAGGCCCCAGCCTGGGGGAGCCGCTATCTGCGGCTCGGATCAGCCTTTGGGGTTCGACGCACAGCCCCCTGGTCGAGCCGCCCCTATCCCGGCTCTCCCCCTCGTGGTCCGATGGCGCCGCCGACCAGACTCACTCACGATAATGACAATAGTGTGACATACCTGTATGTGTGTGGTAGGCATGTGTTTAGATGCAAGCCTGATTGTCGCACTGCCACAGTAGTGACTACTCTTGCTCCAGCATTTGCTGCCAAATCACTTTATAAGGGGACTGAGTGAAGATTAGTATTATCAATTTACACTCTAAAGAGGAAGGAGGTAAACCTGTATGGAAGTGATGAGTGAAATGTGTGCCTGTCTGTGAGGGGAGGACATTGTAACATGGGTAAGAAATAGCAGTATACTGAAGATAGAGGGAATTTCTGATTGAGAGGATACATTTACCGAGAGGGATGAGATGAAGGTGGGATTTGGATCCACCTCAAGTCTATTTATGTCTTGGAAATTGTCTCCTTCATCCACCTCTTTCATCCTATCTTAACACTTCTTTTTGAGTTCCCCCACAGTGCATACCTCCATTCCCAAAGCATTGACACAGTCAGCTGCTGCCACGTTGACACCTTTCCACTCCACTGAGGGTGTATGGAAGAAAACCACGTAGTTCCCTGTAGAGATCAACAGCAAAGGTTACTATAAAGTTTGTCTCCACTGTGAATTTGCTCTTAATTTAGGGTGTATGGGCTCCTTTCTGAAGACTATAGCAGGTCTCTGGCAGTAAACAAAGTAACGCAGTCCAAGGATAAGAGGGAAGAGCCTAGCGAGTGTGCTGAATTTATGAAGTTCCAGGTCCAACGTTGGTCAGGTGTGTGAATTTGCCCAGATTAATGTAGTTTCTGTATACCATTCAGCATGTCCTTCAGTAAAGGCCGAAATGTCGGCCTCCACTGCAGAAATGTTAGCCTACTGGCGTACGACTAAAATCTGGTTTCAATCTCCACCCCCTCATATAAAGGGGGAAACCTCAGCCTGGAATCTGTGCTTACCAGAGGGAGATTTCTACCAACGCGTAGGTGGAAATCTACATGTTCGTGTATTTCAGCCCATTATTAGGCCCTATGTTCTTAGGAGATAAGATTAATTTCCCTGTCACGCTCCTGAAAAGAGTTGGGCTTGCTTCCACAGCGCAATCTAAGACTGGAATAAAAAAAAAATCCAGAGGTGATTTACTTTCCAGGTCCATCCCTGAACCCTTGTATTTTCATGGTTCACAAGACCCCTTTACACCCTGATTGAAGAAATAAATATGTTTATTTGTTGATCAACTCAATGTATTTATCGATATACACCAAATCTTAATCCTGCCTACCTTTTCATTAGGTTTGACCTCATGACACTGTATTATTTTATTGTATGACAATTCTCTGCGGCCCAAATGTGTTTAAATATAATCAGCCAATGAATTCTCAGTTGCTCTGCGCTCAATAGCAGCGATCACACTATTTCAGTATGAAAGTCATATGACATCCTATATACATTACTTACATGGTTGTGAGACAAATAGAGACACATTTAAATAGTATGCTGTCATTTGTTTCTCAGGAGATTGACAGAAATATGGCTGGACGAAAGAAGGATAGTGGCACTACTGTTACTGGTAAGCAAATCGCCAATCAATTTCACTTGAAAAAGTAGTTTTCCCTCTGGTTCCCAATGTGGCCGCATTTCTCTTGAGAGGAAGGGGCAGGGTATAGATTTCCTCCGAAGAGTGTTACATATCAAACACATGATAGTTCTACTAATACGTATGTATGTTAGGTACAATTATTTATTAGTTGCAGATGTTGGGTGTTCTTACATTGGTTTGCCTAGTCTTGTAATGATCTATGTTGCGGTAAAAGAAGATACTGATAATACAAAGGCTAAACATAAAGGCCCCACAAATGATTCCTTTAAATGTAAATATTGATAAGAAATATTTACATTTAGAAAAAGTTGTTGAAGTAACTTGATGAAGAACATGCCAGAAATTTCAAGTTAACAAATACCTTTAGCAGGAACCAAAATCCGTCGCCAACAGGTCTGCATTACACAAGTATAAATTCGGAAATGTGTACTAAATTACTCCTTATTTAGGGGTGAAACCTAATTTTTTAGATTTTTCATATTCTCTGAAGTGGTAGTTACCTTTTAAATACAGCTCCATTTCCATGAGCTAAGCCATGACAAAGCTCGTATTTGTGAACGAATCGTTCACTCAATGTGCATTTAAATAACGCTTCATGGCCTGACTCTATTGCAGTATTTAGGCACAGACTCCCAGACTCAAGTTCCCCACAAACAATAAAGTTAATATCCTAGACTAGAGGCTATAATCCAGCATCACTTTTCAAACTTTGTAAATCAAGGAGATTTAGCAGACTCCTTCCCATTAGCCTGTTTGATCACTGTTGAGTTCATCTAGATTATTGTAACAAACTCTAGGTTAGTATCCCCAAGGAGATAATACATTTACCACCTTGCGTTATCCCAGGGTTTAGGGTTAGCTGCGAAATAACTTGTGTTAACAATGTTACTGGATCTTTTCGTGCATTTACTTGCTTCTGGATTCCATCTGCTTTTAGCTGTCTAAAAACATTCATTGCATTTACCTAATGTGTTCAGTGTTATTGCAAAACCATAACTCGGTGGGATTGGTACAGATGTGTGGTAACTCTATGACCCACATTTCTGCGATTACAGCAGCTCCCTAAATGATCATGCCAGTAAATTGAGCAATCTCCGCTGACATCTGCGTTGACCTTCACAAGTTGGCCTTGGTGAAATTTCAGTAATGCTGGCGTACCATGTGTAATTTTGGTATTTTCACGTTTCCCGTGTTATGTGTAATTCCCCAAATTAAGCTATTACTCCTGTTGTGTAATCATGCAGCCTTTGCGTCAACAGTTTTGCGTGAGTGCATGGGAAAATTGCAAATGACCAGAGCGCTAGCAGCTCCTGTTTGCTGTGCTTGTGTTATTTACCCTATTTAGTTTTTGGTATGAAATGCATCCTCACATCTAAATTGGGCATTTTGCACCAAATATAGTGGAAAGTGGAATTTTTGCCTTTCATGTAATTATGCATAATGGGCAAAATATACAAACATTGGGAATCTTGATTTCCTGATTAGAACTGTCTCTGAATTGCAATTAGGAAATCGGTATTCCTAATTTATGAAACGTATTGAGTTTCATTTAGGGATTCATTGTGGGTCGCAAATCAACCTATCCCATGAATATTAATGAGGTAAATCACAGTTAGGAATCACAGCAATTACAGAGATGGTGGCCCGCTGAGGTCAGTAGACCACCATGTCCGTGAACGCTTTTTAATAAAGCATTTTTTTAAATGCTTAAAGGAAATCGGTTTCGTTTAAAAAGAAAAAAGTGAATACTTGAAGTTTCATTTTGTAAGAGTAGGCAGTGGTCCGTGCAACCACTGCCTGCTCTTAAAAATATTATTATTTACAATCTAAAAGGGGAGGGAATCCCTTAGGGACTCCTCCCCCTTTGCAAATGGGTTACCACCAGTTTTAAACTGGTGGAAAAGTATTACTATTTTGCGACCGGAATTCGGTCTCAAAACAGTAATACATACCATACTGATTCGGTATTTGGAAGGGACTCCCAAAACACGCACCTTCCAAATACCAAATCGCAAATGGAAAATGCGATGCATTTTGTACATTTTAAAAAACATTTATCTGGTCATCAGCGGATGGATTCTGCGAATCTGGCCTTTTACAACTGGAAAAATGCTTTGTACATCTGTCCCTATGTTTCATAATTTGTCAGAAATGTTAATCATTATACAAAAGCAGATTACACAAATTTTGCACACCGATATTCATAATTTGAAATCCATGCAGTGCTGACGCAGACTTCATCCTTCCCTGTCATTACTTTGAGTACCATTAGATTGGCACTAGTAATACCTGCTATTTATAGAGCTGTGAAATGGTGAAACTCAGTACAGTTCTAATAGTTCTTCTTGTAGGGGGAAAGGTGGAAGCCTTTACTTCTCATTCGCAAGGCAGGGGAGAGTGAGCCCAGTGTGGAATTATAAAGAGTCTACCAAAGTTATTGGCTGGGTTACGGGGTGTATCAGGAGTTTCTCCCTAGCTGTCCATAATGTGTCCTACATTCTCTTTTACAGTAGTATGATAATCTGGTTATACTTTACCAGCAGGGAGGGGGTGGGTGGACCACACCCATTCACAACCCCATCTGACAAATAACCATACATTTTACATATACACACCCATGCATGCACCAAACATCACAAAACATACCGGCTTCAGCATCTCTAGAGGGAAGACTTGTAGGCTCCAGGATGGTTGGAAGTGCCGCCTTTTCTCGTTGGATGACATTTGGCCAGCCAATGAGATTAGGCCACAGTCCCTACCTTGTCACAGAATGGAATGCGGTCAGTGAGAGTTGTTGACCTCAACTCCCTCTGTTACGGGGTGTCAGTGATAGACACTCAGCCCTGGGCACTTCAGGTCTTAAAACTGAAGCACCCAAGTTCAAGGCGCTTGTTGTTCCTCCCCTTTGTCATGAGGTCATCCAAGTGCTTTGCTGGGCTGAAGAGGTCACGCCCACAGGAGCTGTGACATCTTCAGCCTGGAAAGGTTCAGCTCAGGCAGCCAGGTGCCTGTGCATTTTGTGCATGTTTAGCTCCTCTTTGACTGACAAAAAATATCAGGAGTGTCTGTCAGGCTGACCTTTGCTCAGCCTGACAGACACTCTTTATGTCTGGAAAAAAGGTCTGAGTGGGGTATGGGGCCCCTTCGTCTGTGAGGATGGGCTGCAGCTGTTCACCAGTGGTCAAGGACAATTCACAAGTCATTTTCTGCAAAACAAAGGATAACAAAGACGCTTTCTGGCCACCCCTTCCTGGAGAACACCCGACAACAACTAGCTGGTGGTGGGGCCAGAGTGTTCAGCAAAGGGCACAGTGGTTACTGAGAGAATTGTGAGTGGGGAAATTGTACCTACTTGCTCAGGTGAAACCGCTGGGCTAGAAATGCCTGTCACTACCCACGATGACTATAAAATTATATCCACGGGGTGGCTAAAATGGAACGATGGAGGCCTGGCTATAGTTTATGAAAAAAACTCTTGACATACTGCCATACCACCTGCTACATTTAAGGTAGCTGAAACACTCCCTAATCGTGTTTTCATATCCCCTTCTCTTTCGTTGTGCCATTTATCAGCCTCCCGTGCTTCATCCAATGTTGGTACTGGACCAGTGTATTTAATGGCACCTTTTGTTCTTTAGGCCTCATCATTTATTCAGGCTTCCTCATGTATGCTTCTTGGGGACGTCAGCATATGGACAGGCCATGATAACTACCCTGAGAACAATAATTTGCTTCAAGCATGGACCTCATTGTCCTTAATGGAAAGATACTTCATCTCACTCATCTCTTTGGCCACATTCTAGACCACATTTTCATCCTCTGAAATGTTTTGAGTCCAAGCCGGGAATATTTTTACCCTGGACTTATCATGCTTTTTGATATTTCGTTCCTCCTAGTTTTCCCTTCCCTCAGTTTTCTCAAGAATCTGGTCTGACGTGACTGCAAACATTCTAGAAGAAGCCTCGGTCTCTGCCCCTGCCTCCTTGGCTGCCACCTTAACAATTACTTTGTTCTGCTTGAGATTCCAATGCTCCCTTGATGAAATCTTCTCCCCATCGGCTACATCCAACGCTCCTTTGTACAATATACAACATAAAGTGCCAAAAAGTGAAAACCCTGCACGAAAGAGCAGAGCGTACTTTTGCACCTCTTCTAAAGCTCTCAACCCTGTCAGAAGAAAACAAGCATTTGCAATGCAGTAGGTCTCGCATTACTGAAAGTTGAAGCTATTGGCGTTGCAAATAATAATGCAACGTCAATAGCTCAAACTTTCAGTAATGCGAGACGTATTGCATTGCAAATGCTTGTTTAATGTGTGCTGAGGTTATCAATTCTGCATCTGAACCCTGTCTTAAGGATAATGGATGACAACAGTTCCTAAATTGGTACTGGGCTGGATGCTATCATTGTTTGTAAGCCTAGACTGAGGCATGGTTAAAAGAATGATTTTACTTGTATCACGTTTTAGGTTTGGCTGTATGTTTCTCTCTGACTTTATGCCAGATGTTTCAGAGATGTTAGAAGGAATGACTTGAGTGGGCCAAGGGGCACTGCCGGCTCTGTGACTGGCTGAGCACAGGTCACATGTCTGGAACGGGTTCTAGGTGTTGCACCATGTTGACCTGGCACATGAGGTGTTAATTGGTGGCACTGGTAAAAACAAATAGTAAGGAAAACAAAGCCACCCCGATATGTGAACCTGAAGTAGATTAATGTTGTAGAAAAACAGTGGTTCTGATATGGCCAAAAAAGTTCCAAGGAAGGTAGTCTCCCATATGGGAACAATGTACTAGAGTCATAATTGATAATTAATATCTTCGGGAGCGATAAGTAATATGCACAGGGACTTGTCAAAATAACGTCTGTTATTAATTTTTTGAAGATAATGCAAAAAAAGGACTCAGATGCTCACATAGGTAAGTGACAACAAGCCTGACGTGATAAGTGAGGGTGACTTTAAAACATAAACATCGCATTGACAACATATAGGGGAACTCCTCAAGACGTTATACAAAGTGTAAGGAGTTCTTGTTGTACGGGGTCGACGGCATTTCGATCTCGCCACGCCCACTTCGCTTCTCCGTTGCGGACTGCCCCTGCAAACCGGCCGCCTAGACCCGGAGGCCCGCAGGCGCTGGCTGGGGCACGTCGGACTTCTAGGCCTGAGCTGGCCGCTCACCTTAGAAGAGCGCCCCCGCATCTCACCGAGTGCTCTGGGTCCTATCTCCCCCGCCTTTCTCCCTGCACGGCGGATATCCTTGCTCGCTGGTCACCGGGAGACAGCCTCCTGCTGCGGGGTGGCCTAAACTGCACCGGGGTGCGCCTGGGCCTGCACGGCTGGAGACAGATTCGGAGAGGCATAATCACACGCAGTAAGCACAACCATACAATGCAGTCACTTTAGGAGTACCTTGTCTACGGCGGCGATCTGCACCCTGGTGTGCCTGCTGGGGGGGTAGGTCTACCACTTTGCCTGCTGTGTGGCGACCACCCTCCCTGCTGCCGGTGCTGTTCCAATCGCTGTGGCCCCACGCTGCACTCCTGTCTCACTGGCTAAGGCTCTCCTGCACCTCCACGCATAAGCTGGTCACCCTGCTGGGCACCCAATCGTCAGGTAGCGAATCCTCCCTTCCGGGTCTGTGGGCAGAATGGGCAAGGTGGATGCCAAACAATCAAAGCTTGCCTTCGAACACTGCATGCAAACTCGGCAGGAGGAATCTGCCCCGGTGACTGGTGAGCTTGCCACCCAGACTGAACTTGGCACAACGCGGGATGACGATCTAAAAGCGCTACTACTAGACATTAAGGCTAGCATTGGTGGCAACGCTACTAAACTTGACCAATTTTCTTGACGGCGTTAAGACCAGGGTGGACGCATATGACTCGCAAATCACGCAATTGGAGGCAAGGGTGTCTGATGTTGAAGATGCAATGACTGGCGATAAGCAGAAGCTACTGCAAATGGACAGAGTACTGGAGCTAATAAAAGCCAAGAATGAAGATTTGGAGGCGGGCTCTCGTCGGAACAACCTCCGCATCACGGGCATACCCGAGTCCGCCAACATCTCGAAGATGGAAGATTTTGTAGAGGAGCTACTACGTGAACTCTTCGGAGAGGTGCTCTCATCGGTCGTTATTGTGGAGAGGGCACACCGATCTTTAGGACCTCGGCATCCTCAGGGGCGCCGGCCCGCCCGATAATCACCAAGCTCCTGTACTATTGCGATTGTAACGCTGTTCTGCGCGCTGCATGCGACAAGGGTGAAGTGTGACACCAAAGGAACACGCTTGCATTTTACCCGGACTTTACGCTGGCAGTGCAGGCCACGCAACGGGAGTTTCTCCCAGCCAAGAGGTTACTCCAAAAACAAGATGTCTCATACTCCCTGGTTTACCCTGCTAAGCTGAGAATAAAGGTGGGGCACAGACGCAATACTTCAATGACCCTAAAGCCGCCTTGGCATTCGCTAAAAAACTGGAAAAGCAAAACCGTCCTACACAGAACAACTCACTGCAAGCTGAGAGTGGAGGACCAAGTGATAATGACTAATTGGAGTTCACAGTTCTGCCCTCATCGCTCTCTGGCCTGTATGTAGATGCCTGAACTGCTCACTGCCCAGTCACATCTCTTTTGCGGGGTGTTGGACCTGGTACCATTGGCGTGAGTCTCCCTTCCATTTTTTCGCTGTTGTCTCCTCTGTTTTTGATATGTTTTGCTGGTTTTAGATGCTTTGGGAACTGTGCCACTGCTATTCAGTGCCACAGTGCAAGTGCTCCCTATGTTTAATTGTTCTAGTGAATTAGGGCCATATGCATCATTCCAAATTGCGATCGCAAACGGCGAAATTCGCAGAATTTGGGGGTTTGCGATCGTAATTTGGCTCAGTGGTATGTATTAAAGAAAAACTGCCTCGCAAAATAAGGAATCGCAAAATTTGCGATTCCTTATTTTGCGATTGCATTTAAGGAATCGCAAATTGCGATTCCTTAAATGCTATGTAAGAAGCATAGAAAAAGTGCAATTTGGCCTTAAGGAATCGCAAATTACCACTAACTTCAAGTTGGTGGTAATTTGCGATTTCTCTGAAAAATGCACTTTTTGGCATTTTTCAAAGTGCCATGTGGCGCACATACATGCCCTTAGGGCATGTATGTGTGCCACATGTGCACACATGCACATTTCAGGGGTGCAACAGGGTGTCCTTTTGACACCCTGGCACGCTTGAAATTGCATTTTCAATTTGAGATTCTCTAACTGAGAATCGCAAATTGAAAATGTCTTCCCATTCATTCCTATGGGCCTCTAGGCCCATAGGAATGAATGGGGAGGTATTACTTAATTGTGAATCGCAATTTGCAATTAAGGAACATGTAGGATTCGCTAAATTATTTGCAAATCCTACTACATAGCGTTTTGCGTTTCTCAAATAGCGATTCGCAAAAAATCCCTATTTTTGAATCGCAAAAATGTATTTTCATACATATTGCCCTTAGTGACTCCATGATTGGCTTATTTGATTTACTTGTCAGACCCTAGTGCAGTGCACCATGTGTGCCCAGGGCCTGTAAATCAAATGCTGCTGGTGGGCTTGCAGCACTGGTTGTGCCACCCACAGAAGCATCTTATAAAGTGTGTCTCAGGCCTGCCATTGCAGAGCCTGTGTGCAGTCCAGCACTGCCATACTGACTTGGTAAAGTGCACCCACTTACCAGTCCCTAAACCTTCCATTTTTTTCATATCAGACACCCCTAAGGTTGGCCCAAGGGCAGTGTGCATTGTAAGTACAAGGTAGGATATGCCCTGATGTGTGTGGCATGTCCTGATAGTGAATTACAGCCAATTTCGTTTTTCACTATTGCAAGGCCACCTGCCCCCATAGGCGAGAATGGGCAGTTTGATTATAACATTTTATAATCCTAACTTTCCCAGGGAACATGGTAGAAAAACGAATTTAGTATGCCTGAACTCAGAATAAAATACATCTTTTAGTGAACTTGGTTTTAACATTCTGTATTTCCAAATACCACTTTTAGAAAGTAGGTTTTTTCTTACCTAACCATCCAGCCTGCCTCTGCTAGGTTGTGTATTGCATGTCTGGTTTGTGAATGACAGGGGCTGGGGAGGCTCCAGGAGACAGGGTGAGTCAGCACAAAGCTGGATAGACCTATCTGGATTGGGAGTGGTGAGAGGAGTAGCACCTGGGCCTGAATAGGGCTGTGCCTGCCTTCCACAATGCTGACTCCACCAACTGTGGTGCGTCTGATGACCCTGGCCCACACTGACAAAGGAAGAAGTTGTGCACTGGCAGAATGCACCCAGAACTGGTTTGGACTAGGTACAGGACCCTCTGCCTTCAGAGGACAAATGATTTACTGGTATAAATAGTGGGGCCCAGACCCCAGAACTTTAGATCACTTCTGGGAATCAAGACAGACCTTTTGCCAAGGAGAAGAACCAGAGAATCTGCAGGAGTTTTTAATTGCCCCTATGCCAATGTGTTGTCTGCTGGGGTTAGCCTTCAGTGGTTTCTGTATTGCCAAGGAAAGTAGAAAGACTTTTATTTGCAACTTTCATCATCTTGAAGAAGAATCTCCAAGGGCTTGAACTGTGCTTGCCTCCTGCTGAAGTCTCAGGGATACAAGACTTCCCCACCAGCTCCCCCCTGAATTTCCTTGCTGGGAATTCTATCTGCAGAAGCCTTCGTGTTGTAGGGAGCTGGAAGCATGACTCAATGAGAAGAAGCGTGTCGCATTTGCAGCTGTTGCCATCGCATCATCGGACAAACCTGTCGCCACTGCAGAGGTCGCCGCCGCATCACCGGAGAAGCGTGTCTCCATCGCAGCTGCTGAACATCGCATCACCGGAGAAGCGTGTCACCATCGCAAGGGTCGTCGTCGCATCAACGGAAAAGTGTGCCGCAGGGCCTGTCACGGCTCCAAAGTTACAGAGTTCGCATCGCATCAAGGGAGCCATCTTATTGCATCGAACCGGAGTGTCGCATCGCATCAAGGCGCCATCTTGTCGCATCGCAACTGAAACGCACCAGAGATCATCGCATCACCTCCTCTCCGGTAAGGAACAGACGCATCGCCTACTTTGCGCAAGCACTGAGGAACCGACGCATTGCCTCCCCCGAAACAAGGAACCGACGCATTGTTCTCCCTGTGAAACATTTGCTTATTTTGCGTGACGCATCCAAGGTACTTTTGTGAGAAACGTGTCGCATTTACCATCAACTTGTACTAAGCTATTTCTACCAACTAAGAGCCTATTTTAATTACAGTATTGTGGATTTTTGTCGTTTTGGTCTTGTGTTAAGTCTATATAAAGAATATTTACCTTTATAAAAGCTATGTGGTGTCCATCTGTAGTGTTTTCACTGTATTACTGTATGTGTTCAGAAATGCTTTACATACTACCTCTGAGATAAACCTGGCTGCTCGTGCCAAGCTACCCAGGGGGTGCGAAAGGGTTATTTAGGAGTGCAGCCCCCTTACCCTGACTAGAAGCAAGGGTCCCTACTTGGTCAAAGGTACCTACTTCTGCCAACTAGAGGCCCCTAGTTCTAACATTGGTGGTCAGCGGTGAGGATTTGGACTTGCATTTGTGACTCATATACCGTGATTGGTGTACAGTACTAGTGAGTGCAGACCAAACGCAACCACATACATTTTTTTTTTCCTTGGAACTGTTATTTTTTAAAGACTACCAATTCCTATTGCCATGAGTCCACCAGCATCCAACGCATCTATGGATCTAGATTTTGAGGAAGACAGGCTGGATACCTATACTGCGAAACAGCTGGAAGCCTTCTGTAGAAAATTTAAAGTTGCTTCTCCAGGCCTCACCCAGAAGGATGAATTCCACAAGGCGCTGAGGGCCTGGGTGGAAGCAAGAAATTTCTCTGAGAATGTGGAGCACCCAGTGATGGAGGCAGAGGAGGCAGAAGGGCAGCTAGATGGGCCAGTGGGCCCAGGAGAGGAGAAAGTACCTACCCCGCCAGGCAGCAGTGTTTCTTACAAAGACCTTTCCCCTGAGAGCTGGAGGATTGGGATGGAAATAGAAGGCATAGAATGGAGCTGAATAGAGAAAAGGTTTCCCACCTGCACACCTAATGTATGTAACGTGTCAACCAAAATCGTTAGACAATAATAATTTGTAAACGGTGCGTGCAGCTGTGAGCTTCTGGACTTGCCTAAAAGTCCTGTAGCTAAATGTGAAAGGAAAAGAGACGGACACCCTCCGTGCCTAATCTCACAGCGCACAGCTCTAGTCCCTAAGGTTTCTATTGCGACATGATTTCACTTTTTTCAATATTTACCAGGTGAATTATACAAAGATACAAAGAAAACTACTTGAAATTAAATTGAATCAAAACCAATATACTGTTCACACATGGTGTGAATTCAAAACAATGTTTCCATTGATTATGTACAGTAACAACAATATTGCATTTTTAGCACATTGTAAAAAACATGTTAATTTCTGTTTATGAAGCTTGACAATTATCCCAATGCATTTCGGGTTACGCTGAACCCTTCTTCAGGGGATAATGCTTCTAAACAATGTTGAACTGATTCAAGGCCTTCTGCCGGGACACTAAAATGAGGTAAAATGAAAAAACCAATGAACATGTATACATATGATTGCTTCGAGCTAACATCTATGAATCAGTCTGTGCTTGTCCCACTGTCTGACTGTACCAGCAAGCAGAAAAGGTACAACAGTATGCTGGAATTTGAACATGTTGTGAAAGACACAGTGATATAATACAACCAAAGGCTAAGAATGAACTAGAAATAGTGCCATGGTGTCATGCAAAGATATATCTGACGCTGATTTAGTGTCTAATGGAAACGTGGTGACAACGTATTGTGCCCAGGTGCATAAAAAACTAACACTTATGTGAGTAGCAGGAGACAAACACAGGAGTAAATACCAGCGAGGAAACGAGCGATGCACACTTGAAAATGAGAGAAATGTCTCTGAAACGAAACGTAGACACGCAATGAGGCGTCATCTAAAAACATCTGTTTTAGTGATCCAAAGTTTAAGAGAGTGTGCACGACAAACGGACATCAACACCCGCTTACCGGGATGCGATTTTAAAAGCGCATCCCTGTTATGGCAAAATAAGCCCAGGATTACTTGGTATACGAGCATGGGTTGGAAACAGCAACATAAATAAAAGAAGTCAAACCCAGGCTGTATCTGCTGTGCGTGACGGGTTCGGTAATGCTGCCTATGTAACTCAGAAGTTGAAAGCGATGTGCATTTCAGCCGGGAAAATAATGAATGTTCAATTACGAGCGTCTTGTGAACTATTTCCGGGTCATGTGACCACCCGGAGCGTGACCGTGCAAGCTGATAGGTGTCACATTCAAAACAAGCATTGGCATAGCCAATAGGTCTCGCCTTTGGGACCTTATAAGTGTTTAGCCATGCAACAGTTGCATAACTAAATACTTATAAGGTCCCAAAAACGAGACCTATTGGCTATGCCAAGCAGCCGTGCGGCCGTGAAAGTGAAAGTGATCCCGATCACGATCAAACAACAAAGCGGCCCTGCGGCCGCGAAAGTGAAAGTAATCGCGTAAACCACGGTGCGCGCGCCTGCGCACATGCACTGTAGCTCTAGGCTGGCCTGGTAGCACTTTTTGGAGCCCTCGCAATAAGTCTCGCCAGACCAGCGCATGCACTGGGTCAGGCGAGACCTAAAAAGGAGTTAGAAGGCGAACCTTGCAACTTTATGCAACGAGTATGGGCGACATGAACAACTGGTGCCCCGAACCCACGGTGAATGTGCGATCAAAAAATCTATTTGTAAAAATTGTATGTTCGTGAGCTTCGGTATTATCAGAATAAAACGAGGTGAAAAACAGGTCCCTAAATGAAACAAACGATATCCAATAGACAGCTGGATGTCCAAGTGAAATAATAAAAAGATGTGAAGTGTGTGTCAATCACTGATGACAGTTGGTGCAAGTGCAGAGTTACAATCGTTTCAATCATATTTTTGTCAGTCAGTCAATAAGTCTTTATTCGATTAACATCATAAAAGACATACTATACATATTAGAAAAAGAAAGTTCATATAAAATACAATATCATATTACAGTACAAGATAAAAATATTAAAATCATGTAAAATATTTCATAGTAGTCAAATGATTAAGACATAATGACTAAGCATAGTAGAATTTAATAAAACACACGCCAGTCTAACCTAAAAGTCCATAGTGATGGCGCTAGTTTCAAAGCAACTGAAACCGTGTGGGACACATATCAAGAATTAAGTTTCCGTACCCTAAGAATCCACGCCCAACTAATGAATTTGGCAACACCTATTACAACAGGTTTTGATGTGTCTGTTTTCAAAATTCTACTGGCAACCTGTGCAGAACGGGTGCTCATTAATCTGCAGACGGGACGAAGCCAAACACGTCGAGGAAGAAGGTAGGATGGACAGCAAAAAAGAAAATGATCCATAGATTTGATCATATCCACACAAAAGGGGCACTTATCACTACCAAGTGGACTCCAGCTTTTAGTGAGACCTCGCAGTGGTAGGGCGCCCACTCTAAACTGATGGTACAGTTTACGATCAAGATGTTTCATAATGGTGTCCCAGTAACCTTCATAAACAGACTCGTCTTTAAGAGCGAAAAATGTAGCAGTCATGGAGGAGCCCGTAAGGGAGGCAAATCTCCTGTTCTTAATCATACACTGTTGGAAACAGCCCCACTCCCACTCCGCAGGGTGGTGGTGGACCTTCCCAACACAATGGGGTAGCTTGGCTCGAGTGGTCAGGAAACAGGCGCAGTGCTAAGCATACAATATACCCATACAATAACCATGCGTGCATCCGTTCCAAAAACGACTCTACACCGTAAAAATTATGAAAATATTCTTTCTTTATCTTTTTCTCTTAGTTGCTGATTGGAAAAATAAATAGGTCAATCACAATATACAAGTTTCAATTAGTGCAGGTCAAATAAATATTGGCTGTTTGATGAAATAAATAGGGGTGATCATAAATAACAGGGCATAAATACAAGTGCAATATATACAGACAATTAAATACTTTGAGGCAATAAATACTGTACCAATAAATATTGTACACCAACAAGTCCTGTGGACCTATAAATATAGTGCAGCAATAAATAGGTAAAAAACTCAATAAATACAGTATCCCCAATAAATAATTAAAAGTATACAGCACCCCTCATATAATCAGATGACACTTCAATTCTTAAGGGCTGATTTGGCCCAGGCACAGCTTGTAGGGTTGTGGAAGGCTTGAGGGGGGAGGCTACTCCCTGGCTGGGACAAGGCTGAGGCCTAAACTGAGGTAGATCAAAGGGGGGGGGAATACCAATGCCCTGGCTTTCCTTCTCCACACAACCTCTCTAGGTTAGTCCCAGTTCACCCCAGGCACAGTCAGGTGGGTTGCAGCACCTCCCTAGCCCCTTAGAGCAGTCTCTCAGGTCTCCACAGGGCCTTAGGCGCCCTCTACTCCACTTACTGCCCTTTTTCTGATGTTCCGACGCCGCTGGAGTCGTGTCGACGCCGTGAGGCGGTTCCGGTTCGGTCTCGGCGGCCTCGGCACAATGTCAGTTCTTTGACGACGCCGGTAGGCGGTTCCGGTCCGATGTCGGCGGCCTCGGTTCGATCTCTACCTCCGATTCGACGGCGTCGGGCAGTCTCTTCACGATGTCGACTTCGGGCGGCTCCGGTCCGATGGCGCTCTCGGCTCCGATGACGTCGGCCGGCCTGGCCTCGATGTCGACTTCCGGCGACTCCGGGGTGCGATCCTCACCCCCGACCTCCGGTGCTCCTCCTCACAGGTTCCGGGCGACTCCGGAGTGCGATCCTCACTCCCGACCTCCGGTTCACCTCTACCTCGGTCTCCGACGACTCCGGAGGGCGGACTTCACTCCTCCGATGACGCCGCTCGCTCGACCTCGGTTCACTTCCTCCTCGACCTCTGGTATTCCTCACGACCTCCGTCGGCGCCCTCTCACGACCTCAGGCGGCTCCGGGTACGACGTCTGCTACTTCAGTCAGCGCCGCTTCTCCACCTCGGGCTCCAGGTCTTCAGGCTACTCGACGCCGGGCTCCAGGGAAACCAGTTCTCAGGTCAGAATCTTGCTGTTTTCTTGGTTCTAAGGCCTGTTCCTGCTGTCCAGGTCCTTAGGATGGTTTTCTTCTGTCTTCTTCCCACACAGGGCTATAGGCTGGGATCCATCAGTAGGGACAAGTATCAAGGGTGGGTTTATGGACCCCACTCCAGGCACAAGTTTCCACCCCTGCTGCTTCACTCCTTCCTCCTTCACTGTTGTGCTCCTCTCTCTTCACCAGTCAGGTGCCAACTGCCAGCTCCAACTGCCAACTGCCTCTCTTATCCTCCCAACATTCTAAACCGCCTCCAACGGTCACAGGGTTCTGGAAGCTCCTGGAATGTTCTGGAAGGTGCTGGTAGGTTCCAGTGGATGCTGGTGATGTCACAGGTGGCCACCATTTTGTGCTTCAGGCCCTCAGACAGAAGTTTCAGGGGTAGCTAAAATGGCTCCCTGAATCTGTAGCAACACGAAAAAGTCTGGTGGTTCCCAAAAAGGAAAAATTCAAACAGGGTTTGAGGCAAAAGTGGGACAAAATAAATAATGATGAGGAGGGACCACCCAAAGGGCTGACAGGTCTAACACGCGTCCCCCCCAGCTGAAAGTGGGGAGAGCTACCCAACCCCTTGGGAGTTCTCATCACTAAGGCGGAAATACCTTGAGAGACTGTCTGCATTGGCGTGGTCCACTCCAGGCCGATGTTCCACCTGAAAGTCCATCCCCTGTAGGGAAATAGACCACCTCAACAACTTGGGATTCTCCCCCTTCATTTGCATCAGCCAACGAAGGGGTCTGTGGCCGGTCTGAACTAGGAAGTGCGAGCCAAACAGGTATGGCCGCAACTTCTTCAGAGCCCATACCACTGCAAAGGCTTCACGCTCTATTGCACTCCACTTCTGTTCCCTGGGAAGTAGTCTCCTGGATAGGAAGACCACGGGTTGATCCAGACCCTCTTCGTTGAGTTGCGATAACACTGCCCCAATGCCATGTTCTGATGCATCCGTCTGGACAATGAACTTCTTGGAAAAGTCTGGGGCCCTTAAGACCGGGGCCTCGCACATGGCTTTCTTCAATCTCTCAAAGGCTTGCTGACAAGCCTCCGTCCAGACTACCCGTCGAGGTTGTTTCTTGGACGTGAGCTCCGTGAGAGGGGCTACGATGGTACCGTACCCCTTCACGAAGCGGCGGTAGTATCCCGTGAGGCCCAAAAATGCTCGGACCTCAGTCTGTGTCTTGGGGGGTTCCCAGGCCATGATGGCCTCGATCTTCGCCTGGAGGGGTTGCACCGTTCCCCTACCCACCAAGTGTCCAAGGTACACTACCGACCCCTGCCCGATCTGGCACTTGCTGGCCTTGATCGTCAATCCAGCTTGTCTCAGGGCCTGGAGAACAGCTTGCAGGTGACGCAAGTGATCCTCCCAGCTGTTACTGAAGACGGCTATGTCATCCAGATAAGCAGCAGAGAAACTCTCCATTCCGGTGAGGATCTGGTTTACCAGGCGCTGAAACGTGGCAGGTGCGTTCTTGAGCCCAAAGGGCATCACACAGAACTGGTAGTGGCCATTGGGCGTGGAGAAGGCTGACCTTTCCCTTGCTCCATCAGTCAACGAGATCTGCCAGTACCCTGAAGTAAGGTCAAAGGTACTTAGATATTGGGCAGCTCCCAGCCGGTCAATCAATTCATCCGCCCTAGGGATCGGATGTGCATCAGTCTTTGTCACTGAATTCAGTCCCCGGTAGTCCACACAGAACCTCAGTTCTGGTTGGGCACCCGGTGGTGCAGCTTTCGGTACTAACACCACCGGACTAGACCAGGGGCTGCTAGAAGGTTCAATCACTCCTAGCTCCAGCATCTTAGTGATTTCACTATGAATGCTGGCCTTCACCTTGTCTGACATCCGGTAGATCTTGGACTTCACAGGTGGGCTGTCCCCTGTGTCCACGTCATGGACACACAGGTGAGTCCTACCCGGGACAAGGGAGAACAGCGAAGAGTACTGCCCCAGGGCCTGGCGACAGTCCTCCTGCTGTTCAGGAGTTAGAGATGGGGAGAGAATCACTCCCTCCACCGACCCATCCTTTTCTTGAGACGCAAACAGATCAGGGAGAGGCTCGCTTTCCACGTCCTCTCCTCCGTCAGTCACCATCATCAAGATGACTTCGGGCCTCTCGTGGTGGGGTTTGAGGCGGTTGGCATGCAGCACCCGCAGGGGCTGACGAGGGGTCTTCAGGTCCACCAAGTAGGTAGCCTTACCCTTCTTCTCCAACACCTCAAAGGGTCCTGACCAGCGATCCTGGAGGGCACTAAGCTCTCCGGGTTCGATCACCCACACCTTCTGGCCAGGCTCCAACTCCACCGGGTGAGCGTTGTGGTCATACCACGCCTTCATCACTGCTTGGCTGGCTTCCAAGTTGTCAGAAGCTTGCTTCCACAACTTAGCCATTTGGCTCCGGAAGGCCAGCATGTAGCTCACCACATCCTGGGGGAGCTTTCTGGGAGTTCTTTCCCATCCGTCTCTCACCAGGTTAAGAGGTCCACGTACAGGGTGCCCATACAGAAGCTCAAAGGGGCTGAAGCCCACTCCCTTCTGTGGCACTTCCCTGTAAGAAAAAAGTAAACAGGGTAGGAGGACGTCCCATTTCCTCCGCAGGCTTTCAGGCAGACTTCTGATCATGCCTTTCAAGGTTCTGTTAAACCTCTCCACCAGACCATTGGTCTGGGGGTGGTAAGGAGTGGTGAACCGGTATGTCACTCCACACTCCTTCCACATTGCCCGCATATACGCTGACATGAAGTTGGTCCCCCTGTCGGACACAACTTCCTTGGGAAAACCCACTCGGGTAAAGATTCCCATCAGGGCCCTAGCCACGACAGGTGCTGTTATGGTCCTCAGAGGTATTGCCTCTGGGTACCGTGTGGCATGATCCACCAGAACCAGGATAAACCTGTGACCAGCTGTAGTCGGTGGATCTAATGGACCCACAATGTCGATGCCCACCCTTTCAAAGGGGGTGCTAACGACAGGAAGTGGTTCCAGGGGGGCTTTCAGCTTCACCCCTGTTTTCCCACTGGCTTGGCAAGACACACATGTCCGGCAGTAGGTATCGGATGACACTTTCATCTGAGGCCAATAAAAGTGTGGGACAAGACGGGCGAAGGTCTTGTCTTGCCCCAGGTGTCCTGCCAAGGGGATCTCGTGAGCCAACTCTAAAAGGAAGGCTCGATAACGTTGAGGAACTACCAAGGCTCGTGACGATCCATGTAGGGGTGCCTTGGGTTCACTGTAGAGGAGGCCATCCTCCCAGTAAACACTGTAGTTCCCTTCAACGTTCCCTGCTGCCTGGGCTTCGGCCTGTCGCCTCAGCCCCTCAAGGGTAGGGCACTCCCTCTGGCCCTGGCAGAATTCCTCCCTGGACGGGCCTCCCTCCACGTGCCACTCGGCCGGGATGGGTAGGTCCTCCAGGTTGGTAACGTACCCCTCCGCAGACTCCTGGTCCACCACCTCCGGTGGCCTATCCGTCCTACGGGGTGGAGACGCCGAGGCAGGCTCCTCCTGTCCTCGGTTCTTCCCTTGACTGGCAGCCGGCTGGGCCTTTGTTCCAGGCTCCAGCCGAAATGAACTCCCTCTTCGGGTAGTCACGGACCTTGTGCTAACACAGGCCCAGTCAGGTGTACCCAGCATCTCGGTGTGAGTCCGGTATTCCACCTCCTTCCAAGCGTTGTGCTCCATGTCATTGCCCAGCAGACAATCGACTGGCACGGCAGGGCTTACGGCAACTCGAAGTGAACCTGCAACCCCCCCCCATTCAAAGGGAACCTCGGCCACTGGATAGTGACCTGTTCTGCCGTCAGCCATCGCGGCTGGGTGGAGTACATCGGGAATTACCTGCTCTGGAGACACCAGCTGGCTACGCACCATAGTCATACTGGCTCCTGTGTCTCTCAGAGCCTCCCCTCTTTGGCCGTTGATGGTGATCCACTGCCCATACTTTGCGGTATTTGCGGGCACCTGGATCTTAGGAACCATCTCCCGTTCTCCCAGGGACACTAAAGTGACACCCGCCCACTCCCTTCCCTTAGTTAAGGGCATCTCCTCCCCGAGCACTACACTAGCTACTCCGGGGGGCTTTCCTCCAGTGGGAGGGGGTGATCGTTTCTGACACTTCGGATCTCCTTTATAGTGTCCAACGCCACCGCACTCGTAGCAATGGACAACCCTTGGCTGCTGACTCTGGCCAGGATTAGGGTTTCTGGGTGGGTTAGCCTTAGAGGTGAATCCTGTTCCCTTCCCTTGGAAGTTATTTTGGGGGCCTTTGGAGAACTCCTTTTTCTTTTCCCCTCCTTCTTTCTTCTGGGGGGCGCCCTGTCCGGCCTTTTGAGTATCCCCTCCAGTCCCCCTTGTGGACACCCGGGTACTAGCCCAAATGTCCGCCTCCTCAGCAAGCTTCCGGGGGCTGGTCAGCTTGCTATCCACCAGGTGTTGCCGCAGTTCAGGGAAACATTTCTCGAGTAGGTGTTCCTTCAGTACTAGGTCAAACAGCTCCTCGTAGTTCCTTACTTCACTGCCCTGAATCCAACCTTCCAGCGCCTTCTTTGCATAGTCCAAGAAGTCCACCCAATTCTGTGTGCCCAGCTTGTGACTACCCCTGAACTTCTGTCTGTACTTTTCAGGTGTTAGTCCAAACTTTCTGATGAGCGCCAGCTTCATGGCGGGGTAGTGGGTCTGCTCATCCTCTTCGAGGGCCAATAAAGCATCCCTACCAGCTGGAGGCATGTACTTATACAATCCCCCTCCCCAGTACTTCACTGGAACCCCATGGGCCCTCAACGAGACCTCATAGGCTGCTAGCCACTTGGCGATGTCGTCACCCGCCCCATAGCTAGCTACTATGTCCTTTGGCAGGTAAGGTTTGGATTCCCTGGTGACCTCTTGGTTTTGGCTGCCACCATTAGGAACAGGTTGTGCCCCTATTCTTAGGATCTGAAGCTCTATCTCTTTCAGTCTTATCTCATGAGCCATCCTCTCTTTCTCCGTCTCATGAGCCAACCTCTGTTCCTCCTTCTCCTTCTCCAGCTTGGCTAAATCCCATGTGAGCTGTCTTTTCTCTCTCCGATCTGCTAACTCCACGCTGGATAAGCCCCCGCTAGAGACAGTGCTGCCCTTCCTAGAAAGTGTCCTGGGCCCTGCTGACAGGTTCCCCACCTCAGGTTGGTACATCTCAGCCCCCTCGGGGTTAGGCTCTCCATCCCTGTCTTCCTCCTCAGCCTTGCTTTCTCGGCGTGCCTCCCCCCAAGCCCTTAAGCTGGTTTGGAGTGCACCCTTCTTTGCTCCTGGGGGACAGTACACCCCCTCCCGCTGGCAAAACTCCCTGAGTTGGGCCACAGTGTACGTTTCTAAATCTTCCAGTACAAACTCCATCTTGCCCACTCAGGTTAGAGGTCAGGTTTTGTGCAGTAACAATGCAGGGGGGTACCTTTAGTAATACCTCCTCCCACCACCAGAGTAAATTTGGAAAAAACAAAAACCCACAATTTGGAAGGCCGCTGTGAGAAAACTCCCGGTGTAGGCCTATGGACTACCCACAGTTATTGTTGAGTATATGTAGGCACAGCTCTATCCCACCACTGAACACCAATTTATGTTGGAAACAGCCCCACTCCCACTCCGCAGGGTGGTGGTGGACCTTCCCAACACAATGGGGTAGCTTGGCTCGAGTGGTCAGGAAACAGGCGCAGTGCTAAGCATACAATATACCCATACAATAACCATGCGTGCATCCGTTCCAAAAACGACTCTACACCGTAAAAATTATGAAAATATTCTTTCTTTATCTTTTTCTCTTAGTTGCTGATTGGAAAAATAAATAGGTCAATCACAATATACAAGTTTCAATTAGTGCAGGTCAAATAAATATTGGCTGTTTGATGAAATAAATAGGGGTGATCATAAATAACAGGGCATAAATACAAGTGCAATATATACAGACAATTAAATACTTTGAGGCAATAAATACTGTACCAATAAATATTGTACACCAACAAGTCCTGTGGACCTATAAATATAGTGCAGCAATAAATAGGTAAAAAACTCAATAAATACAGTATCCCCAATAAATAATTAAAAGTATACAGCACCCCTCATATAATCAGATGACACTTCAATTCTTAAGGGCTGATTTGGCCCAGGCACAGCTTGTAGGGTTGTGGAAGGCTTGAGGGGGGAGGCTACTCCCTGGCTGGGACAAGGCTGAGGCCTAAACTGAGGTAGATCAAAGGGGGGGGGAATACCAATGCCCTGGCTTTCCTTCTCCACACAACCTCTCTAGGTTAGTCCCAGTTCACCCCAGGCACAGTCAGGTGGGTTGCAGCACCTCCCTAGCCCCTTAGAGCAGTCTCTCAGGTCTCCACAGGGCCTTAGGCGCCCTCTACTCCACTTACTGCCCTTTTTCTGATGTTCCGACGCCGCTGGAGTCGTGTCGACGCCGTGAGGCGGTTCCGGTTCGGTCTCGGCGGCCTCGGCACAATGTCAGTTCTTTGACGACGCCGGTAGGCGGTTCCGGTGCGATGTCGGCGGCCTCGGTTCGATCTCTACCTCCGATTCGACGGCGTCGGGCAGTCTCTTCACGATGTCGACTTCGGGCGGCTCCGGTCCGATGGCGCTCTCGGCTCCGATGACGTCGGCCGGCCTGGCCTCGATGTCGACTTCCGGCGACTCCGGGGTGCGATCCTCACCCCCGACCTCCGGTGCTCCTCCTCACAGGTTCCGGGCGACTCCGGAGTGCGATCCTCACTCCCGACCTCCGGTTCACCTCTACCTCGGTCTCCGACGACTCCGGAGGGCGGACTTCACTCCTCCGATGACGCCGCTCGCTCGACCTCGGTTCACTTCCTCCTCGACCTCTGGTATTCCTCACGACCTCCGTCGGCGCCCTCTCACGACCTCAGGCGGCTCCGGGTACGACGTCTGCTACTTCAGTCAGCGCCGCTTCTCCACCTCGGGCTCCAGGTCTTCAGGCTACTCGACGCCGGGCTCCAGGGAAACCAGTTCTCAGGTCAGAATCTTGCTGTTTTCTTGGTTCTAAGGCCTGTTCCTGCTGTCCAGGTCCTTAGGATGGTTTTCTTCTGTCTTCTTCCCACACAGGGCTATAGGCTGGGATCCATCAGTAGGGACAAGTATCAAGGGTGGGTTTATGGACCCCACTCCAGGCACAAGTTTCCACCCCTGCTGCTTCACTCCTTCCTCCTTCACTGTTGTGCTCCTCTCTCTTCACCAGTCAGGTGCCAACTGCCAGCTCCAACTGCCAACTGCCTCTCTTATCCTCCCAACATTCTAAACCGCCTCCAACGGTCACAGGGTTCTGGAAGCTCCTGGAATGTTCTGGAAGGTGCTGGTAGGTTCCAGTGGATGCTGGTGATGTCACAGGTTGCCACCATTTTGTGCTTCAGGCCCTCAGACAGAAGTTTCAGGGGTAGCTAAAATGGCTCCCTGAATCTGTAGCAACACGAAAAAGTCTGGTGGTTCCCAAAAAGGAAAAATTCAAACAGGGTTTGAGGCAAAAGTGGGACAAAATAAATAATGATGAGGAGGGACCACCCAAAGGGCTGACAGGTCTAACATACACCAATAAGCGTCCCTTAAAACATTTTTCGGCGGGAAAACTGCAGTGTCTGGGTTGGCCCAAAGGTCACCCATCCCAAGGTCTGTCAACAGGGTTTTAATACCAGACAACCATGATATCCTATGCGAACCCTCCAGCCCTTTGACCTCCAAGAGGGCTTTAGCATAGATAGATAATTCGAGAGTAGTCCACAGGCGTCGCCAAAACGCCAGGGGTCTGTACCCTGCCAAGTCCTCTAGAGGCTGGATTCCTAAGTCATATAATAATGGAATACGCGGTGTTGATTGCGGAAGCCCTATTGCTGACCGGAGAAATTTGTTCTGGGCAGTCATCAATTTGAACAGGTTACTAAAGCCCCAAATTTCAGCACCATATAAAATGGCAGGAAGAATCTTGGAGCCATAAATCTTCATTAGGGGAGCTATTGGTTTTGTTAAAGAATGTTTATGCTCTTTCAACAAAGCTCCACCTAATTGGGCATGTTTAAGAGCGAGAAGATCCAGCTGGTTTGACCAGCTGCAAGTCTCGCTAAAGGTAACCCCTAGATAAGTAAACACAGCCGTTTGATCCAAACTGACACCACCCAAACATACCCGCGCATTAATGCGCCTGGGGCCTCGAAAAACCATGAACTTGGTCTTCCCAACATTTATTTCCAACTCATGTTCGCAACAAAAAACCTCGAAGCGAGACAGGGCTAACTGCAAGCCCTGTCTCGTCTTCGAAATAAGAAGAGTATCGTCTGCGAACATGAGTAGGGGAATCTTCATTCCAGCCAAACAGGGAGCATCAGTTGGATGGTTGGAGAAATAGTTTATAACCCTATTAATGAATAGTGAGAACAGAGTGGGAGCAAGCACACACCCTTGGCGAACTCCTTTGGATACTTTAAATCTGTCCGTCACCTCCCCTGGTTTGCCCCATCGAACACGGGCATACGTATTATCGTGAATGGTAACCAGGAAGGACACCAATTCTTTGGGCATGCCCATCTCCAAAAGTGCTTCCCATAACTTGACCCTCGGCACAAGGTCAAACGCGGACCGTAGGTCCACGAAGGCCGCATAAAGCTTACCACCCCCCAAAAAAACCTCCTTCCAATAAAGGAGTACAACCCTAAATGCTTGGTCCAGGGTCCCAATATGTGAACGAAACCCCGCCTGAAGAGGGGACAACACATTAGAGTCAGTCATCCAGGATTGTATACGACCCAGTACAAGGCGGGCTATAATTTTTTGTACTGCATCAATAAGGCTAATTGGTCGATAATTGGCCGGGGCAGAGCGATTGCCTTTCTTATAAATCGGCAATATCTCTGCCCCGAGCCATGAGTCAGGGACAGCAGCACCACCCGCAAGGCCGTTTGCTAGCACAGTCAAGTACGGGATCCATACATCTTGCTCTTGGATGAATAAATCAGCAGGGATACAGTCGGGGCCCGGGGCCTTACCACTCCTAATACATTTTAAAACAGACTTAACCTCACAGGGGGAAAATTCCAAGGGGGTTTCAACATCAAATGGACAAATATTATTAACCACCCTATCGCTAACCTTGAATTGCTCCTCGAAATACGCAACCCACTGCTGTGGCTCAACATAAGTGCTGGGCCGGATATCTGAGGGGCAGTTGCCCCATTTGAGAAGATGCCACAATGGACCATATTACGGTCATGACAAGCCTGATATAGGTCCCTCCAGCGGTCCTCATCCCAATTTTGCTTGGCCTTAAGTTGGGCAGATTTATATGCAGTTCTACATTTTTGGATGGTAGTGGGAGAACTGGATTTAATGGCCTGTATCAAGGCACTTTGGGCCAGTCTGCAGTCCTTGTTAAACCAAGTGCAGGATCTCAACTCTTTGCCTTTACCGATAGAAGATGGAGTTCTAACAAAGAATGATTTAAGTTCGGTAAAGAGCACGTTGTGAATATCCCGTATGTTAGCCTTAATCAGATCTTGGGACTTCAACTGGTTGAGAGTTGCCATGGTATTGCTGACCAAATTCCTGATAGCTGCCCGAGAAGCCTCACAAGTGGCGATTTTCGGCCATCTCACCCTTCTTAGATCGTTTGTAAGAATAACATCCATAGAAGTACGGGCATCAGGAGTAGTAAGAGGGTCAGTAAAGCTATTATCATTAATACAAAGGACCAGTGGGTTGTGGTCACTCTCGACTCTACTTGCTACCACCATATCATCAATAAGCGACCACAACTCCAAATTGACTAAAATATAGTCGATTCGACTCCCAGTTCTGCCATTGTCAAAGGTCATCCTCCCCAGCCTATCCGATTTTGTTCGCCCATTAACTGCTCTCATTCCCTGGTTTAAACATAAACCTTTCATGAACAGGGCCGCTTGTGTCCATTTTCTTACAGGTTCCAGCTCCAACTGGGGAACACCCCAGAGAGAGTCTTCATCCTCTGTAAGATCCCCACTATCAACACCCAAGGGCTCAAAGCAGACATTAAAGTCTCCAGCCACTATCTTATTGGTGGATTTCGATTCGAGCCCTAAATAGTTCTCCAAAAGGAGACAGGTGGGTGAACATTTGCCTCCCGGGAGGCCCCTCACATAAATGTTTATTATAAGGAGATTAAGGCCATTGAGAGATTGGACCCTGATGATCAAAATGTCTGGACTATCGATTGGGACCTCTGCCACAGAGACACCCTCACATTGACGGACCCAAGTGGTTAATCCACCCATCGGTCTACCCCTGTGGCCCTTGACAGCAGGTTTAAAAAAATTCAAGAAACCTATACGGAAATGGGGGACCATTGCCCAGGTCTCTTGGAATGTCCATATCTCAAAATCGTCAATAAAAGTGGCCCAATCAGGAATGTCTAGCCTGGATCCCAACCCTGCAATGTTCCATGAACCAAACTTCAGGGGCGATTTAACAAGGCCAATTTCCACCACCTGACCTGGCACAACCAGGGGGTCAATCAATTTAACAGAAAAGGGCTGTATAGAAACAGAGGGGTTAGACGTGCAAGGAGTAACACTAGGAGGTAGTAACATAGTAGTATCCGGGCTCTGATGACAAGAGAGACCCGAAACCCCAGGATCTGTCAGTAGGGGACAAGCAAAGCTAGCCCTACGTCAATCATTGTCCTCCAATGTTGAGAGGATATCAAAGCGATTGGAGGTCACTATGGGCTGATTAGACCTTACTGGAAAGCTCGAAAAAGCACGATTATCCCCCATAGATTGAATACACCCTGGCTTATAAAAAAAGCCTAGTGGGAGAATTTTAATTGAGTTAAATGTTGGAGGTTGGTGAGAAGCGGCTTCCAATATATATTCGACCAGTGCCGGGGACCTAAAGCTCAACACCACACAATCCCCAGGAAGGGACTTGTAAGACTGGCCAATCCAGTTAATGCGCCTAACCATTTTAAAATCATCGAATAAGGCCTTACTATTCCCTATTTTAGTACCCAAGTAATGCAGGGATTTATTCTTAAGGTTTGACCAATATTCGTAGGTTCCTTCCAAGAGGGGTGGGACATTAGCCAAGACTATGGAGTAGGGGGTGGCTTGCGGAGGGAGGTGTAAGTTGGGAAGAGTAATAAAAACCCCTGCTCCCACCTCCTCATTACCAACCCTATTACCCAGGGGAGGGCGACTTTGCTTGTCACAATAGTTGTTGCCCCTAGCAGTAACCACTTCCAAACCTGGGTCATAACCCTTCTCTTCCCCTATAGGAGGAATAGCTGGCAAGACCCCCACAGACTTAGGTGGTCTAGCATTACAGACCTCGTTGGTCACACCAACAGACATCACCCCGTTTGACTGTAAGGGAGGCCCTATTACAGAGATCTTATCGCCAAGGAGTCTGGCTTCTAGCGTATCCAACCTTCCGGCCATAAGATCCAGTTTATGAAGGACGGGTTCTAAGAGGCAAGCTAAATGGTCTTTAAAACTAACAAATAGGGAATCCAGGAGAGGTTGGATCACAACCTGAGACAAGGAATTGGTTTTACAATCAGGACACTTCCCTTTTACGGAGGTCCCACTAGGCTCGGGTTGGAGCGTCACAACAGATAGCTTACTATTCCCTTGGCCTCTCCTATTTTTGCTAGAAAGCTCTTTTTTTTGCCTTTAGGAGCCACCTCCCTCTTGTTGTAACCCTAGGAGGACTCTGGGTACTAACACAAGCCTGGGAAGTATCCAATGACCCCGAATCTGGAGAAATAAGCATTGGGGGGGTAGTGGTGCCAACAACTATACTGGGATTACCAGTAGCGAGTGGGTCTTTCTGTATCTGGGCGCATGGTAGTGAAGAAGAAGCGGGATCTAAAGAGAGTCTACATTCCACGGCTTGGATCTCAAGATTCAGTGCAGACTCAGCCCTAATTAACCCGTTCCGTGCTCATGACGGAACCACTCCGTCATGAGCCACGGGTGCGCTGTGCTCATGACGGAGTGGTTCCGTCATGCTGCGGCCGTTGGCGGCCGCTCCGTCTACGCGGCGCTAATTCCCCGCCTGTGCGGGCGATTAGCGCAGTGGGCGGAGTCGTGACGGAACCGCGGCGAAGGGGTTAAATAATCGTCTAATGTCCCCCCCACCTTATCAACAGCCCTCCTTTTAGTCATGTTAAAGCAAAACCAAAATCCGCCCTACACAAAAACAGCCCACCTTCCTCTGTGGCGACACAACAACCTAAGGCGATACGCAGCAGACAATTACAACATAAAAAAAAATAAACAATAAGTTCATCAATGATGCAATTGCTACGCCGCCCACCTTCTCTGAAACACAGCGCTCTGCCACACCCAACAGCTTAGTGGACAGGCCCTGCCCTGCCTCTTCCTGGCTCTGACGGGCTAGGACGGGCCCGCCCTTGGCCCGGGCTTTGCTCGGGCGCGGCCCGCGCGCGGCCCGCGCTGCGGTTCGTTGGCGTCCCTTATGTAGAGCCCGGGCGCTGCCTGATGACAACTACGCAGGCGCCCGGAGCTAGGGAGTCTGGGAAGTGGAGTCCAGTTGCGGCCGTTCCCCTCACGGCAAGGATACAGAGTTCAGGGCAAAATGACACCAGTACGCCATTTCCCTCATGGCGGCTCCGTTATTCAAATAGTGGCACCAGGTTTAGAAAGCGCGTCCCGCGCTTCGGTTCGTTGGCGTCCCTTATGTAGAGCCCGGGCGCTGCCTGATGACAACTACGCAGGCGCCCGGAGCTAGGGAGTCTGGGAAGTGGAGTCCAGTTGCGGCCGTTCCCCTCACGGCAAGGATACAGAGTTCAGGGCAAAATGACACCAGTACGCCGTTTCCCTCACGGCGGCTCCGTTATTATAATA
Organism: Triturus cristatus; assembly: GCF_964204655.1. NCBI lineage: Eukaryota > Metazoa > Chordata > Amphibia > Caudata > Salamandridae > Triturus > Triturus cristatus. The sequence continues at coordinate 500,912,315 of NC_140581.1, forward strand.
GTGGCACCAGCTTTAGAAAGTGCGTCCCGCGCTGCGGTTCGTTGGCGTCCCTTATGTAGAGCCCGGGCGCTGCCTGATGACAACTACGCAGGCGCCCGGAGCAAGGGAGTCTGGGAAGTGGAGTCCAGTTGCAGCCGTTCCCCTCACGGCAAGGATACAGAGTTCAGGGCAAAATGACACCAGTACGCCGTTTCCCTCACGGCGGCTCCGTTATTCAATTAGTGGCACCAGGTTTAGAAAGTGCGTCCCGCGCTGCGGTTCGTTGGCGTCCCTTATGTAGAGCCCGGGCGCTGCCTGATGACAACTACGCAGGCGCCCGGAGCTAGGGAGTCTGGGAAGTGGAGTCCAGTTGCGGCCGTTCCCCTCACGGCAAGGATACAGAGTTCAGGGCAAAATGGCACCAGTTCGCCGTTTCCCTCACGGCGGCTCCGTTATTCAAATAGTGGCACCAGGTTTAGAAAGCGCGCCCCCAATCATATTACATAAGGAAGAAATCACGTTTATAGACACGACAACTCATAATGGTCATTTAACCCCTTGGGTATCAAGGTCCCTAAATAATCAATCCAAAAAGTTTCACGCTGAGCTAGTAAGGTGTTTTATTCTATGCCTGCGCGTGCTGGTATGTTTTCAAGAATAATAAATCGCAACTGTGGAATGGTGTGAGGTGTACTAATCCAGTGCGCTGCTAAACATGATTTGGTGTTTTTGGTCCATATCATGCTCTTGTGCTCGATCATTCTTGTCTTAATTTTGCGTGACGTTCTCCCAACATATGTAAGTCCACAGGGGCAACATATAGCATATATGACCCCTTCAGTATTACAATCCGATGTGTGTCTTAACATAATCTTTTTCCCTGTGTGTGCGGATGGTAAAAGGTATTCCCAGGTATTACGTTGCTGCATTGTCCACAGTTAAAGCATTTTTTCATGCCTTTATGTGAAGCTGCCACGTGTCTAGATGGTGCCTTAAGTAGTTCTTTTATATTTTTTGCTCTCGTGTGGGCAAACAGTGGTTTGTCTGTAAAGACCGTTTTGAAGTCCGTTTCCTGTTCAACAATTTCCCATTTCCTGAGCACACTTTGTTTGATTTTTATAGACTATTAGGAATGTTTCAATACAAACACCTGCCGGGGTTTGGACGGTTTGGCAAAATTTTTCAATAAGTCTTCTCATGGCTCGCAGGATACCACTTCCTTAGCCTTATCCAGAATTTTAGATGGATATCCTCGTTTTAGGTATCTCTGTATTTGTTTATCAATTGAAGCGTTCGTCTCATCTGGATCAGATGTGATTCCTTTAATTCTAATCAATTGCGATACCGGTAAGTGTTTTTTTAAAGGCAGTGGATGAGCGCTGGCGAAGTGAAGGGCATTGTTTTTATCCGTGGGTTTCCTATAAACAGAGGTTTGTAGACCATTGTTAGTTTTCTTAATTTCTATGTCCAAAAAATGGATTTTTTGCGTTTGTATATCGTGTGTGAATTGGATTTTGGGGTTACATCGATTGAGTGTCTGAATGCAATTTTCCAATTCCTGTCGATTGCCTTGCCAAATTATGAGAATGTCATCAATATATCTCATGTATGTCACCAGATGTTTTTGCCATTGTTCATCATGTTAGATGTGTTTCTCTTCAAAGAGAGCCATATAGGTGATCGCATATGAAGGGGCTCCGGGAAAGCCCATAGAGGTACCTGTTCTCTGTAAAAAGTATTTATCGTTCCAAGTGAAGTAACTGTGGTAAAGTGCGAACTGTAAGAGTGCAAGTAAAAAAACATGGTTAGTGTCTTCCTGTTGACTGTTAAGTAGCCTCCATTCAACAGCTTCTATCCCTTCACCATGGGGGATCGAGGTGTATAATGCTACTACGTCAATTGTGCACAAAAGGTCATCTTTATTGAGAGATCTGAGTATTTTTTCCAATTTGTTGAGACAATCTGTGGTGTCCTTCACGTATGTAGACCATGATTGAACCAACAGTTGTGAGTGGTAATCAATGTATTGGCCGATCGGTTCATGTATTGAACCGCATCCAGCGACAATTGGCCGAAATGGGAGATTTTCAGCATTCTTATGCATTTTCGGTAACATGTACAAATGAGGTACATTGGGACTGCTTGATTGTAAAAAGTGTTTTGTTCTGTCGTTTATCAACCCCATTTCTTCTGCGTGCTCCAGGATGTGTTGTAAGATCATCATGAATTCTTCTGTAGGGTCTGTGAGTAACTGGATATACGTGTCTGTATTAAGGACATGTTCATCAACTTTCTCAGTATAAAATGTCTGATCTATTGCTACTATTGCACCACCCTTATCAGCCGGTTGAAACATGATGGTGTGATCCTGACGTAGAGAGCGTATAATCCTCTGTTCTTTCAAAGTTAGATTTGGATGCTTAGGAGAAGCATAATTAATCTTTTGTAAGTCTTTCTTTACCAACATTTCAAAATTATCTAAGGTTTTGTGCGAGACAGGTGCCATAAATGTGCTTTTTGGTCTGAATGTATCCGATGCTGTTGTCACTGTTTCATCCTGAGGTAAAGTATGAAAAAACCATCTCAGACGTAATTTGCGCAAAAATTTAAAAAGAGCAATTTCAGTCTCCAGTGTATTTGAAGTGTATGATGGTACATACGCCATGCCTTTATTAAGTACGGCAAACTCTGCGTGGGTGAAATTCCTATGTGAAATGTTCATGACGAGGTTGTCGGAGCTGGTCAGGCTCAAGATGGAGAGTCTAAAGGACCTAGAGAATAAGAAGCTGGAGTGTGAAAATAACAAGTTAGCCTTGGAGAGAGAGAGAGAATGAGATTAGAGCATGATAGAATTTTGAGGGAGTTGGAGATCCATGATAAAAACTTATTTTATTAATCCCTCTGGTGGCAGCGCACCATCTGTGCCTTCAGAAGGCAGGATATATATCCCCAAGGAAGTCTTCAAAAATTTCCATAAGCATGAATATATTGGGCAGTGGCTTGCAGCCTATGAAATAGCAATGTTGGCCCACCGGGTCCCTGAGAAGGATTGGGGAGCGGGGTTGTGGGGCCGTTTTGTGAGTGAGGGGAGGGATACTTTGTTAGAGCTGCCTGTTGAGAATAGGATGTGTTATGCCCACATGAAGGATGCCCTGATGACAAGGTATGGGTTGACCCCAGAACTCTATAGAAAGAGGTTCAGGAATTGTAAAAAGCTGGAGGCAACCACTTGGGTAGAATATGTATCTTTATTTTGCATAGCTATGCATGGTTGGGTGAAGGGTAGCAAAGTGAGTACTTTTGAGGAGCTCTATGATTTGTTTGCATGGGAGCACTTGTCTAGTAATTGTTTTCCAGAGCTACGCCAGCACCTTATTGATAGCAAGTTAACTAACCCTAGGAAGCTTGCTGAGGAGGCAGACCGCTGGGTCAGTACCCAGGTCCACAAGGGTCATGTGGGAGACTTCACCAAAGGTGGGCAGGGTCCTCAGCAGAAGAGTTGGGGGGACAAGGGTAAACAGAGGGAGTTCCAGAAAGGTCCCCAAAGTAATTCTCAAGGGAGCCAATGTAAGGGTTCCCAGCCTCCCCCTGAGAAAAGGTTAGAGCCCCCAACAGGTAAACTTGTTCATAGGGGGCCACCTACATGCTTTCAGTGTAAGCAAGTGGGACACCGTTGGTATGAACCCCAGTGTCCCCAGAAGGACCGCAATGCACCACCCCCTGCACCACTCCGTCAGATGGTGAGTGTAGCCCTGGGAGGGGAGGAGATGGGTGCCCAAGGTGGGTGGGGTCCCGCAGAAATGTCCCTTGTCTCTTTAGGAGATTGTGAGGTGATGCCAAGGACCCAGCTGCCTGATAACACTAAAAAATATAGGCAGTGGGTGACCATCAATGGCCATAGAGTTGAGGCTCTAAGAGACACAGGGGCTAGTGTGACAGCTGTCAATTGTCGGCTAGTGTCCAAGGAGCAGGTGGTCCCCCATGCATCCTTCCCTGAGAGACCCAGTGTGAGGTGGCTGAGGTTCCCTTTAAGTTGGGGGGGGGGGTCTCAGATACTCTCCAAGTAGCTGTGAAACCAGCCATGCCTCTTGATTGGCTTTGGGCAACGATTTAGAGAGCTCTCCTTGGGCTAAGGTAGAGAGAAAATCTCATTTGGAGATGTTGGGTGTACCTGAGTGGGCGTGTGTGACCACTCGGTCCATGGCAGCCAGTAATGGTGTTCAAGAGGACCTGGAGCCTGAAAAATTGGCCCAGGTACCTGCCTTAAAGAGAAGAGGTAGGGAGCGCGGGAAACCAGCCCCCATAGTTCCCACTGTCCAGGAGGAGGCAGACCTTGAGGGGGATACCATGGAACCTACAGAGGAACAAGTGGCCGAACTGGGGGACCTGCCTGAGCTGACCCATTGGCAGCAAGAAGGAGGACCCTCCAGGGAGGAATATTGCAAGGAGCAAAAGAAGTGCCCTTCTCTTGTGGGTTTGTGGGAACAGGCCACAAACTAGGCAGAAGGTGATAAGTCTGGATCACATTGGATCTACTGGAAGAATGACCTCCTGTATAGCGAGCCTAAGGCTGCTGAGCCTGGGTCAGCCCGTGTGCTGGTAGTACCCCAGCGCTTCAGAGCCCATCTACTTGGTTTGGCTCATGATGTTTGTGAGAAGTTTGCCTGGTATATGCTGTCCACTAGTTATAGTGGGCACCCTGTACCAGTCCAACCAACCCCTTATTGGTTATAGGTTGAAGACAGCCTTTATTGAAAGCTAGTGGTAGCTATGGAGAGCAGCCTTCAGGCTAAGTCTTGAAGGAATGTAAAGCAGCTACCAGTCTATAATCTCTTGAGTGCCTAAATGAAAGATATCCACACCAGGTTTATATATAAAATATATTTATTTATTACTAAACACACCCTTCTAGTCTCTTTATGAGACCAGAGGTCAAAACACACAAGTTACACTTCAAATATTACAGTAAAATAGCACAAATACACGTCAGGCCATAGGGGTGAGCCACACCATATACTAAAGTAGTGGTATAAGTGCCACGACTTAACTAGACACAAGGCCTAGAGCCTGTAGAATCGCTGGGACCCCAAGGAACCACCCGAGGTAGTGACACAGGGGACCCACGGGGGGGGAGGGGTGCAGTGTGTGAGCCGCGAGCTCCCGTTTGCTTCTATGGGGAAACTCGCAGTTCGATTTTTAAAGATTAGGGACACTTAGAATTGAGTCAGGACCAAAACCTTTTGGACTTAGGAAGTTCTAGGGCTAGCACCCATGGGAGCACTGGAGAACTCGTGTTACCTCACCCAGGGAAGCCCAGTGCATAGGTGTCTTTTGGTGTCGTGTCGCGTCGTCGATTTCAATGGGAGTTGGCCAAGAAGAAGTGCTGCTGCCGGGAAGATGCAAAGTGTCCGAACAGATGCAAGCCTGGATCGAAGATGAGAAGAACCTGAAAGCAGACGGGACACAGTCTGGATCACTAGCCAGTAACCAGGAAGGCGATAGGCAGATGCCCACCGATGTCGGGTGATTTCAGGTGAAGAAGGTGAAGCTTAACTCTTCAGCCACGAGGACCAGGAGGTGTCGAGGATGACCAGGAGCTGAATTCGAGCTGTCCCACAAAGGATGTCGAGTGCTGCAGCATCGGTGCCCGGAATTGGACACAACAAGCCTTGGCAACAGCAACCCACACAGAATCGAGAAATATGCTTCGGTGCAGACCAGCAAGGTCTGTGGGACTCACCACTTGGTTGGGAGTCAGCGCACATCTGGAGCAACCAGGGAAGCCCAAGGAAATACAAAGTTACCCCCTCAGGGACCCATCAGTCAACGGACCAGGAATCGCGACGGGACCTTGAGACGAAACACAAAATGGCGGCCAACGGGTCACTCGGGGTGAATAGGCTGACAGTCTTCAGTGGATTCAGTGCTCGAGGTGGGGACTACAAGTGAGCCCAAGCACGACTTCAAGGGTTGTCGTGAAGTCAATGCACTTGCAGAAATGCACAGTGACCAGGAGTTCCGGTTCCACGCTACTCACGAAGGCTGCGGGTCTCAGCTTTGCTGGGGACTCGAGTCGGCCTCGGAGATGTCAGGAAATCTTCTTCCTGGGCTGCAACTACTTCGGAGTCTGGCGGGAGCTTTGATAATGCAGACCGGCAAATTGCTTCGTTGGTGCCAGCCAAGCAGGGGAGACACTCCTTGACCTGGAATGGAGGAGGAGACTGAGCCTCTTCCTGATCTTTGGTCTGCAACAGAGCAAGATGGGTCAGTGGCTGGTGTTATCCTCTCTGCCGCGCTGACCCCTGAGCAGCAAAATGATGGTCACCAACTGTTGGGGCACTTCTCTGACTTGTTCTCCATGGTTCCTGGTGTCACTGAGTGGTGCGTCCATGATGTGGACACTGGGGACAGTCCTCCTGTTAAGCACAAGCCTTACAGAGTGACTGACAGGGTCAGAGCTTACATCAAGGAAGAGGTCTCCAAGATGTTTGCCTTAGGGGTGAATGAATCCTCTAACAGCCCTTGGGCCAGCCCAGTGGTCTTGGTTCCAAAGGCTGCCGCTCCTGGTGCCACACCTTAACTCCGGTGCTGTGTGGACTACCGAAGACTCAATTCACTCATAAAGACTGACGCGCACCCCATCCCCAGAGCTGATGAGCTCATTGATTGGCTAGGGGCTGCACAGTACCTCAGTATGTTTGATTTGACGTCTGGGTACTGGCAGATCGCCTTAATTGATGGGGCCAAAGAGAGGTCAGCATTCTCCACACCCGATGGGCACTACCATTTCCGGGTTATGCCCTTTGGGATGAAGAATGTCCCTGCCACCTTTCAGAGGTTGGTCAACCAGGTGTTGGCTGGCCTGGAAGATATCAGTGTCGCCTACCTGGATGACATTGCAGTGTTCAGCGCCAGTTTGGAAGAACATCTGCACCACCTCTGGGAAGTGTTGATGGCACTTCAGAAAGCAGGCCTCAGGATCAAGACGAGTAAGTGCCAGATCGGGCAGGGTTCCGTGGTATACTTGGGGCACCAGGTAGGAAGCGGCCAGGTAGCGCCCCTACAACCCAAGATTGATACCATCATGGCATGGGAACCCCCCCAAAATCCAGACACAGGTGAGAGCCTTTTTAGGACTAACGGGGTACTACAGGAGGTTTGTCAAGGGGTATGGCAACATTGTTGCACCCTTGACTGACCTGACTTCCAGGAAGCTGCCCAAAAAAGTGAACTGGCTTTTGACGCCCTGAAGACTGCCATGTGCACAGCCCCCGTGCTTTAGGCGCCCAACTTCTCAAAATAATTCATTGTCAAAACAGATGCTTCAGAACATGGTGTGGGGGCTGTTCTTTCACAGATCAATGAGGAGGGCCTAGACCAACCTGTAACCTTCATCAGTAGGAGGTTACTTCCACGGGAACAGAGGTGGAGTGCAATTGAGCGAGAGGTATTTGCTGTGGTCTGGGCACTGAAGAAGTTGAGACCATACTTGTTTGGGACTCACTTCCGGGTTCAGACAGACCACAGGCCCCTCAGATGGCTGATGCAGATGAGGGGTGAGAACCCAAAGTTGTTGAGGTGGTCCATTTCCCTACAGGGGATGGACTTCACGGTGGAACACCGCCCTGATACAGAACACGCCAATGCTGATGGTCTGTCCAGAGTTTTCCGCCTTAGTGATGAGAACTCCCAAGGGGAAGTGTAGTTCTCCCCACATTTCAGCTGGAGGGAACATGTGTTAGCCCTGGTACCATTGGCGTCAGTCTCCCTTCCATTTTTTCACTGTTGTCTCCTCTGTTTTTGATATGTTTTGCTGGTTTTAGATGCTTCGGGCACTGTGCCACTGCTATTCAGTGCCACAGTGCAAGTGCTCCCTATGTTAAATTGTTGTAGTGAATTAGTGACTCCATGATTGGCTTATTTGATTTACTTGTCAGACCCTAGTACAGTGCACCTGTGTGCCCAGGGCCTGTAAATCAAATGCTGCTGGTAGGCTTGCAGCACTGGTTGTGCCACCCACAGAAGCAGCTTATAAAGTGTGTCTCAGGCCTGCCATTGCAGAGCCTGTGTGCAGTCCAGCACTGCCATACTGACTTGGTAAAGTGCACCCACTTACCAGTCCCTAAACCTTCCCTTTTCTTCATATCAGACACCCCTAAGGTAGACCCAAGGGCAGGGTGCATTGTAAGTAAAAGGTCGGACATGCCCTGATGTGTGTGGCATGTCCTGAACGTGAATTACAGCCAATTTCTTTTTTCACTATTGCAAGGCTACTTGTCCCCATAGGCCAGAATGGGCAGTTTGATTATAACATCTTATAATCCTAACTTTCCCAGGAAACATGGTAGAAAAACAAATTTTGTATGCCTGAACTCAGAATGATAAAATACATATTTTAGTACACTTGGTTTTAACATTCTGTATTTGAAAATACCACTTTTAGAAAGTAGGTATTTTCTTACCTAACCGCCCAGCCTGCCTCTGCTAGGTTGTGTATTGTATGTCTGGTTTGTGAGTGACAGGGGCTGGGAAGGCTATAGGAGACAGGGTGAGTCAGCACAAGGCTGAATAGACCTATTTGCATTGGGAGTGGTGGAAGAAGTAGCACCTGGGCCTGAATAGGGCTGTGTCTGCCTTCCACAAAGCTGGCTTCACCTCCTGTGGTGCGTCTGAAGACCTTGGCCCACACTGACAAAGGAAGAAGTTGCGCACTGGCAGAATGCACCCAGAACTGGTTTGGACTAGGCACAGGACCCTCTGCCTTCAGAGGACAAAGGATTTAGTGGTATAAATAGTGGGGCTTAGACCCCAAAACTTTAGATCACTTTTGGGAATCAAGACGGACCTTTTGCCAAGGCGAAAAACCAGAGAATCCTGCAGGAGTTTTTGACTGCCCCTATGCCAGTGTATTTTTTGCTGGGGTTGGCCTGCAGTGGTTTCTTAATTGCCAAGGCAAGGAGAAAGACTTTTATTTGTAGCTTTCACCATCCTGAAGAAGAATCTCCAAGGGCTTGAACTGTGCTTGCCTCCTGCTGAAGTCTCAGGGATACAAGACTTCATCACCAGCTCCCTCCTGAATGTCCTTGCTGGGAATTCTATCTGCAGAAGCCTGCGTGTTGTTGGGAGCTGGAAGCGCGATTCAACGAGAAGAAGTGTGTCGCATTTGCAGCTGCTGAACGTCGAATCACCAGAGAAGCGTGTAGCCACCGCAAGGGTCATCGTCGCATCACCAGAGAAGCGTGTCGCAGGGCCAGTTGCGGCTCCAAAGTCACAGAGTTCTCCGTACGGCCGTCAGGTGTGCACGCATCGTCTTCACGGTGTACCATAGCATCAAGGGCGTCATCTTATTGCATCGCACCGGATCATCGCATCGAGGCGCCATCTTGTCGCATCGCAACTGGAATGCACCCAAGATCGTCGCATCACCTCCTCTCCGGGAAGGAACAGACGAATCGCCTACTTTGCGCAAGCACTGAGGAACCGACGCATCACCTCCCCCGAAGCAAGGAACCGATGCATCGTTCTCCCTGTGAACCTTTTGCTTATTTTGCATGACGCATCCCAGGTACTTTTGTGAGAAACGTGTCGCATTTACCATCAACTTGAACTAAGTTATTTCTACCAACTAAGAGCCTATTTTAAAATACAGTATTGTGGATTTTTGTTGTTTTGTTTTTGTGTTAAGTCTATATGAAGAATACTTATTTTTATAAAACCTATGTGGTGTCCATCTGTAGTGTTTTCACTGTATTACTGTATATGTTCACAATGCTTTACACACTGCCTCTGAGATCAGCCTGCCTGCTCGTTTCAAGCTACCCAAGGGGTGAGCAGAGGTTATTTAGGAGTGTATCCCTCTTATTCTGACTAGAAGCAAGGGTCCCTACTTGGTCAAAGGTACCTACCTCTGCCAACTAGAGACCCCCAGTTCTAACAGAGGGGGGTGCCCAATTGCCTCCTAATGACTTGCTTTATCAATGTCTGGCTACTGGAGTGGCCTTGCTACCCTGCCTCAGCAAACGGACAGTTCCGTGGCAATGACTAATTTAATTGCGTGGCATGACCCATTGCTCTTATACCGTAATGTAGTCTGGTTATCAGACCAGTTGCTTGGATGCTGTTTCAGACCCAAAGTTAATTCTCTTTTGGGGCGGGTTGCCTATATGTTTCCTATTGATTTGTTTAATCAATGTCCCACCACTAGTGTGGCTTGGCCTCTCTGTCTCAAAGGCAGGGATGTATGCCAGGTAGAACCATGCTCCCTAGGGATAATTCCCTGTCTCATCTTCATAGCTATTTCTCCAAGTTTGGGGTCCCTGGGTGGGATGGATTTGGATGCTCAACCTATTTGGGGGGTTGGAGTGGGTGGGTGGTGGTCGGCGTGGGGATTTCCCTACGGGGTGGGGATTTCCCTACGGGGTTGACGCCGTTACTGGTTCGCAGGACTCATGGTCCCACCTTGATCTTTGGTTCACTACTCGTGATATCTCTTCCTGGACCACATGCGTGGATCACATGGCCCGCACCATCTCCGATCACACCCCTGTATGCCTGCGATTGCGACTTCCGCTGCATCGTATGTTCACGTGGCGATTGCCCCCCAATGCTCTCTGAGATGCCGTTTTCCGTGATGAAATTCGCAGCGCCATGCTTCCTACTCTGAACACAACGTTGGCTCGGTGGAATCACCTTCGACCCTCTGGGAGAGCGTTAAGGTTGTAAATTGGGGGGAGTGCATCGCCAAGCAATCTGGGGTGTTAAGATCCATCCGGGGCACCCTCGAGCGTCTGGAGAATGAGATAAAAACTTTGGATCTCCAGCAGTCCCGAGATCCTAGCCCTGCCACTCTTGCGCTGATTAGAGCAAAAATTACCGACTTCCACAAGGAGGCGGATAGGGAGATCGCATTTTTGGGCAGAGAAGTGCTCACCCGTGGGTATGGCGAGGGTGATTGCACCGACAAAACCCTCGCTAATCTCCTCAGGCAGCTGCATGCATCGTATTACGGCACTGCAGGATGAGGCCTCTGGCAGAACAACTTCCCCTATGGAAACCAACACTAGAATCTCAACCTTCTATTCCCAGTTATACTCTGCTGGCGAGGCGGCCCCGTGCGAAGTTATCAATCAATATTTTGACACCATGGAGCTCCTATGGCTTAGTAATAACCACCGTGACTACCTGGATGAGCCATTTACTCAGGAGGAGATCTCCACTGTTAATGCAGGGCTCCCGGGCGATAAGGCTCCTGGGTCAGATGGCCTCACCCCTGCTTTTTAGAAAAAATACGCGTCTCTCCTTGTCCCGCACTTAGCCGCCATGTATAATGACTCTCTCGAACGCGGAAGTTTACCCCCATCTCTTCGCGAGGCCGTGCTCACCCTTCTTTTGAAACCAGATAAATCTCCTCAATGCTGCAATTCATATCGTCCTCTGTCCCTCATAAACACTGATAATAAGATTTACGCAAAACTGCTGGCCACCCACCTCCTCCCATTTATGTCCTGAATCACCCGCCCCGATCAATCTGGTTTTATTCCGGGGTGTGCCACCTCTCACAATCTTTGAACCATTTTCTCAGTCCTTCATCAGATTAATCCCTCTCTCCCGGCTGTGGCTGCACTATTAGATGCTACCAAAGCCTTCGACACTCTGGAGTGGCCCTTCCTCTTCTACCTCCTCCCGCGTTTGGTTTTCAGCCTAGATTTTGTACATAAGATACAATTATTCAAGAAAAGGCTCCTCACCACTCCAGAGAAACCGAAGGGACACAACAGGGGACCAGGAAGAACATCTTTATTTCCACATAGGAGGCATGACGCGTTTCGACTGAATGTCTTTATCAAATGCCTTTACACTGCAAACTGTCGCCGCCTTTCAAATGATCCATTCCGCTTCCATTGGTGGAAGCCCAGCGAAGGCGATTGGTTGTCAGAACACCATCTTGAAGTCTACATCGGCAGACCACAACTCCCAGAGGGCACCATTCCGGCCATCAGGTAAGCGTTTCTGTTGCCTTACACTATCTTGTGGTGAGTGCTGGAGATCGGTGAACAGGCGTGCATGGTGCAGTTATTAAATATCCCCGTGTCTCTGCAGTACAAAGTTCCTCTCTCTGGACCCCATCTACCGTCTATGCCAACATCACACCAAACGGGGCATCTGCTTTTTGGCTCACGCCCTTGTCACTTCCATGTATGCGGACGATGTCACGATCTATGTCCGGGACCCTCAGGAAAATCTCGCGCCCATGACGAGGAAGTGGTGCGATTTGGTTGCTTATCCAGAGTCCAGGTCAACTGGAGCAAATCGCTCCTTTTTCGTCTCACGGACGCTACAAAGTCCTTCACCCCTGACTACCCCTTTGCGCATTGGGCCCCACTAGATACCGCGGCATCTGGCTGAGTAGGGACATGGATGAGCTCTGAAAGTCTAATTTCGGCCGTGCGATGGACTGGCTGGAGACAAAGATCTGTGTGTGGCAAAAACTCCCTTTATCATTAGCCGGGCGCATTGCCATTTCTAAAATGGTGGTGCTCCCCAAATTCACGTACCTCTTTTTAAATATTTCCATCCCTCTCATGTCCCATTTCTTTTGCAAATTACGCTCCTACATTATCCAACATTATCACTCTGATCTGGGCAGGGCGTCAACCTAGAATTGCTTATGATATCCTTACACTACCCATGGTTCGGGGTGGTATGGGAGCCCCATACTTTAAGCTTTACGCGCTGTGGGCTCAAGCCAACTTCCTCCACTTTTGGCTCCATTGCACGCCTTTCCAACCCCATGCGGCAGTCGAGATGGACCTCGCTGCCCCATGGCCGCTTCAGACCCCATTATTTCTCCCACCCAAGCCCCCACGCGGTGAGATTGAAACGGTTGAATGCCTGCATTAAGCTTGGGACGGGCTCCGTAAATACATTGGCGCCAACACACTGTATGCTCCTTCCATGAAACTTGCCAGCCACCCAGCATTCCCCCCATTACAGACAGCTGGCAGCTTGGCTCGCCTCGCAGCTCGCCTTGGCCTCAACACTATAGCGGACGTCTACCCTGACAATAAGTTTTTTACCCTTCACGAAAATGCTGCTCCAATGGATAAGTTACTGAACTATCAGATCAGAGCGACCAGAGCGAAGATAACCCTGCGTTCCCTCAGGCCCGCCCAGACCAATGCTGTCCTTGAATTTGTCCATTCCTCCAACTCCCCGCATAAGCTGGTAACTAGACTATATGCACTAGCTGCCTCTTCCACCAGCACTGAGCATGCCCTTAGTGCGTGGAGTGTAGACTTACAAAGGGACCTTTCTCCTGAGCTCTGGCTCTACTGCTGCAACCAGATCAAGCACCTCTCCCCCAACTATCGCCTGCGGCTCATTCATTTTAAGTATCTGCACAGACACTACCGTTCTCCTGCATCACTACACAAAATAGGCCTTCTCGAAAATGACAGATGCATGCGCTGCTCGGCTCCCGGTGCGGACTTTGCCCACCTGGCCTGGTTGTGCCCCAGGGTTTCAGCGTTCTGGCATGGGGTATGCGCAGCTATCAGTGACATCACACTTGAACACATCACCCCCGATCCTCTGTTGTGCCTCCTAGGTTATGTCAAGCATATGTCAGATGCTAATTGCAAACTCATCGCGATGCTTCTAGTACTCGCTAAGCGCAGGGTGTCCATCCACTGGGGGCGCAAGCTGGCGCCCATGGTTACAATTGGCTGGATGATGCAGCTCATTGCCAGACACTGCTAGGAGAATTTTGGGATTTAATGCCGGTGGCCAGCAGGCCCCCAGACATATGGGCTCCTCTCATCTCCTACCTGCAGCACTCAACCACTTCTGACGACTCAATAACAGACTCCCCAATCACTGACTCACATAGTGCCAGGGAAAATGCAGTGGGAAGCGTCTTCTTACCGAACCAGCCTATTTGCGCTTCCCCTAATGTGCCTTAATGACCACTCATTATAGATGGGCTGTGCATTGTGTTCCTTTCGCCCTCTACCATCCTAAAATGTGGACTGTAAATGTATGTGTAATTGCTACTGTATTACTGCTGCAGTGATAACCTGTAATGTGCCCTGGTTTCCCTTTTCAATAAGGGTTTTTGAAAAAAACAAATGATGTATGCTGCTTAATCATACAGTGCTGTAAGATTATGAGGTCCCAGGACTGAAAATGCACAAAAAACACTAGCGATGGCGAAGCTCATGGTTGTATGCAATCTATAGGGAAAACTCGAAAGACAATGATCTGTGGAATGACCTGCACACAATGCAAACCTCACGGCCATCTTGGCATTATTTACTTATCAGAACAAGGGGAGTGATGATCTAAGCAGTAATTAACAAGCAAAATGCAATTGTTTAAAGTTTGTTGTTTTATTGAGCATGCTGATGATCTTTTAGGCTTGATTATGTGGTTTACAAAAAGTTTCATTAACCGGAACCCCTGCCTCATTTCTTTAAATAGCAGGCGCGGTTTGGAGACCCTGCCTGTAATTCATTGTTTCTTTATAGTTTTGCCACAATTTAGGAATTGAGCTGCAGGGGTTTGGCTGGCTCATAGGAAAAACGTTTTGCTATGCAGTTAGAATGTTTCTAAACATCTTTCTGGGTGCGGTTGGCAGCAGAGTGTTTAAAAGTGAAAAATGAGGCAAGTTCCCAATTCCCATGTGTAAACAAAGCCAGGCGTGAATAGCAAGTCACTGTCCTGTGTTACGGTCTGATCTTTTTTCCTCACTAAAGCAAGAAGCAGCCACCATTGCTGAAGCCGGTGTGTGACGCTGCAAAATGTGCCTGCTCAGTGCTCACATGCGAGAGTTAGAAACGGCTTATAGCATGTGGTGCTTCCTTAATACCCCAGTATTGTTGCCTAATTAAAAAAGTCTGTGTCTTCTTTTATCAGTACGGCACCCGCTGAGCAACATGAAGCGAGGGGCTATGAAACGGACACCGTGCTGATAACAAGTGTGTGGCCACACACTCACACACAGAAGTGCCCGATGTAAATAATAAAATAAAACAACATTAAATAAAAAAAATAGCACTGACGAGCGGCGGCAATGGCGGAAACAAAAATGTTCAAAAAAGAGTTCTTGCACACAACAACTTAACAACCAGAGCGTACGGAAGCTGTACTTTCCCGGTGCGCCTCAGCCTGAAGGGAAGTGACCTCTCTGCAAAACCAACGAGTTAAAAGGCAGCAAAGAAGAAGGACCGTGGAGTGAACCAATGGTAAGTAGCAGGGGTAAAATAGTCAGATTATTGATTACCGCAGGTCTTGCAGACAGCGCATGCGCATTGTAGCTCGACCTAAACATGTGAAGGGGTTATTACTGCGGAGTGGGGGGATGCTGGGGTCACTTGTCATGTCCTGGCATTGAAAAGCAAAAAATAAACGACCCCAAAACCCAATCGGGCAATGAATCACATCGCAGACCGATGGGGGTTAAAAGGTCGCTTTTATTTCAGCAACGACAATTCAATACAATAACACAATCAATGAATTTGCATGTAGCCCCACATGAAATATCCCCACTGAAATTTCCCCATATTGATCCCCCATGAATTTTCCCCATCATGATCCCCCATGAATTTTTCCCCCATATTGATCCCCCATGAATTTTCCCCCACCTTGAACCTCGACCCCAACCCCTTAGTTTGTCCTCCTTCCTACCTCCTGCCTCATTCCTCTGTCCTCTGTTTTCCCTCTGTCCTAAGCTATTCTGCCTGCCCTAACCCTTCCTGCCTGCCTCAATCCCGTCCAAATCTGCCAGTAGGTAAAGGGAACCCCGTGATAACCCGGGAAGCTAACCCAAAATGATGGGCAACTAAATAAATAAAAAGGGGAGTGTGGGAGGGGCACAAAAACTGCCGCGCTGCCGCCTACCTTAGCCTAGGACCCCCAACTGGCACTAATTAGAACGCGGCGTTCTAAAGCAGGCGCCCCGCCTGCACGCGCTCGGTCTGAGCTCTACCATGCCTTTGAATGCCACCCCCAAGCCCCCATCGGGCAATGAATCACATCGCAGACAGATGGGGGTTAAAAGGTCGCTTTTATTTCAGCAACGACAATTCAATACAATAATACAATCAATGAATTTGCATGTAACCCCACATGAAATATCCCCACTGAAATTTCCCCATATTGATCCCCCATGAATTTTCCCCCGTATCGATCCCCCATGACTTTTTCCCCATGAATTTTTCCCCCATATTGATCCCCCATGAATTTTCCCCCACTTTGAGCCTCAACCCCAACCCCTTAGTTTGTCCCCCTTCCTACCTCCTGCCTCATTCCTCTGTCCTATGTTTTCCCTCTGTCCTAAGCTATTCTGCCTGCCCTAACCCTTCCTGCCTGCCTCAATCCCGTCCAAATCTGCCACCAGGAAAAAACCCTGCAAAGGCGTTTTTCCTGTCCCCCCCACCACTAAGGATTTAAATTGTGAAAAGTTCCCCCTTTCCGCAAAGATGAAATCAAAATCCCAAGTCAGGTCAGTATCAACAGCCAATTTAGATGAAAATGCCAGACCATAAAATCTTGTTGTCAAGACACAAGTAAGGGACTGTCGCCAATACAGCCCTCAACCCCAAGTTGCCATCCCAATAGATCAAGGTACTTTCTTCAATAGTCGCCAAATACATTTTTATTTTATTTTTTTATTTTTTGGTATCACCAAAAGATCAACCCCCCCACAGGTTTGAAAAATCTGAAAATCAGTAACACAAAAGTTGTACCAATGGTTTTACCATTAATCCTAATAAACTCAAAAATAAAAACTTAAGTTAGATCTACGACAACTCAGATCAGTTATCATGATTGCCAACTGAAGACAGGAGTGTCCCACGATCCAGAAGCTTGTCATGTATGCCGGAGAAGAGATTTGACAACCTGGAAAGAAATAAGATGTTAGCAAGACCAAAAAACTATGTCTAAAATTCATTCAAATCTCTAACATATCTTAGCAGTTTGCTATCCAACGGCCTAACCTTACAGTTGTTGCGCAGAAAAAAAACCCTCTGACCGCTTCCAGAGCTGTTCCTATTCTAATAGAATGGGTACCAAATTCTAAAAGATGTAAGACCTAACAAAAGCAAAATTTTCTTGAGACCCCTAACAGATGTGAACCTGACAACGTAGACTCAACCTGATGCTGAAACAGAAAATTAATAATTGGATAACTTTCAAATTGGTCAAATTGTAACCAAGCTGATCATGGGCATAGCGGACCGCTAAGCTTCCGCAATACCACCGTAGCCCCTTGTCTTCTTTGGTCTGTTTTAGATGATTCTAAAAGAATATTTAACAAATTTGGTGTGGTTGATACGTTGGAATATTTTAGCCCAGGAAAAAACTGATTTTCTTAACTCGGATATCCTAAAAGCTCCAATAACTATAACATTCAGACTTGAAATAATGAAGCTTCTAATGTGGAACAACAAAGTCTAGGCAGTGTTGGTACAAATGCCTCCCAGAAGGAAAAAATATATAGGTTTGCACAGCACTGTGCCACATCCCTGTATGTAAGGCCAACCTAGAAAACATTTTTTATTCCCAAATCATCTAAAGAGGGGTCATAACCCTAAAAAGTACTTACCATAGAGACAAATTCCTTAAAGCTTCCCCGCAATGGTGGTAAGGGATACATTCTTATCAATGTTGCTCAGAATAACACGCAGTATTTTGATGTTACTTAGTAAAGAGCCTACTTGATCATTGTTACAACAAGCCGTATATGACTGGAGAAAATTCGCACAAGCCCTTATGTAAGCTAAGCATGCGCTGATAACAAAAGAGAGTCCCACCAACATCTTTATCTTCATCCCGCTAGAAACCATACCACCTGAGGAATCTAATCTTTCCTTGGTCTGCTTTGGGCGCCAAACACAAGGAATGCTATTACTGAGAACGAGATCACGCATCTACTGTAATATTGTCCAGACCAATATATGCTGAACTGTACACTTTATATTAAAAGCACGCAACACAGCATGACACAGCATGAATCTCTGCAATAAGTTCAGCAGACGTTTTTCTTTTGCCTTTTGACTAGTTACCGGATCCACTTACAGTTGGTTGTGGATATGAAAGGCACTGATTTGCTGCCAAATACTTACTCAAAACTGTCAACACTACGATCAGAGGAAAGAATTCAAATACTGTGATTCTCATTAATCCACGCACCCTTTCCGGCCTAAAAAGCCCACAGCCAATATCTCCTACCACGTCAGAATATATTTTATTTTTTATTTTTTTACTAACCATACAACACGTTCGCGCAGAGACCTGATAGGAAAAACATCCACAAAAAAAACTTTAAGAAACATTATCTCAAACTCTGAATCGGATCTCATGGACAGAGACGTTCTAAGCCTGTGATGAGGAAACGAAACGGCAGCCATAACAACGCCCAACCTCTAACAGAAAAATCTCCCAGCATTTAGTACCCTGCGAGCAAAATTGAGGTGACCTAGAACCACTGCATTCCAAAAAGAGTACGTTTGGTGGCATCCTAGCAGGTGTCAGCAAGTGCACACTTCCCTGCACTGTAGTAACTGGTCACCTGACCTCCATTTTCACTGCAATAATCTACATACCGAAGAATAAGAGGCATGTAGAAGATACTTTGTCTTCTCCTCAGCCTGAGGCCCGCCTAACTCTTGCATTAAAGATTAAAAGAAATGGAGTGTCTTGACACACTGTTGTGATCCTTGTGATCGAACAAAAAGAAAATTATCCATATAATGGGACACTTGGGAATGAGATGATCGGAATAAGAAAATCCCTTGCAGAAAAAGAGCTAAAATCTCTGAACAGCTGACTAGAGACTGCACAACCCGTGGGCAAAACTTTGTTGACAAAGAAATGTCCTTGAAAGTGTAAGTCAAGGAATTCAAAGTCTTGTGGATGAACTGGAAGTAACGTAAAAGCAGATCTAATGTCACATTTTGGCTAACTCCGCCCGGCCTTCTTACCACACCAAAAGCTACCTCCACTAAAACAAACAGCACCACAGTGTCTTCCTTGGTGATAAAATCGTTCACAGACAAAAACTTTTGGCCAGGAAAATGTTGTATCAAGTGAAAATCTCCCTGAGTCTTTCTAGGAACCATTCCCAAAGGAGAATTGATAAGGTTGTGAACATGCCGAGAAAAGAAAGGGGGCCAACCAACCTACCCTCCGCAATTTCAGAGTGTATTATGAGTTATGACCTGTGGGAATTGTTCTGCAGATTTTAAATTTAGAGCAAACCTGCTGCGTCTAGGACCTTAATAATTTAAGCTGAAAACCTTCTTTTTAAAACTCCCCCACTCAAAATTCGAAGCGTTTTTGCTAGTGAAGATAAAGAATTGAAGCTAATAACAATGCATGGAGATATAAAGTGTTGATGGACTGAGCAGTACAAAACGCCCATGTTAATGTTAACTACAATTTAAAGGCGTCACTGACTTTACTATAGCATAAAGACAATACCACTGCATTATATAGAAATATAAGCCTACTGCCTGACCTACGATATAAAGCTAACACCGCTGACTCACCAAAGGCATTGCTGCTGATTGACCTACAGTAAGTAAACATTACAAACCTAACTGCTTTTGTGACGTAAGGCTGTAATGGGGCGCCCCTCCCTCTACCTGGACTAGTAGGGAAACCGGATCTTTGTTCGCTAAAAACATTGCAAAAAGGAGTGTTGACCACATTTGGAACATTCATGGCTATATTTACAGGGATCCTTCAGTCAGAAACCTGTTAGAATTCCAGCAGGCCCCAGTAGTGAAATCTTGAGATTTTGCCCAAGTGCCCCCCCCACTTAGGGTGGGGAGCAATAGCAAGCCCACTAGCAGTATGCATCGTAGTGAGAGGTCTCCGAGAGATACATATATTACACCCTTTATTTGTTGTCCACGTCACCTCAAGGCTTCTCTGTAACTAGGGCTAGACGGGCTCAAAAATCTTGCCATAATTTAGCTGGGCAAAAAACCCCAAAACTTGACCGAGCCTTTCTAATCGTATCCATGTATTTGAAATTGAGATCGAACGTTCTGGAAATCTTATACAGTAAACACTTGCAAAAACAGAAAATTTGTGGTCCAAGAATCCATATTAGTGGGAACCCTGGGTCTTTTAAGTAGCTCCCCAGCCTCCTCCCTAGAGCCTTCTTTGGATTGAATCTCCCTGTGCAGTAACCTGAAACGCCACCACAAAATCTCCATCCCAAATCTTGTCTTTGGTATGCTTGTCAAGACATGACCCCAAGAGCATCGACAGTGCCGTATAGGGAAACTTAAGACCTATGACTTTTGTCCCTACCATCTTTCTCCTTAGCAAATTTACAAAATTAGATTCTGTAACAGTGGAGGTGCCTTATTCTGGCAACAAACCTAGCCTCTGCGGCCTTACCAACAACTCCAGTTGCTTTACGTTTCCTAGAAACATTTGAGTAATGTATATCAATTAGCGGCTCACCTGCTTTACAGGGCTTGATAGCTGTTGAAAGCTTTTCTTGCTGGTGCTTCAGATGCCTTGGAAAAAAGCTCCAACTCCTCCCAACCCTTTCAGATTCTTGTATCTGCAAAATATCACTCGGAAAATCTTGTTAGTAATTCCCCGCCCCCCCCAAACCCTCCCCTGTTTTGAGAGAGAAAAGACTATTAGACAAAATCATTATCGCTAGCAATCTCACCCTCTTCCATATCAGATAATTCATCATCATCACCAATAGCATGAAACCCCTTGACGAGCCCCACTGCAGGCTGGTTGAGCTCCATCGCCCACACCACCATCAAATTGTCGGCAGATCACCGCTTTTTGAACTGCATTTTTGTGAGTGGACGAAGGCATTAGAAAAAACCCACTCCGAGATTTTCTTTTTGCTGATGAGTAGATGAACAGGACGCTTGATACCTATTCAAAAGAGTATTTCTGCACCTGATGCCCTTTTGCAGACTTTTCTTATGGTTGGCCTGCAAGACACTAGAACTCGCAGACATGTGGAAGGAAAACAAACAGGACGCTTGATACCTGAAACGAAACAGGAAGCTTGATACCTGAAAACGAACAGGACGCTTGATACCTGTTCAAGGCACATCACTGCACCTGAGGCCCTTTTGCAGGCTCGTATTATGATTGGCCTGCAAGACGCTAGAAATCACAGACTCGGATGAAATAGCAATTTTCTTGCACCTGATGCCCTTTTGCAGACTTTTCTTATGGTTGGCCTGCAAGACACTAGAACTCGCAGACATGTGGAAGGAAAACAAACAGGACGCTTGATACCTGAAACGAAACAGGAAGCTTGATACCTGAAAACGAACAGGACGCTTGATACCTGTTCAAGGCACATCACTGCACCTGAGGCCCTTTTGCAGGCTCGTATTATGATTGGCCTGCAAGACGCTAGAAATCACAGACTCTGATGAAATAGCAATTTTCTTGTCCCTCGCCGCTAACCCACATCCATTTCCCCTACCCTTTATGCTCACCATTAAACCTAACTGAAAAATTAACTGACGCTGCCCAACTCAAAGCAGTAAAAAAGGGGGGGGGGATAATAGGAATATCATAATTAGTAGTTGAACTTAAGAAAGCAATGACCAGAACAACAACAAATTTGCTATAAGTTAAACCCCCACAGGTAGCGCCATTACCCCAATTTCTACCAAAAACACATTATGTCAAAAACGGACCCAGCAAGCCTTGGACCAATAACCATTCTACTCTGCGTAACAAAAAAGCAGCCCAAAAAACTCCCAACGACAGTGACGACTCAGCCATAATAAACCCTACACCCCATATGTATATTACAAAATAATTAATTAAATGGTAGAAAGCCAATTTGTATAATCACTACGTCGTTGTACATTCGCAAGCACTTAGAAAACCCCAAATTAGCACAAAACATAACTAATTTTACCTTCCCGCTAGAAAAATTGAAAGGCTCATCAGAGACAAAAACCCCAGAAATAAAAATTGGGTCATCTAAAGACATTTGAAAAGCATTTAATATTATTGCTAAAATACTTTCACCATTTTAGTACAAAAAAGCATTTAACCACTAAATGGCACAGTTACACTTCTCAACAGTTTACCACCAAATTGAAACACTAAATTAAAACAAGCTCCGAAAACCATTTATAACGACACAATTCATCTCAAATAAAACAATCTCTGAGGCACAAAAACTGCCGTGCTGCCGCCTACCTTAGCCTAGGACCCCCAACTGGCACTAATTATAACGCGGCGTTTGAAACCGCCGCGTTCTAAAGCAGGCGCCTCACCTGCGCGCGCTCGGTCTGGGCTCTACTATGCCCGAAGCTGCCCGGGGGTGGACATTCTTCGAATGTCACCCCCAAACCCCCATTGTGGCATGCTTGAATTAATATCAGCCTCTGCTAAGTAAGCTGTGTTGCATTCCACTTTATGGTCCTGGCTGAGGGCTTGACTCTCCTAGTCCAGTGTCCTGTTTTTGAGATGCCATTGACATTAGAAAGGCAGAAGGCACCTACGGAATCTGTATTTTTATGTTATTAAGCTTTTTCTTCCAGTCCCTGCTGTGAATACGTCTTATTTATCCACTGAGTGGGTACACATTTTAAAATGTTCTCTTTTTAAATTGCATTTTTAAATAAGTTAATTTTATTTTAATTTCATGTTTGGGCTCTGTGAGCCAGATGTTCAAAGGGTTTTAGCATTTGCAAACCTTCTGGTTCAGTAAATCAGAAAGACTGCTATCGCTAAACCCCTTTTATTTTAATAAGCACTAATTCCATTTAATGATTCAAAGGGACACTTTCAACTTTGCGAATGTTAAAAAAAAACGTTTTATTTTAAATGCATCCCGCTGCATTAATTTAAAAAAATGCTTTATTTAAAAACAATGACATCAGCAGGCCACCTGCCTTGTGATGACAAAAACTGGTAGTGGGTCGCAATTTGCGACCTACCTCATCATTATTAATGGGATAGGTCAAAGAGTGACCCACAACGATTTTATATTTTGTGAACCAACCTATTAGTGTATAGATTGGTTCGCAAATATGCGTTCCATAAAAGTCGGTGCACAACCTGTGACCCCTTTTACCAAATGTATACTTAGGATATCGGGCCCTAATGCCTAAATTCACAAATATCCAACATCCCAGGTCGATAGCAACCAGCAATCCATACATAATAAATTATGGAAACAGTCCAGCCCGAACTGCCAAGCAAGGTCCTCCCTGGACTGGAACCAAGCATCCTAGAACCGGTTTCAGGGTTTCACCCCTCTTCATCCAGGATAGCTTGATTCCAGTGGCATGGAGAACACGGGACTCACGTCTTGGCTGATAGTGGTACATCAGAACTCCACTTCCGGCTGCGTTGTTCAGGTTCAGCAACTAGAGTGCTGAATTTGCTTCTCAATTGCCGTCCTGCAGGTTTCCCCTCACATACCCTTTCCTCCAGGAATTGCTGATGGGGCAACTCAGACACCACATTCCTAGATAAATAATCCACGTTGGCTTGCAACTTGACATCTTTATGTTGTGTCTGAAAAGAGAAAGGTTGAAGGGCTAAAGACCATCGCAAAATCCAGGGATTGGAATCGTTGTTCTGAGTCAACCAAACCAGAGGAGCATGGTCCATAAACAACAAAAAAGAACACTCCAATAGAAAATACTGCAAGGCTTCCATGGTCCACTTACTAGCCAAGCATTCTTTTTTAATAATGGAATACTGACATTCACAGGCCAAAAGCTTATGTCTGATATAAACCACTGGACATAAGTCAATCTTCACATCTGGTTGGGATCAGACGGCCACAATGCCACAGCTAGAAGCATCAATCTGCAGGACAAAAGGTTTCCGAACATCGGGACATTGCAAGACCGGATCCTGACACAATACACCATTCACTAGCTCAAAACTATTGATCTGTTCCGCCGCCCACCTAGTAAGTCTAACTGGCTGCCCCGAGTGGAGTAGGTCAGTTAAAGGGCTAGCAAGGGTGTAAAATTGAGGGTTACATTTCTGATAATATCCCACAAGCCACATAAAATGTCCCGCCTAGTTTGAGGGTGAGGAAAATGCGCAAGTACCTCAACCTTATTCTCTTGTGGCTGTATGGTTCCACCCTGAATCCGGAATCCCAGATACTGGATGGAATTCATGGCCAATTCGGGGTTGTCTGTTACGCCAGCATCGCATAATGCTAAGAAAATGAAGTCAAAATGTTGTAAATTGGTATCCCAAGACGGGCTGAAGGTTACAATGTCATCTAAATAGGCAGCTGTATATATCACTAATGAGGACGCAACAGTGCAGTGTGTCCATTAACCTTTGGAAACTTGTGGGGTGGCATGCAACCCAAAAGGTAGGACATAAAAATTGCACGGTCCGGCGTGAGTGGCAAACGCCGTTTTCTCCCTAGCTTCAGGGACTTGTGGAATCCTCCAATATCCTTTTGTCAAATTCCGGTGTAGGCATGAATTTGACCACCTCCAGATTGTCCAGCAACTGATCCACCTATGGCATGGGATGAGAATCAAACTTAGAGATACTATTTCGTTTCTTAAAGTCAATACAAAATCTCAGCTTCCTGTCAGGTTTTGAGACTAGTACCACTGGCTAACATCAAGCTCTTTTGGAGGGCTCAATAATATTAGCCTGTAATATTAGCCTTACTTCCTTCTCCACCACCTCCCTTCGTGCCTCTGGTATGCTATAGGGCCCTACCCTAACCACCTGGTTACCCTTAGTGATTACGTCATGGTACACCACGTTAGTTCTTCCTGAGTTTCCAGAGAAAAAGGTGGGATATTTATGGAGAAGGAGCCACAACTCCTTTACCTGATCTACCTGTAACTGAGGCCCAATGCCCACCAAGGATGTGTTGTCTCACCTCACTGGTAAGCTGAAGGATATTTCTATGAACTGAGAGTCAGTAATATAGGAGGACGTTATATTCAGAGGTGGAGATCCAATCTCCAAAGCCTCTCACTTCCTTAAAAGATTTCACATGGCAAATTTGACTCTCCCTAGGGTTGTGAGAGACAGCTACCATGAATGTAACTGGGGTAATTTGTTCCACTATTGTATTGGGTCCCTGATATCGTGCCAACAGCTTGATCTTGGAAGAGAGAAGTAGGATAAGTACCTGGTCCCCTGAAGTAAACTCTCTCACTTGGGATTATTTATCTGATGTTTCTGTGCTTTTTCTAAGTTTGCTCAAACTTAGTCCCATAAGGATGTGGCTTTCCTTTTTAAGACACCAGCATAGTCTAACTCTCATCTGCCTCTTCTTCGCAATGCATTGCCGCCATATCTAAGAGTGTTGGGGGTTGTCTTCCAAACAATAACTCAAGGGAAGAAAATCCAGTTGAATTTTGTTCATGGTACCGACCAGTCTCATCGATCAGTTTCCTTAATATAGTCTTGATGGTACGGTTATAACATTCCGCAAGTACGTCAGTTTTGAGATGGTAGACTGACATACATATCTGTTGTACCCCAAGTATTTTACATATTTGAGCCAAGAGTTTAGACATGAATGGGGTCATTCGTCAATAATTCTTCAAGAAATCCCACCAGGGAGAAGAAACTATTCATAGCCTGAGCTACTACCATGGTGGTCATACTGGAAAAGGGAATAGCCTCCGGGTATCTGGTGGCATAGTCCACCAATACTAGAATGTACTAATCTCCCCAGACCGATGGTATTAAGGGCCCTACCAAGTACATACCTACTCACTGAAAGGTGATATCATTAATGGGTAGTGGGTGCAGAGGAGCCCTGGTGATTCCTGAGGGATTCACCAGTTGGTACCGTTTATCTGGCGCATAAAATCATCGGATGTCACTGTAAACAACTGGCCAATAAAATTTCCTTCTGTTTTCTCCCTTCCATAGTTTCCTCCCCCCACCTGGCAATGTGTCAAATGCAGAACTTGTGTAAGGAAGGACCGAGGTACAATTAACTGCATTTTCTTGGAAGGACCGAGGTACAATTAACTGCATTTTCTTTTTTTTTTTCTTCACCATACAGTACAGTAATTCCTTCCTTGATAAAAAAGTAGGGGCCTACCTGAACTTTCTCTGTAGGGCTGGCTTATTTTCAAACATCATTTAGATAACTCTCCTGTCTTTGGGATGCTCTGAAGCTACAGTGGTGTTCCCAAACAGAATCTGTGGAAAAGATTCATTAATTGGGTTGTTGTGTATAATTCTAGTAAACATATACTTCTCCCTGCGTTTATCTTGCCTTAGCTTACTCTCCCTGCCCTTACCGGTCTCAATCTCTGAGGTTCAGAAGGGAGCTTCTCTTAACCAGTCTCCTTCCTGGTATTTGGTTCCCTGGGAGACTATATATTGATGAAACTTGGGATAATCTGTTCTCAAGATCATGTCTTCCATCAAGTTAGGAATAATCCTTACTCATGTTTCTCTCTTCCCATCTATTACTAAGGAGTCAGGTGTTGTGGTATATGTCTTTGTTTTTCGATGTATGCAAGCTATGGAAACCTTCCCCTCTTCCTCCTGTTGCTGGGGTGCCCATTTCTGATGTAAAACAGAAAAGAGACCTCTTGAATGAACTAATGCTTGAATTGGAATACCAGTGACAGAAATAGCTTTCTGATGTACCTCGGATGGACCCTATATAAATAATACAGCACCTCGGGGGGGCGCTAGAGAGTCCACAGCAAAGGTGGCTGCACTCTTGTGTAGCTCTGCCAGCTGGAACAGCCTATCCGCCACTTATCCTCAATTCAGTCAGCAATCCACCCTACAACACAGGCATGCTACAGAGACAAAAGACCAGCTATTCTATGCTGCAGAAATTGATGACTTAGGTGGGAGAAAACCCCCAGATACGACTGACTGTTGGCAAGGGCCTACTGCATTGAAAATGGCGGAGCCCATTTGCGGTGATTAATGCATGGCGCTGCAGTACTGATAGTGGTGCTCCGGCCCTGATGTGTGACTGCTGAACAGCGTGCCAGACTGCCCTCCTGTCGGAGATATTGCAGTAGAAGCGAATAAGGAGTAACTTGGTTGGGACGGGTTGGTACCTACAGGATCCTGAAGGCAGAGGGTGGCGGCCATGCTGAATTCCCGGCCGGCCGGCGCACCAACAAGCTTGAGGTAATGCAGCTTGTCAGTGGGACGGTGAGAAGGCCTGGCTTGGGCTGCCAGCCTACCCGGCATTCTTATATCTACATGGGGGCTCACCTGTGATCGCCATTATCTGAGGTAAGCCGGGGCTGCGGAAGGTCGGACGGCCGGGATACGCCGTGACGGGTGTTGCGGGGTGCCGAGTCTGACCAGCACCACCCTGTGAAGTGAGCGCAGGCTGCGAGCCCATTGAATGGGAGACTCTGACCCAGCGATCCTTTGACCGCGACACTCATCTGAGCCCCATTGAATATAAGGGGGCCTGGGGAGCCTTTGGGATTGGACTGCTGTAGTGCAGAGTGGGCTTGGACTGTGACCGGCCGCACGACGCTGTGCGCTGCTGTAGCGCCTTGTAAAATTCGGATGCACCCAGGCTAGTTACTTGGCAGTGAATCTCTACTGTGACCCAATCGCTCCGAACACTGACAGACTCTCCTGTGAGGGAGGGTGAGAAAAGTTGTTGCTGATACCTGGCACTACATGAACCGGTGATCCTATGTCTAGTCTGCCCGGTGGGAGCCGAGGCACGTGCGGGAGAACTAAGGACGCCAACTATAGAGCTGCAAGGAATATGGGACCTTCATCACCACCCATCTGAGGTTTGATCTATAGCGTGGGGCCCAGATTTGTATTAAGTCGTCGCAGTAGTCGCAATGGGAAGCCTGAAAAGCATCAATCACGCCTTACCTTTGAAACTTTGGTGAGCAAAAGAACAATAGGTTTAACCCAGATCTCTTGACTGGGGGTGAATGCTTGATTTGTTCCTCATTCTTTCCATCATTTGTGTGGCTTTTGCTTTCTCGCCCTAAGTGCCCCGGGTATGTCCAGACGTGGGTCCCGGGCTCACTGTGCCTCTGGATTTAAGCTAGCCTGGCTGATATGGGGTAATAGCCCGAAACTAGTCCCAGGATACTTGTTTCTGGTCCAGGGAGGTCCTGGCTCGGCAGTTCGGGCTGGACTGTTCCAATGAGGTGCAGGGTAAAGACTGATTTTTATATGGCTGGGTCTAAACTCAGGTTGCATTGTGAGCAAAAGAACAATAGATTCAACCAGATCTCTTGAGTGGGGTTGAATGCTTGATTTGTTCCGCATTCCGTAATTTGTGTGTCCTTTGCTTACCTTGGAATCAAAGCGGGTCCACAGGTCTCAGGAGCCGCACCGTCATATTCCAAACAGGAGTCGCAAACTCAGGGTGCTCCGTCCTTTGAATTCATACTCGTGGCAATGCAGCAGAGTCTGCAGCCAATTGATTGTAAGATAGCTGCGCTGAATCTGCACATGGATAGCATGCCGTCTAAACTAGAGAAGCAGGCATCGAGTATCTCGGCAACCGAACAGCGTATCTCAGCAGCAGAGTACAACATTCAAGCCACCACAACAAAGTGCTTGAATATGGAAATTGTCTTAGAAGTGATACGTGCAAAGAACGAGGATTCAGAAGCCTTTTACACCGGAGCAACCTGAGAATTGTGAGGGTCCTGGAATCGCCAAACACTGGACGTATAGAAGACTATGTGGAGTCTATGTTGAAGGAGCTCTGTGAGATGGAACAACTGTCATCGTTGACAATCATGGAGAGAGCTCATATGACACTAGCTGCCCGGGGCCCCACTGCGGCCAATAATTGATGAATTGCTGAACTATCATGACCGTGATTCGGTTCTCCTGCTCTCCAGGGAGAAGCAGACCATGCAATACCAGGGAAATGAGATCGTCTTCCTCCCGGTGTTCATACAGGTGAAGAGACGCCTGCAGGCGGCAAGAATCCCTTATGCAATGCTATACCCCGCCTGCCTCTGAATTGACTATGATGGCAAGAAGTAGATGTTTACAACCCCTGCTGTGACTATGGACTTTATTAGGAGTGTACATCACCAGCGGCGCAGCCCGGCACAATCAATTGATTCCTTATCAAATGTCTAAAGGCTGTGGGTAATGTGACAAGCTGCTAATAAGTATTGTATTATATGTCAGGCACGGTGGGCCATTAGCGATACAGAACTTAGGCTCACTGTAGTGGCCAATACTAGTTTTGATGGTCTGAAACTTTTTGCTACAGCGTAACTTGGACGGGAGTGTTAATGTACGCTGCTAAGAAGAACCTTAGAATGGCTTCGAACCCTGTGGCTCTAGAGAGTGTAGCAAATCCCAACACTGACTTAATAACTGTATGCTCTGTTCCCAGCCACCTCTGTCAATCTGGAGGAATAACTGGCCTTTAGCTGCCCCATGAGTTTATACCCCATATGTCACAAGATTTGATGTTTGTATTGATAAGATGGGATGTGCTCGCTGTTATACATGCTTGTTTCTTTGTTGTATTAAGTATGGGAGTGGCTTTCGCATGTTTGGGGTGCTGAATTGAGAAATGGGGGGAAGTTTGTTTGTTGTAAGCAAATGTTTAAGTGTGTCTCGGGCATAGACGACAGAACTCACCACTACGATACACTATTAAAATTAGATAACATGCTCCTTGATCACACCCATCAGATATGCTGAACACCACTAGGTGCACCAGAATCTACACGTGAAATGTGGGAGGCCCGAAATACAAGGCAGTCTACATGGCACCACACTCACTGTAGTTGGTTCGTATGATTCCAATGTGGATGATTTGGACTTTATACCCGAATCTTGTGTTGTCTACATGCACTGCCAACCACTACTACTTTCTGAGGAGGAGATTTTAATATATGCATAGATCCAGTGATGGACCCATCGGCCACGGAGGACAGGCACGAAAGATGAGCGGTCAAAGTGTTATGAGATAATATGGCAAAATGCGAGATACTAGATATATGGAGGACGAGACACCCAGCTGCTCGGGAGGGAACTTTTGTCTCAACGGCACAACATGTGGCTGAGACTGGACTGTTGGCTGGAATCCAGGGAAGTATGTACATGGGCCACAGAGGTGATGCACATGCCTAAGACACTAGCGATCCCACTCATAGGCCCCCACAGTTCCAATGGAGACTTCAAGCCACATCCCTGTTAGATCCTGTTTTCCACAATAACACGCACACAGTGAAAGCGCGCTATTTTGAGGAGAACAGGGGGTTGGTGGCAGGGACTGATACACTGTGGGAGGACTCAAACTTATCATAAGGAAGCTATGTATCTGTGCCCAGGCAGGGGGGCTGCTTTCCATCCAATCTCCGCTTCAATCCATTGAGTATGATATAAAGTCCCTAGAACGTCAATAGGAGATATGCCCATTACCCAGTATTCTGGCAGATATTTGAAATCAGATCTCTGAATATAATGATACTGCTGCACAGGAAATAAGACACATATCCAGATGTTGGGTTGCTAGGGTGTATGGAGAGGGAGGATGTCCTGGCCATAGCTTAGCTGCCAAGAGTAAGCTTAGACTCCCCAACGGGAGATGTCAGTTGTGACATCCTGTCTATCCTGTCAGAAATTGTAGAGTATTACTCTCGACTGTACGGCGCTGGCGAGGAAGCGCCCACTGTCGAGACGGAAGCATACCTAGATGAGGTGTCCCTGGTGTGGCTGTCGGCGGGTCAGAAGGATTTTTCAACATAACTGATCACTGAAATGGATGTGAGGGAAGCCATTAGAACACTCCCTAATGGCAAGGGTGCAGGGGGGATGGACCCCCCATCGAGTTTTATAAAGAGTACAAAGAATTATTGGCACCACACTTGCATGCCATGCATATAGAGGCACATGAGAAGCAAATACTACCGCCATCTCTTAGGGAGGCTCTAATAATAGTCTTGTTAATGCTTGACAAGGCCCCAAAACGCTGTACATCAGACCGGCAACTCTCCCTCATTAATATAGATGCTAAAATTCTGGCAAAAATAACATAGTCTAGACTCCATCCGCTTATAACGGCAGTGGTTTAACCAGACCAATCAGGATTCATATCCACTCGGTCCACTGCCCATAATTTATGCACACTGTCTTTATCAACTACACTCGTCCATCCGGGCACTGCAGTATTTCTGGACGCTGCAAAAGCTTTCAATTCCATGTGGTGGAGTTATATGTTCACAGTGCTTCATCATGTGAGAATCCCCGGGGCGTTTACACAATGGATCCAATTGTTGTATATGGTACCATCGTCAATTTTGAGGTCTTAAGGATCTGCAGGGGAACGAGGCAGGGATGGCCCCTGTCACTGATCCTATTTGTGATTGCACTAGAGCCCTTGGTGTGCATCATTTAGCAGTATCACACTAATGCGGCACTGCGTTTTAGCCAACGACCCCTTGCTATTTCCATTCATGCGGACGACATGGTCCTCTATGTTAAAGGGCCAGCAACATACCTAGCACCAATTATACGGCACAAAGGCTACTCAGGACTTAATATCAATTGGGACAAGTCAGCTATCTTTCCCCTAACAGAATTCACTGAGCCGTATGCTCTGGACTTCCCCCCTTGAATGGTGCATAGAGCCCGTAAGGTACCTAAGACTGTGGCTACATAGAGATCCAGAGATAGTTGTCCGACACAAATATGAAATGGCACTCTACAGATTGGAGGATCAAGTGGCCTGGTGGATCTGCCTGCCACTGGCGGATAGAATAGCGCTTATGATGATGATTTATCCTGCCTAGATTCCTTTATCTGTTTATCAACATCCTGATCACACTGCCAAAAGGCTTTTTAAACACCCTATGTACATACATGATTACACTTGCCTGGGCGGAAAAGCAACCAAAGATAAACTGGAATACACTCACACGGCATTATGAGCAGGGGTGATTTGGCGTGCCGAATATGTATTTATATTATATGTGTGCGCAGGTGCACTTTGGGCACTATTGATACTTCCCCAACAAGTTCTTACCGCATCTTGCTATAGAAGCTGATGCTGCCTATCCAATTCCTCTTAAGGCTATATTTCCACATGAGCTCACAATGCCCTCCAGATTTGAAATTAGCACTATACATAGTACTACAAAGGCATGGCGGAGTCTGGGCACCTGGTGCATCTGGTCGAACAGGTCTCCCATAGATACACCTGCGATGCCGTTATTGCACTACCTTGCCATATCGCTGACCAGGTGATGTGGGGGGGGGGACTTATAACGCAGGATCTCATGGGGCAGTCACAACACCAGACGCCTCTGCTGATCTTCATATATCATATACTTCTCGCATCCTTCAATGACCTATACCCACAATTTCCTAAAGAACCACCTTCGTTGGGAGCGCTACGGCCAACAATCACTAGTATCTCACAACATAAGCTCATCACTAGGTTATACGACACGTCCCACAGGGATAGAATAGTGGGCCTCACCAACATGCTGGACAAATGGAATAGAGTATTAGACACCCCCTCTCTATGCAAGATTAGTACGACTGCTGTGCACTCATTGGTAGACTTACAGCTAACAACAACTTGAGAATCATACATTTTAAATACTTGCAGCAGATATATTATAACCCACTTCAGTTATATAAATATGGCCTCAGGGGGGATGCCCAGTGCATGCGTTGTGGTGAAGATGAGTGAGACCTTGGGCATGCAGGTTAATACACAACTTCTGGGTGCGGGTGCGGGTGACACAAGCCTTACCAAAAATGGTGTTCAAACAGATACAGTGCACACCACACCTTTTCCAACTGGGATTTGACAAACCTTACAACCGGCCAACTGGAAACTAGTGGCTGTGGTGCTGCTGCTGGCCAAATGGAGAATAGCTATGGACTGGGGAAAGAAAGCGGTTCCTAAATTTGAACACTGGATTCAGGATATGACCTACTGTAAAGATCAATTGGATGCATATGCTGAGGAGCTTCCAAGAGCCTGACGCCCTACGGATAAATGGGGTCCCTTCACAGCATGTCGTCATTGACTGTCACCTGAATTGCTGAAATCCCTGATGGTTTTAAGGAGATATCATTGTGTTATAATGGGATGGGTGTACTATGAGTTGATAATGGTACCTATAATGTCTACACAACGGGGATGTAGACATAATTGCATTGCTATGTCTGTTTATGATGTTTCAAAAACCTAATAAAGAAATATATATATAAAAAACATAATACAGCCCCTCACATATATCCCACCTCCATTAGTTTGGGAGTCGACAGCTTTTGAGAGCAGTTCCGCGCAATATGGCCCCACTCCGCACAACTAAAGCATTGGGTTTCCTGAGGGGAATTTTCGCTCATTGGTTTTATTGTGGATTTTTAATTGAGGTATTAAGTGTATCCCTGGTTTTTGAAAGTGCTTTGCATTAGGATTATGCAACCATGTCCCTTTTGACAGATTTATTTTAAATTTTGGGAGTGATGATAGGCACAGGCTAGTTTTATGGCCAATGTAACGGATAGGTTCGGGTGTTGCCAAATCCAAACTTGAGTACATGCTGGTTGGGTATCCAATAATTGTTCTAGAACATTTTTGTTGATTACTTCCTCCGTAGTAGAGCTGGTGGGTTGTAACCAACAATTCCCCAAGTCCTGTATCCTGTTATACAATTCCTGGGGATTATTCCCCCTGAGCTCATTTCTCTTTTATAAACATTGCTGGATAGTTTCTATATCATATCCTAGGCACTTCAGTATAGCTTTCTTTATTTTGGGATACAGTGTATTGTCAGAGGGATCGGCTGCCTAATAAGTGGTCTACAGCATCCCTGAGAGTAAGACGTACCCATTTTCTTTCTAGCGTTTCGGGGTCGTTAGGATCCTCTCCTGTTATTTTTGTAGAACCGTGTGTGATGGGGACGTTGGGATGCACCCTGGCATTGGCTATGCCCTTGGTAAAGCATATTATGGCTGTATCCTGCACCTGTTGGTTATTGGTAATTATTATGGCCTGATCTTTTAAGGCAGTTTGCAGATTCTCCCGGTCTCACTGTGCTTTCTGGGCCTGTTGTTCAACTACTAGTTGTAAGTGTCTTTGCCTTCAGTCAATTGTTTTATCATGTCTTACATTGTAACTGGTTGAGACATATTTGCGGTTAAAATCTCACTTCATAGGGCCACAGACACCACGACAGTCCAGTTGTGTTTTTCTGTAGGCTTTAATTAAAATAATGAGAGGAATAGACATCCTGGATCAACACAACATGCAGGATAGGGGTTGCTGGATTATCTCCTGGGGTTTGTTAGGGTTCTTTCTCTATGGATATCCTCTGTCCCAGGTCTTCCCAGCTCCCCTTGAAGATCTTGTGACCTCGGAATGAAAAAAACAGATAATGAGTCTCTTGAGTATTTCCCTGCACCAATACACCCACTGCCGCTATCACCAAATTTGTGTATTCTACCACCTGCATAACAAACACTTCTAAATCACCCTTCTGTGGTACAGCCAGTTCCGCCTGCCCACTTCATCATGTGCCCTCCTCTCCATGCCAGATTCTTACTATCCACTGAGCCACCCCGTGAATAGTATACAAGTCACTTGCCTGCAGCCGCAACCCTGCCAGTGTAGCGGCGTCCAGGTCACAGCACCTCTCTAATGTGGGTTGTTGGGCTGTTGGGACCTTCAAGCAGCTTCTTCCTCCGTCCCATCCCTTTGGTCTGTGCCTGGCTTCCTTCAGTGACATACTCCTCCTGTTTCCTGTTTGCTCCTTCTCTGCTTGATCTCTGCACCTCCTCTACTTACCTCCTCGGCCACCAGCTGAACACGTTCTCAAATCCTGCATCAGGACTCCACTTCCAGCTGCGTTGTGCTGGTTCAGCAACTAGAGCACTGACCATGCTTCCGAGTTGCTGTCCTGCAGGTTCCCATTTACACACTCAATGTGCCACAGTACATTTACGTAAAATGCATTCCTGCGGAGTGCATGTCCTGTGGACTGTGTGTAAGATCATGGGTGGGCGAAGTTTTTTGTTATCTGAGCAAAGTTCTCAAGTCAGGATCTGACCTCACAATTCCTGTTTTTCTACTTTATGCCTGGGAATATTTTACTCCAGGCACACTGTCAATATTTCCTTTTGAGTTCTGTAGACAGTGCTGAAAATGGATGCCCCATTTTCTTGCAAGTTGGCTGTAAATCCATTTTCATTTGAAACTGGAGGGATTATCACAATGGTTTTTTTTCTTCTAAAAATGTATAAGTAACATTTGTGTCGTGACTTTAACATGAAAATCCAATGCAGGCATCTTTGCAAAGTACAGGTAGCAATATTACTGTTTCCGAGAATTACAGAAAGTTTGGGAGACAAAATCTTTGTGCGACCCTACTCATGATGTAAGTGTCAATGAGTGGAGTATACATTAGCATGGTACAACTAGCTTATATTTCCATATGTAGGCACAGACATTTTTTTGAAACTTCGGAAAGTTAGTAACCTTCACAGATTGTGGGTGCAAGCCTCTGATTCATTACTTTGTGACCTCCAGATATGATTTGTGATGCAGCTTCACATACCATGTGCACCCCGGAAACCACACGTAACTGCTGGGGATGCCCGGAATGGTATCCCTGGGTGAGCGTGGAGGGATATTATTATGCCACATGCAACTCTGGGATTTTTGGACACCCAATTACCAGGGTTGAAACTCCAAATCTGCTTTTATCAGTTGTGGTCAGCACCCTGAAAAATTCCCACTGCTAAGATGACCTTCCCGGCGACTACCCAACTCCCCAAACATACACAAACCCCCCTCCACGCACACTGTAGATATTTGCCACTTGCTTATCTCCCGTGGTAACTATCAATGTTAAACCAGAATCAGAGAAATCCTGTGCAAAAGGACCCACTAGTTCAGGATTTTACAGGTTCTGCCAACTCTGGGGAACTTTCTTGGCCATTCCTGTTAACTCACAGGGATGTGTTAATTCCAATCTTGGTATCTCCTTGCCAAGGTTATGAAAGGGGAGAAGGCGGAGGGGGGTTTCATCCCTTCTCCACAAGAATGAGAAAACTGCAAAGAAGGGCACCCAGAACAGACTGGCCTGGAGGTGATCTGTAGATGTGCAGCCATCACAATGCCTCACTGCTTCTTATGACCTGCCTGTGTTGCATCCCTGTGTGACGTCAGGGTTTAGACCTGTGAGCAGCAGACTCATTGGAGGAAGTCCTTGAAGGTGAATCATCACAGATGTAGCACTCCTTTCTGTCTGTATGTGTGTCGATATATGAAGCAAAGGATGCGGGGCTTACAGTCTCTGTGCATGCCTGCTGCATGACGCCTCTGATACACATGATTCACAAGACATATGTGCTATTGCATAATGACATGCAATATCATCACACTCCCTTCTCTCCAACTCCGCTTTCCATATTTAATTTCCCTCTGATTCTTCCTTGCTTATTCTAGTCCCTCTTCCTTGTCCCACCTTCTCTATTTTGTCCGTCTAGTGCCTTAAGGGGTCTTTGTCCCGCCCTAGAGCCTTAATGGGTCTTTGGTCAGCGCAAGCGCTAAACAATCATTTATTATTTGTGACTTTATTCAAATATAATTTATTGTTCTCACTCCAGGTTTACTTGGATCATTATGAAAGTTACAACATAAGAACAAGGTAAAAGATCATGCATTAAGTTTGAATGAAAATACACTTTTAGGGCTTCATTAGGAATGCCCCATCAGGAATACAAGTGGCAGATTTGTAATTATTTTTTCAAAATAATTATTTTTTATAACTTTCCCTTTACTTTCCCATTGGGAGATTTCTACCAATAGGTAGAAAGTTCCTAGTAGTAGCTTGTTACTCTTTAAATTCTTTTGCAATAGGCTCCAGCTTCTCCTTTGAGGGGGTGGAGACATGTTAGTCTACCCCTAGGTGTAAATCTTCACTCAGAAATGGTGAATAGCAAAAAAGTGGAGAACTCCACCTAGGTGTAGAGGTAAATATACATGTGTATTAGTATACTTGCATACATTTACCTTTGTGAATCGGGTCCCATGTGTCAAGACCCTTGTGAAGGTTCTCCTAGCTTCCCTTTCTTTATGACAGCTGTTCAGTCCAACCTCCTTTCTCATCCCTCATCTCATGTACAGATAGCGATGGTGGTTTCACCGCTGTCAAAGCCGCTGCTGGGAATACCGACCTCAGCTGTTACACCACGAGTAGAGATGCCTTCAGAATAATACCTAGTTCAGGTCAGCCCTTCCAACTATGTGCTAAAACAGATTATTTTCCTGCGCAGGTCTGCCATGTGCACCATTAGGGTCCTAAAGAGCTCAACAGGTATGCTGGGTTTTTCCATTTCGGAAAACACTTGCTCAATATGAGGCTCTTTCTTCAGAGAACAAATAAAGTTCCAACCAATCTGGTATGTGCCCATGTTGGTGAAAAACACACTGTTCGGGCCCACATGGAAAGCCTCTATGTTATGGAAAGTAAAGCCAGGAAAATGGCTTGCAACTCATCAAGTAGGCAATGGTCTTCCAAGACACTGATCATGTTACCTCTTTCCACACAGGCAGGGAGCAGATTATCTAATGGCTAGATGCTCGTAACAGGGGTATTGCAGAAGGTAATCACTCATCTAGTCATTCAGCAGTATGACTTGCTGAATGAGTAGATGAGCAAGGAGGAAAAGTACAGGCATGCTTGCTTTTGGCACATGTGCTGAGTGGGTTCTCTGCCAGGCTTTGAAGAATAAATAACAGTGTGCTTACCTGAACATCCTGCATAACAATGAGCCACCAGACCACTACTTTAAAATAAAAAGAGCTCCTCAATAAGACAGGGTAGCAAAATGTGAAGGATCCCAAATAAAGATGACCCATATTGGATCAGGCAAGAGGCACATTAGGGCTAGGGGCCATAAAAATGAAGATCCAGATGTACAATTGAATTCACAGAAGCGGGCCGTTTGCGACAGCAAAAATGCTTTTTCAAATGTACAAAAGGCAGAATGTGAGTCTGTAACTTGTTACTAGAATCACTATTTGTATTTGCGATTCAGTGTTTAGAAGGGACATGTTTAGGGCTTCCCTTCAAAATACTTAATCAGTATAGTATGTATTATTTAGCAAACGATTTCCGAACCAAAAACAGTAATACTTTACCACCTGGGTTGGTAACCCATTCCCCTGAGAGTGTTAAAAATTGAAAATTAAACATTTCATTTTCTTTTTTCAAATGCATCCAGTTTTTATTTAAGAAAAATGGGCTGCATTAAAAAAAAAAAAGATTTTTTTATTAAAAAGCAATCCCAGACATGGGGGAAACAACATTTACGGCAACGCTGGAACAACGATAAGCCTTTACAATGACGTTTGAACAACAAATGTTTCTTTACAATGAAAGCCTTTACAACTTCTTATTTTTACCACAAATATGCCTTTACCATGAACGACTTTACACTAAAAATGTAAGAATTTCACAGTTAAGAGTATTATATATATATAGGTAGGTAGTTATAGTTAGGACCTAGTTTCCATAGGAAAGGTGTTTTTTGCTTTGCCAATAACTTTGGCACTGTTAGTAGATTCATCATGAAATTTTCAAAACATTTACAAACCTGAGTTCAGTCTCTGTCTGGAAAGTTTTGGGGAGATTCATCACGTGGGGGCCGAGATAAAGGGGTATCCCAAAACACATTTTCCACATAGTGATTTTAGACATGACTGCAGCCCGAACGGCAGAATGGAATTACTCCAAATTTAGAAGAAAGCAAGATCTTGGTCCAGGAAGCATGCATTTTGTGATTTGGCATAAATCCTTTCAGTAGTTTTTGAGATATTAAAGAAAAAGAAATATATATATCTAGAGGCGCGAATTCTTCGCAAATCCATCTCAATGCTTCAC
This sequence comes from Triturus cristatus, assembly GCF_964204655.1. Lineage (NCBI taxonomy): Eukaryota > Metazoa > Chordata > Amphibia > Caudata > Salamandridae > Triturus > Triturus cristatus. Next base: position 500,951,158 of record NC_140581.1, read on the forward strand.
GAATTCACCCGCCAACAGGAATGCAATGATTGGGTGGCTGCTACCTGAGTAGAAAGCTGCGGCTGGCATTTTAACAATCAGGGAATGTTCGTGGGAGGTATAAATGCATCTGAAAAGTAACAGAAGGGGTCAGTGAGAGACCCCTAATGAGCCAGAAAATCACCAGAACTGGGTTTATTTCCACACAGGAGGATTTGCGGATCCGTTGCAACACTCAGCATGGGCCCGTGTGACTTTTGGCAGATTAGTGAATTCTGCAGGAAAAATATATACACTCACACAGTCATACGCCTGCTCAGAAACACACTTGACACTCTCAGAACCACTCATATACTCATGCACCCACTCAGACACTCACACACGGACTCACAGACCCACTCAGACAATCATACACCCACTCACACACTTACACATCCACTGACCGATCTATTCAAATTCTGACACACACACTCACAGACCCACTCAGACACTCATGCAACCACTCACAGACCCACTCATGCACTCTCACATCCACTCCCAGACCCACCAGACACACACACACTCCAACTCAGACACTCACGTACCCACTCACAGACCCACTCATTCACACATCCACTCAAAAACCCACTGAGACACCCACTCAGAGACATACTGAGACAATCATGCACTTATTCACAGACCCACTGAGACACTCTTGCATTCAATCACAGACCCACATAGGTACTCATAAGCCCACTCACAGACCAACACAGGCATTCACACATCTACTCAGAGACCCACACATGCAGTCACACACCCTCTCACATACCTATTCAGATATTTATGCATCTATTCAAAGACCTGCTCAGACTCTGACATACCCACTCATAGACCCACTCAGACACTCATGCACCCACTCAAAGACCCACTCAGGCACTTAAGCACCCACTCACAGACCCATTCACACACTGACATATACGCTCACAAACCCAATCAGACACTGATACACCCACTTACACACCCACTCAGAGACCTACTCAGACACTGACACACCCACTCAGAGACCTACTCAGACACTTATGTACCCACTCATAGACCCGCTGGGACACTCAACACCCACTTACTGTCTCAGACAGGCACTCACGTACCCACTCACAGACCCACACAGGTACTCACACATCTACTCAGAGACCCACAAATGTACTTGCACACCTATTCAGCTACTTATGCACCCACTCACATACCCACTCAGGCACTCACGCACTCACTCATACACTCATGCACCCTGTCACAGACCCATTTATACAGTCACACATCTACTCACAGATCTACTCAGACACTCATACCCCCACCCACAGACCCACTCGGATACTCTCACACCCACTCACAGATCCATTCAGATACTCATAGACCCACTCAGACACTTACACACCCACTCTCACACTGACATACCCACTCACAGACCCACTCAGACACTCCTGCACTCACTCACAGACCCACTCAGAAAATCATGTATCCACTCACAGATGCACTCCGGCACTTACACACCCAGTCACAGACCCATTCACACACTGTCATGCACACTCACAAACCAACTTAGACTCTGATACACCCACTCACAGACCTGCTCACACACCCACTCAGAGACCTACTCAGACACTAACACACCCACCCACTCAGAGACCTGCTCAGACACGCATGTACCCACTCACAGACCCACTGAGACTCTCATGCACCTGATCACAGACCTAGACAGGTACTCACATACCAACTCACAGACCCACACATTTACTGACACACCCTCTCAGAGACCCCCACGTGCACTCACACACACATATTCAGACATTTATTCACCCATTCACAGACCTACTCAGACATTGACACACTCACTCACAGACCTACTCAAACACTCTTAGACCCACAGACCCACTCGCATACCCACTCACACACTGACTCAGATACTCACACATCCACTTAGACATTTACGCACCCACTCAGACCCACTCACACACTGACACACACTCACAGACCCACTCAGATACTCATACACACTCAGACCCACTCACACACCCACTCAGAGACCCACTCAGACACTCATGCACCCATTCACAGACCCACAAAAGCACCCATGCACCCACTCATGGACCCACTCAGACACTCAGGCACCCACTCACAGACCTACTCTGACACTTATGCATCCACTCACAGACCTACTCAGACACTGACACACACTCACAGATCTACTCAGACACTGATATGCCCACTCACAGACCCCCTCACACACGCATCCACTCATAGACCCACTGAGACACTGACACACCTACTCAGAGACCAACTGACACTCATGCACCCACTCACAGACCCACTGAGACACTCATGCACCTGTGGTAAATATTTTAATTACCTGTACTATTTTTATGCGGTAAAATCTAGTAAGAATAACTCAGTAAAATAAGAGGCAGAATCCGTGGTATTAGAGGTTCTGAAAGGCTTTATTCCTCTATAAAGGAATTATGGTTCGAACCATAGGCGTCAAATTCCATCACCACGAGGGTTCAGGAAGGGAAGGCAATACATTATTGACAAGTGATTATATATATATGAAATGCATTACAGTAAGACAGATGCAGGAGGCGTAACAGCTGATAAGACAGATAAGAATACACATACGTAATGGAAAAAGGCGTACATATAGGCGTAAACTAGGAACGTCATTAAACATGATGTCACAAGTGGGTGGATCCATAAGAGAATCCTGCAATGTCAGCAGAAATACTTGGCAAGAGATGCGCGCGCAGCCGCATGACGTGTGATTGACGTGCAACTAGGGGGTGAAGGGGACTTGACATTTAGCTCTACATGTGGAGACAGAAGTCTGGGGGGTCAAGTCAACCTAATCCCAAATCATATCTAATATCGTATGTTTAAAGAACTGTGTTATCCAAAAGGAAAGGTCTCTCGGACGAAATCTATTCTATACTGACTGTTAGTGCGTGTACAAGCGTCTAAGTGTCTACATGAGATGCGAGGGGGCAGGAATCTTCCATGGTAACAGGGGCTATGAATTACTTGTATGAGGACAGTGAAGTCGGGCCTTTTGCTCGGTAACTGGAAGAATGTTTACCTAAACTACTAGACAGGAATGCATTGGCTGAGGAGCGGAGCAGATAATCTTGAAGGTGAAATACAGTTTTTGGCCGGCAACAGGCCGAGTCAGGCACCGTTAGCCGCGCAGGGAGTAGGACAAAGTTCATGGATACAGATGCGAGCTCAGACTGGAGCTGTCAGAGGTAGAAGGCAGGAAAAGGCTTGATGGCAGAATTCAGGGCCTACTCGCCTGAACTGTAAAATGGGGAAAGTGAACCACATAAAGTCGGTGGCCTTTCATACTTAGGAACGGAATATCCGACCCATTCATGGTGGATATGAAAGAGGACATGTTAACGGTGGACGCACATGTATTTGCGTCTTCATAACTGGAACTGGAGGGAACATACATGTACTTATAGCATATACATGGAGCCGTTGGGGTTTAAGATAGGGGACATAACTGATCATAAAATTCATATTTCCTCATTCCCTCCTTGTCCCCTACGGACCCTCAGGAGATATCGATCTTCATCAATCCATCAATCTGTTCATATAGCATCATTTGTTCTTCTTTCTTCTTCCGGGATCTTGAGCGAAAACTTGGATGTGGAATACACGACGTGGCACACAGACCACAAATCGCTGGCCCACATTGGAGACATAAGCAGCAACTGAATAGTATGAGAAAGCCAATACCTAGGAAGGATAGGATCCTCCATCCCCAGGCTGACAACACGCTCCAGAACCAACCGGACCAAGTCCAGGTGCCTGGACTCTGGTGTATCTGGCTTACAATCTTATGAAGGCGAGTTATGGCTTTATATACTGACGGCGAGTTTTCTGGTATGAAAACACAGCAACTTGATCCGATGACCCTACAAGCTCCGCCCCTAACGGCCAGGATGACGTCAAGGACAAGACGATTTTGAAGAACAACAATCCGCATCGCAGACTGCTCCTCTGTTAAGTTGCCTAAGGCGGAAGTAGTTTCATTTACTACTGCTTCAAGGGTTCTAGTTAATCTACGTATCAGCTTACTATTAGTGACTGTACCTATATAGGGAAAGAAACCTTTATTGAAATCTGTGTATTGTTCCCATGCCGTTTCAGTGTAATCGACAATCGGGAGATCTCTCTGTTGTCTATTGTGTACTAAATGGGTATTTCTGTGATAATCAGGAGGGGCTAGGAAAACAGGTGGCAGAAGGAATGCGATGTAACAGGTACCATCCCAATCTAGAGGTAAACGTATATATGCAGTCTGACCACATGTGAAGTAGGAATGACGAGAAGCTCTAAATGTAGACTTGCCTTGGTCACTAAATTCTATTACAGTGGTACATTTACTATGGCCCATGTGTATTGAACCATTCTTTCTTACACATAATTCACCTTTAACTGGAAATACTGACATAGCGGGCAAGATTGGTGTAGCTTCGGATTCAACATTCAGAATCATGAGGTTAAGTGTAAAGTTACCTAATCCATATACTTCATTTTCTAGATCAGTTCCTGTTCTTTTGGGAAGTCCCTCCTTGTTAGGGTAGCAGACTTTAAGTAAAACTAGGTTCAGGTTTCCCCATACCCAGTTGTCTTGATAAACTACTGAATTTGAATCTAGGGAATTAATCAAACTAAACCATGCTCCACAGGAGCCATTGTGTGTGAACGGATACGGAAAGAGAGGCAAAACTCCCTTATAGTTCTGATAGGGAGGGAGTCGGCCACAGATCCAACAATTGGTAGCATTGCTGGTCTGATGGGAATGATGTAACATACTAATGAAAGTGTTGTTGCGCAGCGCAAATCTATAAGACAACTCATGCGGAGGTAATTCGCTAAAAGAATGTTCAGCAGTAACATTGTAAGCACGTTTAGAAATGGGGTAATACATATGTAGCAATACACTAGTGATGATGATCAGAAAACTTAGAAAAAACAAAATTAATAATGTCACGATGCAGTGACTACGAAGTGTTTTACAGTACGCATGCTTTTTAAGCTGTATCTGTCGATTTCTCTCTCTATTTCGGTCTAGAGGATACATGTCAGAGACAAATTCAACCGATTCACCTTGGAGAGGACTTAAACAATCAAATTGTCTGACTTGCTAGACCTTAGTTTCAGTTTATAGAGTTCGTGCTCCGTCTGTTCAACCAAGGGGAGCTTTGAGTCTGTCTGTGAGGGAATGCAGGGCTGAGTGTTTACATCGGACGGTAGTCCATAAAATTTCTTGATATGGCTCGAGTGCAACCACCCTTTACGTCCCTCAATCTTCACGGCTGTCCTTGTAGTCAGTAGGACGAGCTTGGGCGACTTCCACCTAGGCTCCAGCTGGGTCTTCCGGTCGAAATTCCTCACAAGAACCAGGTCACCTGGAACCACGTCATGGGGCTGCACCTCAGTGTTATCGGGAAAAGCTGCAGCTACCTGTGAACGACAAGATTGTAGTGCAGACATCAAGGAAGCCAGGTAATCTGTCAGCATATTACAGTCAACATCAGTTATTTTACGAGGTATAGGCGTCCCCCACATATTTGGTGGTCTACCGAAGATCACCTCATACGGGGATAGCCCTGTTCGGGAATGTGCTACCATTCTCATGTAAAAGAGTGCAACTGGTAAGGCTACTATCCAATCAACACCTTTTTCTTTACATATTTTGGACAATCTAATTTTCAGAGTTTGATTATGACGTTCCACGAGACCTGCTGCCTCGGGATGTCGGACACAGTGGAATTTCCATTGGTAACCTAACAAAAGTGAAACGTGTTTCATTAGTTCGGATGAGAATGGCTGGCCGTTATCTGAGTATACAACACGTGGTAAACCGTACCGTGGGAAGAATTCTCGAACTAACTGTTTGGCAGTAGTCGGGGCAGTGTAATCTGAAACCGGGTAGGCTTCTGTCCAACGGGAAAGAGCACAGACAACTACGAGAACATATTTGAATCCTCGACATCGTTCCATCTGGATATAATCCATCTGGAGGACTTCAAAAGGGTGATCAGGAGGTTGAAATCCACCCTGTTCTACGGGAATGCTTTTACCTGGGTTGAACTGACAACATATCATACAGGTACGAACTTTTTGTTTTGCTGCTGCTCGTAAATGTTTGTTGAACCAGATGTGTTGAATGCTGTCTAGCATAGCTTTCTCTCCTAGGTGCGCTGGACTATGTATTGTGTTAATGATGACTTGAACCATGGAGTCGGGAAGAAACCATATAGATTTTTCCTTCGTCATCCATCCTTGATCCGTTTGGATCCCTCCCAATTCAGTCCATTTCTTTATTTCTTCTGGTGTAGCATGTGTCTGTATGTCAATTACATCAAGGGCGGGATCCTTAACTGTCATGCAATGTGTTGGTGTCGGAACTATTGTCTTTGTCGTGTCAGTTGTGTGAGTTTGAGCAGTCTGTTTAGCTGTTCTGTCAGCTAGGTCGTTACCCTGAGAAATGATATCGGTAACTTTCGTATGGGCTTTGCATTTCATAATAGATATTGCAGTGGGTAGATGAATCACATCTAATAAAGCTTGAATGAGGGGTCCGTGTTGGATGTGGGCACCGTGAGAAGTTAAATAACCTCTCTCTCGCCACAGTACGCCGAAGTCATGGACGACTCCGAATGCATAACGTGAATCTGTGTATATGTTGACTTTCTTATTTGTGGCTTGAATACAGGCTTGTGTCAGAGCGATGAGCTCTGCTGCTTGAGCTGACAAAGTGTTAATACAATTTGTTGCGATGACTTCAGTGTCTGTTGTGACTGCATACGCGGCCACTAACTCTCCTGTATTTGTTCTCATGCATGAACCATCTACATACAACGTCAGGTCTGGATCTGACAATGGGATATCTGTCAAGTCTTGTCTGGGTTTCGTCGTGATAGTAATGACTTCAATACAATCATGTGCTAATGGGTCTGTTCCATTTACTGGCAAAAGTGTGGCAGGATTTAATGTACTACAACGTCTGATTTCTATGTGTGGCTGAAACAATGTCAATTCGTAACCGGTAAGTCTTGCTATAGTCAGGTGTTGTGTTTGCGTTCGGTTCAGAAGAACCTCTACTGCATGTGGTACTTGTACTGTCAATTGATGTCCTAATACTATGGCATCGCTTTGTCTTATTGCTAAAGCTGTTGCTGCCACTGATTTCAGGCACGCAGGAAGAGCCTGGGCTACGGGATCTAATGTACTAGAAAAATAAGCACATGGTTTGTGTGATCCTGCTTGTTCCTGAGTGAGTACTGACAAGGCAGTACCTTCGCGTTCTGTAACAAAGAGTGTAAAATGTTTACTGTAGCATGGTGTTGCTAAAACAGGTGCTTGACATAAAGCTTTCTTTAAGCTTTCAAAGGCATGTGTATGTTCTTGAGTCCAAGGGAGGACAGTCGATGTGGCTGCCTCCTGTGTTGTCAACTGAATGAGTGGTTTTGCTAGAAATGCGTATTGAGGGATCCACTGCCTACAGTATGAAGTGAGGCCTATAAAAGCCCGCACCTCCTTTTGTGTCTTGGGTGGTGGCATGTTAGCAATTAACTATATGCGGTCGGGTGTAAGCTGTCTTCCCTCCTTGGACAGCAAGTGCCCAAGGTAAACAACTTGCTGGACACAGAATTGCAGCTTAGAAGGGGACACCTTGTGCCCCTTTTCGGCTAGAAACTGTAAAACCGTCAGTGATGCTTTTTCACATTCAGGTTCGCTTCGAGCGGTGATCAGCAGATCATCGACATATTGAAGCAGGGCAGTGTTAACTGGCATGTGGATACTGTCAAGTTCTCGTTTTAGTGCTTGGCTATAGATGCTGGGGCTTTCTGTGAATCCTTGAGGTGCGCGTGTGAATTTAAAACTTCGTCCATTTAAACTGAATCCGAACAAGTATTGACTTTCCGGATCGATTGGGACGCTAAAGAAGGCATTCTTGAGGTCAATTACAGTAAAGAACGTTGCTCCTGAATCAATAGCTGTTAGTAATGAAGAGATATCTGGGACTACGGGGTATTGTGGTACAATGCATTTATTTAATTCGCGCAGATCAATAACTAATCGATATACTGGCGGAGCTTTTGGATCCGTTCTTTTAAGAATCGGAATTATCGGGGAATTACATACATTTGAGTCGGTTTCCATAACCACTCCTTGCGCGATGAGCTCGTCAATGATTTGCAGTAAAGCCACTACAGCATCTGGTGGTAACTTGTATTGTCGCATTCGTGGTAGTACCACTCCTGTTTTTAGTGTGACTCGATATGGTGTAATGTTCATGCAACCAACATCAGTGGGGCCTTGTGCCCATAAATGTGTAGGTAAATTCTGCAGCCGGTGATCCATGTCTCTGGACACATAGTGACCTTTGAAGTCACGTAAAAATAATCGTACTCCTTCCGGAGAACAACATATTATAGCTCCTAGAGCTTTCAACGTTTTTATACCTAACAGGTTTTCTGGACATGATTTAGTAAGCAATAAATCTGTAGTTCGTGTCAATGGACCAACTGTAAGTGGAAGGGGTTGCGATACTTCATTAATGATAGGCTTTCCTGAGAATCCAAGGGAAATATTCTGTGAGCCTGAGAGGGGTGCCCCTGGAACTTCACTGCGTCGTATAGTTGTTCTGCTCGCCCCTGTATCAAGTAAAAACTTTCTGTCTTTCCCTAATAGTTCACTATGTACATAAGGTCCCTCTTGATCTACAGGAACCTCGATAAGGGGTAAGCCAACTTCCCTCTCTAGGCTATTTCATGTGTATCGCTGATAATCGGGATAATCTCCTTGTGCATACTGATACATCTGTTGCGTTGTTGCTTGTGTGGCAGCAATAGGCTGCTGCTGTGATGTGGCTACGATCTGTTGTGGAGCTGCCTGTTGTGGAGCTGGCCTAGATTGTGCATGCTGAGGGATTTGTTGTTGGTTCTGATCCTGTCTAGGTGGACGTGGTCTCTCCTGGGTTTTACCCGTGGCGATATTATGTTTCAGAACTGCACAATCGTGTATATAATGACCTGACTGTTTACAATAGTTGCATGTCCCTTTTACAGGACCTGCGGAATCACCCTTTTTATGACCATCAGCTGGAACTGACTGAGCCACAAGCATTTTCATTTTCGTGTCTTTCATACGTCTGTGTTCATGTTCTTGTTCCTCTCTAATTCTATTGTGATGATATTGTAACATTTGTAACATCTGTGACGGGGTGTTACCTTGCCAGGTACTCTCGAATTTCAATACTCTATTCTTAACTTGGGGCAGGGAATTTTCAACTAATTTTGTCACAAACAGATGTGGATATGACTCGCTACTTGCTTTTATGCCACTATTAATACCAAAACATTTTTCAAATCGGGAATAGAAATCACTAGTGTCTTCATCTTGCTTTTGTTTACAGGCTGAGATTGCACCCCAGTCTTCCTTTTTCGTACTTAATAAACGTGGCAGTACCTGCACTAGTAATCCTGGTAGTGCTGTAGTCTTGTCCCCAAGCCCTGAACCTGGAGCTCGGGCCTTTTCTTCGGTTTCTAATGCTGTCCAATCTATCTTTTGGTCTCCCACCTCCCAATCCTTTTCTTTGAGTTTTTCGTAAACACCAGCAGGCATTAATACTTTTAATATTTTCATAATGTCAGGGTAGGTATACTCTCCCATGAGTAACATGTCTTTTATCTCACGGTGGAAACCCGCTGGGTCTTTGTCATGGCTAGGTACTACTTTCTTCATTTCTAATAATTCAATTTTAGTTATGGGCGTGTACACAAACACGCGTTTGAAATTATCGTCATCAATTCTGATAGGGTGTACTTCGCGTAAGGGATTCTGTCTGTCCATGTAATACGTTGTTCTTTCCTTGATGGGAACTGAGACATGTTCTGGGCATACGAAAACAATATACTGGTTTCGAAATTCTAGAATTTCTTTAATTAAATCAGTACCTGAACCTCTCCATCTATTCGTGAGTAATTCTGTCAATATGTCAGGTAGGGGACCAGGATCGGAGTGTTGGCTTTTATATAATATAAGGAGTTGTTGAATCATGTATATACCAGCTAAACGCTGTTCGTCTGGGGTAAGGTTAAAAAACGTGTGTGCTAGCGCATCATCACTGTATTTTCCGGGACTATCAGCCCATAGTACTGCTGACCTGGCTAATTCTTGTTCATCCATAGAATCGAGCATATGATACCCCCTTCGGTCTCGGAGTAATTTATCAGCGGCTTGAAATAGGTGTTCAGGAGACCTTATATTTAACATAGGGGTTTGGAAATTTCTATTACATTCTGGGCGTATCGGACGTATCGGATCATTAAAGCTTCTAGTATTATTAAGAGATCTTCCTCTACCTACATAAGCCATCGTTTCTAAATGTCCTGCGGCCATTTCTGATTCTTGCTCCTCCTCTCCTTCTGATTCAGTTCTGTCTGTCCCTAATCTGTCTTTATGTATTCGTTCTACTTCTTTGCGGATCTTTCGGTACATGGCGACTATACACGCCTGTCTATCATGTTTCCCGTCTGATATATTCTGACCCCATTTGGCGAGTTTCTGCATAGTATCATGATCTACCTCAGGCCTGTCTTGGTTCCTGATCACGCAGTTTATGAAGAAGCGTAACAGTTGTCTCTGTACATCTACTTTCTGGTATTCCATGGCTTCGTTAATACTTTCAGGGCCTCGCCCTGATTGGACAAAGTGATATATATTGTCTAGATGCTCAACCATTCCTGGTATCGTCATTAAATACATTGTAGCTCGTCGTATGCGTAGTGATGACAGTAGCAGTCTGTCCTGCTTACCTGGCACTGGATCATATCTACAATCCCCAAGATGGTCTTTAAACATGTCAGAAGTTGCTAGTTGGGGTGTACGTTGGCATGCTAATTCTCTAAGGGACAATTTATTTCCTCGCGGTGGCGTGGCAAAAATTTCTGTCGTACCTCCTGTAGCACCATCTGAGGTGCTGGGCACGAAAGGATTTGTTGGATGTAAGATAGAAATTGTAGATGCGGGAAAAGCGGTAGAAACGGACGGACCTGCGGGGGGAATGTGCGTAGGAGTTTGTTGTCACGGGGATACAGACGGATGATCTTGGCGTTGAACACCATCGGCAAGCGGTGTGTGTGGTGTGGTATTAACATATTCGGGAGCTACATCGTCTAAATAGGAAGAAAGGAAAACATCTTTTGCGGTTTTGGGATGTGCTTTTATCGGGAGCAATGGAGGTGGCAAGTCTTTCGGTATTTCCGGGGTGGCCTTAGGTAGACCTTCGGCCAGAAGAGGATACATACCATTCATAAGGGTGTTTCTTTGTCTGTCTACTTGTTCTGCTTTTACTCTGGTACCTTCCTCAATTAATATATTTTCTCGGGCTTTATTTGAATTCTCCCTACTTTTCTCTTCCTGTCGGAGCGCTTTTTCTGTACGTCTATATGATTCTTTACGCCATAATTCAATGGCATCTTCCTGTGACTGTCTGGCTTTCTTTTTCCATAATTCTTCTTCTACTCTCATGATGCAATCTGCATCCCATGTCCCAGCTGCGGGCCACCTCTGACTTTCTGGTAACTCCTTGGTGTAGTCCACCCATAAATCAAGAAATAATACGGCGTCTAGGCCATGCTTATGATACATAAAGTACCCTGGGGTGTCCCTAGGTGGAATGGGAACAGCTTCTTCGAGTACCCCTTTTCTTGTTTTGATCTGTCTTAATTTTGAAAAGAGCGGCATTTTTTAGACCTGTTTACTTAATCTTGAACACACTTAATACAATAAACACAATAATGAACAATCATTCACACCACAATATGTAGAATATGTAGAACGTATTAAAACATTTAACATTTAACGAACAATGATGACTAATAGAAAACTAGTTACTGACATAATACTAACACTGGATGATACTGAATTATATACAAGACATACTAGATATACTGCTAAAACAGTACAGATACACTGCTGAAACAGTGCAGACCGGATTTGTGTACCCAAACCCGTCTTGACCGGCACAAACTATGTGCACGTCTAAATGCCTCCCCGGCAACGGTACTCACCGGGTAGCACGGAACGGAAGGCCTCGGAACCGAACTGGACTGGACCGGACTGGACTCGACTCGACGCGGAACTTCGGAACCTGGTGGGCCTCTGTATACCTCGGATCTTGCTCTCTCAGCTAGGCTCTGGTCGGGATACTTCGCACTTCTCACCGCCTCGTCTGGGTGTTGATCGCAGCCTCAGTCACCCCCGCTTGGCCGGAGGGAGATACAGGAAATCCTGCGGGTACGCGTTGTTGTCCGTCCAGCTGTGGCAGGAGACCGGGCCTGCAACGCACCTCCAGCGCGTGAGATGAGAAAGTGTCCCTGTTCGGGCGCCAATTTATGTGGTAAATATTTTAATTACCTGTACTATTTTTATGCGGTAAAATCTAGTAAGAATAACTCAGTAAAATAAGAGGCAGAATCCGTGGTATTAGAGGTTCTGAAAGGCTTTATTCCTCTATAAAGGAATTATGGTTCGAACCATAGGCGTCAAATTCCATCACCACGAGGGTTCAGGAAGGGAAGGCAATACATTATTGACAAGTGATTATATATATATGAAATGCATTACAGTAAGACAGATGCAGGAGGCGTAACAGCTGATAAGACAGATAAGAATACACATACGTAATGGAAAAAGGCGTACATATAGGCGTAAACTAGGAACGTCATTAAACATGATGTCACAAGTGGGTGGATCCATAAGAGAATCCTGCAATGTCAGCAGAAATACTTGGCAAGAGATGCGCGCGCAGCCGCATGACGTGTGATTGACGTGCAACTAGGGGGTGATGGGGACTTGACATTTAGCTCTACATGTGGAGACAGAAGTCTGGGGGGTCAAGTCAACCTAATCCCAAATCATATCTAATATCGTATGTTTAAAGAACTGTGTTATCCAAAAGGAAAGGTCTCTCGGACGAAATCTATTCTATACTGACTGTTAGTGCGTGTACAAGCGTCTAAGTGTCTACATGAGATGCGAGGGGGCAGGAATCTTCCATGGTAACAGGGGCTATGAATTACTTGTATGAGGACAGTGAAGTCGGGCCTTTTGCTCGGTAACTGGAAGAATGTTTACCTAAACTACTAGACAGGAATGCATTGGCTGAGGAGCGGAGCAGATAATCTTGAAGGTGAAATACAGTTTTTGGCCGGCAACAGGCCGAGTCAGGCACCGTTAGCCGCGCAGGGAGTAGGACAAAATTCATGGATACAGATGCGAGCTCAGACTGGAGCTGTCAGAGGTAGAAGGCAGGAAAAGGCTTGATGGCAGAATTCAGGGCCTACTCGCCTGAACTGTAAAATGGGGAAAGTGAACCACATAAAGTCGGTGGCCTTTCATACTTAGGAACGGAATATCCGACCCATTCATGGTGGATATGAAAGAGGACATGTTAACGGTGGACGCACATGTATTTGCGTCTTCATAACTGGAACTGGAGGGAACATACATGTACTTATAGCATATACATGGAGCCGTTGGGGTTTAAGATAGGGGACATAACTGATCATAAAATTCATATTTCCTCACACCCACTCAGAGACTCAGGCACCCACTCACACACCCACTCAGACACTTACGTACCCACTCACAGAGCCACTCAGACAGTTACATATCCACTCACAGACCTACTCATAGACCCACTCACACATCCCCTCATAGACCCACTTAGACACTGACACATCCACTCAGAGACACACTGTGACACTCCCGCACCCACTCACAGACTCACTGAGACACTCATGCACCCACTCACAGACCTACTGAGACACCTATGTACCTATTCACAAACCCACACAGGCACTCACATACCTACTCACATACCCACACAGGCACTCACACACCCACTCAGAAACCCACACATGCACTCACACACACACCCATTCAGATACTTGTGCACCCACTCACATACTCACCCAGGCACTCATACACAGAAACATATGCTCACACACCCAGCCATTGACCCATTTACACAGTCACACACCCACTCAGACACTCATCCAGCCACTCACAGAGCCACTGACGCATCCAATCAGATACGCAGAGAAAGTCAGGCAGTTGTGAATCTTTTATGTGTTCCTTTGTATTGTATATGTGCATTTACTTTGTGGATTCGTGAAATTGAAAATAAAAAGTTAAAAAGGTATTTAAAAAGAAAATGAACAAGTTTTAGAGAAAAGGGTGGCTCTTAGAACAGCCTTTATGTTTATTGTGTGTGGATGATAGCTACACATAAAACAGGGTGCAATCGCTCAAGTTAAGGAACGTCCTGTTGCTTTTCTCTGTGAAATGAACTTTGTTACTTCATATATACCCTCCATATCAAAGCATGATTTGTTGTTGTAGATAGAGCCCATGTTGTGGTCTCTGAGGAATGCAGAAAAAGTTTTATTGACATGTTTCCTGGCTTTGTCTATCAATGATAATGTCTGGATGTTGGCGATCTGCAATGTTTTCAACCAGAGGCAGCAATTGATGCCACTTTAACCCTCTGGGCCAATCCAAGTAATGTTTCACATTAGGCAAACCCAAGTCCCTGTCAATGCTATTCTTATTAGCATACTTTCTGGCCCAAAACACAAAGTTATGACCCACAATCCACACTCTAACCATTTTGAAGGCAAGCAGGAGAAGGCTGGAGCTGAATGAGACAGTTATCAAAATGAAAGGCAGTTAAAACTGGGGACAGGACCTACTTTAAAAAAGAACATATTTGATTGCATGATGTAAATATGCAGGTAGCTAAAATTAGTTAGTGCAATAAGTAAGTAGATCGGTGATTGGCTCTGGAAAAATAAAAAATGGTAATACTAGTTTGGATATGCTTATATTTTAAAATAGACAACCACACCTGCTGCAGTTGAACTTGAAGTTATTATACCGCTCACAGAAAGTGTTGTGTACTTTTGCGCTACTGGTACAAGAGAGTGTTCCAAAGGGGGTTGCTATGTAAACTGAGCTAAAACAGTTTGGGGGGATGGGTTCTCAGTGATGTCATTTGAGATGTCATCAGTGATGCCATGAGTGATGTCACTGACCATGTCATGAGTGATGTAATATGTGATGTCATCAGCAGTGCATTGCGGGCACGCGAGATAAAGTTAGCTCAACTAACTATAATGGTGAATTTCATTGGTTTTTGTACAAGTGATATGTCCAACTAACTATAACAACCCTGAAACCTATGTTTTTTTTAATTGAATTTCTAAGGTTTTTTAAATGCTAATTTCTAACTATAACGTCTCTGAAACCTATGGTTTTTTCAGTGAATTTCAATGTTTTTTTTAAATACTAATTTCTAACTATAACGTGCCTGAAACCTATGTTTTTTTCAGTGAATTTTAAAGGTTTTTTAAATGTTAATTTTTAAGTATAATGGTTGTTATTCCTATGTTTTTTACTGAATTTCTTGAGTTTTTTAATTGTAAATTTGTAATTTTAATATTTATTAAACAATATTGTATATTTTTCTGTAAATTTCAAATTTTTTTTAAAATAATTTTTGAAACTTGGATGTTTTATATATATATTTTTTTTAAATATAATTATGTAATGTCTTAAAAATAGAGTCGCGCACCTAACACAGGCGGGTGCGCATATTCCAGCCGCCATATTGGAAAAGTCATGAAGGATCCGCGTACGGTCTGCGACGGGTGCGTAGTTTCGTGTTATGTCATATACGTATAACATTACGTGATGTGCGCAATTGGTATGCGACAGGTGCACAACTCCTGGGACTGACAGGAAGATTCCTAGACTGTATGAGTACTACCTGGATATTTACAGGAGTGTACAAATAGTATGTACCTGGTTAAAGGTCTGCATGCATTGTGCTCAGAATATTGTAGATGTACTTGTGTTACTGGCTAGACTATTCCATCAGTACATGACTAGTAACTATAATTATTACAGTGCTGCAAACAGAGTGCATGGTACATTTATAAGTGCTTAGGTATTGGCAGAGTAATAGGATAAGTAGATAGTGCTGGATGGGTGATTGGAGAAGTGCATGGGGCTGACAGGAGGATTCCTAGGCTGCATGGGTACTACTTGGATATTTAGTGGAGTGTACCAATAGTATGTATCTGGTTAGAGGTCTGCATGCATGGTGCATAGAATATTGTAGTTGTACTTGTGTTAGTGGCTAGGCCATTCCATAAGTACATAACTAGTAACTAAAATGATTACAGTGCTGTAAATAGAGTGCATGATGAATTTATAAGTGCTTAGGTATTGGCGGAGTGATAGGACAAGTAGGTAGTGCTGGATGGGTGATTGAGGAAGAGCATGGGAGTGACAGGGGGAATCATAGGCTGCATGGGTAGTACCTTAGTATTTACAAGAGTGTTCCAATAGTATGTATGTGGTTAGACGTCTGCATGCATAGTGCACAGTATATTGTAGGTGAACTTGTGTTACTGGCTAGGCCATTCTATAAATACATGACTAGTAACTAGTATGATTACAGTGCTGTAAACAGAGTGCCTGGGGAATTTATAAGTGTTTAGGTATTGGCAGAGTGATAGGATAAGTAGATAGTACTGGATGGGTGATTGGAGAAGTGCATGGGACTGACAGGAGGATTCCTAGGCTGCATGGGTACTACTTGGGTATTTAGTGAAGTGTATCAATAGTATGTATCTGGTTAGAGGTCTGCATGCATTGTGCACAGAATATTGTAGGTGTACCTGTGTTAGTGGCTAGGCCACTTCATAAGTACATCACTAGTTATTGGAATGATTACAGTGCTGCAAACAGAGTACATGGTCAATTTACAAGTGCTTAGGTATTGGCGGAGTGATAGGATAAGAAAATAGTGCTGGATTGGTGATTGAGGAAGAGCATGGGAGTGACAGGAGGAATCATAGGCTGCATGGGTAGTACCTTAGTATTTACAAGACTTTTCCAATAGTATGTATGTGGTTAGATGTCTGCATGCATAGTGCATAGAATGTTGTAGGTTTACTCGTGTTAGTGGCTAGGGCACTCCATAAGTACATGGTGAATTAAAAGTGCTTAGGTATTGGTAAAGTGATAACATAAGTAGATAGTGCTGGATGGGTGATTGGAGAAGTGCGTGGGACTGACAGGAGGATTCCTAGGCTGCATGGGTAGTACCTTAGTATTTACAAGAGTGTTCCAATAGTGTGTACATGGTTAGAGGTCTGCATACATAGTGCATAGAATGTTGTAGGTGTACTTGAGTTAGTGTCTAGGCCATTCCATAAGTACAATATTAATAACTGGAATGATTACAGTGCTGCAAACAGAGTGCATGGTGATTTTATAAGTGCTTAGGTATTAGCAAAGTGATAGCATAAGTAGATAGTGCTAGAGTTGTGATTGGAGAAGTGCATGGGACTGACAGGAGGATTGCTAGTCTGCATGGGTACTAAGTGGGTATTTGCAAGAGTGTATCCATACTAGGTACCTGGTTAGAGGTCTGCATGCATATTGCACAGAATATTGTAGGTGTACTTGTGTTAGTTGTAAGGCCATTCCATACGTACATCACTAGTAATTGGAATGATTACAGTGCTGCAAACAGAGTGCATGGTCAATTTATAAGTGCTTAGGTATTGGCGGAGTGATAGGATAAGAAGATAGTGCTGGATGGGTGATTGAGGAAGTGCATGGGAGTGACAGGAGGAATCCTAGGTTGCAAGGGTGGTACCTTAGTATTTACAAGACTTTTCCAACAGTATGTATGGGGTTAAATGTCTGCATGCATACTGCATAGAATGTTGTAGGTGTACTTGTGTTAGTGGCTAGGCACTCCATAAGTACATGGTGAATTTATAAGTGCTTAGGTATTGGTAAAGTGATAGCATAAGTAGATAGTGCTGGAGGTGTGATTGAAGACGTGCATGGGACTGACAGGAAGATTCCTAGACTGTATGAGTACTACCTGGATATTTACAGGAGTGTACAAATAGTATGTACCTGGTTAAAGGTCTGCATGCATTGTGCTCAGAATATTGTAGATGTACTTGTGTTACTGGCTAGACTATTCCATCAGTACGTGACTAGTAACTATAATGATTACAGTGCTGCAAACAGAGTGCATGGTAAATGTATAAGTGCTTAGGTATTGGAAGAGTAATAGGATAAGTAGATAGTGGTGGATAAGTGATTGGAGAAGTGCATGGGATAGAAAGGAGGATACCTGGACTGCATAGTTAGAGTGCTGGTAGTTGACAGCAGGTTTATAAGTGCTTGTGTTTTGGTATAGTGATTAGATAAGGACATAGTTCTGCTGAATGATTAGAGTATTGCAAGGAGATCACCTGAGGAAATGCATAACTGCTTGGGTATTGATAGAGGTATTGAATTAGTACATGCTAGTAGTAAATGACTGAAAAACAGCATTACCAGTAACAGAGTGATTGGTGGACTGTATGGTTAGTACCTGGGGTATTTTAGACATTAATAAGCAGTGAGTAGGTGTGTAAGGTGTGTATGAATAGTGCACAGGTGAATGTAGTAGTGAATGGTTAGTGTTTGGATTGCTTAACCTTACCTTTACAGTAGTAGATATCAAAATATTGTAAACATTTTTTGCAGTATTTTATATTTTAAAGTTTAAAAACTTTTGAACTTTAGAATTAGGATCTGTAAAAGAGAAGACAAAATACAGTTATAATATATAATATTATAATTTTTACAACACAACATAATTTTAGCATTATATAAATTATTTAGTTTGCCTTTTTTGCTGTTCTTAGAATATATTGAATTTCACTATAAATAATGATTTCAATCTTACTCATCACATAACAGCGGGCAAAAAAACCAACCAATAAGATTGTTTAAAAAAACAAATCTGTATCAAAAATATTTTCAACATAGTCAACTATCTCTGCACATTGCATAAAAATAACTTTCTCAATAACATGGCATATAATACAAATCTCACATATATAAAATGCGAATTTTGTCAGTACAATATGAACGAACAGAAACAATAATTTCCATATACTCTAAATGATGTTCTTTAAAATATTTGCTGTCAGAATATCCCAGAAAAACTGCTTAATTCATATTAATATCTTTCCTCTAGGCCAAATGATATTCGTGAAGTCCTTTATACTGAAATTGTCCAAAAGTAATGGTATTAATACATATTAACATATTCCCAATAGGCAGAATTATGTTCTTAGAACTTTGGCTTTAAAAATATTAGGTATGAATTTGGTAATTCATTAGGCAAACGATACCTAAAAATCAAATGAGTATCATTGCAATATGTCCATCCTTTATTACATTTTAAATAGACAGTGTAATCTCCAGATGTTGTAGAAGGACCATCGTGGAAAATAATTGCTACTGCTACATAATGTCTTCCTGATATTGATAGTTGACTTGCTACAAAATTTTTAATTAAAGTTTCCAATTTTCTTCCATCAGCTGTACAACGTTGTATCATTAGAATTATATATTGTCCAAATCTTTGTATAAATAATGTTGATAACATTTCTGATTTGCATTGGCTACACTCCATGTTTTGATTTGCTGATTTAACTAATTAGTTGAAAGACACTGTTTTACAGTCTGGTATTGTCAAATATATGAATCTTTCAGTGTCTATGTTAGTGGTAGAAGCAATTCTACAATTTTCACATTCATGTTCCCATTTATAACGAAATCCAAACAGATTTTTAATTTGTATTCCTTCATCTTCCAATACTGCAAGCATATACATTAGAAATTCCTGAGCATCTTGTTGCAAATTCTGTGTAAATTGCGCAGAACCAGAACATATATCCAGAAGATTCCGAATATCAGCAACACTTTGGATTTTACTTTTATAAGTTCTCAATTTTTCAAAAATAGAATGCAACAAAGAACAAACCTTTTTTCTCAATTCTCCATAATTTGCTGTTGCAGATTTTCTAGGAAAATTACAACATTTACCACTACGTTAGCATAGCAGTTGATGCCGGAACTATTTTCTAACTGATATCCGACAATCTCTTCAATAGTGTCCTTTTTCTTTTTGCTTGGAATCTCAACATTATCTTGATTTTTTTTCTTCTCTTTAACTTCACTACAGATATTCTCATATCTTCTTTTTCGACCTACTACACGCTTTTCATATACAGGATATTCACCTAAATTGGGAGCATACAGTCTTCTTAACCGGTTATACTCTCTTACACAATTTGCATCTGCACTAATCTTTCTCTCATCAAAATCAATCAAATGCAATCCAGATAAAGTTCTGACTCGGGACAAAGCAACATATGCCATACCCTCTTTAAATACTGTACTTCCAATGTTTACCAAAGCACTGTCTAGACTTAAACCTTGAGATTTATGAATAGTCACCACATATGCCAAAGAAAGAGGAAACTGTTTTCTACGAACATACAAATCTTTAACAAGCAAAAAACGAACCGAACAACGACCAATTTGTTTTACTTTTTCAATTTGATCAAATCTGATTTTCACAAATTCAATTCCATCTCTATCTTGATAATTAACAAAATCAACAACTTTACCCATTGCTTCATTTACTAAACCTTTTTCCACATCCAAATTACGCCGTAAAATTACCCGACAGTTTACACATAGATATAAATTCTTTTCTAAACCAGCAGTTTTAGATATAGAGTTTTCTAAAGAATCTAATTTTGTTTTTAATTTTTCTGTCAAAATAATAGTAATTCCTTCATGTTCTATTTTATCAATGGCTTCCATTTTTATTATTTGTTCATTTTCCAGCTTTAAAAGTTCTTCATTGAATGTCGAACACTCTCGCAGTGTTGGCATTAGGCAGATTATAGATTTATTTTCTGCAATTGTTTTGAATATTTTTTCAGGAACTATATTTTCATTTGGAAACAAGTTTGTTAGTAGCCGACTTTGCAAAGCTTGTTTGCCATGTCCTGTCAATACTCCAATTCTTATATCTTGAAGAATGGTTCCATAATCAACATCATTTGCCTGTCACATATTTTCAATGAGTTCTTTGTATTCAAAATATGACCAAATGTTAACGTTTCCAACACTTCCCAAAGACTTTCTTGTGTCTTCATGCACAAGCGTTTTAAATACTGGTTGCCCTTTTACAGGAGTAAGTTGCAGTAGATCACCAAAAACTATCACATGTTTTCCTCCAAATAAGACATTGTATTCTGTTTTTAGAATTTGCTGCATTCTTAAATGCACAAAGGCAAGCATTAAGTTTGAGACCATGCTCACCTCATCAATAATCAGAAGTTTCATTTTCTTTAGCACTCTTGAAACTTCCTAACAAGCTTCTTCAGATAGCTTGTGATATTCCAATTTATTTACATGCTCTACAGGTAGCATTAGTAAATGATGTAATGCAATTCCTTTAATGTTGTGTGCTGCCAACCCAGTTGGAGCAGTTACAACACAAGACAAATGTGAGTTAGTTGTTTTCTGTAGATAACTGGTCAAAACTTTAATTAAGAAACGTTTTCCTGTACCAGCTTGACCACTGACATACATTTGGATAGGTTGAAATGATGTGCATGTGCATTCTTTCTTTTCATGAAGAAAACCATGGTCGATCTGTTGTCTAACTGGCTGATATATTTCTTTCTGTTCAATATTTAGTCGTTCTTCAAATTTTCCTAAGTCCATAATATCTTCTTGAGCTAGATGCATTGCTGTTTCCACTTCACTCATGGTGATTGCTGCTTCATTTTTAAGAATTGGTTCTCCTAGTGGATCCTGACTCAGTGGAGCAGAACTTTGACCGTCTTGAGAACTGTCTCTAGCAATCTCAGCTGCAATAGTAGCTTCTTGATCAATTTCTTCATTCAACATTTTGAGATAATTTGCAAAAACTGTGCATTCAATGCTATCTTCACATGCATTGAAAGAATCTTCATAGCACTGAAAATCTCCAAGTAATTCCAATTCCGTACGCCAAGGCTTGAACAGTTGCAAAAGTGCTAAATAGTAAAATTCTCTTCTATCACAAGTATCACAACTCAGTTTACTATGATTAATCAGATTTCCTTTACATTTGTTTCACCAAACATCCTTCTGAACCAATTACTGCATATTTTCCTTCATTTATGTTTTCTGCAGTATTTCTCTTAAAACTGTAATATTGCAGCACTTCATAGAGACATATGTTTTCAAGATGACAACTTCTATTTGGATAATATGCATCCAACATTTGTTTTGACAATATCTGTACTTTCTGGTTCATTTACTGCTAAATATTCAATTTCTTGTATAGATTTAAGTACTTGATTTCGCGTTGCAGCAAGACCTAGACTCACCCAAATGATTCCTCTTGACTTTGAATATAAACTTGCAGACGACAACCGATCCGAGCATTCGTACGCTCCATTCTCTCGATGAGATAACACCTTCAAACTAAAACTGTACAATTTCTTACTAAGACTCTTCTGATTTCGTTATGTATGATGTTACATACCGAGCAACAGCAATGGAATTATCAATATCAATATTAGCATTCCACATCGAGAGAATAACTGGAATATACTCATTGATATACTTTGATTCTTCACTTTTCAAATTGTAAGTTTTTATGGGTGATTTTCTAGTGATGGTATGTCTCACTGCTGACATGAAACTGTTTACTCTTCCTTTGGATATTATTGGATGTGGAAATCCAAAATGACATTTGGTATAAAACTTTTCCTTCGACTTGTATTTCCATCGACAGTATTTGCCACATCGATAATTTTGGAATAGTAACACTTGTTGCCTTAAGGTGTTTTCTTCTGTTCTTTTTGGTATAGCACATGCAACATAATCTTCAATAAAAGATAAAACAGTGTCATCCGAATCAGTTCCAAATTTGGGTGCATCCTTGATCCATAAAAGCATATGTATACGTGGAGCACCTCTAGCTTGATACTCCTTTCTCCAAAAGAAATCAATAACTTCTCCAAGAGGAGGATTCTTTTTATTGCAGATAAAAGACATCATAGCTTCAAACCTATGATTGAAATATCTGCATACATTATCAGGATCCAAAGAACACAATTCTCCAGGTGTCTTGTATTCAATATTTTTAATATTTGAATTTCCTTCTCGAAGAAATTCAAGTAAATCATCCCAAGCGTATTCAGCACAGCTTAGGGTAACAAACCACGTAGGAGTTCCTAAGTTCTTTAGCATGCATTTAAGTTTTCCATGACAACAATACCAGTGCTCATTAGTACCACGCTGACATGCCATCAAATTAATCAGTTAAGATTCTAAATGATCGTATCTCTGATGTACTTTATCCATAAATTCCTTTGCAGAAACATTTTGAAGATGTACTCCTGTTTTTAATATGTGGTTGACTGCATATGAAAGTCCAGACAAGTCACTCTCAAACAAAAGATTAAATATATATGGGATACATTTTCAAAATCTTGAATCTTCTGCATACAATCTTGTTGTCCGATATTCTGATGCAGGAATCTGTACTGATCGTTCATCATATCGTCCACCTTTTCCAGTTGGGAACAGCCGGGGAAAACAATGAGCTTCCAATCTTCTTTCCCAAACACTCATGGAAGTCCCCTTCGCTTTCTTCATTTGGAATAATTCAATAGTATTCCCCATCACTTCTTTCGAATGAAGTGAATGTACACTATAATGTTCATAAATTTCTTCACTTTTGGACATGTCCACTTTCTCAATTTGACCACTTGACATTTCACTATCATCTCCTAAAAGTATTTCTTCTTCTTCCACATACACGTGTTTGTAGTAATCATTGTTTTTTATAAGATTTAATGTTGCTTTTTGCACTTTCCTGACATCCACTAATTCCTGCCAGATTTTCTTACTCTTAGTAGGAACACCATTAACTAGAATATCTAGTGGTTCACTTTCTACATTCTCTACACCAATAGTTTCAATATTTTTCTTTAAATCTAGTGGTAAATATACAAGTCTACCTTTTAATCCTCTCTGTAAATCTGTATGAGGCAATTTATCTGTTTTAGGCTCCATGCGAACAATAGCCTGAAATGGGTGCACGCATTGAATCAGAATAGACTCATACATGTTTAAATTTATCAGTTCTGAAGGAATAGTTACCAACTCTAGATTATTATGGACAGCTCTAGCAGGCATTTTATTATCATCTAATTTGTTATAACAATATTTACAAATACGCTGATCAGTACCCAAATCAAAGCAATCCTCTACCAACAAATAAGCTGCAAATTCCTTCCACTTATCATTATTTTCTCTTTCACCTTTCAAATACATCTCAACAGTCCTAGTCTGATTTTAATAGTGAGTGCATCGACAACAAATACAAGTATAATTTGGCCTTTCACACAAAATTACCTTAAACTTTGTAATTTGTTTCTCAAACTTCTCTGTACTACTATTTTCCACATTTTCTTCAACACCTACTTCTATCAATGTCCCACTTTGTCCACTCTCTTCTTCAGGACCAAAGTAACGATATTATGTTATTCTAGTCATGGTAAGTTTTTTTTAATTATGATGAACAATACCTGTTAAAAAAATATATATATGACATTATTAAAATAAATTTATAAAATATACTATTGTATTACTAAACAAACACATTGTATATAAGAACCATTTAAACACTTTGTTTTAAAATTACAATCCATTTACTGCAAGACACAGATACTAACTGGATAATTGTAGAACTGAATATGTAGTGTTTATGTGTTTAGAGGACTGCATCAATAGTGGATAGATAATTGTAATACTGAATGTATTAGTATCTGGGTCATTACATGAGTACATGGTCACTGACTGGATCATTAGAGTACTGCAATGAAAGAGAATGGTGAATTTATATATGCTTGAGTTATCGTGCAGTGATTAGATAAGGACATGGTTCTGTCAGGATGGTAGTAGGAGTGGACAGAGATTGACACTGTGATTGCTGAACTGTATGGCTACTACCTGGATTTTGGCAGGAGTGAGTCAGTAGTCTGCAGGGGGTTAGGGGACCGCATAGGTTGTGCACATTTGACTGTACCACTGCGTCTCTTAATGCCCGAGTCATTGTACAAGTGCATGGACAGTGGCTGGATAGGTAGAGTGCTGGTAGTTGACAGCAGAGTGAGTTTATAAGTGCTTGTGTTTCGGCACAGAGATTAGATAAGGACATGGTTCTATCAGGATGATTGCAGGAGTGGACAGAGAGTGACAGTGTGATTACTGACTTGCATGGCTACTAACTGGATTTTGACAGGACTGAATCAGTAGTCTGCAGGGGGTTAGGGGACCGCATAGATTGTGTACATTTTATTGTACCACTACGTTTCTTAATGCCTGGGGCATTGTACAAGTGCATGGACAGTGACTGGACAGGTAGAGTGCTGGTAGTTGACAGCAGGGTGAGTTTATAAGTGCTTGTGTTTCGGCACAGAGATTAGATAAGGACATGATTCTGTAAGGATGATTGCAGGAGTGGACAGAGAGTGACAGTGTGATTGCTGACTTGCATGGCTACTACCTGGATTTTTGCAGGAGTGAATCAGTAGTCTGCAGGGGGTTAGGTGACTGCATAGGTTGTGCACATTTGACTGTACCACTGCGTCTCTTAATGCCTAAGGCATTGTACAGGTGCATGGACACTGACTGGATAGTTAGAGTGTGCTGGTAGTTGACAGCAGGGTGATTGTATAAGTGCTTGTGTTTTGACATAGAGATTAGATAAGGACATGGTTCTGCCAGGATGATTGCAGGAGTGGACAGAGAGTGACAGTGTGATTGCTGACTTGCATGGCTAGTGGCAGGAGTGAATCAGTAGTATGCAGGGGGTTAGGGGACCGCATAGGTTGTGCACATTTTACTGTACGACTGCGTCTCTTAATGCCTGAGGCATTGTACAAGTGCATGGACAGTGACTGGATACTAACTGGGTATTTACAAGAGTGTATCAATAGTATGTAGCTGGTTAGCGGTCTCAATGCATAGTGCACAGAATATCTAAGCTGTACTAGTGTTACTGTCTACGCCATTCCATAAGTACATGCCTAGTAACTGGAATAATTACAGTGCTGCAAACAGAGTGCATGGTGAATTTATAAGTGCTTAGGTATTGGTGCAGTGATAGGAAAAGTAGATAGGGCTAAATGAGTAATTAGAGAATTGCATGGGACAGACAGGAAGATTTCAAGGTTGCATGAGTACTAACTGGGTATTTACAAGAGTGTATCAATAGTATGTAGCTGGTTAGACATCTGCATGCATAGTGCACATAATAACGTACCTGCACTAGTGTTACTGGTTAGGGCATTCTATAAGTACATAACTAGTAACTGGAATGATTACAGTGCAGCAAACAGAGTGCATAGAGAATTTATAAGTACTTAGGTATTAGTGCACTGAATAAGTAGGTGTATGGTGCTCGATGGGTGATTGGAGGACTGTCTCAGAGTACTAACAGGGCAATACCTGCTCTGCAAGGACACTCATTATAGGATTAAAGTACTGTATACATCTCTACTGATACTTTACCTTTCCACAACTACTTTTAATATTACACCTAGCCAAATACAAAGCAGAAACCATTCACACTTCTCTGCAATAAGTCTCACCATATCCCTGAAACAAATAAAGGAGTGTCTCTCTACCACACCACTATTTACACTCACCTTTCAAATTGATTTGTAGATTATGAAGTATCAGAATCACACAACAGAGTTTCTTATGCACACAATAAATATAGTGCACTGCTCTTAGCACAACCAAAAAATGGCAATGTTTCCCTCTCATTCTCCACACATATACATGTAAATATCAAATCACATTGCTTCCCAGGTAATTCAAATTCTAAAACACATTTCTATTGGTTACACATATCAACCCTTGCCAACTGACCTCTAATTGAACCGAAATTGCTTCTGGAATTTTCTGGAGTCGCGCCTAGACCGTGCACCGTAAGCGATGGAACCGCGGATCCATACGAGAGTTCAAAAGTGTATTACAAATAATGTTAGCATTTTTTTTAATAACACACCACTTCTAACCATAGCACTGACTTGGGAAATCTCACTGCAATAACATATTACTTTAATATTTATAACAAATACACATTTTAATGCCACACAACTTCCAACCCTACCCCCATTCTGCTTAATGCCTGTTTCCATAGTAACCGTGGCACACTCAACTGAACTCACAGGTCACAAGTTCAGCACACAATGTTGCAAATTCAAACAGCAAGTGTGCTAGACTTTCCAAAATATCAGCTTATCCTATCTAATGTACCTTTCAAAAATGTTTTACTAACTAATAAGAAACCTGCTTTTTAAACACAGAAACATGCACCCTATTTTTCACTCTATAATGTTCTTAAACAGCCAATCATTTCTCTTCTTTTTTTAAAACTGCACCGTATCCACCATTTTAGATACCTCTTATTCTACCAACTACCTACTTCACCTACAGACATCATTTCAGTGCATCCAGACTTCCCTTCAAGATGCTTAGAGTGTGGATTGTAGGACACAGCTATGTTTTTTGGTGCAAAAGGTATGCTGAACACAGAGGTATTGACAAAGATCTAGCTTTGCAAAATGTGGACATTAAATGGATTGGACAAAGAGGATTAAAGTGGCACCAATTGATGCCTTTGGTTAAAACCTTTTTACATCTCCAAGCCCCTGACCTCATGATTGTGCACTGTGGTGGCAATGACCTAGGAGGATTGACTGGGGTAGGTCTGGAAATGCTAATGAAGGACACCTTTACAGAATTGATGTTACTTTTCCCTAAAACTGCCTTTGTCTACTCTAACATATGCCAAAGACAGAAATGGAACTGGTCCAATAAATTTTGTACACAGATTGAGAAAGCTAGAAAAAATGTCAATAAAGCTGTTTCTGCTTATCTCAGAGACCTTAGTATGGGGTCCATATACAACAACAATCTGCGTTTCAAATATGGATGGCATCTACAGAAGTGATGGTGTACATTTCACAGATAAGGAAAACAGAGTCCTTCTCAACAACTTAAGACTGTGCATCGGCACTTACATGTAGCTTCAAAATTCTCCCAATAAATACAAGGGCTCTTTTTAGAGCCACCCAAGATCCAAACATATAACCTAGGTTTATAAGAAATAAATATATATTTTTTTTTGCTGGGAGTCGCGCACCCCTCGCATTCACACCAGGGGGCTGCGCTGGGAGTCATGCACCCCTCGCGTTCACACCACGGGGCCACGCTGAGAGCCGCGCTAAGGTCGCGACTCCAAATTTTTCGATAACAAAACCCGGCTCCTACCAGTAATTTATATTCGCTCCGGGGACCCCATCTCCCGGGGCCTAGCCACTTCGTTGGGGACCGTGGGGGCAGCCCCAATGCCCCCACGGTCCCGCCGGCTCCCCGCGTCCTGCGTAAGCCGGCACTGCTTTTCCACATGGGGAGCTGCTAGCATGCAGCTCCCCGTGTGGAAAAGCAATCTGCTTTGGATTTTGGATGAGAGAGCAGGTTTCCCTGCTCTCGCTCCCAAAATCCAAAGCAGAGTTTGCTATGGTAGGGCGGGAGACGTGCTCCTACCCTACCATAGCAAGCAGCAGTATCTCGGGGGTGGGCACCCCAGGAGACTGCAGGAGCCGGCCCTGGGGGGTGGCAGTCCCCAGGGTCATCAAAGGCTCCAGGAGGGGGGCTATACAGCCCCCCTCACAACTTTTCCAAAGCCCTGGGGAGGTGGTGCTCAGGGTTCCAAAATGGACCCCCACATTTAAACAGTTAGTGCCCCAGGGAGGTGGTGGTCCCCGGGGCTGCAGGGGCTCCCGCGGGCCCCCACTTTACATTTACCAAATCCCCCCGGGACCTGGCCCACCCAGGGGCTTAAAATTAATGAAGCGAGGAAGCCCTCGCTTTGTTTTTTTTTAAATTTTCGAACAAATCCGCGCACCCAGCACGCATTCTTCATTTTTTTTTTAAATGCTTTTTTTGGCCCTGGGGGTCCTTGTGGGACCCCCTGAGCAGGCCTAGGGGTTAAGGGTGTTTCTACCCTGATCCCTTTTCTTTTTTTTCTCCTTTGTTTGCCCTGTTTTCTTGTGCCTCGGTTCTACCGAGTCACAAGATGGCTGCCAACACTTCCTGGTTTGGAGTGTTGACAGCCAATTAGAATAAAGCGCGTGATTGGGAGGGTGCGCGGATCCACCGCGCCTCTATATCGAAACTGTTATTTTTTGATTTTCTCAGGAACTACTGAACGGATTTGCTCCATTTAAAAAAAGGTCTCTTTCTGAAACAAGGGCTACCTTTTTGCCAAATGTGGTGTAATTCCGTTCAGCAGTTCGAGCTGTAGCTGTGTCTAAAGTTTCCCATGGGAATTAACATGGAGAAAACACGTTTTGGGACCCCTTTTTTTTCTCAGCCCCCGCTTGCCGAATCACTCCGAAACTTTCAAGACAGGAGCTGACTGGAGCAGGCCACAAGTTTTGAAAATTTCACGAAGATTCGTCGACCGGCGCCAAAGATATTAAGATTTGAGTTTCCTATGGGAACTAGGTCCTAACTATAACTACCTACTGGCGACTGCCAGTAGGTAATATGTACATATATATATAGATGTTTTTCATCTAAATAAAATCTGTATGATTTAATCCCTCTGGAGTGCTGGACGGTTTTCTTCCTACCAAGGAGAATCTTATTTTTTGAATATATATATATATATATATATATATTCCCGCCTGCTCCTCGAGTATTTCCTGCCACTCCTGAACAAGAGTTGCGTCGTCGTTTTGTGACTCCTCGGAGCGAGTCATGTAAATATTTCAGAAATGATGACGACGCCGTGTGTGGTTTCTTAAGCGTTTATTCTTCTGCCGCTACCAAACGCGTTTCAACTGCCAAGCAGTCTTGTTCACTGGTACGAATCAAACAAACGCGGCCATATTTTTAAAGTGCAACACGTGCAAATCAATACTACATCTCCAAATGACATAAAAAACAGACTCGTAGTTTTTTGGTAAAACGCTCGTACGTGGTGTTAACTTAGGCATTGTTCTTAGTTATTTAAATGATTTCTTTCTTTCAATTCTTACATTTGCAACATTGTCAATGTAGTCTTTTATGCTAAATATTTTTGATACTTTAGTTACTGATGCGTTTTTTAAACATTTTTGTTAAAGCGTTTTTTATATATCTATATATATACACACATATTATCTACTGGCGGTCGCCAGTAGATAGTTAGAGTTAGGACCTTTTTTCCATAGGAAATCCGCAACATTCTATTCCCACTAAGTCTGGCGCCGGTTGATGAATCCTCGCAAAATTTTCCAAACTTTTGGCCAGCTCCGCTCCGACCCTGAAAGTTTCGTGGTGATTCGTCAAGCGGGGGCCGAGAAAAAAGGGGGGTCCCAAAACGCGTTTTCCCCATGCAATTTCCCATAGGATCTGTTGTCGCAGCTACAGCCCAAACCGCTGAACGGAATTACACCAAATTTGGCAAAGAGGTAGTCGTCAGTTCAGACTCGTGCCTTTTGTATAAATGGTGTGAATCCGTTAAGTAGTTTCTGAGAAAATTAGAGTTAAAAGTACATAAATATCTATGGCCGGGGAGGATCCGCGGACCCTACCCGCACCGTAAGCGCACCCTCCCCGAACCGAGCACGCACCCTCCCGATCGCGCACTGAATGCTAATTGGCTGTCGAGTGTCTGTGTACATTTGAAACCAGGAACTGTTGGCGGCCATTTTCTGCCTCGGTAGAAGCGAGGCTGAAGAAGCAAGGGGAATAAGTGTGTAAAACATATAAAGGGGGCAGAGTGGAAATACTCTGACCCTCTAGAGGTGCTTAGGGGGTCCCAGAAGGACCCCCTAGGGCCCCTTTTTAAAAAAAACAAAAAAAAACGGCGAAATGCGTTGGATGCACGGATTCTCTCGCTGTGGGTTCGCGGATCCAAGGAAAAAAAAAATGAAATTGTTGGGAGATAAAGATTAAGGGTAAGTGTTTTGTTCTTGAGTGGCTCTAAAAAGAGCCGTTGTGTTCATTGAGAGTTTTTGGTACTTATAAGTAAGTACCTATACAGAGTCTAAAGTTGTTGAGGAAGACTCTGTTTCCTTCATCAGTAAAGTGTACTCCATCTCTCCTATACATCTCTTGCATATGATAGCGCAGATTGTTATTGTAAATGGACCCCATTCTGTAGTCTCAGAGAAAAGCAGAAACAGATTTATTCACATGTTTCCTAGCTTTCTCAATCTGTGGACAAAAATGATCGGACCAGTTCCAGTTCTGCCTTTGGCACATGTTAGAATACACAAAGGCAGTTTTAGGGAAAAGTGAAATCAGTTCTGCAAAGGTGTCCTTCATAAGCATTTCCAGACGTACCCCAGTCAAAGTGCCTAGGTCATTGCCACCACAGTGCACTATTATGAGGTCAGGGTGTTGGATTTGCATGAAGGATTTCACCAATGGCATCAATTGGTGCCACTTTAACCCTCTCTGTCCAATCCATTTAATTTTTGTAAAACATTTTTATTGGCATTTATAAACAATAGTACTACACGCAGGCACAGGCGGTATCGCCAGCATCACAGAGACTTACATATCAGAAGCGCCCGGTCACAGCCCTTTCGGTCTCGCAGTCTCATGGGCCCTCAGGCCATTCGCCTCTTCCCTGAGTGGGGCTGCCGGTGTGTGTTCGGGACCAGTCTCTGGGTATGCCCCCCCAGAGCTCGCAGTGATCGCCTCGCCGCAGGGATGCCATGCAGTGTGATTGAATCCCTGTGAGGGATGTCGTAGAGGCTATAGGAGTGCAGCCAGTGAGTAACCACAAACTAACTGGGGACAGAGAACTAGGGAATGGGGGTGCACTATGTCGCCTATCCGAAATACTTGTATCTATGCGCTCGAGAGCTGGACCATCGTGCGGGGGAAGGCGGGGGTGGTTGCGGACGCGGAGGCGGGGAGGGGACAGGGGGGGTGGGGGCATCAATCACAGCCTATGAGGAATCTGGCGGTGGGACCTGTGGTGTCTGCCTCTGCGAGGCACCAGGTGTTTGGACTGCCTGCGCGTTTCCCAGGGTGGGTTCCGGAGTCGCGGGCGCTCCCGAGGGGTCAATCGGCCATGAACTCGCCACAGCCGCTGTTTCCTGCGCGAAAGCATGCATTAACATGGCCCAGGGCATGGAGATCGGGTGTTTGCGCATCCCCCGGGCCTCCTCAGTTCTAAGTGTGGTTTCCTCCGC
This sequence comes from Triturus cristatus, assembly GCF_964204655.1. Taxonomy (NCBI): domain Eukaryota; kingdom Metazoa; phylum Chordata; class Amphibia; order Caudata; family Salamandridae; genus Triturus; species Triturus cristatus. The sequence goes on from NC_140581.1 coordinate 500,983,401, forward strand.
CTTGCCCCACTTCTTAACTGCTCCCACCCATGCCGCCAGAGGGGGCCCCCCTGGCGCCTTCCAATGCATAGCAATGCATCGTTTAGCGAGGAGCAACACCAGGAAAGCAAATTTCCTTTCCACTTTCTGCGGCTTATGTCGCCCATGAATACCCAACGCACACGCCTCCCATGTGTCCAGGTCCTGAAACCCTGTTATCGTTTTGAGGGCATTGTGAATTGTATGCCAGTAGCTGTGGAGCGTCGGACAATCCCAAAACATGTGCTTAAACGAGGCAGCAGGCTCCGGGCATCTGGGGCAGCCAAACACGCTGTTAGGGAAATATTTCTGCAACTTTTCGGGGGTGAGATACGCCCTGTGCAATATATGCAACTGTATGTTCTTAAACCGATAGTTGCGGGACACTTTTTTCGTGTATTCCAGAGCCCTGGTCCACTCCCTGTCATGTAGAGGCCGCTGGAAGTCATCCTCCCAGTGTTCTCTGAGGATTACTAACGTAGGACTCCGCAGGGTCCTCACCGCTTTGTAAATCCAAGTGACAAGATGGCGACCCGGCCCCATCTGCAGTATCGCATGGAGAACCGGGTGCGTGGGGGGCTCCGTATCGATCCCCCCCACTGCCTGCGGCAGTCCGTGAGAAGCTGCCTGTGCCGAAGGAATTGCCCCCCGGGAAGCTCGAAGTCCTCGATCAATGCATCGAAGGTCTGCAAGCTCTCCCCGGAGAACAACATCCCCACCTCCGTCACCGCACGATCCGTCCACACCCGCATCATTCGCTCCGTGTAATACGCCCGACCCCTAGGGAGCCCCACCAGTGGCAGCAGCGGAGAGTACAGGGGAGTACCCCGGCTGAGTCGGTGAACACGCGCCAAGCAGGCGCGCGCCGTCATGACCTGGAGGGGCCGGGATAACGGCGGTGCCGCACCCGGCAGCAGCATGCGATGGACAGCGGGGATTGGAATCCGCCCCGTCTCCGTGAGCAGCTCCTCTTCTGTCCAATCCATTTAATGTCTACATTTAGCAAACCTAGGTCTTTGTGAAAGCCTTTGTTTTCTGCATACCTTTGGCTCCAGAAAATGTAGCTGTGTCCCACAATCCACACTGTAAGCATCTTGTAAGGAGGTCTGGATGCCCTCAGATGGTCTCGGTAAATGAAATGGCAGTTTGGAAAGTAAGATGTTTGTAAAATGGTGGCTAAGATGCAGTTTTGAAAAAAGACAAGAAATCATTGGTTGTTTAACAACCTTCTACACTGAAAGGTAGGGTGCATGTTTCTGTTTTTTAAACGTATGATTCTTATTGGTTAACAAAAACTGATTGTAAGGAACATTATATATGATAAGCTGATATGTTGAAAAGTCAAGCACACTTGCTGTCTTGATTAGCAACATTGAGGTGCCGATCACGATCCGGTAAAAACCGGGTACGAACCGTCGGACGGAGAATAGTCTCCATCCGACGCGTACCCAGTCGAAAAAATATACAAACATGGAATTACGATTCGCACGGAAATCCCATTTACGTACGAATCGTACAAAACCCCGACCGACGAAAATAAACATACAAATGTGATCCGGGAAAGCGCCGACGTGACGTCGGGACGCACGCAGCCTGCCATTCACGAACCAGGAATTACGATTCGCACCGACGTCATCCCGCACGGTGAATATTTTCCGGCAGCCAAAAACTGCCGGGAAAGCAGGACGACGCGAACAAGGAGTACCTGCACGCGACGGACAGACATGGACCCGAACCTACGTGTCATCCCGGCCCTCATAGCAGTCGACCTCCTCTACAGGTTACGACGCAGACGCCGCAGAAGGTCAGAACAACAAAGGGAGGGGGGAAAGGGGGGGGGCAGGACCAGGGCCAGGCCAAAAAACCCCCACCAAACTCACACAGCACACATGCCCTGGACATACCTGACCCCCAAGAATCATTTGGGTGAGTCTAGGTCTTGCAGGAATGCGAAATCAGGTACTGAGATCTGTTCAAGAAATTGAATATTTAGCAGAAAATGACCCTGAAAGTACAGATATTTTGAAAACCAAGATGTTGGACACATACTATCCAAATAGAAGTCATCATCTTGAGAACATGTGTCTCTATGAAGTGCTGCAAAACTACACTTTTAAACGGAATACTACAGAGAACATCGACGATGGAAAATATGGAGTGATTGGTTCCGAAGGATGTCCGGTGAAACAAAGGAAAGGAAATTTAATTAATCACAGAAAACTGAGTTGCGACACCGCTGACAAAAGGGAATTTTACTATTTAGCCCTTTTGCAAATGTTCAAACAATGGCGTTCAGAACTGGAATTACTTGGAGATTTTCCCAGCTATGAAGATTCATTTAATGCTTGTAAAGATAGCATACAATGCAGTGCTTTCGCAAATTATGCCAAAATGTTGAATGATGAAATTGCTCAAGAAGCTATAATTGCAGCTGAGATTGCTAGAGACAGTTCTCAAGACAGTCAAAGTTCTGCTGCACAGAGCCAAGATCCACTAGGACAACCAATTGTTGAAAATGAAGCAGCGATTGCAATGAATGAGGTGGAAACAGCAATGTATCAAGCACAAGAAGATGCTATACAGTTAGGAAACTTGGAAGAGCAACTAAATGTTGAACAGAAACAAATATATCAGCAAGTGAAAGAGCAGATTGACCATGGATTACTTCATGAAAAGAGAGGGTGCTCATGTACATCATTTCAACCTATCCGAATGTATGTGAGTGGTCAAGCTGGAACAGGAAAAAGTTTCTTAATTAAATTAATTACAAGTTATCTGCAAAAAACAACTGAGTCGCATTTGTCTTGTGTTGTCACTGCTCCAACTGGGTTGGCAGCACATAACATTAAAGGAATTACTTTACATCGTTTACTAATGCTGCCAGTAGAGCATGAGAACAAATTGGAATACCACAAGCTATCTGGAGAAGCTTGTTGTGAAGTTTCAAGAGTCCTGAAGAAAATGAAACTTCTCATTATTGATGAGGTGAGCATGGTTTCAAACTTGATGCTTGCCTTTGTGCATTTAAGAATGCAGCAAATTCTTAAAACAGAGTATAACGTGTTATTTGGAGGAAAACACGTCATAGTTTTTGGAGATCTATTGCAACTGACTCCGGTAAAAGGACAACCGGTATTTAAAACACTTGCCCATGAAGATACCAGAAAGTCTCTTGGCAGTGTTGGTAATGTGAACATTTGGAGTAATTTTGAATGCAAAGAACTGACAACAAATATGCGGCAGGCAAATGATGCTGAATATGGAAGTATTCTTCAAGATATAAGAATTGGAATTCTTTCAAAACAAGGGAAAGAAGCTTTGGAGAGTCGATTACTTTGCAATGTCTTTCCAAATGAAAATGCAGTTCCTGCAAAAGTGTACGTAGAAATTGCTAAAAATAAGTCCGTGATTTGCTGAATACCAACACTGCGTGAGTGTTCAATATTCAACGAAGAATTATTAAAACTGGAAAATGAAGAAATTGTAAAAATGGAAGCCATCAATAAAATACTGCATGAAGGAATCACTATTATTTTGATGGGTAAGTTGGGATCAAAACTGGATTGTTTAGAAAAAAAAATATCTAAAACTGCTGGTTTGGAAAAGACACTGTATGCGTGTGTAAACTGTCGGGTAATTTTAAGGCGTAATTTGGATGTAGAGAAAGGCTTAGTTAATGGTGCAATGGGCAAAGTGGTGGATTTTGTGAATTATCAGAAAAAAGAAGGAATTGAATTTAAAAAAATTAAATTTGATCAGATTGATGAAGTTAAAGAAATTGGTCGTTGTTCAGTTCGTTTTTTGCTTGTTAAAGTTTTATATGTCCGTAGGAAACAATTTCCATTTTCTCTGGCATATGCAGTGACTATTCATAAATCTCAAGGATTAAGTGTAGACAGTGCATTGGTGAACATTGTATCTACCGTATTTAAAGAGGGTATGGCATATGTTGCTTTGTCGCGAGTCAGAACATTATCTGGTTTGTTTTTGATTGATTTTGATGAGACAAAGGTTACTGCAGATGCAAACTGTGTAAAAGAGTATAATAGGTTAAAAAGGGTGTATGCTCCAAATTTAGGTCAATATCCTGTATTTGAAAAGCGTGTGGTTGGTCGAAAAAGAAGGTTAGAGAATATCTGTTCTGAAGGTGTCAAGAAAAGAAAAGAACAAGATAATGTTGTGATTGCAGGTAAAAAGAAATTGGACACTGTTGGAGAGATTGTTGGTTATCAGTTTGAAAATAGTTCTGGTGTCAACTGCTATGCTAATGTAGTGGTCAATGTTGTTTTTTATCTTGAAGGTTTGCAAAAACAAATTATGGAGAATCGGGAAAAAAGATTTTGTTCTCTGTTGCATTCTGTTTATGAAACATTGACAACAGATAGAAGTAAAATACAATCTGTTTCAGATGTTCGTAGTCTTTTGGATGTGTGTTCTGGTTCTACACAATTTACACAAAATATCCAACAAGATGCTCAGGAATTTTTAATGTATATGCTTACCATTTTTGAAAATGAAGGTGTAGACATAGAAAATATTTTTGGCCTTTCTTACAAATGGGAACATTATTGTGAAAATTGCTTGTATACATGTAGCACCAATGTAGACACTGAGAGATTTCTGTATTTACTGTCTTTCAATAAATTAGTGAAAGGTGCAATTCAAAACACGGAGTGTAGCCAATGTAAATCAGAAAAATTATCCACATTATTCTTAACAAAATATGGAAAATACATAATTTTAATGATGCAACGTTGTACAGCTGACGGAAGAAAATTGGATACTTTAATAAAACAATTTGTAGCAGCACAACTATCAATATCAGGAAGGACTTTTGTAGCAATTGCAATAATTTTCCATGATGGTCCTTCCACCACATCTGGACATTACACTGACTATCTAAAATGTGACAAAGGCTGGACACTTTGTAATGATGCCCAGTTTGTTTTCAAACAACGTTTGCGTAGTGAATTACAAAATTCCTACCTAATATTTTTAAAGCCAAAGTTTTAGGAAGATAATTCACTCTCTGAGGAATTTATTATTATAATTTAATAGGACTACCATTGGACAATTTACATAAAGAAGAAGTGCAAAAATACCATTTGGCCTCAAGGAAAGGTATATTTTTGAATTATGGACTTTTTGGTGGTTATTGATTCGGTCATTATTTTAATGTGGCAACATTTACAGTTTTTATAAGTTAAAGTTATAAAATGTTGTAATCTGTAAGCATTTCATATATGTATGATTTGTATTTTCTGGTATTTTATTGAGAATAGTATGTTGTTGTTTTTTTAACAATCTTTCTGATTGTTTTTTTTTTTGCCCGCTGTTAAGTGATGAGTACGATTGAAATCACTATTTCTAGTGAAATTCAAATATATTCTGAGAACAGCGAAAAAGGCAAACAAATTACTTTGTGGAAATTATGCTGTGTTATAAAAAATGTATTATTACATGTTATAATTTTTTTTTTCTTTTCTTTCACAGATCCAAATTTTAAAACAAGCAATTTATATGAATTTAGATTGCAATGAATATATGAATATATGACAAAAATGTATACCATTTTGTATTCCTATTACTGTGAAGGTAAGTTTAACTAAGTCTCAATATGCAGAATGAGGAGGTCTGCAAGAAGCTACAAAGTTGAAACATGTTTCTAAAAACACTCTGTTTATACCTATGTTGACCACAATCAGATATCATGTGACCTGCAAAAAAAGAGATTTGAGGGGTTCATAATATTTCCTATTTTAGCTATTGAAGGACCGCAATTATTTCAATCATTCTTCTTTGAACATCTTTGCAGACAAAACTCTGTGCTTACCTTTTATCATTCGCAAGGAATTTTAAAAACGGAAATATGCCACTTTTTGTAACATAGTTATTGTGTAAGATACTCTTTCATATTTACAAAGAGAGGAAAAGGCACTCTGTGCACTTTTTATACTCCATGTAAATACAACCTCATCATGCAGATCACTTTGTGTTGAAAGGGTGTTCTATAAGTGTTGTTGTGCATGTTTGCACTTAATACTCATAGAACAAGACACATGTCTAGATTTATCATAAATCATAAATCTCGATATGTGTGTGAATGGTGCACCATTCTAAAATTGGTGTAGGAAAGCACAACAAGGAGAATTGTTTTCATTTCTCCACATAATTATATCTTCAATGCATGCTGAAATGTTCAGCATACATTGAAGGAGAAAAATGCATTTTCTCATTGTTTTTGTGCAGGAAGGTGTGTCTTCCTGCAGAAAAACAAACAGCACATGACACAGATATCCTTGCACTATGGTGCAAGGGTGCCTGTGTGACCACATGGCTGCAGTTTAAGCAGCCGTGCAGCATACATATTTATGTACATATGTTGCATCCCTGTGCTTCGGAAGTACTACAGCATACTACAGTTGAAGAGGTTACTGTGTGATGCTGCAGCACTTCCTCATAGTTCTGCACTTATACATTCACCATACGCTACTAATGCATTCATTCAGTCAATTACGTACTACACATACATTCATCTAAACTTTCACACACTAAAGAAATTTAGCTATTTTTTTAAACCCGCAAAGTTAGTTCTTACAAGAACTTTTTCTTTTCTTCTTTCTTCTTTTATATTTTTTTTTTGGTTTTCTAACAATTTTGTGATTTTTTTGTTTTTTCTGACTCCCCCCCCCCCCCCCCCCCCCCCCACCAAAAAAAAAAACAGGAGAAACCAAACAATGAACTTCAGGGAACAATAAAAGAAAACAAAAAAAACCTAGCAAATGTGACTTTCTTGCCGGCGGCAGATCAGATCGATCGACTGCTCACCATAGCACAAAGTCGCATTGCACTTAGTGCAGAGCACTTTTAAAAATTTAAATTGAGGACGGATGTCCAAGGTTTGGGCTGATGGATGCACTCTTGATGTGCTCGGCTGCGATGAGGTGGAAGGCGCAGGAGGAGGTGTGTTTCTCATCCGTCTGCACTCTTCTCGTGCAAGATAGTTTGGATGAAGGGTCCTCGTGTGCTTCATCATACTTGCCGTGCCGCACGAGTATTTCTTGTTAGGGTCCCCTCGCGACAGGACTCTTTCATCCTCAGAAATATGAGGAGATGCAGGTGATGCCTGCTGCCCTGAAGCCATTTTTGGTTAAAAAAAGTTAGAGCTAAGTGTAAACTTAGTCTAAAAAAATCTTCTTCTCTCCAAAGAGATGGTGCTCTAAAGAAGGTCAAAGAAGAATGATTGAAATTGGTGGGGTCATTCAATAGTTAGAAGAGGAAGTGTAATGAACCAATCAAATCTCTTTTTTTGCAGGTCACATGGGATCCGCGCACCCTGCGCTTACGCAGCACGCACCCAGCGCGCATCCGCGAAATTGAATTAAAAAAAATTATAGGCTTTGATGTAAAAATATATTAGTTTTAAGACTAGTTTAGAGTTTGTCTTCAATTAATATTCACATGAAATACATATATATATGTTTTTTTAAATGTTAAATATTTCGCGGGATCCGCGCACCTACCGCATCATAGATGCAGATGACACGTCACGGAAGCGTGTAAACGTCGCGTTACGTACATCGAACGTGTCGCGTATAGGCTGGGAGTCACGTACCGGTCGCATTGCGATCGCGCACTAAACACGTACCCAACGCATACCATGCGCGGATGCTATCGCGTAGGGATCGAGAACGGTGCGCATAGGGTGCGCAGATCCAAAAACATTGAAAAAAATATATACAATAAAGTTTTGCACATATAGTTAAAAAAATATTTTGAAAAAAATATGTTTGAAAAACCCATTAGGTTCAAATAATATTTTTTAATTTTTAAAAGAATTAATTGAAAAAATAAGTTTAAAAAATGGTGATAAAAAAGTATTTAAAAAAAATGTAATTAATGAAATTGACACACTGAATTTGAAAAATATACAAATCCAATCAAAATCATTAAACATGATATCTTCAGAGATAAGTTATAGATAGGAATTGTCATTTCAAAAACCTTTGAAATTCACTGAAAAACCAAAGGTTTCAGGGGCGTTATAGTTAGGAATTGGCATTTAAAAAACCTTGGAAATTCACTGAAAAAAACGTAGGTTTCAGGGGCGTTATAGTTAGCTGGACATTTCCCTCGTACAAAACCCTAGAAATTCCCCTGTTATAGTTAGTTCAGCTAACTATAACTCGCTCCCCGCAATGCACTGCTGATGACGTCACATATTAAATCACTCATGACATGGTCAGTGACATCACTGATGACATCACTGACACCGTGATGTTGACGCAAACAATAATCAATAATTGTTTGAACATGGATAACTGTAGGAGGTCCAGATGGTTGGGTTATGTAGAAACACTCTTGAATAAAATTGGCCTCTCTCAACTGTTTAAGGACCCATGTATGTAGAAAGGTTTCAAAGCAAAAGATTAAAAGCATGTTTCTGAAGAGGGCGGAGTATGAGAGAATGGAACTCCATAGAGAGAAGCATGCAGTTGTAAACTTTCGCTCAAACCCGCCAGTGACAGAGAGAGGATTTGGCAGATGTCACTAATGCACAACATAGATTTACACTGCTGAGGTTTAGATTGAACATGATTCCATTCATGTTAGGCTACCCTGATAAAACATATAATCACGCTGATCTATTCTTGTGCCCATGTGACAAACTGTCAAAACAAACTGATTTGCACTTAGTTTTATTTTGCAGGCTATATGAGAAGCCAATTGATGTGTTTTTCGTTAGCTTCGTTCCTATGGGCCTGCATGAAAAGAAGAAAAAAGAGGGGGATATCATTAGCCATTGGGTCGGCCACTTGATAAATATTCTATATTATATGGGGCTTGATAGGGAAATGACCGGTTTTATATTATGGAAAGTTCTTGATTGTTTTTAATTTTTAATTATGGATGAAATTAATTATTTTATTTCTCAAATTGATAATGAAGAATTGGAAATAGGTTTTTTATCTTGTACTTTTATGATCATTTTGTATTTTATTGAATACAGGATTTGACTGACTTATCCACAATTGTTATATTTATTTGTAACCCTGTAGTTCAGTCCTCTAGCTGTGCCTAGGATATGTAAAGTAAGTAGTACTAGATGCATTGTAGGTCTGATTGTGCAACCCAGAGAAGTAGGCCTTCAAATATGTGTTAGGCATACTACTCAAGAAACTGCGTCTGCAGTTTACACTGCTATGTTGAAGTGACATTTATAACGCCTTGCCAAGTCTTAAGCTTTCCTTTTATAACATTTAATTCACTCCTAAGGTAAGCTGTATATAGCCAATAAGGCAGGAAGGTATGTGCTTAAATGGTAAAACATGTAGATATGAAGTTTCAGTGAGTTAGAAACACACTTACAGACCAATATACCCAGTTATACATCCACTCAGCTATCTATGCACCCACTGAGATACCTATTTACAAAACCATATAGCTACTCACACACCCAGCCAGACAGTGACAGAGGCACGTATACATTCTATGACATGTCCATTGAGTATCTATGTAATCAGCAGTAACAGGGGCAGTTGCACACATAGTTACATATGCCAACACTCACTAACACAACCACTAAGCAGACTAGACATTCACTTACATACACTTATACAGGTTCATACAGATACTAGCAGAGCCTGTCATATGCAGCCAAAGAGGGACTGATACACTCACTCAGATATTTATTCAAGTACTGAGACAACCAAGTCACCCATCCAGACAAGTAGCCCTTTAAATATGTCTCGGGCCCGCTACTGCAGAACCTGCATGTGTACTTTTACTGCCAGGTCGACTTAGCATGTAAAACCCCTTGCCACGTCTTAAACTCTCCTTTCTCTTTATGTAAGTCACTCCTGAGGTAGGTCGTAAGTAGCCCATAGGGCAGGGGGCTATTTGCTTAAAATGTAAAACTTTGAAGTTTAAGTAAGTTACACATGCAGTTACAGACCCATACGCCCAGTTATATACCCAGCCTCTCACCCATACTGTGACTGACATACCTGTTTACAAAAGCATAGTCACTCACACACCGTGTCAGACAGTGACAGAGGCATTTACACATTCACACACACACACACACACACACACACACACACACACACACACACACACACACACACACACACACACACACACACACACACACACACACACACACACACACACACACACACACACACACACACACACACACACACACACACACACACACACACACACACACACACACAGCAAGGATGCATCCAGCAGTAAATGAGACAGTTGCATACTTATTTACATACACCAACTCTCACTAACACAGACGGTAAGCAATCCATACAGCCACTTACATACACATTTATAGACCCATGGAGTTACAAAGAGAGACAGTCTCACAGCGACATAGTTACTTACACATCATGTGACACACCCACAGAGGACTGGTATACTCACTCAGATATATACTCAAGTACTGACACAACCAAGTCACCCATCCAGACACTCAGTCCTGTAAACATGTGTTGGGCCTACTACTGCAGAGCCAATGTGTATGCACCTTTACTGGCCGGTTGACTTGGCATGTAAAACCCCTTGCCCTGTCTTAATCTCTCCTTTTTCTGCATATGTCACCCTTAAGGCAGACCGTAGGTAGGCCATAGGGAGGGGGCCATGTGCTTAAAAGATAAGAGCTGTACTTATGAATTTCATTGAGTTACACATGTACTCACACACCCACACGCCCATTCATACATCCAACCTCCTATGCTGTGACTCACATGCCTATTTACAAAAGGACAGAGCCATTCAGACACCCATTCAGACAGCAACAAAGGCACTTGCAGATTCACTCCTTACTCAACCACACAGCACTTATGTATGCAGCAGTAACAGAGCCAGTTTCACATACAGTTACATACCCAAACACTCAGAAGCGCAGCCAGTAAAATATAGGCTCTTATATACACTTAACCAGACTCATTAAGATACTAACATAGGAAATATATGCTGGCATAGTTATTTATACATCCGGTGACACACTCATGGAGAGAGAGACTGAAACACCTATTTAGATATGTACAGAAGAACTGACACTACCAAGTCACCCATACAGACAAGTATCCCTTCAAATATCCCTGCGACCTGCTACTGCAGAGTCTCTGTATGCAGTTTTAGTGCCAGGCAGACAACAGTTAAAACTCCTTCCAAACCTTAAAATGCCTTTCTACTACACGTACGTCACCCCTAAGGTAGGCCATAGGTAGCCATGGGACAGGGTGAGATGTGCTTAAAAGGTAATACGTAACTTGAAGTTTCAGTGAGTTACACACATACTTATACACCCATACACCCAGTTATTCATGCAGTCTCTCACCTATACTGCAAGTCACACACCTATTTAAAAAGTATAGAGCCACTGACACACCCAGTCAGTCAGTGACAGAGGCACTTACACATTCACTCATACACCCACTCAGCAGTTATGTATCCAGTAGTAACAGAGCCAGGTGCAAACACATTTACACACCCCAACAATCACTATCACAGCGAGTAAACCATCTATACAGCCATTTACATTCAGATCTAGAGACACATAGAGTTGCTAAGAGAGCCAGCCACACAGCAACATAGTTACTTACACATCCAGTGACACACTGACAGAGAGACTGATACACTTACTCAGATATGTACTCAAGTACTGACACAACCAAGTCCCCCATTCAGACAAGCAGCCCTGTAACCATGTGTCGAGCCTGCTACTACAGAGCCTGTGTTTGTACTTTTACTGCTAGGTCGACTTGGCATGTAAAACCCCTTGGCATGTCTTATACTCCCCTTTTTGTACATATAAGTCACCCTTAAGATAGGCTGTAAGTAGGCCATAGGGAGGGTGACGTGCGTAAAAGGTATATGTACTTTTAAGTTTGGGTGAGTTACACCTTTTCTTTTTTTTCTTTATTTTACCAGTACAAAATAATGACATAAAAGTTTTCTCAATACAAACAAAAAATTTTAAGACATAAAGAAACTATGCAATTTCCTATAAGCTTCCTCAAATTTATATATTTAAATACAACAGGATTAAAATTAAAATTTCATAAGAGGGATGATCATATATTACAGTTCAAAAGTTTCTTTCTTGTGTTAAAAGCACAACATAAAAATGAGGATATGCAGTGGCAAGTTAGGGGATCATGTAATGATTGAAAATGGCAAAGAGCAGGACGAGATTACCTAAAAATGAGGGTGCGCACAAGTGGTAAAATATATGTTTTCCTTTCCTCACTATAAAACCTGAAAAAGAATAATAAGTGGAGTTCCCCTTGATGGGAACTTCCATTGCAGGGGCATGCTGGGAGCGCATCGAAGGGGTAAACATTAGGAGCAAAACCCAGCATAAAAGGAATACGTTTTAACTGGAACCTCAACAAAAGATATCTATGGTGGGGCAGCGTTACAAAAGATAAGTAATTGATATCAGTATTATTTAATGTTGGTGTTAAATTGTATTGTATAACCCTAGTATTAGTACAATTTAGGTCCCATCTATCTCTCATACATTTTTGTATCAATACTTTTTTCAGTTCAACCTTAGACACAGTGGTACATATAGCTGGTCTATCAAATAGATCTCCCTTATCAATTGAATATAAACTATTCTTTACATATTGAAACCATTTTATTTTGCTTACTCCATCTAGGCCCAGGCAATCCTGCACAATTTCTCATGTTAGCTTTAATTTTTCTCTTTTCCAAATAGAGTGCCATAGAAGTATCAGGGCAGAACTAATCCTATCCAAAATATACGGTACATTCAATTCTGAATGACAAATATAGGTGGAGCAGGACTGGGGAACACCTACTAACATCTTTAAAAAACTATTCTCCACTCCTTGTAACAAAGATGTTTTGCTTATACCCCACATAGCTGCGCCATAAGTAGCAACAGAGATTGATTTAGCCTCGTAGATCTTTTGGATCCACCACCTCAAGTTTTCTCCCTTCAGTGGTCAGTCTGGGATTTGTTTTCAGTATAGCTCCTGCACATAAGCTTGGATTTGTTGAAGCAGAGACCCAGATTGTGCATAAATTTGAAGTAAGAAGTTATCAAACTTTGTAGAGCGTTGACGGTCCAGGCCAATTGGACCGCATCGTCGACAGGTTTATCGGGACGGGAGTTGAGCGCAAGAACACAGCCCTGTCTCACGCCACAGTTAATCTCAAAATGACTTGTACATTCGCCCTGTGTCCCGTAGCGGACGCAGGCAGTGCCCACAGAATACATCTTGCGGATAAAATTAATTATGGACTTAACGACGCCCATGCGTTCCATTAGTTACCAAAGTTTTGCGTGGACCACACAATCAAAGGCAGCTGACAAGTCCATAAAGGCCATATAAATATGACCTTCCTTGCCACAGTGTACTTGGAGATTAACAAATTTAAGCTTATGCCTTGATCGACTGTGCCCTTTCCCTTTCTAAATCAATATTGGGCCGGGGATAGAAGCCCAAGATTTTACCCCAATCAGGAGCAGACGACCCATTAATTTTGATGTATTATCCAGAAGGGATATGGGTCTATAATTCTTAGGATTAGCCATATCCCCTTTTTATATACTGGGATGATTACAGTCTTCTTCCAAGAATGGGGAACTCCTGTTTGAGTTAGAACGTTAAAAACATTGGTAAGTAGTGGGGCCCATAAATCCTGATTCAATAAAAAGAAATCGATAGGAACCCCATCGGGTCCAGAGGCCTTCATTATACTACACTGGTTCAAGGCAAGTTTCATTTCAGCCAAGCTAAATAATAGTAGTGGAGAATTAGTGGTAGATGTAGATTGATAACGCGGGTGACTCAAATAGTTCACTCACTGAATTCCCAAACAATCCTTTAAAATAAGTCACCCATGATTCCTCCCTTACAAGGAGGTTCAGAGTTATCTCTCTTTCATCCTTCAAAAATTGGGAATTAATAACGTTCCCAAAATCCCTGGTGTTTTTTGATACTGTTGCTTCTTGCAACCTGTCCCAGGCTTCTTGCTTAAGGATCCTCAATCTAGTAGCTCTGGCCTCTTTATAAGAATGGCGTAGCATTTTTAACATAGCCTCATACCTTGGTTTCGCTCTGAGAGCAGTGTGGAGGTACTTCAGGGCCTTGGTACAGGTATCATCAAACCAGCCTACTCTGTGTACTTGGACGAGAAAGATTACTATGACTTTCATCCAAGAGCTTTTAAAAAACCAAAGGAATTAACATATAAGAAGGATTAGAGTCTAAACAAATAGTAATTTCTTGATGCATCTTGGTAACTACTGTGTGGGTAAATGAAGAAGTGTCAATCTTGCCCCATTTCAGTACCACACCATTTTTTCTTGCAAATATAGGTTTAGTGAACATTCTACTTCTATTGCAGTTTCTGCCATAGATCCATTCCATGTGCAACTAAATCAGTGCATAGTCACTGAAAGGCCAAAACCTAGTATTAACATGGGAAAACTTAGCGCTTAGTGCTTGTGAAACCAGGACATAATCAATCGTAGAAGGATATGTCCGGGAAGAAAACATAGTATCTAATTTGCCACTTTTGGCATCCAGTGAATTTATAAATTGTTAGTTAAAAGTTGTCTATTTACAGCATTACCATAATCATTATGCCTAAAGTGATAGTCATTAGTCACCACAATTATGAGCATTAAAATCTCCCAACCATATCATATCGAAACGTTTATGGTGGGCTTTAGTCAGATCATCAATGTCCTTCTTTATTATCTCTAATACTGATTCCATTCTACCTTCAAAATTATTATTATAAAAATTAACTAAGATCCAGTCCCTCTCGTAACAACCCTCACATAGCAGAATATGATGAATTGGAGAAGTATTTAAAAAGGGAATTAGCCAAATTTTTGCTGTGTTGGCTATTAAAGTAATAATTCCTCTTCTTGGGCGCCCTGCTCTAGAGGGGTCCGCATTTGTCTGGAAGGTGCAGTACCCATCCATTGTGATCTGATTTGATTGCCATGTTTCTTGGAAACAGGACATCAACATTTTCCACAATAGATAACCAATGGGAATTATTATTTTTGAGATTATAGCTTGCTATATTCCACGATATTACTTTCAGGGATGTCGAGAGGAGCGTTAGACTGTCGTTGGTGATCTGACTAGGATGCATATTTCGGGGTGGCTGGCAATCAGTAAAAAGAACAGAGGGTGGTAATGGTCAATACTTCAAGTTCACTCAAAGGAGCGAATCTATTTCTAATCGAAAGTGGAGGAAAGATTACATTGCAACCACAATGCAGATGAGTAGGGTAATTGACCCTAAGGTGTAAGATAGAATTTGTACTAATTGTTTTGTAAAAAAGAAAACAATGGTAATGCAAAAATCTGTTTATTGAGGTGAGAGGAAATAGGAAGCATACTTAATAAATACTCAACAACCTTCTGATTATTAAAGTTGATGACTATACAATTCCCCCTATTGACTTAGGGCCCTTGCCTATCCACTTTACTTGTCTGGCCATAATGATGTGATTGTAAAGTTTAAAAGTGCCCTTTGAAATTTAGACAGCCAATGTAGAGCTTCATCTATCAATTAAACCGTTGATTCATGCTGATCTGAGCGCACCACTGGGGCTAAAATGATTATAAAAGGACACACTGCCCGTGGTAATTCCAGTCTATCACCTATAGTTTCTGACCGCGACCATTGTTAGTGACCACCCCCCTTATTTCCCGGCCATTATTATGGCCCATATTATACTCTACAATGTCGGCAGCAGCTTCTCTGTCCGCTTGTACCACATTTAGTTGTTCTGATCAGGGACAAGCCAAGACATATTGAAAAGGTTCAGCGGTTCAAGAATTTATTCCACTTTCAGCACCGCCAAGTTGCCTAGGATTAGAAGTGTCCAGCTCTCTTTTAAAAGGGGACACGATAAGTGGGGCTCGGGGTGTCAATGTGAAGCGCAAGTGGGAGCGGAGGTTGAAAGAAATCCTCCGGATATTTGATTTCTATTTTGGGGCCTCCCAGATTGTGCAGAGATCAGTTCTAGGTAAGATAGCTGGTCCAGCCTCTCCATTATTTTGTCCAATATAGTTATAAATGGGTGAAGAAGTGATTTAAAGATTTGTTCCAATTTCAGACATGGGTCAGCTCCTTGCAATGATTTTGGTGTATTAAATACAATATGAGAGGGTGGTCCTTGTATGTCTTGCATGGCTTGTGGAGGGACTGGTGGTATTTCTAGAGGAATAGAAAAAGGTGCGGAGGTAATAGTGGCGGGTATTTTGGGTCTTTTGGGGATCGTTGGTCTTTTAGCCCTCTCTCTTTTATGTTATGTTATGTTAACTGGGATTTATAGAGCGCATAATCACCATTAGGTCTCTTAGCACTGCGAGAGAGTAACTAAACCCCGCCAACAGTCATATGTACATACACCCGGAGGGGCTTATGCTGTGCCCAGAGCCTCCATAATCATAGGAGTCTTGAGTCTTTTCCTGAAAGGGAAGAGGGCGGATTCCTTAGGTGGGCTCTCTGGTAGCCTATTTCATAGTTGAGGGATCAATACAGAAAAGCTCTGCCGCCTTTAGATGTTGTTTTGAAACGTGGGCAGGCCAGTAGGCCGCCACCTCTTAGGTGGCGGCTCATCTGTGGTGCTTTTTGTTGCCACTGGAGACTTAAGATTTTTAGCCAGGGGAAACGAAGGAGCTGATTGATTATGGCTAGCTAGGACCTTTCGCAGACCCTGGACATTGCGGACAAAAGAGACAGACTCCACAGACTCAACATTAATAGTTTTTACCTCCTCCAAGGAGAGACAGCGCTCCGTTGTTTCAATCTCCCTAGATAGCATATCAATAAGAAGGAGTTCAGAGTATTAACAATTTCCCCTCCAGTTTAGAGAGGCTTTGCCTTGCTCTTAACCATTCTCTGCCCCAATAAAGAACAATTACAAAAATGGGGTACGTTTGGGGGGTGGTCCAACCCAGACTCTTCCGGAGTATGACAGGTCCGCCCGGGAGCGTATCCATGCCGTTGTTATATTCCATATAGGTACCCCAATATAGGCTCCGGTATCATCGCCTATATTCTCCCCTACATTACACACATAACGGTTCTTGGGGACTGACCTTTTACTTAGATACAACACTGCACACACAACGCAGGATTTCCCAAGTAGTAGCCTCATACATTATGCATGAGGATTCTTGGAAACTCAGCAGGACTACCATCTCCTGCATAATAACTATGTACAAAGTTCATTCCGGCGTCATCCTAAGTCCAACAGTGGCATAGCAAGGTAGAACCCCAAGGGAGACATTTGGGTATATAAACACCACATCTTGCTAAGAAAGGGAGAGGAGATCAGGACTTCCTTCCGACACACTGACGCGAAACGCTGAGGTTCCTGCATGCAGATACTCCAGCTCGCAGTGGTCTAACATCCCTTGCGAGGTGTCCTACTCGAGACCAAGGCGGGGTCCCACAGTCTCTCACTTCAGGTAATGGGGTTGACTTTATCCTAGAGGGATTCTTGGCTTAACACCTACATACATGCTGGGTACACGTAGGTACATCTAGTTAGGTTAGCATCATAGGAGTACGCATTTTATTGTCATGTATTTTATATACTTGATTGTATTCATGATTATAGCAAAATGGTATAAATCCACCATCCTTTTACTTTCTTGGTGCTTCAAATCATTTATATCTGTTACTGTCTAATGGTTGTTTCAGCACACCTATTTTACAATTGAATACCAACTGTTCAATAAATACTTATTAAAAAACGTCCATACCGTTTATTCTGGGTATCTCTCTGAGACTAAGTGAGCACAAGTGACTGAGAGAAAAGTAGTACACTGTTTTCACGGTCATGAGGGATAAGGGTTGTCATGTTCGATAGTTGCCTATTCTCTACTTGGTAAGAGGAGTTTCTAGTGGCACTGTGAGCTAGCTGGTATACAGGCCAACACCCCGGTGGGGGTGTCTGGAATCAGTCTGTACACCAAATCCGCAGTGTATGTTGCCTAAATGCGTAGATCCTAAATAGGTTTTATAGGAACTACAGAACATGGCACCACCAACGTTCGTTGGGTACTTATTTAACAGTCAAATCTGAGTAGTTCAGTCGTGCAATTCTCAGAGACCCCTACTCACATTTCCCCGGAGACGTCTGGAGTGGAAGGGAACAAACAAATTCCTACGTATTGGCTGTTGGTTAATCAAGCTTGAAGGATACATTGTTCCTATTGTGCATAACACTTTATCTTAGTTCCCTTGAAAAGAACTCTTCTTACTAAAAACAATGACTGAGCAAGCGGATAACGCTTTGTATAACTTAAATCTCTCAGCCGAAAAAGAAGATGCAAATGCAATACAAACCACAGGAAATGTTAGGAATGCCATCACCCTAAAACTAGCTTCATATGGTTTAATGGCTAGGGGTTGACCTGTAACCTTCGTGATTGAGGCACACTAATCATTTAGAACAGAGGTATTCTATTCATGTGTTACATTCCCAGAGGCAAACGCATGAACAAAGACATTTCATTACTACACAGAAGATGAAATAGAACGAATATTGTCTGTACGAGGACATTGAAGTTCCGCTCACTTACCAGGAGCATTTATACTGGTTTAAAGGTGCCCTACCCCATACAAGAAATAAATTAAGACTCGGTTCTCTTGGAAGAGACGGAGCAACATGGCCAGTATTAGCAGCCTAAACACCACATCCTGACATTGAAACAATGCCAGTAGGATACTTACACTTCATAAAAAACTAATAAGACTTTACAGAAACTTGACACAGTTCGTGATGAGAAAACTCACAGTTCAGCCAGCAATGTCTACACCCAGAGGTCTGATTCAAACATCAACAACTAAAATTACACCACAAACCTTACACGCAGGGATGGGTAAAATGCCAACTAAACGTGAACAGATGCCATTCTGATTGGCTCAAAAAATAACACACCTAGAGGCGGTATTTCCAAACACCAGCCCACATGAAAAACACAGAGGTGCCGATCACGATCCGGTAAAAAATTCCCCCGTGCGACTCGTATCGGGTCTTTTTACCGTACGAATCGTACAAGTGCCGTACGAACTGGCAATCACGATTCACATGGTAAAAAGTCCATACGAACCGCACTGGGAATCATTCCCCACACGTCCCCGGGTCGGAAAATGTGTCCGACACGTCCTCGGACGATTTACCTTACAAACGTGAAAAACCAAGTCCGACCTAGGAATCACGATCCATCCCGTGCGTCCGAGGTTACAACCGTATGGAAAAAACACAGTCCGCACCGAACTCCTACAGCAACCATGGAGACATGTGCCCGCATACGCGCCCAACACTCCCCCCAGCCCCCGTACGTCCGACACATACCCCCCGTATATGTATACCCCCACCCGTCTAGGTACACCCCAGTACGTTCCAGTCGAACCCCCACCCCAGGACGTGTCATAGCCCCGTCTACCCACACCCCAGTACGTTCCAGTCGTACCCCCACCCCAGTACGTGTCGTACCACCGTCAATGTACACCCCCCCACCCCAGTACGTGTCGTACCACCGTCCATGTACACCCCCCCAGCCCTGTACGTGTCGTACCCCCCGTGTACCTACACCCCAGTACGTGCGAGCCACACCCCCACCCCAGGACGTGTCATAGCCCCGTCTACCCACACCCCAGTACGTTCCAGTCGTACCCCCACCCCAGTACGTGTCGTACCCCCCATGTACCTACACCCCAGTACGTGCGAGCCACACCCCCACCCCAGGACGTGTCATAGCCCCGTCTACCCACACCCCAGTACGTTCCAGTCGTACCCCCACCCCAGTACGTGTCGTACCCCCCGTGTACCTACACCCCAGTACGTGCGAGCCACTCCCCCACCCCAGGACGTGTCATAGCCCCGTCTACCCACACCCCAGTACGTTCCAGTCGTACCCCCACCCCAGTACGTGTCGTACCCCCCGTGTACCTACACCCCAGTACGTGCGAGCCACACCCCCACCCCAGGACGTGTCATAGCCCCGTCTACCCACACCCCAGTACGTTCCAGTCGTACCCCCACCCCAGTACGTGTCGTACCACCGTCAATGTACAACCCCCACCCCAGTACGTGTCGTACCATCGTCCATGGACACCCCCCCACCCCTGTACGTGTCGTACCCCCCGTGTACCTACACCCCAGTACGTGCGAGCCACACCCCCACCCCAGGACGTGTCATAGCCCCGTCTACCCACACCCCAGTACGTTCCAGTCGTACCCCCACCCCAGTACGTGTCGTACCCCCCGTGTACCTACACCCCAGTACGTGCGAGCCACACCCCCACCCCAGGACGTGTCATAGCCCTGTCTACCCACACCCCAGTACGTTCCAGTCGTACCCCCACCCCAGTACGTGTCGTACCCCCCGTGTACCTACACCCCAGTACGTGCGAGCCACACCCCCACCCCAGGACGTGTCATAGCCCCGTCTACCCACACCCCAGTACGTTCCAGTCGTACCCCCACCCCAGTACGTGTCGTACCACCGTCAATGTACACCCCCCCACCCCAGTACGTGTCGTACCACCGTCCATGTACACCCCCCCACCCCTGTACGTGTCGTACCCCCCGTGTACCTACACCCCAGTACGTGCGAGCCACACCCCCACCCCAGGACGTGTCATAGCCCCGTCTACCCACACCCCAGTACGTTCCAGTCGTACCCCCACCCCAGTACGTGTCGTACCCCCCGTGTACCTACACCCCAGTACGTGCGAGCCACACCCCCACCCCAGGACGTGTCATAGCCCCGTCTACCCACACCCCAGTACGTTCCAGTCGTACCCCCACCCCAGTACGTGTCGTACCCCCCGTGTACCTACACCCCAGTACGTGCGAGCCACACCCCCACCCCAGGACGTGTCATAGCCCCGTCTACCCACACCCCAGTACGTTCCAGTCGTACCCCCACCCCAGTACGTGTCGTACCCCCCGTGTACCTACACCCCAGTACGTGCGAGCCACACCCCCACCCCAGGACGTGTCATAGCCCCGTCTACCCACACCCCAGTACGTTCCAGTCGTACCCCCACCCCAGTACGTGTCGTACCACCGTCAATGTACACCCCCCCACCCCAGTACGTGTCGTACCACCGTCCATGTACACCCCCCCACCCCTGTACGTGTCGTACCCCCCGTGTACCTACACCCCAGTACGTGCGAGCCACACCCCCACCCCAGGACGTGTCATAGCCCCGTCTACCCACACCCCAGTACGTTCCAGTCGTACCCCCACCCCAGTACGTGTCGTACCCCCCGTGTACCTACACCCCAGTACGTGCGAGCCACACCCCCACCCCAGGACGTGTCATAGCCCCGTCTACCCACACCCCAGTACGTTCCAGTCGTACCCCCACCCCAGTACGTGTCGTACCCCCCGTGTACCTACACCCCAGTACGTGCGAGCCACACCCCCACCCCAGGACGTGTCATAGCCCCGTCTACCCACACCCCAGTACGTTCCAGTCGTACCCCCACCCCAGTATGTGTCGTACCCCCGTGTACCTACACCCCAGTACGTGCGAGCCACACCCCCACCCCAGGACGTGTCATAGCCCCGTCTACCCACACCCCAGTACGTTCCAGTCGTACCCCCACCCCAGTACGTGTCGTACCACCGTCAATGTACACCCCCCCACCCCAGTACGTGTCGTACCACCGTCCATGTACACCCCCCCACCCCTGTACGTGTCGTACCCCCCGTGTACCTACACCCCAGTACGTGCGAGCCACACCCCCACCCCAGGACGTGTCATAGCCCCGTCCACCCACACCCCAGTACGTTCCAGTCGTACCCCCACCCCAGTACGTGTCGTACCCCCCGTGTACCTACACCCCAGTACGTGCGAGCCACACCCCCACCCCAGGACGTGTCATAGCCCCGTCTACCCACACCCCAGTACGTTCCAGTCGTACCCCCACCCCAGTACGTGTCGTACCACCGTCAATGTACACCCCCCCACCCCAGTACGTGTCGTACCACCGTCCATGTACACCCCCCCACCCCTGTACGTGTCGTACCCCCCGTGTACCTACACCCCAGTACGTGCGAGCCACACCCCCACCCCAGGACGTGTCATAGCCCCGTCTACCCACACCCCAGTACGTTCCAGTCGTACCCCCACCCCAGTACGTGTCGTACCCCCCGTGTACCTACACCCCAGTACGTGCGAGCCACACCCCCACCCCAGGACGTGTCATAGCCCCGTCTACCCACACCCCAGTACGTTCCAGTCGTACCCCCACCCCAGTACGTGTCGTACCCCCCGTGTACCTACACCCCAGTACGTGCGAGCCACACCCCCACCCCAGGATGTGTCATAGCCCCGTCTACCCACACCCCAGTACGTTCCAGTCGTACCCCCACCCCAGTACGTGTCGTACCCCCCGTGTACCTACACCCCAGTACGTGCGAGCCACACCCCCACCCCAGGACGTGTCATAGCCCCGTCTACCCACACCCCAGTACGTTCCAGTCGTACCCCCACCCCAGTACGTGTCGTACCACCGTCAATGTACACCCCCCCACCCCAGTACGTGTCGTACCACCGTCCATGTACACCCCCCCACCCCTGTACGTGTCGTACCCCCCGTGTACCTACACCCCAGTACGTGCGAGCCACACCCCCACCCCAGGACGTGTCATAGCCCCGTCCACCCACACCCCAGTACGTTCCAGTCGTACCCCCACCCCAGTACGTGTCGTACCACCGTCAATGTACACCCCCCCACCCCAGTACGTGTCGTACCATCGTCCATGGACACCCCCCCACCCCTGTACGTGTCGTACCCCCCGTGTACCTACACCCCAGTACGTGCGAGCCACACCCCCACCCCAGGACGTGTCATAGCCCCGTCTACCCACACCCCAGTACGTTCCAGTCGTACCCCCACCCCAGTACGTGTCGTACCCCCTGTGTACCTACACCCCAGTACGTGCGAGCCACACCCCCACCCCAGGACGTGTCATAGCCCCGTCTACCCACACCCCAGTACGTTCCAGTCGTACCCCCACCCCAGTACGTGTCGTACCCCCCGTGTACCTACACCCCAGTACGTGCGAGCCACACCCCCACCCCAGGACGTGTCATAGCCCCGTCTACCCACACCCCAGTACGTTCCAGTCGTACCCCCACCCCAGTACGTGTCGTACCCCCCGTATACCTACACCCCAGTACGTGCGAGCCACACCCCCACCCCAGGACGTGTCATAGCCCCGTCTACCCACACCCCAGTACGTTCCAGTCGTACCCCCACCCCAGTACGTGTCGTACCCCCCGTGTACCTACACCCCAGTACGTGCGAGCCACACCCCCACCCCAGGACGTGTCATAGCCCCATCTACCCACACCCCAGTACGTTCCAGTCGTACCCCCACCCCAGTACGTGTCGTACCCCCCGTGTACCTACACCCCAGTACGTGCGAGCCACACCCCCACCCCAGGACGTGTCATAGCCCCGTCTACCCACACCCCAGTACGTTCCAGTCGTACCCCCACCCCAGTACGTGTCGTACCACCATCAATGTACACCCCCCCACCCCAGTACGTGTCGTACCACCGTCCATGTACACCCCCCCACCCCTGTATGTGTCGTACCCCCGTGTACCTACACCCCAGTACGTGCGAGCCACACCCCCACCCCAGGACGTGTCATAGCCCCGTCTACCCACACCCCAGTACGTTCCAGTCGTACCCCCACCCCAGTACGTGTCGTACCCCCCGTGTACCTACACCCCAGTACGTGCGAGCCACACCCCCACCCCAGGACGTGTCATAGCCCCGTCTACCCACACCCCAGTACGTTCCAGTCGTACCCCCACCCCAGTACGTGTCGTACCCCCCGTGTACCTACACCCCAGTACGTTCCAGTCGTACCCACACCCCAGTACGTTCCAGTCGTACCCCCACCCCAGTACGTACCTGGCGCACCCCCAACACAACCTCCTAAGTACGGAGCGCACCCCATGCCCCAACATCACAACCGCATGTACGAGTCGTACAAAGCCACACACAAGGACATAATCGTACAACCAAATGGCCCATGTACACACCGTACACACGCTCAAAACGCACGTACACAACAAGGACAAAACAAAACAACACAACAATACACCATTCGAAAGGCACACAGCCACTAAACATGGCCAACAACCACTAAAATAACACAATCACTGACCTGCAACTGTCAAAAACAAACAGAGGCCCAATACACCACCACTCCTTATAACACACCCACCCAAAATTCAAACACTGCCACACCCACCCATGGACCAATGAAAAGGGCCCACACACACAAACCATGAGCCTTTGCAACAGACCCACTGCTGCCAGACACCACAGAACCAGACTACAAGCGACACCACATCTTACACTTGCACACCTTCACACGACCACCCTCACAAACACCCTCTCATCACATTCACACACACACACAACCATCCACCCCCCCCCCAACATCCACACCCCCCCCACACCCACACCATCCCCACCCACACCCCTCACCATGCCCACTACCAAGAATCCAAAGTTCAGTCACCGAGAGTTGGAGGTCCTTGTTGATCAAATCCTCAGAGTCGAGCCACAGATCTTTGGAACATTGGTCAGAAGCACCAGCCAGGCAGCCAAAACAGCCATGTGGCAGACCATCGTCGATGCTGTGAATGCTGTTGCGGACACCAGGAGGACCAAGCAGGATTGCCAGAACAGGTGGTACGATCTGCGGAGGAGGGTCAGAGCCAAGAGACAGGAGGAACACGACCAGGCCAACGCCACCGGAGGAGGGCCCTCCCGCAGAGCCGTACAGTACCATCCCTGGGAGGAGAGGGTGATGGCCATACTGCCGGTGGAGGCAGTTGAAGGAGTAGAAGGACTCCGAGACCCGGGTGAGTACACAAACAACGCACCTCACATGGGGGGAACTGCAACCACAACCAAAATTAATAACAGGCACGCAACCACCACAAGCCATCGCATTACTCAACCACACTCCATGAGCAGGCACATGCCACTGCTGCCACCATGCCCCATGCACCCAGCTGGACAATGTCAAGTCACAGGCCACAGAAGACAACAACACATGACACGGTAACCCGGATGGCGGGAGGCTGGGCACCAAGAATCACATAGTGCGACTCCAAAGCAGACAACAATGCCCTCTGCCCATATGGCCTAGGTCACAGCCAGACAAACACTGTGTCCCAACACAGGAATGACTTGCCAGCAAATGGCGGACGCCTTGCATCAACACATGGGGGTGAAGGCACTGTTTTGCACATGCCAGCAGCTAATGAACAGCCAACAGTGTGAAAGAGTGGCAGCACACACCACCACAGCAGCAGCGCACAGACACACAGCAGACAAAATGGGTGCCTGGAGATCAGAAACAAACTCACATCAACAGGCCAAGGGCCACTCAAAGATCTGCTAACAGTGTGTGCCCAGGAAGCTGGGCCAAGGTGACAGAGGGTGACACACGGAGGGAGGGAGAGGGGGACACAGAGGGAGGGAGAGGGGGACTGAGAGGGAGGGAGACGGACAGAGGGAGGAGGCTGACACACAGAGGGAGGGAGAGGGGGACAGAGAGGGAGGGAGAGGGGGACAGAGAGGGAGGGAGACACAGGAAGATGGACAGAGGGAGGAGGCTGACACACAGAGGGAGGGAGAGGGGGACAGAGAGGGAGGGAGAGGGGGACAGAGAGGGAGGGAGACACAGGAAGATGGACACAGGGAGGAAGCTGACACACAGAGGGAGGGAGAGGGGGACAGAGAGGGAGGGAGAGGGGGACAGAGAAGGAGGGAGACACAGGGAGAGCAAATCAGTCCTTTGGTGTGTGGGAATGTCTGCTCGTCAGCAGGTGGACTGCGTGCATGTAGACAAGGGTGGCCAGTGCCAGAACCCCCCCTCTTCATCATGGCAAAACGCAGGGCCATGTCACAACCTGTACACGAGCACAAGGACAGCCACCTGCATCATATAAGTGTGTGGATCCACTCCATGTGCACATGTACAGTGCTACAAGGAAGGCGCAAATGCATAGCTCGGCACACATGCACACTCCACTGCTGACTGCAGTCACACTTGACGCAGCAAGTAAGACTGTGCCACACATAGTTAAAGGGGCCAAATTGGTGCCCAAGGGACACACACATGCACAAGTGCACTGTGAGTGGAATGCAAGACAGATCCTAATTCCAAGAGGAAATGTGCCAACTTTGTAACGGATGAAACATGGATGTTGCATGGATCCAAATTAACATTTTCTCTCTCACACACAGGTCAACGTCGTGCTGCACCCCCCAACACTGGGGGGGAACACTCACAGGACCCGGATCTGCAGGAGACCGATCCCACCGGCAGCGACCACTCTCACCACTCTGCGGACGACCCCGACCGACCTGGCCCCTCTGGTGTCCAACCACCTGCAGCACCTGCGTCAGGTACAACCGTGCCAACCACCACCCCCACTCCTGCCACATCCCAGGAGACACCCAGGATCCCTGCCCCAACACCACAATGCAGCCAGGCTCGCCAGGAGGGACACGGTGTCCCGGGCACCCAGGAGGAGGCAGGCGACAACGCCAATGCCACCCCTCAGGGGTCCCGGAGACCCGATGTGCCCACAAGTGCAGGCCAGACGCAAGTGGGCAGGGGTGGTGGGAGTGGAGGACGGCGGAGGCGCGAGCCTGACCAGTTGGCTGGGGATCCGGTATTTTCCCATGTCCGTAACATCCTGGACTCATACCGGCAGGACACCACGGGCATGGCCCAGGTTGTGTCCGTCCTCGAGGGGATCAAGGTCCAGCAGGCCCAGCAACATGCGGAGCTAATAGCCTGTCTACAGGTACACCAACGGAGGATGGAGGACAGACAGGCTGAGCAAGTGACGGCGTCCCAGGGGATTCACGCTGAACTCCGTCGGATGGCCGACACCATGGCCGACCCTCCCTGTGCCAGAAGGCGGAGAACATCACCACCCACAGGGAGGGATCATGAGGAGGAGGAGGAAACATCCGACGGAGCATCCCAGACGTCGTCACGGCCTGCTGCTGAGGTTCCCTGCAGGAAGCCGGGTCGTCCACGGAAAGGACCGTGAGGGTGGCTGCTACATCACCATCTCCCAGGACACCTGGCCTGGCACCTGGCCCACTGGAGCAACAGCATCACAGCATCAAGAGACATTCTCTGCCACATGGCCCTGCTGGTCACTGGCTGACCAATGTTGACAAAGACTGTGGCATGGACTCTGAGGATTTCCAATGGCAAGGACACCAACTCCCCTACTGAACTTTGGATTCCCTAATCCCGGAAAGCCCCTCACTTTGTCCCCCCCCCCCCCAATAATAAATCACACTATTAAGAGTAGATGCCTGCTGGTAGCATTATTACCTAACATGTGTCTTGTACAGTCTAAACATGCCTGAGTCATCTGTTCACTTCAACCATCCACACCCTGGGGCCTGAGTCTGGCACAGGACACATGGGTCACAGTTTTTTAGGCAAGACAGACATGGAGCACCATACACACCCGTGATGGTCAGAACCAGCTGAGGGGGTGGCCGAACAACCGTGCTGACAGACACATTGAGTACAGCAACAGTCATGCGCAGAGGTCAGGGATCCTGGCCCGTGTCCTGGGGGGCACCCAGGTATGTGTAGACAGGTGGCAGAACCATGTCCTGCAAGCTTGAGTCCGGTGGATGCAGAGAATGGGGTCATGGACAACGTTGGATGCATGGGGATGGCACATGTCACAATACCCACACAGTCATGGACATCATGCCCAATAAACAGTCTCAGCACACACACACAGCTTGCATCTTGCCACTCGACACATTGACACATAGCCACAATCAGGGAATACCATGCCAGACATGCAGGATGCACCATGCCAACACACCAGCATTGACTGAGAAGAGGCACCTTGGAGGCATAGGGACACCTTTAATAGTCATGTTTTTGGGATTGCAGAGGCAACTTGAAGTACACATGAACACATCATGTGGAGTAACATGTGGCTCCAACACTGGCACCCCCCTTCTGCAGCACAAATGCGTGATAGCCATGGAACTGGCACACAAGTGTCGGCTAACAGCTAAATACCCACAGCTGCTCACGGAGAGACTGTCATACACCATACATCCGCTGATGTGGAAGTCCCACGCCATGTCAAGACAATGTTAACCGTATGTGTCCGAGGGCAGTGTCACACACATTGATGCCTTCATCACAATCCACTATCCCATCACTGATGACTGACAACCAGGCAGCCCATCTATTCAGGTGTACCCAGCTGCATGTCGTGTCCCATGGGGATGCCACATGTCTGCAGAGGAACCAAACCCCGACCGGGGCAGTGTGCACACATCGTGAACAACTGCCACACCCAATACACCCCAGATGCATCCCTTACCCCATGGAGACTTCCAAACGTGTCCGTGCCTGTAACGCTGAGTCAGCCCACGATGCCATGTCCATGAGGAATAGCAGTGCCACAACAATGCAACCAGAAGACGGCATGCGCAGGTACCTGGGGAAGAGAGACACACAAGAAGTCAGCCACAAAAAGCACAGCCACTTGCATGTGCATTGACTCGACACATGTATGGATGACAACATGCTAGGTCACAATTATGAGTGGGGAAATACTACCATCACTGCCACCATCACTCCAGTGACACACCCACACACACCTCTGACTCACGTGCCATACATGCAGGTGGAGACACGCATCACAACACATGCCACACGGGGACCAAGGCGTGCACACTCAGACACTGGTACTCACCACTAAGCAAAGAAGTCGCGTATGAGCCGAGTCCGGATGTCCTCTTGCAGCTCCACATCCTCCACATCACTAGCCCCATTGCCAAGCCCTTCGTCCTCCACGGGTGGATGGTCCTCGTCATGTTGATTCAGGATGAGTGGCACAGCTCTTTCAACTGCCATGTTGTGCAGCATGCAGCAGACCATGAAGATCTTGCAAACCTTTGCCGGGGCATATGGGAGTGCGCCGCCGGTCTTGTGGAGGCACCGGAATCGGCTCTTCAGCATGCCAAACGTCCTCTCTATCACTCGCCTTGTCCGGCCATGGGCGGTGTTGTAGCGGAGCTGGGCCGGCGTGATGGGGTTGCGGAGAGGTGTCAGCAGCCAAGGCATGTTGGGATAGCCAGCGTCCCCTAAATGGAAAGCACATGGATATCGTTAGAACTGGCGAAGCGGTAGTGCTGCTCGGCCAAACAGAATACAGGACAGACAGACTGTACCCACCAACAACACATGCCCGTTCGTTGCGCAGCTGCATCATCATATCAGGCATCCCGCTACGCCTCATGATGTAGGCATCGTGTGCTGATCCTGGGAAACGAGCACAGACATGTGAAATCACCATGTTGGACAGACACACCACAAGGGCATTGATGGAGTGGTAGTGCTTCCGATTGCGGTACGCCACCTCCCGTGCGTGTGGTGGTACCAAACCTACATGTGTCCCATCTATGGACCCAATGACATGGGACATCCCTCCCAGGGCATAGAAACCACGCTTGACCTCAGTCATCTGTTCAGGGGTTGGGAACTTGATGAAGTCATCCAGGTGAATCAACATGGCCTCCAAGAAATCATGCAGCACACCGCTGAACATGCTCTGGGACATGCCACCAACATGAGCTATGGTATTTTGGAAGGTACCCGTGGCAAGGAAATGTAGGGCAGCCATTACCTTCAGCTGGGGTGTCAGTGCCGTAGGATCCCTGTGCTGCGGTTGCAGGTGTGGTGCCAGTCTCGCCGTCAGCTCCAGAATCAACGGTTGGGTGAAGCGGTAGAGCCGGATCCTGTCATTCTCCTGCATGGTGGCCAAGTCTGGAATTCTTCGGGCAACAGGAGGCGCTCTGCAGTAATTTGGAAGTGACAAGGAAGAGTGAGTGCACTACGAGAACAACTCATGTCTACTGAGCACATGTAAATCTGGCAATACACACATGCCACATAGGGAGTCAGGCATGTGCTACATGCCCAGGACACGTATGGATGCAAGGTGACACTCCTTCCAAGACCCAGCTACACACGGTGATTGAGAACCTCCCCATGCCACGCCATGGAAATAGCTGTGTCCCAGTGCAAGTGCACTGCCCGACGCAAGACAGGAGTGACATACACCCACACATCAGCAGAAGTGTGATGCCGATTGCAGAGACTGGCAGCGGAACACTTGAGCCACAGGTCACATGACATTACACTAGTCCAGCCCACACACCTTGCCATGAAGGTGCACATGTCATGACTCACCACACATTCCTTGTGAGTTTGCTGACATGGCCTTGTCACGCTACTCCGTGTCCCTTGCATACATGTGCACCTCACATCCGATAACACATGTGGCATGGTGTTGGGAACAGTGTGCAATGACAATCTACACACAGCCACATGTTGGTTGCTGCAACGGCTGCAGCTTTTGAGGGTGCTACAACATCAACCTGATGTAAATCCCGGACACATATATGGCATAGTCACATTGTGCACTGTGGGTAGTGACAAGTCATGTGTCATGACCCCTGTACCGGGCATCATGGGACACTTCCGTGTGTTGGTGTCCGTGCCATGCCAGTGACGCTCACCCCAAGTGCGCAGTCCCACATGCACACATGTCAAAGGAGTCAAGGGCATGCCTGGCACACATTGCACCCTCACACAGTACACATGTACACATCTCATCATACATCTGGTGCCTTCTCCACTCAGGAGGCATGTTCCACATCACAGCCTGTGACACCTGTGCCCCACACATGTGGTAATGCACAGACGATGCCTTGATGTCCATTCCTGGACAAGTATGTCCATCCATGGACAAGTATGTCCGCCCTATTCCTACATGTGTGTCGCCTATCACCACAGTGATGTGTAAAATCCACCGTACTGCTGCTGAGAGGGCCTGTGCATGTTCCCAAATCACTGTGGGAGTGCTGCCGTATGTGTACCCATCGTGATGGCGAGCGTAGATGCGAGTGTACGGTCCGTACCACTACGGGTACGCATACGCGTGCAGACCCATAGTGATAGTGAGCGTAGATGCGTGTGTACGGCCCTATCACTATGGGTCTGCACGCGTATGCGTACCCGTAGTGGTACGGACCGTACACTCGCATCTACGCTCACTATCACTATGGGTCTGCACGCGTATGCGTACCCGTAGTGGTACGGACCGTACACTCGCATCTACGCTCACTATCACTATGGGTCTGCACGCGTATGCGTACCCGTAGTGGTATGGACCGTACACTCACATCTACGCTCACTATCACTATGGGTCTGCACGCGTATGCGTACCCGTAGTGGTACGGACCGTACACTCACATCTACGCTCACTATCACTACGAGTACGCATACGCGTGCAGACCCATAGTGATAGAGAGCGTAGATGCGAGTGTACGGTCCGTACCACTACGGGTACGCATACGCGTGCAGACCCATAGTGATGGAGAGCGTAGGCATGCATGTACGGGCCGTTGCCATGCATTTGGGGTGCCCTAGGGCCCCCACACGCACCGTACCTGTGTGTGATGCTCCAAATTACATAGGGGACAAGTATTAAGGCCTACATGCATGCTGGTTGTCATGGAGACCAAGTTCAAAATTCGAAATTGTTCTGGAAGGTGCACAGCAGAAGTCAGTTGGAATTTGTCTACTTTGTTGCAATGTGTTTGTGGGGCTGACATCATGCAGGAGAATGAAACCGATAGAGAACCCACAGACTGCTAGGTTTGAAGGGATTGGTGGAAACATAGGATGCAAATGTGAGTGACCAATCTCTCTGTACTCCTGTGCATGAGACTGGGCAGAAGGGCACATATAAGGCAGCCAGGTCCCATGAGGGAGCACTTGCCTGCACATCTTTGCATTCGTCGACCCAGCTGCTGCTACTGATTCCCTGGAACCATGTCAAGGGCTGTGGAGAGTACACAGCCATTCACCCTGGAGGAGAACATGGCTCTGCTGGATGTGATCCTCCCACAGTACTCCATGCTGTATGGGCGACCAGGGTATCAGGTGAGTGCATAGGCCACTGCCACAGACTGTCCCTATGTGGTGACTGTGACTTCTGCCATTGCGTCCAGGTGTAACACACATGCCATGTACTGTCGGGGGGGTCCCAGGGGGGGGGGTGCCTGATGTCTCCCAGCAGTGCCCTGAGACAGGAGGGGTGGGGGACTATCACTCACAGCAGTGCCCTGAGACAGGAGGGGTGGGGGCCTATCACTCACAGCAGTGCCCTGAGACAGGAGGGGTGGGGGCCTATCACTCACAGCAGTGCCCTGAGACAGGAGGGGTGGGTGTGATGCACAGTGTGAGCCTTGATCATTGATTGTGACATTGCCATCATTCCACCTGTGTACCCACTGTGGCACGTAGTGCTTTTTCCCTCACCAGGGGATGATGTCCCTATGACAAAGGTGCAATGCGTTGGCTGCATGACATGCCTTGTTGTAACCAGCTAATTTGTACCCATATGTCTCTCTGTGACATGTGGCTGGTGTATTGATGTGGTGTCACTTGTTCCTCCTCACAGGTAGGCGCCACTGCCAAGGAGCAGATCTGGCTGACCGCCGTCAGTGCCGTGAGGGGTGTGGATGGTCGGAGGCGGAGCCTGCCCCAGGTGAGGAAACGCTGGCAGGATATCCGGTGCTGGACGCGGAGGATTGCACGGCTCCTGCTGGGGGACTCACCTGAGAGCCACAAGAACCGCGGCCGCCGCCGTCTGAGCCACCTCCACAGGCGTGTGCTGCCGGTGGTCTTTCCAGACCTGGAGAGGCGCTTACAGGCGATGCAGCAGCCGGAAGGGGGTAGGTACATGTGTGTTTGTTGTGTGTCACCGGCATTTGTAAGGGCACAGTAGCATGAATTCACTGGCAGGGTTTAAAGGTGCTGTGCAGATCCTGTTTGCACCAGTATAGCGCTGTGCCCCTGCCACACTTCCCCTCCTTGCAATGTGTTCCCTGGTCTGTGTGTAGTCACTCCTTCACAGGGTAATGTAGGCTGGCGCTTTGTCCACGGGAACAATGACTGTAGCATCATGTGTGGGGGTGGTGTGTAACAGGTTGTGGGACCTTGCCTGTGCACTGTCAAGTTCACTGCATGTGGGTTCCATGTCAGTTGGCACTGATGCTGACTCCAGACATGGGAGTTGGTCTCTCATGTGTCATGCCTTACAGCGCGCATGTCCCATGTAGTGGCCTGTGACATGATGTGCATGAGTGTGCGATACACATAGTGCAGGGATGGTGACGTGTGTTGCAGTCATTACCATTCAGTAGCATGTAGTTGCGTGCCCACTACTGTCCCCTGGGGCACCTTTTCCTCAGTGGTGTATGTGTCATCATAAACGTGGCCACTGTCAGTGTCTACAGCATAAGTTGTGCTCTGTGCCATTGTCCCCTGTCACCATGTATATAGACGTGCTATTTTGTACAGGTGTCCACTGTGCAGCCTGACCTGATTGTCCTTCTTCATACTCACAGTTGCCAGTGCCTGTGTGTCTTGTTATACTCATCTGAGGATGGGCACTGGTACCTCATTATTTGTACAGGCGCACCTTGGCTGTTTGGCGTCCAATCTTGCTTTTTGCCTGCCCCTGTGTGTATCACCCAGACTATGAGATGTTGGTGCCACCTGTGTCTCAACAATTTGCCTCGTGTAGGGTCTTGTTGGGGCGGGCAATGCCTATGTGTTAAATCCTGATTACCACTTGCTGGGTCTGGGCAGTGTGTGATGTGTCTGGACACACACGCAATGTGCAGTGACCGAGTCATGTTGTGCATGTTTTCAGCATTACCTATGCAGCATGTGTCTCAAGTTCATGGATATGGTCCCTGGTCATCGGTATTTTCGCCAACGCTGTGTGGTGCAGATGCAGTGCTGGATTGTCCCCAGGGCCTGGGTGCTATGTCAGACTCCTTTTCCTGTGTTTAGCTATTGTCTCATGCTCTCCATGGTATTTCAGTGGCATGGTGGCTCAACCAACTGTGTGTTTCATGCCCTACATCGGTACCCTGTTCAGTAGATGTTAGGGATCTTCCTTTTCAGGCCATGCAATGTTACCTATGTAGATTGGACTCATGTGACAGATGTGTACAGGTGTCTGATTAATTTCTGTCTCTCCACCCTGCCCACAGCATCGTCGGGGGACACAGAGGGAGACATGGACACAGACCAGGCGGAGGGACCGAGCACCAGTGCCAGCCGTGACATCGGGTCTGGCACATCGAGTGGGACAGAGGCGGAGGAGAGTGTGGCCGAGGACCTGTCGACTGGCACATCAGACTACGAAGCTGACAGGTCCAGGGACGATGTCTCCGAGTGGGCGGAGGCTGCACCAGCAGCTGACAGCGGAACAACACCTCGCACCGCCCCCTCAGTTTCCACCAGCCGCCTCCCACTTGCTCGTGTCCCTTCCCAGCGTGCCCGGTCACAGCATGTCTCCTTCCTGCCAGGCACCGCACCCCCTGCCCCTGTCTCCACTGCTGCCGCCAATGCAGAGTCTGTGGACATCCAGCGGCAACTGCAGGTTGGTCAGGCTGCGATCCTTAATGTCCTCCATGCCCACGGCAAAACCCTCACCAACATCGAGGCTTTCTTGGAGGGCATTCATTCATCGCAGGCTGACCAACGCAACTTGCTGAGGTCCATCGACTCCACACTGACTGCAGCAGTGGGTCTCCTGCAGCGCGACCTCCCCCCACCTACCCCTGCCCCATCCACACTTCCCACTCCCATGCCTGTCCCACGTACACCCAGACGTCGGCATGCACCCACATCAACGGACACGGGCACCACACCAGCAGGGAAGGTCCACCGCACTCCTCCTGACACGCACACACAGGGTGAGGTAGGCACACCCACTGGGTCGGGGGGCAAACGTGTGACACGCAGCCATAGTGGGAGTCCGCATTCCACCCAGTCCACTCCCTCCAAATCCCCTCCCCTCAGCTCTCCTGGCCACATCTCCCCCAAGGACTCCTTCATGGCCGCTCTGTCCCTGAGCCCCACAGTTACACCACCACGCAAGCGGTCAAGGAGGTCCCCGGTCAGGGTGGTTGAGTCTCCCCCCCTGTCTCCACCCTCCCCCGGTGGCGCTGCGACCCATCCCTCTGACCCCCCCCCCCTCCTTGGGGCCTGAGGTCCCTTCGGGTGCAGGGGACTCCCTGGAGGACCTTGCAAAGGTGTGTAGTGCCATCCTGGCCTCCGCCTTTGGCACTGACCCACCCCCTGTGGTGGAGTCCTCCATCCCTGCACCCACAACGCCGCCCCTTTGCCCTGATGTCCCTGCGGTGCCTGTTGCTTCCCCCCCCCCTGATGCCCTCACCAGTGTGGAAGACGATGCCATTTGACTGTGCAGGCAAGGTAGGGGACACGCATCCCACTGTGTCCCCCATCCAGCTGAGAATCATTGACTGCCCTATGGGCTTTGTGAAGATTGAACTGCCTGCGATCCACGGACATTGTGCTCATGCTGAATAAAGCTTAATTTTGTTTTCATTATCACACTACTGCTATGCTGGTATTGGTGTTGGTGGGGCTGCTACATGGTTTTGGGTGGTGTGTAAGGGTTTGGGTGTGTGGGATATGTAGTAGTGTACTGCTCATTGGTGGGACCCTGTGATCTGTGTGCCATCACAAGGTGTTGGCTAACTTTCTTTGTTCATGTAAGCAGTTACTGCATGGTGCACTTGTCCCAGGGTGTATTCCTTCCTCTGTGTACCCAGCTTTCTTCCCTGCAGGGTGTTCCCAATGTTTAGCGCAGAGCTGTGTCTACATGAGCTGTGTGTGTGACGGAGCCCTTCTACTTTGGCCATGCATGCAGGGCCATGTCTCCACCTGCGACAATCGTGGCATCCTTGGTGATCACTGTACTTGTGTGTGGAGTCTGTTGACATGAGTTCATGGGGACATGTTCCCTTGTAGCCAGTATGCATGTGGATAATTCTGGCCTCACACACATGTGTTACACCCCTCCTGTCTCAGGGCACTGCTGGGAGTGATGGGCACCCACCCCTCCTGTCTCAGGGCACTGCTGGGAGGACTCTGCACCCACCCCTCCTGTGTCAGGGCACTGCTGGGAGGACTCCACACCCACCCCTCCTGTCTCAGGGCACTGCTGGGAGTGATAGGCACCCACCCCTCCTGTCTCAGGGCACTGCTGGGAGGACTCCACACCCACCCCTCCTGTCTCAGGGCACTGCTGGGTGGACTCTGCACACACACCTCCGATTTCAGGATATGTGCGCTTGGCACATACACGGTGGGGGTACGCTCAATGCATTCGAGGTGAGGGTACGAGTCTACTGACACTGGTGTGGTGGGGGTACGCTCCGTACGTCCGCGGGTGTGGGTACGGGTCGTACTTACACTGTTGGCATGGGGGGTACGCTCCTTGCATTCGCGGGTGGGGGTACGGGTCGTACTTACACTGTTGGGCTGGGGGGTACGCTCCTTGCATTCGTGGGTGGGGGTTCGAGTCGTTCTTACACTGTTGGCATGGGGGGTACGCTCCTTGCATACGCGGGTGGGGGTACGGGTCGTACTTACACTGTTGGGCTGGGGGGTACGCTCCTTGCATTCGCGGGTGGGGGTACGGGTCGTACTTACACTGTTGGGCTGGGGGGTACGCTCCTTGCATTCGCGGGTGGGGGTACGGGTCGTACTTACACTGTTGGGCTGGGGGGTACGCTCCTTGCATTTGCGGGTGGGGGTACGGGTCGTACTTACACTGTTGGGCTGGGGGGTACGCTCCTTGCATTCGCGGGTGGGGGTACGGGTCGTACTTACACTGTTGGGCTGGGGGGTACGCTCCTTGCATTTGCGGGTGGGGGTACGGGTCGTACTTACACTGTTGGGCTGGGGGGTACGCTCCTTGCATTCGTGGGTGGGGGTTCGAGTCGTACTTACACTGTTGGCATGGGGGGTACGCTCCATGCATACGCGGGTGAGGGTACGGGTCGAACTTACACTGTTGGGGTGGGGGTACGCTCCGTACGTCCGCGGGTGGGGGTACGGGTCGTACTGACACTGTTGGCATGGGGGGTACGCTCCTTGCATACGCGGGTGGGGGTACGGGTCGTACTTACACTGTTGGGCTGGGGGGTACGCTCCTTGCATTCGTGGGTGGGGGTTCGAGTCGTACTTACACTGTTGGCATGGGGGGTACGCTGCATGCATACGCGGGTGAGGGTACGGGTCGAACTTACACTGTTGGGGTGGGGGTACGCTCCATGCATACGCGGGTGTGGGTACGGGTCGTACTTGCACTGTTGGGCTGGGGGGTACGCTCCTTGCATACGGGGTGGGGGTAGGGTCCGTACATATCCGTCCCCACGCTATGTGATGTTTGTGCGGCCCGTACCCAGGCCTTTGCCACGTGGGTGCGATCCGTCCCGCCATTGTTGGGGTGACGTGTGTGGGCGTGGTCCGACTCGTACCCACGCTCTTCAGGCGTGGGTACGGGACGTACCTGTCTGGTTGTGTTGCCGGTTCGCGTGGTGACGGACTTCCGTTGTGGCGGTCGCTGGCTTATCAGGACACGCCCCCACCCCCTCGTGGTGACCAGGGCATGGGAGTCAGGTATGTCCAGGCCATGTGTGGTGTGTGACTTATGTGGTTGTTTTGTGGCCTGCCCTGGTCGTGCCACCCCCACCCCACCCCACTTTCCCCCCTCCCTTAGTTATTCTGACCTTCTGCGGCGTCTGCGTCGTAACCTGTAGAGGAGGTGTACTGCTATGAGGGCAGGGATGACTCGTAGGTTCGGGTCCATGTCTGTCCGTCGCGTACTGGTACTCCTTGCTCGCGTCGTCCTGTCGCGTACGGGTCCTCCTTGATCGCGTCGTCCTGTCGCGTACGGGTCCTCCTTGGTGGCGTCGTCCTGTGTGTCCGTCACGTACTGGTCCTCCTTGTTCGCGGCGTCGTCTGTCCGTCGCGTACTGGTGGTCCTTGTTTGCGTCGTCCTGATTTCCCGGCAGTTTTTGGCTGCCGCAAAATATTCACCGTGCGGGGTGACGTCGGTGCGAATCGTGATTCCTGGGACGTGAATGGCTGGCTGCGAGCGTCCCGACGTCAGGTCGGCGCTTTCCCGGATCGCATTGGTAGGTGTTTTTTGTTCGGTCGGGCTTTTTTACGAATCGTACGGTAATGGTGTACCCGTGCGAATCGTAATTCCTTGTTTGTAAAAATTGACGACCGGGTACGCGTCGGGTGGAGATTATGCTCCGTCCGACGGTTCGTACCCGGTTTTTGCCGGATCGTGATCGGCACCAGAATGTTAACATTGCCCATGGGGATAACTCCCCAGATAGAGAATTGTACCTCTTGGGGTACAGTTTTCGCTGCCAAATTCACCAAGACTCATGGTATCTCGTCATTAGCAGTAATACCAGATGTATTAAGACAAATACAGACCGAGTATAGAGCATAGCCTGCTATGAACTTAGGAATGCAGTTACTAGGTAATTTTGCCCAGGTATCAGCTATAATATTAGCAAATATTAAAGGGGAGGCAGCATCTGTGGCAATATGCCAAAGCCTAAGGGAGTTCACTCCTCTACAACATCAACATGAATTACCTAAAATAATTGAAACTGCTTATGCAGAATTAGGCAGAGACAGTTTGGGGGGTAGAGCAATAAAACCACACCTGCTTCTTCAAAGAAAAAATGGGATAATAACAAACAACAAAAGAATAAAGAGAACAGATCTCAATCCAGAGGTAGGTCTCCTCAACAGGAGCCCTCCGAAAGAAGTTATAACCTTAGGAATAAGGACAACGTTAGGAAACCTGACAGGTATCAGGACACTGATGCACGTTCCTCTCGTTCCTTTCAGGGTTCATCGAAAAACTAGGAGAGGGAAGGACAGTCAGAACACAGACAAGAAGAGCATACAAAGTCCAGAGACGCACAACGCACTTCAGACTACACTTCAAAGAGAGAAGAAAAGTCTAAATCAAACCTCAATTCAAAAAGGAGAAAGTAGCAGGTCCCAAAGTTAGACATGCCCAGAGTTCTTGAGGACTCAACTACTGAAAGGGGAATGGGCTCTGACGATGCTAGACAGTGCAGCAGTAGTAGCAATAGCTCGCCAGAACCTGATGGAATTTCTGGTGACAGCGGAGTTGAGTGAACATATCATGGTGGAAACACCTGATACTAGGGTAAGTCTCCCACGTAGGTTTCATGATATAATACTCCAAATGGAAGGGGAAAAGCCCAGAAAAATTAAAGGTCTCTTTTGGGAGAACTTGACTTTTGGCTACGACATTCTTTTAGCTGAAAGAGATTGGCTGCCTGCTATTGTTATTGATTACCCAAAAGGAGAAACAGTAATTATGCCAGCTTTTTCCGACCTCGTTCCCCAATACTTTAAACATACATATGCACGGGAGTGGGCAGTAGCCCTTGCTCCAGCACTAAATCGAAACCATGTTGGATGGGATGAAGTGTCAACCCACCACGTGATGCCATTAAAATCTACTCCAACTCTACAAAGGTAACGTTCCTAATGCTAAAGCCTTACATCCGAGATGGATACAATAGGCTAATTCTCTCACTGCAACAGATGTAGAATACAGATATGATTCAAGTCTAAAGATACAAGCATTCCTGCAATATGAACTAGAATATCCTCTCCCTAATGAAATAATGCCTCTAGATCAGCATGAATACATAATTTACACTGACGGATCTGCTCAGCTGGACATTGAAAGTAAACAACAATAGAGCGCTGCATGTGCAATTTTGAAAGGTCGGATGCAGGATGGAAAGTTCCATCCAAGCTGTACAAAAAGTCTCTAGGAGACTGCACGGCTCAGCTGGCAGCATTAAAAGCTCTGTTACTGGCACTGATAAATACGGATCGAGAATTCCCCACACTAATAGTGTGCGATTCTTTTTACTGTGTCTAGTCATAAAATGAATATTTTCACTATTGGGGACAAATGGGTTTAAAGACTCAAAAGGTGGCACAAGTAAGCATCAAATGCTATGGGAACAGGTAGCTGAGTTGAAAAACGAGCTACCAAGACCTCACTTGATACACACACTGAGTCATCAATGTGATGGCGTTCACATTGAAGGTAATTCATTGGCTGATGAAGCCGCAAAGGGAGCAGTACGAACTGCTTCCATAGCTGCAATCACTCGTTCAAAAACGAGAATAGACGGACAGATAATGGTAGCTGTCATTGCTTCACGCAAAGACAATAAGGCACTGCTGAAAGGTTTTCCACTCAAGTACTGCTACAAGTTAGATGCAAATAACGTTCCATTTGCTCAGATTCCTCGAGTGGGGGATAGAGTAATACCACACATGGATCGCAGATTAGTCTTAATATTACCTGCATAGAGGGTCTGGGTTCTGCACACGCAGGAGTTACAGCAACAGTTTCTTTACTGAAACAATGCTATTGGTGGCCAGGGTTAATGAAGCAGACCAAAGATTATGTCTTAAAGTGCGACATCTGTCAACAGATGAAGGGCTCCACCATAACACGTCCAGCGCAGACACCATTCTTAATATCAGACAGACCACTTGCGTGTATATATTTGGACCACTGCGGCCCCTTACAATCTGATTGGGCTTACAAGTACATCATGGTTACAGTGGATTCTTGCTCGAGATTCCTATGGGTATGGCCTCAGCGCTCCTCTGGAGCTCAAACTGTTTTCAAAGATTTGCCAGTCTTTATAGGGATATGCGCATTTGGCACATTACATTCTGACCGTGGCCCCGCATTTAGCTCTCGGGCTTACAAGGAGGCCATGGGAAGTCTGGGTGTAGCATTGCGGTATTCCTCTCTGTACCATCCCGAGGGAAATTTGGTTGTGGAGAGGAAAAACCGGGACTTGAAGCAATCTTTAACAGCAAGGGTAATAGGCCTGGGTGGCAGTTGGGTCAATTATTTTTATGGGGTACAGCGGGTCTTGAACAACATGCCAAGAAGTTCTCTAGGGGTAGTCACTCCTTATGAGGTCCTGTTTGGGATGAGAATGTGGATACCTGATCTAGAATGTGAAGGCACAGTGGCGGATGAAAAACCTTTTGACATCAATAAACGTTTGGCTGTCTTACAGGATCTGAATGAATCCAGAGCACTGCAAAGCAATGTGTAGGTAAAGAGGACCGCCACTGGGGAAGTCAAATCAGTCACGGCAAGACCTGTCTGGATTCCTAAAGTTGGGGATCTGGTCGGAGAAAAGATAGTGGACAAAAAAGAATTTGGGCCATCAAAAGCCTGTACCTGTCCTGGCCGTCGAAGGAACAAGAACTGTACTTCTGCCGCCCCTTGCTGTAAAAAAGGAGAAAAGATTTGTCTTCATTGACCTAATCAAACCACACTATGTGGCCGATACTGAAATGAAGGCCTAGTGGCCTCCTGGGTAGATGACGTCCTCCCCTGGCTACCATACAGGAAGTTTAGACAAAAAGACTCATCACGTTCAAAGAGCTGCCCATACGGAATGATGGACTAAGCAACAATGCCATGGAACTCGTTCCCCTTGAACAAGAAACACAAAATCAAAATGAAAGACAAATTTCAATTCGCACTAACACTGATGTCTACAATAAACATGCCTTAACAAGAGCCCTCTACAAGTTCAACAACACATGCTGGGCTACCCAAAATAGATCGAACTGCATCTATCTGGTTATTTCATTGACTTTGATACCTTTTCTTTGGATCCAAGTGAACCTGAATCAACGCCAGCCCCAATATCTCTTAAACAACATATCAAAGATTTCTACATTTTTCTTAAAAAGACTTACCTGATTTGACCTTGGATACAACTTTGGATAATCACTGGGATACTTTGCTTTCTCTTCTGGTTAGGCTTACTAACTGTCTTCTGCTTACTTGTCAATGGCAATTACCTACGTCAAAGCTCTACAGCTTCAAAAGTGAACCTGCTCCTGAAACCTCATGTTCCATCACATCGTGAACACAGAGACTTCTCATCAGTGAACATTACAGCAGTTCCTATACCTGATTGTATAGTATGGGACAAGGTTGATTAAGGTATATACGGACCGACAGAACTTTTAAAAATACCACATTTATTAAAAATGTCTTTAATTGATATTATTACCTCTGGTACTTTTTCCGATGATTGGGATTTTGAAACTGTAAATAATAGGTTGCCTGACGCATTTTAGAGCAATGAAATGTTAAGACACATCAGACTTTGACACAATGTATTGTTATCAACATTATTGTCATCATTTTCTACACAAATCCAGTACCCCTAGAAATGTTTTCACATATCACCAATGGGAACATTGCCTAACACCGCCGAAAAGTAGTTCGAAAACTTTTGCACAAAAGATTTCATATTTTTTAGGGTTTCATATTTCAGACCCAACCTCACGTTACTATAAGGTTGCACCTACACCTGCACAGAAAAATATGTTTACTAACACCAAACAGATTTACTCTGCTTCCTTTATTACCCAACTGTCTGAACAGGGTTTCGACTTATGGAAGGACACTATAGACCTGAAATCAGTCTGGGGTTCTAGAGACTGGCAAGTCCAGGGAACAGAAGCGCTATTTAGAGCATGCCTCTAGCAGCAGATGATATTTCTAAATGAGACTGTGCAACAGACTTCCTGCCTTGGAATAGCCAAGAACAAGGATTTAAATACACCTCAAATTCCTACACCATCCAAGGCCGAGGGTAATTATACATCACTGAAAGGGCCTACATTAGATGACATTTTACAATACAATAGATCAGACCTCAATTGGAAGTGATGGTTTGTTTGGCCCACAGACACTAATAAATGTCAGGAAAGATTCAGAGGTACCACCGATGGGCACATTATCCATAGGCCAGGTCCACGCTATGTACAAAGAGAACATCTGGGGGTGGTGACATCATACAGTGTTGGGAAGTTATGCCTCAATTGGCTAAGAACCTCAACCCTAACACAAGTGAAACAACACTTATCATTACTCACTGAGGATGTGGACCTACGGGAATTTTTACTAGGTCCCAGAAAGCCACGTCAAAAACATTTCCATTATGCTGTCTATAATGAAATCTGGAAAATCTCCCAACA
The DNA here is from genome assembly GCF_964204655.1 of Triturus cristatus. Lineage (NCBI taxonomy): Eukaryota > Metazoa > Chordata > Amphibia > Caudata > Salamandridae > Triturus > Triturus cristatus. The sequence continues at coordinate 501,026,578 of NC_140581.1, forward strand.
AGAAGCAGCGGAGAGACTCAAATTTATTTATTTAAGTGATCGGTCTTTTAAAAAGAAAAACCATTACACCAATGACATTTAAGTAGTACTACTGCATACTTATACAAACACGTAAAATTCTTAGTAAAATTTTTACACGGTTGGTCTATAACATACTTCTATACATCAATTATTTAAAATTTCGTTTAAAATGTAGATTTAAGAGTTCTTGTCTTTATAGCAGTCTAATGCGATCTACACGGAGTTTCAGTCAATTTCCTTTAAATACATATTTAAAAGTTTCATCCCCCTACATACTAGAGGGATTGAGGCCCCGTCAATCCAGGTGATTACGGCTTCTCTACATGTCCGTATGTTCATACTGTTCAGTAGTGCTTTTATTAGTGACTTCCGTTCTTTTAGTAACTTCGGGCATACACAAAAAATATGTTGAATCGATTCGTATTTGTAACCACAAAGTCTACATTCTCGGTTGTCACTTTCATCCTTCCATGCTGTGATAAAATCTTTTGTTTCCCACATGCCAAGACGCAGCCTCAAAAATTGATGTTTTAGTGTAGGCGAGAAATAGGCTGATAAATATTCCTGTGGCTTCCTTTTTCCATATGAACTAATAACCGTCCAGGCGTGCCGTCTTAGCAGTAAGGTATTCTCATCCGTAGAAGGAGACAAGAGTTTTATGGTGGCATTAATTAATTTGTTAAAAGCCTTTTTCCCTATGCTGAGATTCCAGATGTCTTGCGCAGACAGATCCTCTATCACCCGATAGTAGCTACCCCAGGATCCATGCATCCCTTTTTCTGTTTGTCTGCCTATTTCTTTCCAGCATAGTTGGTGTCTGGACCCGCTTTCAGAGGCACGTAACCTCCAACATAATTTGATGAAGGCGCCTTTGCTCCGAAATTCCTGATCTTGTAAGCTAAACTCTAGCCGCACCTGGGCAGGCGGTGCACATTGTTGGATATGAAAAACTTTTTTATAGACTTTTGTTTGTATTTTGTTCAAAGCAGGGATGTCACAGCCTTTCATTATTTCAGTGCCATAGGTTACTGTTGGCAATAACTGTGCCTGCATGACAGTTAATAGGTTACCGTATGATGGACAGCTTCATTTCTTTTTTAGAACATTAAAACCATATATCAAGTTTTGAGATTTTGACCTCATTGAGGTGAGCTGTGATTTATAGCTCAATTTGTGACCGCTTCAACTTTTTTACCCTCTATCTGCCATGTGAATCTCTTGTATTTGGCATCCACCAACCGCACAACTTTTGTTTTTAGTAAATTCAGTTCTAGCCCTTGTGCTGACAAATATTTGGCTAAGGCGTTCGTTCCTCGTTGTAAGCGATTGGGGTTTGGCTTAATAGTACTAGGTCGTCAGCGTACTGAAGGCACCTGATTTCCTCATTGGCTATCGATGGGGGATGACTATTGGTTTCCAGGAGAGCGTCTTCAAGATCAGATATATCCAGATTAAAAAGAATTTTAGCTAACACGCACCCCTGTTTCAAACCATTTTGGGTGTATATTTTCTTTGTTATCCACTGGCCATCCCCTAACTTTACCCGACTCCATGTACACGAATATAGTTCTCTGATGGCATTTAATAAATTTGTTGGGATGCCCCAGCTGTCCAGTTTTTCCCATAAGCGTTTACGGGGCACACTGTCGAAAGCTTGCTTAAGGTCCACAAAACAGGCAAATAAGCGAGTTTTTAAATGTGGCTTTTTCGGCTAACAATGTTAGTGCCATTAGGTTTGTTAGTGTGCCTGCTCTAGCCCGAAACCCTGTTTGGGATCTTGGGATGAGGTTGTGATTGTCTGACCATTTTTTCAATTGGGTTAACAAGCAGCTTGCATATAACTTTGCTTCGACATCAATTAAAGCAATCAATCTATAGTTTATCGGCTTTGTTGAGTTTCCCCCTTTGAAGATTGGCTGAATGATGCTTCCCCTCCATGATTCTGGGATTCTATTTGCAATGAACAACTCGTTGAATAATGGAGTAAAGTAATGGGCCCAATATGAGACGTCTCCCCTAAAAAGGGCATTGGGGATTCCATTGGGACCTGGCGCACCTTCTGATTTTAATTTCTTTATAATTTTTGTTAATTCGCTTACTTCCGTTAATTCATCCGAGTTTTTGTGTTGTAGGGCGATATGTTTGTTATTCAAGTTGATGACCCCCGGGGGAATTTCCGTTTTTCTTTCCTTGCTCCACCTGCAATCATTTTTTACTGTTTGACTGACAGATGTTGATTTGGGCTTTGGTTCTTTATACATATTCATTATATGTGCTACCCATGTATCCTCGTTTATCCCTGCGTTTTTGTGTCTATTTTTCCCAAGTGTCAGCAAATTAATCTGATACCAGAAGTGTTTTCCGTTCCGTTGTTTACTTGCCAGAAGAAGTTTATTCCATATTGCAACTTGGGTGCCAATTACGATCCGGCAAAAAAAATCCCTGTGCGACTCGTATCCGGTCTTTTTACCGTACGAATCGTACAAGTCCCGTACAAACTGGCAATCACGATTCGCATGGTAAAAAGTCCATACGAACCGCATTGGGAATCATTCCCCACACGTCCTCGGGTCGGAAAATGTGTCCGACACGTCCTCGGACGATTTACCGTACAAACGTGAAAAGTCAAGTCTGACCGAGGAATCGCGATCCCACCCGTGCGTCCGAACTCACAACCGTATGGTAAAAACACCGTCCGCACCAAACTCCCATTGCAACCATGGAGATATGTGCCCGCATACGCGCCAAACACACCCCCCAGCATCCATACGTTCGAGTCGTACTCCCCGTCAATGTTCACCCCCCCTGCATGTACACCCGTGTACGTGTCGAACCCCCACCCGTGTATGTACACCCCAGTACGTTCGAGTCCTACCCCCACCCCTGTACGTGTCGTACCACCGTGTACCCACACCCCAGTACGTTTGCGTCCTACCTCCACCCCTGTACGTGTCGAACCCCCACCCGTGTATGTACACCCCAGTACGTTCGAGTCGTACCCACACCCCTGTACGTGTCGTACCACCGTGTACCCACACCCCAGTACGTTCGAGTCCTACCCCCACCCCTGTACGTGTCGAACCCCCACCCGTGTATGTACACCCCAGTACGTTCGAGTCGTACCCACACCCCTGTACGTGTCGTACCACCGTGCACCCACACCCCAGTACGTTCGCGTCCTACCCCCACCCCTGTACGTGTCGAACCCCCACCCGTGGATGTACACCCCAGTACGTTCGAGTCCTACCCACACCCCTGTACGTGTCGTACCACCGTGTACCCACACCCCAGTACGTTCGCGTCCTACCCCCACCCCTGTACGTGTCGAACCCCCACCCGTGTATGTACACCCCAGTACGTTCGAGTCGTACCCACACCCCTGTACGTGTCGTACCACCGTGTACCCACACCCCAGTACGTTCGAGTCCTACCCCTACCCCCACCCCTGTACGTGTCGAACCCCCACCCGTGTATGTACACCCCAGTACGTTCGAGTCGTACCCACACCCCTGTACGTGTCGTACCACCGTGTACCCACACCCCAGTACGTTCGCGTCCCACCCCCACCCCTGTAGGTGTCGAACCCCCACCCATGTATGTACACCCCAGTACGTTAGAGTCGCACCCCCAACACAACCTCCTAAGTACGGAGCGCACCCCAGGCCCCAACATCACAACCGCATGTACGAGTCGTACCAAGCCACACACAAGGCCAGCACCGTACAACCAAATGGCTCATGTACACACCGTACACACGCTCAAAACGCACGTACACAACCAGGAAAAACCAAAACAACACAAGAATACACTATTCGAATGGCACAAAGCCACTAAACATGGCCAACAAACACTGAAAAAACACATACACTGACCTGCAACTGCCAAAAACAAACAGAGGCCCAATACACCACCACTCCTTATAACACACCCACCCAAACTTCAAACACAGCCACACCCACCAATGGACCAATAAAAAGGGCCCACACACACAAACCATGAGCCTTTGCAACAGACTCATTGCTGCTAGACACCACAGACAACTACCAGCACCTTACTACAAGCTTCACCACACCTTACACTTGCACATCTCCACACAACCACCTTCACAAACACACCCTCATCACATTCACACACACACACACCTGCACAACCACACCCACACACCCACAACCATCCACACACCCCCCCACCATCCACACCCCCCCCACCATCCACACCCCTCACCATGCCCACTACCAAGAATCCAAACTTCAGTAACCGAGAGTTGGAGGTTCTTGTTGATGAAATCCTCAGAGTCGAGCCACAGCTCTTTGGAACATTGGTCAGAAACACCAGCATGGTAGCAAAAACAGCCATGTGGCAGACCATCATTGATGCTGTGAATGCTGTTGGGGACACCAGAAGGACCAGGCAGGAATGCCAGAACAGGTGGTACGATCTGCGGAGGAGGGTCAGAGCCAAGAGGCAGGAGGAACACGACCAGGCCAACGCCACCGGAGGAGGGCCCTCCCGCAGACCCGTACAGTACCAGCCCTGGGAGGAGAGGGTGATGGCCATACTGCCGGTGGAGGCAGTCGAAGGATTAGAAGGACTCCGAGACCCGGGTGAGTACACAAACAACGCACCTCACATGGGGGGAACGGCATCCACAACCAAAATCACTAACAGGCACGCAACCACCCCAAGCCATCGCATGACTCAACCACACTCCATGAACACGCACATGCCACTGCTGCCACCATGCCCCATGCACCCAGCTGGACAATGTCAAGTCACAGGCCACAGAAGACACCAACACATGACACGGTAACCCGGATGGCGGGAGGCTGGGCACCAAAAATCACATAGTGCAACTCAGAAGCAGACAACAATGCCCACTGCCCATATGGCCTAGGTCACAGCCAGACAAACAGTGTGTCCCAACACAGGAATGACTTGCCAGCAAATGGCGGACGCCTTGCATCAACACATGGGGGTGAAGGCACTGTTTCGCACATGACAGCAGCTAATGAACAGCCAACATTGTGAAAGAGTGGCAGCACACACCACCACAGCAGCAGCGCACACACAGACACTACACCCAATGGGTGCCTGGAGATCAGAAACAAACTCACTTCAACAAGCCAAGGCCCATTCAAAGATCTGCTAACAGTGTGTGCCCAGGAAGCTGGCCTGAGGTGACAGAGGGTGACACACAGAGGGAGGGAGAGGGGGACAGAGAGGGAGGGAGAGGGGGACAGAGAGGGAGGGAGAGGGGGACAGAGAGGGAGGGAGAGGGGGACAGAGAGGGAGGGAGACACAGGGACACGGACAGAGGGAGGAGGCTGACACACGGAGGGAGGGAGAGGGGGACAGAGAGGGAGGGAGAGGGGGACAGAGAGGGAGGGAGACACAGGAAGACAGACAGAGGGAGGAGGGTGACACACGGAGGGAGGGAGAGGGGGACAGAGAGGGAGCGAGACACAGGGAGAGCAAATCAGCCGTGTGGCGTGTGCGAATGTCTGCTCGTCAGCAGGTAGACTGCGTGCATGTAGACAAGGGTGGCCAGTCCCAGAACCCCCCCTCTTCCCCATGGCAAAACACAGGGCTATGTCACAACCTGTTCATGAGCACAACGACAGCTACCTGGATCATATAAGTGTGTGGATCCACTCCATGTGCACATGTACAGTGCTACACGGAAGGCGCCAATGCATGGCTCGCCACACCTGCCCACTCCACTGCTGACTGCAGTCACACTTGACGCAGCAAGTAAGACTGTGCCACACATAGTTAAAGGGGCCAAAGTGGTTCCCAAGGGACACACCCATGCACAAGTGCACTGTGAGTGGAATGCAAGACAGATCCCAATTCCAAGAGGAAATGTCCCAACTTTGAAACAGATGAAACATGGATGTTGCATGGACCAAAATTAACATTGTCTCTCTCACACACAGGTCAACGTCGTGGTTCACCCCCCAACACTGGGGGGGAAGACTCACAGGACCCGGATCTGCGGGAGCCCGATCCCACCGGCAGCGACCACTCTCACCACTCTGTGGACGACCCCGACCGACCTGGCACCTCTGGTGTCCAACCACCTGCAGCACCTGCATCAGGTACAACTGTGCCAACCACCACCCCCACTCCTGCCACATCCCAGGAGACACCCAGGATCCCTGCCCCAACACCACAATGCAGCCAGGCTGGCCAGGAGGGACACGGTGTCCCGGGCACCCAGGAGGAGGCAGGCGACAACGCCAATGCCACCCCTCAGGGGTCCCGGAGACCCGATGTACCCACAAGTGCAGGCCAGGTGCAAGTGGGCAGGGGTGGTGGGAGTGGAGGACGGCGGAGGCGCGAGCCTGAGCAGTTGGCTGGGGAACCGGTATTTTCCCATGTCCGTGACATCCTGGACACATACCGGCAGGACACCACGGGCCTGGCCCAGGTTGTGTCCATCCTCGAGGGGATCAAGACCCAGCAGGCCCAGCAACATGCGGAGCTACATGCCTGTCTACTGCAACACCAACGGAGGATGGAGGACGGACAGGCTGAGCTCGTGACGGCGTACACGGGAATTCACGATACACTCCGTCGGATGGCCGACAACATGGGCAACCCTCCCTGTGCCAGAAGGCGGAGAACATCACCACCCACAGGGAGGGATCAGGAGGAGGAGGAAACATCCGATGGAGCATCCCAGACATCGTCACGGCCTGCTGGTGAGGGTCCGCGCAGGAGGCCGGGTCGTCCACGGAAAGGACCGTGTGGGTCGGCGCTACATCACCATCTCCCAGGACACCTGGCCTGGCACCTGGGCCACTGGACCAACAGCATCACAGCATCAAGAGACATTCTCTGCCACATGGCCCTGCAGGTCACTGGCTGATCAATGTTGACAAAGACTGTGGCATGGACTATGAGGATTTCCAATGGCAAGGACACCAACTCCCCTACTGAACTTTGGATTCCAAACTCCCGGAAAGCCCCTCACTTTGTCCCCCCCCCCCCCCCATAATAAATCACATTATGAAGAGTAGATGCCTGCTGGTTGCATAATTACCTAACATGTGTCTTGTAAAGTCTAAACATGCCTGAGTCATCTATTGTCTTCAACCATCCACACCCTGGGGCCTGAGTCTGGCACAGGACACATGGGTCACAGTGTATTAGGCAAGACAGACATGGAGCACCATACACACCCGTGATGGGCCCAACCAGCTGAGGGGGTGGCCGAACAACCGTGCTGACAGACACATTGAGTACAGCAACAGTCATGCGCAGAGGTCAGGGATCCAGTCCAGTGTCCTGGGGGGCACCCAGGTATGTGTAGACAGGTGGCAGAACCATGTCCTGCAAGCTTGAGTCCGGTGGATGCAGAGAATGGGGTCATGGACAACGTTGGATGCATGGGGATGGCACATGTCACAATACCCACACAGTCATGGACATCATGCCCAATACACAGTCTCAGCACACACACACAGCTTGCATCTTGCTACTCGACACATTGACACATAGCCACAATCAGGGAATACCATGCCAGACATGCTGGATGCACCGTGGCAACACACCAGCATTGACTGAGAAGAGGCACCTTGGAGGCATAGGGACACCTTTATTATTCATGTTTTCGGGAGTGCAGAGGCTACTTGAAGTACACATGAACACATCATGTGGAGTAACATGTGGGTCCAACACTGGAACCCCCCTTCTGCAGCACAAATGTGTGCTCGCCATGGAACTGGCACACAAGCCTCGGATAACAGCTCAACACCCACAGCTGCTCACGGAGAGACTGCCATACACCATTGATCCGCTGATGTGGAAGTCCCACACCATGTCAAGCCAATGCTAACCGTATGTGTCCGAGGGCAGTGTCACACACATTGATGCCATCATCACAATCCCCTATCCCATCACTGATGACTGTCTACCAGGCAGACCATCTATTCAGGTGTACACAGCTGCATGTCTTGTCCCATGCTGATGCCACATGGCTGCAGAGGAACCAAACATCGACAGGGCCAGTGTGCATACATCGTGAACACCTGCCACACGCAATACACCCCTGATGCATCCCTTACCCTATGGAGACTTCCAAACGTGTCCGTGCCTGTAACGCTGAGTCAGCCCACGATGTCGTGTCCAGGAGGAATAGCAGTGCCACAACAATGCAAGCAGCAGACGGCATGCGCAAGTACCTGGGGAAGAGAGATACACAAGAAGTCAGCCACAAAAAGCACAGCCACTTGCATGTGCATTGACTCGACACATGTATGGATGACAACATGCTAGGTCACAATTATGACTGGGGAAATACAACCATCACGGCCACCATCACTCCAGTGACACACCCACACACACACCTCTGACTCACGTGCCATACATGCAGGTGGACACACACATCACAACACATGGCACACGGGGACCAATGCGTGCACACTCAGACACTGGTACTCACCACTAAGCAAAGAAGTCGCGTATGAGCCGAGTCCGGATGTCCTCTTGCGGCTCCACATCCTCCACATCACTAGCCACATTGCCAAGCCCTTCGTCCTCCACGGGTGGATGGTCCTCGTCATGTTGATTCAGGATGAGTGGCACAGCTCTTTCAACTGCCATGTTGTGCAGCATGCAGCAGACCATGAAGATCTTGCAGACCTTCGCCGGGGCATATGGGAGTGCGCCGCCAGTCTTGTGGAGGCACCTGAATCGGCTCTTCAGCAGGCCAAACGTCCTCTCGATCACTCGCCTTGTCCGGCCATGGGCGGTGTTGTAGCGGAGCTGGGCCGGCGTGATGGGGTTGCGGAGAGGTGTGAGCAGCCAAGGCATGTTGGGATAGCCAGCGTCCCCTACATGGGAAGCACATGGACATCGTTAGAAGTGGTGAAGCGGTCGTGCTGGTAGGTTATGCAAAATACAGGACAGACAGACTGTACCCACCAACAACACATGCCCGTTCGTTGCGCAGCTGCATCATCATTTCAGGCATCCTGCTACGCCTCATGATGTAGGCATCGTGTGCTGATCCTGGAAAACGAGCACAGACATGTGAAATCACCATGTTGGACAGACACACCACAAGGGCATTAATGGAGTGGTAGTGCTTTCGATTGCGGTACGCCACCTCCCGTGCGTGTGGTGGTACCAAAGCTACATGTGTTCCATCTATGGACCCAATGACATGGGGCATCCCTCCCAGGGCATAGAATCCACGCTTGACCTCAGTCATCTGTTCAGGGGTTGGGAACTTGATGAAGTCATCCAGGTGAATCAACATGGCCTCTATGAAATCATGCAGCACATGGCAGAACATTCTCTGGGACATGCCACCAACATGAGCTATGGTATTTTGAAAGGTACCCGTGGCAAGAAAATGTAGGGCAGCCATTACCTTCAGCTGGGGTGTCAGTGCCGTAGGATACCTGTGCTGCGGTTGCAGGTGTGGTGTCAGTCTCGCCGTCAACTCCACAATCAACGGTTGGGTGAAGCGGTAGAGCCGGATGCTGTCATTCTCCTGCATGGCAGCCAAGTCCGGAATAGGTCGGGCAAGAGGCGGCGCTCTGCAGTAATTAGGAAATGACAAGGAAGAGTGAGGGCACTACGACAACAAATCATATGTACTGAGCACATGTTAATCTGTCAATACACATATGCTACATAGGGAGTCAGGTATGTGCTACATGCCCAGGACACGTATGGCTGCCAGGTGACCCTCCTACCAAGACCCAGCTACACACGGAGATTGAGAACCTCCCCATGCCACGCCATGGGAATAGCTGTGTCCCAGTGCAAGTGAACAGCCAGACGCAAGACAGGAGTGACATACGCCCACACATCAGCAGCAGTAGGATGCCGATTGCAGAGACTGGTAGCGGAACACTGGATCCACAGGTCATATGACATTCCACTAGGACAGCCCACACACCTTGCCATGAAGGTGCACATGTCATGACTCACCACACATTCCTTGTGAGGATGCTGACATGTCCTTGTTACGCTACTCCGTGTCCCATGCATACATGTGCACCTCACTTCCGATACCACATGTGGCATGGTGTGCGGAACAGTGTGCAATGATAATCTACACACAGACACATGTTGGTTGCTGCAACGGCTGCAGCTTTTGAGGGTGCTCCAACATCAACCTGATGGGAAGCCCCCACACATACATGACATAGTCACATTGTGCACCGTGGGTAGTGACAAGGCAGGTGTGATAAACCCTGTACCGGGCATCAGGGGACACTTCCGTGTGTTGGTGTCCGTGCCATGCCAGTGACGCTAACCCCAAGTGTGCAGTACGACATGCACACATGTCAAAGGAGTCAAGGCCATGCCTGACACACATTGCACCATCACACGGTACATCTGTACACATCTCATCATACATCTGGTGCCTTCTCCACTCAGGAGTCATGTGCCACATCACAGGCCGTCACACCTGTGCCCCACACATGTAGTAATGCACAGATGATGCCTTGATGTCAATTAATGGACAAGTGTGTCCATCCATGGACAAGTATGTCCGCCCTATCCCTACCTGAGTGCCGCCTGTCACCACTGTGATGTGTGAAAACCGCTGTACTGCTGCGAAGAGGGCCTGTGTATGTTCCCATATCACTATGGGAGTGCTGCCGTATGTGTACCCATCGTGATGCCGAGCGTACAGGCGTGTGTACGGCCCGTACCACTACGCATACGCGAAGCCACCCATAGTGATAGGGCCGTACACACGCCTGTACGCTCCCCATCACTATGGGTGTCCTCGCGTATGCGTACTCGTCGTGGTACGGGCCGTACACACGCCTGTACGCTCACTATCACTATGGGTGGCCTCGCGTATGCGTACTCGTAGTGATGGTGAGCGTACAGGCGTGTGTACGGCCCGTACCATGACGAGTACGAATACGCGAGGACACCCATAATGATAGTGAACGTAGGCACGCGTGTAGGGGCCGTTGCAATGCATTTGGGGTGCCCTTGGGCCCCGAAATGCACCGTACCTGTGTGTGACGCTGAAAATTACATAGGGGACAAGTATTAAGGCCTACATGCATGCTGGTTGTCATGGAGACCAAGTTCAAATTTCGAAATTGTTCTGGAAGGTGCACAGCAGAAGTCAGTTGGAATTCTTCTACTTTGTTGCAATGTGTTTGTGGGGCTGACATCATGCAGGAGAATGAAACCGATAGAGAACCCACAGACTGCTAGGTTTGAAGGGATTGGAGGAAACATAGGATGCAAATGTGAGTGACCAATCACTCTGTACCCCTGTGCATGAGATGGGCCAGCAAGGCAGATATAAGGCAGCCAGGTCCCATGAGGGAGCACTTGCCTGCACATCTCTGTATTCCATGACCCAGCTGCTGCTACTGATTCCCTGGAACCATGTCAAGGGCTGTGGAGAGGTCACAGCCATTCACCCTGGAGGAGAACATGGCTTTGGTGGATGTGATCCTCCCACAGTACCCCATGCTGTATGGGCGACCAGGTTATCAGGTGAGTGCAGTGTCCACTGGCACAGACTGTGCCCCTTTTTCGTGACTGTGACTTCTGGCATTGTCTCCAGGTGTGACCCACATGCTATGTACTGTAGGGGGGTCCCAGGGGTGGGAATGCCTGATGTCTCCCAGCAGTGCCCTGAGACAGGAGGGGTGGGGGCCTATCACTCCCAGCAGTGCCCTGAGACAGGAGGGGTGGGGGCCTATCAGTCCCAGCAGTGCCCTGAGACAGGAGGGGTGGGTGTGATGCACAGTGTGAGCCTGGATAATTGATTGTGTAGTTGCCCTCATTCCACCTGTGTCCTTTCAATGGCACGTACTGCTTTTGGCCTTCCCCCAGAGGATCATGTCCCTATGACAAAGGTGCAATGCGTTGGATGCATACTAGGCCTTGTTGTAAACAGTGAATGTGTTCTAATCTGTGTCCCTGTGACATGTGCCAGGTGTATTGATGTAGTGTCACTTGTCCATCAACACAGGTAGACGCCTCTGCCAAGGAGAAGATATGGCTGGACGCCGTCAGTGCCGTGAGGAGTGCGGATGGTCGGAAGTGGCGCCTGCCCCAGGTGAGGAAACGCTGGCAGGATATCCGGTGCTGGACGCGGAGGATCGCACGGCTCCTGCTGGGGGACTCACCTGAGAGCCACAAGAACCGCGGGCGCCGCCGTCTCTCCCACATCCAGAAATGTGTGCTGGCGGTGGTCTTTCCTGACTTGGACAGGCATCTACGGGAGATGCAGCAGCCGGAAAGGGGTAGGTACATGTGTGTGTTTGTTGTGTTTCACCAGCATTTGTATGTGCACTGTTCCATGGATACACTTCCAGGGTTTATGGTGCTGTGCAGATCATGTTCCCCTCAGTATTGCAGTGTTCTCCTGCCTCCCTTCCCCTCCTTGCAATGTGTTCCCTGGTCTGTGTGTAGTCGCTCCATCACAAGGTCATGTAGCCTGACACCTTCTCCAAGTGTACAATGCCTGCAGCATCATGTGTGGGGGTGGTGTGTAACAGGTTGTGTGACCTTGCCTGTGCCCTGTCCAGTTCTGGACTTGTGGGTTCCATGTCAGTTGGCACTAATGCTGTGTCCAGGCATGGGAGTTAATCTCTCGAGTGGCAGGCCTTCCAGCAGGCATATCCCATGTGGTGGCCTGTGACATGATGTGCATGATTGTGCGTTAGGCCTAGTGCAGGGATGTTAGCGTGTGTCGCAGTCATTCCCATTCAGGAGCATGGAGTTGTGTGCCCACTACTGTCCCCAGGGGCATCTTTTCCTAGGTCTCATGTGTGTAAGCCGAGAATGTCGACAATCGCTGTGTCTACAGCATAGGTTGTGCTCTGTGCCATTGTCCCCTGCAAACATGTATATTGACGTGAGATGTATTACAAGTGTCCACTGTACAGCCTGACCTGATTTTCCTATTACATACTCACGGTGGCCATTGCCTTTGTGTCTTGTTGCAATCATCTGATGCTGCCCATTTGTACATGATAATTTGCACTGCCGCACCTTGGGTAGTTTGTGTGCAATATAGAAGTTTAGCATCCCATGTGTATTTCACCCAGACTAAGAGATGTACGTGCTTCCTGTGTCTCCATTGATTTGTCTCATGTAGGGGGTGGGTGGTGCGGGCATGTCCGACATGTCAAGACCTGATAACTCCTTGCTAGGACTGCCCAGTGTGTGATGTTTGCCTGGACATACACTCAAGGTGCAGTGTGCCAGTCAGGGTGGCCATGTTCTCAGTATTACCTATGCTGCATGTGCCTCTAGTTCCTGGATTTTGTCCCTGCTCATCCCAATTTCCTGCCACGCTGTGTGGTGCAGATGCAGTGCTGGATTGTCCCCAGGGCCATGCTCCTCAGTCAAAATTCCATATCATCTCATTTGCTCTTGTGTGATGCTCTCCATGGATTTTCAATGGCATGGTGGGTCAAAAAACTGTGTCTTGCATGCCCTACATATGTACCTTGTGATGTAGATATAACTCTTCCTTTGTTTCAGGCTATGCACTGTTACCTACGTAGATTTGACTCATGTGACTTATGTATACAGGTGTATGATAACTTCCTGTCTCTTCACCCTGTCCACAGCATCGTCGGGGGACACGGAGGGAGACATGGACATAGACGGCGCGGAGGGACCGAGCACCAGTGCCAGCGGTGACATCAGTGCTGGCATTTCGAGTGGGACAGAGGCGGTGGAGAGTGACCCCGGGGACCTGTCGACTGGCACAACAGACTATGAAGCTGACGGGTCCGAGGGTGATCACTCCGAGTGGGCGGTGGCTGCACCACCATCTGACAGCAGCCCTACATCTGGCACCGCCCCCTCCATTGGCATCAGCCGCCTCCCACGTGCTCGTGTCCCTTCCCAGCGTGCCCGGTCCCCACATGTCTCCTTCCTGCCAGGCACCGCACCCCCTGCCCCTGTCTCCACTGCTGCCGCCAATGCTGAGTCTGTGGACATCCAGCGGCAGTTGCAGATTGGTCAGACTGCGATCCTTATTGTCCTCCATGGCCACAGCCAGGTCCTCAACAACATGGAGGCATACTTGGAGGGCATTCATTCATCGCAGGCTGACCAACGCAACTTGCTGAGGTCCATAGACTCCACACTGACTGCAGCAGTGGGTCTCCAGCAGCGCTACGTCCCACCCCCTACCCCTGCTCCTTCCACACTTCCCACTCCCATGCCTGTCCCACATACACCCAAACGTAAGCATGCACCCACCACAACAGACACAGGCACCACACCAGCAGGGAAGGTCCACCGCACACCTCCTGACACGCACACACAGGGTGCAGTAGGCACACCCACTGTGTCGGGGGGCAAACGTGTGACACGCAGCCAGAGTGGGAGTCCGCATTCCACCCAATCCACTCCCTCCAAATCCCCTCCCCTCAGCTCTCCTGGCCACATCTCCCCCAAAGACTCCTTCATGGCCGCTCTGTCCCTGAGCCCCACAGTGACGCCACCACGCAAGCGGTCAAGGAAGTCCTCGGTCAGGGTGGTTGAGTCCCCCCCTGTCCACACCCTCCCCCAGTGGCGCTTCGACCCATCCCTCTGACCCCCCCCCTTCCTTGGGGCCTGTGGTTCCTTCGGGTGCAGGGGAGTCCCTGGAGGACCTTGCTAAGGTGTGCAGCGAGATCCTGGCCTCCGCCTTTGGCCCTGCCCCACCCCCTGTGGTGGAGTCCTCCATCCCTGCACCCACGACGCCTACCCTTCACCCTCCTGTCCCTGCGGTGCCTGTTTCTTCCCCCCCACATGATGCCCTCACCCCTGTGGAAGACGATGGATTGTAACTGTGCAGGCAAGCTAGGGGACACGCATCCCACTGTGTCCCCCATCCAGCTGGGACTCCTGGACTGCCCTATGGCCTTTGTTAAAATTGGACTTACGTTATACTACTTTTTTTCTCATGCTGAATAAAGCTATTTATTTTTGGCCTTGGAATACTCCTGCATTGCTGGCATTGCTGTTGGTGGGGCTGCTACATGGTTGTGGGTGTTGGTCATGTGTTGGGTGTGTGGGAAATGTAGTAGTGTGCTGCTCATAGGGGGGACCCTGGGATCAGTGTGCCTCACACGGTGTTAGCTACCTTTCTCCATTCATGTAAGCAGTTGCTGCATGTTGCAATTGTCCCAAGGTGTTTTCCTTCCTCTGTGTACCCTGACTTCTTCCCTGCAGGGTGCTCCCAATATTTACTGCAGAGCTGTGAGTACATTAACTGTGTGTGTGACGGACTCCTTCACCTTGGCACATGCATGCTGAGCCATTCTCCAGCTGCATCATTCGTGGCATCCTTGGTAGTCATTGTACTTGTGTATGTGGACTATTGACATGACTTCATGTGTAAATGTTTTGTTTTTGGCCCTATGCATGCGTATACTTCCATCCTCGCACACATGTGGTACATGTACTGCAGGGTCTTTGTGCACCTGACTGACATTTGTGGGCATGGTATCTGTGACTACTCCACCCTTTGCGTTCCATGGGCACTGCTGGGAGTGATGGGCCCCCACCCCTCCTGTCTTAGGGCACTGCTGGGTGGACTCTGCACACACCCCTCCTGTCTCAGGGCACTGCTGGGAGTGATAGGCCCCCACCCCTCCTGTCTTGGGGTACTGCTGGGAGGACTCTGCACCCACCCCTCCTGTCTCAGGGCACTGCTGGGAGTGATAGGCACCCACCCCTCCTGTCTCAGGGCACTGCTGGGAGTGGTAGGCACCCATCCCTCCTGTGTCAGGGCACTGCTGGGAGTGGTAGGCACCCATCCCTCCTGTGTCAGGGCACTGCTGGGAGGACTCTGCACACACCCCTCCTGTGTCAGGGCACTGCTGGGAGGACTCTGCACACACCCCTCCTGTTTCAGGGCACTGCTGGGAGTGATAGGCACCCACCCCTCCTGTCTTAGGGCACTGCTGGGAGGACTCTGCACCCACCCCTCCTGTCTCAGGGCACTGCTGGGAGTGATAGGCACCCACCCCTCCTGTCTCAGGGCACTGCTGGGAGTGATAGGCCCCCACCCCTCCTGTCTCAGGGCACTGCTGGGAGTGATAGGCACCCATCCCTCCTGTGTCTGGGCACTGCTGGGAGGACTCTGCACCCACCCCTCCTGTCTCAGGGCACTGCTGGGAGTGATAGGCACCCACCCCTCCTGTGTCTGGGCACTGCTGGGAGGACTCTGCACCCACCCCTCCTGTCTCAGGGCACTGCTGGGAGGACTCTGCACCCACCTCTCAGATTTCACAATATGTACGCTCATGACATACACGGAAGTGGATGCGCTCCATGCATTCGAGGTGAGGGTACGTGTCTTACTTACACTGTTGGGGTGGGGGTACGCTCCATACGTACGCGGGTGGGTACGGGTCGTACTTACACTGTTGGGGTGGGGGTACGCTCCATACGTACGCGGGTGGGTACGGGTCGTACTTACACTGTTGGGGTGGGGGTACGCTCCATACGTACGCGGGTGGGTACGGGTCGTACTTACACTGTTGGGGTGGGGGTACGCTCCATACGTACGCGGGTGGGTACGGGTCGTACTTACACTGTTGGGGTGGGGGTACGCTCCATACGTACGCGGGTGGGTACGGGTCGTACTTACACTGTTGGGGTGGGGGTACGCTCCATACGTACGCGGGTGGGTACGGGTCGTACTTACACTGTTGGGGTGGGGGTGCGCTCCATACGTACGCGGGTGGGGGGTACGAGTCGTACTTACACTGTTGTGGTGGGGGTACGCTCCATACGTACGCGGGTGGGTACGGGTCGTACTTACACTGTTGGGGTGGGGGTACGCTCCATACGTACGTGGGTGGGTACGGGTCGTACTTACGCTGTTGGGGTGGGGGTACGCTCCATGCATACGGGGTGGGGGTAGGGTCCGTACATATCCGTCCCCACGCTGTGTGATGCTTGTGCGGGCCGTACCCAGGCCTTTGCCACGTGGGTACGAGCCGTCCCGCCATTGTTGGGGTGACGTGGGTGTGGGCGTGGTTCGACTCGTACCCACGCTCTTCAGGCGTGGGTACGGGACGTACCTGTCTGGTTGTGTTGCCTGTTCGCGTCGTGACGGACTTCCGTTGTGGCGGTCGCTGGCTTATCTGGACACGCCCCCACCCCCTCGTAGTGACCAGGGCATGGGAGTCAGGTATGTCCAGGGCATGTGTGCTGTGTGACTTTGGTGGGGGGTTTGTGGCCTGCCCTGGTACTGCCACCCCCACCCCACCCCACTTTCCCCCCTCCCTTAGTTGTTCTGACCTTCTGCGGCGTCTGCGTCCGAACCTGTAGAGGAGGTCGATTGCTATGAGGGCCGGGATGACTCGTAGGTTCGGGTCCATGTCTGTCCGTCGCGTACTGGTCCTCCTTGTTCGCGTCGTCCTGTCGCGTACTGGTCCTCCTTGTTCGCGTCGTCCTGTGTGTCCGTCGCGTACTGGTGGTCCTTGTTCGTGTCGTCCTGATTTCCCGGCAGTTTTTGGCAGCCGGAAAATAATCACCGTGCGGGATGACGTCGGTGCGAATCGTAATTCCTGGTTCGTGAATGGCAGGCTGCGAGCGTCCCGACGTCAGGTCGGCGCTTTCCCGGATCGCATTTGTATGTTTATTTTGTTCGGTCGGGGTTTTTTACGATTCGTACGGAAATGGTGTTCCCGTGCGAATCGTAATTCCATGTTGGTAGATTTTGACGACCGGGTACGCGTCGGACGGAGAATATGCTCCGTCCGACGGTTCGTACCCGGTTTTTACAGGATCGTGATCGGCGCCTAGATGTTGGGTTTTGGCTATTCGACAGTTTTTCTTATATTGCTTTCTTGCTTTATTGAGCTCACTTCTGTCGGGTTTTTCCCCCATTTTTAGCTGGTTTGAGACAGCTCTTATTTTGCGCACTAATAGGCTTTTCTGTTTTTGTAATTCATGGCTGAACCAGGGATGGTGACTGCTTGTCCAAATGTGCTTCCTGTGACACTTAGAGGGATGTTTCCTCTTATTGACTGCGAAGCTTTCCATTAGTGCTCCCACTAGATTTTCCCAAGCGCTTGATCTCTCGCCCTTCCCTGCTTGCATTGTCTCTGAAATTCTGGATTCCTCTAGGCTTCTTTTACTCGTGCCCGCTTTGTGATATACTTCTGCCATTACCTTTTCGATCCCCATTCCTCGCCAATTCTATCTTTTTAAGTTGTAGGCGTGTGGCATTGAGAGTAAATTTTTAGTTGCTGTCAGCCTAACTGTAAATTGCTCCAATTGCAAAGATTGTGGCATGTGGTCGCTCTCTATGCGTGGTACGATTTGGAATTTTTGCGTCTGTCATGCTACAGTTTCACTCACTATGGTATGGTCAATGGTTGAACTTTTGGTCCCGCTTAAAAAGGTCATTGAGGCTGGAGAATCCTCTTTTGTGTTTCCATTGAGGTGAATCAATCCCAGTGATTCAAATTGTCGTCTAAAGTTGATACCCTTTTTGTTCTGGTTTCCTGGGGGATTACATAAATTGATGTTAAAGTCACCTGAGATGATAAACTGTGCCTGACAATACAGCATTTGTAATGTGTTTATTATTTTAAACAGCATATTCATATGCTCATCTTTTGTCTCCTCACTTGGATGAATGTAGACATTTAATAGTATTAGTATTATTGGAAACCCCTCGTTCATATGCTGTTCCAGCTTGGATACGAGAACCCAATGTGTCCCTATAAGGAGTTTTTCTAATGACCAGTCTAATTTGATTGAAAAATACGAGGAAAAACCGCCCTTTGGGTGTCCAAATTTTGCCAATTTTATTGCTGGTTCATGGTGCCCAATAAAACCTGTAATGTTGTAAGGAGCTGTGCTCCAAGTTTCTTGGGCTAAAATGATGTCATACGCTTGCAGGAATTCCAAAGCACCAGGGTTTCCTATCAGATTTTCTAGGCCGTGAGTGTTCCACGAGCAGATATTAGAGAATTTTTGAACTTCACGCTCGTCAGGATTGCGAATTAACTCGGTGTTTCGGTAACCCCCTCCTATTTTCTTTAGTCAGCTGTTTGGTCGTATTTAATTCGTCTATACGTCTTCCGAGTGGAGCAGTTATTAAGTGCCTTGTAATTATTAGATTCTCAAAAGTTGTCTGATTTGTTGCTGCACCTATGGCACCTCTCAGTAGGGATCCCTCACTTTCTATTTTGGGGATAAGAGGACCAGGGTAGCGTGGGGCCTCTATCCTTTGTAATTCAATGCCCCAAGCCTGAAACTGTTGCTGATGGGTCATTCTATGCTGTGCAATTTCCGGTGAAGACCAAGTTGATACTGTTGCCTCTCTCTTTGTCATAGATGGATGCGGTTTAAAGTCGATCAATAACAAATTGGAAGAATTGATGTATGCTATTTCCCGCACTTCCTTTACCAGTTTTATGATTGTACCTCTGGTTAGGGTATCAAAGTTTCCTCTTGAGGTGTAATTTGGTAGTAACACAATTTTATTTGAATCATTGACACTTGTCTATTTTGTGCTTGGTACCTGCATCTTGGGAGTGACCCCTCCTTTCGCCCCATGGGGACATCTATTTCTGGCTTCCTCTTTAGTTATTTTCCGAATCCCGGGTCTCATTTGGACATATCCCTCTGAGTTAGTATGACCTTCCTTTCGGCTAATGGAGGTTTCCAAAAACTTGTGAGCCATGAGGGTTTGCCTGTTGGGTGATTTCTCTTGTTCTCCTGCAGCTAGCATCAATCCGCTTTTGGTATCACTTTTGGACAGTAAACTGGTTGTTCTTTCGTTTCCTATGGGATTGGTTCCCTGTGTGCTTATTAGTGAGGTTTTAGATTCTGGATCTGTTTTTATTTCGATTTTTGAAGGTGGTGACCTGACATTCTTGTGTTGCATAAATAATGGCCATTTTTTGTTTTTTTGGGCTGCTTTCTCTTTATTTCATGCTTTTCTTAGCCTCTTTTTTTCTTTTTTTGAGAGTTTGGGCTTAACCTCCACTATTTCTGTTTTTTTCCCGTCCTTATTTCTTTTTGTTATAGGGTTAATGTCTTTTCCCTTAAAGTTGCTTTCACTTGTTTCTGTTAAGACTGTTACTTCCAGACTGGACGTTTTGGTTAGTTGCGTGTTTTTTAGATCTTTTTGTAGCACTCCTGTTGTTTCCCTGGGCAAATCCTCCACTGCCCAGTCTTTTTCTCTTTTTGTTGGCCTGGTGGCTTGGGCTCGCACTTCCATCAGTATATTCATCAGGATTGTCGTTAATATTTCCAAATTTCCAGATGTTGTTGGGCATTTGCAGTTGACTTGCTGCGTATAGTTATGCTGTTGAGCTCTCGTAATCAAGGAGTTGAGTGTCTGTAGCTTCTTATCGATACCTACTATGTATGTTGCCATTATGTTTAATAGATCCACTTGGAGGTCGTGTTTGTCCGCTTGATGGGAAATTGCTGTTGAAAAGAATGTCCCACATACTGGGAGGTGTTTGATTTTCTATGTTTGTTATGTGAGTGTGTTTAGTTGGAGAGAGATGGTTACTTGGTTCTGGGGCTTGATCCCCTAGATGATGTGAAATATCTATGGCCCTTGACTTTTCTGTTGTTAATAAGGACAAGCTTGATGGTGGCCCTTTACCTAGGGTTGAAGGGCTTTCTGCCTTACAAACGTCTATCCCTGCTGCATTGAATGACGGAGTTGACACATCTTCTTCTTTAACTGATGAGGTCCGTTGAATGTTACAATTTTGTATCCTCTTTTTATATGAGGGAGATGCTATTATTGACAGTTCCGGTGATTTGTGGACAAGCACTTTTCCTTAGGCAGGTGAATTTATTGATTCTTGTTGCTGGAATTGACTAACTCTCTCTTCCTGCTCATCCCAGTTGTTGAGACCGAAGGAAAGAAGAGTTTCACTAAAGATTTGGTTGTGAATTACTGCTTCTGTTATGTTCCTTACTGCGTTTGTTGCTATGTGCATGCTGACTGCGCGCTTCTGAATTGAGACGTTTGCGAATCCTTCTTGGCTTTGTCCATCCTTTCTAGCTACTGCTTCACTTGCTATTTGTAGTTCTAATTTGCTTCCCTGTTCGGACCGCTCTTTTGTTAAGGGTGCATCTTCTATTTCGTTTTCCTGATCGGACTGCTGTTTTGTTAAAGATGCACCTTTGGACTCCTTTTCCATCTGCGGCACCGTACTTTTTAAGCTTCCCTTGTTTGTTAACCCTTTGGCAGTTAGGAAGTCGGTTATCTTATAGCCCTCTTCCCTTTTGTTATGGGCCAACCTTGTTCTCTTTATCACGGAAACTTTTCTAGGAGATTTCTTCTCATTTGTGACATTCAGGGCTGAATCCTGTTGTTGCTCCTGACAGATGGAGTCTTTCCTGAACCTCTTTGGATGTCTTTGTTTCCCAAGTTCGTTGTGACCTTGATCAAGGTCCTGGTCCTGATCCCGGTCCCGGTCTTGGGCCTGAGCCTGAGCCTGGGCGGCTCTGCTTCTTCCTGAGCGCATCTCTGATGCCCTTACTGATGGCCCTTGCTGCGCCTTTTTCTCCTTCTTACAGATACTTTATCTTTTTTCTTTTTAGTAGGTTGTAGTAGGTTGTATAATCCCCTTACTTTTTCATTTGCTCTTTTGTTCTTCTGCTTTTTTACCTTTCGGTCATATGTTAAGGCTTTCAGCAGATAATCTTTAGGCTCTACTACGTCGTCCTGTGTAGCTGTGGACAGTCTGCCAAGAATGTAGTAAGGAGTAGGGAACACAGGCGTAAACACAGATACAGAGCTGCACGGAACCCCTGACCACCAGATGGAACGGTCTGGCAGTGTTGCAATGACTATGACTATGGAGGTGTTTAGCCAAAATATCGAGTTTTAAATTTCGACCTACAATAATATCGTGTTTTTAATATCGTTGGTACAGAATATCGAAGTCTAGAATATCGACGGACAGAATATCGATCCCAAGGTAAGTAATATTGAAGTTAATAATATCGAAGTAATTAATATCGATGTAAGTAATATCGTAAGCAAAAATTTTGATGTCAATTATATCGATATTTATTTAGTTTAATGTAATTTAATATGTATTTTATTTGTATGTTAAAGATTATTGTAATGTATTTTAATACATTTAAAAATAAATGTTTAGAGATTAATAATTATTTTAAATTTAATTTAGCGTTTTAGTATCAGAGCGGGTTGTGGGTTTATAGGGGAATAGGGTGGGAAGTAATTTAACTATAATTAATGAATTAATATGTATTGTTTAATTGGTATTTATGATTAATTAATTGGTAATTAATTAATAATTGGTAATTAATTGATTAATTAATTGTTAATTAATTATTAATTGTAAAATTATTTTATTAATTGGTTAATTATATACATTATAAATTGTTTATTATTAATATTTATTTATTGTTATTGTTAATTAATTAATTGTTAATTAGTAATTAATTGGTGATTTAATTTTATTAAGTGATTAAATGATAATTACATTAATTATGTGAATTTTTATGTGTAGTGGGTTGTGGGTTTATAGGGGAATAGGGTGGGAAGTAATTTAATTATAATTAATGAATTAATCTGTATTGTTTAATTGGTATTTATGATTAATTAATTGGTAATTAATTAATAATTGGTAATTAATTATATTAATGGATACATTAATTGTTAATTAATTATTAATTGTAAAATTATTTTATTATTTGGTTAATTATATACATTATAATTAGTGTATTAATAATATTTATTTATTGTTATAGTTAATTAATTAATTGTTAATTAGTAATTAATTGGTGATTTAATTTTATTAAGTGATTAATTGATAATTAAATTAATTATGTGAATTCTTATGTGTAGTGGGTTGTGGGTTTATAGGGGAATAGGGTGGGATGTAATTAAAATAAAATAAATAATGATATTTTTTATTTATTTGTAATTATTATTAATTAATTGTTATTAGTTAGTTAAATATAGTAAATATAAATAATTTATTAATGTATTTTATTTGTTGTTATTGATAATTAATGTATTGTTAATTAATAATTAATAGGTGAATATTTGTAATTTTGTAGTCAATATGTATTAATTAGTCAATTAATAACTATGTTAATTATAAAGAATGTATTATTAATTGTAAATAAGAGATAATTGATATTTAAATCTATTGTGTATTTTGTATGTGTAGTGTGTTGTGTGTTAAAGGGGGAATAGTGCGGGATGTAATTTAAATTTCTTTATTTAAATATTTATTTTACATAATTGGTATTTAATAATATTTATTTTTTTTAAATCATTGTTAACATGCAATTTTTTTATAAGAAATTATTGAGTTGTTTATAATGTTCATAGAATCACTATGCTATCTAGTGCTTTCCCAACTGTTTTACTATCTGGAGTGGGAATAGTAATTTTTCCCCCTACGCTATCCAGCGCTTTCCCTACTGTTGCACTCTCTGGAGTTGGAATAGTAATTTTTACCCCTACGCTATCCAGCGCTTTCCCTACTGTTGCACTCTTTGGAGTTGGAATAGTAATTTTTACCCCTACGCTATCCAACCTTTTCTCTACTGTTGCACTGTCTGGAGTGGGAAGAGTAATTTTTACCCTTACGCTATCCAACACCTTCCCTACTATTGCATTCTCTGGAGTGGGAATAGTAAATTTTACCCTTACGCTATCCAACACTTTCCCTACTATTGCACTCTCTGGAGTTGGAATAGTAATTTTTACCCCTACGCTATCCAACGTTTTCCCTACTGTTGCACTCTTTGGAGTTAGAATAGTTATTTTTACCCCTACGCTATCCAACGTTTTCTCTCCTGTTGCACTGTCTGGAGTGGGAATAGTAATTTTTACCCTTACGCTATCCAACACTTTCCCTACTATTGCACTTTCTGGAGTGGGAATAGTAAATTTTACCCTTACGCTATCCAACACTTTCCCTACTATTGCACTCTCTGGAGTTGGAATAGTAATTTTTACCCCTACGCTATCCAACGTTTTCCCTACTGTTGCACTCTTTGGAGTTAGAATAGTTATTTTTACCCCTACGCTATCCAACGTTTTCTCTACTGTTGCACTGTCTGGAGTGGGAATAGTAATTTTTACCCTTACGCTATCCAACACTTTCCCTACTATTGCACTCTCTGGAGTGGGAATAGTAAATTTTACCCTTACGCTATCCAACACTTTCCCTACTATTGCACTCTCTGGAGTTGGAATAGTAATTTTTACCATTACGCTATCCAACACTTTCCCTACTGTTGCACTCTTTGGAGTTGGAATAGTTATTTGTACCCCTACGCTATCCAACGCTTTCCCTACTGTTGCACTCTTTGGAGTTGGAATAGTAATTTTTACCCCTACGCTATCCAATGTTTTCCCTACTGTTGCACTCTCGGGAGTTGGAATAGTTATTTTTACCCCTACGCTATCCAACATTTTCCTTAATGTTGTTTTTGTTGAAGTTGGAGTAGTAGTTTTATTGTGTCTGATATTTAATATGTTTTGTAATATTTTAGCTATTGTAATATATAATTAATAATAAACATTATTCAAATTAAAAATCTTGATTATTATTTGCTATATGTAATTATTTAATATTTATTAATGTTATTGTTTTATGTGTATAGATGTATTGGTAATTTAAATAAATATTTAATAATTTATATGCTACAGAAATTATTATTAAAAGTAATTATTAAGTAAGTGTATATATTATATATTATATATATCTGTTTAATTAAAGTTTTATTTAATTATATATATTTATTATACATTTTACATATTATAAAATATATTTAATTATGTTTCTTTGATTTATAATTATTATTTGGTTTATTTTACATTTAATTTTTAAATTAAAAAAAACTATATTTTTGAATTACGATATTTTTGACATCGATATTAAATTATCAATATTTTTGTACTTACCATGTTGTAGATAGGATGTCGATATTCTTGACCACGATATTTTTGTTGCGATATTTTTGTAGGTCGAATTTTTGTCTTTCGAAATTATGTCATACAACCGACTATGGAGCAGCGTGTTAGGCAGTGCTAGACCAGGAACGAAGTGAGGACCAGGAACACAGGCACAAACACGGACACAGTGGGGACAGGGCTGCACAGGACCCCTGAGCGCCTACCACCCCGCCGTAAACAGAGGTCCACAGCAAGCCGCTGCTAAGCCTGCTCGTGAGTGGTCCCATTGCAGCCTCCCCCAGCCTCACCTCTCTTCTTGCCTACAGCCTGTTTGCCACCCAGCTTGGGAGTCTTCACACGACCCGCAGTGGGGAGTGATCAGCAGGGGACTGAGGCTGGGGCTATTGCTGATGCCGATGGCGAGGCTGAAGGAAGCGGGGAATCGGGGAAGACAAACGGGAAAACCGAGTGAGCAGTCGACAAAGGCAGCTTCGGCGTCCTGTGTCCCGCTCCCTCGCGGCGCGTCCTCCTCCTTCTCCTCCTGCTGCGGCTGCTGCGGCTGCGATCAAAGCAAAAATGCGGCCTGGAGTCTGCCACAGTCCACACTGTTGCAAAATACAACTCGTCGGTGACACACCAAGCAGCGCCCACTCGTTTGTTTACTTCTTTGCAGCCCTCGCTCGCATCTGTGCTCTACAACCACATGACCAGCAGAGAGACTATGAGAAATATATAGGATCAATTTAGAAAAGGCATTAGCCGTAGTTGACAATGGTATGACTACGTTAACATCCAGGGTTTATTCACTGGGCAACATTGTATCTTCTGCAATTGATATACTAGAACAAGATTTGTCCATATTACAGCACGGACAATAACAATGACGTTCTATTATGTTATTAACCTGGACGCTGCAATCATTGCACACAGGTTATGTGCCATGGCGTTTTATCAACAGCACCTCACTATTTTCTGCATACAATCTAACAGAAAAACTGATGAAAATGGCACAGAGGGGAGAAAAATCTACAAAGCTGCGTATTGAAAAACTGAACAGATTACCTTTTACTGTGGCAGAATCACCATCGACAGAATGGTTGATCCATGGCCATATACAATTACTGGTCACAACTTTCTAGTTTCAGTTCTGCTTAGAACAACAACAGGCAGGCAGATATGAAGAAATGGGTAGGGAATTCATTAAGAAATCTTAGGAATTACCGTACAGGTTTCGATGCAGGAGTGGGGATCGAGAAGGGTGTCGAAGCAGTACAAACTGCAAGAATGCTTTGAGTGGAAATCTCATATGCCAAGACATTATGCTGCACAGGGCCTGTAATGGTTCAGTACGAACCTATCCTGTCACTTGAGGGGTACCCCAGCAACCGTGATTACCCCGGTATTCAAGCTGCTTTCTAATGGGAGTTACTTGATGCTGAACGATAAAGGTTGTTGTGGGATGTTTCCAGGCATCGAATATCTAGTCACCGTGAGCTCCAGGGTTACTTGCTGTATGCAAGTATTGTTTCTACCGACTCACACAGTCAGGGAGGCACCGCTATGGCCTTCATTGAATGTTTTTTTTATACAGTTTGATACTCTGAGCAGAGTGAAAGCCATGCTTTTACAGAAAACCGTGCCCCTAACCTCCGCCCGGGAAACTTCTGTATCTCTAGGTTGCAAGGTCCTCGACCGAGATACAGGCACTCATACGTATGATCTGTCCCTTCCATTTCACAGAAATGATAAATCGTATCTTTAACATGACTGATACGACGGGTATAGTCCACCTATTTAAGACCATAGGTTCGGGACTGTTAAGTACCTTTCAGACGGTCCTCGGAGTTATACCAAACTTTATACACTCCGTATTTGGAAGCATTTTTGGAGGGCTTCCGCCGATCCTGCTCCTAATAGCAGGTATCCTGATTGCAGTTTTTCTGCAACGCAATGGACGACCCAGTCACCAAGGAGATGAAAAAAGCGCTCCTTGGAGAGTAAATACCGTGACTGCATGGTACAACATCTGGTCACACCTCGCCTACGGGTACCGAGTGCCTCTTAGTTCCTGTCATTTAGACCAGTCTGAATGGACTGTGTCCTACCTGTCTCAGATGCCTGTTCTGCGGAGAAGAATGTATGTTGGATCTCTGCCTGACACTCCCAACAGTTGCTCAAACAGACTTCGATGCTGTACTGTACCCTATAATGGCCCATGTTTTTCAGTGTCCCCAGCGTATTCCAATGTTGATGGCGGCATTTTTAGAGCCTACACAGGAAGTTTTTGCTCCTGTCGGAATGGATACCGGCTCCTCCACTGACAGCCAGGACTTGGATGGTGCACAGGCTGCCCCAGCATCGGCTGCAGGCAGTACGGAAGATCATATGTGCTCGATTGACGTACTCTGCGAGGTGTTACATGGACCATCGTCTGCGGAGGCAGGCAACAGCAATGTTGCGTCTACCAGCCAGGACACATAAACATTTCGCTCATCGTGTGCTGGGAAAAAATTTCGCTTTTTAAAACAAAACTCAAATTAGAACTCCAAAAAAAATTGAAACCTTTTTTTTTTAACCTGCATGGCTTTCCAATGCTTGTAGTAGTTCGAACTATATATACGGACACATTAGAGCTATTTGTTAGGGTGATAATTTTAGTTTTTAGTTTTTAGCATTTTTTTGAGTTTTTAGCATTTTTTTGAGTTTTACAATTTTTTAGCAAAAGTAATGTTTTATTGTAGTTGTTTGTGTACCAGTGCCTAGACAGCCTAGTTGTACGTTGTAAATTAATTATGTCGTCCAGTCAGATGAGGAGTGGGTGTTATATTCCATGTAGGTACCCCAATATAGGCTCAGATAACATCACCTATATCCTCCCCTACATCACACACATAACGGTTCTTGGGGACTGACCTTTTACCTAGATACCACACTGCACACAGAACACAGGATTTCCCTAGTAGCAGCCTCATACATTATGCATTAGGATTCTTGGACACTCAGCAGTACTTCAATCGCCTGCATAATAAATATGTACAATGTTCATTCCCGACGTCATCCTAAGTCCGACAGTGGCACAGCAAGGTAGAACCCCAGGGGAGACCTTTGGGTATATAAACAACACATCTTGCTTATAAAGGAAGAGGAGATCAGGACTTCCCTGCCGACACACTGAAGCAAGACGCTGAGGTTCCTGCATACAGATACTCCAGCTCGCAGTGGTCTAACATCCTTTGCGGGTGTCCAACTCGAGACCAAGACGGGGTCCCACAGTCTCTCACTTCAGGTAATGGGGTTGACTTTATCCTAGAGGGGTTCATGGCTTAGCACCTACATACATGCTAGGTACACTCAGGTACATCTAGTTAGGGTAGCATCGTAGGAGTACGCATTTTATTGTCATGTATTTTATATACTTGATTGTATTCATGATTATAGCAAAATGGTAGAACTCTACCATCCTTTTACTTTCTTGGTGCTTCTAATCATTTATATCTGTTACTGTCTAACTGATTGTTTCAGCGCACCTATTTTACACTAGAATAAAGTCTGTTCAATAAATACTTATTGAAAAACGTCCATACCGTTAATTCTGTGTATCTCTCTAAGTGAGCACGAGTGACAGAGCGAAAACTACTGCACTGTTTCCACGGTCCTGAGGGATCAGGGTTGTCATATTCTATGGCACTGTGATCTAGCTGGTATACAGGCCAAAATACCCGGTGGAGGTGTCTGGAATCAGTCTGGACACCAAACCTGCAGTGTATGTTGTCTAAACATGCAGATCCTATATAGGTTTTATAGAAACTAAACAACACCGTGGGATCACATCGCACTTTAAAGCGCTGTTCAGCCAGCAGGGGTTGCTGGGAGATGAAGTCTCCCCATTGCCAGCGACTCCCTCCTCACAGCAGGCACCAGGAACAACAAAGATTTGGCAGCGGCTACACACTCTGCGGGATCACATCTCGCTTTAAATCACTGTACAGCCAACGGGGTTTGCTGGGAGATAAACCTGTTGACAGTGACTCCCACCTCACAGCAGGCTCCAGGAACAACAGAGATGTGGCGGCGGTTCGATGCTGTGAAGGAAATCAGTCGAAGGGCCCAATACTTGGATTCGTAACGCCAACTAGCTCACATGCACTTACAAACCTATACACCCAGTTATGCATCCAGTCTCTCACCCATACTGTGACTGATATACCTGCTTACAAAAGCATAGAGCCACTCACGCCCAGTCATCCAGGGACAGAGGCACTTAAATATTCACAATCACACACCCACACAATAATTTTGTATCCTGCAGTAACTGAGCCAGTTGCACACACAGTTACATACCCCAACACTCACTAACACAGAGATTAAGCAATCCATACAGTCACCTAGATACACATTTACGGAGCCATAGAGGGGCTAAAACAGCCAGTCACACAGCGAAATAGGGGCACATGCATCAAAGTAGGCTTTTCTGATTCCTTAATTGCGATTATTAAGGAATCACAAAAACCTATGCATGTAGGAAACGCTAAAAAAAATAGCGATTCTCAAACATTCCTTATTTGCGACTCACAAATCGCGAGTCGTAGATAAGGAATAGCTTCCCATTCATTCCTATGGGGCTGCAGGCCCATAGGAATGAATGGGAAATTGCATGCGCAATTTGAGAGTACCCAATAGGTACTCGCAAATTGCTCATGCAATTTCAAAGGTGCCAGGGTGCCAAAAGGACACCCTGTTGCACCCCTGAAATTGATATGTGCACCCATGTTGTGCACACACATGCCCCAAGGGCATGTGTGTGTGTAACCTGGAACTTTTCAGAGTTTTCGCTAAATACCATCAGGTTTAAATTATCAGTATTTAGCAGATCCTAATAGCGAGATCTCTATTTTAAATGCAATCTTGCATTGCATTTAAGGCATCGCAATTTGCGATTCCTTAAATGCAAACGCCATTTGCGATTTTTGCATTTGGGATAATGCATCCCAAATGCAAAAATACCGGTTGCAAAGGCGCAGATTCTGAGAATCAGCTTGTTTGCGACTGGTTCTTGTCTTAATGCATGTGCCCCATAGTTACTTACACATCTAGTGGCACACCCACAGAGGGACTGATACACTCATTCACATATGTACTGAAGAACTGACACAACCAAGTCACCCATCCAGACAAGTACCCTTTAAACATATCCCGGACCTGCTACTGCAGTGTCTGAACATTTTCAGTACTAGGTTAAAATGGCATTTAACAGGTCTTTGGCAAGCGTAAAACTCGCCTTTTTCTCCATATGAATCACCCATGAGGTAGGCTGTAGGTAGGTCATAGGGCAGAGTAGTATGTGCTTTGAAGGTAAGACACATAGTTTTATATTCTTGTCTGTATTCAATATCATTGCAAGATGGTAGAACTGTACTATCCTTTTATATTCACTGTACTCAGGGGCGGCTGGTGACATTTGAAAGTGGTGCGGCGTAAAACAATTGTCGTACTGCACTGTGGCGAGCGAGCGTAGCGAGCGAGCTCTAACCACCTACGGAGGGTTCAGGGGGTCTCCCCCCCCCCCCCCCGCCCCCGAGATAAGTTTGAAAAAAGACAGAGCAAATGGTGCATTTTCAAGCAAATTTGAGAAAGAGTCCGAGGGAAGAGGTTAAATTACCACAGTCAGAGGAAAAAGGTTTAATAACCAGAGGGTGGAGGTTAAATAATCAGAGGAAAGATGTTAAATAACCACAGCCAGGGGATGGACGTTAAATAACTAGAGGACAATGGTTAAATAACCAGAGCAGGAGGGTGGAGGGTAAATATCAAGAACTGGAGGACAGATGATAAATAACTAGAACTGGAGGACAAAGCTTTCTCAGCAAACTACAAAAGTTACTATTTCTTGATGTGTAGATGCATGAGGTGTGTTTTCGGCAAAGCACGCACACGGACATTTCTTCCCAGGCATGTGATAGGCTGATTTGTGACTATGGAGCTGTAAGTGGTGGACGTGGTGAGAGTCAGAGGAGGGGAGAGCAGGAGGGAGGTGGGCCATTTGCCATGCCCCAGTGTTCAATGCCATGGTTTAACTACCTGTGCAGTTCCCTGCTGTGGCGTCTCTCGGTTTTGTGAATGGTACCCCCTCGACATGTCCACTTCAGAATAGCTGCCTGGGTAGGTGATGGCTGCCCTGTGAAGAGGCCCTGCCACATCAACAGGAGCAGTGGTAAAAGTGCACACTGAACAGCCTGAAACACTTCACAGCTAAATAGAGACTCCTAGACAAGTTCTACAAATACCAGTTGTGCAATGTGGAAGGACTCCAACCACACAGAAAAAAAGATAGAAAATAGGAAAATGCTGAATGGCCATCTTCATAAAGATGCAGGCAAGTAGCAAGCTGGCAACCAACGGTGAGAGGCAATTAGGACAGGAATCAAAAGGCAGCAGAAGGCGCTACTGGTGTCTCTGGAATGATGTCGTCTTTTTTTCTTTAGCATATTATTTGACAGTAAACAGTACATAAAATGTGCACTTCATTAAACCCCAATTCACGCTGCCTTGTGGGCAGGCCGTACAGTTTGACGAGAAGAGGTTATCCAGCACACTATGTTTAACCAGTTGTTAAGTTTATATATGCTCCAACATCATGCAGCTTCCCCTTTACTCAGATAAACAATGGCAATACAATCGTCCCATGTTTGTAAAGTTCAATAATCTGTTTTCTAATTCCAATCAATAGTGGATCTTTTGCTTAATAAAGGATTTGTATTATTTGCTAATTAACAAGCATCATATACCATAATCACACAATCTTGACTTTAAGCTACAAAACCTCATTCCACATCACGGTCAAGGGCAATAATACAATTTAAAATGTGGCAGTCACTGGTAAGGTAAACTACAAAAGATTACAGAATTTTTTATTTCATAGGAGTGCATGCCAGATTTCACAACAGTACAATACACTTAGAAGGCAATTTGTACATTTTGGTCTCAAATGTCAATAGAAATACCGTATATGGAAGCAAAAAATGTACTAATGACACAGGGTTTATTGAAGAAGTAATTTGGAGACCAAAAACATTTGCATGTATTTTAACTAGGCTCTTAGCACTAAGGTGGAGAAAAGATTGTGAACTTGTTTCAATCTGGCTTACCTGTGACAAAAATAAAATAGTTGTTTCTTTTCCTGAGAAAAATAAGGGAAATAATAGCAGTACCTTCTTTAGAATATTTCGAACAGACGACTGGCAAAGTGCCACCTGTGACCAAGGAATATGTAGAGCACCCTGATAGCAATCAGATTGTGCTATATTATTTCCAAGTAGACCCTTCCTCTGATGGGTGCACTCGCCAGAGAGTGTACTTGCCTTTGCTCTACTTACTATCAAAATAAGATTCTAGACTTCTACACATTGGTGAGTTAGATGATGGGTTCACTAATCAGGTGCTGAGTGCGCAATGGGTGACTGGTCATATATTTTTTTCAAGTAACGCAACTCATTTTTCTCTGTTCTCTCACAAAAAACTACTTTCTTCTGATTGCTGGACTGTACTATCTCTCCCCTAAATCCGCTCAGTTGATGGCTAGCTGTTGGTCAATCATACAAAGTTCTCCAACCCTGCAGACCCACATCCAACAACAGCAAGTGGTTACATTTGGGAGTTCAACGTGCATTCTCTGATTATTAACCATTTACACCATATAGATTTCTAATCAACAACAGTACGCAGGTAAAATGTACAGATGATTTGACAGAAGCCACAACTCTTGGGGACACTTTACTGCCTTCTCCAACGAGGACTCTCCACCTCAACCATGCAGCTGTGTGCAACAGGCAAAAATGCTCTCTTACAAAAAAGTATCATTAAAGGTTTTTGTTTCCCACGGGAAATATCACCCTGCTTGCTATTGTGATTCTGAAAAAGTCAGAGCGATTTAGCAGGGCTAGAAGGTGGCGCTGGGGCAGTGAGTAAGATAGCAACTGAGGGAGAGTAGCCTAGTTATCATACACCTGGGAAAACAAGCAGGTCTTCAGCTGTTTCCTGAATAATGCAAAGTAGGTAACAGACCTCATCTCCAACGGGGAGCGAGTTCCAGAACTGGGGGGCTAAAGCCGTAAATCTGGAGCTACCACGTTTCTTGTGTTTACAAGTAGAAGTGACCAACAGATTCAGATGGAAGGATCGCAGGTTACGAGAGGGGACATAACGTAGAATCTTAGAGGAGGTGAATGCTGGACTGTTGCCGTGAAGAGCTTTGAAAATAGTACATCCCAGTTTGAATACACAACGCTTGACCACAGGGAGCCAATGAAGGCTTTTCATCAGTGGCCTAACGTGATGCCATTTTGGTTGGTGAAAAATCAGCCTGGCAGCCTGATTCTGGACCAGCTGAAGGTGTCTGAGTTGGTAAGCTGGGATGCCTACGTAAAGTGAGTTGGCATAGTCCAGTCGGGAGATGACCCATGCCAGGATAACTAAAGTCAGGGCTTCCCTGGACAAAAATCTGCTAATCTTCTTCATACTCCGCAGTTGGAAAAAACCAGCAGAGACCACCGAGCTGATCTGAGCCTTCATGGACAGATCATTGCTTATCACTATACCCAAACTTTTGACTGAACTGACTTGGAAAGGCGGGTCGCCCAAGATAAAAGGCCAAAAGTTGGAGTTCCATGGATTAGCAAGCCCGCAAGTGAGGATAAGCTCAGTTTTATCATGGTTGAGCTTCCATTGATTTTCGTTCATCCATTCACTTATAAAGATCATGGTATCTTGAAAGTGAGACACAGAGGATGGTGAGAGATTGATGTTGAAACCCAATTGAAGATCATCAGCATAATTATATGTTCTAACTTTCCTTTCTTGCAAGGAGGAGATCAAAGGAAGCAGATACAGATTAAAGAGGAGCGGAGAAAGGGAGGAGCCTTGGAGAACCCCACAGGTCAATTCAATCTTGTTAGAGGAGAAGTTGGCAAGACGTACTGCTTGAAACCGGTTGCTGAGGAAGGTGGAGAGCCACTTCAGAGCCAGACCCTGGATCTCGGCATTGCTGACACGGTCAATCAAAATGTTATGATCGACCGTGTCAAATGCTGCTGACAAATCCAGGAGTACTAGGGCCTGGGTAAGGCCCCTATCCGCCCCCCCTCTAAGTTCATTCAAAACTGTCAAGATGCCTGACTCTGTAGAATGGGCTGGTCGAAACCCAGCCTGATGAGAGTCCAAAAAATGGGACTGTCAACAAAGGAACTAAGTTGGGTCGAGACATGTGTCTCTAGAATCTTACCCAGGTAAGGCAGTAAGGAAATAGGGCGGTAGTTACGGAGGATAGATAAATCCGTGCCTGGTTTCTTTAAAATAGGGATAATTTCCGCACTTTTAAAAAGGTCAGGAATGATGCCAGACTTAAGTGAGTTGTTAAGGAGAGAAAGAGGAGGATCCGGGCATATGGTAAAGACTTCCTGAGGACGCGAGGAGGACAGCAATCAGTAGGGGAACCAGAGCCAACCCTTTTAGGTAGACCTAAAATAGTCTCCTGGGAAATGGGAGGAATCAGAACCAACTGAGATGGAGTGTTACAAAAGCTGGGAACATCTGTGAAAGAAGTAGAGGTAGGAATACTGGCCTTAATAGCAATGATTTTCTCCATAAAAAAATTAGTTTAGAGAATCACATAAGGACTGTGAGGGGGCCGGTTTCAACGTGATTCTATCTGGTTTAGAAAGCTAATTTACAATAGAGAAGATATCTTTAGACTTATTTGCTGAATTTAGAATCTTCTTAGAGAAATAGTCTTCCTTGGTTTGAAGAATAACATTTTTATATTCTTTCAGCAAGGTAGAATATTTAGTCTTTTCTACTACAAGATAATAGTGTCTCCATCTGCGTTCTGCTTGTCTCAGCGCCAACTTCTTAATTTTTAAATCATCAGAAAACCACCGCTATGCGTCGTGGGGTTTCAGAATCTTAGTTGTCTTAAGAGGGGCAACGCAGTCGCATGCGGATTCAAGCCACATCTTAAAATTCTCTGCCCGTGTTTGAACCGACTCCGGTACAGACGGGGCCGTAGCGGTTAAAAGTGAGCAGAGGTGGTCAATATTAGCACTTCTCCAATTTCTGGACATGCAGTTCTTCGGTAGTTGAATGTTTGTAGGACGAACATCAGAGAGTAAAAGTGATGAAATGATGATCCGACCAAGTGCAAGGGGAGATCAGGGGGGTCGAAATCATCAGGTTAGCTGTCCAGACTCGGTCCAGCGTGTGCCCTTTTATGTGGGTAGCTTCGCGCACATGTTGGGTGCAATTCATTCCAGAAAGAAGATCTGCCAGTTCTATTGAGCTGTTGGGCCAATAATTAAAGTCCCCAATAATGAGAAGTCGGGCGTGATTAATGGCTAAATGAAAAATCATTTCACTCAATGCCTGAGGAAACGTAGGCATATAGTAGGGAGGTCTATAAAAGAGGGCGCAAGTGAAAGATGACTGAGAGGATTCAAATTTGAGAATTAAACTGTCAGCAAAGGGAAGACCAGTAACCCCTAATGACTTAAACTGGTAATCCTTGCGGATGATGGCTGCAACCCCACCTCCCCCTTTCCCTGGGGGACGGTTAGTTTGCAAGATGTAATAGTTATCTGGTAGATGTCAGGGGCAGACTCTTCAGTAAGCCATGTTTCTGAAAGAAGTATATCTGGCTTTTCTGACTGCAGGAGCTAGAACATTTCGAGTTGTTGTTTTACCATGGACCGAGTATTCAGATAGATAGCTAAGAGACCCTTTTTTTCCTTGCTCTGGGGAGTTTCTGGGGCATGCAGTTTTAAGAGGGGAGAGGGAGCAGAATTGTTCTGAATTTCAGGGCAAATGAGTTTCTGCTTAAAAATGCCTGACTCATTTAAGCTGAGACGGGTGTTATATGTGACTTCATAGTTACTATGCAGCTCTTTCAACTCCATAGCCGAGTAGCTAACGAAATGGGCATAGTGACTGGCCCCTGGGCCCGTACGGGTGCAGACGGGCACAGACGGGCTTGCCTTTGGCACGCCTGCTGCGCGCGTCTGCTGCGCGCGTCCGAGCCCCCATCTGGCCTAAATACACGTCTCAGGTGGCAGGAACTGAGGGAAATCAGGGGAGGAGTCGCGTCACCTCCATTCAACTGGCACTAACAAGCCGTGACGGAGCGGGTGAGGGCAAGGAATAAGGTGCAGAAGGCAAGTGAGTCACAGTACAGTACAAAGATAACAGTTTAAAACCAATTAAAAGTGAAATGCAATAAAAAACAAGAAGCGAAGTAGCTTTAGCCTCACGGCGCTAGCTTCCTACCACATGCTTCTATTGAAAGTGACTGCTAACAGGTATGTGTGAATTCATTTTACTGAGTCCAACCCCACAAATCCCCGTAAGGGAGTGGCTGCCCTCTGATTGCTGGGGACCATAAGTCAGGGCCATACTATCACCTACAACACAGGTGCCTCTCCTCCACCCTGCCCATCCACGGACTCGCCTGAATTCCTGCTTGCAATCCTCCTGCCACATGCCCTGCTAGAAGTGCGCATTGTCTTTTTTTGTGGTTTTATGTTGCATGAACTCGACCCCAAGGTGTTGGAGCGCTTTAAATGAGCACCAGTTACATTACACAAGTACACATTCATTTTTCTTTTTACAGAGTTTTATAAAGCGCAAACTTGACCCGCTATCGGGTCTTAGAGTGCTTTACATAGCACCAGTTGCATTACATAAGGACACATTCACTTTTTTTAGGCACGGGGAGATTAAGTGATTTGCCCAGAATCACAGAATGTTCAGCGTCATTGCCGAGACTCGAACCCGGTTCCCCAGATTTGAGGTCGACCACCCTAGCCGTTAGGCCAATTCATTTTTGATTTTACCCATGGGGTGATCTGCCCAGAATCACAGGATGTTGAGCGACCAGCATCGAGACTTAAACCCGGTTACTCAGTCTTTTGCATTTGGTACGGTGTAACTCTTGGAGTGTATGGATGAAAAGCCAACTAACAGGGCTCCACTGTCAAGGAGACAGCCACAGTCTGACAGGGCCCGGCTCTCAACCTCTCTGACTGAGCGCTCACCTACCTACCACCTACAAAGAAGAGTCTTTGCTCTTTTTTCCCCCCACTGGCCTGCCTCGGCCCAGACATTACAAACAACTCCCCTCGCAGTAAGAACTCAGTTACCCTCACATCGCTTCTCCTACACAATACTAGCGCCTACACCCTTACACCCTCCCAGAAACAGGAACAGCTAAATCTCTATTCTGCATAAGTTAAAGGAGAAATAGAATACCGCCAGGTTGTTAATTGACCAATATGGTTAGTGTGTGCTTTTGCAAAAAAGTGTTTTATTTATTGAAGCACCAGTCCTCTTACAAAAAAGTATTTTATAAAAAGGGTATGCATGATGAATATTCCGATAACAAAAGTACTGAAAGGTTGACAGTACACATGAAACTACCCTGTGCACCACATGCGCTCCATGCCACCAGGTCCACGAGCCTACTCCTGGCTGACAGACAGTGACTCTGAAACTCAAACGCGCCTCACATTGGACCTCAAATGGCCTCCTTCAAAGTGCAGTGCGGGAACCCGAAACTTCAAGCCTGTGCAGTGTGTCTTCTAGTCTTGATAATAAACCGCGCAGACTCAATTCCCCTACTTCCCTCCTGCCTGCAGCCTCCACCCCACCCTTTCCCAACTCGTCACAGGGTAGAGCACACGACCCACCCCCCTGTGACGGGTTGAGAAAGGGTGGGGTGAGTGTGTCTATCACCATTTGTTAAATTGATGCAGGATTAGGGCAGTTCTGAAGGATAAGGGACTACTGTACCAGACTATGGTTGCATAAATTAATAAGGGCTGTTGTCTTATGTTTTCATTTTTCTTCATCTCCAGTTTCATGGTATGCTAGTTGGCTGAAAGCATTCCAAACCCTTTGTGAACTAAAACGCAAAAATGTGGAAAAATTCCTTTGATAAAATCCCCCAGAACATTCCATGCAGACTCTAACTTTCACTCTCACACACACACACTGATCACACATATAAACACTCTATCTCACAGACACACTCATACACAGACACATACTTTCATCCACAGACAACCACTCTCACCAATACGTAGATAACATTTAAAAAATGTTCATTTTGCTCACCTTATTTCCTTCTCAGGTCCCGTTTGTAGTACAGCTACTCTTTTCTGATTCTGGCGCTGGAAGACACTGAAACTTCGTACCTGTGCAGGAGGTTGCAAGTACAGGCTTCCCTCTGCTTGTTCCCCCCACCCTTACCCAACTCTGTGTCGAGTTGGGAAAGGGTGGAGTGACAAGCTGATTGACGTGTAGCCACGGGCACTGCAGGGCTTAAACCTGCAGCGCCCATGGCTGACTTTATCAGTGACGCCTAATACATCACATATAGGGGAGGCACCGAGGCATGGCAAGGCCCCAAGGGCAGGGATGGAATTTATCCAGCCCCGGACATCTGTGAAGGCTGGTGCAGGCACCTTTGCGCGCCTGCACCAGCCTTCAGACAGAACCTGTTGCTGGCTTGCTGCTGAAGATAAGGAGCTAAGCTCGGCATTTTCTTTTGTTATACTAAGAGTCAATAGTATATAATTATTCACTCTTGGCATAACAAAAACAAACACCAAATGGGCCAGAAAACAAACGAGGCGCAGCCCACCCGTCCATCCACAGGAACCGCCACTGACTGTACTGCTAATCATATATATCTCTTACTGTCTAACGGTTGTTGCAGCACATCTATTTTTCAGTAGAAGAATAACTGTGCAATAAATTCTTATTGTAACACGCACAACTATTTATGTGTAGCTCTCCGAGACCGAATAAGTGAGCACGAGTGACTGACGAAAAGTAGTACATTGTTTCCACGATTCTGAGGGATCAGGGTTGTCATGTTCTAAGGTTGCCCGAAGCTATTCTCTCCCCGATAAGAGGAGATTACAGTGGCACTGTGAGCTAGCTAATGCAAACAGGCTAACATTCTCGGTGGGGGTGCTCGGAACCAGTCTGCCACCAGACCCACGTTTTTTGTTATCCGAACGCGCAGATTCTGTATAGGAATTTATAGGAACTACATGACATTGAGCCTTTCTTTAATGAAGAAAGCCACTTCCAAGAGCACATATTAGTGCATGCAGTTGAAACAATAGGTTAATGCTATGAGGTAAAATATGGTACTCCCAATGCAAAAGGGGAGATGTTTTGTAGAAATTTAGAGAAGGAGAAAGGGGAAGAGGTACAGGGGAGGCATAGACATGTTCCTGTCTGTAAGTGGGACTGTAGTAGAATGTGTAGTGTTTGCCAGGAATTAATTGATATATTAAAAAAGTTTTTATGTGAATTTCCAGGTAAAAGTGTGAAGCAAAAAATTGCAATGTTGCACGATTTAGATTCATGTAGAGTGAGGAAATTAACAAATTTAGAAAGATACTCTTTGGAGTGTCTATCCAAGAAAGTGTGCCGAAGCACCTTTCACTATTTTTTAATGTTGGCAGTTCATCATTCTAAAATGTGAAATTTAGTTAGGAGACTTCACTATGTAAAATCTCCATTGTGTTTAGGACAATTAAACCAAGCAACCTTATATAGTATAGTGCCAGAGGTTGAAAAAGTTTGTGATGATATTCAATTCCATTTCTTTGGTCTTGAGTGAGGAGAAAATGAAGAGTTGATGTGTTCAGGTGCAGCGGAACAGAACATAGATATTATTACTATTAAGTTTGCACAAGAAATAAGAAAGTTCAATGCAGTTTCTACATGTTGACATACAAACTACAAAATCCAAATTCAAAATGTAGGCTTGTTCTCAAAACCTGAGCAAGAAAACAGAGCTAAGTGGCTAAAATTTGCTGTCTATTCATTTGCGGAGGAACAGTTTGATTTGTCAATACTGCAGATTATCTGTAAAAATTGCTATAACAAATTAGAGGACAACAAACTTCCATCAAGAGCAATACATAATAAGTTAGAATTGGTTGACATTCCAGCAAAACTTTGCCATCTAAATGTTTATGAAACAATATGGATATAGCCTACACATTTCAAGCAATAGCTTGTGTGGAACCAAAGACTGGAAAACTTCTACCGACTGAGCTACAGAAAGGCATCAAAGGAAGAGTTGCATAATTACCTCAAGATTTTAAATGTAATATTGAGACTGTAGATGTAGAGAGAGATGTAGATGAACCACTTAATATTTTAGTGAATGGACAAAGAACAAAAACATCTGACA
This sequence comes from Triturus cristatus, assembly GCF_964204655.1. Taxonomy (NCBI): domain Eukaryota; kingdom Metazoa; phylum Chordata; class Amphibia; order Caudata; family Salamandridae; genus Triturus; species Triturus cristatus. The sequence goes on from NC_140581.1 coordinate 501,066,735, forward strand.
GGAACTAGTAGATGTGAATAAGGTAAAGAAAGCTACTTTTTACCTAAAACACAATAATGTATATTACAAAAATGATGATGTTCTCAGAGATGGAAGTTGTGTGGAGGATGAAATGTTACCTTCAAGCGGACAGTTTGAAAAAGTGGATAGAACTAAAGCTGAAGAAATCTATGAGCACTACAGCATTTATCCACTCCATTCAAAAGAAGTCATGGGAAATGCCATTGAAGTATACCAAATGAAACAAGCTAAAGGAGATCCAGTGAGTGTCTAGGAGAAATGTTTGGAGGCTCACTGTTTTCCAAAACTATTTCCAACTGGAGTAGGTAGACGGTATGATGACCGCCCAGTGAAAATGCTAGCAGCTGAGTATAGATCGAATATATTATATTCTGAAGACCCTAGATTTTGTCAAAGTATTCCATACGTATTCCATCTGCTATTTAAAAGTGATTTGTCTAGATTATTGTACGATGTTATTCACATTCTTAAGGCAGGAATTAATCTAAAAAGTATGGCTGGAAGAAACTTTTCAGACAAAATTCATGGAAAGGATGAGAAGTTGTAATAAAATTTGATAAATTTGACGCATGCTAACATGGCACCAACGAATATTGGTATTGTTGTCATGGTGAATGGAAATGTATGTTATGAAATTTAAGTACACAAACTTGGTTTGTAACCCTCAGTTGTGCAGAGTATGCATGGGATGACTTGCATGAATTTTTGGGAGAAACAAACTATAATATCAAGAACATCAATCTGAAGACACCAAGATAACTTTGCTCTTTGAATCCTGCAGATGTTTGTAGGTATTTTAACCCTTGATTTCAAGCCATGCTAATGTTCATCTGTAACAACAAAAAATCCACCTCTTGGAGAAATTACTGATTTCTTTTGGCATAAAGAGTACCAAGCAAGAGGTGCTCCTCGTATTCGTGTGCTGTTGTGGATCAAAGATGCATCAAAATTTGCAACAGACGAGTCTGTACTTTCTTTCATAGAGCAGCATGTTACATGTTCCATCCCAAAGACCGTGATGAAAAAGAGCTAAAACAGCAGGTTCAGTGTTTTCAAACACATAGATGTGGGAAATACTGTCAGTGGAAGTACAGACTAAAAGGAACATTTTGCACTAAATGTTGCTTTGGATTTCCAGGGCCTGTTATTTCCAAAGGCTGAGTCAACAGTTTTTTTGCCTGCAGTCAGATATACGATTACTCGAAAGGCATCCAAAAACACCTACAACATGAGGAGAACAGAAGCTTCAAAATATATCAATGACTACAATATGGTCAGTCTGAAAATGTGGAATGCCAATATGGATATTCAGTTTGTGGCAGACAACTCCCTGTTGCTTGTTACGTTACTTCATATTTAACAAAATCTGAAAGACGAAGGTAAAGGAGATGTGGGTGGAGATATAGCTGCTGAAAAGTCTTTAACCAAGAAACTCTACAACTTCAGTTTGATGGTGATTTCACATAGGGAAATTGTATCCTATGAATGCTATGATCAATGGAGTTCAGCTAGTTTGTACTCTGAGTCGAGAGGAATTGTTTGGGTGAGTCTATGCCTAGCATGCACAGGAAATTGAATGTGGAAGCCTCTTCCTGAAATTCAGTTCCTTGCAGAATTTGATCACGAAAATACAGCTATTGTCAAGTCAAACATGCTAGACTCCTACTATCCAAAAAGCAGTCCACCTCTTGAAAATGTATGTCTTTATTAAATACTTAAAAACTACAGATATAGAAAAAATTTCACAGAAAATGTAGATGAAGCTAAATTCGCAGTTGTTGGTTGTGATGGTTGGTTGGTACGTCACACAAAAGGCAGTTTAATTGATCATAGAAAACTGAGTTGTCAAACTTCTGAAAAAAAGAGTTCTTCTATTTGGCACTTCTCCAACCGTTAAAGCTTTGATGTTCTGAATCAGAATTATTCAGTGAGTTTGAATCTTATGAAGATTGTTTAAAACTTTTAAATGATGAGATTGAGCAAATAGAAACAATTGCTGCTCAGATAGCTAGGAAGAGTTCAGAGAGCAGCCAATGTTCGGGTCATCTAAGTCAAGATCATCTTGGACACCCAGTAAATGAAAATGAAGTTGCAATTGCTATGAATGAGGTGGAGATGACAATGCAACAAGTATGACAAGAAACTATTGATTTGGAAGAGTTAGTTGCAAAAGTAAATGGCAAGCAAAAATAAATATATGTAGAGGTGAAAGACAGAGTTCAGCATGGATTCCTCTAGGACAAGAAAGAGTGTACATGCACATCATTTAAGCCAATACTGTCAGTGGTCAAGCTGACACTGGTAAAATTCATTTTAATCCAAGTCCTCACTGCTTCCTTTCAGAAGACCACAGAATGTAATTGTTGTGTGTAGTAGCAGCACCCACTGGATTAGCTGCACACAACAATAAAGGAATTCATTTACATCGACTTCTCATGCTGCCTGTCAAACATGACAGCAAACTGGAGTACCACAAGTTATCCGGTGAAAATTGTCATGAAGTTTAAAGAGTACTAAAGAAGTTAAAACCTTTAATCATTGATGAGGTGAGCATGGTCTCAAACTTAATGCTTGCCTTTATACATTTAAAAATGCAACAGCATAAGCTGTTTGGAGGAAAACATGATGAAACTCTGAATGTTTTGAGAAGTGTTGGAAATATCAATACTTGTTAAACTTCGAATACAAAGAATTGCTTAAGAATATGCAACAAGCATCTGACGATGAATATGGGAATATTCTGAAGGATATTTGAGTAAGCGTTCTTTCGAAAGAGGGAAAGCGTCTCCTACTAAATAGTTTTCTTAAAAGTCTGTTTGCAGTAAACAAGACACCAGCAGAGATAATGTGCGCTTTTATTCAAGAAGAAAACCTGTTGTGTACCTAATGCCTACACTTGCAAAGTACATTACTTTAAACAAACAATTGCTGAAATTAGAGAAAGAAGAAATTATGGAACTGACAGCAATAGACAAAATGGAACACCAGGGCATCACAATATTGCTAAATGAAAGATTGCACATAAAATAAGATTCATTGGAAAAACTGTTTCAAAAGCTGCAGGATTGGAAAAATGTTTTAAGTGCATGCAAGAAGTGTAGAATATTTTTGCGTCAAAATGTAAATGTTGAGGAAGGACTAGTTAATGGTGCCATGGGAAACATTACTGACTTCATTTGCTTTCCTAACAGGAGGGAGATAGAGTACCTGGCAATTAAACGTGATCAGATTGATAGCATATCAGAAGGACCACTGTATGTTTTTTGCTTGTGATGGAAGACATATATGTGATGGAAACAGTTTCCTGTTTCTCTGGCATACGCTATATGTATTCATAAATCTCAAGGTTTAAGTGTAGATTCAGCATTGGTTAATGTTGGGAGTACAGTCTCTAAGGAAGGAATGTCATATGTAGCCTTATCTTGAGTTAGAACTTTGTTCGGTTTGTATTTGATTACATTTGATGACAGCAAAGTAAGTGCTGATCCAAGTTGTGTTAAAGAGTACAATTGTTTAGGAAGTGTTTATGCCCCTCATTTAGGACAGTATCCCATTTATGAAAAACGCACCATCTGTCCAAAGTGAAAACTTACAAAAGACTATAGAGAAGTTGTTCAGAAGCAAAAAAAAGATGAAGGAAGCTGTTAAGAACAAACAAATTGACAATAAGGGATATATTCATATTGTTGGTTACCAGTTGTGAAACCCCTCTGGTCTAAACTGCTATGCAAATGTTGTTCTCAATGTGCTCTTTCAGTTACCTCATTTTGTACATGCAATGGACCGGAAACCACGGAAGAGAGTGTGCTCTGCACTGTGTGCTTTGTTTTAATGTTTGCATAGTGATAGGAATACAACACACTGTGCTTCACACATTTAAGACCTTGTAGATAAATGTAGTGGATCTGTGCAGTTTACTTCAAGCACTCAACAGGATGCACAGGAGTTTTAAATGGTGATCATTCAAGTTCTAGAAGAAGAAGAAATGCAAATTGATTTGTTTTTTAGACTTACTTATCCATAGAACCATGATTATGAAGATTTCTCTTTCACATCAACAACACAAATAAGATTCTGAGCAATTCCTTTATTCAACTCTTGGGGATTGCAAAACTGTGGCTTTTGACAGATTATTCAAACAAGCTACACAAAACAATACCTGCCCAAATTGTCGATCAGATCTCATGTCAACATTATGTATATAAAGAAGTGGGAGATATCTTATTATAATGCTACAATGATGTAGAACAGATGGAAGTCAAATGGAAACAGAGATAACAAATTTCCAAGCAGGACATATTTATTTCTGGAAGCACATATACTTCCATGGCTAGTATATTTCAGGAATATGGTCACTACACAGTCTATGTGAAAACTAAAAGTTGATGGACAGAATGTAATGATAGAAACCTCACATTCAAATGAAGACTGCCTTATAAGCTACCAAGTTTTACCTTTTCTTTCTGTAGCCGAAGTTGTAAGTAGGGATACAGTTCTAAAAGTGGACTAGTCTAGCTGTACTAGACACAGTATCAGGATTGTTGACATCATGTGGCCTACCAGGGGTGATGCCTTTGTAAGGCTTTCCGTATGCTATGTGCCTTATATATCTAGATCTAGTTTTAATAAAAAAGTACTCATTTATAGGATATATTTCTTTACATTAGTAGAAGAAATGTAGGTAAAATTACTACTTTAAAATAAATCATAGTAAGTGTAATACACAGTAGTGTTTAATTGCAGTGTCATAGTTTGCATTTGTAGGTTTTTTTCTACAGTCTATATGATTGTTTTTTCCCCACTCATCAATAATAATTATTTCACCAGTACATCATGTATGGTGTATGAGTATAGAAACTGAGAACAGTATAAAAGGGAAAACAAAATGCTTGTGTATATTATAACCTACCTTTACGGAATGCCACATATCTAGTGATGTCTTTGAATTATATTCTTATGCAGTGTTCAAATTGTAAGCTACTTGTGTAGGTCTATAAATTTTAATTAATATTTGGCTTTTTTTCTTTTTATACAGATCAATGGCACATCTATTGGAGTAATGTACTTTAATAATTAGTTCTTTCAGTGTTGTCCCATAAGATTATATTCATAGGATACACACCCATGTAGACACTAATACATCCACTCACACATCGATACAGCCACTCCCACACCAGTCAAACACTGGTAGAGTCACAACACACCCATCCAAACACTGATCTAGTCTCTTAAACACCCATGCACGCACTGATACAACCACTGACACACCCAGCCACACACTAATACAGTGTGAAGTACACCCAGGTATGCATTGTTAGGCACTGGCACATCCAGCACACACTGATACAACTAATGACACACCCAGCTACATTCTAATAGAGAACCTGATACATTCATGCACACACCAAAACTGGCACCGACACACCCAGACACATAACAATAGAGCCACTTAGACATTCAGCTAAACACTGATTTATCCTCTGAAACATCTGTACATATCCTGATACAGCCATGGACACACACAGCTACACACTGATGCAGAGTCTGACACACCCAGACAAACACCAGTTTACCCTCTGACACAATATATCTAAAAAAGACCTGACATACTAGGATTGGTGTATTATAATTCACAAGACCGGGGGTACATACTCCCCTTACAGGACAGTACAATTGTTACCTGCCTGTATGTCCCACTGTTCACAATTTACATGAAACACTATCATGTACCACAATTCACAACAAGCTTTTAAATAGAAAAATGTACCACCACACAACCTTGTGCTGAAAATGAGTGAAAGATTGGAAAGGTGTCACTAACATGAGGTGCTTTCCAATCTTGTATGTATCTTGTGAATTATAATACACTGTCCCCGGTATGTCAGGTATTTTTGTTAGATATATTGTTGTTGAGTGGGGGTGCAACCTGACTACCTACTCCCTGGTGCTCCTTGTTGTGATTGAGGACCCACTGACACACCCTGGCATATACTGATATAGGCACTGACACACCCATGCAGACACTACACATTGTTAGAACCTGATACACCCATACAACCAATAGCACACCCTCTCACATATTGATACAACCACTTAGACAGTCAATGACACACTCATACATACTCTCAAATCCTACACAGATGCTGGTACAGCCACAGATACACTCAGGCACACACTGATACAGACATTAAAACACCCAGGCACACACTGATACAGTCACCGACACACCCAGGCACACACTAATATGGCCACTAACACAACCAGGCATACACTGATACAGATACTGACACAACCAGGCACACAATGATGCAGGCACTGACACACTCAGGCACAAAGTAATACAGATGCTGATACACCCAGCCACACACTAATATAGACACTGACACACCCAGGCATACCCTGATACAGACACTGACACACCCAGGCACACACTGATACAGTCACTGACACACTCAGGCACACACTGATACAGACACTGACACATCCAGTCACATGGTGCAGGTACTGATGCACCCAATCACTCACGTACCCACAAATCCACTCATACAGCCACTCACACAACCATAAAACCAAAAACACACCCATTTACTCAGCCATACAGACACTCACACACCCACTCACTCACCTATACAGCCACTCATACATACACTCATACAGCAACTTGCATGCCCACTCAGTCAACACACACAGCCACTCACATTCCCATGTACACATACAAAGGCTCACAAACCCACTCACTCATATAATAACCCACATACCCACTAAGTCACTCATACAGCCAGCTACTCACACAGCCAGTCACTGTTCCTTATAGCTAAGCACACACCCACTCACTCAGCCATACAGGCCCTGATACAAACAAACACACACACTGATACAGCACCTCATTCATCCATTCAGTCAACATAAACAGCCACTCACATACTCGCTCACACATAGAAATACTCACAAACCCACTCACTCACCCATACAGTCACTCACACAACCACTAACTCACACATCCACTCAGTCCCCTATAGAGCCAACCACACACCCACTCAGCCATGCAGGCACTCACACACCAACTCATTCACCTATACAGCCTCTCACACACACTCATACTGCAACTCACATGTCCACTCAGTCCATACAGCCACTCACATACCCACTTGTATAGAAACACTCACAAACCCACTCACACACCCATGCAGTTACTCATGCATCCACTAACTCACCTATACTATAGTCATGCACACACTAACTCACTCACACAGACATTCACATAGCCAGTTACTACCCTATATAGCCAACCACACACCTACTCACTCAACCATAGAGGCATTCATACACCCACTCACTCACCTATTCAGCCACTCATAAACACACTCACACAGTCATACAGTCACTCATATACCCACCCATACCCTCATACAGCAACTCACATGCCCACGCATACATAGAAACACTCACAAACCTACTCACTAGTCCATACAGTCACTCATGCACCCACTAATTCACTCATACAGATACCCACACAGCCAGTCACTCCCCCATACACCCAACTACATACCCACTCACTCAGCCATACAGGTACTCACACACTCACTCACCTATCCTGCACTCATACAGCAACTCATAGGCCCAATCAGTCAAAAGATACGGCCACTCATATAGCCACTCACACATACGAATTTGCATACCCACTCACCCATACCGTCATTCACACATCCACAAATTCACTCATACAGACAGTTACTTCCCATACAGCCAACCACACACCCACTCACTCAGCCATTCAGGCACTCATACTCCCACTCATTCACCTATACATCTACTCATACACACACTCATAATGCAACTCACACATTCACTCAGGCAGTGCCTACAGCCACTCATATACCTACTCACACACACAATCAAAAACCCACTCACTCACCCATACAGTAACTCATGCACCCACTAACTCATTCACACAGCCACTCACACAGGCAGTCACTCCTCTATACAGCCAACCATATACCTATTCATTCAGCCATACAGGTACTCACACACCCACTCACTCATCTATTCAGTCACTCATACAGCCACTCACATACTCATATAGCACCTCATATGCCCACGGAGTCAACACATACAACCACTCACATACCTACTCACACACCCACTCACACATATAAACTCACAAACCTACTCAGTCACCTACTCACTAACTCACTCATACAGCCAGTCACTTCCCAAACAGCCAACCACACATCTACTCATCCTGCCATACAGGCACTCACACTCCCACTCACTCACCTATACAGCTACTCATACACCTTCTCACACACTCGTATAGCAACTCACACATCTACTCAGTCAGTACCTACAGCTACTTATATACCCACTCAGTCATACAAACCCACTCACTCACCCATACAGTCACTCAAGCACCAGCTAACTCACTCATGGAGCTACTCAATCAGGCAGTCACTCTCCCATATAGCCAACCACACACCCATTTACTCATCCATACTGGCACTCACACACGTACTCACTTACCTATGCAGCCACTCACACACCCAGTCACTTATTTATACTGCCACTCACACACTTCTACAGGAAGTCCCCTCCCAGTGTTTTCATTCTTTAGGTGTGGCTTGCATAACTGACATCTGTGCATCTACATCCAAAGTTTTCTTTCAAACGTGGTGTTTTTTTAGTAACTTGTGAAAAAAATGGTGTCTCCTGCGTGTCCGGAAAATATATTTAAACAACGTTTTAAACCTTTTTCATAATTACTATATAAGATTCTTTTATTATTTTAGATAATCGCTCACCTCAAACATTAATTTTACACGGTCTAAATATTTTTTTAAGTGCTGCCAAAAAACACGCTGGTTTCAGAAGCCTCTCCAAATACCGCATTATACATATCGGGACAGGATTCGCGACTTCCCCCAAAAAAATGAATAGGCATGCGCTATACAAACTTTATAAATAAATAAAGATAAAAATAAAGTATTTCATTCAAAAGGGTTCAGCACCGTTTCGATAGTAGTCAATAAATGTTCAAAGAAATGTTCAAGACGTCAGTCATTTTCTTGATCATCCACTGAAAAGATCGAGAACAGTAGATACGGGCTATCATACCCTACCAGATACTTACTTGTTGGATTATCCTTGAATTGTGTGGAAAACCTGCTTTACTGGGTCTATTTTACAAACAACTCACAGGCTGCATCAGCTCATTATTAAAAGAAAGCCCTGAAGAAGTCTCCTTGTAAGAGACGAAACGCGTCGGCTAAGATCCTTCATGTCAATTGTGAATATGACCCTTCATTTCCATGTGACTGCACAATAATAAAAAAAGAGAATCTTCTCAAGAAAATGACTGACGTCTTGAACATTTCTTTGAACATTTATTGACTACTATCGAAACTGTGCTGAACCCTTTTGAATGAAATGTTGTAACAGGGCCTTTGTCCTGATAAGGAACGTAGAGGGCAGTGTTCCTTGGTTCTTTGCACTGTAATAGCTCTACTTAAAGAAAACACTCTTCATTTGTCATAGTGCGGTATCTATAGCCTCTACCCTCATTCTGTGTGCAATAAAAATAAAGTATGACCATACTCTTGATGATTTACATATTGGGGACATTTGTGGATATTTCGCACTTGCATTTTATTATTGTATTATTTTCTTTTTCCCATAAGAAAAAATGTGGAATTAATTTAATTAAATCTGGATATTTCTGGATTATAAAATTATATCATGTAAATCACCATGCCGAATAACATACTGTGATCTTTATACATCACTTTCATGCCAGTATCGGGCAGTATGTCTTTCATGTTTACTGTTTGCAATTTGGTTTTAAAGATGATGCACAGGGTTTGTTGACTCTGGCCATGACGAACACCTTTCTTGTAAAAAGGGTTTATATTTACCTGTAAAATGCTTACATTTTCACGGTAAAGGCATATTCGTGGTAAAAATAATAAATGTAAAGACTTTTGTTGTCAAGACGGATTTGTTGTTGTTCGGGTGTCATTGTAAAGGCATTATTGTTAAAGCAGTCGTCATTCCGTCATAGATCGCAGACATGATGGTCTGCTGACCTCAGCAGGGCACCATACTTGTGATGGCGGCTATTCTGAATGGGTCGCAAATTGTTTTATAGGCCTGCTTAACATTCTAAGCAATACAATTTTTCTTTCCAAATCGTTAAAGTTTTCAAGGCAGTGACCCAATAGGGGGCTCTCTTGGAGGCAAGAAGAGGTTTTTATTAGTTCCTCTTCATAATTCAGATAATCACACACACTAAAGACTAGCAGAAAGTTTGACACTTTCAGGGTCTTTGACTTTTCTTCTTCCTTAAATTAGGTCCTCTTGAACTAATGGTCCTGATGGCTGGGCAGGTATTGTGATACAGTGGCAGCTTTCATGATGGTGATCCATCCTTCTGCTAGTATATAGGGCAGTAACCCAATTGGGCACTCTCCTTGATGAAGGGAGAGATTATTTGACATTAATAATAGGAATCATTAATTAACTAATAGCAAGATACATAAAAAAGGACAACCCCTGTCTCCCTTCTAATTACCGCTTACTAGTCCTGCTCAGGCCTCCTACTAAGGTATTTGCAACAGTAATTTTGACAAATTGCAGGACTGGCCGACTGGCCAAACGACCAGAGGCCACTCCCATCTTCCCAAAAAGGTTTGGGAGTGTGCAGGAAAGCAGTTACCATTTTTTATCCAATGTAACCTTTTTGGTTGATTCAGAGACAAAAAGGAGTCAACCTTCAATTAAACAATTTAAAGTTAGTGTAGCCCATTAGGCACCACAATAAGGACCAGAAATTGGTTACTAAAGTTAAGTGGGTTTATAACAAGTTAATAAGCATTCCTGTAAATACAAAAATCAGGAACCTATTATAGGTGTAAAGAATTATAACAAGCAAATTAAGGAGATAAAAGAAAATTCCGACTCAATACTATAAAACATACAATAATCGCAGTCAGAATAATACATATACCAAGAATTAGGAACTGATGTTCCTTTAAGAATCCCCGCTCCTCCTTCTTGAACATGAATGGATTTCTAAATCTAAATTTTGATTGGGTCATAGGGAAAAGTCTCAAGGAATCCAGAATAGTGGGAAGGTGTCAGCATAGTAATGATTTCCGTAGAAATCTTCTAAAGGGAACAAGTGTTTAGCATAAAGCCATACACTCGCAAGAATAGAGAAAGCAGCGAGGCCTGTACCTCTCAAAGTCCAAAGGGATCCGCTCTAAACTATAACAGTGCAAGTATTAATTCAAACTCACAGATACGTCAACTTCAGCAGTTATCTCCCTCCAATACTCCAGGAACCAATGATGTTAAACTCCACTGTTGCAATGGCAACATCACCAGACTTTCCCATCCCTTAGAACTTGGACAGTCTTGGTAACCTTGCAAATCCCTCCATTCCTGACATGTAATGAATAGGAGCCTTCTTCAGCTTGTTAGCTCTTCAAGCACCTGCCAAACCTCCTCTCTCAGGCCTCACTAGCACTAATACAACAATACTCCTTTCTCTAGCTGTGAAATCCTGAGAACGGACCTGCAAAAGAAAGAACATTCAAAGAAAGAATATGCATTTAAAAATTAAGGCCTTTAGTCAAGCTAATTTTAGTCACTGTGCACTTTGAATACATGATTATAGGTGCACGTATAACTTCAAAATAAATGTAACATGAATAAATGCATTCACTTTTTGCACATGCAATGTGCTTTCAAATAAATGCAATATAATTTGAGTCATCAGTGTATTTATGAAAACTACGTCTTCATGGTTAAACTAAACATTAATATACACATGCATATGAATCTCTAGTTTCTTTAGTGAATGCCCTTCAATAGTACATGAAAAAAACTTCACTTTGCGTTAATAAAGTTAGGCACACAAGGTATATGATGTCAAGTGCAGGTAAATATTGTGCTTCTGTTATGTGTAAGGGTGGAGCCTAAATTATGCTACAACAAGTTAACTAACTGACTTAATAATTATCTGATAATCAGGGCCCGATTTCATTAAAGGTGGTAGGCCTGTTTCTCCGCCAAGGTTATTCCATTGCAATGACAAAGAAGCCGCCCACCTAATTTATAAATGACTGCCAAGTGAGCAGTCTTTTATAAAGCACTGGCAGGAATCCATGTCACGGTGGTCTTGTCAGTGCTTTCTGCAGTTTGGTGCAGTGCTCCTTCAACATGATGAAGCCTTGCACTAAACTGGTTTCTTTTTGATTTTCAAAAAAAATACTAAAGCAGGATTTTATTTTTGAAAATAAAAAAGATAATGCCCCGTCTCCATGGAAGTTATCTCCCACAGCAAAGGGAGCATTTTTTTTTATTGTCCCTTACCACCAGAATTGACCTGGCTTTAACAGACAGTAAAAACAATTATAAATCCGCCCATCCTAATTGGGTGGACGGACATATAGCCAATTCTTCAACAGCCCTGTCTCAGTCGAGCTCTCTGAGAGGTTTGGCTATGGCAGTAAAAGAGTAGTCACCGCCATAGTCGAACCTATGGTCTGCCCGCATATAGATAGTGCGGGTGGACCACTGTTGGCGAGGAGCAAACCCTGTCACACTTGCGATGGAATCCCCTCTCTGCCAAATTATAAATCGGCCTCTCAGTGATTTGGCGCACAAGGCTATTTTTAAGAAGGCTTCTGCACTGCAGTGTGGTTTATAGAGTTGGTTGCATTATTTGATACTATTGATAGGCTTTGCTCTGAGGAAAAAAAGACTAAAAACATGGGAATGCCGTGTGCCTTATTTTGAGGAATCCAACAATTGAGTTATACCCACATAAGATTATTTCTTGAAAAAGTATACTCAGGCTGCTTTCCTACATTAAAGTGGGTTATAAAGCTGGGTGCTCACTGGTTCCCATGTTGTTTAGCCTATTTATACCTTGATTCGCAAATTAAATGTACAGGGTGAAATTTACTTGTCACTTCTCAGCATTTTCTTTACTTCAATGACATGGTTCAATCAACATCATCATGATAACTTTATTCGGTTAATACAAACCAGTAAAGTGCACAGAAAATATTAAAATAGTATGATAAAACAAGTGCAATTCATCAAGAAAAAAAGCAACAAATCATAAATGGGCCAATTTTCTAGGTAAGGAGGGCACATTATAGCCCAGTCATGCGTGAAGATCAACTCTAGGCCTGTCCAGTACACCGGGATGGCTTCCAGTATGAAAGAAGCCTTCTCAACTTAAGAGACCAGTTAAAAAACATGATAAAAGTTCAGTACAAAGCATCATAAAACCATAGATGAGGGAAAAGCACAATGTTTGATTATCACATAGGACAGATAGCTGTGCAACAGTACATAAAAGAAAAATGCAACTATAATGCATTTTTTTTTTTGCAAATTCTTTTTATTAACAAAATTCAACATTCTGGTCACTTCACAGTTCCAAGTAATTAGAGTTACAGTGTTCAGCCGCAAACCCCTGGACAGTCCTTCAGTGCAATAGGGTACAACATAAAAGGATATGACATTTTCACCATCTTATGGGGATACGATTTCTTCTGAGGGAGAAGGGGCTGGGGGCTCGCAGATGTTGCCCCGGTATGCATTCCAGGGAGACCAGATCGCCACCCACTTCCCAGGGCACCCTCTCGAGACATATACTATCTTTTCCTGCAGCATGCACCAATCCATGTCTTTTTTCCATGCTCCAAGCAATGGCGGCGCTTCCGCCCCCCAGAGGCATGCTATATTACGCTTTGCAACCATCAGTCCCAGTGTTACCCATATTCTGCCTTTAACCGGTAGGTCTGTGGGCTCCCAGATGTTTAAAAGGCATCGTTTGGCCTCAGGCCGCGACCTCAGCCCCCACACCTCGCTTATACAGTCGTGTATCTTTGCCCAGTATGTTTGAACCTGCGGGCACTCCCATAAAACGTGAAGAAATGGCGCCCTGTTCCCACACCGCCTCCGACAGAGCCCGTCCGTACTCCTCCCCATCGACACCAGTCTAGTGCCCGAGATATACACCCGGTGCAATACCTTGAGTTGCATGAGCCACAGTTTTGCCGATATCGCCACTTCCCTAGGGGACGATAGCGCCTCTCTCCACTCCTCTTCATCAATTTCAAGGCCATCCGCCTCCCTCCTCCCTTTGAGGGGCCCCAGCGGGTCCGGGGAGTGATGTATGAGTTTTTTGTAGGTGAGGGATATCGCCCTTTCAGGCAAGTGACCGTCCAGCAGTCTATCCTCTAGAGGGGAGGAATCTGGGAGCGACGTCCCCGGTGGAATGTTGGATTGAAGAGAGTGGCGGACCTGCATATATCGGAAAAGTTCCGAGGGCGCCAACTCATGCGATTGCTGTAGCAAGGCAAAGGGCACCACACCCCCAGCCCCCCACAGGTCTCCTATGCGGGATATACCGATCAAGTCCCAGTTTCGAAATCCCTTAGTGCGTCCCAGTGATCCGAGCTGCTCCGACACCCAGAGCGGGGTTGCCTTTGTCAGTTTGCCAGCCCACCCCAGCTTTCGGTTGACAATATGCCACAGTTGGACCGAGTGTTGTGTGGGTCCCGTGAGGTGAAACTTTTTGGGTCGCGTATAGAGTGCCGCCTCAAAAATCCCTCCGGGGAGGAGCCACCTATCCATCCCATAGCCCGGGTCATCCCCACTGCCGTAAGTGCCCTGGTTGATGGCCGCGAGATGCGCTGCCCAGTAATATTTACGGATGTTCGGCAGGGCAATGCCCCCATCGTACCACCCCAGGGTAAGTTTCTGGAGAGAAATGCGGGGCGCGCCACTCCACAGCAGGTCCCTGTGAGCGGCTTCAATCTCTGCAAAATATTTGTGCGGTATTAGATCTGGGTAGTTTTGGAGCGCATATAGAAACCGCGGCAGGGCCATCATTTTGAACAGGGCCGCACGCCCCAGCAGCGTCAGCGGGAGCCTTTTCCACACCGACACATCCCTCTGGAACCTTTGCAGAGATGGCCTAAGGTTGGCATCGAAGCGTGTTTTTGCATCCTTGGAGATGTAGATTCCAAGATATCGGAACCCTTCCGTGGCTATCTGAATCGGGCAGTCACGTGGAACCAGCAGTGGGGCCCCATGCAACACATAGAGCAAAGATTTTGCCCAGTTGAAACTGTAGCCGGAGTTCTTCCCAAAGCTTGTCAGGATGTCTAATGCCACCCGGAGTGACCTCGCTGGGGAGGCAAGATAAAGCAGGACATCATCAGCATACAGCGAGATCCTGTCTTCCCATCCCCTGCCCATTTCAGCCCTCGTATCGAGGGATCCTGTTGTATCCAGGCGGCAAGAGGCTCTAGACAGAGCGCAAACAGTAAGGGTGAGATGGGGCAACCCTGTCTCGTCCCCCTCTCAAGGGTGAAGACCTCAGAACTCCTGTTGTTAACTACTACTTGCGCCAATGGTTCGGTGTAGAGGAGGCGCACCCATCCGACAAAGGCAGGCCCAAATCCCAACTTTGTGAGGACCGCCATCATATAGGGCCATTACAGGGTATCGAAAGCAATAGCAGCATCCAATGACACCACCACCGCATCTTCCTGGATCGTGTGGCAGCGTCCCAGCACCCCATGAAGCCGCCGCAGATTAAGAGCCGTGTTCCGATGCGGCATAAAGCCTGATTGGTCGGGATGAACCAGCTTAGTGATTAGTGGTTTGAGCCGGTTCGCTAGGAGCTTAGCCAGTATCTTAGGCTCTGCATTAAGCAGTGATATTGGCCTATATGAGGAGCAGCGGTCCCTGGGTTTCCCTTCCTTGGGAAGAGCCACCAAGGTAGCAATGCATTGGCCTCTGGGTAATTTCCCCTGTGCCCTACTATCCGCGAACATACATTTGAGATGTGTACCTAGGCAGTCGGGCCGATGCTTGTACAGCTCAATAGGTAGGCCGTTTCGGTCCCCAAGGCCTTCCCAGTCCGCAGGTCTCCAATAGCTTTGGCCAGTTCGGCGACTGTAAGGTCGCCCTCCAACGCCTCGCGATCCCCCTCTGAGAGCACCGGCAGCCTAATATCCTTCAGGAGCTCGGCTGAGTCCTCTTCTGACCGGTCCGTGCCTCTACTGTACACGCCCTTGAAATGTGCAGCAAATTCGTCTATTATTGCCTGCGGTTCGGTAAGGGGGAGATCTCCCGCCGAGCGGACTTCAGCCACCACCCTCTGTGCCATTTGTTTTTTATCGAGCCAAGCGATAAGCTTGCCCGCCTTGTCCCCTTGATCATATAGCCGACCTCCTGTGTGTCTGGCTAGCGTCTTTGCGGCCTCTGTGGCTAGGGCCTTGTACTCAGCTGCCTTCAACTGCATTTGATGCTGGGCTTTCGAGGTCCCGCGTACCTGTGCCTCTCTTTCTAGTGTGAGAAGGTCCTGCTCCACCTCTAGCATCTGCGCCTCCCTCTACTTCCGTTGTCCGGCAATTTTTGAGAGGGCCTCACCACCGTCTTAAATGCCTCCCAGAGGGTAGCTGGGCCCTCCACCGTCCCGACATATTCGGTAAAGTAGCGATCAATGGCACGCGCGAGTGTCTTCTTAAGCTCAGGATTACGCAGCCACCAGGGATTTATGGGCGCGACACATCCCACCCTCTTCTCTCCGAACGTGAGATGCGCACATAGCGGAGAATGGTCTGATATACCCCTGGCCAAATGCTTGACGTCTTGAACCACAGTGTCATGCTGCAAGAGAGTAAGGAGGTAGTCTATTCTGGAGAATGTGTGGTGTGGTCCTGAGAAGAACGTGTATTGCAACTGAGTGGAGTGGCGCAGGTGCCACAGATCGACCAGCCCATATGCTTCCAGTAGATTGGCGAGCCACAGTTGCCCTGGGGCAATGTTTCGTGGCAGCTGTCTATCCAGGTCTCAGGATGCTACTGCATTAAAATCCCCCCCAACTAAGAGCTGCCCCTCAGGGAGAGAGAGGAGGAGCGCCCCCAGATCTTGATAGGACTGGTTCTGGAGACCAGGCGGAATGTAGACTGTCACCAGATTGAGAGTGCGGCCCTCCCATCTACCCGGGAGTACTGCGTATCGGCCCAACGGGTCCGTTTGGGTATGCTGAATGACCATCGGAAAGCTACGGCGTATAAGAATGCCCACCCCTCGGGACTATAATGCATTTTTAAAATGACATTAAAGAACTTGTCCGCTTATAACATGCACCCTGCAGATACTTCACTACAAGATATTCAGCAAATGGATCTTAACCTTTCTTGAAGGTCATCAACGCAGATGTCCGATCTAATAGACCCAATTTATGACATGCTGGGATTATCCATTTAGAGCAACTAGCTGAGTATGCTGGTCAGAGAAAGAAGACATTTTCCTCAGCTTCTTTAAAATAAGAGCAGACACAGCATGCCCCGGAGATCCCAGCAATCGCTGGCCAAGTGCTTGAGAATGCTGCGAGGGGAAGGATGCTGTAGCAACATTTTAAATAAAGGGATCTCGCAAAAGCAGAGCAGATTGTATCTAGAACTTTTTCATTAAAAGGAAAGGCTTTAAAAGTTGGATAGGATTGGGTTATCATGCCTGCAGATCCAGAGGGCAATAAGTTTGGCATACTGCCTTTCCCAAAACCTCGGTTTTAACAATTCCAAGGAGCACTGGCGGAAAAGTTCTAGCAAATTTGAGAAGTCTTCCAGGCCAAGTTCCATCAAGTTTGCATTGATTGATCTTAACAAGGAGATCTTCATTAAAACTCCTGGCCTTCTAAGGATGTCAGCTAGACCCTACCTATATGGTTATAGCATATCTAACTTCCAAATATGCACCTAATAAGCTAATGGGCGCAGCCTGGCCACCAGCCCCAAAGGCCTTAATCCCAAGATCAAGCCATACAGGTAGCACGGAGTAAATCTGGGGGAGTTATAATAGTGAGTGCAGAAACTTATTTTCCTCAGTTACCCAGATTAGTCAAGTCTGAATAGGCCCATTATTTTCTTCCATAAAGTACTGCAGTTAAAACTTGTTCCCTACATATTTGAAGGGGGATTAATAGGGTAAGACTTGGCTGGTTTCTCAAGAAAGGCCCTGGTCCTGTGCTTTAATGTAGCAGTACTCCTTTGCATCTGGGCTTCCCACAAGTGGGAATCTGGTTTCCGGATACCAAGATAATCATAATCCTCCACTCTATCAAAAGAGACTCCTTGCCTATAACGACTTCAAAATTTCACATATACCATTCCACAAGCCTGGTTTCAACAAGTATTCGCACTTCTCAATCATTTTCTGTGGGCTGGTGGCACTATTTGGGTCGCACTGCGAACCTGTACCCAATCTACGTATTGTGGTGGGATTGCTGCAGCCGACATATATTCATACTATGCAGCCTCCCATTTTCTAAACATTGAGTGGTGGTACGGCTCGGAGACGGACCCGACGTTCAGGGTGGAGAGACTCGCAATGGGTAATACCCCTCTCTTGGACTTCCTCATAGCCACACAAATCTCAAACATTTACCCCCAGCATGTAGAGTAGTCATACAGCTTTGGCGCCACATAGTGAAGAAGATGGGCTGGGATGGATGCCTGACACAGGCGACCTCGTTATGACTCCCGGGTTTCCAGGCATGGGATCTTATTGGGATCTCAACACTAGGCGATATAATTGCATGGGACAACACTTAATTCCTTCCAGCACCTACAAACAGAATGCCACCTCCACCATACACAATTCAACAGATACCTACAGCTAAGACATGCCCTGACCCCATTAATTCGCTCTATGGAAGGATTGCCAGAATTCCACCCTCTCGAGGGACGCTTATTGATGGGTGACCTAGGCGCCTACAAAATCTGGCAAATCTACCAAACATTGATCACCCATAACCAAACTACATTAAACACAATACGTGCAGCATGGGAGGCAGACATCCCAGACCTCACAGATGATGACTGAACTGAAGCCCTAGCTAGACCCCGTGGCGCCACCATCGCCACACAATACCTCTTAATTCAATTAAAGTATATACACAGGGCATATTATACATGCTCCTGCCGTTGGCGCATGGGTGTAATTTCGTTCGCCACTTGTCACAGATGCGGCGAAGCAGAGGAGACCTTTCTACACACAGTTTGGAGTTATGAAGCACTTCAGCCGTCCTGGCATAAGATTTCCTCCTGTTTGGAACAGGTCCTGTCCTGGCAGTTAGCATTGGAACCTAAACTATTTCTATTACATGGTACAGAGGGGATTGGGGGAAACCACTACAAGCAACAATTATTATTTCTAGGCCTCACACTTGCCAAGCGGGATATCGCCCAATCCTCGAAGGGGACCTCTCCGCCGTCGATAGGTGAGTGGAGGAGGGCCGTGGACAGATTTATGAGTGCAGAATTAGCCGTGCTTCATGCATTAGGTTGTCGGCAAAAACACAGGAAGATTTGGTCTCGTTGGGCAGTCTATAGAGGTATAGACTTACCCCCCTTACCATCCCATGACCCTCCTTAATCGGGCAGCATTTTAAATGAATGATGTACATTCATATGACGGACAATACCGGCTATGTAAGAGGGGCAATGTGTAGCCTGTGCCAAGGAAATTGTGTTGGTCTGTATGTTCACAGGCTTTTACTGTTCTTCGGATAGATTATTACTATTCTGTAACGTATTTCATCCAGAATGTATGCAATCGGTTTCGGCCGCAATGTACCACAAAATCCAAGAAATTTTGTTTAAAAAAAAAAAAAAAAGAAAGACTCTTTGCAGGGATAACCTCCCCTTAAGTCTTTCTGTGGATTAAAGATCATGTCCCTGGTCTTAGATCAATTCAACTCAAGCCCATACTGATCACAGAAGAGGGAGAATCACTGCAATAAAATTGGCAACCCACTAGCAGTTTTCAACAGCAAAAGTGTATCATCAGCGAACAAGGCAGGAACCTGCATTCCAGGTAAGGTAGGGGAGTTGTTCTGGCAATCAAGTAAAAAATCCACACACCCATTGATAAATAATGAAAATAGGGTGGGGGCCTGGACACAGCCCTGGCGGGCTCCTCTTTCTACGGGAATACTCCTCGTCAATTACCCATTAGGGCCCCATCTAAATTAGGCCTAGGTGCCCTCATGCAGTCCCATTAAAATGTCCAAAAGTTCATGGAGCATCCCCTGCTCCCTTAACCCCTTCAGTGCCACGCCCTGTGCCGGCCGTTACATTAGCGGGCGGGGTTTATGACGAGCTGGACTCGTCATGGGCACAGCGCAACCGCGGCCCATGACGAGTCCAGCTCGTCATGGGCACTGAAGAGATTAATACTCCCTACAATTTCTCTCTCAGGGCCAAGTCAAAGGCAGAATGGAGGTCAACAAAGAAGACATACAAGTTGCCGCCACTGATGTCCACTGTCTTCCACTTGGTAACCAAGAAGCTAAAGGTTTGGTCGACCGTGCCCACATTATCTCTTAAGCCACCTTAGAAGGGGGTTATCATTTGGGTGTAGGCTAGCCACCCATTGATTTTATCAAGGATTTGTCTACAAAAGATTGCTTGAATGGAGTCGTTCAAACTAATGGGGCAATAGTTCTGCAGTATTTCCCTGGGTGCCTTTCTATATATAGGGACAATAGCTACACCTTTCCAGGTTACAGGTATAGGACCCACAGATTCAGATTCGATTGAAAAAGGTCCACAGGGATTTTATCTAGACCAGCAGCCTTATCCTTCTTTTGCATGATCACAGCTTTCTCAGTATCAATTAAAGTAAAGTGTAGAAGGGGGTTCAGGGCAGCCGTCGCTACAATCTATCAAGGGGCCTGAAGAGGTACCTGCAACTGCACGTAGCTCACAAGCCAAGGGGGCGCTATTTCCATATAAGGATTTAAAGTGATTCTCCCACACTTCGCCCTGTATGTGGATTTCTGGGCACATTGCCGCGTGTGAGGAGCCATGCTTGACAATATGCCAAAATGTATTAGCATCTTTGCTAGTTACAGCATTTGAAAGTTTAGCCCATAATTCATTATTCCAATATACTTGGTCTGCCCTAGGTGCAGTTTTATATTGCACTCTAGCTAATGGAATTGCCCTTCTATTCCCTTCTTTGATGACTTTGAGTAGGGCATGCTTAGCTTTCTTGCATGCAGAGTTAAACCAAAGATTGCTTTCAGCTGGTTTACTAGCAGGTTTCATATCCTTAAAAATAACCTCCTTGAGCTTAGTGAAGCAAAACTTATGCCTAGCTAAAAGGAGTTCGCCATTATCTAGTTTATCAACTACTGGTTTTAAGATGAAAAATAAGATGCATATAAAGTATAAAATAAAATGTATGATTTTTGTAATAGCCTTTTCAGATGAAGCAATGGAATTCCACTTAAAAGCCCTCCTAGAGTTGGCAACTTCAAGCACAACATAATTTGGGGCTTTTCTTGGTGCCTTTCCCTATGCTGACCTGTGGTCCAAGTCCAAAACAAGAGAGAAGTTATCACTTTCAAAAATATGTGGTATTACCATATCAAACAAGAATTCCCAGGCTCTTACATCTAGGAGGATATAATCAATGATACTACTATAAGTAACTCTGTGGAAGGTAGGAGACAGTGACACATTTGATTTGCTCTCAGCCCATGTGACAGGCAAATACTGATGGGATGCACCAGATAATTGAGCAACAGTTAGATACTCTATAGCGGGGATGCCCCAAAGTGAATCCTCTTTGCTAATTAATTCTGAGAAGCATGCCCTAGGCTTGAAAGTAGTGTTAGAATCACCTGCAGTGATAATGATGTGTGGCTTAAGATAATGATAAATGAAGCTATCCAAAATCTCTAGGGTTGGGGAAGATATTCTAAAAGGAGTGGGCCTGCTATAAACATTGATAAGTATCCAGGACTTAAAACTGGGCTTGACAACCTCTAGCCCCAGTATATCTGGGGACTGAACTAAGATCTCTCTCATTTGCCCCCTCAGAGTAGTTTGACCCATATTAACAGACCACCAGAAAGATGGCCAGCCACTGATTGACTGGCAAATTTGCTGTAACTTCAAAAGCTGCCTCTGCACTCACTTTCTGTGGCCCATGTCTCCTGAATCATATACAGGTCACATCTGTCAATAAAAGCACCCCATTCTGGGACAGCCAGTTAGGCGGAGAGTCCTGCTATATTCCAGGGGAGACTAGGGAAAGCCTTTCACTGCACTCTTTGCTGGTAGGCTCTTCAGTGATCAGAATAGTGGTGTCTGTAGTAAATCCAGAGGGAGAGGCCACCTGCAGTCCCTGTCTGTATCCATCTAAGACTGGAATAATAGGTGTGGGGGGTGTTATATCAAGTCACAGTAGTTGGCCTTCAGCACTTAGTTACTAAGCTTAGTCAATATTGTGCCATTACCAGCTCGTAGAGAAATCAAATTCAAATTCAGTCTGAAGTTCACTATGAAATCTTGTGGCTTAATGATCATAGACTGAAATTTGTCTGAGAATGTTTGTGTCTGGGAGCATTATTTGATGTATAACCTGACATTTCATTATGGAATGTGCTGAGATAGCCCTCACAGACAATTTTTTAGAATTTGAAGAAGTGATTTACCTTCAAATCACGGGTACATCGATGGGCAGTACTTTCGCCCCAAGTTTGGCATGCCTATACATACACCAATTTGAGGAGGACTATATCTTTAATGAAAACAACCCTTTCACTGAACAAATGAAGACCTGGAAACGCTATATCGACGACGTGTTTGTTGTATGGTGAGGGGATGAAAACACAGCAAAAACCTTTGTAGATTGGATGAATACAAAGGACCATCACCTTAGGTTTACTCACTCCATCAGTAAGGATCATGCCATCTTTCTGGATCTGGATATCAGCATGACAGCAGATGGAATCAGTACGTAAGTTCATAACAAACTGACGGACAAGAACAGTCTGCTGTTATGTGAGAGTTACCACCCAAAAGCACTGCGTGACTACTTGCCAATTCGTCAATTTCTACCTGTATGTAAAAATTGTTCAGAAACAGAGAACTTCACAATACAGGTGGAAGAACTTGAAAAGAAACTACTGGACTGACACTACCCTAAAAAAATGATAAAGAAAGCTAAAAAGAGAGCCAGAAATAATAACCGCGAGTCACTACTAGAGAATACCAACAGAGAGAAACCAGATCTAATTGTGTGTGTAACTACATATACACCTGTTTCAAATACTGTACAGAAGATTATAAAGAAGAACTGGCACATTCTTGACGGAGCCGAGCAACACTGGGAACCCCCACTGTTTGCATTTAAAAGGAGCAAAAGCATCCAGGATGAATTAGTGCATGCCAAAGATCCTCCAACACTGAAGGAAAATCAGGTTACCCTCTGGAATACACAGAGACCTACTGGGCACTACGCTTGTGGAGGCTGCGTCACATGTCCACTCACTATAACCACCAAAGAAGTTGACACTGGGACCAAGAACCCTTGGAAACTCAACAATTTTAGTAATTGTAACACTGAAAATGTGGTATACCTCCTCACGTGCCCCTGCAGTCTCATGTATGTGGGCATGACCACCAGAAAGATCAAAATTCGCATTAACGAACATTGTAGAACTATTCGATGTAAAAAAACAAACACTAAATTAACAAGGCACTTCTTGGAACTGAACCACAAAGACAGTGACCTGAAATGGGTGGTACTGGAAGTTATGAAAAAACACAAGACAGACCTTACCAGACCACTTCATAACAGAGAACAGAGGTGGGTATATCGGCTCCAGACATGAGAGAAGGGACTTAATGACAAAATCCCTTGGCTACAACTGGCACAGTAGTCTGTGACGCACAGCCTAAAAAAAAAAACCTCCCCCCATGTTCTATTTTTGATTAGAACAAGGAGATATCTGGCTGTTATTTATTAAGAAAGCACAGAATTTATTATGCTCGTTCATACGCAGGTAACACTGTTTTTTCAAAATCCTATGATTAGACAGACAAGGTCTCTGCAATGCATCTGTGCCCACCACACACTAGTCTGCCTTGCAGCTATTGCTGGGCTCTATTATAAGCACCAGCCATTTTTTCCCATATTTTCATTGACATCTATTACCCCATGGGTAGAACACACATATAGTCTCAGTGATAAGAATACACAACCCAGAGTATACCATTTTTCCATGAATTAAACCATTGCCGTGATTCCTCCTATGTGGTTTGTGTGACTCTTAGGAGAATAGAAATCTTCCTTCTAAAGCGGTTTTTCGCTATGCAACGTGACCACCTTGCATGCACACCCAGTTAGATGCACACGAATAATATCAACACAGGCAGGCAAAGCATGAACATACATCAGCGCCCGCTGTTCGAGCACAGAATTCTTTATGCTCACTCCCTCGAGGCAGTTACCCGAAGGCGCTTCCTTTCTGAGATGCTCCCTTACACACAGAGCTTACACAGGACCACACCCACCCCTCCCGGCATTTGTGCGCATGCGCCGCTCTCATACACTTTATTCTTTTACGCTCGCTTCCATACAGAGCAGAGTTGCAACCATGCCCGCTCTTCTCTAACGCAGATGTCAGGCATGCACCATTACAGACGTCGGAAGTCCTTTTAAGGCCCGGACTCGCTCTCAAGTATACCTCAGGCAAGTCAGGCACTTTTTAAACAGCGTTTGGTGGCAACACCTTATCCCTGTGTAACTAGAGCTAATCAGACCCATTTAACTCACTGATTAGCACCGGCTATGTGGCGCGAACACTATAAATAGCCCACACTCGCTCCCCTCACTTACCATCCAGCAGGTGAGGAACTCAGACGTAGGTGCAGAGGCGGGAGATACACCTTTAGACAGTGAGAGTACGAGAGAGATGGTATGGATGAGAGTGTATGTCTATGTTGTTTTTGTGTTCCTGAACTCTTCATGTTATACCCAACCATGGAGTACAACTGGTTTTCCCAGAGTCCTCACCTGGATGTTTCCTAAATTTTTGCTTTTTCTCCTCAAACACAGCGCTTGACCGGGGTCTTCCTTCCTCATCCTCCTATGGGGCTAGTAGGTCCCATTTGATAGGGTAAGCATTGGGGATTACGGTTCTCACAACATATAAGTGCACAGATGAATGACACGATTTGTTGCACTTATAGCCACTCACTATGTTTTGCACATGTATGTGGCTGACTGGACATTGTTCACCAAACCTGTGAACTAGTTGCTATTTGGGAGTTCACTTTGTTTAATTTTTTTTTCATACAGGCTTGAATATATTGGCTGCATATTGATGGTGTGTGATATTGATCACCCCACTCAGTGGAACCATCCCATAATAGTACGGTAAGGGTAGAGCCCGATTCTGTTTATTATAGGTCCTGATGAATGTCATGGACCCGACTGGGCCAACAGGCAGAAACATGTCGACCACACACATTACGGTGGGGGGAGAATAGAATCCCCTATACACCGACCATTTATTTTAACTACCATACAGATGCCAGTTACATTAGAATGAGTTTGACATCTGTAATGGCTTTTTAAATTTCACTTTCTTTGCAAGGGCCCCCACTTAGCTTTAGAAGTGCATCCCTGTCTTCAGGTGCATGACCGCCCTCTATCAAACCAAGTTTTTAGAGGGCGAGTACTGGTCAATGATGAAGCATGACACCAGGTAGTGTGTGAGACCAGTCTTTCACTTTTTGTGAGATGCCTGCTCTCAAGAAATAACACTGTAGCACTTAGGTCACCAAACTAGGAGCGGCTCTTTTTGTGTTAAACAGCATTATTTGATGGTCACCATACTGGAGCCCAATGAGTAGGTTTAAGGAGATGGAAACAAAGTTTACCATTGAAGTTCAGTTGGCACTTGGATAATGTTTCATTGCTCCCATTGGTAAAAGCATATATCTCAAAATGTATTCCCCGAAACCGTATATAGTGGCCTAATTTTTACTCTCATTTGGAAAGTATTGAAGGTCGGCTGTAGTGAATGGCATCTTACTTTAGGTTGTCTTTGCTGGTGTAGGCATCAGACTGACATCATGCTCATTGTGAGGGAGCTGGCTTTTTGCAGGTTCACCCAACCTTTTGCTCCCATTTTGACTACTACCAGGCACTAGTGTAACAACTCTGAAATACCCTGAGCCTTGCTAATCAGAACTCAGTGTATGTGCTGTGACCCTTTTAAAAGGGTAAGTTTAATTGGCTTATACCCAATTGGCATAAGTTAACTTTCTTGTAAGTCCCTAGGTCTGTGGTATTAGAGTATCTCAGGTGTGTAAGTTAAAGTGTTTTTTGTGGACTGAAGCACTAGTTGTGCCACTATGAGTGTGACAAAGCAAAGACATGACTTCCAGCCTGCCACTGCTGACTGGCAGAGCAATTGTAAACTTCTAACTCGACTTTGCCATTTAAAGCAATGGGAAAGCTCAAACCTATTTTTTAATATATATAAGTCATACCTAAGGCAGACGTATTGAGTCCTAAGGCAGGGTGCAATATATTAAAAGTAGAACATGTATTTTACCTGTTCTGAAAGTAAAAACCCTGAATTGTCATTTTTACAGTGTGAGAGGCTAGTAACCCCATTGGCAAGTACGGGGTTACACGCTGATAACTCAGCTATGCTAACTTCTGAATGGAAGTACTGAATTAGGTACTTCAAGGTATCAAAAGAATTGTTACATTTAACCCAACTTGATGACCAAGCCGAATTTAATTTAACATTTGAGCACATGCAACTTTTAAAGAGTTGCTACTCTGTTTCCCATGTTTTATCTTGCCCATTTGCAGATGTTGGCCATAAGACAGCCTCCTGCTGTCTTATGGAGAAGCGTGAACAACTCTCAGGAAAGAGAACAGTAGATGGCTGCTGTTGGGAGAGGTGTTACGTCTCCCAGGCAGGAATCCACATGGGGTGTGAGCCCAAAAGGTGAGCTTCAAAGGGAAAGCCACATTTGACGGTCAAATGGTGAACACACACAAGAGGTGCTCCTCTTTTGTTTGGGTAGACAGGCTCGCATCTGAGACAGAGAGGGGAAAACAGTTGTCAAACCTCTAGGGTGGGCTACCAAGCTCCATAAGCTTAGAGGGGGTTCCGCTATCTTGAGAGTGGACAGAACACACTATAGTTAGATGCCTTACTTCACAGGAAGTTGTTATCAGGTGGGAGAAATCCTAGTAGCCAATTGCCTAGTGTCTACTGCATCCCCCAAGGACACTTACTGGGCATAAAAGAGACACACTGGCACCCAGTCTCAGATCTCATTTGTCCTGGAGAAGAAGACTGAAGAAGGACCGCCCTGCAAAGAGAGGCTGCACCAAAGTTGGACTGCATTGCTGCTCCTGGGGCTAGCAACGTGAGGACTGTGCCTGTGGTTTTGTGCTAAAAAAAAAAAAGTCATTCCTGAGCCCCAGA
This sequence comes from Triturus cristatus, assembly GCF_964204655.1. Classification (NCBI taxonomy): domain Eukaryota; kingdom Metazoa; phylum Chordata; class Amphibia; order Caudata; family Salamandridae; genus Triturus; species Triturus cristatus. The sequence continues at coordinate 501,094,099 of NC_140581.1, forward strand.
AAGACGCATTTTCAGGAGTCTGTTGGCTGACTCTCTGTTGCAGTACCAGTGTCACTAAAGCTGATGAAGCCTGCTGTGACTAGTTGGAAGCCAAGATCATCGGATTATTGCACCCCGCCAAAGTGCACCCTGGGAGACCAATGCTCAAAAGGTGCAACCACGTCTGGCAGACCCAGGAGAGCCATTGGAATTCAGTTTGGTTGCTCAGAGATCAAGATATCGCCAGAAGAAGGGAGCATCTGGTATTTTCATAGCCGGAGGCCAGTAGACATGGGGTGACTGGTTCAGTGCTGGACTTCATCTGGACTTTGAGGAACATTGACCTATGTGACTAAAGTCACCCCACCGTGTTCGTGTTAGCACCCAGAAAGACCTGGAGCATCTAGTGCAGTATCTTGAGCATCTTCAGCATCCTGGAGCACTTGCATGAGGACCGCTTCATTGATGTTAATAGCAAGTTACCATTAACACTGGAACTTTACTGGAGACTGCTTTCTTGCAGACGTAGCTATCCTATTACAAAATGAATGTGTCAGTGTCGTCCGCAACAATAGCACCATGTGTCATCATCTAGTGTAACCTCTAAGTCAGTCTGCCTCTCCAACCTGGCTTTAATGAAAGAATTCTTCTGGTAATCTTGCGCCATGCTATAAATACTGGAGACAATTTTACAGGGGGACTCTGCGTGTAGCATTAGGGAGAACAGAGCCACTTCTGGCGGTTCCATCATCTCATCTCCAAGCATTCGCGGAGCGCATGCCTGACCCTATAAAAATGAAATGTCATATGTGGGGTGATATCTTGCCTTTCTGAGAAAATCTCTTCCCATTCTCGGCCCATTTCATCCTCAAATAAGTCTCCTATTTTGGGGATATCAAGAAGCGATAGGGCACGCAATACTTCCGGCTCATTAGTCACTGGCAGCCATTCACACCACTCAACTGGTGTGAGTGGGGAATACAAGATAGAGGCAGCTTGTCATTTCATTAAATTCTGCAATGTGTGTGGTGGCATTTATAAAATCCAGAATACTTGCGCGCTGGGCCGGCGCCTGGAACAGGGACGCAGCCAGGGGTGAGTGTGCTGCTGCGACCCTCTCTATATGTAACTGTGGGGGGGATTGTTGGTGCAGCCAGTGAAAGACATGTGAACTTTGCACCACTCGAGAGTACAGTTCCAGATCTGGAGCTCCGAGTCCTCTCATAGAATAAGGGAGTGTAAGGATATCCCACTTGACGCAAGGCTGTTTACCAGTCCAAGCCAATCTAACCAATAAGGACTTAACACATTTAAAGAAGTGGACTGGAAGGACCATAGGTATGTTTAAAAACAAAACCAGGAATCTAGGTAGCACTTCCATTTTCATTAAAGAGATACGACCAAGGAGGAACAATGGCAGCCACACCCATCTGCTAACATCATCTCCTAGTTTAGCAATCGCACTGCCATAGTTCTTATTGAATACTATCTCAGAGTTCGTGTGTACTTGAATGCCCAAGTAACGCACAGTCAGTGGACCAGCTCAGAGGGAATTCCAGCTCTATCTCCTCCATGGCTGTGGTAAGGGAAACAATGGTGGATTTAGTCCAGTTAATTTTAAGTCCAGAGAATTCACCATATCACACCACTTCCCTTAACACCGGGGATAGGTTAACCTCTGGATCTCTTATGTATAAGTGAGTGTTGTCAGCATAAGTGGATATTATTAAGTTGTATCCAGGGAAGCAGATCCCTCTATTGCTGTGGTACTCTCTGAGGGCGCATGCCAGGGGCTCCGCCACAATAGCGTAAAGTAGAGGCGATAGCGGGCAACCTTGACGGGTACCCCTGGAAATTTTGATAGGAGAGGTTGCCAGATTGCTTACCCTGACCCTGGCAGTTCGGGCATTATACAAGATGGTCACCAGCTGAGAGAAGAGGTCGCCAACACCCATCTGCCTTAATACTAACATCATGAAGTTCCATTCAACAGAATCAAAGGCCTTTTCAGCATCTAGAAATATTGCAGCTGCCTTGATCTCTGGCTTAGTGTGTTGGATAGTGCCAAATACTGTTTTGTGTTAGGGTGCGGCCAGAGACGAACACTGCTTAGTTAGGTCTAACCAATGTTGGTACTAAAGGGGCCAAGCGGTTTGCCAAAAATTTGGCGAATAGTTTAGTGTCAACATTCAGTAGTGACAACGGTCTATATGATGAACATTCGTAGGGAGGCTTGCCCGGCTTTAAGAGGGTAATTAGCAGAGCCTCTTGCATGGACGGGGGCATCACTCCACTCTCTCCCATCTCCTCGAACAGGGTCATCAAATTAGATACAAGGAGCTCTTTGAACTCTTTATAGAAAGCAATGGTTAAGCTGTCCTGCTCCGGGGCACTCCCTGCTGGCATGGATTTTAAAGCCTCCTGGACCTCCCAGGCCTCCAGAGGCCTGATAAGGTATTCTCTGTGTTCATCAGCTAATCACAGAAGTTTAATGTGTTCCAGATAATCTAGGACTGCTGCAACCCCTCCAGTTGAATCTGTCTGCTATGGCATCAGGACCTCGTAACGTCTCACATGTTGCTGCATGGAGTTCTGTGACTCCAGCAGTCTCCCGTCTGCCCCTCAATATGTTTGCCAATGTTGCACCCGGTCGTTCCCACTCCCGTATGATATAGCTACGGCATACTTCCCTAAGTACTTGACCTCTCTATCAGCAGCATCGTGGTACCCCTCCAAAGTTTTTTGTAGCTCCTCCATCACCTGATTGTTTCCCCCTCCAAAGCCTCCCGCTCAAGAGCAGCCAATTCCTTTTCAAGTGTTTCTAATTGCCCTCTAATTGAATAGAGCACTCCCGAGTGTTTGGCCACAGCTATCCCTCTGATGTATATATTAAAGGTCTCCCATATCGTAGCAAATTGGGTTACAGATCCAATATTTGTGGCAAAGAAGGTCTCAATAGCTTCTGTCATCTCAGTCTTGAATACATTATCCAGGAGTGCATAGGGCAGGAACCTCCATGTGAATGGGGCTTACCTCTTCAGTGGGCTCTCAAAGTCCATTTGGATAGGTGAGTAGTCAGAGTATGAGTGTGGATGCAACTCACAGCTGTGAATCGCACGACCCAAGGAACTAGAAGTGAACCAATAATCGATCCTGGTATATAAGTCATGTCGGGCTGGATAGTACGTGAAGCCGCCCCCTAGATCTAGAGCGCCAAACATCAACCATACCCAACTCTGCAGTAGCATCCTCTATAGCCTTAGCAGCTAACGACTGCTGCCAAAGAGGGCCCCCGGAGCGGTCCAGTGCCGGGTAAAGGACACAGTTAAAATCGCAGCCCCATACCTGTGGGAATGGTGCCAGTCGTCGCAAACGCCCAAGGAGCTCTCGGTAAAATTGCGGGTGATCAAAATTTGGCCCATAGACATTAACATTGATGAACTCTATTTCTTTCCCCTTACATTTGGAAATGACGTACCTGCCCTCCCTGTCCGCCTCAATAGCCTCGAGAGAGAGGTCGGTTGTGGAGTTAACCCAGGTGAGAACCCCTCTTGCGTGGGTAGAAAAACCCGCAGCGTGAAAAATACCATGCAATCTTCTACGAGTTAGCATCTGGCTGTCCATGGGTGAATGGGTCTCTTGTAAGAGGGCTACATCTATACTATGTCTAGTGAGATAAGCAATCACTTTTCTAGTTTTGCTAAAATCATTTAGGCCCTTAACGTTCCAGGTTAGCAGCAGCAACCTATCCCCCAGGTTCTGAGGAAGAGTTCATATCCTTAGCGATTTTCCCCCAATTTCTTTCCAAATGAGCACCCCAGGACTTTTCCCTGTGTGGGGGCACTCCTACTGGAGTTAATGAACACGCTGCACACACTGTGACCACAATAAAACAAAACAGTAAAAACACCCTCAAAGAAATCCCCCCCACCTCCCGTGCCATGCTGACCCCAACTCAGCATAGTCGAAGACCCCCACCCCCTCCCACACAGAAATCGTAAGGTAAAAAGCCATGTGGTGAGTAACACATAAGGACAGATGTTACCTTAACACCGCAAAGTGAACCACTAAAACAGAAACATAGTAATGCCATCAGAACACATCTAGTACATACGTATAGGGCAATTATAACTTCTTCCTTTCACCAAGGATAAATAAGCACACACCTCCTGTGCCCGCATGGAAATATGCCTGGAGTCAGAGGATCCAGGTATGACATCTAATGTAGCCCTCCCTCCTGGGGACTGATTTGCATATGGCCATGTCTGAACTGGGGTGGCGGAGTGAGCTAAAGAATGATGATGGATTAAACCCAGATCAGTTGACTGGGGGTGAGTGCTTGCAATGTTCAACACTCCGTCCATCATCCCCTATGGTTTTGCTTTGTTCACCCTAAGTTGGCAGGGTATGCCCAGACGTGGATCCCTTGCTCACTTTGCCACTGGATTCACGCTAGCCTGGCTGATGAGGGCTGATTAGCCAGAAACCGGTCCAGGATGCTTGTTTCCAGTCCAGGGAAGTCATGGCTTGGCAGTTCGGGCTGGACTGTTCCCATGAGGCACAGGGTCAGACTGATTTGCATATGGCCATGTCTGAACTGGGGTGGCAGAGTGGGTTAAAGAACGGTGATGGATCAAACCCAGATAAGTTGACTGGCGGTGAGTGCTTGCAATGTTCAACACTCCATCCACCATCCCCTTTGGTTTTGCTTTGTTCGCCCTAAGTTGGCAGGGTATGCCCAGACATGGGTCCCTTGCTCACTTTGCCACTGGATTCAAGCTAGCCTGGCGGATGACGGCTGATTAGCCAGAAACCGGTCCGGGATGCTTGTTTCCGGTCCAGGGAAGACTTGGCTTGGCAGTTTGGGCTGGACTGTTCCCATGAGGTACAGGGTCAGACTGATTTGCATATGCCCATGTCTGAACTGGGGTGGTGGAGTGAGCTAGAGAATGATGATGGATTAAACCCAGATCAGTTGACTGGGGGTGAGTGCTTGCAATGTTCAACACTCCGTCCATCATCCCCTTTGGTTTTGCTTTGTTCGCCCTCCCTCCTGGGACATCAACTTAACCTTAACAATTCTTGCAATGTGCAGACTTCCTCAAACCATTAGTAGCAGCCTCAAAAGATCTGGCTGAAGCCAGCAATCAAGCAAAGCCCAGTGTGGGGGGCCCGTCCAAGTCTCAAACCCCACTGATAAACCTCAGTTCTAGGGTGTGGAGCTGCTGATCAGTGACTTCTCTAGTCTTGATCCTCCATGTCGCGGTTAACTGCCTCGTCGAGTCTTTCCGCCTCTCTGCCTCTGTCTGTCTTCAGCCTTGGAGTATTCTTTAAGGGCATTCTGCAGAGATTTCGGTTCTAAGAAAATCTTTGACTTTCCATTCATAATGACTCTGAGCCTGGCTGGATATATCATGGCATAGTCTATATTATGCTCCCGTAGGCGGCGCTTCAGTGGAGCAAGCTGTCATCTGGCCTCCTGCACCTTCATAGTGAAGTCCGGGTACAAAGATATCGTGGAACCCTCGTATTGAAGGTCTCTTTTTTCTCTACCTTGTTTAAATGCTGCATTCCTGTCCCTGTAGTTTAACAGTTTTATGATCACTGGGTGCAGTGGGGCACCCGGGGGAGACATAGGGCCAAGCGAGCAGTGAGCACATTCCACCACAAATATTTCTGAGAAGGTTTCTCGACCCAGTAGTGTGACAAGGAGTTTCTCTATGAACACTTCCATATTGCCCGTTGCAGTAGATTCTGGCAGGCCTGTGATACATATATTACCCCTCCTGGACCTAGCCTCCAAGTCGTCTGCCTTGTCCTGAAACGCAGTGAGAGTTTTCACCAGCTGTTTCTGGACAATGTCAGCTTCCGATTTCATCTCTTCCACCTCCAACTCCTGTCTTTCAGTCATGTCAATGAGTACAGCATGCTTGTCGAGGCGCTCCGACATTCTGTCCATACGATATGCCAAGGTGTCTATTTTCCCGTCAGTAGTTCTGCATCGCTCCCAAGATCTGTCTAATATCCCCAGCCACCTCATAGGTTGTGTCAGTCCGCCCGTCAGAGGACCGAGCCCCTCCGCTTCCCTATTCCTCGATTTTCGGTTGAAATTTGTCCACCTTGCCTGTTCTAATGCATGGGGGGCGCAGGCACCACCAACCTCCGGCTCCCGGTTGCCCCAAGCACCATCCGTAGAGCCAGGGGTACTAGCAGTCCCTGCCCAGAATCAGCTCAAGCCCAGTGCTGGAGCAGAAGATTCGGGCTAAGTGGGTACACTAACCTCCCAATGGCAGGTCTCGCTAAGCATGTATTGGAGTGAGAGGACTCCTTCAGGGCACAGACAGGGGGGTGCACAGCCACAATTCTGGCCAGCACTCTTGTGGACTCTATATGGTGGATTGTGCCGACTGCAAGTTGGGTTGAGAGGACCCCTCCCGGGCAGAGATAGATCGCTGTGGATCAGCAGTGTCAGCCAGAATTTAAATTGTCTCTTTGTGGCACTCTCTGACCTCTGGGCTCCACTCTGTTCTATTCGCTGCACTAGGCCTTGCGCTGCCATCTCACCCGCATCTGGAGCGCTGTGCTGGGAAGTTCAAAGCACTCCCTACTCCGCGGCTATCTTCACCACCGCGGCCTCACCACAGACGGGCTTCAACAGGCATGTGACTCCGCGGACCAGGCCCCAGGATTGCCGCACCCGGAGATATGCCGTTCGCCAGGCCCAATTGATCAGGACCGACAGAAACTGGGATCAGTAGTAGTGCGGGTGAGCCCCTGGCGGCAGGCTGGGCATGTCTCCCCCAGACACCACAGTACCGTATGTCCTGGCGCCAGGGCTGATGGATGTGGAGGTGCGGATTAGTTTGCGATCTACGCTTGGCTGCATGGTCCTAGTCGGAGGACCGCGCGTTTGCCCAGGCCGCACAAGTCCAATAGCGGGGCCTCCAGGAACCCGCTTCCGCCTTTTGCAGTGATCGCGAACCTCCTGGCCCGGCGTACCTTGCGTCTGGTCAGTCCGGCCCACGCCCTCCAGACTCTCGTGCCACCCGCCGGCCTGGTTCAGTGCTGGGGAGCAGTCGTCATCGCAGAAGCCGTGCCCGGGCTGGATAATCGTTGAGAGTCCTCGAGATCTCCGGGGCTGGCTCCTCACTGTAAACGCCCCAGCGGCGGCCACGTCAGCTCAGTACGTAGGCGTCGAGAGTGGGCCGCACCGGCGTCTGATCCTCTAGGCGCCCAAATTCCGGCAACAGCTCACCAATCAAGAGTGCTACACCAGCGCTTTGCGTACCGCAGGTCATGGCATGCAGGGAGTGCACGGATAACAGAATAATTACAATCAATCAACAAAGCTTTATTTCGACACGTGATGTCATAAAAGCACAAAATACATAAAAACAATTACAAATTCATTATTTTTAAAACATGTCGTAAGAAAAATCCAATTTGAAATATACAATAAATATCTAAAAAATGTATTAAATTACACAGCTTTGGGGATTAAAAACGATAGTTTAAAAAATTTAATTAAAACTGATAAATCTTTGCCTGATTAGCCATGCCCAACCTAAAAATTTGGCCACTCCACAAACTAAAGTGGTGTTGGTAGTGGTTTTAAGGATTCGCATGGCAACAATGTGATCCCTTGTTCCTAAAAGTAAACAGACGGGTCTAAGCCATTTCGTCCTAGGTAGTAGATAGGCTGGGCATGCAAAGAAGAAGTGAGAGACGTTTTCAGTGGCGCCAAGACAGAATGGACAGTCAGGGAGGGTCTTGTGGGGGGGTTTCCACTTGCTAGTATGATTACGTAATGGGAGCGTCCCGAACCTAAACTGAATGAAGAGCGACCTATCCTTGGGCTTAGTAATAAAATCAAGGTATGGTTCTAAGAGGATAGTTGATTTGTGTTGATAAAAAACCTCTGTCAGCCTTCCAATATTGGGATCTCTTTGTTCCGAAACATCCACCCAAGCCCAGAATGCTCGCTTAACTTCCACCTTCGATAATGGTGCCCCCGCTGGCCAAACGGTTGTAAGGCCGGTTGCGATCAGAAGTTTTTTTGTGTTTGTGAGCCACTCAATTTTGTGGGCTCCTTGCATGTTCATGACCTCCCTGAGCCCTTCAACATAGTTAGAGAGCTCAGGGGTTCGCCACAACCGCGCCCAATATAACAGAGGGCGAAGGGTGGCTAGATCCCTAATTGAGCGCCTACCAAAGTCGCTAAGGAGTGGTTTAGTCGGGGTACCCCTAGGGAGTGATACAAGTTCCCTAAAGAACTTGTTTTCGCTGGTCACAAGTGAGTCAACACAGCTGTAGCCCCATAATTCGGCGCCGTAGAGAGCGCTACCCACCGCCTTTGCAGCATAGATGTTTAGTACTGGGGTAATAGGTTTAGAGGTAGAGGCCCGAAATTCCTTTCCCAAGGCACCAGTAACTCTTTTAAGATTAAGTGCCATTTTATCTATATGGGGCTGCCATCTGAGCCTGTCGGAGATTCTGATTCCCAGATAGTCAAACTCTCCGACGCGCTCAAGTGGTTTCCCTTCTAGGGTCAGAATAGAACCAGAGGATTTTGAAGGATTGAAGTAGAGGAGTTTGGTCTTGGCGGTATTGATGACGAGGCCTCTTTGCTCACAGAACAGAGAAAAACGCTGTAACAGCTTCTGTAAACCAGACGGAGTTTTTGAAATTAAAAGAGTGTCGTCTGCGAAAAGAAGTGCGGGAACTTTATCACCCGCCAGAGCGGGAACGTCCGCTTCAACTTCAAGCAGAAAAGAGACCACGCCATTCACAAATAGTGTAAAAAGAGTTGGTGCCATGACGCACCCTTGTCGAACCCCTCTATTCACTGGTATTTTTTTGGTTTTCTGGCCCTGTGTCCCCCATCTAATACAGGCAAAGTTCTCTTCATGCATTCGGATGAGGAGTTTCAGGATGTAGGAAGGGATACCCAGCTCCTCCAAAATCGACCACAAACGATCGCGGGGGACCAAATCGAAGGCGGTCTTAAGGTCAATGAACGCAAGGTATAAAGCACCCTTGCTGATGGTGACCGTCTTCCAGTAAAGAAGCATTAACCTGAATGCTTGGTCAATGGTGCTGGTGCAGACCCTAAAACCCGCCTGGAACTTGGCTAGAATCCCTTTCTCGTCCACCCAAGAATGTATCCTCTCCAGAAGTACCCTACCGACCAACTTCTGGCCAGAATCAATTAAGCTGATTGGGCGATAATTCGCCGGGTCTCCCCTTGAGCCCTTCTTGAAGATGGGGATTACTTCTGCACCCTTCCATGACTCCGGCACCGGGGATCCGCTCAATAGACTGTTAATATAGATGGTAAAAAACACAGCCCAGCCCTTTGGATTGGCTTTGAAAAGATCTCCCGGAATGCCGTCAGGACCTGGTGCCTTGGCAGATACAATTTTGTCAATGGCAATTTGAACCTCTTTCTCCTCAACACTTGGGAATAAAATATGGTCATGGAATTTTACTACAGACCCTGGGCTGGTGGGCTGGTCTACCACAACCTCAGGACCTGCGTACAAATTCTTGAAGTGGTTAAACCATTCCCCATCCGTGATGTGGTTAGGAATTTGCGCCTGGGCACAGCAGGATGATCTTCTCATGATGGACCAAAATAGCTCGCCATTTTTTGCATGGCTCGCTAATTTCAGTGAAACCCAACGCTGTTCTTCCCAGTCTTTTTTGGCGCATGCGAGGGCTTGCCTATAAAGCAACCTCGCTTGCCTAACCTCACCGGGATTATTGGATTTGATTGCAGAGATTAGGCGATTTTTCTTTGTTCTGCAATCTTTATTGAACCAATCATTCTCTCTCTCAACTCTGGGGTTTGGTTTTTTCCTATGGTCAATAAACAATGCCCCAATTGCATTCATAGAATCCACATAGACTTTAGTATGACTAGAGTTATCCTCGGATAGTAAAGAAAGCCTGGTGGTGTAGTCAGCGAGGGTATTCTCTAGCGCAAGAAGTTTAATGTCACTGAGGGCAATTTTGGACCATTTGAGGAATCTACCACAGTTAGAAGGCTCAAGCTTCTTGGTCAACAACTGTGTACCTGGTTGAGGTGAAATAGCCTGTCTATGCCAGACTTCTCGCATGATGAGGGACAGGGGGTTGTGGTCGCTGGATGTTGATGGTATTACAACCATATCAACGACAAATTTCCATCCCCTCCTGTCAATTAGAATATAATCTATTCTACTTTGACTGCCAACTCTGTTAAAAGTATTAGCGCCCACTAAATCAGAAGGGGTGCGCCCATTGACAGCTCTTAAACCGAATTCTAACGCTAAGGCATTCATTTGAATTACAGCAGGAGTCCATCTTTTTACGGGGTTTAAGGAGAGTAGGGGGATATTCCATCTAGTGTCCTCGTCATGTGCGCCCAGTATATCTTCTGTGGCAAGTGGTTCAAAAGAACAATTGAAATCACCGGCGACAAGAAGATAAGAGTTCGAGGTGCATGCAGAAAGTATCTCTGAGAGGGCTGTAATGGTAAGCGACTTAGCGCCCCCTTGAGTGCCACGAGAATAAACATTAAAAAGTTCCCAGGGTGGACTGCTCTGAGTGTCTTTGATAATGAGTCTCATTATATCAGGCGTAGAGCGACCATCAATGGTGACCTTCAAGTTGAGATCTGCCCTGATCCAGACCATGAGGCCCCCGGAAGGGCGCCCACGGCCTGACGAGAAAGCTGGTATAGAAAAGCAACAAAACCCCGATTTATATATTGGATCGACACTCCAGGTTTCCTGGAAGATACATATATCATGTTCTTCTATGAATGCGTTCCAGTCAGGGAGGTCTAGCTTGTTACGTAGACCAGCTATGTTCCAAGAGACAATCTTAAGAAGGCTAGGTGTAGTCACCCCGGGAGTTGAAGCGCTTGAAAAATAAATTTGAGGGGGGTCAGGACTAATAATGGACCTCGTCGGGCTCGTTAACATGATTGATGAATTCGAGCCCAAATGATCAATCACTAAAGTGGGCTCTAGGGGACAACTTACTGAGAGAAGCGGAGGAGAGGCTGGGGTAACTTTACTGTCCTCCAGTCAGTCGACAGCCTCGAGACTGCTAAAACGGTTTGCTGTAGGAATAAGGTCTAAGGGCGGCAGATGTATAGGCCAACTCCCCAGTGGAGGGCCTCTCCCTTTTCTATGTACAACTGTCCATGGTTCTGTGAAGTGGCCAGGGGGATAGAAATAGGTTAAGGGGAGAGTTGAAATGCATGATCCTATGGTGGTCGACCCCAGTTGCAAATATGCTCAACTGCTTTGGTGTCCTTAAAGTTAATTAGGATACAATCCCCCTTTATGTTTTTGGCTAAGTGGCCTACCCATGGGACCCGTCGTACCATAAGAATTTTGGCGCTGATGTGCGGTGGTAATGGTCTATTTGTGTTGAGCCAATACACAACCCTATTCCTTAGGGTTGCGGGTGACTCGACTGCATTACTCTCCAGTTCAGGCACTCCTGCCAAAATTACAACGTATGGGGCTGTTTCAGGAGGTAAATTGGGAGTATTAGCCATAATTGAAGACTCTGATATTAAAGGCCTAGCAGCCTCTTTTAAATCTGTTTTACTGGACAAAATGGGGTTCCTTGGGTTGCCTGCTCTGGTGGGCATATTTGGTGTAGTTAGGGGTTGGCTTTCAATTTGGGCTGATGGTAAAGCTTTGGGGACCAACGGGGCTTTCTTAGCTCTAGGGTTGGCAGATGGATTTGGGGCCTCTAAACTAGGAGTGGTGCTTGGTGCGATGGACAAACCCCCTAGGATACATTCAATCCTGGCTAGATGTTTTTCGATTTTGAGTAATCTGTCCTGCACAGGACAAAGAGAGGACCTGATTAAATCCCGTATGTCATGCAAGCGCAATAGGTCAGGGGTCCCTCCCTTAGCCACTACGCTTTGCCCTTCTCCCTCCTCCTGGCTCATTATCCTTATTGGTGTTAAACTGGATTGGGGAACAGAGTCATCCAGTGGGGCCCCCTGAAAGGGATGCTCATTGACATCAGGGGTTTTGTTCAGTTTTCCCGTTTGGTTTGGCACCTTATGTTTGCTTTTAGAGTATTTGCCCTTTCTGCCGATATTGGGTGGGCGCCCTTGTTTGGTTTTGGGAATAGCCCCCAAGTTACGCTCCCGAAGCTGCCTGGTGCTACACTCCGGGGCTGTGCTAGGGGCAGACGGCAGTGGGCAAGGAGACAATAACAAAGAGTCGAGGACCATAGACTGGTCTTCCACTAGAGTATCAGCAACCGTTCCGCTAGCTGGCAGGTCCTGGGCTGATGGATCTGTGTCAGATCTAACTGAGCTTGTGGGAGATAAAGTTTGACGTGCTGGAGATCGAGCATTAGCAAGGTATCCCAGGGAGGACCTTCTGGCAGCTGCCAGATCCTGGGAGACGCGGCGCTCCAGAAGCATTATTTCTTGATCAATGACACAATTAACTTTAGTAACAAATTGGTCCATTGTCCCCGTGAGATGAGCATTTGCCGCCCTGACTTTGCTGTCCTTCGGTGGCATGATAATGGCCAATAGAATGAGCTACAAGGTAGGCTTAGATGAGGTGGTGTGCGGGAAACGTTAGAGGGGTTGCCCAGCCCAGTCCGTTCCGGGCAGTGACGGGCAAGGACGGGCCCGCCCTTGTCCCGGGCTTCGCCCGCGCGCGTCCCGCGCTGCGGTGTTGCTAATGGCCTGATATAGGGCCCGGGCGCTGCGTGATGACGTCTGCAGCGCGCGCCGGGCGCTAGGGCCTCTGGGTGGTGTAGTTTTCCCGTGCCGTTCCCCTCACGGCGACGATGCAGGCGAGGATTTGGTGGGTAGAGACAAGCGTGCCCCTCTCAAATGCCGTTCCCCTCACGGCAGACTCCAAGACAGAAAAAGGGAATCCTTCGGCCAGGAAAATGCGCGTCCCGCGCTGCGGTGTTGCTAATGGCCTGATATAGGGCCCGGGCGCTGCGTGATGACGTCTGCAGCGCGCGCCGGGCGCTAGGGCCTCTGGGTGGTGTAGTTTTCCCGTGCCGTTCCCCTCACGGCGACGATGCAGGCGAGGATTTGGTGGGTAGAGACAAGCGTGCCCCTCTCAAATGCCGTTCCCCTCACGGCAGACTCCAAGACAGAAAAAGGGAATCCTTCGGCCAGGAAAATAATTACGGATTGTTACGATGGCTCGTGGAACTCACTCAGAGCGCGGCCATCTTGAGCCTCGGCGAGCTTCGCACCCCCCTTTTTTTGGAAGTTTTATACAGCGCAAACTCGAGCCACAGATATCAGAGTGCTTTACATGTGTTCTAGTTGCATTACAGACAGACACATTTATTTTCTGTTAGGCACGGGGAGATAAAGTGATTTGTCTGGAATCACAGGATGTTGAGCGTCCTTGCTGAGACTCGAACCCGGTTCCCCAGCTTCGAGGTTGACCACTCTAGCTGTTAGGCCACATCCTCTCCCTAACTATAGCTTTCATCAACTAGTGAAAAGAAAATCACCAAAAGGTCAAATTGCAGAGAGAATGTACATGGAAAGTAAGCTGTTGTATGTGATGTATGCGATGAGTGACCACTGGTGCGTATTCATCTGTTGCGCAGGGAATTGACTTGGCCTGGATCCTGAATCACGCCAATGTCACCTACGTAACCAGGTTACCTAAACTGCTGAGCACCTGCTATAACAGTGTCCTTTGATGCAATACATTTAGTTTTCATCATATTAAATTGCTTTATTATTTGATTAAACAAATAAACATATTTAAACTGGAAAGTAGAGGCCTCTTAGATTTAACCTCATTTGAAACAATAGTACAGCATTCAACCCAAGTAACCATTTTGCTGCCTGGGTTTGCCTGATCTTTACAAAGCCTTTCTTGCCTCACATATGGTCAGCCTTAAATCTTGCCATCATGTAATTTTCATGCATGATTTTTTTAAACAGTGTTATCATCATGCATGCATTTCCAGCATTACATATCTTTCTTCAACAGACCTTCATGCAGTCCAAGCTCAGGCACTAACAAGTTCATGTATGTTTTACTCATTCTCACTTCGTCTTTATCATATTATTTTATTTTTATTTTTTGCTTTACAGGTACGCCCCTTGACACTGAGCATTGGTCAGAAGATGTGCGAAACCTGCATGGGCTGCTGACCCGAGCGTATGGGGATGCTTCGTTTAGTAAAATCTCATCCTTTGGAGATTCTACTTCTGTTGCGATCGATTTGACAACGCTCTTTGGAGATCAGGTTATTGTCGCTAAAGACACCAGCTATCAGCGTATCAAGCGGCTTACCTTCCCAGAGGTCCTCCCAGAGCTGGAATCCATCACTATGATTGAAGGTGCAGCAGGCAGCGGGAAGACTGCTCTCCTAAGGAAGATTGCAATTCTCTGGGCCTCCGGAAGCTGTCCTATGTTAAACAGGTTCAGGCTTGTGTTCTACCTCTCCCTTAGCTCCACAGGAAGGGAGCACAGTCTGTCTGACATGATCAATAAACAGCTGCTAAAGTCCACAGGAGCACTGACAGAAGCCAGCCTGAAGGAAATTATCCAGTGCCTAAAGAACCAGGTTTTATTTCTTTTTGATGATTATGGAGAGAGAGAATCAATTCCAGAAATTATAGAAGAAATAATTCACAAAAACCACATAAACAAAGTATGTGTTTTTCTTGCAGCATGCAGCAGCTGCAGTGGCAGTGTGAGGAAGAATGCAAATACAGTGCTGAACTTCCTGAAGTTTCCTGTGTACAGTACGGTGTATATGCTAAAAAATCTATTTTCACACAATTTAAAACTGGTGCGTGCATTTAGTCAGGAATTAGCAACATCTACAACCATGCAAGCAGCTTTTGCCACTCCTCTTTGTGCAGTTGCACACTGTGCTTCTTGGGTTCAATACCCAGGAACTAGAATATTCAGAGAATCCCATATCTTCCAATCATACCTGATGTACAGTACATTCAAACTCTCTGCAGAAAGACAAACGGCGAAGGGTGTGATTGCCGTATGTGGCGATCTAGCTCTAGAAGGCGTTTTTAAGGCTCGCTTTGATTTCAGTGATGAAAACCTCTCTGAGGCTGGTGTCAATGGTGACGATGCCCTCAGGATCGGTCTGTTAAATAAATTCACTGCCCAAAGGCTTCGTCCGGTTTACAGGTTCTTGAACCCTTCATTCCAAGAGTTTGTGGCTGCGGTCAGAATGAGTGAACTCCTGGCATCTGAAAACCAAGAAGTCTTGGAGAAAGGATATCAATACTTACACCAAATAAACACATTTCGGGAAATAGTGGGTCGCTATCACTTTCTTTTAATCTATGCTACTGGGATCCCTTCTAAAGCAACACCTAAAATCCTATCCCACCTATTAAACTTAATGGATAACAAAGCAGCCTTGGAGACTCCAAAAGGGGATCGAAAACATTTGCAGCATCATCCTGATCTAGCAGACAAGGAACAAATTCTGACAACGGTTCTGAGCCAAAACGTTGCTCCAGCATTGCGTCAAATGTATTTATTAGATCTGTTGCTTTTTTTTGCCATGAATGTATCCGAATCACACACTGATGTCTCAAGTGTCATCACCACCATAATAGAATTCCTTAAAGGGAAAACCCTCTCATTTAATCCGACCTCCTCTGATTATCACCCCAAGTCAATACTTAGATTCATAGGAAATCATCCAGAAAGCCTAAGGTTGCTTAGCAGCATAGACGTTATTTTAATGGATTCTTTCAGAGTGCCACTGTTAGATTTCTCTGCTATGATGCCATATTTAGCTAGACTGGAACCCCAGACTGTTGGGTCAGATTACTCCATGGGATTGGATATTGGTACTGAATTGTTACAGAACCTCAAACGTCTAACCGAGCAGATAGATCAGTTTAGTCCATTTCTCAAAAGCAATGTTGGAATTAAGGACTCCTTTGCCAGAGCCTTTCTCCCTGCTCAGGGCTATCAAGTAAAGCTCATGACAATTAAAGCAACTCAGCAGAAGCCATTTTCAGAAAGAGACTGTAGGAATCTCGAAGTATTGCTCGCGGCTGCAGGGCACATAGAGCTCCACCTGTGTCAGACCTGTGGATTTGTAGAAAGTATCAAATCAGCCATTGAGCACTTCCGGGACTCCTTCATCAAATGCCACATTCAGAGTTCTCAACTAAACAATGAGGAGCAGAACACCATCCTCTCGATGACGTCAATGGAATCTCTTGTTATTCACGGCGAGCAGGATGCACACATCCCAGGTACCCCATTAATGCCCTTTTTTCATTCATTGAATGTCCAATGTAAATGCCCCTCGCACTCAACATATGAAGACCTTACTTGTAGTTAAGAGAAGAATACAGTTTTTTAAAGGCAGAGACAAAAAAAATCACGAAAAGCAAAAGAAAAGAACCATGCAAATATAAATATATGCATATTTTCTATGAAATGTACAGCTGAAGGGGGGTTACATTAATAGTGCAAAATCTGAAAAGCTACAAAAGCACCAGTAAAGGAAAGTACGCTCCCTTGACTCCCTCAAATAACTTCTTGTGACTTCACAGAGTGTCAAAGATGGCATCATAAATTACATCATTTATGATTCCTTTAGGTGGAGAGGCAGATGGCGAGCTGAGCTCGTACTGCTGCTTAAGAACCGGACCTAAACAAATTAGATTTTGTGATAATCTTTTAATGATGTAGAACTTAAGGAAATCTGCCTTCGTTGGGTTGCTCTTAAGATGGGTTAAACACATCCAATGCTGAATGAGTGACCGATTTTGAGTTGAAGGATGTCGTGGATAGTGGAGATTGTTAGATAGAGTTGTGGGCAGTGACGGCCGGTGCAGGTAAGAGTGGTCAGGTGGGTGGACGGGGATAGTCGACAGATGGCGTAGAGGGAAAATAAAATTTAAAAAAAGAAAACCACTTACGTTGCGCTCGCCCCATCACTTACTCGGCGATGTGGCGAGCGCAAGGTAAGTGGCTTTCTTTTTTTAAATTTTATTTTCCCTCGTCATCGTCTGTCGACTCCCCCCCCCACGTCACCGCCTAACGGCTTTTACCTGCACCGACCGTCACTGGTTGTGAGTTGTTGGTGTATTGAAGTAATTTGATGCTATTGTCAGTACGTAGTACTCCAAATGATTTCATGGAGAGACTGAAAATGATAGGGACAGGATTGAGCCCTGGGCAGTGTGCAGGAGATAGATAGGGGGATATTTACAAACAAATGTCGGAGTGCAGTGTTACTCCAAAATTAATAATACTGCGTTCTGACATTTTTTAAGCGCAGGGATGCGCTGTATTTACAAAAATACGGGGCACCCCAGCATTTCCCCTAGTGCTGGTGGTAAAGAAAGCTGCCTAGCGCCAGTGCAGTCACCCTTTTGCCATGTTGCAAGGGTACCTGTACTGCAGGGGGGACACCTTCCTGCACATAAGCAATCTTAACAGGCGATTTGCTCTATACATGTGTGCTGTAGAATGCAGCACATGTGGAAAGAGCCATATATGAGGAAAAATAAAACATTTCTCCTAGTATTGCTAGTTTAAGACCAGGTATTTCCTGGTCTTATTTTTGGCACTGCCTCATCCCTTGTAAAAATGGGGCAGCATCAAAAATCAATGGGTGTTGGGGCGGAACGCCCACTGCAACACCCATTGCATGACCCTTTCATGCTAAGTGTTGCATAAAGGGGCATTATTAACAAGGTAAGTGTAAATAAGGCGAATGAGGTAACGCCACCAGAATGTCAAAATAAGTGGCGTTTTGGTGGTGTTAACTCCTTCTACATATGCCCCATACTTTCTAGAATCTTTGGATTTCCAGTTTGACAAATTAGTGGTGGTTGTTTGAGGTAGGAAATTAACCATTGCCAGACCATGTCAGAGAACCACATGCATGTTTACAGAATGTGGAGTATCACTTGATCAATTGAATTAAAGGCAGCAGAAAGTTAGATTAAGGGACACAATCATTAATATAGGCGATGAGGAAGGCATCCGAAGGTTGGCAGTCTCTGTGTTGAAGCCAGGTCTGAAACTAGATTGGTTGTCCTGTAGGAGGTTATTCCTTCTGATTTAATCTTGTAATAGAATGAAAGCTGTTTTTGAGCTGCTTACCATTAAAACATAGAACTGTGTGTAGTGTATAATCAAGCACAAGGTAACAAATACTCGAGCGGGCTGCTGCTAAGTCCAGGCAAAGAAATTGAAATAATATCAAATTGTGTTGAAATACAAAACTCATATGACCGTCTCCTGCCTTTTTGTGAATCTAGATACAACATTCCTTTGAGGTATATTCCCTTGGTCAGCAAAATAAATAAAATGCAGTTGCATCAAAAACGTATTTAATATTCTGTAGGAGAGTAGGATCTGCACTTATGTTGCCCCCACTTTTTTCTGATGTTAACACTGGTTTGGTACAGGGGCTGAACCATGTATTATGCCACCCCTGGGAAGCAGACTAAATCTGACACCACAGGCCTGCTACTGCAGCCTGGGTGAGGTAGTGTTAGCACTCCTCACTGAGGTATAGGTTCCTATATCTCACCATACACACACATATAAACCTATCAGTTACCCCCAAGGCAGGCCCTATCAATCCAGAGGGCAGGGTGCTTGGTTTACAATGTGAGGGGGTGCCTCTGCATGAGCAGTGCCCCGCTGCAGCTGGCAGAGTCTATTCTCTGTGGCTGTTTGTGGATGCGGTTAAACCATATACTCTTAAGTGCATTATGACCTACCGTTAAATGCTAACTTTGGAATGACTGCATCAAAACATGTCCTGTTTGGTGTCAAACAACTTGGAATCATACCCCCGCACCAGTAACTGGTGTGGGAGTATGATCCCACCCTTCTAGAGGGGACGACATGTACCCACTGTGGAAACACAGTAGAAATCTGAAAGAGACCTGGCATCACAAAATGGATGCCACCAGCACAGACACTGGGCTGCCCTCCTGCTGCTGACTGAAATTCGCAGTGGAGGAGGCCCAACAATAGGCATCCTGTCACAGGGAGGTGTCACCACCTTCCAGACATGATTTAGTGTATTGGGGCTGGGTGGGTGCACTCCTAGAGTGCTTTGAAGTCCTGCACTGGGGAAGCAGTAGGCTCCTCTGTGCATATGCCAGCTCAACCCGGTTCAGGGACTACCTGTCCCTGCTCTGGGCCGGAACTGGACAAAGGGAAGTGGGTGTAACCACCCCCTACCCTGACCCTCCCAGAGGAGTGGTCATAAAGCTAGTCCCTCCCTTTCTTTTAGTATATGATAGGGAACCCTTGCCATTGCAAACTAGATATCCCTGGACAACGATTTACAAGAAGAATCCTTGCCCTTCGATGTTCCACTACCTTTGGAAGACAGAAGAATCTCCCTTGGAGTCAAGGAGTGACTCCCCTGCTTGGCAGGCACCAATAAACTCTAATCAACCGCCAGAGACCGAAGTCCCTGCAGCCCCAGAAGTGGATTTCCTGACTTCTCGATGGCCATTGTGAGTCCCCAGCAGAGCTGAGGCGAGTGGACCCACGAGTGAAGAGGAACAGCAATACCCGGGTACTGTGCACTATTGTCGAGTGCAACCCCTTCACGACGTTCTACGAATTTGTGCATTAGACCACGTATGGTCCAAGCCTCCAGCAAGATTTTCCTTGAAAATCAGAGGCCTACCTCGTCCCGAGTGACCGTGGGCTCCTGTGAAGTGAATCCTCGCAAGGCGTCTTCGCGATCCTTTGCCCATTGACTTGTGGGTCCCCTGAAGACTTTCTCATCAAACCAAAGGGCTCCCCTAGTTGCTCCAGGCCTGCCCTCACTTACCCTGGCTGGGTGTGTCCCTCAGACCTTGCTGGTCTGCACTGCTGACTTTCTTCATTTTCCATGAGACTTGCTGCTGCCAAGGCTTGTTGGCTCCAATCTGGTTGCCGACACCTCAGTAAGCTGCACACTTCGTGGGACACACCGAATCCAGCTCCTGGTCATCCTCTACGCCTCCTGTACCTCGTGGCTGAAGAGTCAAAACACCCTTGATCACCTAAAATCACCCGACTTCCGTGGGCATCCATCTACCTGGCCCCGGGTCACGGGCAAGTGACTGTGAACACTGTCCCTTCTGCTTTCAGGTCTTCTTCATCTTGAATCCAGCCTTGGATTCCACTGGACACTTCTTCAGTCTTCACAAGCAGCAAAACTTCTTCGGCTTCCATTGAAAACGTCAACCGACCCGACACCAAAAGACACCTATGCACCCGGCTTCCCTGGGTGAGGTAACTCGTGCATTCCGGTGCTCCTGTGGGTGTTGGCCCTCAAACTACTTACCTTGTAAATGACTTGCTTGTAGACTTCCTAGAAGTACCCTTAAACTTTAAAAATTGAACCGCGACTTGCTCCATTGAAATCAGTAGGGAACCCGCAGCTGTGTTCTCACACTGCACGCCTCTCCCGTGGGTCTTTTACTTACCTGCCTTGGGTGGATTAGTGAAGCCCCAGCGATTCTACAGGCCCTAGGCCTTGTCCCCTAGCAAGTCGGCTTTCCTAAACCTCTTTTTTAGTATATGGTCTGGTACGCCCCTAGGGCCCAAGCCATATTTGTGCTTAACTTATTGTGAAACGTTGATATTTGCATATGTTCCTGACTTCTAATCTCATAAAGAGATTAGTAGAGTGTGTCTAGTAATAAATACATATATATTGGATATATATATACCTGTGTGCTGTCCTTTCATTTGGTAATTCAAGAGATTATAAGGTAAAACAAGCTGCTTTACATTCCTCTGAGACTTAGCCTGAAGGCTGCTCTCCACAGCTACCACTAGGATAGCTTTCTTTAAAAGGTTGTCTTAAACCTATCTACCATAAGAGTCGAATTGGGCTGGTGCAAGGTGGCCACTATAACTAGTGACCAGCATATGCCAGGCCAACTTCTCATTGGTGGGCAGCGTGTGGGATTCCAGCTTGCCATTGTTTTACCAGAAAATCTCTATTTGAATTACTAAATGAAAACCACTAAAGGTACTCAAGGTACATATAAAGTTAAGCTTAGTATCAATAAGTTCTACTGAACTTAGAGCTGTTTGTGAAGGGATAGCACACCCTTGCTACAGCTCAAGCTAGGATCAGTAGGCTACAAACTAGTATAGGTAGTACAACACTGCACAACACTAGAATGTCCTCAAAGGGTGGAGCCAGTGGGTCCACTCACCCTCCGTATAAGGACATGACCTTCTTTGACCTGAAGGCCATGTGTGTTGCAAGACACCTGAAGCTAGGACAGAGTCCCTCCACACTAGGCCTGATAGATCTGCTAACAACAGATTGTTGTTGGCTCTAGGAGCTAACAGATCTGAATCAGGGAGTGGGTCAATTACAGTGTCTGGGTAAGATGATGAAAATCATGATGACCAGGACTCTGTGATTGAAGGGCCAGACCCAGAAGGATCTGAACAGGACAGAGGAATTCTCCCTAAGAGAACTGACAGAGTAGAAGAGAGGGTTAGGTCCCCTTCAAGGGAATCTGACCACTCATATCACTCTGGAAGAGAATCTGTTCATCAGAGTAGCTCATACTTTAATAGAAGAGAGACCTCCACTGAAATAATGTACAAACTGCTACAGTATGAGGAAGCAAGATTTGCCCTTAAGGCCAAGCAGTTGGCATTAGATAAAGAAGCCTTTGAGCTTCAGAGAGCTTCTAGAAAAGAGGGGTTAGAACCCCCTGGTGGCAGCAACAGTGTCCCAAGGGTCAGAGATTATATCCCAGACCATAGGAACCTGTCCAAGGTTGTTCCTCCCTACCAGAGTGGGGATGATATCCACAAGTGGATAACTGCTATGGAGAGGGCCTGTAAAGTACAACAAGTCCCCCAGAAACAGTGGGCAGCAATCTTGTGGCTCTCCTTTTCAGATAAAGGTAGAGACAAGCTCCTCACTGTTAGAGAAGAGGATGCTGATGATTATGATGTCCTGAAAAGTGCATTAATAGATGGGTTTGGCTTAACCACTGAACAGTACAGGTTGAAGTTCAGAGATACCCAGAAAGCACAGAATCAGGACTGGACAGACTTTGTAGATTGTGCAATCAAGGCTCTGGAGGGTTGGCTGGTTGGTAGCAGAGTTACTGATTTTAAGGGATTGTATAATCTTATGATGAGAGAACAGATCCTTAATAACCAGTTGTTGCATCAATACCTGGTGGACTCTGATCTGACCTCTCCTCAAGAATTGGGAAAGAAGGCTGACAAATGGGTCAGAACCAGGGTGAGGCAGAAAACCCAGAACCAAGGGGGTGACACTAAGAAGCAGGATCCTAAAGGCTCTGAGAAAGGTGGGGATAAGTCAAAAGACCAGAAGTCTTCACAAGGGCCCCAAAAATCTGCATCTGGTGGGGATTCACAGACTACAAAGGGAAAAGGCCAAACGAAGCCGTGGTGCAAATTCTGTAAACAGAAAGGGCACTGGACTTCTGATTGTACCAAGTCCAAAGACCAAACCACCACCACTCCTGCCCCTAAGGCAACTGTTCCCCCTAGTACAGCTACTGGTGGAGGTGGTAATCAGAATAAGGGTGTAGTAGGGTTGACCCTGGGTTCTGAAGTGGACTCTGGCCTAGTCAGAGTACCCACTCAGGCATTGCTGGTTTGTGAGGGAGACATTGATATGTCCTTCCTAGTGAGCCCCAGTAATCTGGGCAAATACAAACAGCAGCCTGCAATAAATGGCAAACAGGCTTTGGCGTTCAGGGACACAGGTGCTAGTGTCACCATGGTGGCAGAGGATCTGGTGAACCCTGAGGAGATCATCCTGGGTGAAATGTACCAGGTTGCCAATGCAAGAAATGTCAGGACCAACCACAGTCTGGCAGTTGTGAATTTCTCCTGGGGAGGGGTAACTGGCTTCAAGAAGGTAGTAGTCAGTGCATACCTCCCTGCCGAATGTCTATTGGGCAATGATCTAGAGACTTCAGCCTGGTCTGAAGTAGAGTTATGGACTCATGCTGAGATGTTGGGCATACCTGCAGAGGTATTTGCTGTGACCAGGTCACAGGCCATAATGCATAAAGCTGAACCAGCTCTGGATCCTGAAACTATGGACCAGATGCTACCCAAGAGGAGGAGCAGTAGGGTTTAGGCAGTGCCTTCCCCTCTGTCTCAGATCTCAGATTCCCCTCCTGATGGAGGTGAAGCAGATCCTGAAGAAGGAACTGCCCCAGAGGGACTTGCGCCTGATCAGGTTGAGTTCTTGTGGGCAGGGGGGCCTTCCAGGGAAGATCTGATTAAGAAGCAACAGTGCTGCCCCTCTCTTGAACCCCTCAGACAGCAGGCTGCTGCTGAGGCTGCTGGGAGTGCTAGTGGGTCCCATAAAGTTTATTGGGATGAGGGACTCCTATATTCTGAGGTTAGAGATCCAACCCCTGGAGCCATCAGGAGGTTGGTAATACCTCAGAAGTTTAGGGGGTTCCTCTTGACCCTAGCACATGATATCCCATTGGCAGGACACTTGGGCCAAAACAAGACCTGGGATAGGCTTGTTCCACATTTTCATTGGCCACACATGTCAGAGGACACAAAGGAGTTTTGTCGCTCCTGTGTCACTGCCAAGCCAATGGCAAGTCAGGTGGCACAACAAAGGCCCCCCTGATACCACTACCTGTGGTGGGGGTTCCTTTTGAAAGGGTAGGGATTGACACTGTTGGTCCCCTTGACCCTCCCAACAGCATCTGGGTACAGGTTTATCCTGATGGTAGTGGATCATGCACCAGGTACCCAGAAGCAATTCCCCTCAGGACCACCACCGCCCCTGTTGTGGTAAGAGCCCTCATTGGAGTTTTCTCCAGAGTGGGTTTCCCTAAGAAGGTTATATCTGACAGAGGTACCAACTTCATGTCAGGGTATCTAACAGCAATGTGGAAGGAGTGTGGTGTAAGCTACAAGTTCACTACTCCCTATCACCCACAATGCAATGTGTTAGTTGAAAGGTTCAACAAAACCCTAAAGGGAATGATTAAAGGCCTCCCAGAAAAGCTTAGGCGAAAATGGGACCTTTTACTTCCCTGCCTTCTGTTTGCATACAGGGAGGTCCCACAGAAGGGGGCTGGCTACAGCCCTTTTGAACTTCTGTTTGGGCACCCTGTAAGAGGTCCAATATGTTTGGTGAAGGAGGTCTGGGAGTTACCTCTCAACCCTCCTAAACAGGATGTGATGGACTATGTACTTGGTCTCCGCTCCTGGATGGCTGAATACATGAAGAAGGCAACCAAAAGCCTGGAGGCTAGCCAAGAACTACAAAAAGCTTGGTATGACCAAAAGGCTGTACTGACTGTCTATCAGCCAGGACAGAAAGTGTGGGTGTTGGAGCCTGTGGCCCCAGCAGCTCTCCAAGACAAGTGGAGTGGCCCCCATACAATTGTTGAGAAAAAGGGAGGTCACCTACTTGATGGATCTTGGAACTCCCAGGAGCCCCCTTAGGGTGCTCCATGTCAACAGATTAAAGCCATATGTTGACAGGGCTGACATGGGCTTGCTCACGGCAACTGATGAGGAACAGGAGGAGAGTGACCCTCTCCCTGACTTGCTCTCACAGAACCCTGATGATGGGTCAGTAGATGGTGTTGCTTTGGCAAGCAGCCTCACTAACCATCAGCAAACTGAGTGCAGGCAAGTTCTGCAGCAGTTCAGACATATGTTTAGCCTGACCCCTAGTCAGACTTCCTGGTGCACCCATGAGGTGGACACTGGAGACAGTCTGCCTATTAAGAGTAAAATCTACAAGCAAACTGACCATGTCAGGGACTGTTTCAGGACTGAAGTCCAGAAAATGTTGGAACTAGGTGTGATGGAGCCTTCAGATAGCCCTTGGGCTAGTCCAGTAGTCCTTGTGCCTAAACCTCATACCCATGGTGGTAAGAAAGAAATGAGGTTTTGTGTAGACTACAGAGGCCTCAATGCAGTCACCAGGACTGATGCCTATCCAATTCCCAGGGCAGATGAGCTCATTGATACTTTGGCCTCAGCCAAATATCTGAGTACATTTGACCTAACAGCTGGCTACTGGCAAATCAAGTTAGCTGATGATGCCAAGGCCAAAACAGCATTTTCAACCCCTGGTGGGCACTACCACTTTGGGGTGATGCCCTTTGGTTTGAAAAATGCACCTGCCACTTTTCAGAGGTTGGTGAACAAAGTTCTGACAGGTATGGAAACTTATTGCTCAGCTCATCTAGATGATATTGCTGTCTTTAGTTCCACCTGGTAGGATCACCTGGTCCACCTCAGAAATGTTTTGGAGGCCCTGCAAAAAGCAGGCCTCACTATCAAGGCCACTAAGTGCCAGATAGAGCAGAGTCAGGTTATGTACCTGGGCCACCTTGTAGGTGGAGGCCAGGTCCAACCATTGCAGAGCAAAATCCAAACCATAATGGAATGGGTAGCTCCAACCACCCAGACACAGGTGAGAGCCTTTTTAGGCCTGACTGGGTAATATAGGAGGTGTGTTAAGGGATATGGATCTATAGTGACCCCCTTAAATGATCTTACATCAAAGAAAATGCCAAAAAAGGTTCAGTTGACAGCTAGCTGTCAAAAGGCATTTGACGACCTGAAGCAGGCCATGTGCACTGCCCCCATCTTACAGAGTCCAGACTACACAAAATATTCATTGTCCAAACAGATGCTTCTGAGCTGGGTGTGGGAGCTGTACTGTCTCAACTGAATGATGAAGGTCAAGACCAGCCAGTAGCTTTTATAAGCAGAAGGCTGACCCCTAGAGAGAAACGTTTGTCAGCTATAGAGAGGGAGGCCTTTTCTGTGGTGTGGGGGCCTGAAGAAGCTGAGGCCATACTTGTTTGGCACTCACTTCATAGTTCAGACTGACCACAAGCCCCTCCTATGGCTCAAACAGATGAAAGGTGAAAATCCTAAACTGCTAAGGTGGTCCATTTCCCTACAGGGGATGGACTATACAGTGGAACATAGACCTGGGACCCAACATGCCAATGCAGATGGACTTTCACGGTATTTCCACTTAGAACACAAATACTCAACTGGTCAAGGTTAGTTTAGTGTCCCTGCGTTTGGGGGGGGAGGGTTGTGTAGGAGAGTAGGATCTTCACTTATGTTGCCCCCACTTTTTTTCTGATGTTAACACTGGTTTCTGGCTATAGTCTGGCTGGGTCCCTGCTAATCAGGGCCCCAGTCTCTCTGTTCTCTCTAAACAACTTGGAGTACATATTAGGTGCACTAGTGATTGGATACTGTGGTACCTTATGAGCCCCTAGTATATGGTACCCTAGGTACCAAGGGCATAAGTACTTCACAGGCCTACCAGGGGCTGAAGCATGTATTATGCCACCCCTGGGAATCAGACTAAATCTGACACCACAGGCCTGCTACTGCAGCCTGGGTGAGGTAGTGTTAGCACTCCTTACTGAGGTATAGGTTCCTATATCTCACCATACACACACACATAAACCTATCAGTCACCCCTAAGGCAGGCCCTATCAATCCAGAGGGCAGGGTGCTTGGTTTACAATGTGAGGGGGTGCCTCTGCATGAGCAGGACCACTCTGCAGCTGGCAGAGTCTATTCTCTGTGGCTGTTTGTGGATGTGGTTAAACCATATACTCTTAAGTGCATTATAACCTACCGGTAAATGCTAACTTTGGAATGACTGCATCAAAACATGTCGTGTTTGGTGTCAAACAACTTGGAATCATTCCCCCACACCAGTAACTGATGTAGGAGTATGATCCCACCCTTCTAGAGGGGACGACATGTACCCACTGTGGAAACACAGTAGAAATCTGAAAGAGCCCTTGCATCACAAAATGGATGCCACCAGCACAGACACTAGGCTGCCCTCCTGCTGCTGACTGAAACTCGCAGTGGAGGAGGCCCAACAATAGGCATCCTGTCACAGGGAGGTGTTACCACCTTCCAGACAGGATTTAGTGTATTGGGGCTGGGTGGGTGCACTCCTAGAGTGCTTTGAAGTCCTGCACTGGAGGAGCAGTAGGCTCCTCTGTGCATATGCCAGCTCAAACCGGTTCAGGGGCTACCTGTCCCTGCTCTGGCATGAAACTGGACAAAGGGAAGTGGGTGTAACCACCCCCTACCCTGACCCTCCCAGAGGAGTGGTCATAAAGCTAGTCCCTCCCTTTCTTTTAGTATAAGATAGGGAACCCTTGCCATTGCAAACTAGATATCCCTGGACGACGCTTTGCAAGAAGAATCCTGGCCCTTCGACGTTACACTACCTTTGGAAGACAGAAGAATCTCCCTTGGAGTCAAGGAGTGACTCCCCTGCTTGGCAGGCACCAAAAAACTCTAATCAACGGTCGCAAACATTCCCGCTCCCGCTGGAGTCCGAAGTCACTGCAGCCCAGGAAGTAGATTTCCTGACTTCTCGACAGCCATTGTGAGTCCCCAGCAGAGCTGAGGCGAGTGGACCCCACGAGTGACGAGGAACAGCAATACCCGGGTACCGTGCACTATTGTCGAGTGCAACCCCTTCACGACATTCTACGAACTTATGCATTGGACCACGTGTGGTCCAACCCTCCAGCAGGATTTCCTTCGAAAATCAGAGGCCTACCTCATCCTGAGTGACCGTGGGCTCCTATGAAGTGAATCCTCACGAGGCGTCTTCGCGATCCTTTGCCCATTGGCCGGTGGGTCCCCTGAAGACTTTCTCATCAAACCAAAGGGCTCCCCTGGTTGCTCCAGGCCTGCCCTCACTTACCTTCGCTTGGTGAGTCCCTCAGACCTTGCTGGTCTGCACTGCTGACTTTCTTCATTTTCCACGAGACTTGCTGTTGCCAAGGCTTGTTGGCTCCAATCTTGTTGCCGACACCACAGTAAGCTGCACACTTCGTGGGACACGCCGCATCCAGCTTCTGGTCGTCCTCGACACCTCCTGGACCTCATGGCTGAAGAGTCAAAACACCCTTGATCACCTGAAATCACCCGACTTCCATGGGCATCCATCTTCCTGGCCCCGGGTCACGGGCAAGTGACTGTGAACACTGTCCCTTCTGCTTTCAGGTCTTCTTCATCTTGAATCCAGCCTTGGATTCCCCCGGACACTTCTTTAGTCTTCACAAGCAGCAAAACTTCTTCGGCTTCCATTGAAAACGATGACGCGACCCGACACCAAAAGACACCTATGCACCCGGCTTCCCTGGGTGAGGTAACTCGTGCACTCTGGTGCTCCTGTGGGTGTTGGCCCTCGAACTACTTACCTTGTAAGTGACTTGCTTGTAGACTTCCTAGAAGTACCCTTAAACTTTTAAAATCCAACCGCGACTTGCTCCGTTGAAATCAATAGGGAACCTGCGGCTGCGTTCTCACACTGCACGCGTCTCCCGTGGGTCTTTTACTTACCTGCCTTGGGTGGATTAGTGAAGCCCCAGCGATTCTACAGGCCCTAGGCCTTGTCCCCTTGCAAGTCGACTTTCCTAAACCTCTTTTTTAGTATATGGTCTGGTACGCCCCTAGGGCCCCAGCCATAATTGTGCTTAACTTATTGTGAAACGTTGATATTTGCATATGTTCCTGACTTCTAATCTCATAAAGAGATTAGTAGAGTGTGTCTAGTAATAAATACATATATATTGGATATATATACCTGTGTTGTGTCCTTTCATTTGGTAATTCAAGAGATTATAAGGTAAAATAAGCTGCTTTACATTCTTCTGAGACTTAGCCTGAAGGCTGCTCTCCACAGCTACCACTAGGATAGCTTTCTTTAAAAGGTTGTCTTAAACCTATCTACCATAAGAGTCGAATTGGACTGGTGCAAGGTGGCCACTATAACTAGTGACCAGCATAAGCCAGGCCAACTTCTCACATATTCCACTTAAGAAAACGAAGAAGCAGAGACCTTTTAAAATCTGATGGTTTAGCCTGCCTCAATTGCAAAACCATAATATGTTAAAGTCTGACAACCTTTGTAAACAGAGTAGAATAACAATCTAAACTTCCTTTTTGGATTGATTCTCCACCTTCTGCCTTAAACCTTTGAAAAGTTAATGATGTTTTACATCTTCATCAGGATAAGATTTGTGTGTACTTATTGTCTGTGCTTCAAAACCCCAATCTTTAGACTTTGACAAACTGGTATTCTGAAAATTTTGTCTTGCAATTGTTTTTTATTATGATTGAGTAATTAAACAATATTCATACAACATGGGTGGGAGCCACCCTTTTTCCAATTTGTTAGAACATGTGTATAAACAGGGAGATGGTGATACTATCTCTCATATAAAGAAAACTAAGAGAAAGAGGAGAAGGGGGTAGATGCGTACAGATATAGAGATTGGGATGGTGATAACTGGTAAGTATTAGAGGATATTAGGAGGCGGTGAGGCTCTGTGCTGGCTACTGCGGGAAGGGGGGAGGAGGGAAGATTGACTGGGGGAAGCTCCAGCATCTTGAGGGGAGATCCGAGCCTTAGAGACCCATATAATGGAAGTTGTTGTTCATCCTGAGAGCCTCAGATGAGAACGCGGCTGGGTGAGGGCTTTGAGAGTGTGCGTTGGGAGGTGATGAAGCGGTAGGGCGAACCACCATGAGTCAGGTGGTATAGGTAGGAAGAAGATCAGATGGGGCAGGGGTTGGGGGGATAAAGCGGGCGTTACCCCTGCTTGGATACCAGGAGTAAGGAGTCCTGAAAATGGGAGGGTGAAGGGCCATAAGCGTTCTGTGAGATGGCTGTAATCAATGTTGTGGTCCCTTTCAGCTCTTTATGACTCAAGATGGTGGGGAGCCTGGGGCAGGGTGTCTATTATCAGTCCCGTCTGGAAGGAAGGGAGCCCACATTTGTAAAAATAGCTCAGTCAGGTCTTGCAGATTATAAATGACGCATTCGTGGGAGGCTGTTTGGATCATTGCCACCAGCCAAGTTTCGTGCGATGGGTGATCTCCACTGGCAGAGAATACATATCTTGGTTGTGGCCAAGGCTGTGTGGAAGAGGCGGCGCTGGGGATGGGAAAGATCTGGTGAATCTCTCACATCATAAAGGAGAAAAACTGAGGGGGGAGCGTGAGGTGTGGTGACATGGATGAGCTCAAGGCCGTTCCTATGTGCAGCCAGAAGGGCTGGATTGACGGACAGTCGCATATATGTGCTATGTTGCAGTGTGTGATCGCACATCGCCAACAGTTCGTGTGGGGGAGGAGACCTGCTCTGTTCAGTTTCATCAGTATCCAATGCCAGTCATGTAGCATCTTGAAGAGGCAAAACTTCAGGCAGGCCTCTCTCGTGCCTTTGCCCAGGGCTTCTAGGATAACTGCCCATTTGTCATCCTCATATGCGGTTTGTAGGCGAGTTTTCCATTTGACACGAAGAGTACGCGAAAGGGGCTGTGAGAAAAGGTGGGTTGAGAGCATGCTGTATAGTCCTGATATCACATCCTTGTGGCATCCCCAGATGGTCAGATAGGATGTTATAGGTGAGGACAGTAGTGACCAACTACGAGGACCCAAACACTATCTGAGGTAGTGTTGTAGTTGCATGTGGCACCAGGTTGCCGCGAATGGAGGCCAAATTCCTCCCGCAAATGACTGAACGGCTTAAGATCTCCATTGAGCAGAAGTTGGTCTAGAGTGTGAATACCTGCTTCTGTCCATTGAGTCCAAGACAGGGTTCGCTTGTCGATGTGTATGCCGTCATTACCCCATAGGGGTGCTTTTTCGTATAAGCGCGGGTCTACCCCGAGAAGGCGGTGTGCTCATAGCCAGGCTTGTTGCATAGTACATAGCACATGCTGTGGTGGTCCTGGGCAGATGGCACGGAGCCATATGGCACCCGAAAGCCCTGCGCCAGCAGAGAGCAGTTCCCGTTCGATGTTTACCCATTGTGGTGGCTCCAGAATGCCAGGGAGCAGGTATGCAATTGGGAAAGCTGTAGGACGAGGGAGTAGTGTTCCACCGATGGGAGGCCCAGGCTCCATGTGAGCAGCGTGCCATAAGTTTAGCCCATATGAAGGATCGGATATGGGAGTCGATGAGACGTAGCATGGATAAGGGTACCGGGATGGGGAGCATCCCAAGCATGTATATGAAGCTTGGTAGTGTGACCATCCATACTGCCTGTATTCAACCCCATATGGAGAACCCTAGGCCGGACCATTTCTCGAAGTCATGGGTCCATGTTATCTGAAACCATCCCCTCCATTCCCCTGTTCACCAGAATCCCTAGGTATTTAATGGGGCGGGACTGCCATCGGAAGGGATATCTGTGCATGGCCGCTTTAGTAGTGCCAACTGATACTGGAAGGGCCTTGCTCTTACCCCAGTTTACTTTGTACCCAGATAGGATGGAGAAATCATCAAGGATGCTCAGCAATGCCGGGAGGGAGCGGTTGAGGTCTGTTTAATTAGCTGGATATCGTCAGCATAGAGATAAATCTTGGAATACCCGGATATAAGTGGGAAACCCACTATGCTGGTGGATTTGCAGATGGTGGAAGCAAGGGGCTCCATGGCCAGGAGGAACAGGAGTGGGGAAAGAGGGCAGCCCTGGTGCGTGCCTCTTCAGATAGGAAAGGGGTCGGATAGAAATCCCTCGCAATTAACCTGGGCCTTGGGGCAGTTATATAGCTGCCATACCTGGGTGATGAATCGGTCACCCAAGCCAAAGCGTTTGAGCGCAGCAAAAGGTAATCCCATTTGATGCGATCGAATGCCTTTTCGGCGTCAAGAGAAAGAACCAGTGCATCCGTCGGTAGGTCCCTGGCCATCTAGATGGTATGTGCCAGGGTGCAGAAATGATTTCTGGAGGAGCGGCCTGGCACGAAGACCACCTGTGTATGGTGAGTTAGAGAAGGGAGGACTTTACTCAAGCGTGCTGCTAGAACACTCGCCAGGATTTTAATGTCACAGTTGAGCAGGGAGATGGGTCTGTAACTGCCACACAGTACATGGTCTCTACCAGCTTTGGGTAGAACTGCTATCACTGCCTTATTGGATAAGGGTCCAAGGGAGTTTGTCTGCTCTGCCTCCCGAAGGGCGGCATGCGGGGCGTCAACCACCTCCTCTCTGGATCACTTGTAGATTTTTGCGGGAAAGCCATCCTCCCCGGGAGCTTTGTGGTAGGGCAGTTTGGATATGGGAGTGCTATCTCCTTCTTACTAATTTCTCCCTCCAGGAGCTCCCTGCCTTTGTCTGAGAGTCGGTGGAGGTCTACCTCATCCAAGAAGGCGGCCACTTGATCTGGGTCAGCCGATTCATCCGGGGTGTACAAAGTCCTTAGAATGAGGTAAACTCGTTCCCAATGTCTTGGAGATGGGTAAGGACCTCGTCCCTCTTTGATTTTATGGCAGGGATAGCCATGGCAGGCTCTCTCTGCCGTAGTTGGGCTGCCAGCAATCGATCAGCCTTTTCCCTCTGTTCATAATGACATTGCAGGGCGTATTCAGCTTTAGAGGCATAGAGGCTGTTACGGGTCATTGGGCTTGTTCTAGGAGTCTGCGGTGGAGCAAAGTGGGACGTTTAGAGCAGAGCCAGGTGAGAGAAGCGATATTCCCCTCTAGTTCTTTCTGACGAGTAATCACCTGTTTGTTGGACACTGCACTGTCTCTCATGAGTTGTCCTCTGATGGTGGCTTTTGCGGCTGCCCATACTACTCTACAAGAACCTACTGAGTTGTTATTGTCTGAGAGATCCATGGAGACATGAGTTCTCACTTGGGATTTGCCCTGGGGTGTGCGATACCTTTGCATGTTCATTTGCCATGGTTTGCATCCCAGGGAGACCAATCTGACATCTAATGTCAGTAAGACTGGAGAGTAATCGGATAGTTCAGCCTCTAATATGTGTTACTCCCAAACGAGGGCGACCGTCTTTTGAGTGATAAGAATGTAACCAGGTCTGGAGAGTGTACCATGTGCTGGGGAAACAAAAGTATATTCTGCATCTGTTGGGTCACTAAGATGCTTTGAGTCTACTAGACCATTGTCCGAGGCCACATCGCTCAGTAGGGCCATGTCGGCGTCATTGCTTCCATCTAAGGAACTTGTTCTGTCCAATACCGGGTCTCATACAAGGTTCCAGTCTCCACCAATAATATATTGTGAGGCTCCTATCTCTGTTAACAATTGGTTCGGGTGTGGAAGAAAAGGCAGTTTTGCTCCCGTCGGTGCGTAGACAGCGCCCACACATAAGAAATTGTCTCAGAGGCATAGTTTAGAAAAGGCGTATCTGCCCTCTGGGTCAGACCATGTCTTTGTTACAGTGACAGACAGATTTGCGAATAAGGATCGCGATCCCGCATTTGCGGGGAGTCCCACTATCAGGGGTATCTGCGTAGTAATGTTGCTGTGTATCACCCTTCCCCCTCTGTCGTGGCGCAACTTGTCAGACTATAGGGGGTCTTGGTGAGTCTCTTGTAGCAGTGCCATGTCTAATCTTTTGTACTGGAGGTAAGAGAGTACTTTTTTCCTCTTGATGTAATGTGTTAGCCCATTAACATTCCAAGAGAGGGCACGTACATGGTGAGAAGCGCACAAGGCTGGGGTAGGTGTGGCAGTCTCAGACCTCTCTTCCATGTATTGGTTCCGAAAGTGTGAAGCACAGCCATAGGTAGGGAAGTGAGATGTGTTGGGAGGCTATACTTAAGATCTGTGTGGGGTTATGCTACACAAGATTATAGATGAGATAGGATCGATGGCCGTGGGTAGCAGCGATGTAGCGAAGTTGGGTGCGGGGAGAGATTTGGTTGGAGGAGGAGAGGAGGGGTGAGTGTTAGTGGGGATTGCAAAAGTTGGGCAGGAGAGAAAAGTGCAGGGGAGAGAGGTGAGGGAATGTACAGGTAGGGAGAGGAGGAGGTAGGTAGAGACAAGAGGAGAGCTGAGGGAAAAAGAAGGAAAAGAGAGAGAAGGGAGGGAAGAAAAAATGGAAAAGGGGGTTGGGTATGTCCCAGGTTATGCAGAAGAGAGGTGCTTAGGGGCAACAGCCGGAGTTATAGGTGGGGTATGTGCCTCTAGCTGATACTGAAACAGTAGAAGAATGAGTGTGTATAACTGAATGTAGGGAGAATAAAGGGGGGAAGGGGAGCAAGGAGGGAGGGAATCAAGGAGAGTGCTACTAAACAATGCAGCACTGGGATCTCAGATCCTTGTCCCGTGGGTCTATACTTGCAGAGACATTGCTTTGAGAGGGTCCCATCTGGACAGCGGGCGGTGGAGAGAATGAGCGGATGAGCTGGATGGTGTTAGACAGGGGAGCGGGGGCGCAGGTAAGCTATATGGTTCTTAAGGGTGGGGAGGAACTGGGCATGGGGGATCTCGATTGTCTCTGGGAGGAGTAGGGTAGGGTGTTGGAGTCCCGGGGGTCCAATTTAGTAGGGAGGCTGACCGTCACCCAAACCCCCATTATAGTAAAGGCCCTGCAGTAGTCGGTCATTTGTGGAGGATCTGAGCAGCAATGATGGGCACCAGCAAGGGGGGGGGGGGGAGAATAGGAACCCAAATATGGGGGATATGGTTGATCGGCTGATGCAGGCGCATTGTGCTTTGTTGACCGACCCATATCACTACACACTGTGGGGGTGGGTGCCGCTATTCCAGGAGGGAAAGAGGGGGGATAAGGGGGAGCTGGGAGTCGAGATACACAGCATATGTCAAACAACCATAACAGTAGTAACAGCAATAATAGGCATAACAATACACAGTGCAGACAAATATGCAAGCATTCATGACTGGCAATGTAATACCATCTGGCGGGCGCCACTCTGTTTGGTCTTGTATCAACAAGGCCGGTGATTCCAACTGCAGGGCAGGGCAGTAGTGTGAGTTCCTTGCTTGTCACTCCGTAACAGAAGTAGGTTTCAGGGGGGAACAAGATTTATCTCTGTCTTGGTCTTAGACAGCCACTGCCTGGAGAGCTTGCACCCTAGCTCCATAAGTGCGGGCTGCCCTGTCAGTAGCTCTGACTCGATCACGGGTCTCACTATCGGTTCGCCACCTTCTGCCAGTGGTGTAGAGGGGAGGCAACAAGGTGGGATTCACCTTAGTCGGTGGGCTGGAGGTGTCCAGGCCTTGATTGTGAGTGTTGTCCAGAAAAAGACACAAATTCTCCGAGTCGTAGAATTCTTTGGCGAGCACCGTCCTTAGTTATCTGGAGTCGCACAGGTTCGAAGAGGCCATATTTGATGTCCAACTGGTGCAAGCAGGGATGGAAGGAGAGGAAGGATTTGCAGAGGTCATTGGTCTCTTTGGAAAAGTCCGCTGCAATGCGTATTTCATTACCCTTGTACGTGAGTGGGCCTTGGGAGCGAGCCACAGAGAGCAGTTGTCGGGCCTTCTCATGTTGCAGAAAGCAGGCAATTAGGGGCCTTGGGCAAGTCTCCGGGTCTTTACATTGAGGGCCGATGCAGTGGGCGCGTTGCATTTCCAGTGGAGGGTCAAAGGAGAAACCCATGAGCTTGGGTAGGGCTTCTCTGAGGAGGAAATCCCAAAAAACTGACATTATCTCTCCTGCTGCGATTTTCAAGGTTAATCACCTTATCACGGAGGAAGAGGAGTTCTCGCTCTCTATCCGATATGATGTCTAGACAGCCTTTCATTGTTGTCACTCTCTGTTCAAGCCCGTCCACTCAGTTCCGAAATCCTGCAATGTCGAGCTGAATCGATTTCGTCTCTTCCGTTAGGGCTGATATGTACACATCTATGCCTTCGAACTGACGGCCCACCGCCGAGATTTCTTGAAGAATTCACTCCATGGTGCTCTTCTAAGCGTTGGAACAGAGCAGCTGCAGGGGATATGAGTCCCTTTGGCGCGGCCATGGTGCGGGGTAGGTTAAGAGCTTCTGTGAACAGAAGTTGCCTTGTGGGGTTGCCCGTGGGTGTGCCCGCGGGCTTGCCAGATGACATTCGTCTATGGACGTTGCAGAGCACTCAGCTCTCCCGTGACACAGGGCTGGTCGTGCCTGTCTTCGATGGGGTACTACTTGTCGACCAGCGCCACTCGCGGTTAGGTTGTAGGCTAGCAATGTGTTTGGGCCTTGCTATGGCTGTGGGCTCAAAGTAGCCAAAGAGGAGACCTTTGGAGCGAGTGGGTATGAATGTGCTAGAAGGTCGCTCTGTTTTGGTTGGGTCCACTCCTCCTGTCAGGACTTTGAGCAGGATTTGCCGTCGTCAGTTGTCCTCGAGCAAAAGACTCTGGCGCCGATAGGTGAGGCTGCCCGTTCCTGCTGTGGGGCTAGCCGAGGATGTAGGTTACGTAGTGGGCCACCGGGTCGCCAGGTCTGGTGCATTGCCCTCCTTACAAGCATACTATGGTGCGTGGTTTGCGGATGGGGCGTGGGTCAATGGGGGCCCAAAGGGGTGGTCTGAAAGGCCTCCTGCAGTGATCAGAAAGTGAGAGGGCTGGAGGAGGTGCTCGCTTTGGATCTGGTACAACAGCCCCACATGAGCTGAGCGAGGCTGGGTGCCATAGTCCTGTGCTGCCATACTGCACAGTTTCGCAGTGATCCAGTAGTCCTTCTGCCACTAGAGAAGGTAGGGCCCCAGTGAGTATGTTTGCTTAGTGCTGGGTCATATGTAGATCGCAATCCTGCAGTCCCTGATCAGGGTGGGTTTGTTTTCAGTCAGTTGTCCTTAGAGGTGCGGTTGGCCTGAGGACTCCACTATCCCAGGAACGCTTTGCCTCTAGACAGGGTGGTGTCATGCTGAGGCCCTGGGGTGTGGGCGGAGTGCCTCTATGCCTTTATGGCTCACGGAAATGAGTTTGGGCAGTCTCTCCAGTGTGTAGGGGTTCCTTTTCGTACAACTCTTATGAGAATATGAGGAGGTGGGGGAGTTGAGTGTGGGACCCCCGTCTACCTGTAGCTGGTGGCTCGTATCGGGCGAACTCCAGGTCGTGGTTCCCACTGCTGGTGGTGTGAGGCCCTGTCAGGCACCCTCATTCGGGCATCAGAGTTGGAAAGGCCAGTCAGGAAGATGTTGTTGCCATGGTTGCACCATTGTAAGATGCAGCCTAATGTTAAGATACGCCCCGGGCCCTCTACGTGTTTCTGGTTCTCTGCAGAACCTGCAGCGGGGGCCAAGTTGTTTGCGGTTTCCGCCTCCAATGAGAAGGGCGGGGTTGGAAGCTGGAGACCGCGGCCCCGTTTTCCTCACAGGGCCCAGAAGTCTTGCCCGGCCGCACAGAATTCCAACCATGCAGGCAGCAGGGACGGCCAAGTGGACGCCCAATCCGGGCATCACTGAATGCGGGCAGCATAGAGGGAGGATTGATGGTGCCCTATTTCACCGTAGAGCCGCTGACGCCATCTGGGGCCCATCTCGTGGCGAAGCTCTGTGCTCAAGCGGTCATTTTCCTCCATGGCCAGATCAGGAGCTCTTTCTAAATACTGAATTGGTATCATATGTATCAATGTTTTGTGACTGAAAAACCCGGTTGAAAATCATGGAAAATGTACTGACACATCAAAAGAGGTGGTAGTGCAATCGCAAAAGGGAAGGGGAACACTTGTGACCCCTTCTCCTTTCTAAATGTAAAAAAAAGTTTGTTACAGAGTTGGCAATAGTCCCTAAGGATTTATTTTTAATGCAGCCCTGTTTTAGTTAAAGAAAAAACAGCCTGCATTTGCAATAACATTTTCTTCTTTTATAAGCAATTCTTGTCAGGTTGACCTGATGACCTCAGCAAGCCACCTCCCTGTGTTCGCCTCCTATCATAGTGAGTTGCATTAATATTCATGAGGTAAGTTAGAGAGTGACCCAGTACGATTTTGAAGTTTAGGAATTTATCTAATTGTACATAGGTTGGTACTTAAAATTCTTTACTGGTCACAAACATACTTATTGCAAATTGAGACCAGTGAGTAGTGCATCTGGTCACAGATGAGCTGTTGGAAGGGAAAGTTGCAGAACATGAATTTGAACACAGTGTTGATGTTCATAGTGTAATTGTTAAGACTGGTCTGTTCCTGAGAGATACAGAAGATCTTCTTTGACTGAGTTGAGATATTGCTTATGCATTTGACAAGTGTAAAAAATCGGACTATTATTTGGAGTGGGTGATTACCCACCTCAAGAAATGATCACAGCCCTTTTAAGGGTAAACTCTGAACCCCACTAAATTAACCTGTGCTCAACTCCCTGGTAGCTGTGGCACAGAGCAGACAGGCTAAACCAAGGGCAATATGTAAAGTATGTATGCAGTACCAAAACAGTAATAATGTCAAAATGCAAAACATTGAAAAGCCCAAACTGAATGAATACAACAGAGTACAATGTATTTAACAAATGCTCATCAAAATTATGACAATCCAATGAGGGGGAACTGGAGATATGAACTTCAGGAAAGGGCTAGACACCTGGCTATTCCAGAATTAGACACATGGTCGGGCCTACTGTGTTCTCAGCGCCAAGACACCCCCGGGTATTCGTGCGCTTTATAAATCCCACTAACATTAACATTAACATTAACTTTTATAGTTTTAAGTAGGAATAGGGCCAAGAAACACAAAGTGCCAACGATTATCAATGGTCACGGTAGAGCGGGACCTAGACGCAATTTGAGGTTGTCAAGACAGAGGCCAAGAGCGGGGTCTAGTTCAGATCCAGTTGTTACTGTTCAGCTGGTCAGTTGCAGGAAAGGCCTCTTGTAACTTACTACATCCCTGTAGCTAGAACAGGAGGTCAACCTTATTTCCCTTGTAGTCCACTTCTTTGTCTTGGGCACAAGAGGGAGCAGGTCCAATGCTTCAGGGTTCCCCTCAGATAGCAGGTCCGAGCCTCTTCTATTTTTATGTCCTGCAATGTCCTGAAGTGGGTGCCTGGAGAGACTAAATTTTGCCTGGCAAGTGCTACTGAGGGTAAATCATTCCTGGACACACCCTAATCAATGGAGTAAAAGTTCCCGTGGCCATCCTTACCCTCCTAAGGCATTTTCAAGGTGGTGAAAGTCTACAACCACAATCCACTTGGGGCCTGAGGGCTGG
Source organism: Triturus cristatus (assembly GCF_964204655.1). Taxonomy (NCBI): domain Eukaryota; kingdom Metazoa; phylum Chordata; class Amphibia; order Caudata; family Salamandridae; genus Triturus; species Triturus cristatus. Next base: position 501,133,018 of record NC_140581.1, read on the forward strand.
CGATGTGTGTGTGGGAAGAGTTCTATGGTAAACCTAGTGTCTACCCACATTTAACACTAAAATCCAGTTTGAGGCAGCCACTGCACCCCTAATAACTCATATACAGAAGTATGGTAGGACAAAGGCAGGGTTTTCCAGCACCCAGACAGTTGATATACAATATTTGTCTTGGCGTCCTATTTCCTTACTATCAAGTGCATCCCAAGTGCTCTATGTAAAACCCAGAGACAGACATCTGGTAGGACAAAAGCAGGAGTTTCAAGGAACCAGACAGTGGACATACAAGAATTGTGTTGCCATCCTATTTTCGTCATTTCAAGTGCGCCAGCAGATCTGTAAAGCAGGATTTGACACTCCAGCAGGATTTGACACTGTAAAGGAAAAAAGGATGCTTATAGCCCCCACCCTGCATATTCTGTGAGGTTCACAGGAGTCATCTCTGCCCAGTCAGGACAGCCTATTATTTGCTCTTTTGAGGCATTTCACACCATTTTCGATCCTATTCACATGTTAACTAGTGACTGGGAGAATGTGGCGAACAAATGCAAAGGAGCCTTTAAGCACTTCAGGCCATAAAAACGTAACTTACTAAAAGTTAGTTTTTAGTAACTATTACAATATTTGTTTACTTTTCTACCTAGTTCCATTCCCAAGATACAGTATTGGGATTTTGATCTGTATTCTGTTTATTATATAGGATAACTAGGCCTACCAGAGTGAAAAATAGCTTTTGGGTGCTAGTCACTGTAAGGACATGTTAACATTACATTTATACGCATCCTACATTTAAATACAATGTATCTTGCCTTGACAGCTGAAAGGTCTATGTAGAGGTGGTTTATTAACATTTAAGAGGGAGGTTTTGACCTGTCATAGGTTTATTTTTACAGGTCGATATGCAGGTTTTACAGTGCTACAGTATAACTACATTGTAGGCCCGAAACCATGTTTCCATTGCTACTGTAGTGGATGGCACAGTAGATGCTGCAGTCCAGTACTGGATACACTTTTATCATATACCAGGGACCTATAGGCAAGTTTAATATGGCAACTAGGAATAGGCCGATTCGACCATGCACTTTAGTATTGGTTAGTAGGGGTAAAGTGCACAGAATTCTAAAGCCAACAAAAATATAGGGTCCAGCAAAAGGCAAAAAATCCAGGGTGACCACACAGAAAACAAGGTAGGTTTATTTTTGTTTCTGTCTGTGAATTCATGTCTTAGGTTCTCTGATGTTCAGTGAGCCAAACTTGTGAAGACTGGATGAAATCTTGTGGTGGCGACTTTTCAATAGTACTTCAGGATCAGAAGCACTTTTTGCTAGAGGTTACCTCATCCTCCTCAGCACTTTTGTTTCTTGTGCCTGACCTCAATAGTTCAAGATATCTGGCTGCTACATTGGGTTAGATTGTTGAGCAGGTTTTACAGAAGAGATATAAGCAAGTGGCTGGTCAGACCAAGACCATAGCTGCACCTATATGTTGAATGTTACAAGAATATGCCAGAGTATTAAGTCCAACATAGGAGTACTGTGCATGATTGGAAAAGTGTTCATGTTTTCTATGTTGGCCATATTCTTTATAGGACTCAGAATGCCAATCCATCCACACATTAAAATAATCCCTGCTGATCAGGATTTTCTTAATCACAAACTGCAGTTGAAGAACGGATCAAGCAATGAGTTGTATCCTGGGGGTTGCTATCCCCCTGTTGTAACAAATGAGATCTCATCCCTAAACTACAGGTGTACAGAAGACAAACTATTCATGCAATGGAATTCCCAAAATGGTCTAGTGTAACATGGTGCAAGATCCTCAATACGGAAACATCTGTGTTGTTTGATGCAGACTCTCACAAAACAATAGCGTTGGGGAGGCCTGCAGAAACCCCTGAATGGCAGTTTATAGGGTGAATGCTATATGCCACAAAATTTGTGGATTGAGGGTTAATCAGAATGTGAATCTGGAAAAGGGCATCATCTGGATGGAGAATGACTGAGGAAATGCCCCTATACCCCTGTTGCTCTAATATAATTTTATTCAAAGTATGGTTCTCTTATACTTATAACAAAATATTTGTTTTTTTGTGACATACGTCGTATTGTATGTAGTTGCATCTGTCTTTATATCCTGCAGCTTTAATAAACTCAGAGTCAGTAGATGATCGTTTTCTTTTAATTATTTGCAGAACATATTTTAACAGAACTGGACCAATTTACCTGCTTGAAGGAACTCTCCTTGAAACTGCATAAAGATTGCAAGATGTCTAGGGAAATACTCACAAATTTGAATAAATGCAGTAACTTGGAAAAACTAGCAATCAGTGTTGTACTGTTTAGAGAAGAGACCTCGTCTAAGCTAAGTAGGTTTAATTTTCTTGTTGCTTTGAAACATGGATTGTGTACTGTGGATTGCTTTCTTTGGTATAAGCAAGCAGATTCTGAGCTTAAACTTAGATAGTTGATTGAGCTCCAGTATTTTATCAATTAATATTTTAGGATAGGTTTTCTAATTTAGGTCAGTATTTTATTTATTTGTGGATTAGTTTGTGGATAGGTTAAAGGACAATGGCTGAATGAACCCCTTTCCAGTTTATTGACATTGTCCTTGCAATACTGATAGGACTATATTTACTTTCAGCAGAAATAAAAATGGCAGCAAGATGTGGGTCTATGGTATGTGGATAGTTGGAGAAAGGCCATGGCCACTGCACAAGAAAATGCCCATTAAGGTCTAAGGAGAGAGGCTTTGTGGAGCAGTCTTCATGTCATGACCTCCACTGCTAAAAATCACTACCCAAAAAGGGGTGAGTGGACTTTATTGCTGTTACTTCTTCTGATCTTGTCTCTCTTAAGGGCAGCGCATTATCTGTCATAGGGCGCACTGTCCCTGTTTGCACCCGGCACACTCTTATAAAGGTGAACTGCACACAGGGACATTGCACCCGATCTAAGGCACAGTATATAAATCACAAATAACTTAAGAGTAATCAGACAACTCATTCTGTATTTTGCTGCAATAGATCTTAACACCTTGGGTTGTATTACACTATGTACTCACTGTCCCTGTTTGCACCATAGAGCACCTTTAGAAGGATAGTCCGGGTGCAAACAGCTCTTAGGGCTGCCACAAACGCATGGGTGCCCTAGGGCTGATCATTAGCAAAAGGCAGCATGGCTCTGTCTTTCACAATGCAGGGGATACAAGCCACACTTGAATGGAGGACAGAGATCCACCTCTTCGAGGAGCAGTCAGTGCACCTCCTGACGTCCTCTTTGCCTTTGCACCAACATCCATAATACAGCACAGGGCAAAGGTAAAATATTTCCCTCATTTGCATCGGGCCTCGCCCCAGTGGAAATGAGAGGATATCCCTTTAAGATAGTGCCAGGTGATGGGTGTGCCTAATTACGAGTTATATTATGCAGCCGCTCACCTCCAATGGTCCATGCGTTGACTCGCTAAAAAGAACCAAACTGAACTTGATCCCTGGGCAATGACGCTATCAAGGTCAGATCTTATTGAGTGGCTCTCGGGAACTTGAACTCAGCTTTAAAGGACAGAGGACTGCACTTTGCTATGGGCGGCTTGTAGCGTCTAGCTACATTGTGTGGCATCCAGGCGCCGCCTTCCCCTCTATGCCCCAGACCTTCCCATTAAGACGGCTCCAGGTACCTACACTCATGTGCGGCGCCCGGAACTGGCTGACTGGCAGGCACGTGGGAAGATTTATTTGTCGACTGCTTTGTGCAATTTTCACACACTGAGAGACGATTACGGAGTGACACTTACGCAGCGGGCAATGCAAACCTGGGGGGACGTAAGGGCGCCTCCACCGACTTCTGAAGCCCTGCAGACACTGCTGACGCATGGAGCAGGCAGGAAAGCTATCACAGCTATATACAACTCTCTGAGAATGGACACAGCTCCCTCACTGAGAATACTGGACAGCAGCACTCTCTACTGTCATCACTGATAAGCAATGGCAACAGTGCATTGGAAACCCCAAGACCATTTCAACAAATGCCCGTCTTGAAATTCACACAATTTAATTAGTTACACCACATGTACTTAACTCCGCATAGACTGGCGCGTATATATCTGACCTCCACGGACATTTGTCCCAGGTGTTGGGTCGAGGGTGTAGACTTCCTACACATGGTCTGATCTTGCCCCCGCATTTTAATATACTGGGGGAAAGTCTCTGATGTATTGTCACCGGCAATGGGAGCCACGATTCCAATCCAGGGGGTGCACTTTATACTAGGCATTACTAGAAGAAAAGCAAGTCTTGAAAACCTTAATAAATTCATTGACCTGGCAATCGTTCTGGCCATATGTTCCTTGGCCATGGCATGTAAGTCCCCAATGGGCCCATCCATTAGACATTGGCTGCTCGCACTTCGGCGTGCACTGGTGGCAGAACACGTTACGTTGATGTCTCGGTCTCCGCGGCCAGTGGCTCAGACACTGCCTGTGGATTGGCAACATAATGTGACTACCATAGAAGCTAGTCTGCGGAATGCAAATGACCAGGAGCGATACGTTGGCGGCGCCGACACTGCGCCTGGCTAACATTCCCTAGATCCCTCCCATATCTATGCTAGGACACGCCTACAGACGAAGAGCTGGGTCATATACACGTTGGAGGGGCACTCATACATTATAGTCCCCCAACTCCCTCTCCAATCACATACACCCACACGCAATGCAACACCCACTTTGCATAACCCCTTCATCACGCTGCTTATACAGTGGCGTCTACAACAGCAGGGCTTTGATAGCTTAGACTCTGCATAGCCATATTTGTGATACTTATAGGACAGACACATTAAGACAGTGGTATTAAGTTTAATTATTTATTTCCTTGATGTTATGTTTGGATATTGCTCTGTACAGTATCATAAACTGTTAATCTCTGAAGTGAATTATTGTTGTCATTGCCAGATAGTAATGTCATACATAGCGTTTGCTCCCCCCACCTAGTGGACGCAATAATGCGAATGGGGATGTACAATAATTTACGCTTACTACGTCATAAGCTAAGTATAAAATGAATAAAAATTATTCACAATAAAAAATCTTTAAAACAAGTTTTTGGGGAATACAGAAGGGGCCATCTCTTTTTAAATATTTATTTAGGAGTTGTTATAAAGTATTCTATCCCTCCAAATCGAGTCTTTTGGTGGGGAGCTAAGTGCTTATAAGTCACTGTTACAAAACCTGGTTTTTAGGTCGAGCCTAGAGTCAGCACGCATGCGCTGCGCTGCGAGACTTGTTTTACTGGAGTATGGAAGAGAAGCCCTGCCCACTCTCTGCCCATATTTGACATTGTATTATATGGATACAATGGTTCTGTCGGGGATTTACAATTGCTTTGGATTGTTCATAACTTAAATACGTTATTTGTAACACGTATCTATGATTTAGGAAAAAAAGAAAAAATAAATGACAACACCCAAGCAATACTTTTCAATCGATATTTTTTAAGAAAGAGAATAATGAATAAGTTGGGCTACCACAATACAATTGAAAGGAATGTGAAGAAGAAGTGACATGTAAAGGTGAATACAAACGATACACTTAATACAATTAATATAACAAAAACACTTAAGCAGATGTAATTTTTGATGAATGAGTCCATATGTTTGATCACATACGCATCATGTTCATGTATGAATTGATTTTTGAACTGAGACGTTGTGTAGACTCATAGTATATGTCGACGTTGCTACCCTGTGTTAGGCGCAATATTTAATAAGCGTCACGGCGGGTCTTCCTCGGGACGAAGGGGTAGATATGTAGCCCTGCGTAAAAGTCAATCACTGCGCGTAAGTTAGGCTTCTAAATACAGCAAAGGTCAGTATGAATTGACCTCCAAAAGGGCACGAGTTGTGAAAGTCTGGGAAAGTTGCCAGGCGATTTAATCCTTTAGTGCCAGTCGGGTAATTTTACATGATCTGGTGAATTAACATCTCTCCAGCTCTCAGTCCGAAGCAGTACTGCTTCGGACTGAGAGCTGGAGAGATGTTAATACATGAACATGATGCGTATGTGATCAAACATATGGACTCATTCATCAAAAATTACATCTGCTTAAGTGTTTTTGTTATATTAATTGTATTAAGTGTATCGTTTGTATTCACCTTTACATGTCACTTCTTCTTCACATTCCTTTCAATTGTATTGTGGTAGCCCAACTTATTCATTATTCTCTTTCTTAAAAGTATTGCTTGGGTGTTGTCATTTCTTTTTTCTTTTTTTCCTAAATCATGGATACGTGTTACATATAACGTATGAACAATCCAAAGCAATTGTAAATCCCCGACAGAACCATTGTATCCATATAATACATATACCCAGGTTCTGAGGGACACAGGGTTACCCCATTATTTTGTATAAACATATTTGTCTTTGGTTTGTAACATTGTCCTTCGTAAATGCTGTCGTCTGATTTTTAAATCAGCTTGTTGGTCCCTCCTTAGTACCGCCTTGTCTTCAATTGTAACCTCCAATGGCGACTGGCCCCTTTACTTCGGTTGTTACATGGTATGTGTTAAGTCTGCAAGCACTCTTTTCTTTAATGAGTTTCTTAACGTGCAGGCACAACGTGTGCTGCTTCAGCTGGTTTTCTATTGTGCTTATTTTAATTACCCACACACCTCCGCAAAATCTGCCTTTCCCTTTCTTGTTCTGGGCCAAAGTCCGATGCTACAAATCAAGTCGTGCTCGCCAAAAATGTTTGCCAGAATCCACCACCGGCACAAAAATAAGCACTAGTTTAGAACATTACAAAACACCTGGCATAGTCACGAACAAGTAGCTGAAAAAAAACACAAAGATGGCAGCGGAAAAGACACTTCCATGGGAGATTTATTTGTTATGAAGTTTCCTAATTTCCTCATTTACTGCAGTCTCCTCAGTGGGAATACTTTCAGCTTTTTATTTTAGTTCAATCAAGAAGGCATTCAGATGTGTCACACATTTGCCATAAATTCTGAATGTTAGCACTCTAGTTGCTCATTAGATCACTGTAGTAAAACTACTGCTCACCAGGGAAGTCTGCTGCTGGTATTCAAAGTGCATGTTTCAGTCTGCATTTCAGAATTTTTTTATGAAATAGAAGAGGATTTGAGAAGTCAAAATGTGCCCTAATTTTTCTTTCTGCAGAACTAATCATAATTTCTATGGCAAAATGAACCCCCTCATTTTGTTCCTTTCTGAATTAAATGTTTTAAGTGTTACCACTTTATTCCAATCAAGATGGCTTCAGGTGTGCCATACTTTTGTCATAAGTTAGACTGTTAGCGCTCTAGTTGTTCGTTAGAACACTCTGGGACATTCTGTCATTGGGCTACATCTGGGTGATATTCGGCTACATTTGGGCTCTTTTGTCTCTGGTGGCCATCTTGGGAGATTTATTTGTTATGAAGTTTCCTAATTTCCTGCAGTCTCCTCAGTAGGAAATACTTTCAGTTTTTTACTTTGGTTCCATCAAGAAGGTATTCAGATGTGTCACACATTTGCTATAAATTCTGAATGTTAGCACTCTAGTTGCTCATTAGATCACTGTAGTAAAGCTACTGCTCACCAGGGAAGTCTGCTGCTGGTATTCAAAGTGCATGTTTCAGTCTGTATGTCAGAATTTTTTTATGAAATAGAAGAGGATTTGAGAAGTCAAAATGTGCCCTAATTTTTCTTTCTACAGCACTAATCATAATTTCTATGGCGAAATGAACCCCCTCATTTTGTTCCTTTGTAAATTAAATGTTTTAAGTGTTACCACTTTATTCCAATCAAGATGGCTTCAGGTGTGCCATACTTTTGTCATAAGTAAAACTGTTAGCGCTCTAGTTGTTCGTTAGAACACTCTGGGACATTCTGTCATTGGGCTATACTTGGGCTACATCTGGGTGATATTTGGGCTACATTTGGGCTCTTTTGTCTCTGGTGGCCATTTTGGGAGACTTATTTGTTATGATGTTTCCTAATTTCCTCATTTACTACAGTCTCCTCAGTAGGAAATACTTTCAGTTTTTTACTTTGATTCCATCAAGAAGGCATTCAGATGTGTCACACATTTGCCATAAATTCAGAATGTTAGCACTCTAGTTGCTTATTAGATCACTGTAGTAAAGCTACTGCTCACCAGGGAAGTCTGCTGCTGGTATTGAAAGTGCATGTTTCAGTCTGCATGTCAGAATTTTTTAATGAAATAGAAGAGGATTTGAGAAGTCGCTCAAAATGTGCCCTAATTTTTCTTTCTGCAGCACTAATCATACTTTCTATGGCAAAATGAACCCCCTCATTTTGTTCCTTTTTAAATTAAATGTTTTAAGAGTTACCACTTTATGCCAACCAAGATGGCTTCAACGTTTGTCATAAGTAGGACTGTTAGCGCTCTAGTTGTTCTTTAGAACACTCTGGGAAGCTGCAGTAGAACACAAAGGAATCAACTGACAGTCTCTGCCCTTGTTGGATGTACATGTTTTACTGAGAATGTCAGACTTCATTCTCACATGACTGAGAAAGATAATGTGAATTTACAGAAAATATGCTCTCAGTTTAGCTTATAGATCACCTTCCAAACCTCTGTGGGAAAAGCATGTGAAAACAGTTTTCTCTCAAACATGATTCATGATATCACAGCAGAAGGCTTTTTCACATGGTAAAATCACCTTAGCACACACCACAATTCCTAAAATGAGTATGGTACCATCAACAAATGATTTATAATGTAACTAAAGTCTTAAAACCTTCTATTAACTGCAATGCTTTTTAATGAGGTGCTATCATGTATATTGGTCCCAAGATGGCTGCCAACACTTCTTGGATGAAGTGCTGACAGCCAATCAGATCTAACGATGAGATGTGTGGTTAGGCTCCGCCCAGATATATATGTGATTTTACTTTTGATTTTCTCAGGAACTACTGAACGGATTGACCTGAGGACTACCTCTTTGCCAAATTTCAAGTAATTTTGTTCAGCCGTTCGGGCTGTACCTTCGACTAAAGGTCCTATGGGAAAATGCATGGGGAAACCCGTTTTGGGACCCCCTTTTTTCTCGGCCCCCGCTTGACAAATCACCCCGAGACTTTCAGGGTAGGAGCTGAGCGGAGTGCCCCATTAGTTTTGAAAATTTCACGAAGATAAGTCAACCGGCGCCAAAGTTATTCAAAATAGAATTTTCAGATTTCCTATGGGAACTCGGTCCTAACTATAACTATCTACTGGCGACCACCATATATGTAAATATGTGTATATATACATGTATGCATATTTATATGAATATATATGCATATATATATATGTGCATAGATATGTGTATTTATATAGATATGCAGATGTATATGTTTATACATGTGTATGTGTGTATATATATATTCACTGAAAAAACGATAGGTTTCACAGACGTTATAGTTGGGAATTAGCAATTAAAAAACCTTGCAAATTCACTTAAAAAACCATAGGTTTCACACATGTTATAGTTAGGTGGACATTTCACTCGTAAAAAACCAATGAAATTCCCCCGTTATAATTAGTTGAGATAACTATAACTCGCGCGCCCGCAATCCTCTGCTCATGACGTCACATATTACTTCACTCATGACATGGTCAGTGGCATCACTCATGACATCACTGATGACATCATCCTTGTGATAGAGTGGCGGTCGCGCGAGTTATAGTTATCTCAACTAACTATAACGGGGGAATTTCATTGGTTTTTTACGAGTGAAATGTCCGTCTAACTATAACATGTGTGAAACCTATGGTTTTTTAAGTGAATTTGCAAGGTTTTTTAAATGCTAATTCCTAACTATAATGTGTGTGAAACCTATGGTTTTTTCAGTGAATTTCAAAGGTTTTTGAAATGCTAATTTATGAATCTTTTATTTTTTTTGTTTAATTATTTATTTTACAATAAGCTACCTATGTATTTAATTATAGATTTACTGTATCCTGCAATATGGAATGGCTCCGTTTTTTATTTTTTATTTTGGATATAGTTGAACAGCATAGTTAATATCTTCTATAAACCTCTATTCATTTTTTTTTTTTAAAGGGTTTTTGACCGTGCGCGCACCGTACGGTACGGTACGCGTACGGTGCGCGCACGTGGCTTGCATGCGTACGTGCTCCATGTGCGCATGCATACGTGATTTACATGCGCATGCGTACTTCGTGCGTGATGCGTACGCGCATGCTCCGTATGCGCATGCGCACGTGTTCTTTTGGCGCATGCGGGTGTGCTCCATACGCGCATGCGCGCGTGCTCCTTACGCGCATGCGTGCGTTCTCCGTACGCACGTGCTCCGTACGTACACGCATGTGCACGTTCTCCGTACGCGCGTGCTCCGGATGCGCATGCGCGCGTGCTACGTACGCGCATGCATGCTTGAACCGTGCACGCACCGTACGCGAACGGTGCGCGCACGGCAAGTCATGTGATCAAGAAACAGCACTTTTCATTGGTTTATAGTAGTTTCAGGTCATGTGATTAACTAACATCACTTTTCATTGGTTTATAGTAGTTTCAGTTCCAGAAACTTCCAACACCACACCCACTACCCTCATTATTTCTTCTGATTCCCTGGGTGAAGGAGCTGAACTGTTTTTGTGATACAATGGCAGAGCAGCAGTCATCTTCTGGGAGTGAGCAGGAGACCCTTGTGAGACAGAGACAGAGGAAACAGAAAGACTCTTTCATATGGCAATATTTTACATTTCCAGAGGGGCAAAAGAAAGTGAATGCTCCCAAAGTCACCTGCACTCTTTGTGGTCGTGTCTTATCAAGAGGAGATCCTAAAAAGAAATACTCTTTTAGTATCTTCACTATGATCAGGCACGTTAGGGATGTACATCCTGTGGCTTATGCTCGAGTTGCTAGAGAAAACCCTCCAGCAGCTCAGCCGAGCACATCCGCAGCAGCTCAGCCGAGTACATCATCGGCAGCTCAGCCGAGCACTTCATCTGCGGCGGCAGCTTCACCTTCTTCTGCTCCTCTGGATATACACCCTCTGTTTAAGAGGGTGCATATACGGTGCAATACGTGTAATGCTCTTCTTGCTTTGGGGGAGACCAGCATTCCCCTAATAGACACCAAGATACAGCAGCACACGTGCGACACCCTATAATTTTTGCCATATTTTTTTTTCCTCTGTCCCTCTATTAACACGACGGCTCTTTTTAGAGCCACCTAACACTTAAATTTTTTTTTTCTAATTGTTCTATTTTTTATGTTTTTTTCCCCGCCGTGCACGCACTGTGCGCGCCCGGTACGCGCACCCCGCGATTCTTTTACAAAAAAAAATGTTTTTTTCACCCTTCATGGTCCTTCAGGGACCCCCTGACAAAAGCTAGGGGATCAGGAACTCTGTACCCTGCCCCCTTTTCACGTTCTCCACCTTTCTTTTTTTCTGTCACACACAAAATGGCGGCCGACACTTCCTGATTTCTACCGATTCGAATGTTGACTGACATGAATCCACCAATCAGAATTACGCTCGCGCACGGCACCGTGCGCGTACCGTGCGCGCACGGTGCGCGGACGGTGCGCGGCTATAGATATTTATGTGCTTTAACTGCAATTTTCTCAGGAACTACTGAACAGATTGACGCCACACATGCAAAAGGCACATCCCTGACCTGAGCACTACCTCTCTGCCAAATTTCAAGTAATTCTGGTCAGCCGTTTGGGCTGTACCTTCGACTAAAGGTCCTATGAGAAAATGCATGGGGAAAACGCGTTTTGGGACTCCCCTTTTGTCTCAGCCCCCGCTTGACGAATCACCCCGAGACTTTCAGGATAGGAGCGGAGCGCCCCATTAGTTTTGAAAATTTCGCGAGGATTCATCAACCGGCGCCAAAGTTATTCAAAATAGAATTTTCAGATTTCCTATGGAAACACGGTCCTAACTATAACTATCTAGTGGCGACCGCCAGTAGATAATATACATATAAAAATGCATATATATATGTATATATTTATATATGTATGGACACATATATATATATATATATATATATATATATATATATATACACATATATTAGGCACCATCCTGATTTACAGCGTCATTCCACCTTCTCAGGAGACACGAACAGGAACAGACCACCACACCATCAAATCTTTTCAAACTTCAAGTGGTTTATTCCACAATTCAGCTAGCATGATGCGTTTCGACCGGGGAACCCGGTCTTGATCACATGACATGCTCTGACCACCCACGTGATTAAAAACTGACATGTTTGGATAATAGCTCCTCCATTAATCCACATTGAGCAGATATTATAGGACGCCCAGGTACAGGATTCATTTGTATATGTACTTTAGGTATAAAATATAAAGTTGGTGTATACGGGTGATCAGTTTTTAGAAAATGATATTCCTCTTTACTGATAAGACCTATCCTCTTCCACTGTGCTAGCTCCTTAAATACTAGATCTTTTACAGCTCTTAATTCAGGAAATGTTGCCTTCCTATAACAAAATGGATCCCCAAGATGTCTATTGGCCTCTCTTATGTAAGCATCACGCGCCCAAACCACAATGTTGCCCCCTTTATCCGCATTTTTCACAATTATATTATTGTGCTCATTGATTTTCTTTATCAATTTCGAATATCGTTGTTCATTGTGACTTCTATGCTTGTTTTTACAGATTATATTTCTATTCAATGTTTTCAGTTCATCAACAACACAGTCACTGAAAATGTCTATAGCATCCTGTGGCATAACTGGGATGAAGGTAGATGGGGGATGGAAAGGGCTGGTGGCAGGATTGGTACTCATAATCCCCATCTCACGAAGCTCCTCCTGTGTATTCCCCATTATTTCGTCTGTATGTCCTGCTAATGAATAGACATTTTTCAAAATTGGCACATCCGATACCTGGAATTGAATACTGGGTCGATTTTCAATACAAGTCACTGTAGCTGCACTGGTAGCTTTGTTGAGTTTATGAAATTTTCTAAGTTTCAATTTACGTATAAACTTGAAAACATCAATCCGCGATTGTATATATTTGAATCCTGATTTGGGGCAAAATGAAAGTCCTAAGGCCAAAAGTTGAATTTCTGCCATATCAAGGTTTAAGTCCGTCAGGTTAATTACAGTGTTGTTAGTTATTTGATCACCTTCTTCTGTTATTTCTGGAGAGATTTCCCCCTTCCTCTTTTTCCTCTCCAATTGCCTTTTCCGCCTGCGCCTTTCCTTGCGGCGCTTGTTTCGTTTGATCCTTTTAATTTCTGCTGTGTTCTGGGCCTTAAGGTGTTCTTCCGGTCATCTATGATAAACCCCAATTCTTCTGATGGAGTAAAGCTAGTGGGATTTGTTGTTCCTTCATTAAGAAGACCACCATCATCTGATTCAACACTGCTTATTAAAGAGCTTGCATCTGTATCAGATAAAGTAAAATTATCTTCATTTTGCATCTGTGTTGGTGGGGCTTTTGGACCCAGTGCTTGTTTTTTAAAGATTCAAACTTTTTAGAGAACGTGAATATTTTTCCCATCTCATAATCTCTTTTGTCCCTGGCGAACTTGAACATTTTTCGCTCCTTGATAATGTTTTCATGTTGTCCAAACGCTTTTTAATGTCCTCATTGCAATTTTTGATTACGTCTTGTTGATCCACGGTGTCAAACTCCTGATTTAATTAATCTATTTGTTTTACTATTTCTGTCCTGTCAATTTCAGCATATTTTATCAGGATACACACCATGTTCATTGAGGCATCAAGATTGTTGGTGGCCCATTCCTGTAACATCAGGGGGTTGGTGTTCTCAAATGATGGTGTAATTAGAACTCGCAACCCCCTTGGAACTCTCCCTGCTTCCTTATATTTTTGCAGGGATTTCCCTTCCCACCATTTCGTAAGTTCTGTACGTTGTAATTTTTCTAGTTTCTTTAAAAGTGTTTTGACTTCATTTTGTTTCTCCCCACTATTAGTATCATTATTTATGTTAATGTTGCTGCTCTCCGGTAAGTTCAAATATAGAGCGTCCGCCGCTGCCTCGCGGTCACGGAGCACGTCTGCTGCTGTCGTCATTACGGCGTATATATGTGGAAAATGGCTATGCACTGCTCGCCGAATAGTATGCTTACTCGGCTCGGCTCGTGTTGAATATATTTAGTTGTTGTGAATCTCTTCACCCTTTCAAGTCAGTAATATCAAGACGCTATTACTGCGTATAAACGGCTCACCTCAGAACGTCCCGTTTTTTTTCAGATAGTCCTCCGACTCCAAAATATTCCCGTGCCGCTCACCAGAGGATACGCCGCAGCAGTCAGCTGTCTTCTTTGCCATGTGACTTCAGGGGGGCTGGCTCTCAATACTCCTTCCGAGTTTCTCCACAAGTCGCAAACGCGATGTCCATTACAATGAGCCTGCCACTATCGAAGAGGGGTCTGTGTATGAGCGGTTGTAACAGAAACCGCCGAAATAATATATTAGGTACAATCCTGATTTACAGCATCATTCCACCTTCTCAGGAGACACGAATAGGAACGGACCACCACACCATCAAATCTTTTCAAATCTTTTCAAACTTCAAGTGCTTTATTCCACAATTCAGCTAGCATGACGCGTTTCGACCGGGGAACCCGGTCTTAATCACATGACATGCTCTGACCACCCACGTGAATAAATACTGACATGTTTGGATAATAGCTCCTCCCAATGAGTATAAACATAAACAACAGACTTTAGATGTTTTTTTGTAAACATATTTAGATCCTCAATATATTCTCCACAATTGTGGGTTAATGTATGAATATACATAAATATGAGTAACATGACTAACTGCCTTGGTTCCTACGGAAAACAAGCATTGAAAATGCAACAGGTCTCGCCCTCGTTTAAGTTAAAGCAATTCTGTTTGTAATTGGGTGGGTTTTCAGCTTTGCTTTTATAAGTGTTTTTGCAAACTTGCATGTACATAACATGCATATGTATGCATATATATATGTATATGTATGCATGCATTTATATCTGTATTTACATAGATATGCAAAACTATATATATGTTTATATATGTATATATATGTATTTATATACATATAGATATATAAATGCATATAAATATGTATATATGAATGGATATATGCATATATATATACATATATATACATATATGTATATATGTGTATATATACATGTATGCATATTTATATGAATATATATGCATATATTACCTACTGGCGGTCGCCAGTAGGTAGTTATAGTTAGGACCCCTTTTCCATAGGAAAACCTCAACATTCTATTTTGAATAACTTTGGCGCCGGTCGATGAATCCTCGCGAATTTCTCAAAATAGGTGGGGCGCTACGCTCCGCTCCTACCCTGAAAGTCTCGGGGGGATTCGTCAAGCGGGGGCTGAGATAAAAGGGGGGTCCCAAAACGCGTTTTTCCCATGCATTTTTCCATAGGACCTTTAGAACGAGCTACAGCCCGAACGGCTGAACAGAATTACTAGAAATTTGGCAGAGAGGTAGTCCCTAGGTCAAGGAAGTGCCTTTTGTAGGTTTGGTGTAAATCTGTTCAGTAGATTCTGAGAAAATAGCCTTTAAATCAATATATATATCTGAGCCAGCTTACGGTACGCTTACCGTACGCTTACCGTAAGCGTACGGTGGCGTGCGCGAGCGCGATTCTGATTGGCTCTTAGATCTTAGTAAACATTCGAATCGGCCGAAACCAGGAAGCGGCGTCCGCCATTTTGTCTCTCGCACTGAGTGTTGTTTATCAAACATGATGGCCAAAAACATGTTACGGGGCTGTTTTGACAACTCCCTCCCACATAGTCATGTTGAGGGAGTCCACAAACATCCCCCAAGAGCAAAAACGGTTTTATTTTTTTTTCGGCAATTTCGCGGGGTACGCTTACCGTACGCTTACCGTAAGCGTACGGTAAAAAAATAAAAATAAAAAAAACACGATCCACACTTACCCCACCCCCTGTGCTTTTGGTGGCCGAAGGCCACCAAATGTACAGGGCTTATTAATAGGTAAAAAAAACTAAATTTTGGCAACATGAAATTATAAAATCGAAATAAAAAAAACACTATCCACATTGACCCCACCCCCTGTGCTTTTGGTGGCCGAAGGCCACCAAATGTACAGGGCTTATTAAAGTTGATAAAAACCGTGCAAGGAACGAACTGCGTTAAGTGGGCGCGCATGCCTCGAAGGGCGTAAAGTAACTTAGCATTTAAAAAACCGTACAAATTCACTGAAAAAACCATAGGTTTCACACACGTTATAGTTAGGAATTAGCATTTAAAAAACCTTGCAAATTCACTGAAAAAACCATAGGTTTCACACATGTTATAGTTAGCGGAAATTTTACTGATAAAAAACCTGTGAAATTGCCCCGTTATAGTTAGTGCTGGCAACTATAACTCACGCGACCGCAATCTTCTGCTGATGACATATGTGTCTTTATGAAAAAAAAATATTTGTAATATATGTATAGCTAAAAATGTATGGAAGAAGACATGGGCAAATAAGTGTCTAAATACAGTATTCGCATCAGCAGAGGATTGCGGTCGCGTGAGTTATAGTTGCCAGCACTAACTATAACGGGGCAATTTCACAGGTTTTTTATCAGTAAAATTTCCGCTAACTATAACATGTGTGAAACCTATGGTTTTTTCAGTGAATATATAAATGCATAGATATGTGCATTAATATAGATATGCAGATGTATATGTTTATACATGTATATGTGTATATATATATATTCACTGAAAAAACCTTAGGTTTCACACATGTTATAGTTAGCTGGACATTTTACTGATAAAAAACCAATGAAATTCCCCCGTTATAGTTACTGTAGGCAACTATAACTCACGCGACCGCAATCCTCTGCTGATGCTAATACTGTATTTAGACACTTATTTGCCCATGTCTTCTTCCATTAAATTTTAGCTATACATATATTACAAATATTTTTTTTTCATAAAGACACATATGTCATCAGCAGAGGATTACGGTCGCGTGAGTTATAGTTGCCTACAGTAACTATAACGGGGGAATTAGCAAGGTTTTTTAAATGCTAATTCCTAACTATAACGTGTGTGAAACCTATGGTTTTTTCAGTGAATTTGTACGGTTTTTTAAATGCTAATTTATTTATGTATTATTTTTTATATATTTATTTTACAATAAACTACGTATTAAAAATTATTATTTTTTTTTTTTTTGGTTTTCACCCTGCGAATTATTTTTTTTTCACGTTCGCCACCTTCCTTTTTCACTCTCGCACTGAAAACAAACAAAATGGCGGCCGACACTTCCTGATTTCGACCGATTCGAACGTTGACTAACATGTAACCACCAATCAGAATTACGCTCGCGCACGGTGCGCGCACCCTGCGCGCATATATATATATATATGCTTTTAAATGCTATTTTCTCCGGAAATACTGCACAGATTTACACCAGACCTGCAAAAGGCACTTCCTTGACCTTATGGCTACCTCTCTGCCAAATTTCAAGTAATTCTGTTCAGCCGTTCGGGCTGTAGCTGTGTCTAAAGGTCCTATGGAAAAATGCATGGGGAAAACGTGTTTTAGGACCCCCCTTTTATCTCAGCCCCCGCTTGACGAATCCCCCCAAGACTTTCAGGGTAGGAGCGGAGCGTAGCGCCCCACCTATTTTGAAAAATTCGCGAGGATTCGTCGACTGGCGCCAAAGTTATTCAAAATAGAATGTTGCGGATTTCCTATGGAAAAGGGGTCCTAACTATAACTACCTACTGGCGACCGCCAGCAGGTAATATACATATAAAAATGCATATATATGTATATATTTATATATGTATGGACATATATATATATATATATATATACATATATATGCACATACTTATGTATGCATATTTATATAAATATGTATGCATTTATATTTGCATTTATATAAGTATGCAGATGTATATATATGTTTATATATATATATATATACATATAGATATTGTATATGTAAAATCATATATATGTACATATCTATATATGGATGGACCTATGTATATGTATATTCACTGAAAAAACCATAGGTTTCAGGGACATTATAGTTAGTTGGACATTTGACTCATATAAAACCAGAGAAATTCGCCTGTTATAGTTAGTTGAGCTAACTATAACTCGCACCCCCGCAATGCACTGCTGATGATGTCACATATTATATCACTCATGACATGGTCAGTGACATCAATTTATCATTCAGATAACAATATTTCTCCCTTTTTTTGCTGTCATCAGCTACTACTTAACTTCACTATTCACAGTGATGTCAGTGTAGTTTCATCATAAACAGCAGGGAAAATAAAACAATCAACTAGATTGTAAAAAAAAAAAATGAATTCTCTCAAATATAATACAAAATCAACACAAATAACACATCCAATAGTACTTCAGATGTTCAAAGCTTACCTTTACTTCGTAGATTGTCTGCAAATTTACCCAATGCGCCAGATAATGTATCAAATATTTCGCTTTGAATGCATCCAGTATGAATTCCTTCAAGATCTTACGTAGTTTCTGTGCACATTTTCTCAATCCGCCAGATAATAAATCAAAAGATTCGCTTTGAAAGCATCCAGTATGAATTCCTTAAAGATCTTACGTAGTTTCTCTGCACAATTTTTCCAATACACCACATAATGTATCAAATATTTCGCTTTGAAAGCATCCAGTATGAATTCCTTAAAGATCTTACGTAGTTTCTCTGCAAATTTTCCCAATACACCAGATAATGTATAAAAAAATTTGTTTTGAAAGCATCCAGTATGAATTCCTTAAAGATCTACACACCTTCCCATTAAAGCCGAATAGTGTATCTAAAATCTCTGTTTCAGAAAAATTAAGTATGAGTTGGGTAATTCATAAGGCAATCTCGGTTTCATTTCCAAGTGTGTATAATCACAGTGACTCCAATCATTATTACACTTTTAATAAACTGTATAATGTCTACTTGTAGCAGTACTTCCAGCATGGAAAACAATAGCAACTGTTGCAAAAGTTCTTCCAGAAATAGATACTTGATTAGCAACAAAAAAAATTATTTTGGTTTCCACTTTTCTTCCATTTGGTCGACAGCGTTGCAGCATTATAATCAAATATTTTCCATATCTTTGTAGGCATAATGCAGATAGCATTCTTGATTTACAACGAGAACACATCATCTCATGATCAGCTTCTTTTACTAATTTAGAATATGGTACAGATTTGCAGTCAGGTATTGTTAAATATAAAAATCATTCCCTGTCAACGATAGTGCTTGAAGTCAACGAACACTCTTCACATTTATGTTCCCATTTGTAACAGAGTTCAAATAAACTCTCAATCTGAATTCCTTCATCTTCTAGTACTCCAAGCATAACCATCAGAAATTCTTGTGCATCTTGTTGTATATTAGCACTGAACGTTAAAGATACAGTACATGTATCCAACAGTTGACTAATACCAGAAGCAGAATAAATCTTACTTCTATCAGTTCTCAATTCTTGAAATATAGTGTAGAGTGCAGAACATAAAGTTTTTTCCTGACTTTCCATATTTTCACCACAAACATCTTCAAGATAAAATATAACATTTAGAATGACATTAGCATAGCAGTTGACACCAGAAGCATTTTCTAATTGGTATCCAACAACATCATCACTTGTTTGTATTTTCTGCTTCTTTACATCTTTTCTTTTCTGTTGATTTTCTTTCTGCTTTTCAAACCACAGTTAACTCTTCAACATATTTGCGTTTTGAACACACAACACGTTTCTCATAAATAGGTTAATCACATAAATTGGCTGCATAAAGCCTTCTTAAACGATTATATTCTGTTACACAATTACCATCAGCACTAACCTTGTTCTCATCAACATCAATTAAATATAAACCAGACAACGTTCTAACTCGAGTTAATGCAACATATACCATTCCATCTTTAAACACAGTTTTTCCAACATTTACCAAAGCATTATCTACACTTAAACCTTGTGATTTGTGAATAGTTACTGCATATGCTAAACAGAAGGGAAACTGTTTTCTACGAACATACAAGTCTTTTACAAGCAAAAAACGTGCGGCAGAACGTGCAATCTGTCTTACCTCTGCAATCTGATCAAATTTAACTTTCAAAAATTCAATTCCATTTCTATTTTGATATTTCAGAAAATCAACAACTTTCCCCATTGCTCCATTCACTAATCCTTCTTTCACATTCAGATTAAGCTTCAAAATTACCCGACAGTTTAAACATACATCTAAATTGTTTTCTAAGCCAGCAGTTTGTGATACACACTTTTCCAAAGAATCCAATTTAGTCTGTAGTTTTTCTGAAAGAACAATTGTTATTCCTTGATGCTCTATTTTGCCAATAGCTTCAATGTGAACTATTTCTTGATTTTCCAATTTCATAAGCTCTCTATTAAATGTATAACACTCTTCCACTGTAGGCATTAAGCAAACTATAGACTTTCTTTCTTTCATTTTCTTGTACATTACTTCTGCTGATGTGTTTTCATTTGTAAACAAATTCTTTAGTAGACGAATTCGAAAAGCTTCTTTACCATGTTTGCTTAGAACACCAATTCTTACATCTTTTACAATATTTGCATAATCTTCATCTCTTGCTTGTCGCATATTCTTTTTTTTTTTTTTTTTTTTTTAGAAAACCTTTATTCGGATATTGCAGATACACAGCTATTCAGCCGACAACCCGGAGGTCCGGCAGCTCGTCAATCAACATGTGCAGTCTTCTATAGCTTTCATACAGGAGAAGAACAAAGGTTTCAGTTTTAAAGTAAACATAACAAGCAAGGCAGTATACATCATGCGTTCGCGTCAGTTCCCACCGAGGGGGCGGCCCCATATCCAACATCAGATCAATCATCGAGTGAGAAGAGGAGGGAGAAGCAGAGGCACTAACATTCTATCGGATTTCATCAGCAAAACTCAAGTCGGAAGTGGGGCTAGGGGGAAAGGTGCTCCTCTGGTGGGTCAGTGGCAGGAGGCAAGCATATGTACCCCCTATACTGGTTCCAACCTCCCCACACCTTATGCCATTTCTTGGGCCTCCCCCGTGCACAATACACCGTTTTCTCCCGAAACATGCACCAGTCCATGTTGTCCTTCCACGCATCCAGGGTGGGCGGGTTAGGGGATCCCCACAATCTTGCAATATCCCGCTTAGCCACCATATTACCAAGGGTCACCCATTGAGTCTGCGCAGCATCGTAGTCTGTAGGGCCCCACACGTTCAAAAGACAGCGCCGCGCCTCTGAATGCAACACAATACCCGTGACCTCCTGCATCACAACGTGAATCCGCTTCCACAGTTCCGCAATCACACCACACTCCCACATAATGTGCAGAAAGGTGCCCACCATCCCGCAGCCCCTCTTACACAGCCCGTCCTCGGAGAAACCCATGTGGACCAACCGGGGGCCAGTGACATAGACTCTGTGGAGTATCTTAAGCTGGACCAGCCGCAACCTGGCGGGGATTGCAACCTCTTTCGGGGAGGAGACAGCGTACTGCCAGTCCTCATCGTCCAGCTCAAGACCGTCTCTAGTCCACTGGTCCCGCACCCCCAGGAGGAGATCGGTACGAACGTTCACCAGCTTCTTGTAAATGAGAGAGATTGTGCTCTCCGGCACATGGCCGTCCAAGATACGGTCCTCCAGTGGAGAGGATTCAGGCACCTTTTCCCCCTCAACGAGGACCGACTGCAGCGCATGGCGTACCTGCGCATACCGGAAGTATTCCGTGCCCTCAAGCACATATTCCGTCTGCAGCTCTTCAAATGACTTAATCCGCCCCTTGGTCAGCATGTCCCCCACCCTGGAGATACCAATCAGGTCCCATTTGTCGAAACCCTTAGAATGCCAGAGTTTCCCCAGCAGGTCCGAGTCAAACAACGGAGTGGCCTGTGTGAGCCTATCCTTCCACCCCAGGGAGTTCGTGACTGTCTTCCACACGTGCACCGCCACCCCGGTCGGCCCCGTGAGGGACCCAGCCGGGGGCCTCGAATAAAGTGCTCTATAGTAGCCACCACCCCGCAGCAACCACCGGTCCATAGCAAAGCCGGGGCTAAGCGCAGGACCGTAGACTCCATGATTGATCGCGCTCAGTTGGGTGGCCCAAAAATATCTCCGGATGTCGGGAAGCGCGATACCCCCGTCGTACCAAGGGAGAGTTAATTTTGCTATCGCTATACGCGGGCGGCCGTCCCACAGCAGCGAACGCTGTAGACTCTCAACCTCCCGAAAATAGCTGGCCGGAACCAGCTCCTGGGTGTTCTGCAGGGCATAGAGAAAACGGGGAAGAGACATCATTTTGAATAGCGCCGCACGGCCGAGGAGGGAGAGCGGCAGCCGCCGCCAGCCTGCCACGTCCCGCCGCAGGCGCGCCAACGAAGGGAGCAGGTTTCTCTCATACCGTACCGTTGGGTCGGCAGAAATATAAATCCCAAGATACAGAAAACCCTCCCGGGCGATCTGGATCGGGCAATTCCGCGGGGGAACCGGAACGTCTCCACACAGGGCGTACAGATATGACTTACCCCAGTTGATGGTTAGCCCCGAGTTCCTCCCGAAGGAAGTCAATATGTCGCAGACAACTATAAGGGACTTCCGGGGTGAGGTAAGATAGAGCAGAATGTCGTCGGCATAGAGGGAAATGCGGTCCTCGTGGTCGGGGGACCAGCGAATCCCCCTCACGTCTGGGTGCCACCGTATCCATGCCGCTAGCGGCTCAAGGGTGAGAGCGAACAGCAGCGGCGAGAGGGGACAACCCTGCCTGGTACCCCTCCCCAGGTCGAAGGGACTGGAGGCCCTACCGTTAACTGCAACTTTGGCGAGAGGTCCTTCGTATAAGAGCCTCACCCAGCCCACAAATCCGGGCCCGAAGCCGAATTTCGCGAGCGCGGCCCACAGGTATGCCCACTCCACCGTGTCGAATGCCATCGTTGCGTCGAGCGCAGCCACCATGGCCGGTTCCCGCATCGTCCCGACCCTTGCGATCACACCATGAATGCGCCTAAGATTCAACGCAGTATTACGATGTGGGATGAAGCCAGATTGGTCGGGGTGGATCAGGTCACCGACCACCCTGACTAGCCGGTTTGCGAGGATTTTGGCAAGGATCTTCGGCTCAGCATTAAGGAGCGAGATCGGCCTGTATGAGCTGCACCTGTTTCTAGGCTTGCCGTCTTTATGGATGACCACGATCGTTGCCAGGCGCTGGTCGAGCGGGAGGCAACCCGTCTCCCGCGCCTCCACAAACATAGCTCGTAAATGCGGAGCGATCTTGTCCGGCCGAAGTTTGTAAAGCTCAATGGGCAGACCATTCGGACCCGAGGCCTTGCCCGGACGCAAAGAACGGATCGCCCCCGCAATCTCATCGACCGTGATGTCGCCATCAAGATCGTCTCTGTCCACGTCGGAGAGGCAAGGCAGGGCAAGATCGCGCAGGAGTGCACATGAATCCTCCACTGGCCTGTCCGACACGGAGGCATAGACCGTGCGGAAGTAATCCGCAAAGCACTGGACTATGCCATCCGGCTCCGTGACCATGACGCCATCCTCCGTCACAAGGTCCGGCACAACACGATTGACCCTCTCCTTCTTATCCAGCCACGCGATCAACTTCCCGGCCCTGTCCCCGACGTCGTACAGACGGCCCCGCTGTTCCCTACTCAGAGCCTTGGCCGCGTCTGTCACGAGGGCCCTGTACTCCGATTGTTTAAGGCTCAATTGGTGCAGCGCCTCCGCCGTGACCTCCCCCTCCAGGGCCAACTCTAGGTCTGCGATCTCCGCCTCAAGCTGGGCGACCTCCGCGTCTCTCCGACGCTTGGCCGCAGTTATCAAGGAGAGGGCCTCACCCCTAATCACTGTTTTGAATGCTTCCCACAAGGACACCGCCGACGTGACCGAGCCGAGATTTTCTTGAAAATAACGGTCGACCGCCTTAAGTACCTCACTACGAGTCACAGGGTCTCTAAGATACCACGGGTTAATTGGGGCCACCCTACCACCCACTCCTCTGCCAACATCCATACAGATCCACAACGGAGAATGGTCAGAAATACCTCGTGCCATGTGCCTGGCCTCAGAGACAAGGGAAGCGTGCGCAGCCAGGGTAAGGACATAGTCAATTCTGGAGAGACTGCCATGCGCACCTGAGTGGAAAGTGTACTGTCGTTGTGTGGGATGCAACAGTCTCCAACAATCAACCAGCCCAAGGGTATCTATAAAATCAGGAAGCCACTTCTGAGCCCCCCCCGAAATCCTCTGCGGGTGTCTGTCGAGCAGGCCTGAGCCGACCGCATTGAAGTCACCACCCACCACCAACATTCCCTCTGGGAGATCCAGTAATGTCCTCTCTAAGTCTGCTAGTGTAGAGGGCTGCAGTGCAGGGGGGACATAAACCGACACCAGGACCAGCGTCCTGCCCTCCCACCGTCCCGCTACTGCCGCGAAGCGCCCCCTCTCGTCTACAGTAGTGGAGTCAACCTCAAATGGCAGAGAGGACCTGACTAGTATTCCCGCCCCTCTGGAACCCGAGGAGAACCCGGAATGTGCAACAAATTTATAACCTTTACGATTGAGTGCATAGCACGTGTTACCAATCAAGTGCGTCTCTTGCAAGAGGACAATATCAGGGGTACATCTCTTCAGAAATTGCAGGACAATCCCACGCTTGATACGATCCCCCAAGCCATTTACATTCCAACTGAGTATTTTGAGGCCCCTACCCCCCATCCCACCATGTAAGGAGACCACCACCACCCGCGTGGAACCCGACCCGAGTCACAGAAGCTTGCATCTTGACGCCTTGCAGAACCAAAAACAACAACAACCCCAACAACGACCCCCATCCACCCCCCACCCTGCACCCCTGCGTAAGCTCTAAAGTGCCCCCCAACTTGCAGTGTGCCTGTCGCCCCTTATAAAACTAATCTACGAAAAGAACCCCAGAGGAGGAAAAAGCTCCCCTACTGCCCCCGCCACCCCCCGGACTATCAACCTCCCGGAGGAACCGGAGTCCTGGTACTTAAGTCCTGGCTCAGTGTTCGTCACCACCACCATCTGCGCCACCGGAGCGTTCCACACCAGGCCGTCCTTGGGGCAGAGTGTCCAGCCAGTCTCCGACCATGTCAGGTGACTCAAAAAAGAAAGTCCGCTCTTCGAACACCACCCGCAACCTGGCCGGAAAGAGCATGGCATATTTTAGTCCCATCTCACGTAGTCTTCTCTTGACCGCCAGGAAGCCTTGCCGCTGCTTCTGCACCATCTGGGTGAAGTCCGGATAGAAGCTTACAGTAGTGTTCTGGAATGGCAGCGGGCCGGCCATCCGCGATGCTTGTAGAATGGCATCTCGATCCCTGAAGTTAAAAATCCTGGCGACGATCGGCCTCGGAGGGGCCCCCACCTTGGGCCTCCCGCCAGGAACTCTATGGGCCCGTTCGACGGTAAAGAACTTGCTGAGGCCTTTGGGTGCCAGATGGTTCACCACCAGGTCCTCCACGAACAGGTCCACCGACTGCTCCTCCGAATTTTCCGGGACCCCAATGATGCGCACGTTGTTGCGCCTTGCACGGCCTTCGAATTCTTCCAACCGTCGGGCGAAGTGATCATTTGCCGTCCGGAGAGTACGGACTTCCTGCTGAAGGCCGGAGACATCGCCCAGGAGGCCGGCAGTCTTGAGGTCCAAGGACTGAACCCGCTCATTAGTTTTCCCAAGGTCAGCCCGAACCAGATTGACATCAATCGATATGGCATCCACTTTCTGTGCCAGGGTCTCAAATTGTTGCCCAATCGAGGACTTCATCCCTTCGATGGCCCCCATGATATCTTGCAGGGTTAATTCTGTGGAGGGGGATGTCGCGTCCTTCGAGGCTTCCGACGTCGGGCCCGATCCGCCCGGGGACCCCTTCTGATGGGCATAGCGGTCCATGTTGTTAGTCTGGGTGTAGATGCCCCGCCTGGTGCTCTTGGGCTTCTGTTTTTCGGCGTCCGATTTGGTCGACATCGCAATCTGTCGTGTAGACAATCTCCTGGCCCATACAGGGTAAACAGCCATGCAGCCAGTGGCTGGCACTACGCACGCCCCGTCCCGGGCGCTATGGAGACTGGAAGGCGAAAGTGAAAGTGAAAACACCTCCCCTCCGCCGACTCTTCCCCAGCCAGGCCGCTGTTGTTCAATTAGTGCACGGGCACTGTGCCAACGCAAGTCCCGGGCACCGTGCGGGGAGTAGGCCACAAACTTCCAGGCGGTATAACTTCGGTCTCCGGTGGGCGATTTCGACCCGAACAGCAGCCCCCGCCTCAGCAGCAGCTCCCCTCCAATAGTCCGGGCATCGAGTACAGGATAATAGACAGGATAAATGCCGGAGGGAGCGAGGGTCTCGGGAGCTCTAGGCTCACGCAGCCATCTTGATCACGCGCTAAGCTCCTCCCCCGCTTGTCGCATATTCTTAGTGAGTTCTTTATATTCAACATTTAACCACAGATTCACATTTCCAATACTTCCCAGAGATTTCTTTGTGTCTTCATGTAGAAGAGTTTTAAACACTGGTTCTCCTTTTACAGGGGTTAGTTGTAGCAGATCTCCAAATACAATTATATGTTTTCCTCCGAAGAGAACGTTGTAATCTGTTTTTAATACCTGTTGCATTCTTAAGTGTACAAAAGCTAGCATTAAGTTTGAGACCATGCTCACCTCATCAATAATTACAAGCTTAATTTTCTTCAGCACTCTTGACACTACATAAGAAGCTTCTCCAGACAACTTCTGATATTCTAATTTATTATCATGCTCCACTGGTAACATCAATAATTTGGTTGTATGACATAATTTCGACAGACATAAAATCGATCTACAAATATATCGCAACAAAAATATCGATGTCAAGAATATCGACATCCTATCTACAACATGGTAAGTACAAAAATTTCAAAAATTAAATATCGATGTCAAAAATATCGTTATTAAAAATATCGTTTTTCTTTTACTTTAAAAATATATGTAAAATAAACCAAATTATACTTAGAAATTAAATAAACATAATTAAATATATTGTATAATATTTAAAATGTATAAGTAATATATATAATTTAATAAAACTTTAATTAAACATATACATATAATATATAATATATATACTTACTCAATAATTAATTTTACTAATAATTTCTGTAACGTATAAATTATTAAATGTTTTTAAAAATTACCAATACATCTATACACATAAAATAATAACATTAATAAATATTTAATAATTACATATAGCAAATAATAATCAATATTTTTAAAACGTTTTTATTGAGACAAAACAAACCATGGGGGAGGGGGATAGGAGGTTAGGATACATAGAATACAATCAAAGAAAAAGGGTGCAACTCAGGAGGGTTGGCGATGGATAACTCGGTAGGCCAGGGGAAAAACACAGTAAATGAAAGGCTAGAAATGCAATCTGTGGAATCCCCGCATGCATATCCGACACCCCAAATCTAAGCAATGAAAACCAGCAGCAACTCAACAAAGCACAATCCCCCCCCGCATCCCCCATCCCCCCAGTAACGAAAAAACAACATCCCACCCCCCCCGTCCTATGGTCCCGCGCCAGATTAATCCTCACCAAGAAGCCCAGCACCCCCCACCCCCCCCCCCAGGAGGCCCCCGTCTCACATGTGAACTAGTCCGCCGGGGTCACCGGCGGCGTCAACCTGAGAAGCCTAAGATACCTCGGGCAGGTGAGCTCCCGGAATTCAGTGGACAGCAGCGCTAGGAAGGGTTGCCACAGCTCTTCAAATTGGTCTATCTCCCCCGCAACCGTAAGCGACAGCTTCTCCATTCCCAGCACATGCCAAAGCCTGTGCAACCAACCTGTGATGGAGGGGACAGTGGCGGTGCGCCAGTGGATAAGAATGTTCTGAACCGCAGACCCCAGCGCAATCGCGATCTGCCTACCCCTGCGGGACTTCAGTGGGTACATTAGGTCATTGGGGAGGCCCAGCAGGACATACGCCGGGAAGCGCGGCAGCTCTATCCCAAAGTGCTTATCCACCTCGTCCAAAACTTCCTTCCAGTAGGCGGTCAGCATGGGGCAATCCCAAAGAATGTGTGAGAGGGTACCTTCCTGCCCGCAGCCCCGCCAACACCCCTTATCAGTGTGCTTATGCATTTCATACAGTCTCACCGGGGTGTAGTACCAATATGTGGACACCTTAGTAAAGGTCTCCGTAAGGCCCGTGTGGTATGCAGAGTGCCGCGCCCGATACGCAATTTTGTCCCATTCCTTGTGGCTGAGTGTCCTACCCAATTCCCTGTGCCAGCGCTCCCTCCCCGAGTTGTAATAGTGAAACGACGGGGGTTGTAGGTACTTGTACAGATCGGTAATTAGCTTAGCGTCGGAGGTCCGAGTAGCCAGCCACCTCTCATACGGTGTAATTTGACGGGCGGCGGTGGCACGCACCTGGGGCTGGAGGGCCCAGTGCCGGACCTGCATGTAGCGCAATCTGTCCAGCTCCGTCAGGCCGAACTCCTGGCGGAGTTGCTGAAAAGGAACCACTCCCTCCGGGCCATAGATCTGGAAGAGTGCCCTGCAGCCTGCCCGCACCCAGTGGGAAAAAACCCCCGGCTCCATCCCTGGGGAGAAGTCCGGGTTGCCCACTATGGGCGTGAGCGGCGAAGGGAAGGTGGTGAGGCCCCGAGCCTCACAGACTGCGTCCCACACCCGCAGGGGGACCCGCGTAACAAAGGAAGCGTAAAGATTAGGGGGGCGATGCGCGCGGCGCAAGAATGGAACCTCTTGTAAGGTGCGGCCCGCCACTGCCTGGTCTTGAAAGAGCCAGTGTTTGTCGGACTCCCACCTGCTCCACTCCACCAGATAGCGCAGCTGTGCCTCCTGAAAGTACTTACGGAGGTCCGGAATACCGAGACCCCCCGCCTCCGGGGCAAGCGTGGAGAGGACCCTCTTCATTCGGGGCCTGCGGCCCTGCCAGACAAAGCGGGAGATGTCAGCCTGCATTTGACGTATCCAGCCCACCGGGGGCTGGAGAGGTAGGGCCCGGAAAAGATACAGTATCTGGGGCAACACCGTCATCTTAACCGCCACGATTCGCCCCAACCAGGACAGCAGGCCCTTGCTCCAGCGACCAAGCTCCTCCTTGATCTTCCTGCTGAGGGAGGCGTAATTGGCCGTAACCATCTCCGGTAATGTGGGCGCCAGCAGAATCCCCAGGTATGGCACCGTGGACGAGGACCACTGCATGGGGAAGAGCCGCTGAAGGTCCCTCCTGGTATCCGCAGCCAGAGACACGTCTAACGCCATCGACTTGCTCATATTCATTTTGAAGCCGGCCACACATGCAAAGGCGTCCAGTTCCCGGAGGCAAGCAGGCAGCGACCTCCTAGGGTCGTCCAAGGTCAACAGGACATCGTCCGCGTAGAGACTGACAGTGTGGACATACTGGCCCATCCGGACCCCAATAGCATCCGGATTATTGCGAATCCTCTGAGCAAACGGT
The DNA here is from genome assembly GCF_964204655.1 of Triturus cristatus. NCBI lineage: Eukaryota > Metazoa > Chordata > Amphibia > Caudata > Salamandridae > Triturus > Triturus cristatus. Next base: position 501,162,547 of record NC_140581.1, read on the forward strand.
TCCATGTAGAGGGCAAACAAGAGCGGCGAGAGGGGACAGCCCTGCCGCGTGCCGCGTTCGATAGCAAATCCACCGGAGCTACACCCGTTGACCCGCACCGACGCTGAAGGATGCTTATAACAGTTGAATACCATGGTGCGGAACTTATCACCGATTCCCAATTTCTTGAGGACCAGCTCAAGATACGGCCAGTGAACTCTGTCGAAGGCCTTCTCCGCATCAACGGACAGCAACATCCGCTCCCCCGGGATCCGCGAGGCCTTCTCCAGAACATGCGTCACCCGCTTGGTGTTGTCAACCGTCTGTCTGCCGGGTACAAAGCCAGCCTGGTCCGCCTCCACCAATCCGGGGAGGTGTGGACCCAGCCTGGATGCTAAAATCCCTGTATACAACTTGAGGTCGACATTTAAAAGCGAGATGGGTCGGTACGAACCGCAGAGGGCCCGGTCCTTCCCAGGTTTCGGGATTACCGCGACCGTCGCCCTCAGGAGATCCGGTGGGATGGCTCCCGGTTCGGAAAAGGAATTAAATAGCCGAGTAAGGACAGGGGCCACAGCCGTGCAGAAAGTCTTGTAAAACAGAGACGTGTACCCGTCTGGGCCCGGGGCCTTACCATGCTTCAGCCGCGCGATAGCGGAAATCACTTCCTCAACATGGATATCCCGCTCCAGGTGGTCCGCCTGAACCGGATCCATCACCGGAAGGGTCACCGACTCCAAATAGCCTTCGGCATCCCGTGGCGAGGAGGGCTCTTCAGCATACAGCACCTCGTAGAAGCCGCGGAAGGATTCCGCTACCTCCGCGTCCCCAGAGACGACCCCCCCGTCCGTGCCCACCAGTTCTCTCACAACGCTACGCTGTTGCGTGACCCGGAGCCGGTGCGCTAGGAGCTTGCCACATTTGTCCCCCCCAGTGTAGTAGGCATGTTTCAAGCGCAGGGCGGCATACTCCGCCCTGTCAAGATCCAGTGCCGACAGGAGCTTCCTCGCTGCCTTCAACTGCCTCCACACCCTTGGCGCCCCCGTACGGCGGTGGACCTGCTCAAGCTCCCGGACCTGAGCCGTCAGCTCATCCCTCTTCCGTTGCCGCTCCCTATTTTCAGCTGCGGAGATAGAGATAAATTCCCCCCGGAGGACTGCCTTCAATGCCGCCCACTGTGTCGCCTGCGAAGTGTCGGTGTTGCTATTGTGAGTGAGATAATCCTGTATGACCTCCCCAATGCGCTGCACCACCGACTTTTTGTGTAAAAGGGTATCCCGGAGGCGCCACACCCCCCGAGAGGGGGAGGCCGCCGGCCACTGGAAAACGCCGGTGACTGGGGAATGGTCAGACAGGGTCAGGACCCCGATATCCGCCGCCGTGGCAGCGGTACGCAGCGGTCCACTCACCAGAAGGTAGTCCAGCCGTGAGTAGGTTCGGTGTGCGTGCGAAAAGTAAGAGTAGTCCCTAACCGTGGGGTGCATGGAGCGCTAAAGGTCGTGCAAGTCCATTTCCGCAATCCGGGCCCTTACAGCCTGGGACAGTTCCCCCGTCTGCGGGAAGCGCTGCGCCGATCTGTCCATCACAGAATCGAAGACAATATTAAGGTCTCCCCCCAAAATAACGTGGCGGTCGGGAGAAGCAGTGACATCCACCAACACGGAATCTAGGAAGCGCTCTTGGTGGTCGTTTGGGCTATAAACGGAGCCGACCGTAAACGCTATGCCTCCTAAGCGCATGCGATACGCTAGAAGCCTCCCCTTCTGTTCAGCACACTTATGCAAAACCTCCCCCCGAAAGGAGCTCGCTAGAAGAATGGCCACCCCCGCCGTCTTGTTCGCTGCCGAGGAAAAGAACTGGGTAGGGAACTTAGCCGAGCGCAGCCTATGGCAATCCCGGGGCAATAAGTGGGTCTCCTGCAAAAGGCAAATGTCCGCCTGCGTCCCCTCCAGCAAAGATAGGATCGCTCTGCGCTTCACGGGGTTATTCAGACCCTGAACATTAAGGGTCACTAACTTTAGGCCCGACATTCCTCTCGGGGATCGGGAGCGCCGTGCAATGGGTAGGGAATCAGCGGGTGGGGCGCGCGGGGCAGCCACGCAGGACAAGCCAAAACAAGGTGGGCATGGACAACATCGGACGGGACCTCCCCAACCCCAAAACAACCCCCACACCCACCCAAAACACAACCCTGGCAACTAGCCACACGCAAACTCAAACACCCCATTGTCTCAGTCAAGCCCCAAGACGGGCAAGTCCGTAGAAAGGAACGAAGTGGACGTCCAGCCACTCACCTCCATCCGCTCCCCCCCGACCCCCCCGCCCCGTACCAAGCATGTAAAGAAGCTAAAGGCATCTCCCCCCGGAGTGAGTGTTAGGCCGTCAAGGCCACGTCGGAGGAGCCGGCCGAGTCCCCGGCCGCCGCCCTCAGAGCGTCGGCCATGTCCGCCCTGATGGTAGGGGAGTCAGGACGCCCCACGCTGGCCGCTGAGCGCCGCCTCGTCGACCTCCGCCGGGTCCGTCTCTCCGAAGACCTCCACGACGGCGTAGCCCCTTCCTCCTCCGCCGCCGTGAGCCCCAGGACACCACAAATGTCTTGCAAGGAGCGTAGCTGGTGTAGCACCCCGTTCCACTGAAAAATCAGGCGGAAGGGATGACCCCAAGAGTACGGCGTCTCGTGTTCGCGCAAAAAGTCAGTGGCAATCCTAAAGGACCTGCGTTTCTGCAACGTGATGGCGGAGAGGTCCTGATAAAGCGCCACCGGCCGATCCCGGAAAGTCAGGGGCTGTTTCCTGCGGGCCTCAGCCATAATGCGTTCCTTCAGTGGGAAGTCGGGCAGGAAGGCCAGAATGTCCGGTGGAGGTGCCGATGACTGGCGCTGCCGGCCGACCCTATGCGCCCTATCAATGCCGATGGGGAAGTCCGCAGCTTCCCCCAGGATCTCTCGGAACAGGGCCCGCAGGTAGCCCCCCAGATCGGACCCCTCCTCCGCAGTCGGCACACCACGCACTCGAATGTTGTTCCTCCGAGATCTGTTCTCAAGGTCCTCAGAGTGGGCCTGGAGCTCCACACACTGCTCCCGGAGGCGGAGAACGTCCTGTTGAAGATGGACTATCTCCTCCGCTCGGTGTTGGGCCTCCGTCTCCACCGTTTCAACGCGCTCGCCAAGGCCCTCCACTTCCCTGCGCACTTCTCGGACCTCGCTGGCCACCTCCCGCTTCAGTGTCTGGAAGTCCTCCCTGAGGGAGCTAAACAGTTCCTCCATAAAGGTCCTCGTGACGGGTGGCTCCCCCCCAGTCACATCCGCCGGGGCCCGGGAGGACCCCGGCGGGGGCTGTGTTCTGTCCCGCAGTTGCTGGGCCCTGCCAAGCATGTCCGGCAGGGTGCGGTCCCCCTTCTTCGGGCCGCCTCTTCCAGACATCGCCAGCACCGCGGTCGGGCACAGGTCCAGTCGCCCCAGGGATGCCCAGCCGCCGGCAAGCGCTCGACGTGGGTGTCCCCCCACAAGCGGAGTCGCTGCGTCACAGGTGACAAAATGGCGGCCCAGTCCGATCACCGTCAGTCGCGGGAGCCCATCCGAGACAGCAAAGGGAGCCACAGTGGGGGGGGGGGTCTCATCAGCACATCCCCTAGAAAGTCAGCCCGGCAGCAGCGGGGGTCACATACATCCAGCAGCAAGGGCTCCGGCGAAGGCCACCACCACTGCTCCCTCGGGGACAAGATGGCGGCAGGGCGGAGCAGGGCAGAACGACCAGGCCCGACGACACCACCGGGGCCCCCAAAACGCACAACAGTCAAATAGGTTCCACCGCCGGCTTCAGTCTGTCACACACAGGGGCCCAGGTGGTCCGACCCCATCAGAGAGTCCGCCGTACCTCGGCTAAGGGTTAGGGGCCCCGCAGTGCGAGGTGTCGCCGCCACAAGTCCGAGTGCCAAGGCACCCGTCCTAAGCCTTCCGCACCGTCGGGTCCCCTCCCGCAAGGCTCCTTCAACCTCCGTCGAGCGGCGGGCCAGATTCCCTCCAGGTCGCAACTTTCAGCACCAGGCCCAGCCGAGGCGCCCGGACAGCACTCCAATGGGCTCCGCCTCTCAGGCCCTCCGTCGCTCCTTGAACTCGATCGGACTTTTGGGGGACTTCCCCCGAGGCGATCCGAACCAAAACGGCAACAACGTGCGCCCCTGGTGCTCCGCCACGCTCCTCTCCCACGCCGAGCCTCAGCGGGGGGAGAAAAGCATAAGAAAAGGGCTCAAGCTTGGCCGGGCCGGAGTAGCTACGGGAGGAAGCGTCCGCTCACCCCGCCATCTTGGCCACGCCTCAATCAATATTTTTAATGTGAATAATTTTTATTATTAATGATATATTACAATAGCAAAAATAATACAAAACATATGAAATATCAGATATAATAAAACTACTAGTCCAACTCCAACAAAAACAACAGTAAGGAAAATGTTGGATACCGTAGGGGTAAAAATTACTATTCCAACTCCAAAGAGTGCAACAGTAGGGAAAGCGTTGGATAGCGTAGGGTTAAAATTACTATTCCAACTCCAGAGAGTGCAATAGTAGGGAAAGCGTTGGATAGCGTAGGGGTACAAATTACTATTCCCACTCCAGTAAGTGAAACAGTAGGGAAAGCGCTGGATAGCGTAGGGGTAAAAATTACTATTCCAACTCCAAAGAGTGCAACAGTAGGGAAAGCGTTGGATAGCGTAGGGGTAAAAATTACTATTCCAACTCCAAAGAGTGCAACAGTAGGGAAAGCGTTGGATAGCGTAGGGGTAAAAATTACTATTCCAACTCCAGAGAGTGCAACAGTAGGGAAAGCGTTGGATAGCGTAAGGGTACAAATTACTATTCCCACTCCAGTAAGTGAAACAGTAGGGAAAGCGCTGGATAGCGTAGGGGTAAAAATTACTATTCCAACTCCAAAGAGTGCAACAGTAGGGAAAGCGTTGGATAGCGTAGGGGTAAAAATTACTATTCCAACTCCAGAGAGTGCAATAGTAGGGAAAGCGTTGGATAGTGTAAGGGTAAAAATTACTATTCCCACTCCAGAGAGTGCAACAGTAGGGAAAGTGTTGGATAGCGTAGGGAAAAGAATGACTATTCCAACTCCAGAGAGTGCAACAGTAGGGAAAGCGTTGGATAGCGTAGGGGTACAAATTACTATTCCCACTCCAGTAAGTGCAACAGTAGGGAAAGCGTTGGATAGCGTAGGGGTAAAAATTACTATTCCAACTCCAAAGAGTGCAACAGTAGGGAAAGCGTTGGATAGCGTAGGGGTAAAAATTACTATTCCAACTCCAGAGAGTGCAACAGTAGGGAAAGCGTTGGATAGCGTAGGGGTACAAATTACTATTCCCACTCCAGTAAGTGAAACAGTAGGGAAAGCGCTGGATAGCGTAGGGGTAAAAATTACTATTCCAACTCCAAAGAGTGCAACAGTAGGGAAAGCGTTGGATAGCGTAGCGGTAAAAATTACTATTCCAACTCCAGAGAGTGCAATAGTAGGGAAAGCGTTGGATAGTGTAAGGGTAAAAATTACTATTCCCACTCCAGAGAGTGCAACAGTAGGGAAAGTGTTGGATAGCGTAGGGAAAAGAATTACTATTCCAACTCCAGTGAGTGCAATAGTGGAGAAAGCGTTGGATAGCGTAAAGGTAAAAATTACTATTCCAACTCCAGAAAGTGCAACAGTAGGAAAAGCGCTGGATAGCGTAGGGGTAAAAATTACTATTCCAACTCCAGAGAGTGCAACAGTAGGGAAAGCGTTGGATAGCGTAGGGGTACAAATTACTATTCCCACTCCAGTAAGTGAAACAGTAGGTAAAGCGCTGGATAGCGTAGGGGTAAAAATTACTATTCCAACTCCAAAGAGTGGAACAGTAGGGAAAGCGTTGGATAGCGTAGGGGTAAAAATTACTATTCCAACTCCAAAGAGTGCAACAGTAGGGAAAGCGTTGGATAGCGTAGGGGTAAAAATTACTATTCCAACTCCAGAGAGTGCAACAGTAGGGAAAGCGTTGGATAGCGTAGGGGTACAAATTACTATTCCCACTCCAGTAAGTGAAACAGTAGGGAAAGCGCTGGATAGCGTAGGGGTAAAAATTATTATTCCAACTCCAAAGAGTGCAACAGTAGGGAAAGCGTTGGATAGCGTAGGGGTAAAAATTACTATTCCAACTCCAGAGAGAGCAATAGTAGGGAAAGCGTTGGATAGTGTAAGGGTAAAAATTACTATTCCCACTCCAGAGAGTGCAACAGTAGGGAAAGTGTTGGATAGCGTAGGGAAAAGAATTACTATTCCAACTCCAGAGAGTGCAATAGTAGGGAAAACGTTGGATAGCGTAGGAGTAAAAATTACTATTCCCACTCCAGTGAGTCCAACAGTAGGGAAAGCGTTGGATAACGTAGGGGTAAAAATTACTATTCCCACTCCAGAGAGTGCAACAGTAGTGAAAACGCTGGATAGCGTAGGGGTACAAATTACTATTCCCACTCCAGTAAGTGAAACAGTAGGAAAAGCGCTGGATAGCGTAGGGGTAAAAATTACTATTCCCACTCCAGTAAGTGAAACAGTAGGGAAAGCGCTGGATAGCGTAGGGGTAAAAATTACTATTCCAACTCCAGATAGTAAAACAGTTGGGAAAGCACTGGATAGCATAGGGATTCTATAAACATAATAACCAATTAAATAATTAGTTATAAAAAAATAGCATATTAATAATTAATTTACAAAATATGTATTATTAAATACCAATTATTTAAAATAAATATTTATATAAATAACTTTAAATTACATCCCACACTATTCCCCCTTTAACACACAACACACTACACATACAAAATACACAATACATTTAAATATCAGTTTATCTATTATTTACAATTAATAATACAATCTTTATAATTAATATACTTATTATTTACAAATTTATACATATTAACTACCAAATTACAATTATTCACACATTAATTATTAATTAACAATACATTAATTAGCAATAACAACAAATAACATGGAATAATAAATTATTTATATTTACTATATTTAACGTACTAATAACAATTAAATACCAATTAATAATTAATTAACAATTAATTATTATTAATTACAAATAAATAAAACTTATCACTAATTATTTGAATTTAATTACATCCCACCCTATTCCCCTATAAACCCACAACCCACTACACATAAAAATTCACATAATTAATTTAATCATCAATTAATCACTTAATAAAATTAAATTACCAATTAATTAGTAATTAACAATTAATTAATTAACAATACCAATAGATAAATATTAATATTAAACTAATTATAACTTATATAATTAACCAATTAATAAAATTAATTAACAATTAATAATTAATTAACAATTAATTAATCAATTAATATATTTAATTAACAATTAGTAATTAATTAACAATTAATTAATCATAAATACCAATTAAACAATACATATTAATTAATTAATTATAATTAAATTACTTCCCACCCTATTCCCCTATAAACCCACAACCCGCTCTGATACTAAAACGCTAAATTATATTTTAAATAATTATTAATCTCTAAACATTTATTTTTAAATGTATTAAAATACATTACAATAATCTTTAACATACAAATAAAATACATATTAAAATACATTACACTAATAAAATATCGATATTCTTGACATCGAAATTTTTGATTACGATATTACTTACATCTATATTAATGACTTCGATATTATTAACTTCGATAATACTTACCTTGGGGTCGATATTCTGTCCATCGATATTCGTGACTTCGATATTCTTTACCTACGATATTTACAACTCGATATACTTGTAGTTCGATATTTAAAACTCGATATTTAGACTGCTCACCCAATAATTTATGGAAAGTGACTCCTTTAACATTGTGTGCAGCTAATCCAGTTGGAGCTGTTACCACACAACATAAATGTGAACCAGTAGTTTTTTTAAGATAACTGGTCAAAACTTTAATTTAAAAACTTTTACCTGTCCCAGCTTGACCACTGATGTACATCAGAAGAGGTTTAAAAGATGAACACAGACATTCTTTTTTCCATGAAACAAACCATGTTCTATCCGTTCTCTCACTTGCACTTTCACTTTCTTTCTGTTCAACATATACTTGTTCTTCTAACTTTTCCAATGTTATATTCTCCTCGTGTTCTTGTTGCATTGCAATTTCAACTTCATGGATAGCAATCGCTGCTTCATTTTCCAGCATTGGTTGTCCAAGAGGATCTCGACTACATGGACCCCTACTTTGACTATCTTGAGAACTTTCATGAGCTATTTCAGCTGTAATAGTCTTTTCCTGTTCAACTTCATCATTTAACATTTTTAAACATGTAGGAAAAATTGGACATCGAATGCTAGCTTTAAAAGAATCTTCGTAGCAGTCAAACTCTCCAAGTAATTCACTTTCGCAACGCCATGGTTTAAACAGCTGCAGAATCTGGAGTTTCACAACTAAGTTTCTTGTGGTTTATAAGATTACCTTTTGCATGTTTTACTAAACAACCATCACATTCAACCACTGCAAACTTTCCTTCTTTTAAATTTTCTTTAACATTTCTTTTGAAGCTGTAATGTTGAAGTACTTCATACAGACATAGCTCTTCCAGATGTTGACTCCTTTTCAGATAGTATGTGTCCAACATATTAGTTTTAAGAATGTCTGTTCTATCTGGCTCATTTGCTGCTAATTGTTCAATTTCTTCCAATGATTTCAACACACTATTTCATTTACAGGCAAGACCTAAACTTACCCAAATGATTCCTCGTGACTTTGAATATAAACTTGAAGAACACAAGCAGACTGAACATTCATACAATCCAATTTCTCTTCGGGAAAGCATTTTCAAACTAAAGCTGTACAATTTTTTGCTAAGACTATTCTCTTGTGCAATTTCTTCCCACATTTGTTTCATCTCTGTTTTTTCAGATTTTGTTATGTACGATGTAACATAACGTGCAACAGCAATTGAGTTATCCGCAACATATTGGATGTCCATGTTCGCATTCCACATTTTTAAAATGACTGGTTTGTAGTCATTGATATACTTTGACACTTCTGTTCTTTTTAAGTTGTAGGTATTCTTTGGAGATTTACGAGTTATTGTGTGCCTCACAGAAGAAAAAAAAGAATTTACTCTTCCTTTACAAATGACTGGACGGGAAAAACCAAACTGACATTTGGTGTAAAATTTTCCTTTCAGACTTGTATTTTCTTCTGCAGTACTTTCCACAATGGTGACTTTGGAAACGTAAAACTTGCTGTCTCAAGCTTCTATCTCCTCCTGCTCTTGGAATCTCACATGCCACATACTGTTCGATGATAGACAATACTGTTTCATCAGAATCAGTTCCGAATTTAGGTGCATTCTTGACCCATAGTAACATATGTATATGAGGTGCACCTCTTGCTTGGTACTCCTTTCTCCAAAGGAAATCGGTAACTTCTCCAAGAGGTGGATTCTTTTTATTACAGATAAAAGACATTATACCTTGAAACTTATGATTAACATATCTGCACACATTTACAGGATCCAATGAACACAGTTCACCAGGAGTCATTAATTTAACATTTTTTATATTAGAATTCGCTTCCCTCAAAAACTCAAGCAAATCTTCCCATGCATACTCTGCACAGCTAAGTGTGACAAACCATGTTGGTGTACCTAAGTTCCGTAACATACACTTGAGTTCTCCATGACGACGATACCAATACTCATTTGTTCCACGTTGACATGCCATCAAATTGATTAACTGTGCTTCTAAATTTTCATCTGTTTCTTGAACTTTCTCCACAAATTCTTTCGCAGAAAGAAATGATTCATGAACTCCAGTTTTAAGTATATGATTCACTGCATACGAGAGAGAAGACAGATCACTTTCAAACAAAAGGTAAAATATGTATGGAATGCACTGTCGAAATCTAGGATCTTCAGAATATAATCTTGTTGACTGATATTCTGAAGCTGGAATCCGTACAGGTCGGTCATCATATCGTCCACCTTCTCCAGTAGGAAACAACTGTGGAAAACAATGAGCTTCCAAGCTTTTCTCCCATACACTCATTGGAGTTCCCTGTGCTTTTTGCATTTCAATAACTCAATGCTACTTCCTATCACTTCTTTTGAATGCAAAGGACATATTGTATAATGTTCATAAATCTCTTCAGTCCTTGACTTGTCCACTTTCTCTATTTTTCCGCTTGAAATTTCAAAATCATCTTCTAAACGTATTACCTGTTCATCCACATTCACATTTTTGTAATAAATATTGTTCTCTATAAGATATAAGGTAGCCTTTTCAACTTTATTAACATCCACAAATTCTTGCCATATTTTCCGACTCCTTGTGGGTACACCATTTACTAAAATAACTACTGCCTCATCTTCCTCTTTCTCTCCAGCAATAGTTTCAATGTTTTTCTTAAAATCTAAGGGTAAGTACACCACTCTTCCTTTCAGCCCTCTTTGCAAGTCTGTTGGTGGCAGTTTGCCTGTTCTAGGCTCCATCGAATTATAGTTTGAAAAGGATGAACAGATTGAATTAGAACCGACTCATATGTATTCAATTTCGCCAGCTCCTGCGGAATAGCTACTAACTCCAACTTATTATGCACTGCTCTAGCAGGCATTTTGTTCTCTTCTAATTTGTTGTAACAATATTTACATATACGTTGATCACTATCTAACTCAAATCGACCTTCAACAAACAAGTAAGTTGCAAATTCTTCCCACTTACCATTGTTCTCCTTTTTACTTTTCAAATACAAATCAACATTTCTACTTTAACTTTTATAATGAATACGTCGACAACAAACACAAACATAGTTTGGTATTTCAGAGCACACTACATTAAACTTTCCAATTTCTTCTTCAAACTGATCAGTGCTAATCACTTTCTCATCTCCTCCAACATCTGTAATTGTCAATCTTTCACTTTCTATGAACTGCTCTTCTGAACCAAAATATCGCATTTCAATATCATCACACTTTTTTTGAACATCTGATAAAGAACCATATAAAAGACTTTCATTCAGTTCACTTAAACTTAATGCAGGACTTTTTGCATAGTACAGTTTCTTTACAAAGTTCCGCATTTCTGAATGGTGTACTACTAACATGCTCAAATGATGAAAAACACTTTTACAAACTTTTCTTGAAAGACAAGCCAGAGAATGCCCATACTTCTTAGTATATTTTCTTACATTACATGGATCTAGTCCTCGTAACAACTTAATCTTCTGTTTTATACTTTTCTGTGTATATTCCCGTAGCACATTTCGCATTTTATCAATGGATTACTGCTGAATACTACAAATGCAACTACAACTCCACTTATACACAGGAGCTTGTGAACGTTTCCCTTGCACTTCTTCAGCTATTAACTCTTCTGCACTTTTACCAACCATTTCCTCCTTTGGAAGAGGAACACCATCCTAAACTTCGTAGCAACGACCTCCAGTATCAACTGCAAATGATAAACTATTTTCCTGGAAGTAACTTTCCTCATTAAAAAAAGGCTCAGTACTGGAAGTATGTCTCCAATGTCCACTAAAGATTTTACAAAAGTTGGTTCCGTTCACAAGTCTTTTTTTTTCTACTTTTGTCTTTCAATACTTTCACTATTTTACCCAATACTTTCAATCTCTTAAAAATCAAAATGAACAACTTCTGTTTCAAATTGAAAGCAGTATCCACTATACTTTCAATATGCTGCTTCTCTTTGAATTGGAACATTCTTCTTTTATATTTGCAGCATGTTTTCAATAAATTCTGAATCACTCTAGATCGAAAAAGTCTCTGACGAATTTCTTGAAACTGTTTTTGTCTCCGAGTACCAGATACTATTTATTTATCATCCTACCTTTTCCTCGTATTTGAAATTGAACTCTGCTTCACCTTACTTGAAAAATTCTTCTTTTTGCTTTGTGTGATGTTTTTCTCATTAAATGTTCGTAATATTTTTTTCAAAAATTTTCCTTTGCTTCTACTTGAACAAACAGTTTCTCTACTACACGCATTTTTTCTTACTTCTAGATCTTTCCTTTTGGTCAAATATATATTTTTCTTCTCCTTTCTTTTTTTTCACTTCTTCTAGGCATTTCCAAATTTCAATCCAAACGAAATAGTTTTCTGAAAAACAAAAAATAGATTCAATTATTTTTCACATTTCTTCACTATGTTAAAATAATACCATACAATTGCAAAACGTCCACGAACAACTTCCAGACCCAGTGCTGCAACGTGATGGAGCACGACAGATGAGCACTAGGATGACAAGTAGTGCCATAGAACATACAGCAAGTATTTATTTAATTATTTACATACTCCTTTACAATTTATATATAACTGCACTACCTCATACTTTTCACCTCTCTGCAACACCCCACCACCCCACACCACTTTCTCTGCAACCCACCGCACACAACTTTATAAATAGTATTTTTTAAAATTTCAATCTATGTACTTAGAATGATATTATCAACCAAACAGCACACATAAAAATTTCCATTATTACCTAACAATTTTATCAACAACTTCGCAAACATAACACTGCACCCAGGACTTTAACTGGAGGGGGTGTCTGTGGGGATGTGACCATCAGCACTTTATTTTTGGGAGCCTCAAAATGGGTCTTTATAGGGCTCTATTTTCCGACCTCACAAACGTAATCTGTTTTTTTTTTCTTTATTGCACTGCAGTGACACTGAGTGCATGCACATTGCTCACTACTTAGAAGTGCAGACATCATGCCAAGTGACTCGCATTGTAGGAGAAGGGAAATCTTTTAAAGAGACCCATTTTCTCTCAGTATTTCCCTTCTCTTTTTGCAACGCACCAGCAACATCATTGTGGGGTGATTAGCAAACAGACCACTATGCGCGCAACGCCCATTGCCCCGGACTCTCTGACACAGCTTCCCGGGCGCACACACAGAGCCGCACATGAGTAATTCACTGGTCTTCAAAACATAATTTTTTTGTAAAGGAGACTCTGTTCTTTTTCACCCCTTTTTACAACCCCTACATGCCCACTCTGCCTATTGCTGATAGAATTAGGCTCCCCCAAAATTTCCCTCTGATTGCACCTCTGCAAACGACCACAACAAGGCAACTCCAGCACGTACCTGCTCTCACCTTACACACGGTCTTGTTTTAGTGCTACGAAAACACACACTTTGCCTGCCTCACTAAGTTCTTACACCCCCTCTTTAATATGAACATAAAAGCTTTGCAATTACTTTTATATTCCTATACTGTACTTCACATGGAAATATTGAACTCAAGGTTCTCACCACCCAAAATTAGCTCTCTGGTATACTTTCTCAAATATAAGAAGTACAGGTATTCAGTATCTGTCAGTCACAGCCACTTTAAAACAGTGTACCTATAAACAACTCGACAAAACGTTATGTTTCTAAATTATCGTATTACACTTAAAAGCTCCTTTACATTTCTTTCGCTAGATGTACCTTTGTTTAAAACACCACCAGAGAAGGGTGTTGAAGTATGCTCCACAAAGAGTAACTCAAATCTTAGTTATTCTTTATTAAAAAATCTGCCTGTCAATGCTTTTCACAAGCCTTTTCAACGCCTTAAGAGGGTAGCTGGATGAGTATAATACGTCGTATTTAATATCGGGGGCGGACGATGCACGGAAATAAGAACATATAGTTGAATAAAGGGCGAGTGGATGCATGGTCAGACGCATCAATGGAAAGATACATAGATCAAGGTATCAATGTATGGATGGATGGAAGGATGAATGAATGCAAAGACCAGTACTTACGATAGACGGGTGGGCTGATAAATCCTTAGGATTGATTCTAGGACAGATATATCTATGCATATATAGGCGTATCGCTGCATGAATGGCACAGTGCTTACTATAGGCAAGTGCGCTCATAGATGCTTAAGATAAGCGGACAAACAGATTTATGTATATATATAAGTAGGAATATATCCATCAATTAAAAGATGGTTGAATGGCGCAGTGCTTTGGATGCATGGATACTGCGCTTTAATTGGGCCAGGTCTGGGGACCGGCACTTATTTTTAAGGGTGGGCTCAGTGCTCCGCTCTGTCCACGGAGTGTGCGTAGTACTGCCCACTTCGCGCTGCGCAAAGTAGGCGTAGCAGGGGCAGACTACGCACACCCCGTGGCGGAGCAGAGTTGCCCGCCACCCGCCTCCCTCCCGCCCTCATTTTACAATTCCTATAAACGTTAGATAAAGAAAAATTACTTACCTGAGCTGCCACGTCCCGGGGCTCCATCTTGATGTTTCCTGGATAGCTCCCTCCTCACGAATGCGCATGCGCGGGCGCCCGCACATGCGCATTTCTCCAGAGAAATGCGCGGGCGTCCGCACTTGCGCATTCGTGAGGAAGAAGCTATCCAGGAAACATCAAGATGGAGCCCCGGGACACGACAGCTCAGGTAAGTAATTTTTCTTTAGCTAACGTTTATAGTAATTGTAAAATGAGGGCGGGAGGGAGGCGGGCGGCGCGTAGTGGGGCTACGCGAAGTGTGCGGGTGGGCGTAGATTTGCCCCCACTTCGTAATGCTTCACGTAGCCTCACTACGTGCACTACGCCCAGGGATGCTTATTTTCAGGCAGCCTCCAAATGACTCTCTACCAGGCTCTATTTTCGGCCCTCTCAAAGATAGTCAATTTTTTAATTTTTTTATTACACTACAGTGACAGCATGCACATCGATGTACGCATGCTTATTTTGCACACTATTAAGAACTGGAGACATCACGCTAGGTTACCCACGTTGTAGAAGAAAGGGAAATCCTTTAAACAATGTTTTTTTCCGAACCTACGATAATTGGATAGGATTTTCTAACGCACACAATGATACTTATCTTGATTTAGACCACGTCCCAACTTGCTTAGCCCACACCCCTTTAAGAGCTTTGCCCCCCTTTTAGAGCACCCCCACTTTTTTCTCCCACTTAGAACCCTAACTACACCATAGTAACAAACAAACAGTGTAACCTTCCATTAAAATCTACAATGGCACCAGGTTTCATAATTTTTCATCAACCCTATCAGCCTTCTACCACAGTACAAGAGTGTCTATCAGCACAAAGATGTCTTATGCACAGAAATGTGCCATAGGGCACTTTATAAGTGCTCCCAGTGGTACTACATCACCTTCAGTAGCTCGACATCTGCACGTTACTAAATTCTGTGTTTTAATCAGAAACATACCCACCTCCCCCACACCCACCCCCGCCCTTCCTTAACCGCACAAAATCAAACAGAAACCCCCACCATTCCTAGTAGCGCCACTATACCCATACACAGGTTTAATTTAAACAGGTGTGTGCCGGAACACTTATCAACAAAAAGTATTCAAACATGCAAATTCACGGGAAAAACATAAACAATACCATAGCACGGTTAATAAATAGGCCCACTCAAACTACATTACCTTTACTAACTACACATGCCCACGTTACAAATGTCCGTCTTATAATCAGCAACATACGCACATCCCCCACCCATACCCATGCTTAACCTTACGAAATCAAACAATGAGCCCCTGTACTCCCGTTACCGCCACTATAGCCATAGATAGACTTAATGTCAACAGGTGTCTGCCGGAACGCTCATCAGCAAAAGCTATTAAAACTTGCAATTTTGCAACTCAAACATACACCATACCATAACATGGTTTATAAATAGTCACAGTACCACTACACCACCTCAACACCCGCCCTTGCTAAACTTTACGCAATAAAAGAAAGAGCCCAAGCAAACGTAGAAGCGCCACTATAGCCATACACAACCTTAACTTTAACAGATGTCTCCTGAAAAGCTCATCAACAAACCGTATTAAAACATGCAAATTTGCGGGTAAAACATATACCATGCCATAGTGCTCCCAGTGGTACTACATCACCTTTAGTAGCTCCACATCTCCACGTTACTATATTCTGTATTTCAAATAGCAACATAACTACCTCCCCCACACCCACCCCCGCCCTTGGTTAACAGTTCGAAATCAAACAGAAACCCCCCATTCCTAGTAGCACCACTATACCCATACACAGGCTTAATTTTAACATGTGTCTACCGGAACACTTATCAGCAAAAACTATTCAAACATGCAAATTGGCGGGTAAAACATAAACCATCCCCTAGCACTCTTTATAAATGGGCCCAGTCGAACTACACCACCTTTAGTAGCTAGACATCTATATGTTACGAAAGTCGTTTAAACACTCTGTAGAGTGTATAGCAGGGAATGGGGAGAGTAAACAAAGTTCTAGTTCCCAAACTTTTGATATGCAGTCCCTTTACTGTATCTATAGTAAAGATATTAAATGGAATGAATAAATTGACGAGTGTCTCAAAAGGGATAGTGAAGCTCACCATCAGTAAAACACAAACCACTTCAACACCTACATATATCCGCCAGAGCAACACAGCCTGACAAATAGTATATTATAATCACATGTAGTTCTCTAATGTCAACAAAGTCATACAGAACAAATACCGCACATTTACATTTTTTTTATCTCTCACACATTTATAAAACATCTCTTTTAAAGAAGCACTCCCCAACTACTTCTATTCCATAAGAACAGACAATAATTAATACGTTTACTATCATATATTTTAGTATATCTACCTTTTTATTATTCACTAGTCAGAAACTACAAAAACTATTAACTATACCCAAATGCAAACCAGAAACCATGGGCCATTTTATCCAGGATGTTCCGGTGTGAACATGGGCTTCTATGGGAATTCACAAGGGCATATTATCAAGCCCATTATCGCCGCTTTAGCGGCAGTTTCCTGCCACTAAAGTGGCGATAATTTTAACGCCGTCCTTGATAATATGGCCCCATATCTCAACTTAGTATCACATGATTCAAATTATGCATACATATAAAAGGAACATATCACTTTTCCTATCTCCATCTCCTCTCCATGTAATCTCAAAACACTGTACACGGCCCCACTGTACAACAACCTACCCTGACTTACATTCAAACCTACCTCTCAGTGTCAAAAATAAGACCACAACCTGCCCACATAACATTTCTGCATTTCATTTTATTGCTTTTAACTTAATAACACATACGTCTCCAACAACCACCCCCCCACCCCACTATTTCCACAAAAAGTATCAGTTGCAAACGTGCGACATTTTCTTTATCTCCCCAAATACATTACAAACTCAAGTTAACGCTGTACCTCATTTTCAAAACAATACAGTCCTATAAAGATGACAAACTACAATTCTTATCTGGGAAAAATTCCTAAACATATATAAAATACTTATATAACAACAGCTCAAATTGTATGCATATTTTATAACCAATATCAAACACCACACTTTACTAACACTATATTACTTTGAAATAAAAATTACTTTCAAAATTAAAAAAATCACCTCAAATACTTAATCAATACTATAAGACACATAACACACCTTGTTCATTTCTAACTCACCTTTGTAGTTGTTATCCAGATTTCAAATGACACACGCATACAATTCTCTCTTTCTCACATAGTATGTTATGTCATGTTATGTTATATGGGTTTATAAAGCGCACTGTTACCCAAAGGTGTCCTGGCGCTGAACACTGTTTACCTGGAAACCCTCCATCCCTAGAGCCCTGTCAGAGACTAAGCTGAGAACAACCATGTCTTCAGACCTCTCCTAAATGCTAGGAGTTCTATGTTAGACCTTGGATAAAACGGAACTTCGTTCCAGGCGTTGGTGACTCTAAGAACAAAGCTCTTTCCACCCCAGTTGGCCCTTTTCACCCTAGGAACGGCTGCCCGCTTTACTTCTGTTGAGCGCAACGTTCTACCGGGAACATACCATTGAATACGCTCTTTTAGGTCTTCTGGGCCGGTCCTCCTCAGGGACTTGAATACCGTACAGAGAGCCTTGAATTGGGCTCGTTGTTTGATTGGGAGCCAGTGAAGGTGACGTAGGCCATTTCTGCCCGACACAAACCTTGAATTGCCCGTGAGCAGCCTGGCTCATTCTATACCATCTGGAGTCTGTTAAGATGTTTATTGTTAATCTAAAGCTCCGACTTCATCAAGAATGAAACCAGAAATGGCACAATTTCTCTGTCGCTCCACACATAAATACATATAAAGAACAAATCAGAATACTTCATTCCTTCAACGACATTCCAAAACTTACCTCCATTGGTTAATTTTGAATTTTCCTTCCGAAAAGCTACCTATTATTCCGCGCCACATACAGGTCACAAGTTCAACCTATTTTATAACCACACTTTCTTGAGCCTTCTACGACACCTGCAGGTTAAAAGTTCATCATTCTTTTTTTTAACCTAACGATATACTTTTGCAACATTTTATCGAACATTCAACGGCACATGCACGTTAAAAGTTCACAATAGGGGTCAGTAGTTCATCAGCTTTATTCCCAACTCCAGCAGCACCTCACCTTACGCCCCCAGCACCATCAGACCCGTAGGAGTCAGTGCTTTCCACTTTCCAAATACCAAATTCATTTCATACACACAAATTTACCTTCGCACTCCCTATACAACACCCCCTAAGCACCATACACAAGTTACAATGTTTGAAACAAAAGTTCCTCCAAGTAGCTATAACTACATGCTGACACTACTTGCACAGATGTGGCACAGCGGCCAGACCACATGACTTCACAGCATATGACACACAGTCTGGGCTCACGCTTTCATCCCCGAGTCCGGCAGCAGCTCAGCTTAGCAGCATGAGACTCTACACACTACCTCACATATTTTCCATGCCCCAGAACTTTCAGACCAGTACGGGCCAGTAGTTTGTCCTAGTAGTTATAAACACATGCTTACACTGCTTCCACAACTGTACTGCAGCAGCCACGACACATGACTTCACAGCAAAAGACACACAATTTACACTCACGCTCTAATCCCCGAGTCCCGCACCACCTCACCTTAGCAGCATCACACTCTAGGCAATACCTCACTTAATTTTCGTACCCTAGCACTTTCACACCGGTAGGTATGATTAGTTCATTTTGCACCCCCTCTATAGCACACCCTAATTACCCCACAGAGGTTACAGTGCTCCTTCCCTCCTATTTCCCACTTTTTTCACCCTTTTTTCCCCTTTCTCGCTTCAACGGAATCACAAAATGGCGGCCAACACTTCCTCCTTCCATGAGACTCTAGACAATACCTCACATATTTTCCGTACCCAGGACTTTCACACCACTACGGGTCAGTAGATCATCCTAGTAGGTATAAACACATGCTGACACTACTTCCACAACTGTACTGCAGCGGCCAGGGCACATGACTTCACAGCATAAGACACACCGTGTGGGCTCACGCTTTAATACTCGAGTCGCGCACAAGCTCACCTTAGAAACATCACACACTAGCCAATACCTCACTTAAGTTTCGTAGCCTAGCACTTTCACACTGGTAGATATGATTAGTTCACTTCGCACCCCCTCTATAGCACACCGTAAACACCCCACAAAGGTTACAGTGCTCCTAACCTCCTCTTTTCCACATTTTTCGCCCTTTGTCCCCCTTACTCGCTTCAACGGAATCACAAAATGGCGGCCAACACTTCCTAGTTGCAAACGCTCGCATTGCTCGCAGCCAATCAGCAGCAAGCTCGTGCTTGTAACGCCTCAACCAATCAGATGGCAGAATTCCCAAATATCGATATCTGTAAATTTCGATATTTCTCAAAAACTACTGAACGGATTTACACCAAATAAACAAAAGCGTGCTTTCTAGACTAAAACCCTTCTCCCTGCCAAATTTGGGGTAATTCCGTTCACCCGTTCGACCCGTAGCCTTGTCTAAAGTTTCCTATGTAAATTAACATTGAAGAAACATGTTTTGGGACCCCCCCTTTTTCTCGGCCCCCCCTTTACGAATCACCCCCAAACTTTCAACATAGGAGCTGATCTTAACAAAGAATTCGTTTTGACAATTTCACGAAGATTCATCAATCGGCGCCAAAGTTATTGCGAATAGAATGTTGCCATTTTCCTATAGTAAGTAGGTCCTAACTATAACTACCTACTGGCGACCGCCAGTAGGTAATATTTATATATACATATTTATTTTTATATATGTATATATATATATCAATCCAACAGGTTGCCTGTAATGGAAGGAGCCCACGAAACAGGTAAGTATCTGCCACGATCTTTATTTAAAGCAGCAGCAAGGAAAAGATGCAAAGCGGCAACAAGGTTAGTCCTGCCTGACGCATTTCATGCACAGAGCACTTTGTCAAAGGTAACGGACTCAGGAGGCATCAGCATGACGATTTCAGGCACCACTGTTTAAATGAAAAAGTCCCGCCCCAGTGGGCGTGCCTATCCCGTTGCTCTATGGTGTTTGTAGTGCCAGTATTTCTCTTGTGAGCTGCCATACAAATGCGTCCATTCAAATTAAATTACAACCACAGTGGGTTTATGCGACAATGCACCCATCCTCATTGCTGAATATCGCCTTCAAACAACAAGCACTGTTACCCATTGCGGTGGCGTCGGTTGGCGTCTCCGCTGGTGGTCTGCAAAACAGCCCCGGGGCTCCACTCCGCGGCTCAGGCAGGCCGCTCAAACACCAATCCAACAGGTTGCCTGTAATGGAAGGAGCCCACGAAACAGGTAAGTATCTGCCACAATCTTTATTTGAACCAGCAGCAAGGAAAAGATGCAAAGCAGCAACAAGGTTAGTCCTGCCTGACGCGTTTCGTGCACAGAGCACTTTGTCAAAGGTAACGGACTCAGGAGGCATCAGCATGACGATTTCAGGCACCACTGTTTAAATGAAAAAGTCCCGCCCCAGTGGGCGTGTCTATCCCGTTGCTCTATGGTGTTTGTAGTGCCAGTATTTCTATTGTGAGCTGCCATACAAATGCGTCCATTCAAATTAAATTAAAACCACAGTGGGTTTATGCGGCAATGCACCCATCCTCATTGCTGAATATCGCCTTCAAACAACAAGCACTGTTCCCCATTGCGGTGGCGTCGGTTGGCGTCTCCGCTGGTGGTCTGCAAAACAGCCCCAGGGCTCCACTCCGCGGCTCAGGCAGGCCGCTCAAACACCAATCCAACAGGTTGCCTGTAATGGAAGGAGCCCATGAAACAGGTAAGTATCTGCCACGATCTTTATTTGAAGCAGCAGCAAGGAAAAGATGCAAAGCGGCAACAAGGTTAGTCCTGCCTGACGCGTTTCGTGCACAGAGCACTTTGTCAAAGGTAACGGACTCAGGAGGCATCAGCATGACGATTTCAGGCACCACTGTTTAAATGAAAAAGTCCCGCCCCAGTGGGCGTGTCTATCCCGTTGCTCTATGGTGTTTGTAGTGCCAGTATTTCTATTGTGAGCTGCCATACAAATGCGTCCATTCAAATTAAATTAAAACCACAGTGGGTTTATGCGGCAATGCACCCATCCTCATTGCTGAATATCGCCTTCAAACAACAAGCACTGTTCCCCATTGCGGTGGCGTCGGTTGGCGTCTCCGCTGGTGGTCTGCAAAACAGCCCCAGGGCTCCACTCCGCGGCTCAGGCAGGCCGCTCAAACACCAATCCAACAGGTTGCCTGTAATGGAAGGAGCCCATGAAACAGGTAAGTATCTGCCACGATCTTTATTTGAAGCAGCAGCAAGGAAAAGATGCAAAGCGGCAACAAGGTTAGTCCTGCCTGACGCGTTTCGTGCACAGAGCACTTTGTCAAAGGTAACGGACTCAGGAGGCATCAGCATGACGATTTCAGGCACCACTGTTTAAATGAAAAAGTCCCGCCCCAGTGGGCGTGTCTATCCTGTTGCTCTATGGTGTTTGTAGTGCCAGTATTTCTCTTGTGAGCCTCCATACAAATGCGTCCATTCAAATTACATTAAAACCACAGTGGGTTTATGCGGCAATGCACCCATCCTCATTGCTGAATATCGCCTTCAAACAACAAGCACTCTTCCCCATTGCGGTGGCGTCGGTTGGCGTCTCCGCTGGTGGTCTGCAAAACAGCCCCGGGGCTCCACTCCGCGGCTCAGGCAGGCCGCTCAAACACCAATCCAACAGGTTGCCTGTAATGGAAGGAGCCCACGAAACAGGTAAGTATCTGCCATGATCTTTATTTGAAGCAGCAGCAAGGAAAAGATGCAAGGCAGCAACAAGGTTAGTCCTGCCTGACGCGTTTCGTGCACAGAGCACTTTGTCAAAGGTAACGGACTCAGGAGGCATCAGCATGACGATTTCAGGCACCACTGTTTAAATGAAAAAGTCCCGCCCCAGTGGGCGTGTCTATCCCGTTGCTCTATGGTGTTTGTAGTGCCAGTATTTCTCTTGTGAGCTGCCATACAAATGCGTCCATTCAAATTAAATTAAAACCACAGTGGGTTTATGCGGCAATGCACCCATCCTCATTGCTGAATATCGCCTTCAAACAACAAGCACTGTTCCCGATTGCGGTGGCGTCGGTTGGCGTCTCCGCTGGTGGTCTGCAAAACAGCCCCGGGGCTCCACTCCGCGGCTCAGGCAGGCCGCTCAAACACCAATCCAACAGGTTGCCTGTAATGGAAGGAGCCCACGAAACAGGTAAGTATCTGCCACGATCTTTATTTGAAGCAGCAGCAAGGAAAAGATGCAAAGCGGCAACAAGGTTAGTCCTGCCTGACGCGTTTCGTGCACAGAGCACTTTGTCAAAGGTAACGGACTCAGGAGGCATCAGCATGATAATTTCAGGCACCACTGTTTAAATGAGAAAGTCCCGCCCCAGTGGGCTTGTCTATCCCGTTGCTCTATGGTGTTTGTAGTGCCAGTATTTCTCTTGTGAGCTGCCATACAAATGCGTCCATTCAAATTAAATTAAAACCACAGTGGGTTTATGCGACAATGCACCCATCCTCATTGCTGAATATCGCCTTCAAACAACAAGCACTGTTCCCCATTGCGGTGGCGTCGGTTGGCGTCTCCGCTGGTGGTCTGCAAAACAGCCCCGGGGCTCCACTCCGCGGCTCAGGCAGGCCGCTCAACCACCAATCCAACAGGTTGCCTGTAATGGAAGGAGCCCACGAAACAGGTAAGTATCTGCCATGATCTTTATTTGAAGCAGCAGCCAGGAAAAGATGCAAAGCGACAACAAGGTTAGTCCTGCCTGACGCGTTTCGTGCACAGAGCACTTTGTCAAAGGTAACGGACTCAGGAGGCATCAGCATGACGATTTCAGGCACCACTGTTTAAATGAAAAAGTCCCGCCCCAGTGGGCGTGTCTATCCCGTTGCTCTATGGTGTTTGTAGTGCCAGTATTTCTCTTGTGAGCTGCCATACAAATGCGTCCATTCAAATTAAATTACAACCACAGTGGGTTTATGCGACAATGCACCCATCCTCATTGCTGAATATCGCCTTCAAACAACAAGCACTGTTACCCATTGCGGTGGCGTCGGTTGGCGTCTCCGCTGGTGGTCTGCAAAACAGCCCCGGGGCTCCACTCCGCGGCTCAGGCAGGCCGCTCAAACACCAATCCAACAGGTTGCCTGTAATGGAAGGAGCCCACGAAACAGGTAAGTATCTGCCACGATCTTTATTTGAACCAGCAGCAAGGAAAAGATGCAAAGCAGCAACAAGGTTAGTCCTGCCTGACGCGTTTCGTGCACAGAGCACTTTGTCAAAGGTAACGGACTCAGGAGGCATCAGCATGACGATTTCAGGCACCACTGTTTAAATGAAAAAGTCCCGCCCCAGTGGGCGTGTCTATCCCGTTGCTCTATGGTGTTTGTAGTGCCAGTATTTCTATTGTGAGCTGCCATACAAATGCGTCCATTCAAATTAAATTAAAACCACAGTGGGTTTATGCGGCAATGCACCCAGAATATCGCCTTCAAACAACAAGCACTGTTCCCCATTGCGGTGGCGTCGGTTGGCGTCTCCGCTGGTGGTCTGCAAAACAGCCCCAGGGCTCCACTCCGCGGCTCAGGCAGGCCGCTCAAACACCAATCCAACAGGTTGCCTGTAATGGAAGGAGCCCACGAAACAGGTAAGTATCTGCCACGATCTTTATTTGAAGCAGCAGCAAGGAAAAGATGCAAAGCGGCAACAAGGTTAGTTCTGCCTGACTCGTTTCGTGCACAGAGCACTTTGTCAAAGGTAACGGACTCAGGAGGCATCAGCATGACGATTTCAGGCACCACTGTTTAAATGAAAAAGTCCCGCCCCAGTGGGCGTGTCTATCCCGTTGCTCTATGGTGTTTGTAGTGCCAGTATTTCTCTTGTGAGCTTCCATACAAATGCGTCCATTCAAATTACATTAAAACCACAGTGGGTTTATGCGGCAATGCACCCATCCTCATTGCTAAATATCGCCTTCAAACAACAAGCACTCTTCCCCATTGCGGTGGCGTCGGTTGGCGTCTCCGCTGGTGGTCTGCAAAACAGCCCCGGGGCTCCACTCCGCGGCTCAGGCAGGCCGCTCAAACACCAATCCAACAGGTTGCCTGTAATGGAAGGAGCCCACGAAACAGGTAAGTATCTGCCATGATCTTTATTTGAAGCAACAGCAAGGAAAAGATGCAAGGCAGCAACAAGGTTAGTCCTGCCTGACGCGTTTCGTGCACAGAGCACTTTGTCAAAGGTAACGGACTCAGGAGGCATCAGCATGACGATTTCAGGCACCACTGTTTAAATGAAAAAGTCCCGCCCCAGTGGGCGTTTCTATCCCGTTGCTCTATGGTGTTTGTAGTGCCAGTATTTCTCTTGTGAGCTGCCATACAAATGCGTCCATTCAAATTAAATTAAAACCACAGTGGGTTTATGCGACAATGCACCCATCCTCATTGCTGAATATCGCCTTCAAACAACAAGCACTGTTCCCCATTGCGGTGGCGTCGGTTGGCGTCTCCGCTGGTGGTCTGCAAAACAGCCCCGGGGCTCCACTCCGTGGCTCAGGCAGGCCGCTCAACCACCAATCCAACAGGTTGCCTGTAATGGAAGGAGCCCACGAAACAGGTAAGTATCTGCCACGATCTTTATTTGAAGCAGCAGCCAGGAAAAGATGCAAAGCGGCAACAAGGTTAGTCCTGCCAGACGCGTTTCGTGCACAAAGCACTTTGTCAAAGGTAACGGACTCAGGAGGCATCAGCATGACGATTTCAGGCACCACTGTTTAAATGAAAAAGTCCCGCCCCAGTGGGCGTGTCTATCCCGTTGCTCTATGGTGTTTGTAGTGCCAGTATTTCTCTTGTGAGCTGCCATACAAATGCGTCCATTCAAATTAAATTAAAACCACAGTGGGTTTATGCGGCAATGCACCCATCCTCATTGCTGAATATCGCCTTCAAACAACAAGCACTGTTCCCCATTGCGGTGGCGTCGGTTGGCGTCTCCGCTGGTGGTCTGCAAAACAGCCCCGGGGCTCCACTCCGCGGCTCAGGCAGGCCGCTCAAACACCAATCCAACAGGTTGCCTGTAATGGAAGGAGCCCACGAAACAGGTAAGTATCTGCCACGATCTTTATTTGAAGCAGCAGCAAGGAAAAGATGCAAAGCGGCAACAAGGTTAGTCCTGCCTGACGCGTTTCGTGCACAGAGCACTTTGTCAAAGGTAACGGACTCAGGAGGCATCAGCATGACGATTTCAGGCACCACTGTTTAAATGAAAAAGTCCCGGCCCAGTGGGCGTGTCTATCCCGTTGCTCTATGGTGTTTGTAGTGCCAGTATTTCTCTTGTGAGCTGCCATACAAATGCGTCCATTCAAATTAAATTAAAACCACAGTGGGGTTATGCGGCAATGCACCCATCCTCATTTCTGAATATCGCCTTCAAACAACAAGCACTGTTCCCCATTGCGGTGGCGTCGGTTGGCGTCTCCGCTGGTGGTCTGCAAAACAGCCCCGGGGCTCCACTCCGCGGCTCAGGCAGGCCGCTCAAACACCAATCCAACAGGTTGCCTGTAATGGAAGGAGCCCACGAAACAGGTAAGTATCTGCCACGATCTTTAATTGAAGCAGCAGCAAGGAAAAGATGCAAAGCGGCAACAAGGTTAGTCCTGCCTGACGCGTTTCGTGCACAGAGCACTTTGTCAAAGGTAACGGACTCAGGAGGCATCAGCATGACGATTTCAGGCACCACTGTTTAAATGAAAAAGTCCCGCCCCAGTGGGCGTGTCTATCCCGTTGCTCTATGGTGTTTGTAGTGCCAGTATTTCTCTTGTGAGCTGCCATACAAATGCGTCCATTCAAATTAAATTAAAACCACAGTGGGTTTATGCGGCAATGCACCCATCCTCATTGCTGAATATCGCCTTCAAACAACAAGCACTGTTCCCCATTGCGGTGGCGTCGGTTGGCGTCTCCGCTGGTGGTCTGCAAAACAGCCCTGGGGCTCCACTCCGCGGCTCAGGCAGGCCGCTCAAACACCAATCCAACAGGTTGCCTGTAATGGAAGGAGCCCACGAAACAGGTAAGTATCTGCCACGATCTTTATTTGAAGCAGCAGCAAGGAAAAGATGCAAAGCGGCAACAAGGTTAGTCCTGCCTGACGCGTTTCGTGCACAGAGCACTTTGTCAAAGGTAACGGACTCAGGAGGCATCAGCATGACGATTTCAGGCACCACTGTTTAAATGAAAAAGTCCCGCCCCAGTGGGCGTGTCTATCCCGTTGCTCTATGGTGTTTGTAGTGCCAGTATTTCTCTTGTGAGCTGCCATACAAATGCGTCCATTCAAATTAAATTAAAACTACAGTGGGTTTATGTGGCAATGCACCCATCCTCGGGGCTGGGAAGTAAAAGAAAGAAGACAATCTCTGTGCCCTACACACTTGCTGCGTCCTCATTGGCGCACACTACAGCGCTATTTTCTAGCTCGGCCTGATGTGTGATGTTGGTGAAAGTGTGACAAACGGTGCCTCTAAGCAGAGCGCCCCTGCCTGAGATCCTGTGAACAAAGAAGTCTGTGTACACAAAGGACTGGCGCCCCTTCACTGCCAGCGGGGTCCCCTTCGCCTGCATATTAAAGCCCCATTAGTCACACAGAAGGATTCTTCAAAAGGATTCTTCAAAAGAACAGCTGGATTGCGACCCATGGAGTGAAGTGTAAACAGAAGGGGTCCTGGGTGCCTTTGTCTGTGCTGCTGAGTTGGGGGAGGGGGGTCCTCTTAACGGGCTGGAGACCCTGGAATTCCTCATTTTACTAGCTGTTGGTTTATGTTTGTTACAATCCGCTGTTTATGAACTTTTTGCAGCCTGGAGTTTGTAAGAAAGATTATTTTCCGTCGTCACTGCTTAAATGTTGGGTAATGCCGATTCGGCCTCAGCGGCAACAAGAAACCTGCCATTGTGTGAGCCACTGAAAGTAACTACCCCTCCCCTCCCCTCCCCTCCCCTCCCGCACCTCCCCTCCGGCCTATCCTCTGCACCCTCCCTCTGCCATCACACTTTGAACCTGGGCTTGCTGCATACAACTGATAGCGCTGCTTGTAATCAGGACATCACTCGATTTCCACACAGCCTTTCCATCCAAACACCTTTTTAAATATGTATGTTCCCGGAAATAAATTAATTTGTAGTCACCATAAATGGCCTAGGGGATTAATTAAATCCAGACATTGATACACTCAACAGGTGGGCCGTGCGAGCTGGTAAGATATCTCAGTGTGTCAAGCTTGTGGCTGACGTCTACAGGTCACAAGTACCAATCTCAGCAGGGCCAACTCAGCCTTCCCTTTTTCTGATATCAATATGGTAACACATATTTTATTCACAGTGCTTAGAAATGGCATAAATGTGGCATGAAGTGCTATATTAAAGTTGTTGTTACCTACAGAGTGAAGGCTACCACCTTCAGCACACAAAACGTTGTCATGTGTAGCCAGGCAGTGCACGCTTGTGCCCTCAAATAAACTCCTGGAAACCAGTCAAAACCAGGACAATGCTTGTGTCTCCCTAGCGGACACCATGCTTGTGTCTCCCTAGCAGTTACCATCCCCCAACACTGCTTGAATGCTTTCTACGAGCCACTATACGCACTGCAAGACAGATGAACCGGTTGGATGATCAAGTGCCCTACACTATTTTTAAAAAATTACAATATTTAAAGCTAAAGCGCGACGGCGTGGCATGCAGCGAGCGCTTTGTGTATAAATATAAAGCCACTGCACAAGAGGTGCTGCCACCATATTTCAAATTAAAGCGCGACCCTGCATGAGCGCTTTTTGTAAATATCAAGCTTTACAATATTTAAAGTTAAAGCGCGAGCGCTTTGTGTATAAATATAAAGCAACTGCGCAAGAGGTGCTGCCACCATATTCAAAATTAAAACGCGACCCTGCATGAGCGCTTTTTGTAAAGATCAAGCTTTACAATATTTAAAGTTAAAGAGCGACGGCGTGGCATGTAGCGAGCGCTTTGTGTATAAATATAAAGTTACTGCACAAGAGGTGCTGCCACCATATTTAAAATTAAAGCGTGACCCCGCATGAGCGCTTTTTGTAAATATCAGGCAAATACGCAAAACACATCTAAACAACATTTTTAAAAAATCACATCAAAATAATCAAAAAATATATACGTCCACTTACCTTATTCTACATGCGCTCCTTCCTGCTATCTGCTCATCACGACGATCACATTCACGCATTAACCGCACATGAAGCATACAGTTACAAAGTATCCCCTTAAAACTCTCCCAACATATGCACATTAAAACAAGCGTATACTTACAAAGTAGCCCAAAAGTAGCGTAACAAACTAGCATACATACAAAAAGAAACATATAACAACAAAGTAGCGTAATAATGAAATACAAAGTAGAGTACAAGCATACAATGCCAATCAAGTCAAGTCAGAGGTTTTTTCTATAGCGCAAAACATATCACTCCGAAGAGTCTCATGGCGCTTGCAGCGGCTCTAAGCGGAGGGAACTGAGGAAGATTACTGATCAAACAGCCATGTCTTCAGTTTTTTTCGAAAACAGCTATGAATGAGGGTAGATCGTAGGTCGACAGGCAATCTATTCCAAGAGGCCGGAGCTAGGTACGAGAAAGATCTACCACCTTGTCTGGTGGTGTGTATTCTGAAGGGAGTGAGCAAAAACTTAGTACTGGACCTGAGTGCCCTCTGAGGCTTGTACCAACAGAGTTTTTTGGACCAATATTGTGGGCTTTTCCCATAGAGATACTTATGCGTAAGGCATAAGACCTTGAAGAGAATGCGCTTTCTCACTGGGAGCCAGTGTAAAGCTCTGAGACATGGGGCGGACGATGTTCGATAGGGCAAGTTCAGGATCAATTTGGCCGCAGTGTTTTGTAAAATCTGCAGTTTGTTTAGAAAGGTTTCATTAATGGACTGTAAAAGTGCGTTGCCATAGTCCATTCGGTTAGTGATAAGACCCTGAATCAAAGGTTTTCTGGCTTCCAAGGGGATCCATTTAAAAACTTTCCGCAACGTGCACATTATTCCGAAACATGTACTAATAATATGGTTGACCTGGGCCCTCATGGACAGTTGATTGTCCAAATGAAAGCCCAGATTCCGAACCACCTCCTTGGGGACAGGACAGGTGCCAAGGTCGGAGGGCCACCAGTCTGGCGACCAGTATTCAGGCGCTTTCCCAAAAACCATGATTTCAGATTTTGTACCGTTCAGTTGGAGATAATTACTTTTCATCCACCTGTTGACGTGGGACATGCAGTTTTTAAAATGCCCCATGGTTTCATTTGGATCAGGACCCATTGGAAACACATGCAATGGTTTAAAAAAAAAAGTGCAGCAAGTTAATAATAAGCCTACTGTGTCACGCTGCCGGTAAGAGATCCAATCCCCCTGGGCGGGGCCAAAATGGGACAGGAGGGATTGAAATACCTCCAGTGCAATCATTGCACTGCCTTTTGCATAATTCGTGACACCAAACGATGTTCACGAATGAAAACTGCAGGCGGAGCTGAGACACGGCTTCGGAATCCGTATTGATTCCAAGAAGCTCTCGCATGGCGAGAACAGCGCATGCGCTGGTTTCGCCATGCCGAGACCTAAAAAGCAATGCAATACAATCGGACTCGCATTCGCTCTAAATAACACGTCCGTACAGTGTAACATTCGATGTAAAGGGGCCAGTAACCACGGAAGGATACAAATGACGACACAGCATAATTAGGCGGGACTAACAAGCCTCATTATCAATCAGAAGACAGAATTTAGGAAGGACAAACACAGAAGCCAATGAAAAATATGGGTGGAGAGTGAGGGCAGCTTGTCTCCCCATACTGAACTACTACATGCCTCGCAGAGCGACCAGCACATGCGTGCTGCAGCTAAAGCTCGACCTAATAATGAATGTGTCCTTGGGTAACGTAACTGGACACAATCTGAAGAGAGAGACGGTTTCATGTGTGGTTAACATTATTTACAGTCACAAAATTGTGGGTCTTTAACCAGCTCCTAAGTGCCTGAGCCCTGCAATGCCGTGGAGCTGTGCAGAGATATTTGTTTGAAATTGGCTGCGCTTTCACTAAACTGATCACAGGAACTAGATGGGATTTAACAACGAGCCTCAGCTTAACTGGAGCTCATGCAATGTGCTCCAATACCTTCGGTCCGGTTGGCGCTATATAAAACTACAAAAAAAGAAACACGCCTGACCTGCAATAGCCAGATGGGAGTAGGGAAGAGAGACCATCACATGCTCTACTGTGTGATGGGCAACCAAAATGCTCTCAGAGTGAAATCGCTGGCAAGAGAGCTAAAGACACAAAGGAGGTACTTTTCCAGAAATGCACCAATGAAAAGCCAGCATTTCTGAATGAGATAGTAACCAGTGGCAATCAGTGGTTTGCCAAACCCAACAAAAGAGATATAACAGGTCGATCAAGCTCGACCTAAATAGTAAACTACTCAAAGCGGCGTATATGCTTTGTGATGAGTTTTAGCACTTAGACCAGTCATTCTGTTTCGCACATGGACATAATTGACTCATAGGTTGCAAAAGAGTAAATGATCATTACCAGAGTCAAATGAAGCTTGCAAGAGGGTATGTAACTTGATCGCCAGGAAAGATGGTACCAATTCTCTCCTTTTTCAGGCACTTTTGTCAGGCATACAAACACATTCATATGGAAAATGCATACAACAATTTCACAATGATATCCGGCTATCTGTAGCCTGTATGTGGGTGGTGAGAAGAATTCATAAGTATTCACAATGACATATGTTATTAAGTATCACCAGAGCAGAATGGCAGCAGCCGCCATTTTATGACTCCCTATTTGCAATAGCGACTACATTCAGTACCCTGGCAGAATTGGGAACACTGGAGAAATAAAATGCTTATAGCCTGGAGCACACCTGGAGAGTAACAATAATCAGTGAAATATACGAACCTAAGCTTAGAAAGTTGTAGACATTGACTGTGAGGTCCAGTTTATTAAGTTTTTTAGGAGGGAACCTGTTCCTATTTTGTTTTTCAGACAGGTGATATTACAGTCTGCATAAGTAAACACAAAAGATCTCATAGTAAAATTGTGCAATACCTGTGTTTTACTCCTTGTGGCAAGACGGTCTGTAGTACTAATTAGCATCCAAATAATGATGTCATGAGTATCCAGAGAAATCATACTGAAAAAAGACAAATGACAATATAGAGCAGTGTATAAGGTGTATCGGGTGTCGACGGCGTTTCGATCCATATATACAATAAATGGATCATCATCAGGACATTTAGAATAAGCATGCCTGTGTGCAATTGCCTGTAATAACTGAGGTACAATTAGGAGAAGGAAAAGGGGGAAAAAAGGAAATACAAATAATTAAAAGAGAGCACCGGTTCAGGTACAAACATAAGAGTAAAATACGTAATAGTCTGTTTCATGTAGCAAGGTTTGGGTGCACCTCATAAATAGAGTACAATTACACAATTGCCTTAATGGCAAGGTCTGAAGGAGGCTGTGTGAGTAGAGATAAAAACATGGAAGGAAGGAAAATGCATAGCCATTCTGCGCTTGATAAAAAGGCGAGTGATTCCACTGTGAACTGGGAGGAGTAAACGTGCACGCCTTACGTAAGTTACACCGTGAATAAACACTTATAGGGAGACACATACATGTTGGCAACTCCTGCATGGATAGTAACAAATATGGAGCTGAAGGCACGAATGGTGAACAGCCAGACCTGAAGGAGAAAAAATAGAGGAGCTGTAGTAAGGGGGGAAGAGGGAGTTAAAATAGATGCCAGAATGAGCAGGCAGGTGCATACCAAGAAAAATACAATCAGAGGTGTAGGGGAACCGGACCTCTTAGAGCGTCAAAGATAATGGCTCGGTATTAGTGAGACCTATACAAACAAGAATAATAAGGAAAAAGTAATCAGCGTGCAGAGCAATTGCTCTGAAATAGAAATTCGTGAGTGAAGGAAAAGAGGGCTTACCCATCCAGTGATGGGAAGGCGCGATGGCTTGAGTATCCCAATGGGGGAGGAAGCTGCAGCTGCGTGCTCCTAATTCCAGATATAGGGTTGTGCTGTAAGGAAAGAATGAGGTCAGGTCTGAAGAATGGTATCTTTAAGCGTAGTGGTAGGATTTGGGAGGGAGAGAGCGCTTACCTAGGTCCATGTTCATGGGTTGTAGACAGTAAATGCCGGCTTCCGAGATGCGGGAGGGAGAGCCCTTAGCCAGCTGGGTTTTTATGGCGTGTGGTGAAGCGCGATTGGGTAGAAATGGTCATGTGGTCTCTGGATATAGATGAAAGAGGGACAAGGGTTTTTTTTTGTGTGGTGAAGCGCAATTGGGTAGAAATGGTCATGTGGTCTCTGGATAGAGATGAACGAGGGACAAGGGAAAGTAAGAATAGTGTCCGCCATCTCAAGATGGTTAGGAAGTGACAGAGTGGTAGAGTGTTGAATGCAACTCTGATAGCGAGAGCATGTAGAAAAAATAGATCACGGAGGTGAGAGTAAAAGAGAAAGAAAAGTGAAAAACGGGGAGCCAATTTGGTGAAATTCTATACAGTTGCCAGTGTACGGCGCTTACGTAACAAAAAGGTCAGAGCCAAGTATACTCGTCCAATGGAAGGTAGAACGATGCCAATGCCTCCAGGTAAATCCATAAATTCCGAATGGATTCAAAAAGGACAGTAGAGGGTAGGTGGGACAAAAACATGTAAGCAATAAACGGGCACGGCCACAGTACTATATATACATTGGTATCAAGATGGTAATACTTGCATCAAAAATTACAGGTAATGTACAATTAAACCACAATTACATTATACTTCATATAAGTGTGGTCCAATCTTCAAGCCGGTTCAGACCTGTGTGTATGCTGTTAGTCTTCAGGATCCACTCCTTATTGAGTAGTTTGGAAATGTACCCACCTCTCAGGGGTGGTTGAACCACAGTAATGACAGTCCAGCGTATGTCATTGTCAGCATGTCCGGTTTCCTCAAAATGTTCAACGAGGGGGGCATTTTGTGTCTTACAGCGTACTCGGCTACGGTGTTGGCAGATCCTGATGCGTATCTTTTGGGTGGTTTGCCGTGTCCCTAACCGGGATAAACCCATGTTGATGTAGAGATACCAGAGGGGTGATGACATTTCCCATATAGACCCAGTCAGTACTATATTTGTCCAGCCGAAAGTTTTCCCCCTTTTCCTTCCCCTAATTGTACCTCAGTTATTACAGGCAATTGCACACAGGCATGCTTATTCTAAATGTCCTGATGATGATCCATTTATTGTATATATGGATCGAAACATATATACTATATATACGAATATAGCTACCGAAGAGCTCAGAAAACTCACTGACATAATTGGTGACATTGAGAAACAGATCAAAGAAAACAACACTGTACCTAAATGCAAAAAGCTACTTGAACAGGTCCAAAAAACTGTGGACGAGCTCCACCGTTTGGAACAGAACAAAAAGTCAAACAAAGTCAAAAAGGATATAAAATCCTTTACTCAGGAAAGAGCTTACCCCTACCTAAATAAAGATTTTTATTTAAATAGGTCCTACAACGCCCCACAAAACACCAGAGCTTGGGATCGCTTTAATAGGCGAAACAACTTAGTCAGATTTTCTGAGACTTCTGCTGACTCTTCAGATAATTCGGACGTGGGAGAGGGGACCAGCTCCTCCTCAAGAAACCTGAAAATTCCTTTTTTAGGCCAAGGCCAACCCGAACCTCCAAAGAGAGGACGTGTCAAACAGCAACAACCATGGCACAATACTCCAGGAGAACGTCAGACACGCCTAAAATATTACCAATGGTGACCGACACAATGGAATTAGATCCGGTAGACAACAACCTAGCCATTCCCATTTTTAACCTCTACAGACACCAACTATCTGATCCCTAATTATCGCTACTAAGTAAAGGTCTCTCTTTTGTACCAAGCACCTATCCCCACTTTCTAGACCTTCAGACGCAACTACTATGGTTTTTCCGGAAAATAAGATAACACGGCTATTTTTTGCTTAACCCTCGTCCAAGCAACACATCCAACACACCACTACGCCCTCCATCAACCTTCTCACCCTTCTCCAATACGATCCCTAGGGAGATCCTTACATTCAAAAAGCTGGTCCTCACAGAGGTCACACAGTTAGAAAACACACATCGTTTCATTCCATTTAACATCATATGAGAAGAGAAGACCGCTATTGCGACTTTGCGGCAAAACAAAACTTTGATCATCAAACCTGCCGACAAAGGCGGTGGCATAGTCCTTTAGGAAATTAACACAATCAAAAATGAAATCAAAAGGCAATTGGCTAATACTGACCACTATTGTAAAGTACCGACCAACCCCACCAAAGAACTGCAGAAACTGATTTTACAAGTCACTAACGAAGGTCTAGAGCAGGAGTTCCTGAGCAAACATGAACATCTGTTTTTAAACACCAAATCGCCATGCACCCCAGTTATCTATACTTTGCCCAAAGTGCACAAGAGTCAGGAAAACCCTCCTGGGCCGCCCGATAGTCTTTGGTTGCGGCTCAATTTTTGAGCCACTTAGACAATACGTCGATTTTCTCATTAAGGACTTTGTCCCCCACACCGAATGTTATATCCGTGACAGCATGGCCATGATTAACATCATAGAAAAGCACCCTTTCAATCCCAGTATGAACACTTTGTGTACTTTGGACGTAGAGTCCTTGTACACAAATATCCACCAAATTGACTTCGTACTAGTGATGGAGACCATTCGCAATAACCGTCCACGCCCCCATGCTGTTCTAACAATCTTCATATTCCAACTTCTAGAGATCTGCCTCACCAGGAATTTTTTCCTATTGGATGAACAGTTTTATCAACAGGTGAAGGGCACATCAATGGGGGCCGTTTTAGCCCCAAACTTAGCGATATTGTACATGGATTCTCTTGAGAAAAACCACATTTTGTCACCTTTTAATCCATTCCAGGTTGCTATTATCAAGTGGAAGAGATACATAGATGATATTTTTCTGATCTGGCAAGATACTGAAACAACCCTGCATTCATTCCTCCACTGGCTTAATAACAATTGCGAGGGCCTCAAATTTACATTGACGTACGACAAAGCTTCCATTCCATTCCTTGATCTCAATTTCCTCCATAAAGAAGGGGTACTAATCACCAGCCTTTTCCGCAAACCTACCGAGCGCAACACCTTATCAAGATACTACAGCCACCATCCCCACGCACTCAGAGACTCTTTACCTTGCTATCAGTTTCTCCGGATTAGGAGGAACTGCTTACTCAAAGAAGATTATTTTTACATGAGGCTAAGGCGCTGAATAACAAACTAACAAGCAGAGGGTATCCACGTAGGCTAGTCCACAATGCCATGTAAAGAGCCTGGTATTGTCCTCGAGATGTCCTTCTTGAACCAAGGGAAAATCCCTCACAAAATCGCCTAGGCTGCGTCACTACCTTTTCCCCGGTCTCTAACATTATACGCAAAACCATCATTAAGAATTGGGGTCTTGAATGCTGGCACACTTAATCTTGAACGTCCGATGTTCGCTTTCAAAAATAACAAAAATATTGAAGACCATTTCGTACGTGCAGCCTTACCCAATGTCAAACCCTCGAGCACCCTCGATGATTACTAGGGTCTTGCATCCCTTACTGGGCATGCTAAGTGTGGTAATTGCAGTGTATGCGACTTCACCATTGAATGTAAAGAATTTGTTTTTGAAAATACTAAATTCGAACTAAAATCGTTCTCTAATTGCAATACATACAATGTTGTTTATGGTATTTTATTTCCATGAAATAAAATCTACATAGGGCAAACCACCTAAAAGATACGCATCAGGATCTGCCAACACCGTAGCAGAATACGCTGTAAGACACAAAATGCCCCTCTCGTAGAACATTTTGAGGAAACCGGACATACTGACAATGACATACGCTGGACTGTCATTAGCGTGGTTAAACCACCCCCGAGAGGTGGGGACATTTCCAAACTACTCAATAAGGAAGAATTAAAATGGATGCTGAAGACCAACAGATTACACACAGGTCTAAACCGGCTTCAAGATTGGACGCAACTTATATAAAGTATAATGTAATTGTGGTTTAATTGTACGTTACCTGTAACCTTTGATGAAAGTATTACCATCTTGACACCAATGTATATATAGCACTATGGTCGTGCCCGTTTATTGCTTACATTTTTTTGTTTGTCCCACCTACCCTCTACTGTCCTTTTTTAATCCATTCGGAATTTATGGATTTAACTGGAGGCATTGGCATCATTCTACCTGCCATTGGACGAGTGTACTTGGCTCTGACCTTTTTGTTACATAAGCGCTGTACACTGGCAACTGTATAGAATTTCACCAAATTGGCCCCCCGTTTTTCACTTTTCTTTCCCTTTTACTCTCACCTCCGTGATCTATTTTTTCTACATGCTCTCGCTATCAGAGTTGCATTTAACACTCTACCACTCTGTCACTTCCTTACCAGCTTAATATGGCCGACACCTTTCTTACTTTCCCTTGTCTCTCGTTCATCTCTATCCAGAGAACACATGACCATTTCTACCCAATTGCGCTTCACCACACAACAAAAAAACACTTGTTCCTCTTTCATCTCTATCCAGAGACCACATGACCATTTCTACCCAATCGCGCTTCACCACACACCATAAAAACCCAGCTGGCTAAGGGCTCTCCCTCCCGCATCTCGGAAGCCTGCATTTACTGTCTGCAACCCAGGAACACGGAGCTAGGTAAGCACTCTCTCCCTCCCAAATCCTACCACTACTCTTGAAGATACCATTCTTCAGACCTGACCTCATTCTTTCCTTACAGCATAACCCTATATCTGGAATTAGGAGCAAGCGGCTGCGGCTCCCTCCCCCATTGGGATACTCAAGCCATCGCGCCTTCCCCTTCCCATCACTGGATAATTAAGCCCTCTTTTCCTCCACTCACAAATTTCTATTTCAGAGCGATTGCACTGCACGCTCCTTACTTTTTCCTTATTATTCTTGTTTGTACAGGTCTCACTAATACCGCGCCATTACCTTTGACGCTCTCAGCGGTCCTGTTCCCCTACACCTCTGATTGTATTTTTCTTGGTAAGCACCTGCCTGCTCATTCTCTGGCATCTATTTTTTCTCCTTCAGGTCTGGCTGTTCACCATTCGTGCCCTCAGCTCCATATTTGTTACTATCCATGCGGGAGTTGCCAACATGTATGTGTCTCCCTATAAGTGTTTATTCACGGCATAACTTACGTAAGGTGCGCACGTTTACTCTTCCCAGTTCACAGCGGCATCGATCGCCTTTTCATATTTTTTAGGCACCTTCACGCGGCCAAGCGCAGAATGGCTATGCATTTTCCTTCCTTCAATGTTTTTATCTCTACTCGCACGGCCTCCTTCAGACCTTGTCATTAAGGCAACTGTGTAATTGTCGTCTATTTATGAGGTGCACCCAAACCTTGCTACATGAAACAGACTAGTACGTATTTTACTCTTATGTTTGTACCTGAACCGGTGCTCCCTTTTAATTATTTGTATTTCCTTTTTTTCCCCCTTTTCCTTCTCCTAATTATACCTCAGTTATTACAGGCAAAAGTACACGGGCATGCTTATTCTAAATGTCCTGATGATGATCCATTTATTGTATATATGGATCGAAGCGCCATCGACACCCGATAAACCTTATATACTGCTCTATATTGTCATTTAATGTGTAAAGGTGTTCTCTTGCAATTTGTTTTGTTACAGTAAAAATTGTGTGTTTAACAAACCTACAGCTTTGCCTGAACCTTTTTTTTTTCAGTTTGAAATGCTTTATTGAAAGAAAAGTAGAGAGAACAACGAAATACAGATCATACAAAGAACATTGTCCATGTAGAATCAAAAAAAGAAGAAAAAAAACAGTGAATCATCATGTGCTAACATAAGAAACCTAAAGGAAGCTTAAAAAGCATTTCGTAAAAGTTTTAAAGGCAACCAGGAAAGAAGGAGGAAAAAGAGAAAAAAGGAGGAGAAAGGAAGGAAGGGAAAGAAGAAAGAAAGAGGTAAAAGGCGTTAGAAGGAGAATAGAAAGTGAGATCATAAAGACTAGGTAGAATAGAAAAAGCAAGGAAGCCGAGGATAGGGAATAGTTAAAGGCAGGAAAGACAAATGTAAATGTAAAAAATATAAGAAGGGTAAAAGAAGAAGAAGAAGAAGGACAGAGAAAGAGTCGCTCATGGGGGTTTAAAATTCTCAGAGGATAAAGGAGAGATACGTTTCAGAGCCATGCGGTCAAGATAGGCTGTGAGAGGCAACCAGAATAAATCTCTATTAAGGGTAGGGGTGGAAGCAGCGGCAAAACGCACATCGAGCCTATGATAATGACAGAGAGAGTTCCACCAACATTGTATAGAGAGCTTAGAAAGATCCTTCCAGTTAGAAGAAATGTGTTGAAAAGCCAGAGCCAGCATAAGATCTAATAGACCAGAGGAGTGTGAAGGAATATCTAGAGTGTCAGAAATACTACCTAAAAAAAAGAAGAGGGATAGAGTATGGAGTATATGGAGTAGAGATAGAAAATAGACGAGAGACATAAGACCACACCTGATCCCAGAGCACGAGAACAGAAGGGCAAAGAAAGAATAGATGAAAAAGATCAGCATTAGGGGCAGCGCAGGTCCAACAGTTAGAGTCCTTATCAGGAGAAAAGCGAGAAATAGAAACTGGAGAGAGATATAGTCTGTGATATAGAAAAAACATAGATTGAGTGAGTGAAGCAGAACGGGAAATTTTTAAGGACCTGGACCAAACTTTGTCCCAAACAGCTATAGGCCAGTCACAGCCCAGATCCAACTCCCAAGCACATTCCAATTTAGATTTCGGGCGGGTCGGATTGGGGGAGGAGAAGAATTTATAAATAAGAGAGGCTTTAGGGAGAGTAGACAAGATCTGAAGAAGTGGGCAATGAGATACGGGAGAGGATGACAAGGGAAGGGAATAATAAACATCAAGTATGATGGCCATGAGGACAGTGAATCTGCGGGAAAAGGATTGCGGGCATTGAAACAAAAGTCGGAATCGAGGAAAAGAACATGGAAGAAGGCCATCAAAAAGTTGGTTAACCCACATCAGACCCTTTGATCTCCACACATTCCAACAAATAGGACGATTATTGAGGAGAATAAGCGAATTGTACCAGATAGGGGAAGCCAAAAAGGATTCACGAGAAACAGAACCAGGACGGACCAGAGCATATAAAAGAGAGGAAGTGTGCTTGAACAGGGGTAGAGGAGTGGTTAAGTTCTTAGCAGAGAAATGTACAACCTCAGATAAAGAGAAAGGCGAGAGGAGTGAGCGTTCAATAGAAAGCCAAAGAGGAGCAAGAGGGGAGGGTGCGAGAACAGCCAGTTAGAAGCCTGACGGAGAGAAAAAGATTTATGATAGAGACGGAAGTCCGGAAAATTGACTCCGCCATTGGATTTCGGTTTACGAAGAGCAACTAGAGCAACTCTCGATTTTTTATGATTCCATAGAAACTTAGAGAGACAGGAGTCGATGCGTTTGAAGTAGATATCAGGGATATGTATGGGGAGCATGGAAAAGATGTATATAAGAATGGGAGATATCATCATTTTGATCGA
Organism: Triturus cristatus; assembly: GCF_964204655.1. Lineage (NCBI taxonomy): Eukaryota > Metazoa > Chordata > Amphibia > Caudata > Salamandridae > Triturus > Triturus cristatus. The sequence continues at coordinate 501,202,639 of NC_140581.1, forward strand.
ATCCAGCCGACCCCACCATGAAAGAAAGAGAGGATTCCAAGAAGAGAACAATTTATCACTACGGGATAATACAGCAGACATGTTCAACCGAATAGATGAAGAGATGGAGTTAGAGAACCATATTCCAAGATACTTAATTTTAGAGGAATTCCATGCGAAGCCAGTGGTCGAGAACTGATGAGGGAGACAAAATTTGGTAAGAGGGAGGATCTCAGTTTTATCAGAGTTGATCTTGTATCCAGAAACTTGGGAAAATGAGTTAAACTCAAGCAGTAAGGCCGGAATGGATTGGTCAGGGTCAGAAATAAACAAAAGAATGTCATCTGCATACGCAGAGAGTTTCAAATGAGTCTTGTCATAAGGGAAACCAGAAATAGATATGTTATTTCTAATAGACGTAAGAAATGGTTCTAAGGCCAGAACAAAAAGTAGAGGGGACAAAGGGCAACCTTGACGGACACCGCGCTGTAGGGGAAAATAAGGGGATAGATGACCATTGACTAAAACAGACGCCTTAGGGGCAGAATAAAGTAAAGAAACAAGAGAGATAAAATTAGGGCCAAAACCGTGCCAGCGCAAGGAGGCAAACAGGAAGGACCAATCCACTCTATCAAAAGCTTTCTCAGCATCAACCGAGATGGCGGCTAAAGAAATGTTGAGAGAAGGTACTTTATTTAGGACGTTGAGGAAAAGGCGGGAATTATCCGAGGTAAGCCTGCCCTTTACAAAACCACACTGCTCCTTGCCAATGAGATGCGGGAGAAGAGGATCCAAGCGTAAGGCAAGAAGTTTAGCAAATAATTTGTAGTCTACATTAACTAGGGATATTGGTCGGTAGTTTTTACAGAATTGGGGGTCGCGACCCTCCTTAGGTATAAGGCAAATCGTAGCCTCGTGAAAAGTACCAGCAGCTGTGCCAGAGGTAAAAAAGGACTGGAAAAGTGAGAGAAGTTTAGGAAGTAGAAGATCTGAAAAATGCAGATAAAATTCAACAGAGAAACCATCAGGACCCGGAGATTTACCTTTAGTTAAAGACTTTAAGGCGCTATCCAGTTCGGTAATAGAGAGATCAAGTTCAAGACCAGGGAAGTTAAGATGAGAAGTGGAGGGGGCAGGAATATTATCTAAGTAGGATTGAATAAGAGAAGCAGAGGGAGGCAACTCAGGAGTATAAAGAGATTGGTAGAAACGTTGAAATTGGGCAAGTATATCCTGCTCCTTATGCAAGAGAAGATTATCGGTGGAATAAATCGAATCAATAGAATTACGCTCCCTACGAGACTTAAGGTAATTGGCCAAAAGTTTACCTGATTTGTTGCGACCTCCGTAGTAGCGCGCACTGCTCCGTAGTAAAATTGAAGAAGCATTGTCAGTAGTAGTTTTGTTAAAATCGAGTTTGGCGCGTATAAGGTCTGGTAAAATAGTTTTAGTAGAGGAAGTGTAGAATTTATGCTCCAGGGATTTAATATGAGCTAGCAGGTCTTTCTGTTTCTTAAGGTAACATTTCTTTTTCTTTGAGACAAAATCAATCACAAAACCGCGAGCGGTAGCCTTAAAAGAGTCCCAGATAACATGAGGGGCTAAAGAGGGATCAGAATTGAATAAAAAGAATTCTGTAGCAAAAGAAAGAAAAGAAGAGGAAAAGAGAGGATCCAGAAGAAGAGAATTATTGAAATGCCAACGAGAAGATTTGGGATGAGGAGGGAGAAGATCAAGAACTGTGACAATGGGAGCATGGTCTGAGATAACTATCGGCTCTATAGACGAGGACAGAAGATTTTGAGAAAGAGACTGAGAAAGGAAGATGTAGTCAATCCGAGAGAAAGAGGCATGAGGAGGTGAAAAAAAGGAATAGTCTAGAGTGTCAGGATGGGACAGCCTCCATGAGTCAAGAAGGTGTGATTTAGAAATAGTGTCAAGAAATTGCGTATGTGATTTGTGAGGGGTAAAGCGGGCAGAGGATTTGCGATCAAGAAACGGGTCAACAATTTGATTACAATCCCCCCCCAAAATGAACATGGAATCACTGTATTGAAAACATTTAGAAGTAATTAGAGGCCAAAAATTACAATCGGGATGAGTAGGACCATAAACATTAAAAACAGTCAAGGATACAGAGTTGATTAACAGCTTAACTAAGACCCAACGACCATCAGCATCATTCTCTTGAGAAAGAACTTTACACTTGAGTTTCTTGTGACACAAAATGGCCACACCATTCTTTTTATTAGATGTAGGAGAGAATAAGACCGTTCCCACCCAGCCTCTCTTCAACTTAAGAGACTCCGCCTCAGAAAGATGAGTTTCCTGTAAAAGAACTAAATCAGGAGTATAAGAGGCTAGATGGGAAAGCACTCTCTGTCGTTTAATAGGGTTAACGAAACCTTTCACATTCCATGAAATAACTTTGAATTAAAAACAATAAAATGTGCAAGGAACACAGAAAAGGCATAGAAACAAGAACACCATAAAGGACAACAGCAAATGAATGAAAGAAAAGAGCAAGACAAAAGAAATTCAAGAGATACAGTAAGAGAAGAGTAGAAAAGAGGGAAAGAGGGGAAAAGGGAAGAAAAAAGAAGTACAAGAAGAGACAGTACATATCCAAAACGGATGACTGAGGAAAACATACCTGAAGGGGAAAAAGGAGGTGACAAGATGACGGTGGGGTATGGGAGGATTCGACAAGAACGGCCTCCTAAGCCGGAGAACAACACACCGCACCAGGGCGGGAGATGAGAAAGACGAATCATATGAGATGAAGAGGAACACAAAAGAGCGGATCGAGCAATCTAAGGGAGGGAAAAAGAGACACGTTATACAAAAATCATGTCAAGGAAAACAACACAAAAGCAGACGTTATATGAAAAACAGAGAACCCAAACCAACAACCACTGTAGAATCACATCAAAAGGAGAAAAAGCAAACCAAGATAAGAATATATCAGCAAAACCTGCAAGGAGAGAGACAAAAAAGTTAAATAATCAACCAGTAGCAGGATTGGATGTATCCATGCCAGCATTGGTCTGAATGTGAATAAAATTCTTGAGTTCAGCTGGATCTTGGAAGGTCCAAGTATTGTTTTGGTGAGTTACTTTGAAGGTACAGGGGTGAAAGAGACCATATCTAGCTCCAATAGAGCGCAGAGGAGCTCGAAGAGACAAGAATTCCTTTCTTCTGGCAGCAGTGGCATTAGAGACATCTTGAGAGAGAAAAACTCTCTGACCCATCCAGGACACTTGACGCTTTGCTCGAGCTGTAGAGAGGACCAGAAGAAGATCAGTAAACTTGAGGAAGAGGATGATGACCCCTCGCGGTTTGGTTGAGGAGGAGGAGCGAGGGCCAAGTCTATGAGCTCTTTGGATACTTAGAGAGGTAGTAGCAGGAAGGTCCAGAAGTTTCAGAAGAAAAGAGGAGAAGAACGTAACAGGATCATCTCCTTCCAAGGACTCCGGCAGGCCATAAACGCGTAGGTTGTTCCTCCTATTCCTGTTTTCCAAATCCTCAGTGTGCTGTTGGAGGGCGAGAAGAGATTTTTCCAGAGAGGAGATGCGCTGAGAATTTGACTGAATCTCTGTAACCTGCTGCTCCACGGAAGAAACACGAACTTCCATAGTTGACCACTTAGCCTCAAAAAGCTGCATCTTGGTATTGGTCTCCTCCACAAACGGACGCAAAGCGCGAATCTCCTCTAGTATCAGCTCCATAGATATAGGGGATGGAGGTGACTCAGGTGGAGGAGGAGAAGAGTCTTGCTTCAAGCGCTTAGGTAAGGAAGCAGAAGGAGAAGACTTGTTAGAGGTAGGCTGTGATGGAGAAGAACGGATGGAGGATGCCGTCGCCATTTGATCTGTGGGAGAAGGATGAGAAGAGTGACCTGCCGTTGAAGAAGAGGCGGAGGAAGGTGGGGTCTTCGAGGGCACAAAGACAAACTTTGGGTTGCGTAACTTGCCCATAGAAGCTTGAACGTGCCAGTGACAGGATGAAAAAGAAGCAATCCAACGCAACGTCTTGTACTCAAAAAGCAAAGAATGTCAATATGCTTGGTTGGAAAACACAGCGGTCAACAGGAGCAATAAGGGGCAATAACAAAAACCATGAAGAATCCCAAGACTCAGAGGTGTTGCAAACAGGAGTTAAAGATTGCTTCCAGTAGTAACAGGGAGATCACCAGTGGGCGCGAATGCCATATGCGCTGAGACTTGGTGAAAGAATTGCAGCAAAAATCCAGCACGTAGACGTAATGGGGATGCAATGAGTTTTACGCCTTGAGTCTGAAGTAAATCATCAAAAAAGAGCACAGCAGACGTAACAGCCTGCGAGGGGAACATGAACGCAGGGGTCTCTCAGGAAGCAGCATCGACATGAGGGATAACTTGCAGGCATAGCGCAATGACAGAGCACAAAACACAAAGGAGAAGCCCTTAGTTGCTAATAATAAAGTCCAGTATCTGGAGGAAGAACAAGGAGAGCATATCTGCGGTCACCTCAGGGTCGCGCACACATCGCGCATATTTCAAAATGGCGGTCGCGCTGAGGGACTTACATCGAGAGGCAAGAACGGGCCAAAAACTGCTGAGAGACGAAGTCTGGCGGTCACATCTTCAGCGCGAAGTCATCCGCTTAAAGGAACCACAAGGAATCAGCCGAAACGGTCGCAGATAGCGGCGAAGAGATGAAGAGTCCGCCGCGGCGTAGGAGAGCTCCGGTCTCAGGCGGCCATCTTGTTCGGCATCCAAGCCATGCCCCTTGCCTGAGCCTTTTGTGTTCTTCATTGTTTGTCCATCTTGGTTTAGTTGGATACAGGCTACTGTACCACTTACAGATTATTCTGTCTGTTTTGTTCCTATTTGAATTTAAAATATTAAATATCTGACTTCTGTCTGGCCGGACAAGCTATACAAATATAGTACTGACTGGGTGTATATTCATTCCCCCCCTTTTTACTGTTGTTTCTCTAGGGACCACTGTTCTTAAAAATAGGTCTTCAAATGATATTATCAATCATTCCTCATTGTGAACTACAGCCTGGAAACCTTTTCGAGAGATGCCTAGTTAATCATTCCCATAAAATACTTTTGAATCCTCTTTTTTTACTAAGCATTGGCAAAGTCAGTACTGGGGTCACAGGTCTAGACAGTGCTCAATTTGTAAAAGAATAAGTGCAAGGGCCCTCGTCAGGAGGCTGCAGCTAAGTGTGCAACCCATTTCTCCTGGCAGCGCTGCCAATGACAGTACCAACACAACTGCTGACCATCACACTGCTACAAGTGTGACATTTCCTGATATTCCAGGTTCCCAATGTTATAGGAATGGCTTGGGAGGTAGGTATTAATCATTTTCAACGTACATTGAAATCATAAACAGCAGTTGTTGTGTTCTGTAAATTAGACAGACATCGCAACCATGTGGCAGGCTGTCATAAGTGCTGACAGTTATGTGCCGATCCCGAGCACTGGAAACCACAGGCTCCAATTAAGCACTGGGTCTAGTCTGGGACACCAGTTGCAGAACTGTTGCATTTGCCATTGCTTTTTTCCAAGATAACTGCTGCGTTTATGAATGCACAGTAAGCATGTTGGAATTTATTTTTAAAAGAGCATTCTAAAATGGACATATAGTAAGACTAAATTGCTTCTCGGGCGGTGCAAAAACAAGAATAGGGAGGGAAGCCATTGAATCAGGAAGATGGGAATGAGACAAAGAAGCAAAGCATCAACTAGCTAGTAAGGGATGGCTCCAAAGCTCACTCTAAGTATATATATTGATTTCTTTATTTCTGTTGCCTGCATACAGGTAAGCTAAAGCTTGTAGGCAACTCGAGTTAGCAATATAAAAGCAACATAGAAAAATTAAACATCTTCAACTTGTCCTGGTAGGTTAGGTGTTATGAAGCTGATGAACACCCCAATCATTTTTTGCCCCCCCCCCCCCAAATGTATGATACCTACTAAATTTTTCAAAGACGTCAACCAACCACTGACTACATTGCTGTGAGCAAATAAACACCTTCAAATTGACAAAGGATGCAAATGCCATGCCCCTTCCAAACATTTCGCTATATTATATACCTCACAAAGCATTCACCTGTTCTTCTGGTAGCATTGGATTAAATGTAAATTATTTCTTGGTTTTATGTGGATTTATTACTATGAAACAGATTGCTAGATACCTGAAAAGTGAAATGTCTGAAATGTGTAACAGGTCTCAGATTTCTGCCACTGTGCTGGCGGTACTGACTGAAGACTTGAGTTCCTGTAGTTCTTCTACCGTCTAGCCTCAGATGCAACTGACTGCTTCACCTCTTCACATGAGCCTGTAGCTGCAAAGCCTGTAATTGTCACCTAGGGGTTTTTAGCTGCTGATCTGCTTTCCCTCTTCCTAGTATGTCTCTAGTAGTAGTATGCCCCCTGGTGTGCTTCTCCAACCCAGCCTGTATCTAGAGTGGCTGATGATTTGTTACCCAGCAGCTTTCAGCTGTTGACCTGCTTCAGCGAGACTGTACAACTGTCCCATCTCCTTGGATTCATTTCTGTTACTTCCTTCTGGTGTACCTCTCCAATCCAGCCAGCATCTTCATTGCCTGCTTATTTGTCATCCTGAGGCATGCCAAAAGTTGTTTGGTCACACCTGGTAGTTTTTGTTTTGGCCCCCAGACCATGAAGATAAACACTCACTTGCACAGATCACACAAGCAATTCCCTTACATTATACTAGAAGAAGACCCACTTTTGGCTGTGATACAGGCCCGTGCCAGACAACAAAGGAGGTTAATTTGCATGTTTCCCAAGACTCCTATTACTTGTCAGATATGTGTATGCATCTAGTTCATATATTATGGGTCTTTATTATTCACTAACCTTGTATGGAACATATGTAGCACAATGATAGCAAAGATCAAAGATCAAAGTCATATTGTACTGAACGTATACAGAATAAAGAACCCAAACTTTATATGGATACGCTAATTATATGTTTGAGGCCTTTGTGACTGTAGATACACATTCTGTGTATACTCCTGCCAACCAGTGTTGGGCCCGGATGTGTGCAAGCTGTTTTTCTTCGAAGAAGTCTTTCAAGTCACGAGGTACTGTGACGCCTCCTCTTGCTGGGAATGCGCATGGTCATCAACTCCATTGTTTGTTTTCTTTCCGCCTTGAGGTTCAGACATGTTCCCATACACTTTTGTGGGGCCCTGTTCAGTTTACAGAGGTTCCTTCCCTCCATCGGTAATGTTTTGATTGTGTTTCTCTTTTCACTTTGTTTCAAGTTGATGATACAAGCTTTGACTGGGAGGCTCTCCGTCGACCTCGGCTCCAGGTGGGCTTTCACCATTCGGGGCCACCTTCCGTCTCCCAACTATGTCCCTACCACTATGTCCTCATGGTGATGGAGTGGATGCCATTTTGTTACTGTCCTCACTGCCACATGATTTTTCAGCGGACGAATATCCATCAGGTCTGTAAATTGCCTGAACATACCAAGGTTGCTTGCGACACCTGCTACTCCTTCAGTTCTCAGAACACCCTCTGCAACCACCAGGCCTGACGTCTCAAGATGTTGCGTATGATTGGAGATTACACCCGAACCTCTCCATCCCTGAGGACATTGTGTGGGAACACCATCCACATCCGTCGGCCATAGATGAGGAGCCTTTCTCCCCGATGACAGCTCATATCTGGAGATCTAGGATCTTCCACCAGAGAAGCCAACCATGTACACCCCAACACCGATCCCAAGCTGAGCAGCCCCTTTCAAAGAGCTGCTCAGCCACTCTGGAGCACCAGAAACAGACTGCCAGCCGCCACTGCCTTCGGGCCATTGTGGGCAGCAACCACCATCTTTGAACGTAATGTCTAGCCTCAGCTCATCACCGAAGAAACCATTGAGGCTGACTGCTTTGCCACAGCCTGCGCTGGCTTTAGAGCTGAGCTGACTGTCGGAGTCGACAACTTTGGTATTGAAGTCAAAACAGGCGTCAGAGCTGAGATCTTCTGCACCATCCCGCAAGGCAGGACACGGCTCTGGGACCTTCGAGCCCATTCTCCATAAGCTTCAGGAGATGATCGACGCCAGGCAGAAACACCTGATCATACATCCCCACACAGGAGGAATACTCACCGGCCCTCCAGAATCTGCTCTTCTGCGGGCCTAATGGCAGCTGTCCTTCGAACAAGCCTTGGACATGCCACAAGAAAGTGGACAAGGCTACACACCTTTTGCCTGCCACTTTCCCCCACCGCCTCATCCTGCTGCACAACACTCCCCCTCCCCCACTTCTCCAGGTGACGCTGTTCCCTAAACACCTCAGGGGTCACTTCATTCAGACTTGGGGGGGCAGGAGGGAAGTGATACTTTCACACTCCTCTTTAGGAGGGTCCCTTAGACACCTATGATGTTTACCCACCAGGGGACACAGATCCTGACTTGTACCCTGCCTGTCCCATTTCTCCTGACGACTACATCCTTCCATGCACTTATTGGTAGGGTTGCCTCCTTCCAAAAGGTGGATCTCCACACTGAGGCCTTAGAGGAGGACTTCCTTTTCGAGACCCTATCCTCCACTTACGCTCCGCTTCGTACTCTCCCATGCTTAAATGCATGCTCTGTCCTACCATGCACATCATTCACAACCCGGCTGCTCCAGAGTCATTACACCTAGGTTGGACTAAACATACAAAGCTTCCGCTACTGACCCTCTGTACATTTGTGACCAGCTTCAACCCGACTCCTTAGTAGTCACTACTGCCAGAAAGAGGGCTAACTCTCAGACTACTGGTGATGCCCTCCACCAGGTAAAGAGACTAAATGAATAGATGCTGCAGGTAAGAGGTTAACTATGCAATACGCTAAACATTGGCGGATTGTCAATTCCATTGGGGTACTCTGTAGGTATGACTGTGCCCATTGGGATGAAAAGGAGGAGCTTCTCCAACATCTCCAAGATGAGCACAGGAAAAGGGGTTATGAGATCATCTCTGAGAGGAAGCAGATCTCCAGCACCACCATCTGTTGTGCACTAGATGCCGGGGACACTGCTGCAAAGGGTGGTTAACTCCAGTGTCCTTCTTCTCAGGCATGCCTGGCTCTGTATCTCTGGCTTCAAGACGGAAATCCAGGAAAACTTACTCAACCTGCCCTTCCATGGCCAACATTTGTTCAGACAGCAGGCTGACCAAATGTTGGAAAAAATAAAGATATAGAGACAGCGAAAGTGATGGGCACCGTTCAAACACCTACCCCTTGTGGCTCATTTCACCGCACGCCTTACTGTGGAGATCAGAGACCACCTCCCCTTAGGCCTCCACCTGGTACCAATGGCCACTCGCTCAGCAGTCCTCTTCCAGAGTCTACTTTAGAGGCTCCTACAGAGGCAACAACTCAAAAGGTAAAGTTAAAGGTGGCTCCCCCAAAGGAGCTGCTACCACTACTAAGCCCTGACTTGCCTCTCCCCTCACCCCTGATCATATAACACCAGTGGAGGGTGCCTGCAAAGGTTCTGTCCCGCTTGGCAGAACATCACCTTTAACCAATGGGTGTTGGATATTATCCTACATGGTTATTATTTGGTGCTCACTTCCACACCTCCCACCATTCGCCTCACACAAACACAAACTCTCACCAGAACAGCAAAGGCTTCTCCGGAAAGAGTTCCAAGTATCCTTCTCCAAGGGGCCATAGAACCCGTCCCCTACCATCAGCCGGGCATAGGAGTATTGTAGGAAGATGGGTTTCTGTTTCAGTAACCAACTCCCCCACTTTTTGCCAGACTACTGATGCACTTTGACTTGATGTGCCCTGGATCCCTGCCAATCAGGTTCTCAGGGCCTGTGTTCTTTCCCCAAAACTGTACCTTGTACCCCCAATTGTCCCCTCTCTGGCCACATGTCAGTCCCTTGTAAAAGGTACCCTGGGTCCCAAGGGCACTGTGTCCCGGGAAGGCCTCAATGGCTGCAGCATTTATTGTGCCACCCTTAAAGGCCCTGTACCTTTACACTCACATACTACCATTGCTGGCTGCATGTTTTCGTGCAGAACAAAGTGAAGAGTCGACCTGGCACACATCCCTGTGTGCCATGCCTACAACCCACTGCCCTGGCATAGATCAGTCACCCCTCTAGCTGGGTGAACTATACCAGTGGTGAGGGTACAGGTGCATGAGCCCTGTACCCCTACAGTATCTAAGTCAATTCTTAGACCTTGTAAGTGCAGTGCTACAATTAAGAGTATATAGTACTGAGAGATTTTCATTACGAACTCCACAGTACCATAATGGCTGCACTGAAAACTGAGAGCACATTAAACCCACACTGATGTCAATGTGGGATTGAATGAAAAATGCACTCAGAGGGCATCTTAGAGATGCCCATTGAAAAGCGACCACCCTCTGGTGGGTTCCCTGTCTGGTACACACCAGCCTGTCACCACGAGACATGTTTCTGACCCCTAGGGTGGGAGCTTTTTCTCCCTGAGCACAGAAATAAAGCCTTTCCTGGGCGAGGTGTTCACATCTCCCCCAGGCCAGGAAGAGCAATCTGTGGCAGGGGACCTTAAAAAGCCTTGCTGACTTTGTAATGCAACCCCCAGCTATTTTGATTGCCCGCCACGATACAGAGGTTCAGGACGCTTCACTCGTCCACCGGCATTATTCACCGGATTGCCTCTGCTTCATGCCCAAATTACCGGCCGGCCCGTGATTCTTCTACACGCGGACCGCATTTCTACAATCCAGCTTCCGTGGCTTTAAACAGATTGCCACAACTGATTACGATCCTGGATTCACCCACCCTCCTTTGAACGCTCAGTTGTCCCGCGATTGATTTCTGCGCTGACTTACCTTCTGGACTCCCTCCCTTTAACTGGACCTCTGGCCGCCTAAATTAGTTGTCTTTCATGCGGCTCCCAGCACTATCATTGTAAATAACGTGACCATTTGTCCTGATGATGACCTGAAATTAATCAGGTTGAAACGCCGTCAACTACCCAGCACAGAACCTTGGCGCTGTAGTGGTCAATTTACTGTACCCAATTTACAAACAATTTTGTACATACTTGTCTCTTTATTGACCAATATTTGTTATATTTTCCTGCCATTCACGCTGTTTTTCCACTTTGTGTCACTGCGCCGTCACTTGTCACTAGCACGCTCAGTGCCCACTTGTGTGTTATGGTCACCATACACTTCAATTGTACAGTAGTGCTGTTATAACTACCTGCAATTACTAAAAACCTTATTTTCATTCCTTCCATTGTGATCTCCCTTTGTCCTCTTCCCCTGGTTTTTATGATGTATGCTGTTTTTCTAGCTGCCCATGCTAAATGATCCCCAGTTGAGATATTGTTCCATTGTTATACTAATTACCCGGTCTCACCTGGGTTAACGGGTCCCCTTCCTGTTATCATTGCCTCCCCAGCTATTAGGAGCAGGTCCACTTCCTGTCTCCCCTCCTTTTCTGCGGGAAGACGGGTGGGAAAAATTAGCCAGCCCAGAAGGTGTACCCGCCTCTGCCAACCCCACCCCTCAGGTGGGGGAGGCAAGGTGAAGCCCACTCTTTAGTACCCACCATCTTGCAGATGGCAAGCTCTCCCCAATCAGGATTAGGGATTGTGATCACTCCCCCACGAGGGGTGAGCACACCAAGGGTGTAGTCACCCTATGGTCAGTAGCCCATTGGCTACTGACCTCAAGACCCCTAAAACGCCCCCTAAATATAGTATTTAGGGGGAAGCCCTGAACCAAGAAGGCAGAAAAGAAACCAGATGAAGAAAAGAAGGACAGAACATCCGTGCTGAAGCTAACAAGAGGAAAACGCCCACTAACTTGGCCCCAGCCTACCGGCCTGTCCCCGCCTCGAACCTGCAGAAGCGAAACTCCAGTGTGTCCTGCAGCCAGCAGCCTCAAGAACCCGAGGACCTGCACCGCTATTAAGGAATACATTCCCATTCATTCCTATGGGCTTAGAGGCCCATAGGAATGAATGGGAAGACATTCGCAATTTGCGAGTACCAAATAGGTACTCGCAAATTGCGAATGCAATTTCAAGGGTGATAGGGGGGCCAAAAGGCCACCCTGTTGCACCCCCTAAAATGTTAGCATGCACATGTGGTGCACATACATGCCCTAGGGGCATGTATGTACACCACATAGCACCTTTAAAAAATGCAAAAAAGTGCATTTTTCATGGGCTTCGCATATTACCACCAAATTGAAGTTGGTGGTAATTTGTGATTCCTTAAAAGCAGGTCGCAATTTTTTTTGGCTTCCTGCATTTTATTTAAGGAATCGCAAATTGTGATTCCTTAAATGCATTCGCAAAATAGGGAATCGCAATTTTTGAGATTCCCTATTTCCATATTCCCGTTCGCAAATGGGCCGATCCTGCAAATCAGCCCGTTTGCGAACGGGAAAAATGCTTGATACATGTGGCCCTCTGTCTCCCTTGAACACCGGATTTGTTCAACAACAGGCTCCAGGTCCGGCAAAGTCCGTGAGTCTGCACCACTCTGCACCCAACTCCCACGGCCTAAGTTTGAGTGGCCCAACACCAAGAGGAGGTCTCCCCGGCGATCCTGACCCGAGATCCGGGGACCATTGAGCTGCATCAAAGCCTCAAGCCTCCAGCCGACGCCTGCAGCCTCAAACTGGAAGCTCCCCCCAACCGCGATCCGGAGCTGGTAAGAAGATCCGACCCTAAAAGGCACCCCTGGACATGACGGTGCCTAACCTGCCCCCGGCATCCTAACTTACCTCTCCAAGCAGTGGTCACACCCAGAAGACCTTTGTCCCCGAGCCTGCAGTGTGTTTGCAAACCAGATACTCCCCATTGAAAGCTACAGGGCACCCGACGCCAAAACAGCACTCTGCGCCCGGCCGCCGCAGTGCCGCTGTGGGTGCACCTTTTGTGCTGGCATGAACCCCCATTTGCCCTGAGCTTAAGTCCAGGAGCTTTGCTCCCACAACCCAGTGGCCTGCTAGTCAGCAGCCACCAACCGGAGGCCCCCTATCCCTGATTGGATAACATTTGGCCTCAGCACTCTGCACCCTGCTGCCCTAGTGCCGCTGAGGGTGTAACAAGAGTGCATCTTGACCTTGGTGGACCACTAAGTCTACCCCCAGAATACCAACTCCCACAACCGAATGCTTACCTTTGAACCGATAACCCTATTTTCCTCCATAGGATAACATTGACTGTTTTACTGTGAAAAGTTTCCAAGTGTGGAGTTGGAAAATCTAAGAAACCCTTTAACACTGTAACTAAATAACGAAAACGCTTTTACTTACCTGTTTACAAGAAATGTCCCAGTGTAGTTTCCAGGTATACTGCACTGTGTAAGAAAAGGTATCTGTAAAGTAATCTACTTGTCATTCTACTAAAAGCCAATGCAAAGAACATGTACAGTATACCAAAAGCATTACATTACTAGTAGCTGTAATGTAATCAAATCAAAGTGCATATACAATTGCAATTCAAACTGTTCACAAACTGCATTACTACTGTAAAGTATGTATTGCTTACCTGTGCCGGTTTGCTTGGTTCTAGAAAATAAAATAACTTAAAAGAATATTTCAATACAAAACCAATTGGTCTGAAGTTTAGTCTTTCAGTGTGTGTTATACTTTGCTGATTGAGTGTGTACAAAAAATGCTTAACACTACCCTCTGATACAGCCTTACTGCTCGACCACACTACCACAAATAGAGAGTAAGGTGCTATCTACTTTTACCTCTGCCTACCTTTGCCGTTCCACTGGACTCTGTGCACACTATACCTCACTTTGGTATAGCATATACAGAGCCAGCATCCTACAAGTATACTCTCTGTACTTTTTCTATCCCAAAAAAGACAGTTCTCTTTGATCCAATCTGGACCTCAGGTCCTTAAACAAATATATTCTTTCATAGCACTTTCACATGGTTACTCTTCAAGATATCATCCCGCTGCTACAACAAGGCGACTTCATGGCCATTCATAACTTGAAGGACGCTTATTTGTACATAAAAATCCACACTCACATCGTCAGTATCTCAGATTTGTAGTCAGCGGAAAGCATCAACAGTTCAATGTTCTCCCCTTCGGGGTTACCACTGCACCCAGGTTGTTCACCAAGTGCTTTGCAGTGGTGGCTGCTCATCTGCACAAACAGAGTGTTCATGTGTTGCCCTGTCTGGATGATTGCCTCGTCAAAAGTGCTACCCGTTAAAACTGTTGTGAGCACACTCTGCTTACAATTAACCTACCACAACAACTAGGGTTTACCATCAACACTACACAATCCTACCTCCGACCCCTCCCGATACAGCCGTATCTAGGAGCAATCATCAACTGAGAAGTTGGCATGGCTTATCCAAAGCCTGCCAAGATCTCAATTCAACCAGGCATTAAATCCCTATCTTTTAACCAGGCCACCAAGTCACGGTCAGGACAGCTATGCACCTCCTTGGCATGATGGCCTCCTGTATTCCCATGCTACCCCATGGCAGGTTACACGTGTCCATTGCAGGAGTGCTTGGTGCACCAATGGTCCCAAGCGAAGGGTCATTGGGATCATCTAGTGTTGATCAGCTGCCCACTTGTCGCTCTTTGCAGTGGTGGAACTCCAACAACCTGTTGCAGGGGTGAACATTTCTCGACCCAGTTCCGCATGAGGACCATTGCAATGGACGCTTCACTTATGGAATGGGGTGTGCACTTACAGGATCTTCCTGTTCAAGGCCAGTGGGAACCCAGACAACAGGGTCTCCACATCAATTACCTTGAAATATTACCTCTTCACCTGCGCTGAAACTTTTTCTTCCCCACTTGATTGGCAAAGTAGTCCTCATCAAGACAGACAACATGAAAGCCATGTATTATCTGAAAAAGCAAGGGTGCGCCAGATTTCCTCAGCTCTCTCATCTAGCCTATAATACATGGTGGTGGGCACTCAGACATAAGATCCATCTCCTAGCAGAGTACCTTCCAGGAGTGGACAACAACTTTGCCGAATTCCTCAGCAGGATGCAGCAACAAGTCCAGGAGTGGGAACTCCACCCGCAAGTCCTCTTCCAGTACTTCCAGCATTGGAGACTGCAGGAGATAGACCTCTTCGCCACAGCAGAAAATGCCAAATGCCCAAACTTCACCTCCAGGTTCCCACAACCACTATCCAGGGGCAATGTACTACAGATGAGTTGGTCAAGGATATTTGCATACGTCTTTCCTCCTCTCCTCTCCTACTATTTCTGTTTGTGTTTCGGAGGCTTCGCCAGATGTCTCTCACCCTCATCCTGGTGGCTCCCACCTGGGCACTCCAGCCATGGTTCACTACCATATCCCTCGAACTCTCAGCAGTTCACATGAAAGGCTACCCAACAGTCTGGACCTTCTCACGCAAAACCATGGACAAATCAGGCACGTAGACCCCAAATCTCTCAATCTTGTAATCTGGCTCCTGAAGTCCTAGAATTTGGGTTTCTTAATCTATCACCCCAATGCATGAGCATTTCTAAAAAAGGCACACAGGCCTACTACTTGTGTCTGTTATGCTACCAAGTGGAAGAGGTTTGTCTACTATTGTCATTCAAAACACATTGACCCCTTAGCAGTCAAAGTGCAAGATATTGTCTGCTACCTGCTTCACTTGCAAACTTGTGGTTTAGCATTCACATCCATACGACTACACTTAGCTGCTATAGCGTCTACCTTCAGAACATGCAAACATGTTTCCCTCTTCAGAATTCCAGTCATTAAAGCTTTTATAGAGGGTCTCAAAAGAGTCATTCCTCCTCGGGTCTCACCCAGCCCTGACATGGAACCTCAACATTGTATTGACAAGACTTATGGGCCCTCCGTTCAAACCCCTCCACTTCTGCCCCCTCCAGTTTCTCTCCTGGAAGGTATCATTTCTAGTCGCCATCACTTCACTCAGGCATGTCAGTGAGCTTCAGGCACTAACCTTGGAAAGACCTTTCTTCCAAATACACAGGGATAGTGTTGTCCTCCACAACAACCCAAGATTGCTCCCTAAGGTGGTCTCACAGTTCCACTTCAATCAATCCATTGACCTGCCTGTTTTTTCCCTCAACCTGACTTAGTTGTAAAAACGGGCTCTCGATACCTTAGATGTTAAATGAGCCTTCCTGTACTCTATTGACGCAACATCTCTTTGTTGCCTTCTCTAAACCCCACAAAAGGAAGGACCTATCTAAATCAGGCATTGCAAGATGGACTGTAAAATGCATCCAGACATGCTATGCTAAAGGTAAAAGGACCTTGCCCATTCCTCCTAGAGCCCACTCCACTGGGGAAAAAGGAGCACCTATGACCTTAATCGGAAAAATTCCTATAGCTGACATCTGTAGAGCAGCTACCTGGTCCACAAAACATTATTTTGTAGATCTGCTAGCCCGCCAACAAGCCAATGTTCGTCAGGCAGTTCTCCCAACACTTTTTCAATCTACTGCAACTTCCTTAGACTTCCACTTTTCTAGGAGGACTGCTCTACAGCATGTGTATCTACAGCCACACATGTCTCGGCTGATGTTAGACCTGGCATCTTTTGGCGTGTTTCCCCTGTCTTTTTGCCTTCTGACCTTCTGTTATTGATGGTATGCTGGACTTCGTTTTTGCTGGTTGAGTGTCTCTGCGCCCTTTTTCACTGCTATTCAGTGCTAAAATAAAAGTGCTCCTACTGTAAATTGTGTTATGATTGTTTTTCAAGATTGGTATATTTGATTTACTAGTAAGTCCATAGAACGGAGCACTGTGTGTGCCCAGGGCCTGTAAACCAAATGTTACTATTGGGCCTGCAGCACTGGTTGTGCCACCCACACAAGTACCCTCTTAAAGGTGCCTCAGATCTTCCACTGCAGTGTCTGCGTGCAGATGTTACTGCCATGTCGACCTGGCGAGTGCACCTACTTGCCAGGTCCTAACTTTCCCTTTTCTTACATATAAATCACCCCATATGGTAGGCCCAAAGTAGCCCCAGGGGCAGGGTTCAGTGTATGTGAAAGGTAGGACATGTAGTGGTTTGTTTTACATGTCCTGATAGTGAAATACTGTGCAAGTCATTTTTCACTATTTAAAGGCTGTCTGTCTCACAGGTTAACATGGGAGCTGCCTTGTAACATCTTACAAGTTTATCTTTCCAGTAGGACAAGATAGAGAAATAGATTTTGGGCTCCCTGAACTCAGAATTTAATAACACATCTTATTGTAAAGGTTTTTTTTAAATTGTGTGCTTGAAAATGCCCCTTTTGGAAAGTGAAATTGAAAATCCCAAATGAGTATCTGGGAAAACCAAGTGCACTGCGGGTAATGTCACTGTGAAGTGTACTCAATGTTATCAAAGAATTCGTCAATGCAATTCAGTATTCATAAGTCAGTAACAGTCCTCCATCCTGTGTTTAATGAATCACACTCTGGAAATCAAATCTTGAAACCATGAAGTGGGTGATGATCTGTTTTATTCTTGATAGTCGCAGATAATTTCACGTTCAATTGACTAACAAAATATATAGCTTGTATTCAGCATATAGCAATCAGTCTTCAAAAATCCCAATGCATTTCGGGCTATAACATGAGCCCTTCGTCAGGGGAATCTGCAATATATCAATAAACTGAGTATAATACCAGTGTACTACAACATGAAGTTTAACATCAAGCATGTAAGTATGTGGATTCACAAGAGTACGGAAAGAACTTGTCAGCCTGTGCAATGAGTGTACCACACAGAGAAACATGTGAATTACAAAAAGAAAAAAGAAAAAGAAGAGAAAAAAAGAGTGCCTGATAATACAACCCATTTGTGACAAAAAATCAACAGAAATAATGAAACTCATGCCTCCAGGTGCCTAAAATCAGTCATAATGCCAGTGGGCTATAATAATGAAACTAATCGTACCTCAAAGCGCTAGAGTAAACAAACTCAGAGCGCAAGTATAGGCCAGCGTAGATCTGTAATAAAGTTAATGGTTTTGCACCAAGGATTTAACCAAAATTAAGGCAGCTCCTAAAAAAAAGAGCAGTATGTCAGAATTTAGGAGAATATGAGTTACCACAAAAACAACATGCCGAGACGCCATCATGACACTTACCAAAGAATAACGTGTGGCCGAATCACAAATCCAAAACAACGTAATTCATGTATGAAATGTCTGAAAAAAGAAACCCAAATAAGCTGTATGTCAAAAAAAGCACAAAAGGCCAAATGCGAAAAACCCCTGTTTCAAAGTAATGCTTACCGGCGATCCGATAAACAGAAACTCGCATACAGACGCCGGTATCAGGAAGTGAGCCCGCGCGTCTCATACGCGTAAATACGTAACTGAAAACGGACATGAAACTAAAAATAGGACTGAAAAAACAACAAAAGCTGCAGACGGCTACCAGAAACACGCCAGTACTGCAAATAAAACCACACGTTAGATACGTTCTAGGGCAAAATGACACTCAAAAAAGCACAAATTGGAAAAAAGGCTTAATCCAACAAAAAATGGAAGTGTGTAGCAAGTAAGTATTAATTCTACAAATAGAAAGAATGAAAAAAGATTAATCGTGACACATGCCGGTGAAAGGTGAAGAAAAAAACAAAATAGACTCCAACAGTACAAAAATAGATAAATAATAAATAAAAGAAGTGTGAGAGTGAAAGATGACAAAAGAATATAAAGAAATACAGAAAAGAAATCTTTAATGTGGCAAAATATGATACACAACATTGTTCACACATAGTGGATGACATAATAAAACTAACATAATCAAGTCTAATACATATACAATGAACCCCACAAAAGGAAGGACCTATAAGTATTTGTTTCTAAATTTTCCACCAATTCAAATTTGGTTAAGAAGAGTATATTACAAAGATGGGATTTGCTACAACCAGAACCTGATTTTAAAGGGATGTTTTCTGAGCCCCCGCTATTTGCATATAAATGATCCAGTAATTTGAAAGAAATTCTTAACAAATCTGCCGTTAATCCACAAGTTTCCTTCAAAGGTATGTCTAAATGCAATAATTGTTCACATTGTAATAATGTAATTACAGGAAGGGACGTATCGCATCCCTCGTCTGGCAAGAAGATTTTTTTGAATTTTAATGCAGACTGTAATAGCCATCATGTAATTTACATGATAACATGTCCTTGCGATCTGTATTATGTGGGGTAAACGGAGAGGGTTCTTCGAACTCGTATCACTGAACACAAGAGTAGAATACGCACCAAGACAGTGAGTTCTCCGTTACCGCAACATTGGCTCCAAAAAAAACATTCTATTGCTCAACTCAGGTTCTGTGTGTTGGAAAACGTTGAATCACGCCTTGACAGAGATATGCCTAAAGTCCTTTCCCAGCGAGAGTCTCATTGGATTTGGTTTATGCAAACACTGTCCCCCAAAGGGCTTAATGACAAATCTGAATTGTCTTGCTTTCTTTGATGTTACAATTGTTGGAATCCATCTCTTATTTTCTCTGCACTTCTGTTGCTCAATCTAGACCGGTTCATTGTATATGTATTAGACTTGATTATGTTTGTTTTATTATGTCATCCATTATTTGTGAACAATGTTGTGTATCATATTTTGTCACATTAAGGATTTCTTTTCTGTATTTCTTTATATTCTTTTTTCATCTTTCACTCTCACACTTTTTTTATTTATTATTTATCTATTTTTGTACTGTTGGAGTCTATATTTTTTTCTTCACCTTTCACCGGCATTTGTCACGATTAATCTTTTTTCATTCTTTTTATTTTTAGAATTAATACTTACTTGCTACACACTTCCATTTTTTGTTGGATTAAGCCTTTTTTCCAATTTGCGCTTTTTGGAGTGTCATTTTGCCCTAGAACGTATCTAACGTGGGGTTTTATTTGCAGTACTGGCGTGTTTCTGGTAGCCGTCTGCAGCTTTTGTTGTTTTTTCAGTCCTATTTTTAGTTTCATGTCCGTTTTCAGTTACGTTTTTACGCGTACGAGACGCGTGGGCTCACTTCGTGATACCGGCGTCTGTATGCGAGTTTCTGTTTATCGGATCTCCGGTAAGCATTACTTTGAAACAGGGGTTTTTCGTGTTTGGCCGTTTGAGCATTTTTTGGACATACAGCTTATTTGGGTTTCTTTTTTCAGACATTTCATACATGAATTACGTTGTTTTGGATTTGTGATTCGGCAAAACGTTATTCTTTGGTAAGTGCCATGATGGCGTCTCGGCATGTTGTTTTTGTGGTAACTCATATTCTCCTAAATTCTGACATACTGCTCCTTTTTTTAGGAACTGCCTTATTTTTGGTTAAATCCATTACATTTATTACAGATCTACGCTGGCCTATACTTGCGCTTTGAGTTTTTTTACTGTAGCGCTTTGAGGTATGATTAGTTTCATTATTATAGCCCACTTGCATTATGATTGATTTTAGGCACCTGGAGGCATGAGTTTCATTATTTCTGTAGATTTTTTGTCACAATTGGGTTGTATTATCAGGCACTCTTTTTTCTCTTCTTTTTCTTTTTTCTTTTTGTAATTCACATGTTTCTCGGTGTGGTACACTCATTTCACAGGCTGACAAGTTCTTTCTGTACTCTTGTGAATTCACATACTTACATGCTTGATGTTAAACTTCATGTTGTAGTACACTAGTATTATACTCAGTTTATTGAAATATTGCAGATTTCCCTGACGAAGGACTCATGTTCATAGTCTGAAATGCATTGGGATATTTGAAGACTGATTGTTATATGCTGAATACAAGCTATATATTTTGTTAGTCAATTGAACGTGAAATTATCTGCGACTATCAAGAATAAAGCAGATCATCACCCACTTCATGGTTTGAAGATTTGATTTCCAGAGTGTGATTCATTAAAGACAGGATGGAGGACTGTTACTGACTTATGAAGACTGAATTGTATTGACGAATTCTTTGATAACATTGAGTACACTTCACAGTGACATTACCCGTAGTGCACTTGTGTTAGACCTGGCACCATTGGCGTGGGTCACCCTTCCATTTTTGTCTGTGCCTCAATGTGTTTTTGTGTTGGTGTTAGCTGCTCAGGGCACTGTGCCACTGCCATCCAGTGCCACAGTGCAAGTGCTCCCTATAGTAAAATGTATTATGTGAATTGACTTCCACGTTTGGTTTATTTGGTTTACTATCAGTCCCTAGTAGAGTGCACCAGGGGTGCCAAGGGCTTGTATATCCAAATGCTGCTAGTGGGCTTGCAGCACTGGTTGTGCCACCCACCGAGGCAGCGGGGTAAAATGTGTCTAGGGTCTGCCACTGCAGAACCTGCGCGCGGTCTGGTACCGTCGCGCTGACTGAGCAAGTGTCCCCACTTACCAGTCTCTAAACCTTCCCTTAACTACATGTTAGTCACCCCTCTGGTAGGCCTAAGCGCAGGGTGCATTGTAGGTATAAGGTAGGACATGCCCTGATGTGTGTGGCATGTCTTAGTAGTGAATTACAGTCATTTTCGTTTTCACTATTGAAGGCTACCTGCTCTCCATAGGCCAGAATGGGCTGCTGGGATCGCTACACGCTGTGACCCCAGTGGACTCAGAGAGCATGGTAGAAAGTCATGTTTAGTATGCCTAAACTCGGGATAATAAAGTACATCTTTTAGTAAAGGTTATTTTAATGTCCTGGGTTTGCAAATGCTACTTTTAGAAAGTTAGCCTTTGCGTGCCTAACCATCTCAGTCCGCCTCTGCTGTGTGTGTGTGTTCTGCCTAGCAACAGTACAGGAGCAGGGCTGGGGGATTCCAGGAGACAGGTTGGCTGCCAGGTGGTGGGTAGAGAGATTACACCAGGATGGGTGGGAGGAGTGCACCCTGACTCTTGAATAGACCTGTGCTCTGCCACCACAAAGCCGGCGCCGCCCCCTGTGGAGCGGCTGATGTCTCTGCCCTGCTGCTGAAAGGAACAAGCCGAGTCACCACAACAGAGTGCTCCAAAACTGGACTGAGCCAGGCCCAGGCCCCCTGGCGCTAAAGAACAAAAGAATCCCTGTATAAAAGTAGGAGCCTGGCTCCTAAGAAATCAGATCCAGATTGAACCACGAAGGAACTCTGCCTGACTAGAAGGACCTGGAAGAAGCTGAAGGAGGAGTAACTTTCCCTGACCTGAGGGACTGGCCTGCAGTAGGTGCCTTCCTAAGGAAGGAGAGGAAAAAGACTGAAAGAGACTTTTGCACTTTGTTCTTCAACTATCTCCAAGGGCTTGGAAGAAGAGCTTGCCCCCTGAACTGAACCCCAGGACCAGTGGGTTCACCGTGTCTCCGCTCGTCTGAGAATTCGAGCCGTGTGCTTTCTCCCGCCGGAGTGCCCTGCGCACCTTCGCATCCCTCCTAGGGCCGTGACACCCAGAAGCCTGGCCGCCTCCACTCGCCGAGAGCCCCGCTCTACCTGAGTCGCTCTGGACCCATCGAGTCTGGCCGTCCCGCTTCCCTGTCACCTGCCTGCTACTGGAGCGCGCTTGGTGCCCTCTCGCCCTCCCGCCGGATTTCTAGTGGGGAAGTGAAATCCAGCCTCGGACGGCCGCCCGTACGTCGTAACGTATCCGGCCGCCCCGCTTCACCTCCCAGCCTGAGTCTGACCGTGCCGCCCTCCGCAGTGACCTCCCGCACAGTCCGTGTCGGAGGCCCTGGGCCGCACCTGTCTACCGAGAGCCGCCCGCTGAATTCTTGATCCGGAAGACCCACGAGGTGCAGAACCTGCATCTCCCCTGAAGACTCGTCCAAGCACATCGCACGTTCCCAGGTACAGTGAACTCTCTATCGGACTCGGGGTCCGCAACGTTCTGATTTCCCCGTATCACTGTACCCCGGGTGCACTGCGCATCATCGTGACTGGACCGACTCAACCGAGCCCTGTGAAGCGCTCGTGATCGAATAAGTTACCAAAGACAAGAACAGTGCCTAATTATCGTCTTGTGGCTTCCATTTCGCAACCGTTATTGATGGTCTTGTACATGCCTGCGTAACAAAGAATCTTTTATATAAAGCATCCGTATTTTTGATACAACTTACGCCTGGTGTCCGTTTGTGGGGGATCATTGTGGTTTACTGTGTGTGATCATAAATGCTTAACTGACTAGCGCCCTGAAGTTTAGCCCTGACTGCTCGCGCCACACTACCTATAGGGTGAGCAGGGGTTGTTCTGAAGGGGTAATTCTCTCGCCCTGAATAGAAGAAGGGACCACTGCTTGTCACAAGTACCTACCTGTGCCAACCAGAGGTTCCCCATTCTAACATTGGTGGCAGCGGTGGGATTTCGAATTTGCATTTATGATTTACATACAGTGAATTATTGATCACCACGTAGAGCAGACCTATAACGCAGCCACAGATTGATTGACAGTTGGTGCTAGAGAAGAATCTCCACCTTAAGAAACCATGCCTAGCTCAGTCAACGGAGGCGGAGCGCCCTCTGTATTCTCTGGAGTGGATGACATCGATTGGGAGCCCGAGGCACTGATGAAGCACACCAATGATGTCCTGAAAGGATATCTCTCCAAATACAGAATCAAGCAGAGTGGACTTGGCAACAAGGATCAGTACGTAAAGGCGCTGAGGGCCTGGTACGAGTCAAAGTTCCCAGAGAATGCACCGGAGGGGATACCCCCAGAAGGTGTTTTTGAGCCTAGCAGAGGCCTGTCGCCCGAGGAGATGGCCGACAGGAGTGCTGCCCGAGCACACAAGGTGGAGATGGCAAAACTGCGAATGGAGATGGAAAGGCAAAAACTGGCCATGGAGCATGAGGTAAAAATGAGGGAGTTGGATCTCAAGGCCAGGAGTTTAGACAACTCACCCTCTGGTGGCAGCAATTCAACAGAGTCAAGGGTGCACATTCCTAAAGATGTAGTCAAAGAATATTATAAGCAGGATGATATTGGGCAGTGGTTTAGGGCCTATGAGGTAGCCATGTCCTCCCACCGGGTCCCTGAGAAGGATTGGGGAGCGGGGTTGTGGGGAAGGTTCCTAAGTGAGGGGCGGGACACACTGCTAGACCTCCCCTCTGATGTCCACACATCCTATCCACACATGAAGGAGGCTCTTATGACAAGGTATGGGTTAACTCCTGAATTGTACAGACAGAGATTTAGGGATTGCACCAAGAAACCTGGTACCACTTATGTAGAATATGTGACCTTTTTTTGCAGAGCGCTGGATGGTTGGGTGAAGGGTAGCAAAGTGAATGATTACCAAGGGCTGTTTGATTTAATTGCATGGGAGCACTTGTCGGATAATTGTTTTCCTGAGCTACGCCAACACCTGATCGATAGCAAGCTGTCCAACCCGAGGAAGCTTGCTGAGGAGGCGGACCGCTGGATCAGCACCAGGGTCCACAAGGGTCCCGTGGGAGGCCCCGCCAAAGGTGTTCAGGGTCCCCAGCAGAAGAGTGGGGGGGACAAGGGTAAACAGAGGGAGTTCTACAGAGGGCCCCAAAGTAATTCCCAAGGGAACCAAGGGAAAGGTTCTCAGCCACCCCCACCCCCGAAGCAGACCGGGGCCCCGACAGGTAACCCTGTTCAAAGAGGGCCCCTCCGATGTTACAAGTGTAACAACCTGGGGCACATTTCCGTGGATCCCAAGTGCCCCCTGTATGGTAAACCAGCACCCTCTGGTGCTCCACCCCCCAAGCAGGTGAATAGTGTAGCCTTGGGGAGGGAGATAGATGTCCAAGGGGCGGGGGATCCCGTACAGATGACCCTAGTCTCATTAGGAGACAGTGAGATGGTCGCTGAGGCCCAGCTGCCCCCCAATACTCAAAAGTATGGGCAGTGGGTGACCATAAATGGCAAGAGGGTGGGGGCTCTTAGAGATACAGGAGCCAGTGTGACTGCTGTCAAGCAACACCTGGTGTCTCAAGAGCAGGTTGTCCCGCACGCATTCTGCCGTGTTGTCAACGCCGACAACACAGAGAGTCAGTGTCCAATGGCTCAGGTTCCCTTTGAGTGGGGGGGGGTCTCTGGTACTCTGCAAGTGGCTGTGAGAGAGGCCATGCCCGTTGATTGTCTCCTAGGTAACGATTTGGAGAGCTCCCCTTGGGAAAAGGTGGAGAAGACAACTCACCTGCGGATGGTGGGCTTGCCTGATTGGGCGTTCGTGACCACCCGGTCGATGGCAGCCAGTAGGGGTGTTGAAGGAACCCTGGAGCCTGAGGGAGAGGCCCAGGAACCGGCCTTAGAGAGAGGGCAAGGGAGGCACGGGAATCCGGCTCCTGAAGTTCCCACGGCCCAGGAGGAAGCAGACCTTGAGGGGGATGCCCTGGAGCCTACCGGGGAACAGATAGCCGAACTGGGGGACCTGCCTGAGCTGACCCATTGGCAGCAAGAAGGAGGCCCCACCAGGGAGGAGTTCTGCAGGGAGCAGAAAGAGTGCCCCTCTCTAGAGGGTATGCGGCAGCAGGCTGCAGCCCAGGCCAATGGTGATCAGTCCGGAACTCACTTGATCTACTGGGAGAACGACCTCCTATACTCCGAGCCTAAGGTTGCTGAACCTGGGTCAGCCCGTGCGCTGGTGGTACCCCAGAAGTTCAGAGCCTTCCTACTGGGGCTGGCTCACGACGTACCGTTAGCAGGACATTTGGGGCAGGACAAGACCTTTGAAAGGCTTGTCACCCACTTTTATTGGCCCCAAATGCGCAGGAGTTCTGACACTCACTGCAGGACATGCCAGACTTGCCAGGCAAGTGGCAAGAGTGGAAGGAAGCTGAGAGCTCCACTCCAACCTTTCCCTGTGGTCAGTACCCCATTCCAGCGGGTGGGGATTGACATTGTGGGGCCACTGGACCCCAAGACAGCCATGGGCAACAGGTTTATCCTGGTCTTGGTGGACCATGCCACCCGGTACCCTGAAGCCATCCCTCTGAGGACAGTGACGGCCCCCGTGGTGGGACGGGCACTGATGGGAATTTTCTCACGAGTAGGATTCCCTCTAGAGGTGGTGTCTGACAGGGGGACCAACTTCATATCGAAATATATGAAGTCCCTTTGGCAAGAGTGTGGTGTAACCTACAAGTTCACCACACCTTACCATCCCCAAGGAAACGGGTTGGTTGAGCGCTTCAACCGAACCCTGAAGGGCATGATTATGGGTCTCGAGGAACCCATGAGGCGTAAGTGGGACGTCCTCTTACCATGCCTTCTCTTTGCGTACCGCGAGGTGCCACAGAAGTCTCTAGGGTTCAGTCCCTTTGAGCTTTTGTACGGCCACCCAGTACGAGGACCTCTTAGTCTGGTCAAGGAAGGCTGGGAGCAATCTCCCAGGAAACCTCCCCAGAATGTATACAGTTACATGCTGGCCTTCCGGAACCAGACTAGGCGTTTCAGGCAACTTGCTGAGGCAAACCTGGAAGCCAGCCAGGAGGAAATGAAGCGGTGGTACGACCAGAATGCCACTCTGGTTGAGCTTCAACCTGGCCAAAAAGTGTGGGTCCTGGCCCCTGTGGAGCCTTGTGCACTCCAGGACAATGGACAGGACCCTTTGAGATTGTGGAGCGCAAGAGTTCTGTCACCTACTTGGTGAACTTGCGGTCTCCTAGGAACCCCTTAAGGGTCCTACATGTCAATCGACTGAAGCCCCACTTGGAGAGGTCCGAAGTGGGCATGCTCTTGGCCACCGATGATGGGACGGAAGAGGAGTCCGAGCCTCTTCCTGACCTCTTGGTAGCCTCAGAACGAGACGGGTCAGTGGATGGAGTAGACCTCTCACCCACCCTGACCCCTGAGCAACAGGGTGACTGCCGCCAGCTGCTGGGGCAGTTTCCTGACCTGTTCTCCCTGGTTCCCGGTATCACAAATTGGTGTGTCCATGATGTGGATACGGGAGACAGCTTACCTGTGAAGCACAAGGCCTACCGGATGACTGACAGGGTCAGGGCCTGCATCAAAGAGGAGGTCTCGAAGATGCTTGCCCTAGGGGTGGTTGAGTCCTCCAGCAGTCCTTGGGCCAGCCCAGTGGTCTTGGTCCCAAAGGCTGCAGCGCCGGGTGCCACGCCCGAACTCCGGTTCTGTGTGGACTACCGAGGACTCAACTCAGTCACGAAGACTGACGCGCACCCCATCCCCAGAGCTGATGAGCTCATCGATCGGTTAGGGGCTGCACGGTACCTCAGCACGTTTGACTTAACGTCTGGGTACTGGCAGATCGCCTTGACTGATGGGGCCAAAGAGAGGTCCGCATTCTCTACGCCAGATGGGCATTACCAGTTCCGGGTGATGCCCTTTGGGATGAAGAATGCCCCTGCCACCTTCCAGAGGTTGGTCAACCAGGTGTTGGCTGGGCTGACCGAGTTCAGCGCCGCCTACCTGGATGACATCGCAGTGTTCAGCGGCACATGGGAAGAACACCTGCAACATCTCTGGGAAGTGTTGATGGCGCTGCGCAAGGCAGGCCTCACGATCAAGGCAAGCAAGTGTCAGATCGGGCAGGGTTCAGTGGTGTACT
Source organism: Triturus cristatus (assembly GCF_964204655.1). NCBI lineage: Eukaryota > Metazoa > Chordata > Amphibia > Caudata > Salamandridae > Triturus > Triturus cristatus. The sequence goes on from NC_140581.1 coordinate 501,230,071, forward strand.
TGGGACACCAAGTGGGGAGCGGCCAGGTGGCGCCCCTCCAACCCAAAGTTGAAACCATCCTGGCTTGGGAGCCCCCAAAGACCCAGACGGAGGTGAGGGCCTTTTTAGGACTCACCGGGTACTACAGGAGGTTTGTCAAGGGGTATGGCAGCATCGTTGCCCCCTTGACAGAGCTGACTTCGAAGAAGCAGCCCAGAAAAGTGATATGGACTGACACCTGTCAGAAAGCCTTCGACACCCTGAAAACTGCCATGTGCACGGCGCCCGTGCTCTTGGCTCCTGACTTCTCCAAAGAGTTCCTGGTGCAGACGGATGCATCAGAGCATGGTGTAGGGGCTGTTCTCTCACAGATCACTGAGGAGGGCTTTGACCAACCCGTAGCCTTTATTAGCAGGAGGCTACTTCCCCGGGAACAAAGGTGGAGTGCGATAGAACGAGAAGCATTTGCTGTGGTCTGGGCGCTGAAGAAGCTAAGACCCTACTTGTTTGGGTCTCACTTCCGGGTTCAGACCGACCACAGGCCCCTCAGATGGTTGATGCAAATGAGGGGTGAGAACCCAAAACTGTTGAGGTGGTCCATCTCCCTACAGGGTATGGACTTTACGGTGGAGCATCGCCCTGGCACAGATCACGCCAATGCTGACGGTCTGTCCAGGTTTTTCCGCCTTAGTGATGCAGAACTCCCTGGGGTAGGGTAATTCTCCCCACTTTTCAGCTGGAGGGGACACGTGTTAGACCTGGCACCATTGGCGTGGGTCACCCTTCCATTTTTGTCTGTGCCTCAATGTGTTTTTGTGTTGGTGTTAGCTGCTCAGGGCACTGTGCCACTGCCATCCAGTGCCACAGTGCAAGTGCTCCCTATAGTAAAATGTATTATGTGAATTGACTTCCACGTTTGGTTTATTTGGTTTACTATCAGTCCCTAGTAGAGTGCACCAGGGGTGCCAAGGGCTTGTATATCCAAATGCTGCTAGTGGGCTTGCAGCACTGGTTGTGCCACCCACCGAGGCAGCGGGGTAAAATGTGTCTAGGGTCTGCCACTGCAGAACCTGCGCGCGGTCTGGTACCGTCGCGCTGACTGAGCAAGTGTCCCCACTTACCAGTCTCTAAACCTTCCCTTAACTACATGTTAGTCACCCCTCTGGTAGGCCTAAGCGCAGGGTGCATTGTAGGTATAAGGTAGGACATGCCCTGATGTGTGTGGCATGTCTTAGTAGTGAATTACAGTCATTTTCGTTTTCACTATTGAAGGCTACCTGCTCTCCATAGGCCAGAATGGGCTGCTGGGATCGCTACACGCTGTGACCCCAGTGGACTCAGAGAGCATGGTAGAAAGTCATGCTTAGTATGCCTAAACTCGGGATAATAAAGTACATCTTTTAGTAAAGGTTATTTTAATGTCCTGGGTTTGCAAATGCTACTTTTAGAAAGTTAGCCTTTGCGTGCCTAACCATCTCAGTCCGCCTCTGCTGTGTGTGTGTGTTCTGCCTAGCAACAGTACAGGAGCAGGGCTGGGGGATTCCAGGAGACAGGTTGGCTGCCAGGTGGTGGGTAGAGAGATTACACCAGGATGGGTGGGAGGAGTGCACCCTGACTCTTGAATAGACCTGTGCTCTGCCACCACAAAGCCGGCGCCGCCCCCTGTGGAGCGGCTGATGTCTCTGCCCTGCTGCTGAAAGGAACAAGCCGAGTCACCACAACAGAGTGCTCCAAAACTGGACTGAGCCAGGCCCAGGCCCCCTGGCGCTAAAGAACAAAAGAATCCCTGTATAAAAGTAGGAGCCTGGCTCCTAAGAAATCAGATCCAGATTGAACCACGAAGGAACTCTGCCTGACTAGAAGGACCTGGAAGAAGCTGAAGGAGGAGTAACTTTCCCTGACCTGAGGGACTGGCCTGCAGTAGGTGCCTTGCTAAGGAAGGAGAGGAAAAAGACTGAAAGAGACTTTTGCACTTTGTTCTTCAACTATCTCCAAGGGCTTGGAAGAAGAGCTTGCCCCCTGAACTGAACCCCAGGACCAGTGGGTTCACCGTGTCTCCGCTCGTCTGAGAATTCGAGCCGTGTGCTTTCTCCCGCCGGAGTGCCCTGCGCACCTTCGCATCCCTCCTAGGGCCGTGACACCCAGAAGCCTGGCCGCCTCCACTCGCCGAGAGCCCCGCTCTACCTGAGTCGCTCTGGACCCATCGAGTCTGGCCGTCCCGCTTCCCTGTCACCTGCCTGCTACTGGAGCGCGCTTGGTGCCCTCTCGCCCTCCCGCCGGATTTCTAGTGGGGAAGTGAAATCCAGCCTCGGACGGCCGCCCGTACGTCGTAACGTATCCGGCCGCCCCGCTTCACCTCCCAGCCTGAGTCTGACCGTGCCGCCCTCCGCAGTGACCTCCCGCACAGTCCGTGTCGGAGGCCCTGGGCCGCACCTGTCTACCGAGAGCCGCCCGCTGAATTCTTGATCCGGAAGACCCACGAGGTGCAGAACCTGCATCTCCCCTGAAGACTCGTCCAAGCACATCGCACGTTCCCAGGTACAGTGAACTCTCTATCGGACTCGGGGTCCGCAACGTTCTGATTTCCCCGTATCACTGTACCCCGGGTGCACTGCGCATCATCGTGACTGGACCGACTCAACCGAGCCCTGTGAAGCGCTCGTGATCGAATAAGTTACCAAAGACAAGAACAGTGCCTAATTATCGTCTTGTGGCTTCCATTTCGCAACCGTTATTGATGGTCTTGTACATGCCTGCGTAACAAAGAATCTTTTATATAAAGCATCCGTATTTTTGATACAACTTACGCCTGGTGTCCGTTTGTGGGGGATCATTGTGGTTTACTGTGTGTGATCATAAATGCTTAACTGACTAGCGCCCTGAAGTTTAGCCCTGACTGCTCGCGCCACACTACCTATAGGGTGAGCAGGGGTTGTTCTGAAGGGGTAATTCTCTCGCCCTGAATAGAAGAAGGGACCACTGCTTGTCACAAGTACCTACCTGTGCCAACCAGAGGTTCCCCATTCTAACAACTTGGTATTCCCAGATACTCATTTGGGATTTTCTATTTCATGTTGAATTAGGCGGCTTGCAGAGCCCCTGACCTGGTGCACACATTACCTTTATTAAGATTTTATTAAAGTATGGATTATTGTTTAAATTGTTTGAATTAGATAATTTGAGTGCATTCCAGCTGCTCATTTTTCACCTTTTGGAAAGTGGGCATTTTCTTACTTAACCATCCTGTGTGCCTCTGCCTGTTTGTGTATTCACTGTCTGTTTTTGGAGTGACAGGAGCTGGGGATGTGCATTCACACTAGACAGCCACAAGGGGGGTTGAGGTGTGTCCTGCCTTTCCTGGTTGACTCCTAGCCAGCGTCAATAGGCCCTTTCTGCATTTAGAGTGGTAGGAGAGGTTTTAACTAGCATCTGAATAGGCTGTGTCTGCTCTGCACTGTGCTGTCTCCACCTCCTGTGGTGAAGCTGGACTAGAGAGGACAAAACTGGTTTTTACTGAACTCAGAGACTTTCTGCCTAAAACGTCAAAGAAAAAAGTAGTATAAATATTGGGGCCCTGACTCCAGAACTTAAGAACTCTTTTGGACAAAGGAACCTGCAAAGAAGAAGAGCTGGAGAAGCTGTGAGGAGGAACTACCACTTTGCTGTGTATTTTTCTCTGTTGGTCTGCAGTGGCTGCTTCTGTCTTGGGTAGTGAAAGGACTGACTGGACTTTCTGCAACTTTTTTTCCTGAGTTTCTTTAAGGACTTGAGGTAGCGCTTGCCCCCTGTTGAAGAAGTCTCAGGAACAGCAAAGACTTCAAGGTCATCTGCTACCAGCACTGGGAACTGTGTGTTTTGTGTTGCAATAGAGGAAAAAGCAGCCTGACGCCGTCAACTTTGCCGCTGCTGATTCCGTGACCTGTTGGCACCGCAGAGAGCACCACACCTCTTTGCACCGCAACCCTGGTATCCCAGACGCCGCCAATGCCTGCATTGTGGTCTGGGGGCACCACTCGTAAGTTACTCGACGCACTGCCCCATCCTACACCGCAGCTTTCGGCTACAGATGCCAGCACCATCGACTCCATATCGTCTTCCTACAACAGCGCTTTGCTTGTCGTTTTGAAAAAAAATCCAGTATTTGTAAAGCGCACAATTACCCGAGGGTGTCAAGGCACTGGGGGCCGTCAGGAAGATTAAGCTGAGCTATTGCCCAGAGTCACATGGTGCTGGGCTAACCTGTCGCTGGCACCTGGGATTGAACCGTGAACCCCGTGGTCTGGAGTCAGGCCACTGCGCCACACCTCTTCCCTTGTCAAAGTCACTTGCTGTGCCTATCACTCTGCTCAGTTCCCCAGCCCAACCCTCCCCCACATTGTACTACTTTCTCTTTACAGCCAGACAAACCCTGTACAGCAGTTGTCCTGCCCTATGATCCCGTGTGCAGCGTGGGTCTGCCGCCAGCCCAGCGGCGTCACTATGGGGGTGCGGGGGGTGCGGACCGCACCGGGTGACACCCTCACATGGGGTGACACCCAGCAAAGCTCAGGGGGAGGGCGAAGGCAGTGCGGAGCGAGGTTGCCTGCCTCTGATCACCGAGTTGTGGGCCCATCTTTTGAGCTGTCGGGACTCGGGAGGCATGCGAAGACGACTTTCAGGCACAGCAGCTCTGTGTACAAGCTGAGGCCTCTCGCCTGCTAGCCCGGCAGTTCTTCTCTCTTACTGAAGACAGTGGCTGCAAGACGGGGTTCTTACTCTCTTTCCTCTCCTTTCTTTTATTTGCTCCCCTGTGAAATGGATCCAAAAAAGAAAATCACTTTTGCTGGAAAAACAATGTCGTATTTTTCTGGCAGTTAATTCCAAAGTGCAGCATCGGGAATAAAAGTTTAAAAATATGCAAAATAAATAACTAAATAAAGTAAGATAGAGTGGTAGCAAACTGGCCAGATTGATTTTATTCACACCCAAACACATTAGCGCCACTTTTACAGAGCTTGCCAGTGAAGCGCTATTTTTGTTGTCTTGGCCTTGTTTTCCCAGGGCTTGGAACTAGTGCACCAATCCTGGAGGTACAGCAATGTGTGGATTGGAAAACAAAATTTGTACTGCTGCTCTGCATCTAGGGATGTTGTCTTTTTTACCATACTGCTTACGTTTTGTAAGGATATAAGCAATGGTCATTGAAATGGGTCCATTCAGGGCCCTGTTGTCATGTCCTTAACTTTTCAGGCAAAAGCACTCACTGATTTCTGAACAGTGAGTGTAAAAGCGTTAAGGTAAGCATGTTGTTCCTGCTTACATTTCACATGGTTTGCAAAATTTTGCATTCCCTATGATTGTTTGCTTTATCCAGGATGCGGTCACTTTTTACTTGTAGGCCACATATTGCCCTTGCCCAGTGCGTAATTTAAATTGAGCCGCATCCAGGTGTTTATAGCTGGCAACAATTGGGTTGTAGTTGAAGGCAGTCTGAGTTTTTCTCAGTGGGGCAGTATGGTGTTCAGTGGGGAAGAGGATGTGGCACTATGGCCAGAGCTGCTGAATTTGGAACTGGGGAACCAGGTTCAGCCTTAATAACCAATCCACCAGACCACTCTCCTGAGAGAGCACTATCTCATGCTAGACCTTAGAAGGCTTCGCAAGACATTAGAATCCCTGGTGTCGTAGCACCAGCAGGTGCACCCTAGCATGACAAGTGTAGGTTAACCTTCAAGGCTTGTCCACCACTATTCATACTGAAGTTCACCTCCAGTCTTGCGGGCAGGCCTATGAAGCAGCACACCCTAGAACAACAGTGACCCTGTCACTGAGATCACAGGACCCTTGAGAAGGGCCAGCTCTAGGGCGGTGCAACTGGTGTGACCGCACCAGGTGCTGACTTTAGGTGGAGGCATCATTTTTGCAAGTCTATTATGGTTTTAAAAGCGCTTGCTGCCTCCTTCCTGCCCTCCAGCAATTTTCGGTAACAATAAAAATGTCATGATGACTCTGGTGATTAATGTTCTTCCTAGAGAGAGATAGGAATTTTGTCTAATGGAAGATTTGACTCAGAGGGTTAATGTACCTGCTGCAAAGAACATCTACCATGCAGATCACAAAGTGCACATAATGTAAATAGGCCAGTAGGCTACTGCTTTTGTCAGAGAGATCCTTTTGTTACTTGCAGTTTATAAGTTAAAATCCTAACATAGAACAGTGAGCTATTAACTGTCATCTACTCCGCAGCAACACAAGTTAAATTTTTTATTACCTTTTGATACGTTTGAGCTACAAACAATTTATTAGTTGAAATGGTCAGATCATGCTGCAGATCTTGCATTATGAGGCAAATATGGCAGAGCCATTATTATTTAGAAAACATTTGCAAACTAGGATTTTTAGCCATTCATGTTTGAACTGCTGTTGTGGAAAAGGGAGAAGTGCTGATGACAGAAACTCCATGGCTCGGAGACAAATGGCTTGTGCTTTTTATCGTATTTGGGGACATTCTGTGATTAGAAGTATATCCCACTTTGTGAATACATTTTACTGTCAATAACTCATTATAACCTTAAATAATCATGTGTATCCATTGGTTGATAAAACTGGGCAGTGAAACCAAACAAATACAAAAAATTGGGATGTTTGCGCATTCTGGCCACACCTCTGGCTCCGCCCACTGATCCAATCCTTGGGTTATTCCCGCCCTCTGATTCTCCGCCCACAGTTCCCCTACTTTTTTCCCCCCACTTCGACCACTAATATATCGTGTTGCTGGATAGTGGGAACACCATACCAGTACAAAGTACCATACCTATGATATTATAAATTCCAATACACTGTTGACTAGCAGGTAGACCACTGTACAACCTGATTAATGAGTCATTATCACACTGTTGTTAACAGGCACATTTTGTAAATATAGGACCTACATTTACAAACGTTACTAAGGATTCTGTATGGTCTCGTTATTTGCCAACTGTGTCCACTGGCGGACTCAGAGCGGAGGAGGTCCATGCGATAAGTCGTGAGGGGGTGACACCATGAGTTACCCGCACCGGGTGACACCAACCCTAGTGACGCCACTGCTCAAGGCCACACCCCGTAACGGTCCTGGGACAATGATTTCTCGCCCCTGTTTCACTGTACTGGTGAAATTCCCACAGCACTAATTGGAATTTGCAATAATGGAAATCTTTCTGTCCATCTTGGATGTGCTAATGCTTCGTGGATGGGGCTTGGATGACGTTGGTGCAGCTTGTTTCCTAGGGTGATATTTTGAACACTGATCTTCATTGCTGCTTGGAGCACCTTGGCTTACACACTCTTCCTTGCTTTCACAGTCGAATATCTTCAGACCTGCAAGGCACTCAGAGTGTTTCACCTGGAATGCAGAAGCTTTTACAATTTTGAGGGGCTGATCAATGCGCTGGCAAACTGTGAAAACCTCCAGGAAATCAGACTCAAAGAGTTTTTCCAGCACAAAGAAATAATCCCTCTTGGTAAGACAATTGCATCTCACTCACTCAATGTATGCTGATAATTATATAAAATAAATTATATGTTAGAACCACAATTGTAGTCTTAGAGCTCATATTCAGCGACGAAAATACCCTTTTATGCTTAACACAGATGTTCACTCAAGTATTAGCACCTATTAAAATATCATAAATTGGTCCAGTCATGAAGATGCAGCCACAGATACTACTCAAAGGTCCTGTTATTCCATTCGGCTTTCATGTGATGCACAGGAGTGACAGTGGTGGTTTGTTTTTCTCAAGGGTCAAGGCTAACTTCTGAGTCTATATTATGTATGGGTGAACTGGCCCATTCTGCTTACGGTACACTTTGAACTGGATGGTTCGGGCACAGTCCAGGTCTGTTCATCCTACTACATTTAATGCTCTGTCCCTCAGCACACCTTTAACTGGACGCTAAGGGGGCAGGTCAGTGCATACTAGTACAGTTAATGCTCTTTCCTCGACAGGGCATCAACATCATGCCTGCTTTGCTGACAGAGTATTAGTGAAAGCCGACCTGGCTCTTTGAAGTAGCTGGTCAGCCTTTCACTGTGCAGGTGACAACCCAGCTTGCATTACAGAGATCCCCGTGCTGGCAGATACAGAGAGTGACTGTACCCGTCTGCAGGAGGATGCCCGGGGAAAGGGGGGAGGAGAGGCGGGTTTACCAGGCGGTTTTCCTACAACCCTTTTTTTTCCTTTTATCAAATGGTGCACTCAGGTCTACTGACTGTTCTTCACCTTCTTGTGTGTCAGTAGGCCATCTAACTGCTCCTTTGCCTCTGTGCCTGCATCTGTAATGTGGCACAGGTGCAGAGGCAAAATGTTCCCTTATTTGCATGGAGCCACACCACATGCAAATGAGGGAATGCCTCCTTGAGCTTGTGTGGGTGTTACATGTGCACAGGTACTGTCTATATTTCAGAAGGAGATCCACAAGTATCTACAGCCTCTTCTGTAATACCAAAGTGCCTCCGAGGTCACAGAAAGCTGGTGCCATGCACATTGTGGACCAAGGCACTTTATGTAATACAGCCCTAGATGGTCAGAGTGTATATAGATTAAGTAAAAGGGGATATCCAGTGAATGATGTCACAATAGGTCTCAAAACCCAATCAGGAATCATCATAAAAGGAACATTCTGGAATTCCTATTGTTGGTGACAATCCTTCATTTCTAACAGTCCACCTCATAGTGATGCTGTTTTTCACTTTTTGAGCACAGCAGTATTTAACAAATCAATGTATATCAAATGTAAAGTAATACTACCCCCTTCCAGGCCATTCTTAGAGATCTGGCTGACATAGAATAGACCTACCTGACACATCTGTTGGAGAGCGATGGTTAGTAGGAATTTGACACGTTACAACGCGTACTAATACCGTGCGTGCCATTACAATGCGGGTATTACTATGTGAAAACATTTGCCATGACCTACCATCACAACTCAAACTTTTAACACAAATATGCCTTTACCACGCATGTCAGTACAACGCAAAGGCATGCGAGGTAAAGGCATAGACTTGATAAAAGTGTCCAAGGTAAGTTACACCCCCGACCCTACCCTAAAACACTACCCCTGCACAACCCTCTATCTGTCCTCTCCCTACCCTAAAACACTACCCTGCACAACCCACCTGACCCTACCCTAAACCCTAAAACAATACCTCTGCACGACCCTCACCCCGACCTCCAGTTCTTTCCCCACCCTAAAACACAACCCCGACCCCTAGTCCTCTCCCTACCCTAAAACACTACCCTGCACGACCCCCGACCCTACCCTAAACCCAAAAACAATATGCCTGCACCACCCTCCCCCAGTCTTCTCCCTACCCTAAAACACTTCCCCTGCACAACCCACCCCAACCCTTCTCCCTACCCTAAAACACTACCCTGCACGACCCCACAACCCTACCCTAAACCCAAAAACACTACCCCTGCACGACCCTCCCCTGACCCACAGTCGTCTCCCTACCTAAAACACTACCCTGCACAACCCCCAACCCTACTTAAAACCCTAACACACTACCCTGCATGACCCCCGACCCCCTTTTACCCTAAAATAGTAACCCCCACTCAAGACTCAATCCCCCTTACCTCTCTCTCCTCGTGGTTCCTTTCTCTCCTCCTGGTTCCTGCTCACATCGAGTCTGAGAGGCGGTGCACGTTGTTGTGAGAAAACGGAAGAGCCTGTTTCCTCACAACGACGTGGATCGCCTAAGTTTTGTTACAATGTATGTGCTTTTACCACACATACCTTTACAACGAAATGCATGCATGGTAAACGAACATGCATTGAAAAAAAATGCATACTAAAGACTACGCGTTGTTACAACGCATGCGTGGTAACGGCATGTTGGTTAACAGCCGCGATGTAATGGCTGTTCACCTGGTTAGTAGATGACAGAGGTACTGGCATTTGGCAGCAGTGGCAGAGGGTGATTTAGGTTGCTGTTGCCTCTTGTGAAAACCATGTTTTTACAACTTATGCAGTGGTGGATAAGTTTTAGTGCTGCAGGACTGGATAAGGAGAATTGTATTATTTATCTTTACTGGCTTTAATGGCTTCTTAAAAGCAGGCTGATTCAAGTGATGCTCTGCTTTAGTATTGGAGGAGAAGGGAAATTACACCCATAAATAAATACCTCCATGAGAATTTTCCATGTACAAATATGATTCTTTAATTGGTTCCATCATGCTTATATTGGATCTCTTTTTCATGTGGAACCTTTTCTGTTGCCTCGTGGTAAAATATCACATTTTCCAAACAATGTCATTCGCATGTACAGTTGTCAATTGGGATATAAATGTTTGGGCGGCATCCCAGTTCATTGGTTTTTTCTCACCATCGCCATCACCATCACTGCTTGTGATTAATTCCAGCATCCACTCTTCTGTACCATGATGGGGGCATAGCTGGCTGATCATGGGAACAGGTGGCTTCAGACAGGACTGTGTGGCCAACACTCTGTTCTAGTCCTAATCTTTCCAGTAGATGAGCTGCCACCCAAAGAATAACATACTGCCTGAAAGGCAAGGCGAGCGAGATTCAGAGGTGCTGGTTATCTACGGTTGAAGGATTACTGTGTAGGGCCAGCTCCACCATTCCACAAATCCAAATGGTGCATGGAGCTGAGCCATTTCAAGCCTCGTCTAATCAACCCCCTCTATGGTATACATGAACATGATGCGGAAGCAGGCATATTGGGCCGTCTTGACATAGTCGCCTTTCAGTGAAGGAGTGGAACTCAGAGATGGTGGCACAACATATGTGATGGTGTCAGCTGGGCAGTTGCCACTGCCCTCTGTCGTAAAAGGACTACTGAAAGGAGCATGCTGCTCGATCTGATCCAGTCACCCATCCTTTTTTTTTTTTTTTTTTTGAAAGCTTTATTGAAATTAACACAACATTCCAAACAGTAACCAACAACACAAGCCAGCAATAGTACATCCTCGTTACATATGTGGTACATGCCAATGCAGACTCATATATATATCCATAGCTTTGGGTGCTCCTGTCAACATGTTCGTCCGTCACTTCAAGAACCCATCCACGCAGGGCCAGATCAGACCTGTCAATTCTACCCTCCAGTGGTACACATTATCAGACCCAGGCCTCCCCATGTCCAATTGGGCAACCGCTACTCAAAGTAATCGGCCAGATTTCCTCCCATCCCTCCCCGGCGAACCACCACCCCCTCCCCGCCAGGCCCCCTGGGCACACCCCGGACCCCCCACACTCATTCATCCAGGTTAGCCTCTATCTCTCGTTGTTCCTGAGCCCACCGCACAAATGGTTCCCAAATGTCTCGCGGACGGGAGGTTGATGGCATCAAGTCGCAGAATACGCTTAGCTGCTCATGACCATAAGTCACGTCTGCCAGCCATCGCTTCACCGAGGGCACCCGGCTTCTACCCCAGTGGATCGCCACCCGTCTTTTAGCAAATAGCAAAAGCAAGGTATGCAGTTTACGGTCTTTAGGTGGCGTGTGCTTGACATATCCCAGTATCCCACCTCGGGGGAAGGGGCATCAGTGCGACCCAACATCCGGTGTGCTATCGCGAACACCCGGGACCAAAATTCCTGAAGCCTGGGGCAGGACCACGCCATGTGCAAGAACGAGGCAGGCTCACCCCCGCACCTCCAACAACCGGCCCCCTCCCTCAAGCCCATTCTATGCAAAGCAATCGGTGTTCTGTAAAATCTAAGCAAATACTTGAAATGTATGAGCCTCAGTTTATAGTTTGGAGAGAGTTCAGCTAGCTGTCCACAGCAGAAGGCCCACTGCTCTTCCGACAAGGGAGAGTCAAGCTCCTCGTTCCAGTGCTGTAAGGACTGAGGCTGCACCACCGGCGCCTCATTCTGCATGGTTCTATAGAGTCTGGTGACTAATCTTCGAGGGGACGGGGAACCCACCACGCCCTCCAGCGCCTGGAACACCGGGGGGGCCGCCGGGAAGTTCTCGCTCAACGCTCGGCATATCTCCCGCAGTTTGTGGTATAAAAACAACTCAGAAAAATGCACCGCCTGCCCCTCCTCTGCCACCGGCGGCTTCATGAAGGTCTTATCCGGGAAGAGATCCGCAAATGTATGCAGGTGCATCCTACGCAGTAGAAGCGGGCTGATGCCATCTCCGATACAGGGCAATAGCGGGTTGCGCTCCAGGGATAAAGACGGGGCATACAGGAGTGGCACACCCGCCCTGCGTCGAAGTTCCACCCAGACCCACCGCAGCATCTCCGCAGTGTCCACGTCTCCTCGGGGGCGGCGCGCTTTCGCACAAATTGCCACTCTTAGCGGGATCGGCGCTACAGTGTCCTGCTCCATGGCCACATGCGGCTGGAAGGGCGTCGGATGCACCCAAAAGTGCAAGAATTGGGCCTGCGCGCATAGGGCATATAAGCGCATATCGGGTGCTCCCAGCTCTCCCTGCACCAACGGTAAAGTCAGCATGTCCCAGGATGCGTGCGCCTGGCCACCAGCCCACACCAGCCCGATCAAATGCGACCTTAGTGCGACAAAAAACTGCTAAACTTTCTCAATTTAGTAGTCCTAAATTTAGATTTAGGACTACTAAATTGAGAAAAATCCTAATTTTAAGACTTTTGGTATTCACAGAAGGCATTTAGGAGTCCTAAAGTTAGGAGTCCTAACTATACTACTACTAAACTGAGAAAAATCCTAATTTTAAGGCTTTTGGTAGTCACAGAAGGCATTTAGGAGTCCTAAAGTTAGGAGTCCTAAACTTAGGACTACTAAATTGAGAAAAATCCTAATTTTAAGAATTTCGGTATTCACAGAAGGCATTTAGGAGTCCTAAAGTTAGGAGTCCTAACTATACTACTACTAAACTGCGAAAAATCCTAATTTTAAGGCTTTCGGTATTCACAGAAGGCATTTAGGAGTCCTAAAGTTAGGACTCCTAACTTCTGTGAATACCGAAATGAGTAAGTGCCTTCTGTGAATACCAAAATGAGTAAGTGCCTTCTGTGAATACCAAAATGGTAGTAAGTTTAGGATTTTGTCTTAAGTTAGTTCTGTGAATCGGGCCCCTCAGCCTTCAGCAAACCCAGGATGTCCGGGGTGGTCGCAGCGTAGAAGCGGCTCTCCAGATCTTTAATGTCGGCCTCCAGCGATGCGAGCGTACCTCTTATAGCTTTCAGCACCCCGGCCTGACGCGCAATACACTGTCCGCGAATCACCACTTTAAAGGCCTTTCACAGGGATGCCTCAGTGTCCACCGAGCCCGCATTAAGCGCGAAATAGTCAATGACGTCCACCCTTATCTCCTCCTTAAACGCCTCGTCCAGCAATGCATGCCTCGGAAGACGCCATGAGAAACCCCGCGGGGGCAAGCCGGGCAGCGACAGTCTCAACAGGTAGGGCGCATGGTCTGAGAGCGAGCGCGTCATATGTTCGGCCTCCACTGTCCACAGAGCTGCGTCTCTAGACAGTAGCCAATAGTCCAATCGGGACCAGGAGCAGCGGTGGTCAGTGATGCAGGTACCCTCCCTCAGCTCACCGTGTCTAGCCCTCCACACATCCACCAGGCCCTCCTCCTCAACTATCGCCCCCAGAGCAGCACCCGCCGCAGGGTGTAGGCTGCGGACGGCACCCTGCCTATCCAAATCATCATTTAACACTGCATTGAAATCCCCCCCCCAAAGAACGGTGTTGCATCCAGCCGCCCTCACCCTCGCCCAGACATCCTGAAAAAAACCAGGGGAGTCTACATTCGGGCCGTAAACGGCCACAATTGTCACCAATACGCCACATAAAAGGCCCCGGACTAAAACATAACGGCCCTCAGGGTCACAGTGCGTCAGTTCTTCCCTCCAGTCCAACCCACGGCGAACGAGAATGGCCACCCCGCGGGCATAAGCGGAGTACGTGGCAGAGTACACATGGCCTCAGCGAGCATGGCGTAGCCGGGGAGACGAGGAGAAGCCCAGATGTGTCTCCTGGAGGAGGTAAATGTCTACCTTATGACGGACTAAATATGCATGCACTAGCCTGGCCTTTCTGCAGTCATTCAGACCCCGCACATTCCATGTTACACAGCTTAAGACGTTAGGTAATTTTAGCGTCATATCCATAGCCTAACAATCCACCCCGTATTCTCCACATTTCTATGCACTCTAGCGACCACAGAGCAAATTACATGTAAGCTGGAACCAAATACTAAACAAAAACATCCCAACATCCACCTCCCGCCCACTCCAACCCCCCAAATAGGTCGTGTATTGCCCACCCTGGAATCAAGAACCTCCAACATAGTCGGGAACCTTCCCATGGGGACGTGCCGTAGCCAGCGTCTTACCCCGGTTAGAACAGGGCGGCCAGAAAATCTGCAGGCAGCCCGGCCCGGTCGAGATCATTTGTACAAAATAAGGGTGCATGGCAGCTCGGCAGAGACTTACAAAGTAGGGAGCTGACGTTTACAAACCCACATCAGAACTGCTACCAAGCGGCAGAGGCAGTGAAAGTACTTCCCATTAATACGATACCCACATCAATCATTGTCACTCAGGTTTCCAGCCGCAATCTCCGCTCCTCCCGTCTGTCGTTTTTGCTTCTTCCCGCCCACATGTTTGGCAAACTTCATCGCCTCCTTAGCATCCGCAAAGAAGTGTGTGGTGCCTTCAAACGACACCTTGAGCTTCGCCGGGTACAGCAACGAATACGGGATCTGCGCCTGAAGGAGAAGTCTCTTAGCTGGTGCGAACTCCCTTTGAGCCGCTTGCACTGCTGGAGTAAAGTCTGGATAAAAGGATATTGCATTTCCCTGATGCGTGATCTTTCCCCTCTCTCTCGCAAGTCTAAGGATAACGTCTCTGTCCTGGTAGTTAAGGAGTTTAGCAATAATGGGCCGCGGAGGTGCCCCAACCGGCGGTTTTTGGCCCAGCGACCTATGTGCCCTCTCCACCACAAAGACCGTGGAGAGATGCGGGTCAAACAGCTCGTGCAGGAGGTCGGTGATGTACGTCTCCATTTTGGAGATGGCGGTCGTCTCCGGGATCCCTGTGACGCGGAGGTTGCTGCGGCGCGATCGAGCCTCTAAATCATCATTCTTGGCCCTGATGACGCTCAGCAGTCTATCCATGTGCAGGAGCTGATCCTTAGTCTCGACCTGAAACTCATGGAAGTCCGCAGCTCGACCGTCCAGCGTGTCCAGGCGCGTCTCGTGAGCGGTAACCTGCGTCTTGACCAACTCGAGCTGCGATGTCATGGTGTCCAGCTTAGTGTCTATGTTGCGGAGGCTGGATCTCATCTCCAGCATTAAGGTCCTCAAATCTTCCCCTTGGTCTTCCACCACCTGGTCAGGCCTGCCCTCCGTCTGCACCTCCGTTCCGGTGTCGACCTGCCGCGTCGCCCGCTTGCTTTCGAAGGTTATCTTCGATTGTTTGGCGTCGTGCTTCCCCATGGCAGCCGCCTCGGAGATCCCGCCTGAACCACCAAACGGAGGGCGGCCCTCCTAGGCAAGGTACAAGGCCCCGCACTCCCCGCCGCAGACTCACAAGCAGATGCCGGTCAGTTCAGGACCTAAGTTAGCAGGATTGTCGTCCGGTCGTGCCCTGGGGTCAGAGCAACATCTCCCCCTCATATGCCAACAAACCACGGGCCGCTCACCGCTCCTGCCACCCTCTCTCTGCAGCGTGGTTATAGCTCCGCAGTTCCAGCAGCGTCGCCCCCTGGCAGGCTCCTTCACAATGCCCCAGGGCACATGACGCTCCCCTCGCCCGGGTCACCGCTCACCCCCGCGCAATGCCACAAATGCGCTGTTGCAGGCCCCCGGCCCAGCCGCACAGTGTCTCGCCCCCTCCGCACTCCAACAGTCTGCTCAGGGCATCAGCCAGTGTTCACTTCCCCCAGTTAGCGCTCCGCAGCGGGTACGGCTGCTCGCCTCGCCAGCTAGACAAGTCGCAGACTCATGTGGATGGCAGCACCCCGGCTAGATTTCCCAGATCACCATGGGAGCAGCGCACATAAGCTCGTCTTCTTCGGGGCTTCTGTTCAGCTAAGGCTGCTGTTCCCCTCCCCCACTCGGAGCGCTCATCGTCTCGGACGCCAAGCCGATGCCTCTATACCTCTCACCCACGACACCTCCAATCCGGTTGGGCATCCGCGGCGTCAGCAGTCTCCCATCCGCTATCGCATCCAGGGTCCAGGTCCCAGGCGATCCGCTAGGCAGAGACGTCGGGCCTTCCGCCACGCGGGCGCCCCGGCCTCAAGTTACGTAGTGCCGCCTCCAGGTCCCGGCAGCAGCAGCGTCGCACTCCGCCTCGGCGGCCGCAGGGCCGTTTATCCGCCGTCAAAGCCTCCCGGCCGCCAAGATTTCACCTGCGGGTGCCTCGCTCCATGCGCTCACGTCTCCACAGATCTCGACGGTCTCAGGTCGCCCAAAAGTGCAGGATTGATTACAGGATTAGATTCCGGCCGGCGGAGCTCGCTTAGGCAGCGGCCATTCCGCAGCTCGGCAAGCCACGCCCCCATCCAGTCACCCATCCTTGGCCTGAGTGGAGGGCATGCGAGTGGAGAGGGCTAACCTAAATGAATCCAAGGTGGACCGCTGCAGTCCAGGGTGGCCATGTTGCTTAGGTCTGAAGTACCAGCATGGCACATTGTGCTGCTCTACCGGAAGGGCGCGCCTCATGCTCCTCAGGATTTGGACTGCAATCAGCAGAACAGGGGGCAGGGTTCTGGAATACGGGGCCATGGGAGAATCACAAGGTGGGTAGTGACCTGCCCATTCACTCCGCTCCCTTTTAACACTTGAAGCACCTGAGGCTCCTTGCTCTTCCTCATGCATTGAGACAATAGCTGTGGCAGCACCCGCAGAGACATCAGAGGTTCTGCTCAGATGCACAGGGCCCCTCTGGTTTGGGACAGGTTTCAACTTTGAAGACACGTAGACCCCCTCTTTTTACCTTCAATCATGTGATACCGCTACACAGGTGCATGGGAGCTTGTTGACACTGGTGCCTGACCTAATTGTGAAAGTGAAGTCACAACTAAGATTACTAGTTGACTTGTAAGCCCTGACCTGCTTCCTGGCTGGAACTGGGCTCTGCATGTAGGGAGTACATGTTCTCTTAATTTCAATTTGGTTTGGTACTGACACAGTGCCGATGTAGATGGGGGTCTGCCTCTTCCAAAGAATGCCTACTATCACACAGCATGTTAGATTGCAGAACCAACATATTTCTGTGATTTAACCAGATTTTTGCAGTGGCAGACCAAACAGCATGGCCTAGAGACACGATTACTACCGTGGGCTAGCTGTATGATTTTGACGTGCTCCTGCCATTCGACAAACTGACTAAGGCGTTTGAGCTCCCTTAAGGCCAATCAATTGCTGGCACACTCTCCACAATCGAGGGCGTTGAGGTGCACCTGGGGAAATGGGGATGCTGTACCTGAAACAGACACAACAACACAAATTCTTCTGACGTGGAGCCAGTGCTATCATCGAGTTACTTTACTTCATAGGTCCATCAGAGATATGGGCAAAAAAAGCTTGCAGACCGAGAGCCAAGTGGGAGGAGGGCTTAGAGGCCAAACTCATTTATGGTGAGTAGACACATGCCCTACGCTACATAGTCAATGGTGCTAAGAACGTGCTCTTCATACTCTTACAGTTCAATTATATACTCCGCACATACCTGACACCAGCACGGTTACAGGCCATGCTCTCAGACATGGTATTCTCTTGCCCTAGTTGTGGTGAAAGAGATGCCTCTTTTGGACATATGGTCTGGTCCTGTGAGGTGATTTACAGATTGTGGGACTGGTAGCCACAACCTGCACTGTCTCTGGGTAAGTCTTGGATTAATACCCGACTGAAAACCGATAAGTCTCACAGTAAACTCTTTGATTTGACCCTGATTCTGTCTAAGAGAGTAATTTCCTTGAACTGACGATCCACAAAGTCTCTTGACCACAGTAAATGGAAGCATCACCCAAGCAAGCTTGCACAGGCTGAAGTAGATGCCTTTAGTCATTCTCTTAACACTGCAGGCAGATGATCAGTGGTCTCAAATTGGGACTCTGCTATGGAGCATAGCTGAAAAGTCTGATGAGAAATGATCTTAAACAATCAATCTGTGACACCCAGAGCATAATCATGCAATGTTTTGAATCATAGTAGTCCCCATGGATCTTGTAACATCTGCAGGCATGTGCTGTGCTTCTCCTCACCCATGCGAGGCATTTAGGAATAAGACGTCCCTAACTCATAAAACTCTGTGAGCTTGCCCACCTACCCAGACACCGTACAGTACTTTGTGGCAATATTTCTTGATGGTTAAATGTTCTAGTTGGATCTATGCTATCTTTATTGTACTAATTTCCTCCTGTTCCATCTGATATGCCTAAAAATATGTTGCAAAATGTATATGCACTGTCTTTTCGGGCTGTGGCATTAGATGGTGCATTATTATTATTATTGCCTTTTCTTATTAAAACATTTCAATAAAGAACAAAATTCAACAAACAACATATTTACCTGGGTTGTGTGATGTAGGAAAGAACCAGGTTGACTACAAAGCTTGTATACACCTCCTCCCCCACCACTAATTAAAAAGGGTCCATGACAGCAATGCAGGACAGACCTGAGAGCAATTGGGAGTGCTATCTTGACCCAAAGTGATGGGAAAATTTACGTCCATGAGTTTCCTCATCTAAAGAGATGGGTCCAGACCACCTGCTTACCAAGAACCAAGGCTGGAAAGCCTCAAACTGCAAACAGATGCACTGCATGCTTGAGACAGTCTACGAAATGTGGACAGTCCTAAAGAATAAGATAAACACAGTAGTCCTGGCTGATGGGCGTCTGAGAGCCAACCAAAGTAAGATCCCAGAAACGGTAGAAGCAACTGAGATGGCAATGACCACAGTTGGGTCCCATGTTACAGAATAGAAATGCCACTATTTTACCATGGAGATGAAATTAAAAGCTGTTTTTTGAAGAAATAACATCAGAATTGAGAGTCTTCCTGAGAAGGTGAAAGGTCTCAGCTTAGAGCTGTTTTGTAAGAATGGCTGTGTGTCCCGTTGGCTCTAAAGTGTCTCAACAAGTTCTCCTCAGTTAAGATAACCGCCACAGCTGGTGCTTGCTCAAACCCACTGTTTATTTCCGGAGGTATAGAAAAAGCTTCAAAACCTATGCTATTTTTCCTTGCCAAATTTTGAAAGGGAAATCTCTCTTCACTAAGACTTCAAGGCGTGGGGTTGGGCTGAAATTTCATCTGCCACGCGACACTACATACAAACTGGAAATATTAGATGGACAAATACTTAATGAGCTATGACGATAGACTAAATTGAAGCAATATGGAAGTCTGTAACCCAATTGTCACTATGGTAATGGATTCTCCTTCAACAACACGGGTGGTGGACTCAAAGTCTTCCCAGGAAATAGATAGATAGAACTGACTGTTATCCCTTTGATACAGATGAAATTGTGCTAATCTAGTTGTTTGTCATGTCAATGCCTGGGGTGAGATGATCCTCTGTGTAAGTATGGCCTGGTGGGCACTTACACTCTAGCCACCTGGGAATACAAGAAATATACTTTCTGAAATGTTTGCAAAAGGATGGGACCCTTTGAAGACTTTGCTCCTAGTTTCTCTTACATCTTTCTTTTTTTGCTTCTGATGAACAATTTACAGTTTATTTTGGATGAGTTATGGCCCCTCTCTGGCACATTGCTGGGTTAGCCTTCTCAGAGGATGGGGTCAATGGACCTCGATGAGCCTGAGGTAGAGTGGTTGTCTCATGCTCAGTTAATGATCATTTTGTTTGTCAGTTTACTATGGTTAATGTTTAGGGGGTTTCCTTTGGCAAGCAGAATGTTTGAAGCGTTTCATTCCTGCCGTAGGGGGTTACTTTAGTATTGAGAGGCTGGTCTCATGCAAGGGAGACGTGAACACTGCCCCAGCTCCATGCACTGCATCTTGTGCATTCACCAGTGTCAGCAACACCTAGCTGAGTCCTGTTAGGGTTATTAGTGAAGATAATTTCTGCTGTTTGCACTTTTCAGAGCTTAATAATGATCCTACTGCATATGCCACAGCATGTTCCCATTCCGTCAATAGGCTTGCAAGGTCAGATCATGCAGACAGAGGTACGGGTATGCTCATGGCTACTGCATCATTCCCCAGATAGCGGGGTCCACTTCGTTTGCATCCCAGTGAGTAGCGCTAACACACTGTATGCCACCTATTCACGCCTGTACACTGAACAGCTGGGATATGATTTACATGTATGCCTTGGTGGGAGGGTAGGGGTGCGTATCTCATGCACTAATGTTTCAGGCAACATGATTCACCTGGAAGATTTCACTTTATTGACACAGAACATCAGGGGCATAGCAAATCTATCTAGGAGGTATATGGCACTGACTTTTCTGCAGAGAAGATGCACAAATTCTCCATTCATACAAAAAAAAACACTTGGATGGAAATGAAGGTGTTAAGGTAAAGTGGATGTGGATTTGACAGCTGTACTTCATCGTCCTTTCATTGTGAAGTGTTAATCTGGGTGAGACCTGATGTCCCATTTCAAAAAGAAGTTGTTTTGGACAAAAGGGAAGATAAGTATGTTATGGTGGAGGATTGATTGGATGGTGTACCCCCCACATGGATGCGTGTCCATGCCCCTTAAACAACTGGTGGATGATAGGGGCAGCTCTTACAATGACAATATGGGTGAGACTATTATTGCGTTTTGAACATATCCCTTGCTAAGTATGCAACGGCAAGTGGAAGAATGAAAGAGACTGGCTTGTCCACTGGGGTCTGGGCGACAAATAGCACAAGATTGATCCGCTAGCACTTGAATACTCCTTTGTGCACACAATCAGTATGTTAGATTGGACTAATTCCTCTTTGACACTGGCAGAGTGTGCTTCACGACAAACATTGCATATCTGGGGAAGTCTATTTTCTACATAACTCCTTGTTTCTGATTGGGACATTGCGGTGGCCACATCCATATATTCCAAAATGGTATGTTCAGATCTCAGTGTTCTGAGACCTGGCTTTTAGGGGTACCATAAGTGACATGAGAAAACATTATTTTTCAGGGAACGAGGGCCCTCAGAAGTTGTGGAAGTTGAATGCCTCTGGAAGGTTGATATGTATCGGGCCTTACCAATATTGCTAAGTTGCTTGAGGAAAAGGTAAATATTGCTTTACTGATGGAGAGACATTGGTGCCTGGACTATCATTCGTATACCGCTAGACAACATCTGAAGTGTGTTAAGGAAGGGAAAATGCTAGTGTAGCTGGTTAATGTTGTCCCTCGGGGCCCCAATTGACACCATCAATGAACAAAACCAGCAACTTAACGTGCACACAGTGTGGAATTAACTCAGTGTTTGCCCCTTATTACAGAGTACTTTGTTCCAATTGTTCATCCCCAGACAAAACCCATTTAGCCAAAGTCTAAGCAGTAGCATACCAGCAGACCAGTGTTACTTACCATCTTTTCATCAACTCAGAAAGTTCCCTCCCTGCTGGTGGGAGCCGCGTATTTTCCCCAAGCAAATCAAAATAATAAGGGGCCCTAGGCTGCTCCTCATCATCCCTCCTTCCCCCGTTGGAAACAATTGCCCCCATCACATACCACCCAGCCATGTAAGTAGATTTCCATCTGCCCCATATCCGAGCCCACCGGTTGGCTTTAGCCTTGTCTCTTGACATGCTACTCTGCCCATATTCTAAGAAATGGGCTCAAATCCTAATTCTCTTCATGTGCTTCCCCTTAGACTCCTCCAATCGTACCAGCAGGAAACACTCGTTAAGACTGCAGAAGCCCCTGTTAAATCTTGAGCCTCACATAGCCCACAATACATCTTGACTTCCATTCCCCCATTATCTTCAATCTAACTTTCTCTGACGTAGTAGAAATCCTTCCATTGCCATCCCTCTTCTGAACATTTATATCTCAAATTTAGCGTGCAAACAACCCATTCCCTTTAAGCACTTCCAGTGCAATCCAGCACCTATCTGTCCATCACCCTACTGCCATTCTCATGACTTGTGCCTTGTTGCTTCCCATGCAACCCAGTATATCTTCTGTAAGCATGTATCTTGGTCCCTTGTCAAGTCTCCTTCTGTCAAACCTACACAGACCCTGGCTTCCACTAACTCACATGCACCAAACTAGTCAGTAAAAGGATATGAACAAATGCTCGGTAGCCGATCACTCCCATTCTGATGCACATACATATCTCGCCTGACCCCCATTACCCTGCCAATAATTCCACCAAGCCTGATCCTTGGTCCTTGTCCTGCTGCTCTGCCTGGACCGACCTACCCGTCTCCTCGTCACAAATTCACCCCTATTTGGGTCACAGCTCCTGCAGCATCTCCCATTGACCCTAACACCTTCCAAGTTCCCTGAATTATCACCACAGACAACTTTCTGACTATCAGTAACATTATGAAATAAGCTGTCCCCTTCCTCCCTACCTACATGCATTGTCCATCGCAGGCACCCTTCTCTGCTAGTGCAAATTCCTCCTCAGCCCGCTGCTAGGACTTCCGGGTAAACAAGGTGTAGTATATGTTCTTAGGTTACTGCTCTAGCCTTTAATGGAATGTCTATCACTTGTTATGTTTTCCCTACGAATGTTCACACATTCCTATTCTAAGTTGGTTCTTAATAAAGGACTTCAACTTTACCTTCTGTACGTGCCGTTCATCTTCCACCACACAAGGCAAGCAGATCTTCTGCCAACTGCGTCACCTCGACCTTCTGCAATCCTGCATGTCTTCTGCTACTGCCATCCTATGTCAGTGTGCCTCTAGAGTAGTCCACCGAATCCTGTCGACTAAAAGCAAGATAAGGAATGACCCACCTAATTATCCAGCCCTGGTGTTAGAAAGGCTCCAAATCCCAGCTTTCAATTGTAAGCAATGCGAGTTAGCTCCCTAGCCACAGAATCTTGTTTTGAGCGAATGACTTATTTTTGTCAGTAAGAAACGGCTCTTCAATTTTTCTCAGTTCGCTTCCCCCATTTCAAGGCCTATGCAACCGGAAATAATTTCCAAAAAGGGCAATGCTATGTTTGCATATTTGTCAGACCTGTGGACATTTCTTCCCACACCAATTTCCTGCCTGGTAACAGCCTAACACCCCTGTGCTCAATGCTATGGAAGAAGAGCGGACCGGGAAGAATTTGCAGCTAATGCGCCCGAGTGCTCCAGGATGAATCAAGAGAAGGGAGGGGAGGGTTAGCAAAAGAGAAGAACTGCCCAACCAGGCCAGGTACGGACTAACATATGCCCCCAGCCCCTCTCTTCAGTATTTAGCATTATCTTGGCGGGGGAAAACCCGGATCAGGAATGGTCCAGTGTCCTTCGAAGGAGCAAATGCCAGAGAAGAGCTTGCCCCCCGTTGTTCAGAGGATCAACACTGCACCCACCCCGAGGATCGAACGGTCGGCAATCAGTCTCCAGCAGTATGAGATGGAAGTAGCATACTGCCCTGGCACCAAGAACCCCGCCGACTTCCTCTCAAGGCACCCAGCACCACAAGACCAACAAGGCAATGAATCAGTCGTTGACGCAATGGAAGCTCACCTAAACATGATCTCCATGATAACTTGCCAAAAAGCCTTGACTTTCGAAGACACCGCCGCGGCTGCATAAGGAGATCCCGTACTGTCCAAGGTGCGAACAGCCGTTCAAAGGGGACACTGGCACCAATTCCTGCAATCTGCCAACAACTGGGCCGAGCCTAAGAAAGAATGTCTCCTGAAAATGTGGAGAATTTGAAACGAGTTAAGTGTAACACAAGTAGGGATTCTGCTAAGAGGGTCCAGGATAGTGATACCGTCCGCTCTACAACACCAAACAACCCAGTTGGCCCACGGAGGACATCAAGGAGTCGAGAGAATGAAAGGCCGGATGCGATAGAAGGTGTGGTTTCCAGGGCTGGAGGCTTAGGTAGAGGAAACAGTGAAGAGGTGCCCAGCATGCCAGTTAACCAGTGCCTCGGAGAGACCAGCACCTGTCTAGATGGAAGAACATGGAAAGACCCCATTGGAGAAGGTAAGCATCGACTTCGGGAGCTTCCCCGATGGTTAGACGACCGTAGTGATGATCGACAGCCACTCCAAGTTTTCCCTGGCAGAAGTGGTCAGCTCCACTGCGTTCTCCCATGTTGCCCCAGTACTCGAAAAGGCGTTTGCCATGTTCTGATGCCCGGAAGAGATCAAGAGCGACAATGGACCCCCTTTTCAAGGAAGCGAATTTCAGGAGTTCCTGCAGAGGCACAGCATACGACATCGCCGTATCACCCCACAATGGCCTCAAGCCAACGGGGAGGTTGAGAGGTTCATGAGGACCCTCAACAAAGCTCTACGGATTGCTGTAGCGGAGAATGTGGACCCTGAGCATCATCTGCAATCATTCCTCAGGGAATACAGTGGCATCCCCCACAGTACTACCTGATGCACGCCGTTGGCGCTAATGTTCAATGGACTCCGCGGGGATATGCTCCCTGTCTGCCCAGGGTGGATCCCACCCCCATACCACAGGGAAGATGTCCTAGAGTGGAGAAAGGATCAAAATCTCGCCACCAGCAAGGCACGGAGAGCAGCGCCCAGAAAACTACAAAGGGGAGACTCTGTACTTATGAAAGACAGAAGGCCAGAAGGTAAATTCCGAACGAGGTATGAACCGGACAACTGGATGGTGGTAAATGTGAAAGGGACCATGGTAAGGGTAGCGAAAAGAGGAGAGAGTCACATGGAACATCTCTTGGCTCAAGAAAGTGCCTGACCCTCACTCCACCCAGGAAGCTGACAGCACCCAAGGCCCCGACGGGCACGATGGAACAGAACAAGAAGAGCCCTCCACGGATACTGTGCCGCCGCCAACCCCAATGGCACGCAGCGATGTGCGTCGAAACCACCGACCACTGGTACATATATGCCGGCGACAATGAACCCTGAGCAACCGAAGTCCAGCGTTGTTGCCCGGGGTTTACACAGACAGATACAGACTAAGAGACAACCCCAGGCCCAGCTCCAGACTAAGAGGCTAAGAGGCTACGCCTGTCAGGTGGTGAAGCAACTAACCTCCAGCCAAAGAAAAAGAGACTGAGTTGGGATGGGATGTAATGATTAAGGCAGTCTAGTTGTTCCCGGCCGCCGGCGGACATTGTCGCACCCACGCGCTCCTTGCGGGCGGGGCGTGCACAATAAAGGAAAGGGAAAGGGGCGTGCACGCTCGGGGGCAGTCGCCACATAAGATATCCACTGGTGTGTGTGCCCAGTTTCTTTGCGCGGCGCGCACCTCCCACAGCGCACTTCTAAACCTGCGCTGCATCACCACAGAAAGTACGTATGCGCTGTAAACATACTTTTTTTAATTTACACATGAGAAAATGCTTTTGGATAGGTGAAATTTAAATTCATATATAGATTCCAGAGCGACTCCTATGGACTGTGTCTGTTTCTCTCTGAATTCCCAAAAATAAGACATTTGCTCTAAATGCAGGTCCAAACTAACAGAGGTAAATTATTTTGTAAATCGGGCCCATATTTATATCATGACATAGAGTCGTCAAGTCTCTCTATTTGCAATCCGAGTAATGTAATAATGTAATGCTCTTTATTCACTATTTTTTTCAATGTGATTTATGGATGGTACATATCTTTCTAGCTGCAGCACTGCCCCGCTTTGCATCACTTAAGGTTCTAGATCTCGGTGGCATGCATGTTATGATCGAAGATATTGCAGAAGATTTTGGTAAGTTCTAAATTAATTTGATATGTCAAAATTTCATCAGTTAAAAAGTACTTGAGTATCTTCATCAGATTGCATTATTCTAGTGGTTCCCAGTTAAAAAGTCCTAAATATCTGTTGAAAAATACATGCAGAACATCACGGCCTGCACACTGTTACATTGAGTTTGAAAGACCTATATCACCTCTCACTTAGCTTCATATGCAGCCATAGAATTCTGTGTAAGATACTGTTGGTCATATTTACAATGAATTGGCATAGAGTAGCATCACAAGTCATTTTGCTGCTCTGCACTACGCCAATTTGAAAGGACAGAAATGCACCGTATTTGCAAGATACTGTGCATTCCTGCCCTTTCAGCCAGCGCTAGCGCAAACATTTAAGTTGTGCTCCATTGCAGGCATCCTTGCACCATGGTGTAAGGTGTCTGTGTAATTGGCATGATTGTTTTTGTGCAGGAAGGGGTACCTTCTTGCACAAAAACTAGCTGAAGAGGCATTTTGCTCGTTCTATGTGTGCTGCAGAATGCAGCACACGTGGAAAGAGGAAAAACTAGGAGAAATGTTTTACCCCTGCTCTGGGGAGGCATATATTTTTGGCGCTGCCCCAGATTCAAGCTATGTTGTAACCTGGGCCAGTGTTAAAATCCATGGGTGTTGTGTGGGAACACTCACTGTAACATCCCTGGCATGCCTTCCTGCTGTAATGTAAGTCAATGCATTCCCAGATTTTCAAGGATCTGTAAACTTGGAAATTCTTCAGTAATCCCATTTCACAATTTAGAAAGGCTTTACCGAATCACTAAATAAGTTCGGTACATGAGGGGCTTGTCCAAGCAGCATGACCGACAGAACGTGAGCTCCTTCGGCTCCCGACCAGCCAGCTGATTGAATCCTGAAATATACTGTTTCACGACGCCCACGACAGAAGTC